>NC_091804.1:1260000-2510000 GCF_041296235.1 Equus asinus | reverse complement strand
ACCGCTACAAGCAGATTTTAGACTCAGCACAACTGAAACAAGTGTCACAATATCTGGCATTGCTGGCTATTAACAACAACAGGGAATACTCCCAGAAAAGTTATCAGACATAAGGGAAAGAAAGCTGGCTCTTAAAGGGCCCATTCACAAATTCACCCATTTCAGAAAGCAATCTGAAATCACCAGAAAGAAAAGTGCACAGTCTTTTGATGAAAAGAGACTCACCTGATAGGCTATGGTTGCATCTCAGTGAGAGGTGAGACCTCTCCAGGGACTGAAACATTGGCGGCAGCCATTGTTGTGACCTAGTCCAAGCATGCTGACATAGACACTGGCAGATGCCTTTGGAGTTCTTCTTCTGGCCTATTAGCTCAGGATCTGCCCTACTCACTAGAGCACCAATTTAATCCAGCTCAGCCAGGGCAGGCAGCCTGCCCTAGGGACTGGCCCCACCCAACAGTAAGCCCTTGAGCAGCTTGTGGGTCCACATAGGCAAGGTGCCTGGAACCTTTGCAGACAGGTGAGTGGGTCCATCTCTGCAAGGCAGGGCCTGCATAAGGAGCCGGTGGAGTGAATGGTGCATTGGTGGAGTGTGTGGGGGCCTCTGCAGTGGGGCAACTGGGTCCACTTCAGGGGGTCAGGGTACACGCATGGGGCAGGACTGCATTGACAGTGTATGTGGACCTGTGGGCCATTGGGTTTGTCAGCTGCAGAAGACTTTTGCTTCTCAAACAGCCACATAGGGGACTGACCCCTCCTTCCAAAGCCTGAAACAATTGAGTGCTCCCATGTTAAGGGCTGGCCCCACTCAGCTGTAATCCTGAGCTGACAACAGCCTTGAAGCCTGGAGGCCTACAGCAATTGTAAGCCCCTGAACTTAACAACCAGCCATGCTGGGAGCCTACTCACTTAACAGAAAAGCTGCAACAGGAATGTGTTATTAGAACCTGCAGCCAACTGTGCTGGGGCTCCCCATGCCAAATAAACTTACTGAAGGGTCCATAGCAGCCACACAGAGCTGAGCACCATAACCAGCAGGCCAGGAGGACAGCCTAGCTTCCCTGGGCACCTGCAGCAAGAGCAACCCTGCCACAACAGAAGGATACCACAGCCCACAAAGGGGACACTCCTGGAACATTTGGAACTGGTGTTGATAGGGAAGTGCACTGCTGGGCCTCATAAGGCTTCTCTCACATAAGGCCACCTCTCCAAGATCGGGAGACATGGCTGACTTACCTAATACGTAGATATAAGTACAGAGAAAGAGCATAATGAAGAGGCAAAGGAATACGTTCCAAGTACGGGAACAGGACAAAACCCCAGGAAAAGAGCTAAACAAAACAGAAATAAACAATCTACCCAACAAAGAGGTCAAATAAAAAATCATAAGGATGCTCACTGATCTTGGGAGAAGAATGGATGAACTCAGTAAGAACTTCAACAAAGAACTGGAAAATATAAAAAAGAACCCATCAGAAATGAAGAATACAATACTGGAAATGAACAATTCACTAGAAGGAATCAATAGCAGAGTAGATGATACAGAAGAACAGATCACTAAGCTGGATTAAAGACTAGAGGAAATGTCCTGAGCTGAGCAGATAAAAGTAAAAAGAATGAAAAGGAACAAGGACGGTCTAAGGGAACTCTGGGACAACATCGAGCTCACTAACATCTGTATGATAAGTGTCCCAGAAGGAAAAGAGAGAGATAAAGGGGCAGAGAATCTATTCAAGAAATAATAGGTGAAAGCTTTCATGATCTGAGGAAGGAAACAGACATCCAGGCACAGGAAGCACAGAGAACACCACCAAGACAAACCCAAAGAGGCCCACACCAAGACACATTATAATTAAAATGTCAAGAATTAAAGATAGGACTGTCCCAGTGGTGCAGTGGTTAAGTTCACACTCTCTGCTTCCGCATCCTAGGGTTTGCCAGTTGGATCCCAGGTACGGACCTATGCACCACTTATCAAGCCACACTGTAGTAGGCGTCCCACATATAAAGTAGAGGAAGATGGGCACAGATGTAATCTCAGGGCCAATCTTCCTCAGCAAAAAGAGGAGGATTAGCAGCAAATGTTAGGTCAGGGCTAATCTTCCTCAAAAAAAAAAAAAAAGAATTAAAGAGAGAATCCTAAAAGCCACAAGAGAAAGGCAACAAGTTACATACAAAGGAAACTTCTCAGCAGAAACCTTACAGGCTAGAAGGGAGTGGCATGGTATGTTCAAAGTGCTGAAAGGAAAAAACCTACAGCCCAGAATACTCTACCAGGCAAGGTCCTCATTCAGAATGAAAGGAGAGAGAAAGAGTTTCCCAGAGAAGCAAAAATTAAAGAAGTTTATCACCAAGAAACCAGTCTTACAAGAAATGCTAAAGGGACTTATTTAAGTGGGAAAGAGAAGGTCACAAATAGGATAAGAAAATTATCAAAAAAAAAAAAAGCAATAAAATCACTGGGAAAGTAAAAAATACAGGAAAGATAGCAGAACAACCACCTATGAAGATAATATGAAGGTCACAAGACAAGAGTACTAAAATTACCTGTTTCCATGATAAGATGTTAATGGATACACACAAAAAGATGTTAGATATAATATCAAAAACATAAAACGTGGGATGAGGGGAGTAAAAGAGTACAGCTTTTAGCAAGAAACAAACTTAAGAGACCATCAACTTAATATAGATTGTTATATAAATAGTTTATTCTTTATGAACCTCATGGTAATCACAAACCAGAAACCTATAATAAATACAGAAAAAATTAAGGGAAGGGAACCCAAACATAATACTAAAGAAAGTCATCAAACCACAAGAGAAGAGAGCAAGAGAAGAAGAAAGGAACAGAAAAGAACTACTAAAGTACCCAGAAAAAGTAACAAAACGGCAATAAGTACATACTTATCAATAGCTACTTTAAATGTCAGTGGACTAAATGCTCCAATCAAAAGACATAGGTGGCTGATTGGATAAAAAAGCAAGACCACATACAAGAGACACACTTCAGACCTAAAGACACTCACAAACTGAAAGTGAAGGGATGGAAAAAGATACTCCATGAAAATAGCAATGAAAAGAAAGCTGGGGTAGCAATACTTACATCAGACAAAATAGACTTTAAAACAAAAACTGTAACAAGAGATAAAGAAGGGCACTACATAATGATAAAGGGAACAATCCAACAAGAGGATATAATACTTGTAAATATCTACGTACCCAACATAGGAACACCTAAATACTTAAAGCAATTAACAGACATAAAAAGAGAAATAGACATGAACACAATAATGGTAGGGGACTTTACCACTCCACTTACACCAATGGATAGATCATCCAAACTGAAAATCGATGAGGACACACTGGCCTTAAATAACACATTAGGCCAGATGGACTTAGTAGATATATACAGAGCATTCCATTTGAAAACTGCAGGATACAAATTCTTTTCAAATGCACAGGGAACATTCTTAAGGATTGATCACATATTAGGTCACAAAACAAGTCTCAATAAATTTAAGAAGATCGAAGTAATGCCAAGCATCGTTTCTGACCACAAAGGTATGAAACTAGAAATCAACTACAGGAAGAAAATCAGAAAATCCACAAATATGTGGAGATTAAACAAAATGCTACCAAACAACAATGGAGTCAATGAAGAAATTGAAGGAGAGATCAAAAAATACCTGGAGACAAATGAAAATGAAAATACAACATGCCAAAATTTATGGGATAGAGCAAAAGCAGTTCTAAGAGGGAAGTTTATAGCAATACAGGCCTACCTCAACAAGAAAAATCCTAAATAAACAATCTAACAGTAGACCTAAAGGAACTGGAAAAAGAAGAACAGACAAAGCCCAAAATCAGTAGAAAGAAGGAAATAAAATCAGAGAAGAAATAATGAAATAGAGACTAAAAAGATAACAGAAAAAAAATCAAAGAAACCAAGAGGTGGCTCCTTGAAAAGATAAACAAAATTGACAAACCTTTAGCTAGACTCACCAAGAAAAAAAGAGAGAAGGCTCAAATAAATAAAATCAGAAATGAAAGAGGAGAAATTACAATGGATACCTCAGGAATACAGAAGATTATAAGAGAATACTACGATAAGCTAAAGGCCAACAAATTGGATAATCTACAACCTTCCAAAACAGAATCAAGAAGAAATAGAAAATCTGAATAGACCAATCACCAGTAAGGAGATTGAAACAGTAATCAAAAACCTCCCAAAAATAAAAGTCCAGGACCAAATGAATTCCCTGGTGAATCCTACCAAACATTCAAAGAAGACTTAATACCTATCCTTCTCAAAGTCTTCCAAAACAATTGAAGAGGAAGGGAAGCTTCCTAACTCATTCTACAAAGTCAACATTACCCTAACCAAAACCTGACAAGGACAACACAAAAAAAGAAAATTACAGGCCAATATCACTGATGAACATCAATGCAAAAGTCCTCAACAAAATACTATCAAATTGAATACAACAATACATTCAAAAGATCATACACCATGATCAAGTGGGATTTATTCCAGGGATGCAGGGATGGTTCAACATCTGCAAATCAATCAAAGTGATACACTGTGTTAACAAAATGAAGAATAAAAATCATATGATCATCTCAATAGGTGGAGAAAGCATTTGACAAGATACATCATCCATTAATGATAAAAACTCTGAATAAAATGAATATAAGAGGAAATACCCATACATAATAAAGGCCATATATGAAAAATCCACAGCTAATATCATTCTCAATGGAGAAAAACTGAAAGCTATCTCTCTAAGAACAGGAACAAGACAAGGATGCCCACTTTCACCACTCCTATTTAACATAGGATTGGAAGTCTTAGCCAAAGCAGTCAAACAAGAAAAAGAAATAAAATGGATCAAAATTGGAAAGCAAGGAGTGAAACTGTCACTATTTGCCAGTGACGTGATTTTATACACAGACAACCCTAAAGAATCCACTAAAAAGCCTTTAGAATTAATAAATAAATAGGTTAAAGTTTCAGGATGCAAAATCAACATACAAAAATCAGTTGCTGTTCTATACACTGACAACAAAGTAGAAGAAAGAGAAATTAAGAATACAATCCCATTTACAATTACAACAAAAGGAATAAGATACCTAGGAATAAATTTAACCAAAGAGGTGAAAGCTCTGTACACTGAACTCTATAAAACATTGTTGAAAGAAATTGAAGAAGACACAAATAAATGGAAAGATATTCTGTGCTCTTGGATTGGAAGAATTAACATAGTTAAAATACCCATACTTCCTAATGCAATCTACAGATTCAATGCAATCCCTATCAAAGTTCCAAAAAACATTTTTCACAGAAATAGAACAAAGAATGCTGAAATTAATGTAGAACAACAAAAGACCCCAGGTAGCCAAAGGAATCCTGAGAAAAAGGAACAAAACTGGAGGTATCACACTCCCCGATTTCAAAATATACTGCAAAGCTACAGTAACTGAAACAGCATGGTTCTGGCACGAAAACAGAAATACAGATTAATGGAACAGAATCAAGAGCCAAGAAATAAACCCACACATCTATGGAGAGCTAATTTTTGACAAGGGAGCCAAGAACGTACAATGGAGAAAGGAAAGTCTCTTTAATAAATGGTGTTGGGAAAACTGGACAGCCACATGCAAAAGAATGAAAGTAGACCATTACACCATACTCAAAAATTAACTAAAAATGGATTAAAGACTTGAATTTAAGACCTGGAACCACAAAATTTCTAGAAGAAAACATAGCTAGTACACTCTTCAACATCGGTCTTAGTAGCATATTTTCAAGTACCAGGCAAGGGAAGCAATAGAAAAAATAAGTAAATGGGACTATATCAAACTAAAAAGCTTCTGCACAGCAAACGAAACCATCAAGAAAACGAAAAGACAACCTAACAATTGGGAGAAGATATTTGCAAACTATATATCTGATAAGGGGTTAATATCCAAAATATACAAAGAACTCATACATCTCAACAACAAAAAAACTAACAACTCAATTAAAAAACGGGCAAAAGATCTTAACAGACCTTTCTCCAATGAAGATATACAGATAACCAACAGGCATATGAAAAGATGTTCAACATCATTAACTATCAGGGAAATGCAAATCAAAACTACAGTGAGATATCACCTCACTCTTGTCAGAAGGGCTATAATTAATAAGACAGGTAACAAGTGTTAGAGAGGATGTGGAGGGAAGGGAACCTTCATACGCTGCTGGTGGGAGTGCAAACTGGTGCAGCCACTATGGAAAGCAGTATGGAGATTCTCAAAAAATTAAGAATAGATCTACCTTACAATCCAGTTATTCCACTGCTGGGTATTTATCCAAAGAACATGAAAACACGAATGTGTAAAGATCTATGCACCCCTATGTTCATTGCAGCATTATTCACAGTAGTCAAGACTTGGAAGCAAGCTAGGTACCCATCAAGGGACGAATGGATAAAGAAGATGTAGGATGTATACACAATGGAACACTACTCAGCCATAAGAAATGATAAAATCTGGCCGTTTGTGACAACATGGATGGAAATTGAGGGTATTATGTTAAGTGAAATAAGTCAGAGGGAGAAAGCCAAATACCGTATGATCTCACTCATAAGTGGAAGATAAAAACAACAACAAATGATCACATAAAGACAGAGATTGGATTGGTGGACCAGAGGGGAAATGGGGAGGGAGAAGGGGGAAAGGGGTGATCACGCACATGTGTGGGGTGATGGATTGTAATTAGTCTTTGGGTGTGAACATGATGTAATCCACACAGAAATTCAAATATAATGATGTACACCTGAAGTTTATATAATGTTGTAAACAAGTGTTACTGCAAAAAAAGAAAAAAGAAAACCAGAGAAGTGATCCACTTCACTGAATTATCTTTTTAAGGTTTTTTTCTTCCCAATTTTTTTTGCTGTGGTGAAATACACATAAAATGTACATCTTAACCATTTTAAATGTACAATTCAGTGTTATTAAATACATTCATATTGTTGTAAAACCAATACTACCATCCATTTCCAGAATTCTTTTCATCTTGCGAATCTGAAACTCTGTACCTATTGAAAAACAACTCTCCTTTCTCGTCTCTCCGCTATGCCTGGCACCCACCATTCTACTTTCTGTCCTAAGGGATATGGGTCTGTACTTTTCTTTTTTTGTAGTATCTTTGTCTGGCTTTAATATTAGGGCAATCCTGGCCTCATAGAATGAGTTAGGAAGTACTCCCACATCTTCAATTTTTGGGGGAAATTTTAAGAAGGACTGATGTTAGTTCTCTAAATGGTTGGTAGAATTCACTAGTAAAGCCTTCAGGTCCAGAACTTTCTTTGTGTCGTGGAACAGGTTCTCGTTCACGGCCCTCAGAAGGTATCAATCCTGCTGACACCTTGATCTCAGACTTCCAGCCTCTAGAACTGAGAGACAATAAATTTCTGTTGTTCAATCCACCCGGTGTGTGATACTTTGTTATGGCAGCACTAGCAGACTAATACACTGGTACATTTATTTCAAAAGAGGCACCCCAGAGTGTTTGTGGGATATTGGTAAGTTCAAGAAGCACCTAGTAAGGGCTTGGTCTCAATGAACCCTGACAACACCCCAAGTGGGGACGATGAACCTCACAAGCTCCATGAGGGACCCAGGGTTTAGAGAAGTTCAAATGTCTCCAAGATCACGTGGGTGGCAAGCAGAAGACAGGTCTCAGACCTGCACTGTCCAACCGCAGGGCTCATGTGCTGAGCGGTGATGGGGACCTTGAAAAATCCCTCATATCATTCAAAGGTGCCTGCACATTTCCAGCTCAAACAAACAAACAAGATGAGATCTTTCCTGGAAGCTGGAGAAAGATCTGGAAATCTCCACTTCCTATCCTCCTCACCATCAGCAGCTCACAGAGCTTGAGCATTTACCATATGCCATCCCCTTCCAAGTGCCTGATGCAATTTTCCACTGAATCTTCTGGAAGTTTCTGATACTAGTGCTATTATTAGCGCATTTGACAGTGGTAGAAACCAAGGCCTCAGGGAGGCTGAGAGAGATGCCAAAACTCCTTCTCTGGAGATGAGCCCTACAGAGGGGGAGTATCAGTGAGCACGCTAGGGACACAGTTCTGGGGAAACTTCCCCTGCAAGTGACAGTCCTCACTTGCGAAACTGGGCGAATTGGCGTTGAAAACCATGGAGAGAGAACAGCCATACTCTCCAAACAAGATGGATCACTTTATCTCGCCGGGCCTGGGAAGGCAGCAACAGAGGGACCCCGAGAAGACCAGGACCAAAGTTGGCTGAGCCAGGGAGTCTCAGGTACACCCTCTATCCCTTGGCGCATGAGGTGCCCTCAGCCCAGGAGTCCCCATTGCCTTCTCCATGTGTCTGCATTCCATCTGGGGACCCAGATCTACTCTATTGCCTCCATGAAGCCCACGCTGATCCTTGACCCTCCATCTTACTCTGCTCAGCTGCCATAACAAAGTACCACACACTGGGTGTCTTAAATGGCAGAAATTTATTGTTCACAGTTCTGAGGCCAGAAACCCAGGCTCAAGGTGCTGGCTGACTCGGTTCCTGGTGAGGGCTCTCTTCCTGGCTTGCAGACTGCTGCCTTCTCGCTGTGACCTCACATGGTGGAGAGAGAGAGCTCTAGCGTATCTTCTTATAAAGCCACCAATCTTAGAAGATCAGGGCCCCACCCTTATCACCTCATTTCACCTTAACTACCTCCATATATGCCTGTCTCCAAACACAGTCACATCGGGGTTGGGGCTGCAACATAAGAATTTTAAAGAGACAAAAACATTGAATCCATAACAGCCCACCAAAATTTGTGCTCATCTTGCATGAAAAATACATTCATTTCATCCCAACAGGCCTATTAACCCCAATGAGTTAATGAGCCTTATCTTTTTCCAATATCAACTCTAAAGTCCAAAGTCTCCCCTAAATATTGTCTAAATCAGATGATGGTGTGATCCAGGGTATAATTCTTCCTGAGGCAAAATTCCTCTCCAGCTGTGAACCTAACAAATGAACAAAACAAGTTATGTGCTTCCAATATGCGATGACAGGACAGACACAGGACAGACTGCATTTCAAAAAGGAGAAATAGGAAAGAAGGACAGGTCCCATACAAGTCCAAAACTTGGTTGGGCAATTCCATCAGATCTTAAGCCTGGAGAATAATCCTCTCTGGCTCGATGCCCTGCCTGCCAGGCCCACCTGGGTGACAGCATCACAGCTCTGTGGGGCTTGGGGCGGGGTAGTTTGGCCACTTCAGCTCAGTGGGGCACAACCCCCACCCCCTATAGCTCTCTGCAAGCCCCCTGCCCTCAGAAACCAGGGAGGAAACAGCCCTGCCCCTGGGTCTGTGGTGAGAGTGGCAGTCCTGACGATCTCTGAATTGCCTCTGGGGTCATTCTGCCATTTTCTTGAAGGATGAAGCATTTTCACGACTAAATGCTCCATTGTCCAGTCCTGTGGAATCAAAGAAATCCAATGGCCTTCCTTCATTCCTCCCATTTTTCTGTCCCCTTTAGTTCAAACTGGCAGTGTCCCTGCCAGGATAATCCCAACTCTGTCCCCAGCTTTTGCTGAAGTGGCTGGTTACACTTGCGGTTCACATCCACACTAATCGCCTTACCAATATGGATAGGCTGAGAATTTTTCAAATTGTGAAATTCTGGTTCCTTTTTGCTTAACAACTCTTTCCATTTCTCTCTCTTCTCTTGCATTTCACTACAAGCAGTCAGGAGGATCCAGACCGCACCTCCAACTTCTAGCTTAGAAATCTCCTCAGCTTAGTATCCAGCTTCATCGATCATGGTTCTGTCTTCCACAAACACTAGAACACACTCCAGCCAAGTTCTTTGCTGCTTTATAACAGACATCCCCTCTCCTCTGGTCTCCAGTTACACATTGCTGCTGGTTTCCATTGGAGACCTCACCACAATGACCTTAATGTCCACATTTCCACGAACACTCTGTTCCTGATTATTTACGTGTTCTCTAAGAAGATGGAGTCTTTCTCTCCAGCTCTCTTCTTTTCTTTCTGAGACCTTACCAGAATTGCCTCTAACATCCATATTTCTACCCACAGTTTCTTCACAGCAATCTAAGCTTTTTCTAGCATGCACCTCAAAACTCCTCCAGCCTCTACCATTACCCAGTGCAAAGCCACTTCCACATATTTAGGTATTTGTTACAGCAGCTCCCCACATCTTGGTACCGAAATCTGTCTTAGTCTGCTTGGGCAGCCATAACAACATACCACAGACTGGGGGCTTCAACAACAGAAGTTTATTTCTCACAGTTCTGGAAGCCAGCAGTCTGAGTCAAGGCGCCGGCTCGTCCAGTTCCCGGCGAGAGCTCCTTCCTGGCCTGCAGACAGCACTTCTCGCTGTATCCTCATGGGCACAGAGAGAGCAAGCTCTGATCTCTCCTCATAAAGTCACCAACCCTGTTGGATCAAGGCCCTACTCTTACGATCTCGTGGAACCCCACTTACCTGTATAAAGTCCCTGCCTCCAGGTGCAGTCACATTGGGGATTGGGGCTTCAACACAGGAATCTGGGGGGGACACCGACATTCAGTTCATAACACTCCCAAACCTTCCCCTCGTCAAGAGTATCTCTAAGGCACCCCGAGCCTGTCATCTGCAGTTCCTACTAGACGTGACCTTTCCCCCTTTTGCCAGATCCACCCCGATGTGGACCCCAGCTCCTTGGTGGCTCCTGCATGGCAGCGGCCTGCCTGCGGGCCAGGACATGCTCGTGGTTTGGCTGTCAAGTGAAAACACTGTGTCTGGCATTGTGTGGGTCACAGCAGCTGGAGGAAGAACCAGCAAATTCACTAACCATCAAGGGGTTGGCAACCTCCATTCCTATGGGCAGCTCTTGCCTCTCTGCCCCTTTGCCAGATCACACACACAGGGTTGCTATTCAGAGCACAGACTCAGAGCCAGGCTGCCTGGCTTCAAATCCCAGCTCTGTCATTCATTAGCTGTGTGATCTTGGGCAGGACGTTTAACCTCCCTGTGATGTGAGCACAATAGTAGCCCCTCCCTCATAGGGCAGCTGTGAGGATGCAGTGAGCTAATACATATGCCCAGCAGAGGGCAAGAGTGAAGGGTGTCAGCTCCCCCACCACAATGACCCGCCTGGCACTCTACCCCTGGTGCCAGCAGTGTCTCTTCTCTCTCCTCCAGGTCACGGAGTGTAGGGAAAGGACAAGCGCCCGAGCTCTCTGGCTCCTTTCGAAGACTCTCCAGGTGGAGCGAGAGTCTGACCCAGCCCTGCTCTATGATGCCCTGGGGTCCCCCCAGCTGCCCACCCTGCTGGCAGGTAAGGGAAAGACTTTAGATTTTTCTCAGAAATTGTACTTTTCTCAAATGTATTTAAAATGAGGCCATTGGGAGATTGTTATGCCTGATCATTATATGAAGAAATTTTATTTCTCTCCCAGATCTTTCTCTTTAGAGCCGCAGTCACTGGAGAAAGCAGCTGTCATCATCTCAGAATTTCTGACAGCAGATAAAGCGTGGCCAATGCTGTGTATCAGAAAATAGTGATTCATTTTCGCAACTATATTTGATCCCTTAAACAGCCTCCTGAGAGGCTATTTTGCTTAGAAAATTCTGAAGACAACTGAAGAGAGAACAGGAAGTACAGAAAAAGGGGAATGCCCTGCTGGATATTTCAGAATGTTGACTCTGCTCCAGTGAATCTGATTCTGGCTGCAGCTTTTATTAGTAAGAGAGTCATTTCTTCCCACCCCACTCCCATGAAATGAATGTCAAACATTTAAAGAATCTCAAGTTAAAAGGATACAAATTATTAGCCTCCCTCCCCTTGGACCCACACACATCTCATCCTTCCATCAGAACAACAGGTTTTATGTCAAAAACCATGGTATGGTTTTAAGAGGTGTGTGGCTTACGTCAGTTCCCCAGAAGATGCCCCTGAGACGAAGATCAGTGGGCAATGATTATTAAAGGAAGGGCTCCCAGGGGGAACAAGCAAAGGAGAGGAGAAATGGGACAGGGAAGGAGGAGGAGTCAAACACTGGAGAGACTCAGGGGAAGTCACCCAGACCCCGCCATAAGCCACTCCCGAAGGCGCCCTAGGGTGTGAGTCCAGCTCAGAGTGAGGACTCCAGGCACAGGTGGCCTGTCCTATTCCCACAGTCAGGCTTTTCCTGGGGGCTATAGGCGGCCTGGAAGCAAGGGAAGTGCTCAGCCTCCAGCTCTGTGCTGGCAGGCAGAGCAGCGCCAGGACCCTGGAAGCAGCCCTCTGAAGAGGAGCTGTGCCCTGCAGGCGCTGCTTCTAGAGCAACTGAAGACAGGGAGTCCAGGATGGGTGGAGGCACCAGAGGGTGTCTGGTGAGCCCAGCACTGCTCACAACTGGAACTCATCAATGTAGTTTACACCCTTGCTGCAAAGGAGAAGTTTCACTGAGATCAGAAGACAAGTGAACTGGGCCTGCTCCCCATTGCTGCACTGAAGCCACTGGTCAGTAGGAGACTGATAAAGAAGAAGGCAGCCCCAGTATCACACCCATCCCCAAAGTCCCCGGCCAGACAATCCCAGGAGGGAAAAGTCTTCTGGTCTAGTGTGCCAGAGTTTAAGACCCCTGGGCAGGACACCACGCTGATGCTCCCTCAAATCCACCTTGTTGACAGCATAGCTCCACCTCCAGCCTTGTTCAGGAGTCTCTCCTTGGCCAAGCAGCTTGGTGTGGAGGAAAGGGCAGAGGTCTTGGCATCAGACTCACATTAAACATTTAACCTCTCGAAGCTGCATTTCTCTAGTAAGCGAAATAGAGATCATCTCCCTACTTGGCAGGGAGGTGGTAACAAGTGGAGAGAACACACGTAAAGCATCTAGCCCACTGGGAACACCACGATGCCTTTTAGTCTTTACCCTCATTCTCTTGTCCTGAGAGAGAAGCAGCAGCCAGGCCTGGAACCCTGGATCTCTGATGTATAGAACACACCTGCCCCTCCGGGAGACGTTCTTCTGGATCCTAGCACAGAGCTGCTGCGTACTGGTCTTCGTGCTCGGACCCCTGCCACCTGCCTCCAGGCTTCCCTGTAAGGCCCAGACCTCCGCGGGCTCCTCCCTCAAAGACCCTCTAGCCACCCTCACACTCGGTTGCCTTCAGCTAGCACTGACCCACCAGGCCTTGCAAGTCCCTCCATTTCCTTGGTTCTGCTCCCTCTCATCAGTACCATTCTGTTGCTTGCACAGCATGGAGATGCCTCTCAATTTGTAGCCAAAGAATAATAAAAACTCTCTACGTGGAAAAGAAATTTAGAATGCCCCGGGCTCATGGAGCTGGAAAGGACTTTGGCCAGGCAAAGCCATTTTTAACAGAGTTAATGGCAGGACTAGGGGAAGCCATGCTGCAGAAACCAAGAAGCCCAAGATAGCAGGAACTTAACACAGAGAACGTTGATCTCCTGCTCCCTCAGAGGCCGCTGCGCATCCGGATGGTTCTTCCAGGCACTGTCCTCCGTGCAGTGACCCAACAATTCAGGGGAGCATTTCAGAGGCTCTGCCATCTCCACCTGTGGCCTCCCCTGCAGGTGACGTGGCTGGTGAAACAGAGAGTCAAGCAGGGCTCAACCACCTGGGATAATGTCCACCCACATCACGTGTCCTCCCTAGGAAGAAAAAAAGAATCAGATCTCACGCTGTGGGTCAGTTGTTTTCCCCAAAACTACACTTTACATAGAACCCAAAACTGGATGCTTCGCTGTTTTAAGGGACAGGGAGGAAAAGTCCTCTCGCAGGTCCTCTTCCCACCCCCGCCTTGAAGGACCAGCCTCAACCCTCTGTCTCTGTGGAACAGAGGTGCCAATCCAGGGACAGGGTCCACATCTCACCCCCATTTGACACATTCAGAAAAGACCAGCAAAGCTGGGGCCTCCCGGCCATCACAAGACCTCTCGCTGGCAGCCGCAGGCCTGGAAACGTCCCAAATGACTTCTGTGCTCTAGGACCGACCTATAGCATTTCTAAAGCACAACAGATTGAATGAAATTGTCTCCATCACAGACTTCAAACAAAACACCATGCAATGTGTTGACACAATTCTATTTAAATCATGCTGCAGGATGAGGAAAGGGGATATTCAGTACTTCCGTATCTTGAAAAGCCTTTGAAGTCCTCCTGAGTACCCAAGAAAGTTTAGAAATTCGCCTGATGTTAGAAAATGTCAGAGGAAATGCCTGATAACAAGGGTCAGGATGTTAAGTAAAGAGACAGGAATTAATCTCCATTCATTAATAGGATGCTGACGTGACCTTTAAATTAAATCGAAGCCATATCATTGAAGAAAAGGAGCTGCTTATGAAGTTTCCTCCCACCCCAGCTTCCACCCTCACTCCTTTGCTGATGACTCCCTGCTCCCTTCGTCCCTTCTCCGGCTAAGAACGGGGTGCACATCAGGGGAAGCCAGACATCTGTGCAGACCGGTCTCTCCACGGGACCAAACCCACACCCACCCCCTTTCCTCAGAACTGCCCAGCTTCCAGGAAAAAACACTACAGTTCCCCAGGCACCTGTCTCTCCCAGCCTCTCCGCCTGCTTCTCCGCAGCCCACTGGCCACAGCGCCATGCCCATTTGACCCACACTGTCCCCGTCCCCGTCGTCTCTACGCCTACTACAGGCAGGAGCCTCTCGGGAGGTGTCCCAGCTCCAGCCTCGCTTTCTTCCAGCGGCTGCTGCCGGATCTGCTTTTCCACGGAACTCCTCCAGCGAAGCCTCGCTCCCCTTCTCAAACCTCCCACTGGGTCCCAGACAGAGTCCTCACGCCTCCCTGGCTGCATCCAGAAGCTTCTGGCCTTCACAGAGGCGTCAGTGCCTTGCCCTTGCCCTGAGATGGCTGCCAGCCTTTCCGCACTGCATGATGAAAACCCACCATCCTTCCGAGCTCCCTCACTTCTGTGGGCCACACTGTGGCCGCCTCTGCCTGCGGGCACCGTGCCTCCGACTATACTTCCTGGGCCCTGGTGGCTCCCTGGGCACAGGGATTGCATCCTCATAATCTTGCCTCCCACAGAGGATGAGGCTGCTAAATACAGTCACACACAGGCATGCACACACTCACACACATATATACACACACACACATAAATGCACGCATGCACCCACATACATACGTGCACACACACACACATGCAACGCTACCCATCATACTCTCTGGCCCTTCACGTGGAGAAGACCTGAGCAATGTGTTTCCAAAAGAGGAAAGGAACAGAGAGCTGATTGGAGACTGACCCAGCCAGCAGGGACGACCTTCACACGGTTTGTGAAATACGCTCTCTAGAGCTACGCTGTCCAGGACGGGGCTGCCGGACACGTGTTCTATCCACGAAGCTCTTACAAGGTGCCATGTGCTGTCCGTGTGGAACACACACCGGATGTTGAAGACCGTGTGGAAAAAGAATGTAAAATGGCTCATTTTTATTGACTATGTGTTGAAATGGTAATACTTGAGATGTGTTGGGTTAAATAAAATATATTATTAAAATTAATTTTACCTCTTTCTTTTTGCCTTTTCTTAAATGTGGCTACTAAAAAGGGTATCACATATGTGGCTCATATTTCTGCTGGATAGCACCTCCCTAAAAGCAGGAGTCAGCAAACCAGGGTCCACCCTGGAAGCCTCTTTTTTGTTTTATGCTTTTGTTTTTGTGAGGAAGATTGTCCCTGAGCTGACATCTGTGCCAGTCCTCCTCTGCTTTGTATGTGGGTTGCTGCCATAGCACGGCCGACAAGAGGAGTAGGTCCCCTCTCCAGGATCCAAACCCGCAAATCCCAGGCTGCCAAAGCAGAGCACACAGAGCTTTAACCACTCGGCCATGGGCTGGCCCCTGGAAGCCTCTTTTTGGAACACAGTCGTGCCCTCTCCCTGATGGGCGTCCATGGGCGCTCCACGACAGCATGCCTGAGTAGTAGTGACAAGACCATCTGGCCTGCAAGGCTGAAAATATTTACTCCCAGCTCTTTGAGATAGAGTTAGCTGACTCTGTTCTAGATTTACACAGAGTGAAGGAGTGGGAGGGTATGCCGCTTTTAGGGAACAGAGATATACTCCATCCACCATAATCCAGGAGGCCACAACATGTGTAATGCTAGTTAACCAAAAACTCCTTGTAAAAATTTTCTTAGAATTGCCTTAGTAATTCAAAAGTATGTTTCCTTGATAACACAATTATCAAATACATTGATAACTCAGTTGTGGATTATCGCTGTTAGAAAGTACAGGACCCTGAGCAGACTCCATTTTCAGCTTTGGGAGGATTGGTTTTATTTTTCACGACATGGTTGGTAACTGACAAGAAGGCGAGCTGATGTTTCGGGGCACGTACTTACTGCATGCTGGGCCCTGAGCCAGGGGCAGCCACAGATTATCTCACTTCTTCCAATTTCTGTTTTTGAAATTGAGTGGCTTTCATTTATTCTAGGCCTCATCTCAGTGAAGACCCTGGAATGAGCAGACATGGACCTCCATCCAAGAAGAACTGCTAACTCCCGTGCAGAAGGTTCTTTGTTTCTAGGTTGCTTCTGTCTCCACAGACTGAGAGCAGTCAGGCGCTGTCCATGCCCTGGCGCTGACCTGGGCCCAGGCGAGGGCTGCCAGGAACTTAGAGCAGGTGGGAAGGGAAGGAGGAAGAGAAGACCCACTTCCATTTCTCTCACCCCGTATGAGAAGGAATGCAGTGTGGGCTGGGGATGGACAGCCAATGACACGTGGCCTTATGTGACCAGGTCACTCTCTTCCAGAAAGCCCTTGGCAGGAAAGAGTGCAGCTTGCTAAGCCCTGCTGCACACTATGTTTAGCTGAGGAGACCATCTGTTCCCGACTCCGGGGAGCAAGTGCTCACATTTCGAAAGTAAGACACAGCCCAGCCAAATAATCTGGACCTCTCTGGAAACACACTACTGTGTTAACCCAGCTACTTGACCTCCTGCCTTCGGAAGTATGTGAGGGAAATGCTTGTCATGAGCTTTTATGACATCTCAGCGTGATCCTGAGATCTAATTTCTCCCCTAGAACTTGTTCCCAACCCACAGAGTGAGCTGTGATTTGCACAAAAAAAAAAGCTAGTAAGAGAATGTTCTCTGGCCAATGTGCAGGGAGTGTGGGGTAGGAGGAACACACTGGTGGCCCGGGAGGAAAGCAGCCTGGGCAGTGTGCCTAAGCGTCTATCCATGGACACCCAACACTGTGCTTGAGGCAGACATTAGAAGCTCCTTTTGCCCATGGCTTCCCAGGGGCCTCCTCCCAGCTGGCCCCCCCGCTGGCCCCCTGGCAGAGCTGCTGCACTGGCGGCAGCACAGTGCACTTCCCACCCAGAAGTGCACCCCTGCTGGTTTTTAATGTCCAATTACGTCTCTGGGACCAGGGCCATGACAGTTTGGGGCTCCATGACTGAGCGTGTTGGAAACACGGGCGCTTTCCAAACCACAAACAAATGACCTGACTTTCAGAAGAAAAAGAAACTGAAAAGTAATGGAAATGCCCCTTGTCCTAGGAAAACTACTCTTTTTCCTAGGAAATGGTGAAGAGTGACACAGTTCTGCGTCCTGGCCAGAAGATTCACATGGCTCCGTAACAAGCCCGTCATGAGACTTGCTCTCACTTCCCTTCAGTTCAGAACAATCCAAAGGTGGAAAAGCTGAGGGGTGGGAACGCGTGCATTGTCTGGCTGGTATCTGACCTCTAGGAGCCTGGGCACGGTGGCCCCCCTGTACTCCCAGTGTCTCGTCTGAGGATCAGCATTGGGGGGCCCCAGGCTCCATTCACAGGCCTCTTCTGTCCACTTTCCCACCCCTGGAGAGCTCTCCAGCCCATGGCTTCAAGTGCCATCTGTAAGAAACAACTCCCAAATTGTACTTCCGTCCACGTCTCCCCCAAGCTCTGCACAAGCATCTACCTGCTTGCTCAGCAACCTCACATAGGTGCCCTGAGCAGCTCAGACTCACTCCTCACTCCTCCCCATCTCGCTGGCCTGGTCTCCCCTCATCTCTCCCCACCTCACTTGACAGTAACTCCATCACTGCTGCAGCTTGGCACTATCCCAGTCCACTCTTTCTTGATGTCTGAGCACCTCCCACCACACCCATGGTGACCACCCGGCCCCAGCCCCATCCTCATCTGCCTGGGTTCCTGCAATGCCCCAAAACCGGTCGCCTCCAAGAAGCCTAGACTCCTCCCAGCAGCCTGGACGCTCCTCTTAAACCTCCCTAGCTCAGAGCCTTGCAATAGTGCTATCTGTCCTTCTGAGGAAAAGCCATGGTTCTTAGTAGGTAATTTGGCCCCATTGACTGTTCCATCTGATCCTCATCCCCGTCCCTGTCCCTGTCCCCTACACCAATCCCACCACGTTGCCCAGGGTGTTCCCTCCGCCTGGAATGCTCTCTCCGGATATTTACATGGCGGGCTCAAACACTTCCTTCAGATCCCTGCTCAAATATCTCCTCCTCCGGGAGGCCTTTTCTGACCACCTGATGTGAAAGAGTAATCGCCCAAACCTGCGAACCTCCACCCTTCCCCAGCTGCCGGTCCTTTCTCCCCGGCCCTAATCCTTGGAAGGCATGGAATATATTTATGTCTTTACTGTCTGCCGCTGCTCCCTGCCTCACGCTAACATGAGCTCTCAAGGGGAGGGCCTCTGAGTTCGCTCACCGCTGCATCCCTTCTGCCTAGGGCAGCACCTGGCAGACGGAGGGCTGGGGAACGGATGTCGAGAGAATCTTTCAACAAGGCGTTTCCACCTTGTTGATTTCCACAGGTACAACCCCTCTCCTAAGGAATTCTGCACCGAGGAGCAGAGACACTCAGATTTTATGCACAGACTCCACAAAGGTAGCATGATTTGCCTTTTTAAATGTTATTTCTTTCAAACAAACAAAAAGTTGCCTCATCTTAGATTGGAGCTCCCAATCTAAGCTTAAATATAGAATTTAAGCACATCCTAAACTATTGACTGAATACTGCTTGCTGTGTTTGAGGCATGGTGTCGTGTCTGCAAATACGAAGCAGGAAGCAGGAGCTCCCAGTGTGTCTGGCGGCCCCTCTCGGCAGCGTGCGAGGCATCTGAAGGGACCAGCCTTTATAGGACTGGTTTGCATCTTAGGCCCATAAACGTGGATGTGAAAAAAAGCCATATTTTTAACTTTTCTTTTTAAGTTGAATTTCCTTTATCTTTTCGTAGGTGATGCCTTTCGATGGTAGAACATTCAAAAAGGTACATAGTGCAAATTAAGTCTCCCTTCAGCTCCCCAACCACCTGGTTGCCTTCCTTAGAGGCCATCAGGGTAACCTGTTTCCTGTCTGTCCTTCTAGGTATTTCTATTCAGATTCAGATACAAGCCAATGCATAGTCTTTATTTTCTTGGATATTTGTAAGTCTGACTCCAATCCTCCATCTCACTCAGCTGGCAACAAAGCCCCCTCCATTGGTACTGGGCTCGCCCACCACCCCGGGATCACAGCAGAGCCTAGAGGCGCACGCTGCGGCCCAGGAAACGTGAAAGACCTCTGACCTTCAGCCCAGCACAGCCGGACGTCCTCATCACCCGCACTCCCAAGGATGCTTGAACACATGTACCTCTTGTCTCAGCTTAGAACACGGCCATCTTTCCCAGTCCTGGCACACAGATGCCTAGGATTATCCTCTCCAGGAACACCAGAGCCACCATTCCTCTCTGAGTAGGGTGCCCATAAAATTTGTCTTCCCAATTGGGAGAGTTTTGAGTGATAAGGGTGAGATTCATAATTACTGTCTGGGTCAGGACTAGGCTGAGGCAAGAAAGTGCCTAGGGTACAAAAGCTAAGGAGGCCCCCCCTCTCCAGGCAGTGCAAGTGCAGGGCTGGCATTTGCATGACCCAGAGAGTAGGCGCCTCCTTAAATGTTCTGTGCCTCTTGCCTCACCCCAGTGCTGCCCTGATTACTGTGGTAGACAGGGATGGAGCCGCCTGCCTTTGGCAAGCCAAAGCCGGGAATAAGCCCCTCCCCTTCTGAGACCCTTGATTGTTACAAGACCTGCCTTTAGCACCCCCAAGCTCCATCCTCAGACAGGTAGAGGTAATAATTCCCTTTCTTCTGGCCACTGCTACCTCTACCTGTCTCCCCCCTGGCAGAAGCCCTGCCAGGAACTCAGGCCCGGAAGGAGGTGGTCTTCAAGCCCCACGTGAACTCCCCTGCTGTAGGTGGGCACAGAACCTGGCCTTCCACTGGCACTGGGAGGGGCAGTACCAGGGAGAGGAGACAGAAATCAATGTGCATGTGAACTAGCTGCCCTGTGAGCACTGCGGTCTTCTAGGGTCTTCGTACCATGAGGCTGGCAGACGTCAACCTAGCACAGAGAATGTGACATCCGGGCTGTCCAGGACACACACACAAAGCAAGCAAGAAGCAGGTGTGGTGCTGATCCAGCCCCCAAGCCCACTTCTGGAGTGTTTCTCGGCTCAAGAGGAAAATGAAGGCGGTGCCACAGCCCATTTCCCTGTCCATACAATCCCAGCTCGGCTAGGATTTCAGATGAGCACAAGACCGAGACCTGAGCCAAGAGAGCCCCTCACTCCCAACCTCAGGTGAGCCCCAGCAGGTCGGCAGGTGGAAGGGGTCCCCACCTCCCCCCCTTATTAACTCTCCTTGTGTCCGTATTTCCTCCATGAGCCAGAGCTGACGTGGCCCAGACAAAGATGCTCCGTGTCAGAAGCAGAACTAACTTTCCCTGTAAGAGCTTGGAGCACAGCAGGACGTGGTGCAAGCTGGCCGGCGTCTCCTCTCCTGAGTCTTGGCTTTAACCAAAGCCTCGTGCCTAGCTGAAAGTGACTTGATGAAGAACAAATACATTTTCTTGTGTCTCCCACCAAAAGCTGGTCTCTCTGGTATGTCAACTCAGCGTTTGTCTAGGTGCAGTAACCTGGCCCAGTTCTGTAATCCTAGCACAGAAAAGGAGGCTCTGGGAGTGAACCTGAGCATGAAGAAGTTAAACAATCTCCCCCGGGCTAGAAGAAGAGAAAAACTCTGAGATGAGCTTTGCTAACTGCAGCTGTGCATCCTCAGCATAATCAACTGTTGTTCAAAACTAACCAGGTCCCGGGGGCTGGCCCCGTGGCCGAGTGGTTAAGTTCGCGCGCTCTGCTGCAGGCGGCCCAGTGTTTCGTCGGTTCGAATCCTGGGCGCGGACATGGCACTGCTCGTCAGACCACGCTGAGGCAGCGTCCCACATGCCACAACTAGAGGAACCCACAACGAAGAATACACAACTATGTACCGGGGGGCTTTGGGGAGAAAAAGGAAAAAATAAAATCTTTAAAAAAAAAAAAAAAAACTAACCAGGTCCTTCCGTCCCTCCCTAGTATATGACTGAGCTTCTTTCCCAGGGAGTCAGGTCCAGACGTCAAGATTCAGCCTCATGAGGCCAAACGTGGGCTGAAGATGAGAACTAACCAGAAAAGTCCAGACAGTCAAGGGAAAAGAAATTCAGTCGTCAAGGCCAAATACTGGCTGGTGGGAAGGCACCAACAACACGGCCACATGCTCCCCTACCTAAAACCCCAGATAAAAACCCCTACCTTTCTCCCTTCAAAGATGTGAATCCGAGTTCTAACTCCCACCTCCTCATCTGGCTGCTGTTCGATAGCAAACCCCTTTCCTTGCCACAAGCCTGGTGTTTCAGGGTTTTCCTTTATCGGACCTCCTGTGCAGCAAGTAGAAGAACCTGTGTTTGTGTGCAGTGACAGGAGCAGGAAAGTGCTCTCCTGAGGGGTTTAGACCCAGCAGGAGAAGGTCAGACGACTTTCAGGGAAAATGCAGACATTCTGAGCAGCAATAGGTGGGACATGAGCCATGGCAGCAACTGCCCACATCAGAGAGAAACACCTACCTGGAGCCCACACACCAGAAAGTCATGGGGTTGTCATGGAGGACAGTCGCAGTGCCAGGCCACGGGGCCAGTGGGGCTCGAAGGCCCGCCACACTTCTGCCACTTTGCTCCTCCTAAGACACTAGTTCTCTGTGCTGACGGGATACCAGACTCACCCGGAGGACTTGAAAAGGCCTGGGCCCCACCCTCGGAAGAGTGCGATTTTACTAGTTTGGGGTGTGGCCTGGGCAGCAGCACTTTTCAAGCTTCAGGGTGGTTCCAATGGGCACGGAGTCTGAGAACCACTGTCCCGAGACAGCCACTCCCCGCCACTCCCGACCGCACCCCAGCTTCTGGCCTTACTGCCTTCCGAGAAGGAAAGACTACCTCTGCAAATAGCTCTCCTTTCCCTTCATGATGGATTTAGGCACAGATGTGACTTTCCCACACTCTTGGGATTTCTTTGTAGATACTTGGGCATTTAAAGCAAACCAGACCTTTTGCTGAAGTGACACATGTGCATGAGTGTGTGTGTGTGCCAGGGTGGATAGGATGACTGTAGGAACCCAGGGAATGTACACAGTCAGCTGTAACCAAGGTATTTAATCAGTAAAAATGAAAACACACAGTTAAGCCTCTTCACAGGGAGCCTGCACGGTGCTCATGCTTCAGGCTCACCCATGTCAGCCAGGCACCAGCTGCTCCTCAGTCCTGACAGGTGAAGAGGCAGAGTGCCAGCCTCAGACCGCGCTTCATCTCCTTTGACAAGGTAAGATCAGAGAGGTCGCATAGGCAGAGGCCCAGAGAGTGCCTTAAATCCAGGAAACCTGCACTCACAGGGTGACCCCTGATCTGCTGATCCTTCGCTTTCACTCCCACAGCTTCTCTCAAGAAATGCGATGGCCAAGAGCCGTCGCCTCCCACTGCCATCTTCCAGCATAATTAACCAGCAGAATGGAGAGAAACATGAATTTCCCGAAATTCAAAGACAAAATGTAAACATGATTACAAGTGGATAGCTTTTTCTCCGAAATAGTAACTCCGTACATAGCCCATGTACCACACACACAGTTCTCCATACCTTGGGAGTGGTCAACCAGCAACGAAAGCATCATTTCTTACTACTTGACCACCCTCAGAGCTCAGATGCATTCTCCTCTCACTCCCCTCTGGAGAGGAGGCTCTGCTGCTCCCTACGTGGGAACGCTCTTGTCCCATCCTTTCCCGATAACTCCCATTTATATTTGGGGCTGTTTAGACCTCCCTTCCTCCAGGCGGCCTTCACTGATGCCCTAGGCTGCATTGGGTGGCATCTTCTGTGCCTGTTGCAGCCGTGGTTTGCCTCTACCCCAGCACCTGTCCTCCTGCTCTGAAGTGCCCTTTCGAGTGTCTATCTTGAGCCACTCCTACCTCTGTGCCCAGACCCTGAGCGCTTCGTGGGCAGGGATGAGAGCCCACCACAGCAGTGACAGCACTTGATATGTGTCAGCACAGGGGGTGCTCAAAGAATGTTAAATCAACTAACAAACACCCTCCGGACCCACCTCCCAGGCCACCCCACATGCAGACAACACCCTAGGATGCTCACAGCTGGCAGAAGGCTGGATTTCTCCTGACCGGGAGCCAGCTCCCCCATCTGGAGTGCCTTGAATGTCCTCCACGGACCAGGCCTGGGCCACACGTGCAGTTGCTTCCTCCCGGGTCTCCCATCGCTCCTCCCAAGCTGAGCCACGGCCAACTCAGTGTTCTCCCCAGGGCACACTGGAGGCTTTTATTCTATGCTCTAGGGAATTCTTGTGTGTTGGTGACACTTGATTCAAAATACAAAATGGCCCACACGTGTGCTGTGCCATTGGCACCAAGCATGCACAGCAGAGCCACCTCCTGGTGAACCAGGGTTATTGCCTTCCTAGATTTCTCACAAGGCTGAGGCTGGCGTCAGACCAGCCCACCACGTATACGACTTTAGATAAAGTCACAACGAATGTGGAGAGTTCCTTTACACTTGGTGCCAGCACGTGCTTCCCATGAGCTGGATTTCGGTAAGAACTTCCTCCCAGGCTCCTGGCTGGTCAGGCAGAGTGACCGCTGGATGCTGGGGCACTGGACCTCATCCCGCCATGGAGTTTCTCCAGCTGCATTATTTGCTTCATAACACAACTATCACCATAACAACACGGAGCCTCAGCTCCCCCTCAACCCCCAGGAGAAAGGTGGGTGGTCTTTGCTGAGGGTCTCCCCCATGCCCATGCTCCTGTTTAGAGGCTGACCTTGCCCAAGGATGTGCAAAACATCAGAGCAGAAAACTTCCATCCAGGAGGAGACAATGCATCCTCAGTGGTCACAGAACTAGAGCAGCTGGGGCAGGAGAGGCTGCGGAGGCCTGGCCCAGGGGAACAGAACACGCCGCCACTGAAGGAGGAAGCCTCATCTAGCAAACCGTCGGAGGACCTGCTTCCAGAGACCACGGCTCCCAAGAGACCACGGCTCCCGAGAGACCACAGCTCCTGAGAGACCATTGTTCCTGACAGACCACGGCTACCGAGAGACCACCGCCCCTGAGAGACCACCGGCCCTGAGAGACCACGGCTCCTGACAGACCACTGCTCCTGACAGACCATGGCTCCCGAGAGACCACCGCCCCTGAGAGACCACCGGCCCTGAGAGACCACGGCTCCTGACAGACCACTGCTCCTGACAGACCATGGCTCCCGAGAGACCACCGCCCCTGAGAGACCACCAGCCCTGAGAGACCATGGTTCCTGAGAGACCACTGCTCCCGAGAGACCATCGCTCCTTGTTCCATCCTGCAACATCATTTGTGTTTTGCTTCTGTTTGATTTGGCTGAGCATTAATGACATGTTTACTAATCTAACGACAGAGAATCCCAGAAGGAAACACTCAAAAGAATGAAAGGCCCACAAGATGAGAGGATTCCAAGGAGAAGGGACACGTGTCACTAGAGCACAGCATGCTGACTCACAATGTCTGTGGTTGATGAACACCTTTTCCTAATCTCTTAAAAGGGCTTAATTTGGGGGCATCTCTTTATGTGCTTATGGACCATTCCTATATTCCTTGGAAGCACTTTTAAACACCTCTGAAAAATTTTCAGGCTTAAGCACAGGTTCCTGAGGTTAACATGGAGCCTTCCATGATCTCCCTGGCCCCTCCACACTCTTCCTTCCCAGACTCCTTTCCTTTGTTCAGAAGCCTTAGACCAGCAGCCCCCGGAGCCCCTGATGGGAGGGACTAATATCCTGTGCCCAGTTCCAATGTGTGGGTTATTTCCAACACATCCAACCAATTCTCTGATTCCAGCGGGGTGTCCTAGAATTCAACTCAACTCTGACACCATCAACCAGGAGATAGTGTCAGACACCACAGGTTAAGGGCTCAGTAACACAAGACTGCCCCCACTTTAGATGCCAATCACAAGTCCACATTGTCATGTGAGCTTCTCACTAACTGGCTATAGATCGGAGGTTCCCACGACCCCCTCCTTGGATTCAATTAATTTGTAGAGTGGCTCACAGAACTCTAGGAGACATTTTCCTTAATGGATCACCAGTTTCTTATAACAGGATTTCACTTAGGAACAGCTAGATGGAAGAGACACACAGGACAAGGTTTGGGGAAAGGGCTAGAAGCTTCCATGCCCTCTTCAGGAGCACTACTCTCTCGGAATCTCCAAAGGTTCACCAACCTGGAAGCTCTGCAAACCCTATCCTTTTGTGGGTTTATATGGAGGCTTCATTACACAGGCAGGATGGATTGAATCATTGGTCGTGGGTGACTGATGCAACCTCCTGCCTCTTTCCGCTCCCCGGAGGTCTGGAAGTCCAACCCCCTAATCAAGGTTGGTTCTCCTGGCAGCCAGCCCCCATCCTCCCCCAAGTGTTTCCCAAAAGTCACCTCATTAACATGACGAAAGACATCTTTATTGCTCTTATCACAGGAAATTCCAAGGGTTTTAGGAGCTCTGTGCCAGAAATGAGGAGCAAATATTGGTGTATGTTTCTTATGATATATCACAGGGACCGAGGTGGTTTCAGCCTTACCCTACCACTTCCTCAACGAGGAACATTCTCCCCTACAGGGATTCTGATGCCACCCACAAGGGAACAATTTTTGGTCACCATGTTGTGTTTGAAACACTCATGGCGTACAGCAGGAATGGAATTCCATCAAGCATAGTTCCTTCCCTAACCCCATCTTGGCTGCACTGCTGAGGGAGGCGCTGGTGAAACAGGATCTCACATCCCAGGGGCCCACCCCGCCACGGGACCTCCAAGGACAACACAAGAGTTTCTGTTTCAGGGACAGACTAGGGCTGAGCCTGATCTCTGCCGGCCTTCCTGATTTGCACACCTGGCCCCCCAATCCCACCAGCCATCTCATCCCCTTCATAGGTGCTGCCTTTTGCCTTGGACCCTAACTGGTCCCACCTCCAGCGGGCGTGTGCTTCCTGGTGAGGGCCGAGGAACTCCACACTTCACTCCTCTGGGGCTCTGTGCACAGGACAGCATCCTTGGAAGCCACTCTGCAAACACAAGCTCATTCTGTATCGCTTTCAATCCTTCCCTCCAAAGCCTCCACCCCAAGAAAATGGCAGACTTGCGGCCCTTCCTCCGTCTGTTCCGTATGTTCGGTTCTGGCCGATGATTCGCCCATGGGTGAAAGGAGCCCTGAACCAGGATGAGGAGACATAAGGCTGGTCTCCGTTTGCAGCGGCAGAGCTGATGAGTTTGGATGTGGGGCTCAGCCCTGTGCACAAGGGGCCCTGTTCCGACAAGCAGGGCTCTGGGAGCTCTCTCCATCTGGACCTCACTAAAGGAGTCAGGGCAGCCACAAGTGTTTTGTCAGAGAAAGTACACAGGGAAGCTCAGAGGACCAGAGTGAGGAGGGGCCTTGAGGGGCCCTGGCTTCAAGCCTCTGCACCCTCATTCTGGGGCAGTCACGCAGTCAGGAGGCCTGCACCCAGAGAAAACCGGATTCCTCCTCTCCCGGGCATCCCTCCCCAAGCTGTCCTGTGACACTTGGGCTTGACTCTTCCAGCAACTCTGCATCTGAGTTAGGGCTTTTATTCTGGGGAGATTGGGCCCCTATGTGGGGTTACCAAGGTCTCGCCACCTCTCTTCCCAGCCACCCCACTGCTCACACCCCTCAGAGAAACTCACCAGCAAAAATTCAGACGCGGCAATGCTCAGGGCAGATGTCGGGCGTGGCAGACAGTGACACTGGGAAGTGATGGCAGTGGAGGAAGGGCGCTTTGCTCTGAGAGAGAGCATGGAGCCAAGGCGCCACAGAGGGCAGACCGGCCACACCCAGACCTTAGCCCCAGCTATTTCCACCCCAGAGATGCCGCACCCTCTGCTGCAGGCCCACGGGGCAGGAGGAAGGGCGGACCCTCGAGCAGTGCAAAGAGGATCCAGATGGTGGGGGCACGAACACAGAGGTGAGTTGTCTTGGCAGAGTCATGGTGGTGACAGTGCTCAGAGGCCAGCCAGGCTCCAGGGAAAACAGGATTTCTTCCTTCATAAGCAGGCAGCTTTTGGAAGCATATTCTGAAAAAAAATAATAATAATAATCTGCAATGAAAACCACTTTGTAACTCCCTGAGATGAGCTGCGTTTAAGTGTAATACAGAACTCCAGTGAGTTGTCAGCCAGACGTGGAGGGTTTGGGGCAGGCGGTTGGTGTCACCTCTGGACCACTCGTGCCAGGGTGACAAGAGACCCTGGCACTACAGAGTGCTAGAGATCAGAGGTTCTGGAGCAGGTACCATCTAAACAGAAATTTTCCAGAGTGACTTCCCACTCTCTTCTCTTGAGAGGACCCCAGTGTTCTGTCAAATGCCCCCACCTCTAAATAACTGCTGAGTGCCTCCTGACACCTCGGAGGGTAGGCAAAGGTGGGCCTATCCCACTGTGTTTACTTTGAGAGAAGCTGTGTAAACCATATTTCTCTGAATCAAAAATATCTGCCTGATCATTATTTCAAGTGGCTCTGTCACTTTCTCTGACATATTTTCATAGCAAGAGGCCTGTCTTGGAGACCAACTGCCTCTCATTTGAATAATGCAAAATGTATAAATTGTACCTAAATTACGCTTAAAATGTACTGACCTATATATGTGTGTATGTGTGTGTGTGTGTATATATATATATATAAAATCTACTTGAGTCCTAAAAGCCAGCCTTGATAATACGCAGTCTACTGTCAATACCTGTGCTCCTTGACTGCGGGGTCAGCCAGATATCACGCACAGCCCAGGTCTGGTGATCTGACAGAGGATAAAAGCAAGAAGCTTCCGGAGTCACCAGCAAAGTGGACGGTGCTGCTGTTGTGAAAAGTAACATTAAGTAAGACAACTTGCCATTCACGGGAACTCTGTTTTGACTGTTATATAGTTAGCGCACCATTAGGCATCACCCCTAAAAACGTCCAGGGGCTGATCCACTCGGGACCTTAGCGTCCTCAACCTAATACTTAATTGTTCACTGAAAACCAGAGTCGCAGTCATCCACTGCGATGTAAACACCACCCAAACTCAGTGGCTAAAAACAACTATTTATTATTAATTTCACGGTTCTGAGATGACTGGGTTCAGCTGGACGGTCCTCACTCGGGGTCTCTCAGGAGATTTCTGTCAGATGGTGGCTGGGGCTGGAGTCGTCTGGAAGCACAACCAGACTGAACGTCCAACATGGCTATTATGGGCTGGATCATGTCCCTGCCCCCAGACTCCTATGTTAAAGTCCTAACCCCCAGTGTCTCAGAATACGAGCTAATTTGGGAATGGGGTTGTTGCAGATGGAATTAGTTAAAATGAGGTCATTTTGGAGTAGGGTAACTCCTAATCCAGTGACCGGCATCCTTATAAAAAGGGGAAATGTAGACACGGAGACAGACACACACGGGGCAAATACCACGTGTGTGAAGATGCGGGCGGAGATTGGAGCACTGCAACAGAAGCCAAAGAATGCCAAAGATTGCCAACAAGCCACCAGAAGCTGGGAGAGAGGCCTGGCACAGCTTTTCCTCCCAGCCCTCGGAAGAAACCAGCTCTCCTGTCACCTCCAGCTCAGATTTCCAGCCTCCAAGACTGAGGGCAGCAAGTTTCTGCTGTTTGAGGCACCCAGTCTGTGGTTCCTTGTTACGCAGCCTGACCAGGCTCATACAGCGGTTGCTCACATGGCTGCCTGTTGATGCTGGGAACTCAGCTGGGGCCGCTGACATGGGCGCCTCTGCGTGGCCTTTCCATGTGACTCGAGCTTCGCCTAGTGTGGGGTCTGGGTTGAGAGAACGAAGGTCCCAAGAGAAAACATCAGGAGGGTGAGGCAGCCCAAGACAGCAGGGAGGAGCCTCCCGACATAGCTCTCCCACTGCACCTGTTGGTCCAGCAGGTCCGAAGGCCAGCCCAGATCCAAGGGGAGGGAACTCAAACCCCACCTCTCATTGGAAAGAGCAGGAAAGACTTGTCAGCCATCTTTAATCAACCACACGAGCTATCAAGGAAAGAACGTTGCACATGCTTGTGCATCTGTGCTGTGAAGTAAGTGATTTTATTGTCAGAAAACCATAGAAAGGGTGAGGGCAGAGGAGACCGAGTGAATCTGTTCCCACCATGAGGAAGATCCCTCTACATTTGGAACCTAAAAGGGGCTGTCCCCTGGGGGCACAGAAGAACAGGGAAAACTATTTTAAAGAAAAGCTCCAGTGACGTGAACTGCAGTAGAAGAAACTTAATGAACTAAAAATGCAGCCACGTGGAAACACCATTAAACAGAAATGGTGAAAGAGACAAAAATCTCAACAGCATGGGTGCATGTCAGAGACTTCCACAACAAAATAGCACCCAATTTCAGGGCACCTCCTGGGATCCCGATGCCCTGCTCCGTCCGCAAATCTCGAACACTCTCAGCTTCACGCTGGAGCATGGGGAGGTGGGGGGGGAAGGAGAGGGCTTCTCACCGCCCACCTGTCTGTGGAGTAAAACCCGCTCTGCCTGCACCGGCACATCTGATGTGGGTGGTGCTCCTGCACTAGATTCTGTTCCTCTTGGAGCTAATGTGCTGGCATGACAAGCTGCTGGCCAGAGCCTTAAAGAAATGCTAAAGAGGACATGACTCTGAGGCTCTGTCTTCCAAGGGATGGTCAACACCCCTTTCTCCTGCGAAGAGAGTTGAGGAGGACAGCACAGTCCAGCGAGCTGACGAACCCCGGGGCAGCCACCAGCAGTGGTTAGGAAAAATTCCTGGAGGACCTCTGACTCCTTATCCTGCTTGTCCTCCAGAGACCACCTTAAAAGAACAAAACACTATGTATCATGTGGCAGACAATGGAGACCTTGAAGAGAGAAGAGACTAAGGATGGTTTACCCAAGGCACTTCAGCAAGTCCCAACAGGAAGTCGCTGCTGAGACCGCAGGGTCCTACAAAGAGCCATCTCCCCCAGAGGCCACGTCTCCAGTCCAGCAGGATGAGGAGGCACGGTATTTATGGTCTGCCAAGACGCAGGTTTCCAGAACTGCAAGGAAAGGCAGGGAGAGGAGTGCCTTCTGCTCCCTCTCTTCCCCCTGCTTCAATACGGCAGCAATGACCTTGGGCAAAGTCCAGTCGCTGGCGCTTTCTGCCTTTTTCTCACAGATTTCCTGGTCAAGGCACAGGTTTGGAAAGTCATGGAAAGGGTCTAGATCTCAGATCCCCCACCTAATAGACGTGTGAGGCTGAGCTAATTATTCACCAGCTCTGAGCCTTGTTTTTTGATCCTATAAACGGGGATAATAACATCTATCTCATGAAATTGTTAAGAGAATGAAAAGATAAGAATACCTCATGTACTGCCTGAAACATATTAAATGTTCAATAAACAGGAGCTACTATTATTTTCTATGATTCTGAGACTTTCTGCTGTATTACAAAGCAGAGCACCCAACAGGCAATTATCTGAATACAATGCATATATTAAAAGACATCTAGAAAATTGGGGGATGTAACAAGCCCCACTGTATAACACATCAAACCGGGATATATATTCTTGTCATAAGCATCTGGAGGCTTTCATCGCCTTGTTCTGCCAAAGTCACTGATGGGCTAAAAGCAAGAGATGGAATGTGCAAAACTGGCATCCTGCCTTAAATCTGGGGTCCACTGAGGCAGAAGATCTAGGAAACCAAAGCCCAATCCTCAGACCATCTCCATCATCCGCAGCATCTGCAACATGGAACAGCCGGCAGCTGAGCATCTACATTTGCAGATATTTTTCCAGGTGCTTACTTGTGGCTGCATTCTCAAAATTATACACTGCAAATACCTGGCCGCCGAGACATCGGGCTTGTTTTCTAGTGGCATAAAACATTCTGTGACAGATCAGGAATCCATTGTCCTTCGTCTTGGGGACCTCCTCTGAGGACTCACTTCCAGTGCTCACACCACTGATGGTGGCTCCTGACCAAACCAGTCAGTGACTATGATGGAGAAGTTCATCTGGATAAGTCCAGCCCAGGAAGGGAGTGATGGGGACCACCCACACCTGGCCTAAGGTGAGCCTAGAAACACATGTAGAGAGTGTGGAGGTCAACTTGTCCAGGGTCCCTGGCCTCCAAGACATCGCCAAAAATTGGTGCCCCCAGAGTAATGCAGTTCAGACATCTCTCCAAGAGAAGATGGTGGACAGCCCCAAGCTGCCACACCTTCGTGTCCACTGTGGCACTTCCACCAAGACCTCACTCTCCCCAGGCTGTTCCCAGCTGATGATTGAGCATGGTCCTCCTGCCAGAGTGGGAGCCCTCCAGTAGGCAACCTTGGCACCAAGGTTGCCCCTGGGCTGGCTAGGATTTCTCAGAGCTCTCCCTCCCCAATCCTCCGTCCTTTGATTTCTACTTTCATGAATATCAGAGCTGCATTGCACTGGCTCTCTCAACCCTTTCTCCTCTATAGACAAGGATCTCCCCATAAATCTCCTGCATGTCTGATTTCATCTTGGCATCTGCTTCCTGAACTGACACATCATCCAAATTCACCGTGATCACATCTAATGGCAAGAACTCACAGGAAGCCTGTTTCGCTTTGGCATGATTAGAAAGTTCCTTCTTATTGTTTCATCAGGGTGTTGGCAGAAAACAGATTTCAACTCAGATGGTTTAGATAAGCACTTTAATGGAGGGAGACGTATGCAAGTGTAAGGGAACAAACCAGGGGTGATGGAGCCTGTGGAGTGGGCAACCCCTCGAAGCTGTCTACACCCTAGGGCTGAAGGGCTGGGGAGCTCAGTGTTCCTGCAGCCCCGTGGGACTGAAGCCACTCGGGGTGCAGCCACTGTGAGCCGTGGTGCCAAGACAGGGACGGGAAGGGGAAGAAGTGCCACAGCCCAGGCGGGCACAGGAGGCAGGCCACAGGGCACTGGGCAGGGCGGGGACACAGGGGGAAGGGCAAGGAGAGAGCAGCGTCCACTTACCAAACAGTTCTGTCTCTTCTTTTGTGACCACTTGTGGGTCACTGGGTATCTCCTTTATTGCTAGTCTCGTTTTGTGTCCTACCCATGATTGCCTCAATATTTACTTTTTCATTTCAGCATGATATTTACTTTTACCTTTTCCCCACCTCCTCTGGGTTCACTCCACAGGTCCTCATGCAGCACACTCCTCGGGCACACTCCCTTCTTGCCAGGTCCCTTGTGCCATCAACCAAAGCCAGAATGAGCCTTCCATGGAAGGCATGCCGCAGACGGGGACCCTGAAGCCATCTCCCTCTAGACACACTGTATCTTGGCCGACTGAAAATGTTTACCCAACCACAGGACTCTGTGAACCTCTGTTGACAGCTGCGGATTCAGAAGTCAGGGACCACCAGAGACCGCCTCATTCCGTGGATTGTTTGTGGTTAAAACTAGTTTCTAAGACTGACCATGGCCCTCCCCACACCAAGCCCGCAGATCTGCGGTGATCAGGCACAGGGCACTACACACCCACTCAGTGCTTTGAAACCAGAACCAGAGTCCAAGAAAATGTCACCATCATTGAGTTATGATATACAAAATATGTGAAACATACAACAATCCAAATTTACTCAACAAATCCCAAGGGAGTCGATTGCTTAACTGTTGTGCTTTATATGTGAGGGCCACGTGATGCACAAGGCCTGGAGTTTCACCTGCGGTATAGCTTGACTGATGCACTGATCCAAACGTGATGCCATGGCTGTGTCACAGAAAAACCCAGAAGCTGTGGCATGGGATGGAAACAAAGGGTCCGCTTTACCAGCACAGCATCCCAGACCATGCAACTCTTACTCAGGAAAATCAGGGCTTAAAGTTACTGCAAGTTTTTTATTCTAAAAACTATAATATTACAGAAATTTTTGAAAAATGGTGAAAGGCTTTGATTTTTAATGGAATTCTCTGACAGTTCTTTTCAGGCACACATCTGCTGCAGAAGGAAAGAGCCCCTCGACTCAATTGTCTAATTTCACCCTGAGAGTAACGTCGGTTTTCCAGGGGCCAGTGGCCGGTGGAGTGAAAGCCCGTCTCTCCCACCTACCAGCAACACATACCCCAACCTCCCTCGGACCCTGCAGAGACACACCACCCCCAGAGACCTTGGGGGACGGAGGACCCTGGCATGGGCTGTCCCTGTTTGCACGCGGACCTTTACAAAAGTCACCCAGCCTGCACCTAGTGCCTGTGGAGACGATGAGGAGCTCACTCCCCATGGCCTGAGTGGAGGGCAGGGCCAGCTTTGCTCATCTCTGCTTTTTCAGTACTCAGCCAGGCCCGACCTGGCCCAGAGTGGGTGCCAGGCACTGTGCTCACATACCTCTCTCTCTCGTTCTCTCTCCCTCTCTCTCTCCTCCCCCATGTCTACCCATGGGACCAGCCACATTGTGAGGAAGCCCAGGCCACTTGGGGAGCAAATGTGGAGTCCCAGCAGAGAGCCAGCAGCCCCTCCAAGCTCATGGGTGGATGACTTCAGATGACTCTAGTCCCTGGCCTTCACATCTTCCAGATGAGGCCTTGTCATGGAGCAAACACAAGCCATCCTGCTGTGCCGTGTCTGAATTCCTGACCCAGGGACACTGTGGGACATAATCAACGGTGATTGCTGTTTGAAACCCCAGATCTGGGGGCAATGGGTCATGTAGCCATGGACAACCACCCAGGCATAGGGGAGATGGTCAGCAAGTGCCTCAAAGCTCCAAGCTGCTCCTCCTCCTGCCCACCCCCTGCCTCTCCCCGTGGCCTTCCCATGGCCCAGCTCGACTCTCTGCTCTCTCTTTAACTGAAGGCCCTAGTTCTCATCCCAGCACTGTCCCTTTTCTCTCTGTGGTCTGTCTGCCACTGTCTATGCCATGCATTCCTCCCTCCGCTGTGGACCTGGCCAGGTGGTGCAGCTGGGTGATCTGTGGGAGACCCAGCTCCCCAGTTACAAGTGACATTCCAGATGAAACGCCCTGAGAGCTCCACTGCCTCCACACGAGTCACGCTGCAGGGAAGCACCGTGGTAACGAAGTGACTTCTAGAAAGAAGTCCCTAATTGGGATCATCTTTAGGCCATGACGTTCAACCACATCTGAAGTCGAACTTCAAGTGGCCCGCCTGGCACCGCCACCTCCTTCTCCCTCAGCTTGCTTGCTCCACCAGCCCCCACTGCCCTTCAGGAGCTGCACCCAGATGCCAGCTGCTGGCCCCTCCCTCTGCTTCCTCACCACCCGGACGCTCTATTCTTACCCCTCGAAATTCTCACTATAGGCAAACTCATCCATTCTATGAATGGGAAGAGCCCTATTAACCACAATGACGCCCAATTATAAACCCAGGTCGATTTCTCCCCTGACCTCCAGTTTTGATTTTCCAACTGCCTGGGGACCACCCCACATGGGCGCCTCATGGACCTCATGCCCCAAACAGGCTCAGATGGGGCTCTGGCTTCTTCCAGCACATGGTGTTCAAGGCAAAAATCCTGATTCCTCCCTTTTCCTCATCCCATCAGCAAATCCTGTCAATGTAATCTCCAAAATGCATCGACCCATGGCCCCTTTCATCCATTTTCACTGCCACTACCTCCCCTGGCCACTGTGACCTCTTTCCTCAAGTACTTCAAATGTCTCCAGATTGCCTCCACCCCAACCCCAGCATCACCATCACCAGCATCCCCACCCACTCCACCCCCACCACCACCACCACCATCATCACCATCACAACCACCCCCAACACCCCACCCTTCTTCACCACCATCACCATCACCACTACCCAGACCACCCCCCCACCACCACCATCACTGCCTCCACCACAACAACACCCATTCCCACCCCACCCCCAGCCTCCTCACTACCACCACCATCACTGCCCTCACCACCATCACTTGCAACATAATCATCACTACCACCGTTATCCCCACCACCCTCACCATCCCACCACCAATATCACCATTACCATTACCATCAACAACATCCCCACCCCCACCATGACCATAACCATCACGCCACCACCACTTCCACCACCTCACTACTATCAACATTATCCCCCCACCACAACTATAACCGCCAACATTGCCAGCCCCCATACCCACCACTGCCATCACCATCACCCCCACCACCACTACCCACAGCCCCACCATCACCACTACCACCATCACCCCTCTCACTACCACCCTCACCTCCAGTATCACCATTACCACCACCACAACCCCCACCCCCACCCCATCACCCCCACCACCACCATTTCGCTAGCCCCCATATCCAACCCTACCATCATTATTATCACCATGGCTACCACCACCACCATCACCCCTACCACCATCAACACAACCCTCACTCCTATCCTACCCCCACACCCTCACCACCACCACCACTACTCCCATCTGCCACTCTCTCCCCACCCACAGCTCTGCAGCTCATCTCCCGTAGAGTTACAGAGGTGATGCCCTTTAATGTGCGTGTATTACATCACTGCCGTGCTTAAAACTTTTCCAGTGGCTTCCCACCAGTCAAGAACAAAACTCCTCTCTGTTCCTGGCATCTTGGCCCAGTGTGATCTGTCTCTGGAGCCCCCACCAGATTTGTCTCATGCCATTCTCTCCCCACTAACATTGTGCACCAGCCATTGGGGTTGTCCTTCTGCCCCTTGAACTTTCCCAAATCTTATTTCATGGCATTTGCCATAACTGTTCCCTTTGCCTGAAATGATCTTCTCCTCCTCATCTTTAAGGCTTGTCTTAAACGTCCACTCTTGGAGAGGCCATCTCCTAACAATCCTACCTAAAGCCATCTTCACTTTCTTATTCTAGTGACCTAATCTTTATGAGTTATTTAATTTCAAATAGGTCAGGCTGGTTCTGGGTTCTATCTCATCCTCCTGTTTGTTTCCCTCATAACACACAAGTGTGCCCCAACCTTCTTTGTCATTCTGTGTGTGTGTGTGTGTGTGTGTATGTGTGTGTGTGATCTGTTTTCACCACTCAAGGGCAAGACCATGACTATTATTTATTGCTGCATCTCTAATGGCTCTAAGCCGACACTCAGTTAACATCTGTTGAATGAATGAGTGAGCATGCATGGTGGGGCCATACCAAGGACACGGCAGGCTTTCATTTGTAAGCCTTAATCCTAGAAGATGAGAAATGATGCCAAGTTTTGTCATCTGCTGATGTTTTCTGGTGAATGCCCTGTCAGGGACGTGGAAAAATAGGAAAAAAATTCAGAGACTTGTTTTTTCCTGGGTTTTTTTGGTTCATTCATTCATTCACAGAGACTTGTTAGTCACAAGAAAAGAGGTCCCTTTCTCCACAGACTCAAAGAAGGAGGCATTGTTATGCCTTGTGAACTCTGTCTGAGACCATCCGATAAAGAGCTGACACAGCGAGTCTCCCGGGACTGACGCCAGCTGCGTATTAATGGTCCAGAGTGAGGCCGCCTTCATTTCTAGGAGTGACATGAGGCAGGGAGGCAACTGCAGGTCTGTTTGCCCTACTAGAGGCTAGGTACCTTCAGCCACCTGGCATTATGACTGACGTAGGTGTTACTGAACTAATCACAAGCTGGTGACCTTGGCACCAAGGTTCTCAGCTAACAATATGTTGTTTCGTTGCTTCAGCTGATGAAGCTCAGGGAAGTTACATGTTTGCTTCTGTGTTTGCCTCTGGAGTTACAAGGCAAGTAGGGAAAGAGAAACCAGAACATTCTGTCGAAAACATTGTCAGGTTCCCAAAGTGATACTTAGCAAAAAGGCTTATCTGTCTTTAAGTATTAAAAATGGTAATAATGACAAACATAGGCTATTTCAGAGCCCCACATTCTGTCTTTCAGAGACAGGAGACCAGATTGCTCTCTCAAAGATTGCCTTGGGGCCAGCCCAGTGATGCAGCCATGAAGTTTGCACATTCTGCTTTGGCAACTCAGGGTTGGCCAGTTCAGATCCCGGGTGCAGACCTACACACTGCTTATCAAGCCATGCTGTGGTCGGCATCCTACACATAAAGTAGAGGAAGACTGACACAGATGTTGGCTCAGGGCTAATCTTCCTCAAAAAAAAAAAAAAAAAAGGTTGCCTTGTTTATTCATTCCAAAAACACGTATTCAGCCCCAATCGTGGGTCAAGCACTAAGCTATAGCCCAAAAACAAGAATGAGCAAGACACGCCCTGCCCTCCAAGAATTTGCCTGTAAATGGAGAAGGCAGAGAAATAAGCAAACAGTCCCAAAATGGCAGGGCAGTGACAGGTGTGCCCAGGGCATGGCCAGATGGGAATATTGAGGAGTTGGTGAGGGGGCAGCAAGGGCAGAGCCAGAGGAGAGAGCTCTGGAAATGTCATTTGGGTGGAAGTTAACGATGTCGGGGGAGGTGGGGGATGGGATTAAGTAGGGCTGTTAAGACCTACCCTCTTGCCTCAAGGATTAGCATGTAACGCTGCTAGATGAAGAACTTTTCCCACAGGAGGCTGGGCAAGGGAAAGGCTGGTGCCAGGAACGCTCACCTTTTGGAGGTCAGAGTCTTGTGCCCTCTCTTTGTAGAGCACTCAGTGACGATGTGGTTTGATGTGTTATGTCCCATCTTCGCAAAGACCTGGGAAGCTCTTTCCTTCTCCACTATCTGCCCAAACGTCTGCGAGGAGAATCCCAGCCGGGCCAGGCGTTGAGGTGTGAGGATGAAGAAGACGCCATCATCTCCCCAGCCGTGACCACAAAGCAGTCTTTGAAGGCCAAGCCGGCCTTGATGTCAAGTTCAATGGGAACTCTTCAAACATTTGCTGGTTCAGCTTCTTCCCCAACTTTGTCTCTCCTTTCCTCTTAAACTCTAGCCCATGGCACATGCACCAGGAACACACTTCTGGAAGATGGAGAGGTTGTCTGGGGAGCGCAGACAAAGGACAATAGTACTTAAACTTTTCATCACTATCATGTTTAGCAGATGTCATAAACTCTCGAAAATGATTTTGATTGTGATAACTTTGGAATACGGAGTCAAATATTTTTATAACCGCTAATTATGTAAAGCAAACCTCAGACATCATGATATGTCACCCCCTAAATACTTGGCATGGAGACAGGTTAAAATTTGATTCTTGGAGAGCCACCCCTGATGGCCTAGTGGTTACAGTTTGGCATGCTCAGCTTCAGCAGCCCAGGTTTGGCTCCTGGGCACAGAACCACCCCACTCATCTGTCAGTAGCCATGCGATGGCAGAGGCTCACATGGAAGAACTAGAAGGACCTACAACTAGAATATATAACTATGTACTGGGGCTTTGGGGAGGAAAAAGAAGAGAGAGAAAAAGGAAGATTGGCAATAGATGTTAGCTCAGGGTGAATCTTTCCCAACAAAAAAAAAAAACAAACATTGATTCTGGTAGGCTCAGGGCCATGTCTCCAGAAAAAATAAATAAATAAAAATAATAATCCTTGACTCACAAAGAACATACGAAAGGAATGGATTTTTGGTCTACAACTTATAAGTTTAAAAAAAAAACAAGTTTTGATATGGAGAGTGAATTTCATGAATTGGGCAATTCCAAGTAAATTTAGACTATTGTTTATCCTAGGCTCCATATACAGCAGTCGCTGCCACATTCAAAGTACAAAAAATGGCCACATGATACCTTCCAGCCACTCTCCAAAAACATCATCAAGTGAGTATCTGTTTCAGCTGTCTACTGCTTAGTAGCAAACCAACACAGTCCTTTGTGACTCAAAACAACAACAATTTGTTAGTTCTCACAATTCTGTGGACTGCCTGGGCAATTATCTTGTACTCATCTGGGCTCACGCGTGTGGTTCCACTTGGCTGATAATGGGCTGGGTGGTCGATGACAGCCTCACTCACATGTCTGGCTGGCAGTTGATGCTGGCTGTTGGCTGGGGCACCTCGGACCTCCTTGACGTGGCGTCTATCCTCCAGCAGGCAGGACCAAACTTCCAACCACTATGCAAGTCCCAGGGCTCCAAGAGAGTGACAGTGGGAGCTCTCAGGGCTCTTGAGGCTCCAGAACTTGCCCAATGTCACTTCCTCCACATTATTTTGGTCAACGCAGTTCACAGGGCCAGGCAAGATTGAGGGGATGGAAAAACAGGCCCTACTCCTTGATGGGAAGAATATCAGCCCCACAGCGCAAACGGGTGGGGCAAAAGATTCACTGATTTCACTGAGATTCACTGGGGGCCCTTATTACAACCATCTGTCTCCCCGTGTCAAGCAGAGCACAAATTAACCTCAGATTGTGCAATGCATGGAATTCTGCTAAAGGTTCCTAGAAAGGCAGATATCCCCGAGAGATGGCCCTGATGCCTAAGGGGACAGGCTGCTCCACCTGGGGGGGATGCCTGGCCCAAAGTCAAAGCTGCACATTTGCCACAGGTCTCATGGGCCTATTAATCTGTTTCCTTCAAACTTGTGAGCAAATGACCAGCGGGAGCGCCTCCCGGTGGCCTTTGCCTGAGGCACTGTCCCACTCAGATGTGCAATTTCAAACCAGCATTCCTCCAGGAGATGCTACCCAGCCAGCGTGCGTCAGCTGCGCATCCAGTGAACCCATGGATGAGAAAGCGCATTCTCCTGGCCTCACTTTGGGGTGAAGGTCAGTTTATTCACTGCTATTCAAAAAGAGAGCAAGGTCACCCGAGGCCCCTGCAGACGCTGGCTCACCCAAACTGCTGTTCTTGGTGAACCTCTGCAGGTTCGTTCTCGAGGTGGAGTGTTTTCACACTCCATTTCCAGGCTCAGTCCCCCAAGGAAACTGCTCCAGACTCTTAAGCAAACTTGCAGAAAAGCCCGAGGTCTGGTCAGCACAAGCATGCCCCTCCTGACAACTTGAGCTCACCTGGGCAGGAAGGTGTAGCGGGGAGAAGCACCGTCTGTCCCCACCTCAGTACCCTGTCCCAACCACCCTGCAAGCTCAGGAACATGGGCCCCACTTCTTAAGCAAGCACTCTAAATTCAACAACATCCTGGCGAGTCACCAAGAGCTGGTGTCTCATTCATCCATGGTTATCTAGCAAGATTTCCACGCCTGCCAGCCACAGGCCCCAAGCAGGTCGAGACAGTTCCTGTGTATCCCCCGACACATCCTAGCCCCAATACTCCTCATCTCCTCCCAGGCCATCCCTGCCACCAGGAACAGTCAGGGGTCTGGTTTGCAAGTAACAAAATCTGAAGCCAACTATCAGGCAAAAGGGGAAATTTCGTGGAAGGTTTTCAGAGCCCACAGAATGGACGGGAAGTTTGAGAACCACTGTCTTACGTGCTATTCCAGACTCATCTGACGCAGCCGAGGGGCTCCCGGAAGCCTTCCCAGTTCAACGACACCTGAGCGGAGACCTGAGGATGGATAAAAATGGTCAGTGGTGGGGAGTCAGGAAGGCCCAGCAGAACCCTCCCCTCCCCTCCAGCCTCCCTCAGTTCTGCCCAGCCCGCTCTCTTGCACTAGACTTCAGGAAGGAGAGAAAACCAGGCGAGCAGACCTGAAAGTGACCTGGGGGTGGCCTAGTCTGGTCTAGTGAGAAAAGCACGCTCATGGGGTCAGAAGGTGGGAATTTTTGTCCAGGACCCCAGGAATAACACCAAACAGCTCTGGGCCTCCGTCCCTTCCGGATGAGGGAGCAGCTGTTACTGATGACTTTGAAGGCCCGTCCAGCTGACATTCTGATGGGCAGCAGAGAATCCGGGCACGCCTGCACTCTGGTGTCAGCTCTAGAAAATCAGGACCAGGTCTGCAGATCAGTTACAACAGCTGCTCTTTCCTGAGCACCTCTGAAGCCCAGCTCCCGTTCTAATGAACTTCACTCTGAGGTTCCTAAGTTCCAGCACGATGCAGAGTCAGCAGCCCCCCGACTCCCATGTAACCTGTCCGCCAAATGTCTCTGGGTTTCAAAACTCTCAGGGTACAAATGTACAAATGTACAAAATGTGCCAGGAAAAGGACTCCAATGCACACCCCCTCCCCACACACACACAGAGGACGCCCCTACATGGGTCCACAAGGCCAGCTGTTAGTGGCAGTGGCACACGACATCTGTCTACCATGTCCCTCTTCCCCTCTGTGGCTATCCCCTGTTGCCTTCTGCTGTTCACGCACCAGCTGCCACTCAGGAAGGAGCCCGACATACCACAATCCACTCCTGACCTCCCTCACTGTGTGGACGCTGGAGCAGGGCCGGGCCCTCGTAGGGTGAGGGAACTCTCTCCGACTCTGTCACTAATGTGGCTACTTGGTCCCCGAAAAAGCTCAGCCTTTACCCACATTCCACATGGAGTTTGCTCTTTTTTATTTATTTATTTTTTTGGTGAGCAAGATTGTCCCCGAGCTAACATCTGTTGCCGATCTTCCTATTTTTCCTTCTCCCCAAAGCCCCAGTACATAGTTGTATATTCTAGTTGTAGGCCCCTCTGGTTGTGCTATGTGGGACGCTGCCTCAGCATGGCCGAAAGAGCAGTGCCATGTCCACACCCAGGATCCGAATCAGTGAAACCCCCGGCTCGCCAAAATGGAGCACATGAACCTAACCACTAGGCCACAGGGCCGGGCCCTGCAGGAGTCTTGAGGAGCCGTCTCCTGCATCTGGCCTTGCTCACACCCAGTCCACGGCACTGCGTTCAGATGTCATGCCCTCTTCCCTAAGGGCCGCCATGCCCAATCAAATCCTTCCCCCTTCCCCTGGTTCAAAACCCAAAGCCCCGGGCAGAACTGGTTACATGATCTGCTGGGTCCAGTGCAGGCTGAAAATTTGGGATCCCTTTTTCAAAAATTAAGAATTTCGAGATAGCAACTGAAAAGCAATAAACCAAGTTCAGGGCCCTCCTGAGCCAGGGCTCTGTGCGACTGGTCGGGTCGCACACGGGGAGGCTGACCCTGGTCCCCAGGACATGGATGGGCATCCTCTGGTGGTGAAGAGGGTCTCATGGGCAGTGTCGGGTGCTGGAAGACCCGGTGACACACAGATGGGGAAACTGAGGCACTGCATGTCTGCACACTCACCCATGGCTTCCTCCCATTCACTCCCCTCAAAAGTGCTCAGCGAAGGAATTTAACAGTTGAAGGAAGGAAGGACAGAATCAAGGAGGCAGAAGAATCAGGACCCGTGCTTATGTTTTCCAGGCCCTTCCTCACGGTTTCCATTCTCCCACCTACCCAGTGTATTGAGGGAGCGGTTTGCACCCAGGAAAAGTTGTCATGTTTACTTCATGTGGAGCTCAGAGTGACCCTCCTTTCCTACCCTGCAAGGAGCTCAGGCCCCACCCTCTCAACTGACCCTCTCAAATATTTACCAACCTCCTCCCAGTGCCCAGACCTCTCTGTGCTCGCTTGAGATGGGCCTGGCCCCCAGCAAGTCTGGGAACAGAACCAGGCTCCCGGGACCGAGGGCCCTGCTTGGAAATGAGAACCCACGCTCCTTTGAGGAGGACCCTAAGCCGAAACTGCACGTCTGTCCTTCCGCCTTCGCCGGGAAGATGTCTCTGGAAGGCCCGGATTATTCCCCACCAACATTTCTGCTTGTGTCCTGAGCCCAGCATGAAAACCCACTCACCTGGCTCGAGCGCAAGCCTCCTGAGGAGCTGCCGGCATCTCCCCCCCAACGCTGGGGCCGACATGAGGGCCCTGTGGTGGGCTTGTCCTGAGGACGGCTTGCATTTGAATCAGTTCCACCTCAGTCTTTCTTCTTCTTTTCCTCTGCCCTATTCCTCTAAACAAACAACTATTAGCTAACAACGGGGAGAAGATTAAACCAAAGTAATCTTTCCTGTGTTCTTGTTGTGTCCAGATCTCGCAGGCACCGTGCCCTCTGACCCTGATGGCACTTACTCAGTCAGTGGCCCTGGCCCGCAGGATGCTCAATGCCCAGGGTGAGACCTCCTGATGTTGTAAATGGCCCAAGGGCGGCGAGCGCCTGGCTCTGCCCCAGGGCCCACACACAGAGAGCTGCGCAGGGTGGGGCCCCCACACTCAGGGATTCCGGTTTTCATCACGTTTAGGCAAAGCTAACCACACTGACATTCCTGGTCCGCTAATCTCAAACATTCTGATTTCTAAAGTGCGATGAGGTAGCTTACACTCCAGAAGACAGAGGGGAAGAAGACAGAAAGGAGAGACTATTCTGTCCTAAACGCCCAGGACTGGCACGCTAACAGGTGCATGGAAACCAAATGCGGCCCTTCGGGTGACTCCCAGGGTGCTGCCCAGGGGCAGCCCCTTAGAGAAATCCCAGGCTGATCAAAGCAGGCTCCTTTCTCTGCCCCACCCCTGCCAGGGTTTGGTTTCTAAATCTTGATTTTCACATAATGTAAGACCTCGTTCATCAGAATCGAAGTGCCCACAATTTTCAGCCATCACATGTCTTTTGGTTATTCATTTTCTAAGATGAAGTCCAACAAGAGAAGCTGATATCTGGATTAACTAGGGACAGTCCACGTGTGGATTTCCCCATAAAATTAGGGAATGGAGCACCAATGAAATAAACCAATGTGGGGTGGATGCTGTGCATCCCCCAGACACCACCCCATTCCCCAGCAGTCCAGGGTCATCTGCCAAACGCTTATTGCTGAGCCCTCCTCCGTGAAGTTCCCTGGGCCAAAGACAGCCACACTGTCCTAGGCCCCTCGTGAGTCCCTTGTCATCTACCTTCCGACATGTGTTTCATTCATTCGCTCATTACCAGAAGAGGTTCCAATGCACAGCAAGCCTGCAAAAGTTGGGTGACAAGGAAAGGGTGAGTGTGCAGGGGAGTGGAACAAACCAGAAGTAATGACCCAGGATGCAGGCACGTGCTGAATATTCAGTGTTTGCCGGATTATTGACCTATGGATGGAAACACTTGTCAATAACTAAGGATTGACCCTGCCAAAAGCAAAACAGTCCCCCTCCCACGCCCCCTGGACGTGCCAGGCTCCAGAGCCTGCATCCCACACCAGCCCAGCGAGCGTGATCCGAGCACTGTGACTTCACCACGTGCTTACACCAGGGCGTTTCCACTTTGGCACCAGCGACATTTGGGGTTGATTGTTCCCCGTTGTGGGGGCTGACCTGTGCATTGTAGGATGCTTGACACCATCTCTGACCTCTACCCACCAGCCACCAGTAGCACCTCCCACCAGTGTCTCGTAACACCTGAAGACGTCTCAGACACTGACAAATGTCCTTTAAGGGGCAAAATCAGCCCCCTTGAGAACCAATGGTTTAGAGTGACAGGCTGGAAGAATTAAATATTTCTTTAGGGAAAAAAATCTGAATTATCTATCCTCTGCTCTGCAGCATCCTTTTTCAATAAGTACCGGCCCTAAAAGGCTCTACCCTCCCACCTCTGTTGGCAAGAGGCAAACAAGATCCCAGACTCGACAGGAATTTGTTCCAAGCATCCTGTTCTCCAAGGTTCCGTTGTGTCAAGTTTCCCAAAGACCAAGGTTTACTGTATCAGGATTTTGTCTCCCTTCCCCTGAAACAGCTAGAACCCCCACCTGGGAGCAGCTTTTTTGTTCCTTCATGCATCCCATGTATTTACTGAGCGCCTGTTACTTGCCAGCACTGTTCTCAGGAAGGAGCACAGAGCTGTAAACAAAGCAGGGGCCAGCCCAGCCCTCAAGGCCCTCCATCTCCCGGAGGGGAAGGGGAAAACGCACAAGACAGGAATGCGCACCTGCGGTGAGCGGTCGTGGAGAATCACAGCGCACCAGACAGAGTGGGTTTTAGGTAGAAGGGTCAGGGAAGGTCTCCCAGGGGAGGTGAATTTGAGTGGAGCACAGGACAAAGAGGGTGCCCCGGGCAAGGCCTCCACCAGAGTGAACAGTGAGCGCAGGGCCCCAAGACAGGACACACGCCGAGCACTCTGGAAACAGACAGGAGGGCACTGTGGCTGCCGTGGGTACGGGTGCACAAGGGTGGGAGTGGGTGGGAGTAGGTTGGAGTAGGAGGAGACGAGGTCGGCGAGGTGAGGGGGGCATATATCACACGTCACGCAGGGACCTTGATGGCTTGGATATTTTGGTTTTTGGTCAGAATGAGAGGGAAGCCATCGAGGGTTTCCAGCAGAGGAGGGACAACTTACGTTTAAGGAAGCACCCTGGTTGCTATGTTGGGAATAGGGAGGGGCCTGGGCCAAGGCAGAAGTGAGAAGACCATGTAGGACCTGTGTGTTTGTTGGGATCAGCACAAAATCCTCAAATAACAGATTTCAATAACATAGACATTTCTCTCTCTAATGTAAACAAAGTCCACAGATAGGCAGATCAAGGCTGGCATTGCGACTCCAGATTTCCTTCCAGCTTGCTTCCCTACCATCCTAAGTTGCTGCCTCGTGGTCCCAGGTGGTGCTTCTGCTCCAGCCAGTGCAACTGCATTCCAGCCAGCCAGAATGAGGAGAGAGTGAGGACGGATGCAGCCTGAGCCGCTGGACTGACCAGGGACATAAGTCTAAACAGGATCCGGACTCCTGGGGAGGCCGAGGCTCTAACCCCCATACAGGAAAGGCTCCTGGGCCCCCAGCCAGAGCACCCAAGCTGAGAGGACCGGACCAGGGCAAGGGGCCGCATTAATGTGCAGATCCTGAGTCTGCAGGTCTGGGGTGGGCTCCTGGCAGCCAGTTCCTGGGCTGTTCACAGCAGCACGAATGCCTGTCACAGCAGAACAGATTAATAGATTGTGGCATATTTAGTTTTACATTGTGGCTACTACTCCCAATGTACAGATGAGGGAACTGAGGCTGGGGGTTATGCGCTCTGCCCAACATCTCTTGGCTAGCAAGTGGGGCAGTGAGGGTGATGGAGGGAGGTCCCCAGCCCCCACGTGGGAACCCAGGCTGCCGGGGTCCTTGATGGGCTAGGAGCAGCTGCTTCCTCAGTTGGTATGTGAGAAAAGCAGCTCTACCGGGGGCTCCTTCTGCCCTGGCAACCACATCATCAAGTTAACGTGCAGGAAAACGTCCTCTGCAAAGTCACTGGCTGTGAGATCTCGAAGACCAGCAGGGGGCAGAGGGAGCCGAGATGGAGATGCGGCGCTGCTCCAGCAGCGCTCAGCTGCCGTGGGCACGTGGCTGCCTCCACCCCAGGCACAGCGTCTGAGAGGACATCGGTCAAGGTGCCTGGGATGTGGCCCAGCCAGAGTGTCAGCACGAATGTCACAGTTCCTATGCTTCTCCTCTGTTTTGTTTTGTTCTTTTAAACTTGACTCTCAACGATCAGAGTTTCACTTGAAAACTGGAGCTATTCATCCAAGAGCCCTTCCTCGAGGGCCAACAGGCTGTGCTATCTACAAGCTCAGCCCAGGCCAGGACAGTAGGAGGGTGCTGCCCTTTAGCAACACCAGCCTCCTGTGGGATCTGAACTGAGAGCACACTGCCTGCGGCTGTGACGGGTGTGTGATAACGCCTTGCTGCTGTTATGGTACATGAGACGTTCTAACACCTCCCTTCGCTGTGACATAGGATGCGTGACAATCCCTCACTGCTGTCTGGATACCAGCCCCTTGCCCAACTTCCCGCACACCCACTGCGTGCTCACAGTCACAATCTCTGATTGTGTGTTGTTGCCAACATGTAAGCAAGTGTCTCTGAGAGGGAAGAAGGGAGAGAGGGAGGGCCATCTCTTTTAATTGATCAATTATATTTAAATTAAGTTTTATAGGTGCACATGATTTTAAAAATCATATAGATCATATAAAAGTAGAGAATGATATCAAAAGGCAAGTAAAATTCTCCCTCTACCTCCCGCGCCACTCAGCCACCACCAGCTCCAGGGTGGGAACGAGGGTACTAGGAGGGTCTGGCCCCATACAGCGTGCATGGGCCAGCAGCAGCAGCAGAGTGACAGCAGGTCCGTTGTCATGGCGCAAGTGTTCTTGAGCCGCTTCGGCTGCTGACTTCCCACCCATAGCTCCGCCTCCTAGGGTCTATCAGGCGGAGTGGACCCTGCCATGGAAGTTCAGGATTTTAGCTCGCGCCTGAAAAGCTGGTTGGTTGTTGGGTTTAGCTAGAGAAAGTGGCATGCTCAAGGTGACAACCCGTCATCCTGTTTGCCTGGGAATGAGGGTTTCCTGGGACGTGGCACTTTGAGCGCTAAGACGAGGACAGCCCTAAGCAAACTGCAGTGAGTGGTCACCCTGGCTCCAGGCCACACAGTGTGGATGAGAATTGGCATCCTGAGGCAGGGCCTCATCTTCCAGCCTTAGGGACAGACGGGGAAGAGCCTGCGGGCCCACACTGCATGGACACTTGGAGGAGGAGCCTCCTGCCTCAGTGGGCAGAGTTGATGCAGGGCCTGAGAGGCGGGTTCGACCCACGTTCCCAAGGACAGTCACACAGCAAAACCACCAGGATGTGCCCAGCACATGGGCAATAACCAAGTACACCCCAGCCTGGCCTTTCCCAGATCTCGGCCAAATGGACCTGCATCACCTGACCGTGTTCCCACTCCCACCCGTGGAGACGGGGGCCCACCCAGGATTTGTGCCAGCGTACCTCTTGGGGGAGGACTCCAGGCCAGACAAAGCTCCCTGACTCTCCAGCAGACGCTGGACGGCTGAGCTTCCTGGGGACTTCAGCAAGAACTGCTTCTAGACAGAGAGGACACATGCAGAGGCTGGACACCTGGCCAGGTGCCGCGGAAATCGCCACTGAGCCTGCACCTCACAGCCAGAGCCAAGTGACCTTGATGCGGGGTCAGTGAGCCGAGGAGTCAAAAGAAAGATTTCTTAGACTCTTAAGATCTGGCAGTAGTGCTCTTTTATTTAGAGAATAGTGTAGCATGGGGACAGGACCCCATGGGCAGTCAGAGCTTCTGCTGCCACCGCTTCTGCTGCGCCCGCTGGCATGGGGACAGGGCCCATGGGCAGGCAGAGCCGCTGCTGCTGCCCCCACTGGCTTGAGGACAGGACCCATGGGCAGGCAGAGCTGGTGCGTGGGGACAGGACCCACGGGCAGTCAGAGCTCCTACTGCTGCCCCGAGTTGAGGGTTAGGGCTAATTTTATAAGGCATGGGTATGTGAGTCATTTCTTTACAAGATAAAGGAAAGAACATGAAAAAAAAGTTAAAATGGTATCAGTGCAGGTGGGGTCTGGTCATTGGGTGATCCCATGACTTTTAGACAAGAATCAAATCGGATTAAGTAAAGGTTAGAAAGGTTAGATGCCACCACCCTAAACCAGTTACATGAGATTGCCAGACGACATCCAACTTAAGTTCTTGCCTTCCCCATTAAGACTTTCTAGGGACAAGGGCATCGCTCCTCTTCTTCCTGGTACAGAGAGGGAGGCACGTTTTACAGGTAGAGATTTACCTTACAAATGTAAATGTGTCCTAACAAGGGCAAGTTCCATTCCCCAGAGCCTCCTTCCCTGTCCCAGTTTATCGAAAGCAATCAGCCCCAAACAATCCCGATGCCAAAGAGACATATCCTGGGGTGGCCAATTTCAGGTCCCTACAAGGTCATCCCCCCTTCCTTCACAAACGCAAATGTCTCTCAAAAGGCAAGCAAAGTTCCAGTCCTCAGAGCCTGCTTCTCATCTGTAGTTTTAAAAGTAACCAGTCTAAAAATCCTCATCATAAACCGTTTTAAAATTAAGCAGCCTAAAAATCTTCATCAACCTGACCGTGACATTTGAAGCTAGGAACCCTGCCCTTGCCCCAGAGACCAGAGAAGAGCTTGGTAACAGCTGAAGGCCGAGCAAAACTGCCCTGACTAATACCAGCTTGGCACAAGGTGGACGTAAGGGAAGCCATACAGTAGAAAAGACACCGTGCTCACTTTGAATGACCTCTGAATAACCAAGCCAGCTAGATGTGGCCCCTCCGTGAGCTCTACCTGCTCTGCAGATTTTAAGGCACCTTCCAGCTGTGTAAGTAGATAAGTTTGTTCTTTTGAGTTCCTTGGGAATATGATGACCCTAGGCAGAGAGTCTATGCTGATAGCCATCATCAATGACAACAGAAATACCAGGGTATAGGGCGTTGCTCCCATCTCTGAAGCTTATCCAATCAAACAAAAGACTATAAGGAACTAAGAACAGATGTCTGCCCCACCTGAGGCCAGATGTCTGCCCCAACTGAGACCAGAGGTCTGCCCCACCCAGAGACCAGGCCCCTATGTAACTGGCCCGTAGTCTTTGCTCTGTAAGATGGTTCTTTTGGACATTAGCCGGCCATCCTCTCCCTTGCTAGCAGGCTGTAATAAATCCCTTCCTCTCCTACCACCTTGCCTCTTGACATTGGCATGTCTTGTGGCAGGCAGATGACCCCCCTTGGGCAGTAACATGACCAGATTGCAAAACTGTCATCTCGATGTGGGCCTACCCATGTCACATGAAGGGGCGGGACTTGGGGCCTGGATTCAGTTCCCCGGGCAGGACAGCCTGGACAACACTGAGCCAGCCCTTCCTAGAGCCCACGTTGTCCTTACTCTGAGTCTCTGATCAGGACACTGATTTCCCAGTTGGGTCCCCCACCACATTCCACCCCTACCTAGAGGGGCTATGAGGCCAGACCCTGGAATGGAGGAACACGGTGTGAACACCATCCTTCCCAGCTTGGCACCCTGGCAGCCAGGAGACACCCTCTAAACCTCAGCAAGATGGGTGCCAACAGTGAAGGCACCTCTGTGAGGAGACTCAGGGAACCCATCACATGGTGAGTGATGAGGATTTTTAGGCTGCTTAATTTTAAAATGGCTTATGATGAGGATTTTTAGGCTGGTTAGTTTTAAAACCACAGATGAGATTCAGGCTCCAAGGAGTGGAATTTGTTTGCCCCTTTGTTGGGAAACATTTACATTTCTAAGGGAAACCTCTATCTGTGAAGATGCCTCCCTCTCTGTGCCAGGAAGAAGGGGGGATGGTCTTATCTCTAGAAGCTCTTAATGGGGAAGGCAAGAACTTAAGTTGGTTGCTGCCTGGCAATCTCATGTAACTGGTTTAGGGTGGTGGCGTCTAACCTTTCTAACCTTTACTTAATCCGATTTGATTCTTGTCTAAAAGTCATGGGATCACCCAATGGCCAGACCCCACCTGCACTGATGCCATTTTAACTTCTTTTTCATGTTCTTTCCTTTGTCTTGTAAAGAGATGACTCACATACCTATGCCTTAAATTTAGTCCTAACCCTCAACTTGGGGCAGCAGCAGGAGCTCTGACTGCCCGTGGGTCCTGTCCCCACACACCAGCTCTGCCTGCCCATGGGTCCTGTCCCCATGCCAGCGGGGGCAGCAGCAGAAGCTCTGACTGCCCATGGGTCCTGTCCCCATGCTATTCCACACTATTCTCTAAATAAAAGAGCACTACTGCCAGATCTTAAGAGTCTAAGAGATCTTTCTTTCGACTCCTCAGCTCACCGACCCCGCATCAGTGAGCACAGTTCCTGACACACATACTCAATAAATGATAAGTAGGAGGTATAATTAGATGCTACTGAGTAGACAGGAAACAAGTTCTGGCAGAGTCTCTGAGAATGGGCTGGCCACATCAGGGTGCGCCAGCTGCCTGGGTCAAAGCTCGTGTGCGGGCGCTCAGATCTGGAGACCCCTCGTGGCGTCCGTCTCAGATTCGACTAGGGGAAGCAGGCTGCTTGAGTCCAACTTGAGAGCCACGGCAGACACAGAGCTGCTTGCTCCTCGCAAGGCCAGCTGAGGCCTCACGGGGACATGTCCTGCTGCCCTGCTCCCTGCCCTTCTCCACGCAGACTCTCTGATGAACTTCCTGCACACCAGTCTCACCTCAGGACTCCCTCCTCAAGGAAGCAACCACCCAGAGGGACGCATCAGAACTGTGCTGAGCACCTTGAGACATTCCCTCCTCCCTTCCTGCAATGTCACCACGGGGGAGATGCTCCTCCCGTCGCGGACGAGGCACAGAGGGGCTGAGAAGCTACTTGCAGTGGGAAGGGCCCACGAGATCCACAGGGGATGTGGAGGGGCCACAGGTAAGGGAGCCCTAAGGAGTGAAAAGGGGCCAAGAGGCAGGATGTGGGGAAGGGGCGCGTCTGGCGGGATGGCTTGGAGAGGACGGCAGCTGCTCAGTGATGTCATTCCCAGCAATATGCAGGAGGGGAGTGTTCTGGGAAACGAGCACTGAAGGAGGCAAGAGGTGGTTGCAGACGGGAGGCAATTGTCTGGGGTTCTAGCCTCATACAGTCTGGAACCAGTGGCCCTGTGTGCACCCTTCCCCCACCCCAGAGCCCCTCCCCCAGCCAGGACTGTGCACAGTTCTCCTAGGAGCACCAAGAAGGACTGTGGCAGGAGCCAGCCAGGCTGTGACGGTTTTTCCAGATTTTGTTTTGTCTCTTTGGCAAAAGGGCAGAGTTGCAGCCCCAAGCTCCAGGTCAAAGCATTCTCCTGTTTAATTATCCCATTTCTTCTTCTTTTGTTTTTTGTTGCTGAGGATGATTAGCCCTGAGCTAACATCCGCACTGGTCTTCCTCTGTTTTGTATGTGGGTTACTGCCACAGCATCGCTGACAACTGGTATAGGTCCACGCCCAGGTTCCAAACACGAGAACTCTGACCCACCAAAGTGGAGCGTGCCGAATTCAACCACTATGCCACAGGACCGGCCACAGTTATCCACTTCTTATACCTAGGAACTTGGGGTAAAAACAAAATTCCTTTTTAATGGGCAGAGGGACTTTGGACTGCCATTTAGACCAAGGAAAAGCATTCAGTAGGTGTTTATCATATTTCCTTCAAATGAATGCAATTACAAAGAATTTGGCCACATTGTTACAATAATGTAATATTTTACCTTTAAATAATTAAAGTTTTAAAATTTAAATTACTTTTAATTTAAATTTCAATAACATTAAAAGTTGTTTTTAAGTAGTATTGTAGGGGGCCGGCCCCGTGGCCGAGTGGTTAAGTTCATGCACTCTGCTTCAGCAGCCCAGGGTTTCGCTGGTTCGGATCCTGGGCACGGACATGGCACTATTCATCAGGCCAGGTTGAGGCAGCATCCCACATGCCACAACTAGAAGGACCCACAACTAAAAAAATGTACAACTATGTACTGGGGGGATTTGGGGAGAAAAAGCAGAAAAAAAAAATTGGCAATAGTTGTTAGCTCAGGTGCCAATCTTGAAAAAGAAAAAAATAGTATTGTATCGTGAAATGGGTTGCCTCCCCTTGACTCTGAACATGCAGAGCTGCACACAGCAGCGGCGGTCAGCATGGGGGCTCGGGCGGCCTCTTGCACTTGCTCAGCTGCAGGGGCCCGGGCTGGCTGCGGTGTGGTTCTTGGGCTCCAGCAGTTTGGGAGAGGCAACACGGAGGAACTCAGGCAGCTGGTGTCAGTGAACACAAATAACTGTGGAGCAAAAGCTGGTGATATCTATAGGGGATTTGTGGCAGCTGTGTGGCCTTCCGTTTCTTCAGTGGGGAAATCTGCTGGGTTTCTCTGCAGAGCAGGTTGCCTTGAGCCTGGATCGCTCCCACCGCATGGCTGCTGATATAGCCCTTGCTTTTCTTCCTTGTTCCTAGCTGTCTGTCACACAAAGGAACCCACATAAGGCTATCAGCAGATTTCTCAGCAGAGACCTTGCAGGCCAGGAGAGAACAAGATATAGTCAAAGCTCTGAAAAAAAGAAATTGCCAGCTGAGCACACTTAACCCAGCAAAGTTGTCCTTCAGAAATGAAGGGAGATAAAGCCTTTCCTTTACAAATAAAAGCTGAGGAAATTCATCACCACTCAATTTGCCTTACCACTCGATTTGCCTTACAAGAAATGCTAAAAGCTGTTATTCAAGCTGAAATGAAAAGAAGCTAATTAGTAACACGAAAACATGAAAATATACAAAACATTGGTAAAGGTAAACATATAGTCAGATTTGGAATACTTTAACACTGTAAATGTAAACATGGTGGTGTGTTAATCACTTTAATATAAAAGTTAAAGGACAAAAGGATTAAAAATCGCCACAGCTACAGTAATTCGTTAATGCATATACAATATAAAAGTGGTAAATTGTGACATTTTTTGATATGATTTTGTCACATAAAAGGGGGACTAAAAGGGTAGAGTTTTGTATGAGGTCAAAGCTAAATTGCAATCAGTGTAAAATAGACTGTTACATCTATAAGATGTTTCATGTGAGCCTCATTGTAACTACAAAGCAAAACCTACAGTAGATTCACAAAAGATAAACAGAAAGGAATTTAAGCATACCACCAGAGAAAATCGATTCACAAAGGAAAGCAGCAAGAGAGGGAGAAAGGAACAAGGGTACAACAAAACAGCCGGAAAATAATTAATAAGATGGCATTAATAAGTTCTCACCTATCAATTATTACTCTAAATGTAAATGGATTAAAGTCTCCAATCAAAAGACATAGAGTAGCTGGATGAATAAGAAAGCAAGATCCAACTATATGCTGCCTACAAGAGACTCAATTCAGCTTTAAGGATATACACAGGCTCAAAATGAAAAGAAGGAAAAAGATATCCCATGAAAGTGGAAACCAAAAGAGAGCAGGGATGGCTATACCTATATAAGACAAAATGGACTTTAAGCCAAAAACAGTAACAAGAGACAAAGAAGGTCATTATGTAATGATAAAGAGCTCAATTCATCAAGAAGGTATAACAATCACAAATATATATCCACCCGACATTGAAGGACCTAAATATATTAAACACATGTTCACAGATTTGAAGGGACAAATAAACAACAATACATTAATAGCAGGGGACTTTTATACTCTACTTTCAACAATGGATAGATCATCCAGACAGGAAATCAACAAGGATACGTTGAACATGACCCCTACTTTAGACCAAATGGACCTAACAGCCATATATAGAACATTCCATTCAACAGCAGCAGAATACACATTCTTCTCAAGCACACACAGTACATTCTCCAGAATAGATCATATGTTACATCACAGAATAAGTCTTAGATAATTTAAGAAGATAGAAATCATAGTAAATATTTCTTCTGACCACAGTGGCATGAAACTAGAAATCAATAACAGGGGGAAAGCTGGTAATTTTACAAATATGTGGAAATTAAACAACACTCTCCTGAACAATCAACCAATGGGTCAAAGAAGAAACCAAAAGGGAAATAAAAAAAATCTTGAAACAAACAAAAATGGAAACAAAATACATCAAAATCTAAGGGATGCTAGAAAATCAGTTTTAAGAGGAAAGTTTACAGTGATAAATGCCTACATTAAGAAAAAAGAAATATCTCAAATAAACAACCTAACTTTACACTTCAAGGAACTAGAAAAAGAAGAAATTAAGACCAAAGTTAGCACAAGGAAGAAAATTACAAAGATCAGAGCAGAAATAAATGAAATGGACAACAGAAAAAAGAATAGGAAAGATTGATGAAACTAACAGTTGGTATTTTGAAAAGACAAACAAAATTGGCAAAACTTTAGCTAGACTAAGAAATAAAAGAGAAGACTCAAGTAAACAAAATTGGAAATGAAAGAGGAGACACTGCAACTGATGCCACAGAAATACAAACGGTCATAAGAGACTGCTGTGGACAATTATACACCAACGAATTGGATGACCCAGAAGAAATGGAGAAATTCCTAGGAATACACAACATACCAAGACTGAACCAGGAAGAAAACTGAAAATCTGAAGAGAACAGCAATGAGCAAGGAGATTGAATCAGGACTCAGAAACCTCCCAACAAAGAAAAGCCCGGGACCAGATGGTCCCACTGGTGAATTCTACCAAATATTTAAAGAAGAATTAATGCAAATCCTTCTCAAACTCTTCCAAAAAATTGAAGAGAAGGGAACACTCCCAAACTCATTTTACAAGGTGAGCATTACCCTGATTAGCCAGATAAGGACACTACAAGAAAAGAAAACTACAGACCAATATCATTGATGAACATAGATGCAAAAACTCTCAACAGAATGTTAGCACAGCAAATTCAACAACGTGTGAAAAAGATCACACACATTGGTCAAGTGAGATTTATCCCTGGGGTGCAAGGATGATTCCACGTATGCAAATCAATACATGTAATAATAAGTGTAATACACCGCATTAATAGACCAAAAGATAAAAATCATACTATCATCTCAATACATGCAGAAAAGGCATTTGACAACATATGACATCCTTTTGAGTTTCATTGAGCTCAGCAAATTGAATACAGAAGGAGCATGTCTCAACATGATAAAGGCCATATATGACAAGCCCACAGCTAACGTCATACTCAATGGTGAAAATCTGAAAGCTTTTCCTCTAAGATCAGGAACAAGACAAGGATGCCCAGTCTTACTATTCCTATTCAGCTTAGCACTGGAAGTCCTAGTCAGGCAGTCAGGAAAGAAAAGGAAATAAAAGGAATCCAAATTGGAAAGGAAGAAGTAAAACTGTCCTTGTGGGGCCGGCCTGGTGGCGCAGTGGTTAAGTGCGCACGTTCCGCTTTGGCAGCCCAGGGTTCTCCAGTTCAGATCCCGGGTGCGGATATGGCACTGGTTGACAGGCCATGCTGTGGCAGGCATCCCACATATAAAGTGGAGGAAGATGGGCACGGATGTTAGCTCAGGGCCAGTCTTCCTCAGCAAAAAGAGGAGGATTGGCAGCAGATGTTAGCTCAGGGCTAATCTTCCTCAAAAAAAAAAAATTGTCTGTTTGCAGATGATATAGTCTTATATATAGAAAATCCTAAAGACTCCCCCAAAAAACTGTTAGAACTAATCAACAAATTCAGTAAAGTTGTAGGATACAAAATCAACATACAGAAATCAGTTGTGTTTCCATACACTAATGACAAAACATCTGAAAAAGAAAACAACCCCATTCACAACAGCATCAAAAAAGTAAAATACTTAGGAAGAAATTTAACCAAGGAGGGGAGAAATCTGTACACTGAAAACAACAAGACTGATGGTAAAAAATGAAGATACAAACAAATGGAAAGCTATCCCATGTTCATAGATCAGAAGGATTAATATTGTTAAAATGTCCACATTTCCTAAAGCCACCTATAGATTCAACGCAATCCCTTTCAAAATTCTAATGACATTTTTTGCAGAAAAACAAAAGACAATCCTAAAATTTGTATAGAATCCCCAAAAAACAAGAATAGCCAAAGCAATCTCGAGAAAGCAGAACAAAGCTGGAAGTATCACACTTCCTGATTTCAAACTATAATACAAAGCTACAGTGATCAAAACAGTATGGCACGGCATTAAAACAGACACATGTACCAATGGAGTAGAACTGAGAGCCCAGAAAGAAACTCTCACATGTACAGTCAACTAATATTTGACAAGAAAGCCAAGAATATTCACAGGGAAAAGCATTGTCTCTTCAATAAATGATATTGGGAAAACTTCATACCCACGTGCAAAAGAATGAAATTGGACCCCTATTTTACACCAGTCACGAAAATCAACTCAAAATGGATTAAATACTAAAACATAAAAACTGAAACTGTAAAACTCCTTCAAGAACACATAAGGGAAAGTCTCCTTGACATCGGTCTTGGCAATGATTTTTTGGATGACACAAAAGGTACAGGCAATGAAAGCAAAAATTAATAAATGGGACTACGTCAAACTAAGAAGCTTCTGCACAGCAAAACAACAACCTGCAGAACGGGAGAAACTATTTGCAAATCATATATCTGATAAAAGGTCAATACTTAAAATATATAAAGAACTCATGCAACTCAATAGTATAAAAACGATCTGATTGGGGACAGGCTGGTGGCGCAGTGGTTAAGTACGCAAGTTCTACTTCGGTGGCCTGGGGTTTGCTGGTTCGGATCCTGAGTGCCAACATGGCACTGCTTGGCAAGCCATGCTGTGGCAGGCGTCCCACATATAAAGTAGAGGAAGACGGGCATGGATGTTAGCTCAGGGCGAGTCTTCCTCAGCAAAAAGAGGAAGATTAGCAGTAGATGTTAGCTGAGGGCTAATCTTCCTCAAAAACAAAACAAAACAAACAAACAATCTGATTAAAAATTGGGCAAAGGAACATTTTTCCAAAGACATACAAATGGCCAACACATACATGAAAAGGTGCTCAACATCACTAATCATCAGGGAAATGCAAATCAAAACCACAATGAGCTATCACCTCACACCCATTAGAATGGCTGTCATCAAAAAGACAAGGGATAAGAAGTGCTGTAGAAGATGTGGAGAAAAGGGGACCCTTGTGCACTGTTGGTAGGAATGTAAATTGGTGCAGCTGCTATGGAAAACAGTATGCAGGTCCCTCAAAAAATCAAAAATACAACTACCATATCATACAGCAATTCCACTTCTGGCTATGTATATACCCAAAAGAAATGAAATCAGAATCTCAAAGACAGATCTGCACTCTCGTGTTCACTGCAGCATTGTCACAATAGCCAAGATATGGAAACGACCTAAGTGTCTGCCAGTGGATGGATGGACAAAGAAGATGTGGTATATATACAGTGGAATATTATTCAGCCATGAAAAAGGAAGAAATGCTGCTGTTCACAACAAGGATAGACTTTGAGGGCATTATCCTAAGTGAAATAAGTCAGACAGAGAAGACAAACACTGTATGATCTCACTTACATATGGAATCTAAAAACGCCAAACTCGTTGAAACAAAGAGTAGAATGATGATTACCAGGTGCTGGGGTGGGGGAAATGGGGAGATGGTGGTCACAGGGAACAAACTTCCAGGTAGAAAATAGTGAAGTTCTGGGAATCTAACGCACAGCATGGTGACTACAGTTAATACTGTATTACACGCTTGAAAGTTGCTAAGAGAGTAGATCTTAAATGTTCTCACCATTAAAAAGAAAGGGTAACTATGTGACGTGAGGGAGGTGTTAGCCAATGCTATGACAGTAATCATTTTCAAATAAAAAGTCTATCAAATCAACACATTGCACACCATAAATTTACACAGTGTTATGTGTCAATTACATCTCAATAAAACTGGGGAAAATTTTTTTTTTAAAAAAAAAAGAAGAGGAGATGAGGACACAGATACCCAGAGGGAAGACCACATGAAGACGGCCGTCTCCAAGCCGAGGAGAGAGGCCTCAGAAGAAACCAGCCCTGCCAACGCCTTGATCGCACACTCTAGCCTTCAGAAAGTGGCTGGATAAATAAATTTTCCACATGTGAAGAATAAGTGTCTGCTGTTTACGTCCTCCAGGCTTGGTGTTTTGCTGTGGCAGCCTGAGCCGACCACGCAAACGATGACCTCGCCCTCCCAGCCCGGGTGTCCTCATCTGTAAAACGGAAATCGTCACAAACTGTCGCGAAGACGTCTGTAAACTGTGTACAAATCCATACACAGAAAGAAGCAGTCATTATCTAAGACAGTAAAAACAACTTTTAACTCAGAATTACGAAAAACAGTTTTCAGTTTGGAGCATCAATTTGCCTTTCCAAAAATCAATCTCCATAATTCGTGAGCTGCTGCCAGTCATTAATCCTGACAGCGCATGGTGATAAGTTTGCAATCCTTTTACACAGTTCTTTAAAATAAAGTATCGTCTGATCTGGTTTCTAACTTACAAGGTTCGTTCCTAAGCAACAAGCAGCAGTTTTAAGAAATACTCACAAGAGCCGAGAGAACCAGGCTTTGGAGAGGGGATTTCACAGATGTTGGGGGGCAGGGCTGTGCTGGGTCAGCATAGCTGTAGCTGTGTGCCCACCTCTGTCACCACTGGATCCTTGCTCTCGGGGACACCATCTGCTCTTCTTCTGGGAGGCAGTGGACCCCCGAGGCAGGCCCCAAGCCCTGGTGGACCATTTGCTTAATATCTGGGCCCCAAAAGGAAAATTATCCCATGTTCCCAGTCCTCTAAGCCCCTGGGGCCACCCTAGATGCCCTTCCCAGGCCCAACATGGCCCTCTAGCTCCCAGCCATTGCTCCTGTTCCCAAATCACCAAGGTCCAAAGCCCACACTCTTACCCAGAGCTGGGAATGCAGTTTCTGTAGCGCCACCTCAAGTTGGTTGATCGGTTTGTCGGGGTCCATGGGTGAGCTCCCTCCTGCCCCTGCCCTGGGGGTTCCCCCAGAAACAGGCCTCCATGCCCTAAGACCCATGCGCCCAGCCAAACTGAGCTGCCCTTGTGAGGCCTCCTGGTTGTCATGTGCCATGGTCCCCCTGCCATGTCATGTACATTTCCCCTCCCCACCTGGCACCTTCCCCATGCCCGTGAGCACCCAGCAGCTCCCCACTCAGTCCCACCCATCCCTTCTCAGTGGGCGCACACCATAGTTTCCGTCTTCTTCCTCCATGAAAGCTCATCACACATGAAGCCAACCAGACCCCACTGGTGCTTGCTGCTGCTGAGGTCAACAACGGGTTCCAGCAGTGTAACAATCAGATCAAATGCGGGTGGATCCCTCTCTTGTGCAGCTTTGCTATGTCCACCAACGTGTTGATTTCCCACCTTCTGAAAAGATTAGATCCTCGAGAGCTAAAATGGCTACCCCAGCTGAAGAACTTTATCTGAAAAAGGGGATGCTGATCTTGGCTCATGAGACATCTTGGATTTATTCTTTGTCACCACCACCCAAGGACAGAAGTTGGGAGAATTTCTCCATCAAAGACAATTTGTGGAGCTCACTCTTCTTCTGCATGGCTATGATGCAGGGTCGGTGAGCCGAGGAGTCGAAAGAAAGATTTCTTGGACTCTCAACATCTGGCAGTAGTGCTCTTTTTATTTAGAGAATAGTGTGGAATAGCATGGGGACAGGACCCATGGGCAGTCAGAGCTTCTGCTGCTGCTGCATGGGGACAGGACCCATGGGCAGTCAGAGTTCCTGCTGCTGCATGGGGACAGGACCCATGGGCAGTCAGAGCTGCTGCTGCTGCCCTGAGTTGAGGGTTAGGGCTAATTTTATAAGGCATGGGTACGTGACTTATTTTTACCGGAAAAAGAAAAGATGATGTAAAAAGTCATTAAATGATTTCGGTGCAGATGGGGTCTGGTTATTGTGCAGTCATATAACTTTTAGATACGAATCTGGCCATATAGATCGGCATGTGGGTGAGGATGCCCTGGGCTTCTCTCCCTGGGGCAGCCCTAATTCATACCATAAAAAAATCCACTGGGTCATATAGTTTGGCATGTAGGCCAGGTCACCTTGGGCTTCTCTAGCCAGGGCAGCCTTAATCCACATCAGCTACACTCCACTCTCAACAGTCTGGCACACACAGTTCAAGGGTACAACAAAACGTCACTAAGCGTGATGAAACTCAATGTCTCCCATGTCCGCCACTGTCCCCCATGACCACCCACACTCATGCTGCCTGTACTTGGCCTTGCTCCCTCCTCTCTTCTGCATTTTATTCATTTCTTCCTTTGATCAAATATTTAAGACATAGGATTCCTGTACGCAGAGGCCGGGCTAAGCTTGTCTCCCACAAAGATGAAAAGGTTGCACATCTTATCCTCAAAGATGCTCCAGAAAGGAGAACAAAACAGTTGCAGAACTCTAAAAGAAAGCAGGAAAGAAGCAGTGTCATGTGAAACCTAGTTCTCAAAATCCAAACCACCTGGGTGGGGAGGCGTTCTTACAGCTTCGGATTCCTAGGACCTGCCCACGCTGACTGAATCAAAACATCGAGATGGGTATTGGGATCTACATTTTAAGCAAGCCCTTTGTGTAGTTTTTTTGCCTGTGGTTGCACAGCACATAGTTTGAAAACCAAACTGTCAATAGTTAGAGACAAGCACTCATATAAATAGGGAGCTCCTCTGGCCTCGGATGTAGAATGCTTTAAATAAGAGGCAGTGCTGGCCCGCTGGAGGAGGTGAAAGAAGGCAGGCGCCTTGCGATAATCCAAGTGTGACGTCATGACTGAGGGGGAGGGAATGCAAAAGAGCAGGACAGATATAGGAGATGTGGAGACAGAAGGGACTGAAATGACCCTCCCGAATCCGGTCTCAGAAGCAGAGCCTGAGATGGGGATGTGGGCGCCCATAATTTGAGGGAGGCCTCAGGAGAAAGAGAGGGAGAGAGGCAGAATAGGGCCAGCTAAGCATGGACCTCAGCCTCAGCTGGCCCCAAGGGTGCGTGAGCTGTGCCATAGGCTGATCCTACTTGGAGACATGGGTGCCATTGTAGCACTGTTATTGCCAGCCAACACGCGCAGCAGCTAGGGGTGAGGCAGTGACCAGTGAAAGGACTCGGGCAGGGCACCAGCAGCAACACACTCCTGGAACACCCAAGGCTTTCAGACCTACCCACAGGCCCAGTTACAAGCCAAAATACACTCCCCAAAAGGGTGCTGGTGCTGGCTGAGCGAGGCACTATTGGTGTCAGAAGGAGAGAAGGAATTAACCTCTGAAGAAGATGCTGCTTCTTCCGAGATCTGATGGCTTTGTTTACGTGGCTTTTCCTTGGTGTTTTTTCCTAAGCAAAGTATACTGGAAAATTCTACAAGAGACTTGAAGGGGACTGGAGAAGGGAAGAAGGGGGAGGTGACAAATGCAATGGCTTAGGAAGATAAAGGTATCATTAACAGAGATAGATGACGCTCACATCTTTTTTCTGTTTCTCAGATGCTCCCTAAAGCCATATTTGACCTGCTAAGCTCTTTCCCCCAGGGACCCAATCCCTGGTGCATTAATTCACCCTTCCCACCCAAAAGCCTCATCAAAAGCCTCAAATCTCATATTCTCTAGATAAAGGTGAGCTATTTACTGATATTTGTACAAACCTGTGCTTAGCAGGAAATTTCTAAAGAATCATTCAAATGAAATGCCAGACCTGGAAAGAGAGAATCATTTCACTGGGAATGGATTTTCTATTTTCCTACAAACACCAATGATGTCTCCCTCAATCATCCATCCACACTCATCCAGGCACATCCCCTTTTGGCATGGAACTGGTCCAGTGAGTAAAGTGAAGGCAGGACAGGTTGGTTCAAGGACTGAGGGCCAGGTGTGCAGCCTAGATAAGTGGGCTCTGACCTTTGTCCCTGTTGGACCCATGGTTGGACACGAGAATGGCGTAGATGTTCACAGAACTGGTTTCTGCCGAGGTAGTAAATGTTGTTTCACAGACAGCAGGGTCTCTGGGAACTCCTCTTCTGCATCGCCCACTTACAAAACATGATCTTCTTATTTCAGGTGGTTTAGATTGGCCAGTGGTTGGTGGTAATAAGAACATCAACCCTATCATCAACTAACTAATCCCTGAGGATTTTCATTAAAATTATTAATTACTACCCACTATTGTAAAACATCAGTGTTTCCTGAATAAATACTGCTTTTATAACCTTTGGTTTCCATTTTATAATAAATTTTTCAAACCCTTCCTATATGGATTTAACTTATAAGAGCTGTGATCAATGAACAGCCACCAACACATATGAACAAAGACAAATCAATCATCCAGAAGCCGGTTGCCCCTGCCTTTACCTGCGTCCTAGGCCAGAGGAGTCCCTCCTCTTGTCTTCGTTTCCCTGCTAAGTAAGCCCCCTCTGCCCACTGGAGGGAGGCAAATACAAGGGAATAATCCACACCTCCCGCCTCACCGGTGCTCCCCTTCCTGAAACCAGATGCCCTTTTGTCTTCCATCAGCTCCCGGTTAAATAACACTACCGCCCTTAATGCTGTCCCTTTTCAGACTCCGCCAGGGGGACAGCCTGCGGCGCTCACACCTCGCTGAGGTGCTGGTCCCCGTGTGACCTCTCTGCCTTTCCCTGCAGTCTTTCTTAATCTCCTACTTATTGAAACTTTGGCTGACGGGCCTACAGAGAACTCCTTCAGAAAAAGTACCGGATGACCATCTACAAAGGGCTGCAGAACCTCCAGCCTGGAGGCTAAGGAGCCGCTTCCAGCCTGGGAGGCCCAGGCAGCCCAGCGGGTTCCTCCCGCGTCCACTCAGGCCTGAGGCTGGCCCCTCAGTTGCTATAGCAACTGAATCAGCACTTCATCTCACCTCTCAAGTGACTTCAGGCCAAGGTATTTTTGGAGTGTAAGGAGCCTGGAAGAGGATAAGGTCCCAGCTGCTGCCCTTTTCTGGAACTGCAACTAAAGCCCCTCCCCCTTAAATCCTCCCAAATAGCCCCTCCCTCTCCCCGGGGATTTTCCTCCATGAATCATCCACCTGTTCTGTACTTTCAGGTCCTTAAATCATTTAAGTGTCCCCAGGTGACTGTGTGAGCTCTGATTCGTCACACCTCTGCAATCCTTCCCGAGCTCAATTTACTCTGAAAATAACTCTATTTTTCCATCTGATTTGCCATTTTCATTTTTCTCTCCTACTAGAAGTAAATAAATTCTAATATTCAGCAGATACAGAAGAACCTATGGAAAGAGTGAACTACAACTAATACATTGGCTGTCGCAAACCACACAAGACCCTCAAAAACACACCACGTGATATGATCATGGTGACCGCCACTTATTAAGAGCTTCCTCTAGGCCTGCTACATCCCAAATTGGCCCCTTTTACTTCTCATTGTGCCTGTACCCCGAAGCAAGGTCAACCAGGCCAGCCATCCTGCAGCTCTGCAGCCGCTTCTGCTGACCTTCCTGGGACAGACCTCTCCTGACGTCGCGTTCGGTGTTCCTGCTGTGCTGACGGCTCAGGACAAACCTCCCTCAGAAGCTGACCACAGAGCGGCCACTGGCACCAAAGTGACGCAGGCTGGCAGGGGATCCAGGAGCTGATCCAGAGAGCCGTTGGTGGCAAAAGGAGGCCAGCTAGATGCTCCCTGTCTATTACTTCAGCCCTAATGCCAGCCAGGGAGGGGGCCACGCTCAAAGGGCTCTCGCTTTCAGTCTCGTCCAAACTGAAGAAACTTTTCCAGGAAAACTGAGTTGGGCCAAGGGCAGCTCTGGCAGCGTTTCTTGGAGCCCTTTGTTCTCCAGGATCAAATCTACCGATGAGCAGCCACGCATGCAAGTGATACAGACCATCAGCTCCTTCATAGCCACCTCACGACCCTCAGATCCTGCCACTGAGGATACTATGGACCTTCCCAGGCAGGGACCTTGGGGGATCCACGTTCCGCAAGTGCCCTAGAGTGCTGTGACCCTGCACAGGAGCCCCTTCCCAGGAGACGCCCCTCGACCCATCCTTGTCACCTCATACCAGGCTCCCCACGAGGCTGCCCGGTGAGGCCACGGGCTGTGTGTCCTCCCTAAAACCTCTACCCTCCAGGGATGGAGAGGGAGACCCCTGCAAAGAGGAGCTCAGTGGGCCGCACGTCAAACACAGCAAGCCCACACAACCTCAGCTTCAAGCTCTTTGCTTTCTCTCACTCAGTAATTCTTCCACCCAAATTCAGCCCTGCTGCCAGATCCTACAGAGCTGCCCATTTTCACATGCCACAAAGCCCCCTTTCTAGCACGTTTGTCTTACTCAGTGCCCCAGGGGCTGCTTTGGTTTGGCCTGCCCACCATATGCCCCACCCCTTATCTAGGGTCTGAGTTGATTCGACTGGTCACAGAGGTGGCCACAAGCCTGGGCCGAGCCAATCAGATTACTCCATGCTTTGTCACAGCTAAGTGCTTATGGCAGTTACTCTGACTGAGTAACAAATTAGCCCCAAATTTAGTGGCGGTGTAACCGAACTCAAGGGGTTTGCCTCTTGGCGAGAGCAGAGCCAAAAAGCACAACCAAGACTGAAGCAGGTGAAGAAAAGTTTTATTGCTCCCACAAGTGATGGAGTACACCAGGGATATTTCCCAAAAGCAATGTCTCCCTGATGAGCTCAGCACCGTGGGAGACTATGCACAAGGCTGCAAGGATTACAGTTATTTGTTACAACTGTGTAACAACTGTGCTTCCCATGTGTATCAGGTAAGTAGGCCATTACACAGTTCAAGGTAACTTGTAGACACTTGGGGCTGGAGGGTTTTGCTGAAAGCATGCAAGTTTCTCTGCAAGATGGCAACATCTGCAAGACCGGAGGTCAACTTCTGAAAAAATAAAACATTTAGTTTCTCCTTGCTGGGAAACATTTCACAGCCAAGGTCAGTCATTGAACAGATTCCCAATAACCCTTTCCTTGCTGGTTCCCCAGTCACAGCAGGAAACAGTCGTTTATTTCATCCATGGTTTCTGTGGGTCAGGAATTTCAATAGTGTACAGTGGGGACAGCTGGTTTCCGTTTCATGATATCTGGAACCTCAGCTAGATAACTCAGAGGCTCACTCACTACATGTCTGATGGTCAATGCTAGCTGTCACCTGGGCCTCATCTCTTCCTCAGACAGGCCACTCTGTGTCCTCTTTCCAGCTAGAAGTTCAGGCTTCCTCTCAGCGTGACAGCTGGGTTCAAGGGCAAGCGTCGAGAGAGACAGAGAGAGGGACAGAGGGAGAAGTGGAGGGAGTGTGAGAAGGAGAGAGAGCAAGCAAGCCAGGTGGAAGCCATCTCACTTTCTATGACCCGGCTCAGAACACAACTTTCCCAGGTTCCGGGGAAAAGAACATAGATGCTGCCTCTTTTGCGAGGAGTGCCATTCAACTATCAAGATCTGATATGGGAGACAGACAACAGTGTGGCCACCTGTGACTATGTGATCTGCCATAGCACACACCAGAGATGCAAGGCAGGTGACTATAATAGTTAGGATTAGACTTGATGGCATCTAACAAATGGACTCAAAATGAAGTAAACAAAATAGAATTATATTTTTCAGTCACCTAAAAGAAGTCTGTGTGTATGCAATCCAGAGCTCTTGGGGTAGCTCCCGTGAAATCACAAGGGAACCAAGTCCTTCCACCCTCCACTCCACCATCCCTAGGATATGGCCCACATCTACCTGGTCCAAACGGGCAGCCAAAGCACCAGCCATCACATCTGCATTTCAAGTAGTGGAATGGAGAAGGGAGAAAAGATGGTCTACACTCCATTCTTTCAGGAAGTCCCACACAACACTTCAAATTATATCTCATCAACCAAAAGAGTCACATGCCAGGTCTAACTGTGAGAGAAACTAGGAAGCATGGTCTTCAGGCACAGTGGGCATGTGACATTACAAATCAGGATACTGTTACTATAGGAGGAGGCGAGCACGGAGTTGACTGCAACTCGCTAAGACGGGCCTTAGGAAGAAAAGGCTGAGAGGACTGACACTTCATCCGGGAGAGCAGGGAGAGACGATATTCTCTATCACTGATGGGACAGGGAGCAGAGGAGTAATTATTTATTTCAAGCTACAAAGGTAACCCCTGGAACTAAACATAATAAAGTTGGCTGAGCGTCTGTCTTGTAAGTGAGCTTTCCTTATAATGGAGTCATCGGAGACCGTCTAAAGTTGATAAATGAAGCAACTGAATTACAAGCTTATTATTTAGAATTATAGAGGTAACAGCCAAAGAGACAAAAAATAGAAACAGTGGCCAGTGTTGGCCCCAGGGACGTAGACAGGGAGGGGAAGAACGACAGGACAAGAGGCGGTGGATTTTCCTTATAAACTCTTGTATAGTCTTTAATAGCTGTACCATGTGCCAGAACTCGGGCCTAAATCTTTAAATTAAATCAAAGGCAGCCTCTGCTCCACTCAGGGTGGAGCACAGCAGAGTTACTAGAAAGTGGACACAACCACCCGGCCATTTGCTGACGGCTGCCCTTCTCCCCCTCCTGAAGCCAGGCCCTCCTGGGACTATGGAGGGTGGGCTGCGAGGCTTGGGGCACGGCCAGTTCCCCTTGTCAGGGCCCCGTGGGCCCCCCAGCAGAAATGGGATCCCTCACTGCTCTGAGCACCCCGAGGGCCCCGTGGCCCGAGTAGGAAGATCAGCCTGGGAGTGTTTGCCTGCCCTGACCGTCTCAGCGCATCCAGGGGACATCGTGAGGGGCAGTGTCTTCTCAACAACTTCTCCCCACCATTGGCACCTAGCCGGCGAGAACTGGCTCCCTCAGGGACCTTCGCCCCTGAACTGATCCTTCCACCCACTCATCATTTTTGCCATTTTGTCCTACATACACTGTTCATCTATCGCCTTGAAACCTCCCCCAGGCAGAAGTTAAAAATCCCAAATATTTGACCACAACATTAACAAAGCAGCATTTGAGACAGCACCTCAGAGATTCCAAACAGTACAACTCTGCTGCTTTGGGAGGCAAAGAGACAGCCACTTCCCCAAAAGGCTCTACGACCACTCCTAGGGAGAGAAGAAACAACAAAGGCAGCGCAGTGTCCAGACAAGGCTGCTCTTGGCCTTCGCAGCATTTTCAAACGTTTGAGGAATGGAGCACTTCCATTTGGTGATGAGAACACCCTCACAGTCTCGGAGCTGACCAGGCAGCAGAGATGCCCCGGACGCTGTCCCTGCGCCTCCGCTGTGGAGAGCAGCTCCTGCCGGAGCCTGGACGACACTCATGTGGCCACTGCTGTGAACAGCAGCTCAGAACCACGAGCAGGCCGAGCCCAGGCGGCTTCAAAGGCGGGCAAACTACACTCCAGGCAGGTCTGAAGGAATGGCCAGGGGAGCAGAAAGTAATACTTGATTTAATACTTGATGACCATGAGACATCAGAATTCCAGGCATTGTTTTTATCAGCAGACATTAGGAGGCCTTAGCTCTATGGTTGTTTCCTGCCAGCCCTCACAGCCCCTCTGAGCCTGACCCCGTGTGCTCTGTGCTGTGGTTGAGGGCACTGCTTCTCAAGCTGAGGCCCCCTGACCAGCAGCTCCAGCATGCTCTGGGAGTGGGTTAGGAACGCAGTCCTACGGCGGCTGAGGCTCTGGCACCTGTGAGTTAACAACCCTGCAGAGGGTTCCGATGCTCCCTCAAGTCTGGGCGCCTCTGTTTGCAGTTTGTTAGCACTAGATGTGTTTGGTTTTATGACTGCCTGTCACCAAAACAGAGCTGATGACCAAGGCGTTGACCCTTCGCAGGACTGCGACAACCCCTCTGGACAAGCCCCAGGAGTTTCCGTGTGAAGAGAGTCTTGTCTTCTTGCTCACTGCTGAGGCTTGTTCCCCAACAGCAGACTCTGAGACAGTCGCTCCAGTGCAGGCGAGCACTGGGGAGGTGATCCCAGGACGCACCTGATTGGGGGGGGCAGGGAGAAGAGCCAGCCCAGGCTGTGTCAGTGGGCAGGCTGGCAATGGGGGAGGCTGGGGCCAGTCCCTGGGGAGCTCCAGGGACAGTGGAGGGCATGCCCCAGAGATGTCCCACCCAGGGCTAGAAGCCTGGAATATTTATCCTCCATCTGCCCCATCTGCCATTGTTGAGGACAGCTCTTGGGTGTCGACCCCCGGGCCTCCTGCCCTGGGTGATGCTAGGGTCTGTGGCCAGAGGACCCTCCTCTAGGAAGGAGAGTGGAGGCCACTCACTGTCTGCTCCATGCAGCCTCCCCAGGCCTCCAGGGAGTGAAAAGTTCTCGTAACTTCCTTCTGAGCTCCTAAGACTATAGTTTCTGGTTCCACTCCTCCTCATTGATCAGGGGCTCCTGAGTCCCATCTTCCCTGGATGCCTCAGTGTCTGCAGTTTGAGAGCTGCCTCTCCAGACACACAGAGCAGCCCTCGAATCAGCTCCTCACTCAGACGTCTCTGCTGACTCTGGGCAGAAGGAGAGCCACACAGCCTGGCGTGCCCAGTGCTCGGGTGGGAGAGAATCCTTCCACGGAGGACTGAAACTGGGGACGCAGCGAGACGGAGACACACGGAACATTTGAGGGTCTTCCTAGAAGTTGTGAAGTGGGATCTCATTGGGGTTTTGATTGGCATTTCCAGGGCAGGTCATTTTACAGGGTCATTGTTTCCTGATGACCTCACTTTGACAGGCTTCGTGCCCTCAGCTCAAAGGTCAGCTCATTGAGGGTGGGGATCGAGAAACACCTCGCCTTTCCACGTGTGGTCAGCTCAGAGCACCCATGGCTTAAGCAGCTACACACGGGCATTGGTACCTCCAGATCTGCAGTCACCCCGCTTGACTGGGCATCTGGGGGTGATAGCCCTGGCACCAGACACCTCATGGTTGCACCCAGCAACACCAAGGGGTGGCCTGTACAGGACACTGAGTGTGCAGGGTCACCCAGGGCTCATGTGCATGCACGACCACTTACAATGCCTGCCCGAGGCAGCACCATTGTGCCCACCCACCGGCCTAGGCCCTGCCACTTCAGTGGGCTGCAGCTGATTTCCAAATACCTGAGGGCTTTTTTCCAGACTTGTGGAAGAAAAACCTCTCGGCCTCTCTTGCCAGCAGGCCAGAAATACCAGGAAATGACATCCTCCCTGCAGCTCTCCACTCTCAGGAGTCAGTGTGTGCATCCCCTAGCTCCCTCTTCCATCTCCGGTGGGACCACCTGCAGGCAGGTGCGTGCTATGCTGCCATTTGCTGAGTTCTGCAGCGTGGTTTGGCTCCAGCCGCCCACAGTGGGAGCTAGCTGAGTAATCTCCTAATATTCTAATCCTGACACCACTTCCAATGTGTAGGGTTTTTTCCCCCCACACTAAGCAATTCTCCAATACCAGCTGGGAGTCCTACAATTCAACTCAGTTCTGACACTATCTACCTGGAGACAGTATCAGATCCCAGAAGACTGCCCCCACTTCAGATGCCAATCGCCAGTTCAGCGCGTCCCCTGTGCTTCTGACCAGCTGACTATAAACCAAAGTTCCCACGACCCCCTCCTCGGCTTCCATTAATTTGTAGAGCGGCTCACAGAACTCAGAGACACATTTTACTCACTAGATTGCCAGTTTATTATACAAGGATATGACTCAGGAGCGGCCAGATGGAAGAGATGCACAGGGCAAGGTGTGGGGAAGGGGGCGGACCTCCCATGCCCTCTCCAGGTGCCACTCTCCCCACATCGCCACATGTTCACCAGCCAGGTGCTCTCCGAGCCCCGTCCTTCAGAGTTTTTCTCGGGGCTTCAATACTAGGCACAACTGATTGAACCACTGGCCTTTGGTGATTGAACTCCATCTCCAGCCCCTCCCCCCTCTTAGGTGCTTTCCAAAGCTCACCTCATTAATATAACATAAGACACCTTTATCCCTCTCATTAGGGAATTCCAAGTGCTCTAGGAGCTCTGTGCAGGGAGGGGATGAAGACCAAACAGGTGTCTTATTATAAATCACAGTGTCACATCTGCTTCCCCGTCTCCATCCCCACTCCCCTTCCGGTCCTCCTGAGCCTTCCAAATCAACAACTGGCTTCAGTGCCTGCTCTGGATCCGCTTCCTGGGGAATCCAAATAAAGACGTCCACCAGGCACCAGGCACTTCATACACATTAATTCATGGAAACTGTTTAGAAGCAAAGAAATAAGATGGCCCTCCAAGAGTTAAAAGTCAGCAAGACTGATTGGAGCAGACATATGCAATGGCACCTTGGAGAGAAAGGAGGCTCCCTGCCCCCTGGCTATGACGTCAGTGAAGGGATGAAGATATCTACCAGCACAGAGCAGAAATGAAGCACACAAGACCAGGGGTGGGGATATTCACAGGGGCAAATGTGGGCAGTGCTGGTGGAGTGAGCTGTGCTCACAGGACTCCTTGGTCTGGTCTCCCTGGTGACACTTTCCCTCCTGGGAACAGAGATCCTTCAGGCCCTGTCAGCTCCCTGCCGCTGGCTGAGGGGCTCAGGCCATCCCCCTCTCCTCCCACCCCCGTCTCCTTCTTCTGGCCCGTGCTCACGGAGTCGTCTGTCCACGCTGCTGTGGCTCTCACCTCACCTGCCCACACAGAGAGAATGTGCTGTCTTGCAAAGGGGAGTGTTCTAGTCCCTGGGAAACTGGTTGTGGCTATAGACGAACAAACCGACAGCTCTCTCGGAATCACAGTCTTGTGTCTCATTTTCAGAGGTCAGGAGGGAGCCCGCCTCAGGACTGTGGAGAGTTCTTTGAGGTGGTATCACCTTGTAAGGCCTTGTGGGGCCAGGTCTTCCTTTAGCTGCAAGTGGCAAACCCAGTTCCTACAGACTGCATCCTGTGGGCTGGAGGCTCTCTCCTGCAGCCTCAGGGCAGGGCCTCGCGGGCCGCAGGGATAAAGATGAGAAAGGGTTCTGGCTCCCTTGCTACGTAACAGACCACAATGAACCTTAGTGGATTAACAGGGCAACAATCATTTATTTTCCTCACAAATCTGCCATTTGGGCAGGGCATGGCAGAGAAGGCTCATTTCTGCTCTAAGCCACATCAGCCCAGGCAGCCCAACTTGGGCCTGGAGGGTCCATTTCCAAGGCAGCCCACTCACAGGCCTGCTGGCTGTCGGGGGAGCAAGCTGGTTCTTGTCCACAGACCCGTTCATGAAGCCAGGGCTACACACAGCTGGAGAGCCCAGCAGAGGCCGTATTGCTGAGTTCACGGCAGCATCGTTTCTCTCCAGCTCTGTCACTGGAGGGCTGCCTCACACGATCACATAGGTGCCACTGATGAGGGGACCTAACGCATCTCCTGATGGGAGGTGGCAAGGCAAGGTTCTGGACGAGCATGTGGGACCAAAATATTTTTGGGGCCATTCATGGAACATACAATCTGCCACAGTCAGGAAGGAGAAACCACTGGGAATCAAGGCAGCCACTCTGCACAGCTCATGGGTGTGCGTGAGCATGTGTCTGTCTGTCTGTCTTAGTCCAGCTTTCCCTCTCCTTCTCTCTCTCTCTCTGGTCACATGGCTTTACGCTTCTGCTGCATCATCTCCTCTCTGTGCTCATGGCCACGTTTCAGCTTTTAAGCTTACGGGCCTCAGTTCTTCCCAGAATCTCCCCAAAAGTCAGGTCCTCAAGGGACCTCCCAGAAGTGTAGTCCCAGTTCGCTCTGGTACAGCTCGGATGGTTTTTTTAAGGCAAGGGGAAAAACCAACACGTTTCGTTTTGGTGGCAGGGCATTACAGGCACAACTGCCCAGCGCCCGCAGACGGTCTGTCTCCAAGTCATGTAGCCTCTCGCGGCAAACGAATGCTGTTAGAGCCTGCACCAGAGAAGTATGTCACAGTGGGGAGCAGCTCAGTCCTGTGCTTACAGACATGAAGCCCTGTCAGTCAGGCCTGCCTTCAGAGCTGCCAGCGGCTCAGCATGTGTGACCAGATGTGCCCTTCCTCCTGGGACGGACTCCATGTGACAAATGGGGCCGCTGCTTAGGCCAGGCTCATCTTCCGGATGGTGCCCATGGGATTTGTTGACAAATCCTACCAATTTGTCAGTATGCCTGTCCCTAGTTTAAAAGCCAGTTATTGGGAGAATTGCTGGCAAACAAAGCAGTTACTGTCATACAAAACGTCAAAGCATATTGACACTGTCTGCATGCCCCCTTGTGTTTGCCCAGCGGTAAGCACTTACCACACATTGTTTCATTCACTCCTCACATCAACCTAAGGAGATGGCTGTTATTACTATTCCTATCCTACAGATGAGGCAGCTGAGCCTCAGGGAGCTTACTCATTTGCTACAATCACTCTACTAACACACTAAAACACAGTAGTTCAGTTACAAGTACCTTTGCATTTATGCGCCTTTTCAAATAGTATTTAAAAATGAAAGGAATTTATTAGCTCTTGAAACTGGAAAGTACAAACTTCAGGGCTGATTTCATTCCCAACACAGTCATCAAGGCCTAATTTCTCCCCACCTCTCCTGTCTGCAACGTTGTCCAGGGGCTCTTCCTCAGGGTGGCAAGATGGCAGCAGCTGCACCACATGTCCAAAAGGAGAAAAAGAAAAGCATTTCCCCCAAAGCCCCTAGCAAACATTTTCTCCAAGCTCAGTGGCCCTAACTGGGCCTCTCGCCACCCCAGAACTGTGCTCAAGGCATACAATGCCAGTGTTACATCCCTTAGAACCAAAGATGTCTCTAACCACCCAAACTCAAGGACTTCAGGGGGAATAAAAATCAGGCTTGCTTCCAACGGTGGGGTGGTGACTGTTAGAGAGGAGTTATCACAACTAGAATGTTATGGAGCAATGCCTGTCTGTTCATTCAAACAATATTTATTGAGCCCTTGCTGTGGGTCAGGCACCATTTTAGATGTTGGAGACACAAACTGAAAGGTTCGTGCCCTCCCACCCTCCTGCTGTTACCAAACACAAACACAGGTTCATTTACCCGTAGCACGAGAAGGCCAAAACCCAGAAACACCACACTCATGACAAGGAAAGGGGTTTATTATCACAAGGCAGCCAGACGAGCAGATGGGAGTTAGAATTCAGATTCACGTCTTTGAAGGAAGAGAGGCAGGGGGTTTTATCTGGGGTTTTAGGTAGGGGACAGGGAGCATGTGTCCCTGTTGGTTGGCGCCTTCCCACCAGCCTGTGTTTGCCCTTGAAGACTGAATTTCTTTTCCCTTGACTGTCTGGACTTTTCTGGTTAGTTCTCGTCTTCAGCCCGCGTTTGGCCTTGGTGAGGCTGAATCTTTTTCTTTTTTGGGTCGTGGGGGGAAGATTAGGCCTGGGCTAACTACCGCCAATCTTCCTCTTTTTGCTGAGGAAGACTGGCTGAGCCAACATCACACCCATCTTCCTCTATTTTATATATGGGACGCCTACTACAGCATGGCTTTTGCCAATCGGTGCCATGTCCGCACCCGGGATTCGAACTGGTGAACCCCGGGCCACAGAGAAGCAGGATGTGCCAACTTAACCACTGCACCACCGGGCCGCCCCAAGGCTGAATCTTGACATCTGGACCTTGACTTCCTGGGAAAGACAGCTCACTCATATACTAGGGAGGAACAGAAGGACCTGGTTAGTTTTGAACAACAGTTGATTATGCTGAGGATGCACAGCTGCAGTTAGCAAAGCTCATCTTAGAGTTTTTGTTCTCTTCTTCCAGCCCAGGGGAGGTTTTTTAACTTCTTCATTCTCCGTTTCACTGCTGCTGGCTCTGCTGCCTCCCAGGGCTAAAGCCTTGTGTTTTTACAAGACCTTGGAACTGGACAAATGTTCTTCTAACCAGCTTTTCTAGGTTTGTGACTCTGTGACTCCAGACTGGTCATCTAATTTCTGTCTCTTGGCCTCCTCGTCTGTAAAATCAGGAATAATGATACCTCCCTCAAAGTTATGAGAATGAAATGAAAAGGGCTTACATGGGAAATACAAGGAAACTTAAAGCAGCAGGACGTCTAACCTGTATGTTGGATACAGTAAGTCAACTCTCATTTTCATTCCATTAATGCTGTGATTTCGGATTTTTGTACGTTAAATTCTAATTTCACTCTCAGGCTTTATGAAGACATTTTGGTGTGAACACTGCTCCAAAGATGCTAGTTCACCCTCTCTACTCAGTCGCCAACTTATTTTTTTATAATCCAAGTTTTTCACCTACTTTATTTAAGGTGGGGCGGGGTCATCTATATTAAAGGGTCCATCTAGTTTCTAAATTTGTCCTGAAACCTTAGGAATTCAAGCAAAGGTATGCCAGACAGCAGCCAGGAAGGTATGAGTTGAATGCACACACACTCTAAAGATGCCACGACATCACTACACCTCTCCAAGCCCACGGGGCTCCCACTGTTCTGCAAGAATTATTCAGCCTCTCAGACTCGCGGTTGGAGCTGAGAATCTCGTGCCTCAAGAAATCACATTTTAAAATTTCTGCTGTAAACTGTTAAACTGCCCAAGTTGCACAATGCTGTAAGCTGTAAGTTTCCCAATTTCTACGCTAACCTGTTCCATTCTGTTGAACCTGTTGTTGTCAACAAAAATTCGGTTAAAAATCGTCCCAGGTTCCACATTAGGTGAAACGCAGCTGGTTTCAGGGCTGGAGAACAGAAAGAATCGCAATGCCAACCAAGCTCCGAGCCAGAGCTGAGGCCAGCCGGTTTTCCTCCGAGCACCTCTAGTCACAGGACACAAGAATGTAAACTGCTATCGTTTCCCTTTTTGGCCCACTTTTGTCGCTTCCAGACTTATCCACAACTTCAACTTTCTCTTACTTTTAGTTGAGCTTCCCACTGAAAACTGGTTTTCCTCTACGGGTCCTTTAGGAGGTCAACCCTAGGGGGCTTAAACCATAAAGGACAGTGGTCAGCTCAGGTACTGGTCAGGTAGAGTTCAATGGGGGCTCGACCAGCTTCATCCTCTCCGTGGACTTAACGCCCCTGGTGCCACCGGGGGCCATCCTGGCGCCCCACGTGCTATCTGTCTGAAAGCTTAGCTGGGTCACCAGCTTCCCGGCTTCCCGTGACTGCATCAGGTCGCGAAGTTTCACTAGTCTAAGAACAGGTGAGTGGGTCACGTGGGACAGGACCCTCAGCGGGACGGCTCACCTCCGCCTTCCTCTCTCGCCAAGCAGCCTCCACGCCGCTAAGAAAGAGCGGACTCCCCCCAGCTCCGGGGGACGGGACCTGAGAGCCTTCATCCAACCAGGGATCCCACCTAACCAATTGGGCGGATCCTGTGATCCGGTTGGACCAATGAAAACTCGAGCATAGTATGCCGTGGCCTTCTGGGAAGGCGCTTCACCCGGAAACCACTTCCTCCCTTCAGCCACACCTGGGCGGAGTTAACCTCCCAGGCCGCCGTCCCACTGGCTGTCACAGCTGCCCGTCACGGAGAGACGGGGAGGTGGGCGGGGCCAAGCCCTCGCGTCCGCGCGGAGCACGCCGGGCCGCGCGCGGGAATCTACTGGGGGTCCCGGCGCCGGGGGAGCCTCCCGGGAGGCGGAGGCGGCGGGCAGGGCGGATCTTCCTGGCCCCTCCCAAGGCGGGCGGCAGGGGAGAGCACGGGGCCTCGGCCGGCCCGCCCGCGACCTTCGGAGGCGGCTCTTCGGGGGCTGCGGCCCACGCGGCGGCGCCTGACTGCGGGCGCCGCCCGCGCTGACGAGGTCCTGACCCTGCAGCGGGACGCCGGCCCGCCGGCCGAGGTCCCCGCGGAACCCGGGTGGCCGCCGCGCAGGTAGGGGCCCTCCCCCTGGGATCTGGCGACCAGCGCCGCCGGGATGCCGAGACCGCCCGGGCCTGCGCCCTCCCGTCGCCTGGCGAGCCGCGCTCCTTCGGTGCGGCGGCCTGGGAGCCGGGGGCGGGCGGTGGGCGGTCGGGCGTCCCCGGCCGCGCCTCCTCGTCGCCGCATGGTTCGCCTGGACGGCACGGCCGGGGGCGGGCGGCTGCGGGCGGCGGAGCCCCGGGCCCGCGGGAGGGCGTGTCCGCACCGGCGGCCGGGCTGCCCTCCGCCCACAGCCGAACCTGGAGCGGCGCGGGCCGCGGGCGTCGGCGCGGGCCGCGGGCGTCCGCGCGGGGAGGGAGGGCGCGGCGCAGGCCGGCCTGGGGCGACCGGGCGGCTGCGGGCGTCCACGGCCCTCGGCCCCGCCGGCGCGGCCCCCGCGGGTGGCGTGGGGCGGTTGTTGGAGCTGCTGGTAAACAAAAGGCTTTGTCCGCATGCAGGGATGAGCGTGTGCGTTTCCAGCCGCGTTGTAGTATCGCTTTCCCGTGGGTCCTTGAGTGAACGCTCGAGGGACAGAAAGCACGGGACAGCGGCGGTTGCGGCGCCCCCGGCAAAGCGAGCGCTGCGGCGCCTGCGCCCTTCGGGGCTTGCTAGAGCTGCGGCTCCCCTGCCCGCCCCCCGGGGCCCGGCCTGTGCCCGCGCGGACGGCGCTTCCTCGCCCGCGGGGCGCGCACTGCGGCGGGAGGGAGGTTCGGCAGCCCCCGGGCCAGGCGCGGGCGCGCTCGCCGGGTGGTTTGGGGCGCCGCGCTGAGGTCCCCGCCCTCCGGCCAGCAGGCCGAGGCGCGGTGAGATGGGCGCTGGCCCGGGCCTGCAGTCCTCTCCTGCCCGTAGAGAAAGGGTTGCCCTTCGCGGGCGCAGCAGGCAGCGCTCACGCTCTCTCCGCCCTCCTGCCCGCAGCCCGCCGGCTTCCCTGGGCCGAGATGGCGGCCGTGGACTTCAAGACCTACGTGGACCAGGCGTGCAGGGCGGCCGAGGAGTTCGTCAACGTCTACTACACCACCATGGACAAGCGGCGGCGCCTGCTGTCCCGCCTCTACATGGGCACGGCCACGCTCGTGTGGAACGGGAACGCCGTGTCGGGCCAGGAGTCCCTGAGCGAGTTCTTCGAAATGTTGCCCTCCAGTGAGTTCCAGATCAACGTGGTGGACTGCCAGCCCGTGCACGACGAGGCCACCCCGAGCCAGACCACGGTCCTCGTCGTCATCTGTGGGACCGTGAAGTTCGAGGGCAACAAGCAGCGGGACTTCAACCAGAACTTCATCCTGACGGCGCAGGCCTCGCCCAGCAGCACGGTGTGGAGGATCGCGAGCGACTGCTTCCGCTTCCAGGACTGGGCCAGCTAGCGCGGCCGGGGCAGGGGGCGCACGGGCCTCTGCGGTGGCAGGCTGCGCGCCGGGCCCGATGGCCCCCTCCGAGCGTGTGCTTGCTTGTCATAGCTGCCTTTTCAGAGTAGTAAAATTTTCTATTTTTGTACTTGCCCAGTAGACACCCTGGTTCTGGCAATTCTGACGAATAAACAATAATACCAGTGTTATTTTTTCCCCTTGCCTGATATGTTTGACTAGGTTTTGAGGAGGGAGGTGGAGGAGGAGCGTTAAAGGCAGAGGCGTGGTCGGAAGCGCCTGCCGAGGTGAGGCCCGGGACGGCGCCCCTCCGCCGCCACGGTGTGCACGCAGGTGTGCCGCAGCCAGGCTTCGTGGCCTCTGCACACTGGAATCTCTTGGGACACTGAAAATGACCTCTGCGCAGGCCACGCGTGCTTGACCAGTTACGCCGGAATCTGAGGGTAGGGCACGGTGCTGGCATTTTTGAAAAGCACCGTAGCTGTCTGAATGTGGTGTTCACTCTAGAGTACACGGCAATCCCTAGCAGAGGGGCTGGGGCCTGCCTCAGGACCTTGGCTGAGGTGAGGTGAGGATGCGTGAAATGGTAGCTCATAACTGCCTGTAAATGACGCGGCTGTATTAATGACTCGTGGAAAAAGAAAGTGAAGAACTGAGGTTGGGGGTTGGGGAGCCATCAGAATTAGAAACTAGTTTTATTGACCCTAAACACCAACTCTTAATTGCGTTTGTCCAGTGGAAAAGAAGAAAACTAGAAGGTTCCATCATCCTTTGATGAATAGATGAGATCTCATGGCCACATGGCTTCCCCAGTTAAATCTTCTTTGACAAGAGTGTGCTGGGTTTGTGTCAGGGTTGTTAGGATTGGAATGGCAACGTTTGGGAAGGAAGAGAATACTGATGTGTTCGGTGGCACAGATGGCAGTTTCCTCCTAATTCTCCCCTCTCCAGTTACTGAAGCCCAGTGCTTAGCGGGACAGAGCACCCACCCGCAAGACGTCCTGCTGGGTCTGACATTCGACTGAGGCCTGGCCAGTGAAGTGGAAGCAGAAGGGTGGGGCCTGTGGGAATTTGTTTCAACAGACCCTTCCTCTCCCTGCTGCCTGCAAAGTGGCTGTGATGGCTGGACCGTGGCTCTGGCTCAGTGTTGAGCCGCGAGGACAGCTTGGCTATACCCTAGAGCTGGGATTGTATTGAGCTTGAAGGAGCCTGGGTCTCTGCTGGCCACATGGAACCACCAAAATGTCCCCGGTTTCCCTAACCCCGGACTTCATCTTTATTTAAATGAGAGAAATAAATCCTTTCTTTAAGCATTGGTTTGAGGCATGTGTCGCCTGCTGCAGCAAAACCTAATCTCAAGCAAAGAAAAAGATTTGCAGCAGGGGCAGACAGTGGGTGTGTTGGGGACGGCCTCGCCATGGCACCCTGGGAAACGGCCCTCAAGGGGTTCAGAATCTAATCGGGAGGCAAGACACTGAAACGGTAAATTAAGTAAATTCCATTTCAAAGCCACATATAGAGTGGTCCAGCCAGTCTTGCAGATGTGTGCACAGCAAGCCGAGACGAGCACTTCTGCTGAGGTGGTAATAAAATACGTGAGATACAACAGAGGGTCAAGCCTGGCTGCAGAGTTGGGAGAGCGCGAGCACTGTCCCATGGGGAGGAGAGAGGGGTGGGGCAGGACGATTGGTGCAGAGACAATTTGCTGGGCTTCAAATCTCAAAGTCCCCACCCACTGGAAGGGTCGAGGTGGGATGCCACCTTCCTCGCCTCAGGCCTGGGGAGAGGGCACAAGGCCCATCGGGCCTCACAGAGCTTAACGTCAACTCCCTGGGGTCTGAATCACATTGGCCCGAGGAGCTTCAAGACAACAGCTGTGGGTGGCCCCATGGGACACTAAGTTTGGGAAGTAAAAAGTATAGATGGTGTTGGAGGGCGGACCTCTACTGGCCTCCCAATATCCATTCTCCCCTCCTTGAGGAACAAGAGAAAGTGGGTTTTTGGTTGGGGAAGCAGTCAAGTGAGAGACCAGCCTTCCCTAGACGACCTTGCTGGGGGCCCTGCGACTCGATGGGCCCAGGAGGTGTCCAAGGAGGGCTGTGAGACACTTCAGGGAAGTCGCCTTGAAAGAGTGGGACAGCCAGTCTTTCCTCTTTCCCTTCTCTCGTCTCTTCCAACCTCCCTCTGTCCTGCTGTTTGTAAAGCAGGTTTGAGGGTTGATATTCTAGCAGCTCTCTTGGGCCATTGAGGCCCATTTGGCCACATGCGAGGGATAGAGTAATGGTGAGGAGGCCCTGGGGTCCCTGTCAACCTCATGGGCCTCTCACCATCCTTAGATGATCCCTTCCGGCTTCTCTCAGGATCAAGGAATACACTTCCATCTTATTGAAGCCACTGTCGTTTGGCAGCCTTTTTACATGCAGCCAAAGGTAATCATTAGTGGCAAACTGGAGAAAAGTAGGTGCAAAAAAGGACAGGCATACTATTTACTATATAAAGAACTCTCAAATCAGTAAGGGAAAAAATCTATACGAATCAGTAAGAGGAAAAAAACCAATAGCACAAGAAAAGAATTGAACACGCAATCAAAACTACATGTGGAAGAAAGGAAGAAAGTGGAGAAGGAAGGAAATGACTCATAATCTAACAATTTACTGTAATGGAATTAGCCACAGCCTGCCACGGACGCTGGTGGTGTCCCCACATCCATCCCCCTCCCCACCGTGTAGCAGCCACGTGTGTGACAGCAGGAGGCGCCATCACCCCACCCCATCAGACATAATGGCCTGGAAACCTCAGACTGCCCCGTGCTTGGCAGGACGGGAGCTTGGTGCTGACTGCCTCATAAGGGAGTTAGCAGAATGTGGAGAGAATGCGGTGGGAGCACTTTGGGGAGGTTTCCTTGGAGAAAGCTGCCCCCTGCTCCAAGGCCCGTCGACACGGAGGAGTGGTGAGGTGCCATCTCCGAGAGAAGGGCCTTCCGCAGGACCTGGTGAAGGTGACAGGAGCCACCTGGCGTCTGCAAGACCCCTGGACACAGGCTGAGGGCACCTCAGGGCCAGGGCTGTGGCGTATCCCTGCGATGGCTGGCTTGGGGAGGGCATTGCTGCCCACTTGGGAAGGATCTCAACCCCTCTGACAAGGAGCAAAGGGGCCTGAACCCCGAGTCTTGGACGAAGAGCTGGAAGGACTGAGGGACAGGACAGGAGAAGGGACAGTGGCTGCTGCATGGCGGGGGCTGGGCGGGCGGTGCTGCCGCCTGTACTCAGAGGCAAGCCTGGGTCCATTTCCTGGGCTGAGACTTGGGCCTGAGCGGGGAGCCCAGCCTGGGGGCATCTCGGCTCTGAGTGATTGGGCTCCTGGGAGAGTCCAAGAAGAAGGTAGGCGTGGTCCTCAGGGTTCCTCAGAGTTGCTAGGGGAGCAAGAGCCCTCCAGAATAGGAGGTCTTTTCTCCAAGGCAGGAAGACCTCAGCAATGCTGAAGGACCTCAGAAAACCCACTCAGCTGTCCCAGGAGAGAAAAAAATCACAAGTTCAGGACCCGGCATAGTGATTAAGTTGACATGCTCTGCTTCAGTGGCCAGGGGTTCACTGGTTCAGATCCTGAGTGCGGACCTGCACACCGCTTATCAACCCATGCTGTTGCAGTGGCTTACATAGAAGAAGTAGAAGGACTTACAACTAGGATATACAACTATATACTGGAGCTTTGGGGAGGAAAAAGAAGAAGATTGGCAACAGATGTTAGCTCGGGGCCAATCTTCCTCACCAAAAAAAAAAACGTCATAAATTCAGAGAGCAAACTCCTCCTACCAGAACACTCACCTCCAAAGGCTTGCAGTTGAGAAACTCAGGGGATGTGGAGGTGGGTGCTGGGGGCCAGAGGGTGTCTCTGCCTCCAAGATGGCGGCTGGCCTGGCTGAGGGGGGGAGAAAGCATAGAGCCTTCTAACACTTAAGGCTTTGGGGGGATTTAAGTGAATGCAGGACTGTTTCATGTAAGAGCGAGCACAAGGTGTCCTCAAGGTGATAGAGTGCCCCCACTGAAGGGACCGTGGAGCTCATGCTGCCCTGACCGCATCTCACTGTCAGACATCATTTGCTCTGTGGGTCTCAGCTGTGTGGACCAACCACCCCGGTTTGCCCAGGATTGAGGGGGTTCCTGGATGTAAGCTTTCACTGCAAAGATCAAGAACGTCCCAGAGAAACTTGGATTAGGTGTTACCCTGCTCTCAGCCCAATTTATGCTGCAGACCAGCAAACTCGACCCGTGCTGTGGCCTCTGGACATAGGGAAGGAGGGACTGGGGCGGGGCTGCGGCCATTAGTGCTGAGAACAGGAGGGCATCACGGGCCTCAGAGGGGGGACATGTCTCACCAGCCACCAGGGATCCTGAGCACTTGAAGTGTGGCTTCTGTGACTGAGAAACTGGGTTTTCATTTTATCTTAATTAATTTCAATCTGAACAGCCACAATAGCCATTGGTCCCTGTTACTCTGGATGGCACAGCACAGGGAAAGCCCTGGTCCAGTGGAAAACCGGAGATGAGGAAGTGTTGTCACTGCCGGGGCCTGAATGCCCAGAAGGGACAGCGAGCTCCTTAGCAGGATTATGTCTCAAAATCAGACGGGTTTCTGCGGTATTTATCCGGCACAGGACATGAAATGCAGACACCCAGCTTCTGTCTCCTAAGGAGAGTTTCTCCTGCCATCAGGGCTCCGTGGAGGCGAGGCCTGAAAGACCTTGTTCCTTGACTTCCCAAGAACATTAGGAGCCTTACTGCTTCCTGCCTGAAATGAGGCGTAAGACGGGCTTGAAACCGCTCTGGGGAATACCGCCCGGATGTAGATGAAGCTGGACTTGAGATCCGGACTGAAGGGTTCCCTGGCCGCCCCGTTACACCAAGGCCCTTCCCTGCCTGCGCTTGGCCCTCAGCCTGCTCGGGGCTTCCCGATCCATCTCTGCTCCACCGGCTGTTTGGAGAGGAGGGTGACAGGGGACCAGTCAGCTTATTTTCACTGACTAGCGTGGGCCTAAAAGGCGATCCACTTCCAAGGACAGTGTGTCTTCCACCAGAATCAAGTGGGAGCAGAACAGATAAAGCTTTCACCTGAATCTGCTGCGTTAGCCTGATGGTGAGCGCCTTTACTTTCTTTCTAAGGAGTGGGTGCACGTGTGTGAGTGTGTGTGAACTCCTGTGCGCGTGGGCCCAGCCAAGGCGACTGAGCCTGCCATCCCGCCACAGCCGGTGGCCCTTCCCCAAACACTCCTCAACCACCCCCAATCCCAAACGCACAAACCTGGCAACATTCCTGTTGCGTTTTTATTTTTCAGAATTTCAGAACAGGGCCAGTTATAGGGTAACGAAAAAACAGAGGTCGTTACAAGGGAACCATAACAAACAGCAAATTTCTTAGCAGATGGGCTGCTGGTATTCAGTGTGTGAACTTCAGCCCAGCATAGGGCTGCAGCAGCCGCCTGCCACATGGGAAACGTGGCCTCCCCATTAGAGACCACACGGAAGGCATTCCCACTCTTAACGCCCTTCCCAACCCCAGAGCAGGAGCACGCGAGAAACTTCCTATTCATGTGGTTGGACCAAATGAGCAGTTTCAAAATGAAGGTCTGGTGGAAGTTCCATTGTGGGTCGCAGCCTTCAAACTTCACTGTCCCACAGATCACAATGGGGACCTTCATCTGGCTGTCCGTTTCGAGGTGCTTCACAGGCTGGCAGTGGACTGCACTGCCATGGGAGGAGCTGGAAGCCAGCGAGCTGAAAACCTCACCCAGGGCCTTCTGCCCAGAGACTGGGCTCCATCCCACATCAGTGTGGCATCCTCCACGTCCAGCAGGACAGTCGGTCCTTCTTCTCATCCATGCTGGGGTAGTAATCATCGACAAGCTCCGTGTCAACCTTGTACACCTGCTTGTGGCATTTCTTGAAACTGTACAATGAAGAGATCACAACCCCAGGTGCTGGACAAGGGGGCCTGGGAAAATCCTCCATCTCAGGACAGCAGGGGCTGCAAGCCTGGGCAGGGGCCTGGGAATGGCAGTCTTCAAAGACCGACCCCTATTTCTAGAGGCACTCTAGAAGCCTTCTAGAAAGCACTTCTCTGGACCCTCCCCTGGGCACTGGCTAGGGAGGCAGATCCTTAGACCCCACTACTGACCAAACAAGCTGTCCATGGTGATTCTGATGCGCGCTAAGGCTGGAGGACAGATTTAGGGGAAGGTCCCTCCTTTTCTCTTGCTGGGAGACTCTGAACAGTTGGAGGAGTACCAAGGTTAAAAGGCGGGCATTTCAGAGACATGAACAGGGCTCACATTTCAGCCACTGCTGCATGTCTCCACGCCTCAGTTTCCTCAGCTGTACAGCAGGGCTCGTCATCATACCTGCACAAATGCGTGCAGTGTTCTTCGGACAGAGCCTGCGACACGGCTCATTGTCCACAAAAGTGAGCAGGCCCGGTGTGCACCTTGCCAGCTTGGAAAGGACCACATTCAGAAGCTTCTTGATCTCCTGGTGTTCCCTGAATATCTGAATCGGAGTTAAAATGGTCCACAGGGCTCCCCTTAGCTTTGCTCACTGTCCACTTCACACCCCACCCCCAATTTCTCTTCTGCCATAATGCTCCAAGTCACTCTCCTCCTCCCCGAGGCCCCAGCTCCTGTGCCTCCCACCCCTGCTCTGTCAGGGCTTCCCCATTCCTTCCTCAGACCTCCCCACCACTTCCCTCTGCTCTGCCTGCCCACCCCTCTGCTCAGCCACTGTGGCCTTCCTCAGACCCAAACCAAAGCCACAGAAAGAAACCAACAGACCTTGCTGTGCCGGCCTCCTGGCTGCTGTGTGACCTGAGCTGACCTGCTCTGGGACCTGGCAGAGGCTGTGAGCCGGGAGGGCAGGACAGAGAGACGGTGGGCTGCCTTCTCTCCTCTCCTCTTCTCCACACCATGAGGCTTGTGGACTTGGGCCAGAATAAAAAAGAACCCACGGGAGGGGTTATTGAGGATCACTCCTCAGCTCAGTTAATTTTTTAAACTTTAGTTTTAGAATAATTTAAACTTTACACAAACTTACAAAAATGAGAAAAACTAGTAACCTCTTCACCTAGATTTGCCTTACAGTTAATTTTCTAAACCAGATTTATAAGTTCGTGTTCCCTTTCATCTGTTTCTACAGGCTGCAGATATAGCGGTACTGGCAATGTTTGTTTCGAGGTGCCCTTGCTGGGATGAAGGCCATGGGTGTGATGGGTGGAGGAGGGGAGAAGACGCTTACAATGCAGACTTGCACGCAGGACTGAGTGCAAAACCGCCCCATCGTCCTGTAATCTCAGTCATGGTGGAGGTGGGGCAGAACTGGGGCCTGGATGTGGGTCCCTTCCCTGTCCCACCTGCCCTGCTCTCTCTTAGGGCCCCTCCCTGGCTCCCGCTGGCTTCCTGCAACCCTCCCAGGTTGGGCAAGGTCTCTGCCCCAGGGAAGGCAAGAGGCTCTGGTGGGTCCGGCCCAAAGGCTGGACCTCTGGGGCAGCGTGCTGGGCAAGATGGGAGAGGGCGAAGGGCCTCCTGCAGGTAGGAATCCCCACGGGCAGAGAAGAGCCCTGGCCTGATGCCCGCCCTGCGGCTGCTCGGTACATGTAAATACAGAGGGAAGAGGACTCTGCAAGCTTCTGTAGGGTTCCGTGTGAGTTAGCCATGGCTTTATAATGCTGGATAACAAACATTCGCAAAACCTCAGCAGCAGAAGCTTTTATTTAGTTCAGGTGCCATAAGGCTGAGGCTTGGCTGATCTCATTTGAGTTTGCAGGTTCTCAACTGGGCTGAGCTGGTTCACCTTAGCTGGCAAGTCTCTGCTGCATGTGCCCTCATCTTCCTCCTGGGATCAGTGGGCTTTCCCAGGGTCATCTGATGGCGATGGCAGAGTGCAAGCAGGTACAGGCTTGACCTCTTGAGGCCAAGGCTTGGAACTGGCACACTGTCACTCCTGCATATTCTATTGGCCCAATCAAGTCACATGGCTGAGTTCAGGGTCAACAGATATGGAAATAGACCCTGCCTCTTAGGGGAGAAGCTGAAAACACATGGAAAAGTCGGTGGGCACATGTGGATTGAGGAATCGAGGCCATCGACTGTCGATACAATCTAGCCAACCCCTAACGCATGAGGGGTGAGACTCCTTTAGGAGTCTGGCCCTGCAGCTGAGACTTCACAGGGCAACGGGACTGGAGAATCCTAAATTTCCCACAAATCACTTGAAGATGAGTTTATCCTCTCAGATTAGGAAGAAGAGTCTGGTGGGAGCTGACTTTTAGGCTACATAGCTGTGGGGTCTTTGGGGAAGATCAGATATAAAATGTTCCTTTGTTTGACTTTAAACATCAGCCCTGCCTCCCCCACAACCTTGCCTAATTCGGGCAGTCTCTCCCTTGTAAAGAGCCAACTGGAAACTGCAGAAGGTTGCTTTGTCCTCTAGACACAGGGCTGGGCCTGGGTGAGACAAGGAGCCAACTAGGGTGCAAAATTCCAGGAGATGCTGCTCTCAGGGCCGTGCTGGTGCACGGTCAGCGTCTGAAGCAGCCCGGGAGCCAGCGCCTCCTTTCACCATGTGCCTCAGGCGCCCTCTCGCCTCACCTGAGTGTCTGCCCCATTCAGACGACCAACAGAAACAATCTGGTGGCCAGTCAGCTTTCCTCTTGCCATTTCCATGTGATGGGTGGGGGCAGGGTGGGAGTGGAGGGAAGCTTATGAAGAAAGAGGTGTTCACAGCATCCTGAAGGATGCCAGTGAATCCGGGAAAACGTTTGCTACACAGGACAAAGATAATTTCTTTACCATTTACAGAGCTTCTAAAAATCTAAGGCTTAGCAAAATGGAAAACTTGGAAAAGGACTCACGCATGCAGATCACAGAAATACAGATGGCCTACTGATAGCAGACAAGGTGCTCACCTCAACCGCATTTTAAAAATGCACGTTTTAAAGGAGGACCGTAGTGGATGTTGTGGCAATTTCCCTGGAATCCCCTTTGTAACAGGTTTTCAGGAGATCGAACTCCTGCTCATCTCTGGGTAAACCTCCTGATGGGTCTCAGGCAGTCAGAGTAATCCTGATACCAGCCCTGATATCGGTTTCCCCTACATTAAACCCAGCATAAATGGGGTTAAAACCACAGCATTCATCCTGTTTCCCTGCTTACTCCTCAGCTTCCCAGCACCAGAATCCATCGTCCGCCACGGAGGCAGACAACCAGCAGGCAGACAACCAGTGATATCCACCTGGAGATTTCCTTATCTCACCATCCTCTTCCCACAAGCAGCCTCACAGGGCCAAACACAGGCTGGTGGGAAAACGCCAACCAGCAAGGCCACAGGCTCCCCCTCCCTACAAGAGCTGCATTGCTCGCAACCTCTAAGACCCCTTGCCTCACATGTGTTGGAGAGATGAGGTGACTTTGAGGGCTCACTCACCTCCCGGCTGAGGTCACTCAAAATAAAAACACTTCCCTTGCCATAAGCCTGGCATTCCAGTTTTATTTGACCCCTCTTGTGTGGCAGGTAAAGAACCTATATTTGTGGCTGGGAACAATCCTATTGCCCCTTAAAAAGTGGCAGGTTCAGAGACCTGGGCCCAGCAAACAGAACTGAAGAGCAGAAGGGAAAAGGAAATTGTATTCTTGGTAGCTTTGATGCCTTATGGGACTAATCTGACCCCAAAGCCCATGTACTCCACCTGCAGGTCTTATGGGAGTCAATGAAGCCCTTGTAACATCTAAGACAGTTTGATGGGCCTTTCTGCAACTTGCAATCAGTTGTCCAACCAATATGAATCACCACTTTTCATATATCATAGTGATAATGGAGCAAAACATTTTGCTGTACCCAGTGTTGGCCAGGGTCCAGGAAAATGAGTATTCCTTCCCAGTTGTTGGGGGTGTTGATTGGTGCAAGCTCTTCTGAGGGCAAGTGCCATTTAAAACTCCCTCCTTTTATTCCGTTTCTATGGATATGTATTTTGCCAATGTTACATTTCTATGCATATGTATTTTGCAAATGCAATTGCCCAAATACCCACATCTTTATACAAGATAATTGGTCATAGCAGTCTTTGTGATATTAGTGAAAGCACCCTAAATGTCCAACAATAAGAGATTTAAAAGTTCTATTTCCAGGGAATGGATTATTCTGCAGCCTTGAAAACAAGAAGTGATGTGGGGTCGGTGAGCAGAGTCGTCGAAAGAAAGATTTCTTAGAATCTTAAGATCTGGCAGTAGTGCTCTTCTATTTAGAGAATAGAATAGCATGGAGACAGAACCCATGGGCAGTCAGAGCTGCTGCCCCAAGTTGAGGGTTAGAGCTAAATTTAAGGCATAGGTATGTGAGTTATCTCTTTACAAGACAAAGAATATGTAAAAAAGTTAAAATGGTATCAGTGCCCGCAGGTTCTGGCCATTTGGCAGTCCCACAACTTTTAGATAAGAATCAAACCGGATTGAGTAAATGGCAGAAGTCACCGCTTGAATATTATCCTCAGCTAAAGACAAAGGAGGATTGGGGGAGGGGGGTCAGTTACATGAGGTTGCCAGACAGTAAACAACTTAAGTCCTTGCCTCTGGCATTGATTAAGAGCTTCTAGAGATAAGGCCATCCCCCTTCTTCCTGGCACAGAGAGGGAGGCATCTTTACAGATAGAGGTTTCCCTTAGAAACGTAAATGTTTCCCAACAAAGGGGCAAGCAAATTCCACTCCTTGGAGCCTGCTTCTCATCTGTAGTTTTAAAATTAACCAGCCTAAAAATCCTCATCATAAACCGTTTTAAAATTAAGCAGCCTAAAAATCCTCATCACTATTGTGGGGAAAAGCCATTTGCTGCTGTATGTCCTCTTAGACTCTTCATTTTTTATACTGTGGATGTCTTGCTTTTTAAATTGAAATCTCAGTTAACAATCAGCAATGTGTTTTAGCAGCATTCAAGTTGTGGGCATTCGCAGAGCAGCCTCACTTCTCCCCACAGAACGGCCCAACCTGAGCCTGACCTGAGCAATGAAGTCTCCAGGTAGATGTTCCATTGAAACATATTGGGGTCTCATAAAAATACATCTATTTTAAAATTTTAAAAATCACCAACTAACCTTGTGAGAAATAATTTAAAGTTCTGGTAATTTGCCCAGATTTAAGGCAGGTGAAGTCAAGTGCTAAAACTCAAACTCTTGCTGGACCCCCAAGCTACCCTAAATATGCTTAATGTGATCTACTGGAGTATAACCTAATTTGTAGCATTTTAGCGCCTTGGAATTCACACATTAGGAAAATCACCCACTAGGCGGCGAAATCGGTCCTTACTAGAGCCAACCTGCGCCCGGGCTGCAGGCCGCCCGCGACCCCCACGCCGCGCCCGCAACGGCCCTCTGAAGCCACAGGTCTCCGCCCAGCGGGCCGACGGAGGGTGGGCTGCCCGGCCAGCAGGGAGCATTGGAGGACAGCGGGCAGCTCTGCAGGGAAGACGGGCGCACCACGACCCTGCAGCCGGCTGGCCACCAGCCGAGCATTGGGACTCCCTAAGCCTTTTCTACCTGCGCCAGCTGAACGCTTAGCCGCACTTCCGGGTCTCACAGCTGGAGGCTGACGTCATTATCCTGCGATCTCCCAGGACCAATTGACAGCCTCCCTGACAGCCAATGGGCAGCGAGTGCTGCGGTCCTGCCCCTCCGCGGCGCCCTGGCGAGCGTGGCCCGACCTGCCGGGTGGGCGGCAGCGACGCGGGCTGGCGGGGCGGCGGTGGGCGGGGCGGCAGCGTCGCGGGATGGCGGGGCGGTGGTGGGCGGGGCGGCGGTGGGCGGGGCGGAGGGGCCGCGGTGGGCGGGGCTGGGGGCTGGCGGCAGCGGCGGGGTTGCGCACGCTGCTTCCGTGCTCATCTTAGTGGGCTTTAGACTTTGGTTCCGTTCCTTCCAGTCCACTTTTATAGATTTGTTTTTAAATTATATTGTCTCTTATATAAAATACTGTAGCCTTCTTTACTCATTATAATATCTTGAGCCTTTCCCCAAGGCATTAAACATTTTTTCCAGCTTTATTGAAGTATAATTGACAAAATTGTGTATCTTTAAAGTGTACAACGTGATAATTTGATATATATACGCACGTTGTGAAATGATTGCCGCAAGTTCCATTCAACGTTTTTTAAAACGTTATTTTAATGACTCAATAATAAACCGCCGCATGGGGATATAAAATATTCAGTTGTCTCCTTGTGAGAGTAGATTGTTTCCAAGTTTCCACTAATGTAGCGCGTTGCAGTGAACTCCCTTACGTGAAAATTGCTTGCTCCCTTTTACTCTTTCAAGAGGGCTAAGTTACGTGGTTATGTGCATAGTATGTGTGTATATATATATTTATTTTTCAACTGCCCCTGAGCTTGCATTTCTTATGCAAACTGCTGCTGCATCAAACAGTAAGTTTAACTCCAGGTCAGTCTGTGGGTTTCCTTGGTTTATTATTGTTTTTATAATATTCCATTGTCTCTGCCACGTGTACTTTTTTTTTCTGCTTTATCTCCCCAAACCCTCCCTGTACACAGTTGTATATCTTAGTTGCAGGTCCTTCTAGTTGTGGGATGTGGGACGCTGCCTCAACGTGGCCTGACGAGCAGTGCGATGTCCGCACCCAGGATCCGGACCCTGGGCCGCCGCATTGGAGCATGCGAACTTAACTTTTTTTTTTTAAAGATTTTACTTTTCCTTTTTCTCCCAAAGCCCCCAGGTACATAGTTGTATATTTTTAGTTGTGAATCCTTCTAGTTGTGCTATGTGGGACGCTGCCTCAGTATGCCTTGATGAGTGGTGCCAGGTCTGAGTCCAGGATTTGAACCAGCGAAACCCTGGGCCACGGAAGCCGAGTGCACGAACTTAACCACTCGGCCACGGGGCCAGCCCCCCATGCCACGTGTACTCTTATGTGAATTATCTGTGTTCTTTGCTAGCTTTGTATTGTATTGCCCCACTTCAGGTTATTCCGTTTTCCTGCCTCCCTGACCAAATGGAAAAGAAGAAGCTGCTTGTGAGACAGAAAGCTGCTGCCTGAAGCCTGGGAATGTCCTGCACCCTTTTACCAGCTGTGCTGTTCTCAGGCTGTGACGCAGCACCTTGTTCGCCTTGGGACCCTTATAAATAAAGGGAGCATTTCTGGTCCACAAAGCATCTTAGCTGCTTCAAGCAGTTGCTTTAAGGACTTTGTCTCAGAGATGAGATGTCAGGTATTAAAAGAGAGATTGTTTTAGGTGACATTTGCACAGAGGAATTTGTCTACATTGCAGAAATTGACCAGAAAAATTGCACCGAATGAGAGAGGTAGCTGAGAGACATGAGTGCCAGGGTCTGCTGGATATTTGTGATGAAAGGAGGGCAAATGGAAGGCTTGGAGTGGCGTCACTGAAGCATCAGGTGTGAGAGACTGGGGGATCCTCACAGTCTGTGGGCTAGGGCTGGAAAAAACAGACCAGGGACTGCTTCCCAGTGATGTCTCCTGCGAAGAGAAAACTGTAGGATGCACGTGCACAGAGCCTCATCAGCAGGGAGTGACCCCTTGAGTGGGCAGCTACAATGCCCAGATGCAAAGGGCCCGGTGGGATCAGCCTAGAGACTAGAAATACCCTGTGGTCAGATGCGAGGGAGCAGAGCAGATGGGAGCCGCGGCAGAGGCGATGGCCAAGCTGCCTTGCCCTGGTAGGGAAGCCCATGTAGTTACTGCTGTGGTCTCCGGGGATCCCAGGGCCTGGTGGACCGTGGGCAGGCCTGCACCAAGCTCACAGGCAGGATCAGTGTCCTCTGGTCTGGCCATAGTGTGTGCAGGAGGTGTTTCTCCAACCGCCAGAGAAGCAGTGCTCCCCCAGTGCCCTCTGACAAGAGGATAAAGTGTCCTGTCCCCTGGGGGCATGAAAAGAGGAAAACCTCCAGGTTTGTCCTCCTGTCACAAAGTACAGTGGACCAGGAACATTGAAACCTACACCAGCAAGAAGCCATAAGTGTGGATGTGGTTCTCCTGGTTCTACAGAGCGCTGCCTACACGCTCATGCTGCAGGCCACACAGTATGAGTGACTGTGTGTGACAGTGTGTGAGAGACACACACACACTTTTACACTTGTAATCACTTTTCATCTCTTTGACTTAGTGTTGGAATTGCTTAGTGAAGAACCAGCCAAAGGGACAAGACATTTAAATCGCAGATAGAAATATTTGTTTAGTCACCAGAGAGCTAAGATTACAATTTAGTTTGGAACCTTCCTGCTGGACCCATCTGTTTCAAACACTACAGTAGGCCAGCGAGTGAGTCCTTAGCTAACGTTGATTGATTTATAAGAAGTCGAACTTGCACCAGACATTCAGTTGAAAATAATAATAAAATCTCAAACCCAATTTTAATTGAGTGTATGAGAATTTTTACATTGTATTATAGATTCATTACGAAAGAAACCTCTTTCATATATAACTACATTGTAAGTATAATGGACTTGTATTTTAAGATGTATTGGTTTGGGGACTTTGGAATAGAAATATTGAGGCCATAGATTTAATAGGCTTTCTCTCCTGAGAGCATATCTTAGTGCCAAGAATTTTCAGATAGGATTAGAAAGTGACGGTGTTAAACCGAGGGGAAGGGCAAAGAGAACAGCTCAGCCTCAAGCTGGTTAGAGGCTAGAATGGAGGAGTCTGCCCAGGTGTATTAGTCAGGGTTCTCCACAGAAACACAACCAGTGGGGGGTGGGGTGGGGTGGAGAAACGTATGTAAGAAATATATATGGTTTATTGATATATAATGTGTATAAGATTTATTATAGGAATTGGCTCACATAGTTATGGAGGCTGAAAAGTCTGGCAGTCTTCCATGTGCAAGCTGGAGAACCAGAGAAATGGGTGGTATAACTAAGTCCGAGTCTAAAGGCCTGAGAAGCTGGAGATCAGAGTAGGAAGGCAGGAAAAGATGAACATCACAGCTCAAGAAAACAGAGAGAATTCGCCCTCCCTTTGCCTTTTTGTTCCATTCGCGCCCCCATAGGATTGAATGATGCCTCCCACATTGGGGCGGGCGTTTCTCTACTCAGTCTACAGAATCGGTGCTCATCCCTTCCAGAAACAGCCTCACAGACACACTCAGGAATGATGTCTTACCAGCTATCTGGGCATCCCTTAGGCCAGTCAAGGTGACATAAAACTAACCATCACACCTGGGATAAGACCAGAGACTAGAAAAATTGAGAGGAAGAAAAATCTCAGTTGTTAAGTGGGGTATTTTGTATTTCTGTGTAATTCATCCTTATTATTTCTATAAAGAAGCCTGCTAATTGCTCTTCAGTATTTCTGCTGCTGAATTTATGGATGCCTATGTTCTTTTCTTTACCTGTTGGCCCTGCTCACAAATATTATGTACAGATCACATATTTCCTTTCCTGTTCCTTAGAGAATTTTAATCAATTTCCCCTGGTCTATTGCTGGATAATTTGAAGATCTTTTTGGTTCTGATGTTCTGCAATTTCATTACATTGTGAGTAGATGTGAATTTATTTTTATTTATCATTCCCAAACCTGAGAATTTCTTTATTCAATTCTGGAAAATTATCAGCCATTATCCCTGTGAACAGTGCGTCTCAGTCTCTATTTTTTGCCTTCTTGAACTCGTATTACAGTCATGTACTGCATAACGACGTTTCAGTCAGTGACGAATCGCATATGCGAGAGTGGTCCTGTAAGATCAGTGCCCTATGGCCTAGGTATATAGGCCATGCCATCCGGGTGTGTGTAAGTACACTCTGAGGTTTACACAACAACAACACCGGGTAACGAGCGTTTCTCAGAACACAGCCCCGTCATTAAGCCGTGCCTGAGTGAATATTAGACTTTCTTATTCTCTCCTGTCTTTCTTAACCTCTCTTTCTTATTTCCTGTCCTACGTCTCTATTGCACTCTTGGCAATTTCCTCAGTTCTCTTCCCAATCCAGTAATTCTTCAGCTGTGCCTAAACTACTATTTAACTCATCAACAGAGCTCTTAATTTCAGTGAGTATAGTTTAACTTTCAGAAGTTTTATTTAGTCCTTTTTCATATCTGCTTGCTCTTTATTCTTACTTTTCCTAATATGTTTAAGTCCTTCTCTTGTTTTGAATAATATAAACATGTTTATCTTGTAGTTCTTCTGAGTGTGGTACTGAAGTTCTTAGGGTGCACCCTGCTGTCGGTTACATCGCTGCCTCCACTCACTCATGGAAGCCTGTTCTTGTGTTTCGCAACTTTGCACTGTGAGTTTATCTATGGTGAGCAAGACCCTGTGAGCCTGAGCTGGGAGCGTGTCCGTCCCTCCAGAGTGGTTTTACATCTGTTTCTACAGGTGTCCTTGGGCCGTCTCTGGCCAGAGACCAGGTTTTAGGTTAATGTGCAGTCTAAGGAGTTCCCAGGTCTCATGGGTAGCATAATTTTAAACCCCAACTTGACATGTCAGATGGGCCCATAGTTATAAATCCTCAGGGGAGACGTTTATACCTCAAGCTCAGGGTGAGACCAACAACTTTCTTGATTTTCTGTGCTGATGGATAACTATTTTTTCCTAATCTTTCACTGGGGATGGGGTTCTTTGCGGGTTTCAGCTTTATGCAATGATCTCACCTGTTTCCGGACTGTGTGTGGGTGTGGAAATCCAGACTCCTAAACTATTAAGACTAGACCCACGGCCCCTTCCCAGGGCAGCCACAGCTCACTCACAGATTTGATTTTGGGTTCCCTCTTCATTTCTGGACCCTAGAGATTTCCCAAATTTCTTGTAAACTCAGCCATGCGTTTGAAAAGATGCTTGTTCTATTTAAGCCTCCATTTCTATGTGTTTGTAGCAGGAGGTTTTCCAAGTTATCACATAGTTGGCTCTATTGCTCGAACTTCTCAAATCTTGTTTCTATAATCTAACTTGGAAAAGATCCTTGGCTCTTGGCAGGGTCAGCAATTTAAAGTGACACATACCTTTCCTTCTGCGAAGTGGGGCTATAATGCAACTGAAGAGAGAAGAGAAATTCAGTGACCCTAATTATTACAGGTGGGAAGCAAAAGACCAAGGGGGAGAATTGGCCATTTAGCCACATCTGCAGTCAACACTGGGACATGTACACTCATTGTGCACATGTTCTTTTGGTAGAAGAGAATGAGTGTGTCTTCTGTATCCTACTGTAGCAGCAGCCTGCCGTGTGCCCATTCCAGATCAACTCCTCTGCACCCAGAATGCCTGTAAACAGCACATGCAACTTCTTGCCTATCTCTGTATGTTCTAGGATTCCCACCAAGGAACTGCCTTGTTTGGACACTAGGTAGCAAGGAGCCTGCACTAACCCACTGAGCCACTTTCTTTTAGCTTGTCCAACACCGTGGTGAAATAGAATGCCAGGTTAAGTGTAGACACGCGACATTCCCATGGCCTCCACCACGTCCAGGAGCTTTTAGACAGATAGGTACTGATAGACTAGGTGAGGTGCTTGCCCAAAATCACATGGTGAAGTAGCGGCATTTTCGGCCTAGAAGCCACGAGTTTCTCATCAGCCTGCTTCCTTCAGTCCTTTTGTCCCCATGTAGTCCCCCCACAGAGAGGACACAGGCTCTGTAAGGCAGCCCTCACTGACCATCTCTTTCTGATTGTTTACTTCGTTTCTTATAGACACACTGTTCATGTAAATGAGTTTTTATCCACTGAACAACTTGTTTTTCTACAGAATAATACATGAATCTGGACAAGATAAAAACCTTGGCCAGTGTACTGGATGGTTGTCTCACTCACCAGCTGATCAGGGGCAACAGACTATGAAACAGATGGTAGACAAAGCTTTATAGTCTTTTTCTCTTTGGCCACTAGGAATCTCTGAGCCAAGTCTGTAGCCTGTTCTGGACATAGTAGGCTCTCAGGGCATCATCTCTATACTTTCGTGCTTCCTATCCTCTCTTTTTTACATTTAGAAGTATTTTCTGAGTTTCCAATCAGCAGAAGAAACTCAAAAGAAAAGAGTGACTGATATCAAAAACTTCAAAACCTCTCTGAGGAAAAAAAATATATATACACAATAATTAAGACCATGTGGTACTGACATAAGGATAGTCATATGGATCAATTGACTAGAGTTGAGAGTCCAAAAGTAAACCCTCACATTTATGGTCCAAATGATTTCCAACAAGGAGGCCAAGACAGGGTAATAGGGAAAGCATAGTCTTTTCAACAAATGGTGCTGGGACAACTGGATAATCACATGCATAAGAATTAAGTGGGACCCCTACCTCACACCATATACAAAAATTAATTCAAAATGCATCAAAGACCTAAGCGTAAGAGGTAAAACTACAAAAACCTTGAGAAGAAAACAGGTGTAAATCATCATGACCTTGTATTAGGACCTGGTTTCCAAAAACAAAAGAAAAAATAGATTGGATTTCATCAAAATTTAAAAATCCTGTGCTTCAAAAGATACCATCATGGGGCTGGCCCAGTGGCACAGCAGTTAAGTTCACACATTCTGTGTGGGCGGCCCGGAGTTTGCTGATTCGGATCCGGGTACAGACCTATGCACTGCTCCTCAAGCCATGATGATGTGGCAGGCGTCCCACATATAAAGAGGAGGGAGATGGGCGCAGATGTTAGCTAAGGGGTAATCTTTCTCAAGGAAAAAAAAAAAAAAGACACCATCATGAAAACGAAAAGAAAATCCACAGGATGGGAGAAATATTTACAAATTATATTATCTGATAAGGGCCTTTTATCTAGCGTATAAAAAGAACTCTTACAACTCAAAAAAAAAAAACTAAAAAGGATCTGAACAGAAATTTCTCCAAAGGAGATATACAAATGGCCAACAAGCACTGACGTGAGAAAGCAAATCACCTTTTTGTAATGCAAAGCAAAATCATACAATAAAAAATGATTCTGGACCTTCCCTGGGCCATAAGTGAAAACTGTGTTTATTCCAATCTCCTTGAATCGTGTAACCAAATATAAAGATACTGTGCTGAAGCAAAGATGCCTATCATGCATTCTTCAAATCTTGACTGAGCACCTGATGTGTGGGAAGCTGGCTCCCGCTGGGAAAATACAATTAAAATCAAAATCTTCCCGTTACCCAGAAACCTTCTCCACAAAAGGGAGTAGAGAAAGGAAACACTTTCATTGTTGAGTAAGCATTAAACCAGAATTGGATGGCATCACAGGCAGCTGGTAAGAAAGAAATGTCACCCTTTCCTGTGGCCAACCAGGTACAACCCATTACCTATATGCTCTCAACTAAACACTAGCTAGTGCTCCACTAGAGGACTTGGCAACACTGTTGGTCATACTGCATCCTAACTCCACGCGGCAACTGGGATGGCCATCGAGGTCAGTTAGCGCTTTGGTTATCCGGAGGAAAAACACACTTCTCATTATCTTTGCGACAGGAGTTAGTTTTGCAATTTGGAGCAAGGCGCCCGCTGAAATCAGGCGCCTCCACTCTCCGGGAAACTGGAGACGCGCCACCCCCTCGGACGTTTACATTTCAGAGCCGGCTCCCAGCCCTAAGGACTTTCCTAGGTTCTGGGTCATAAAGCTGACACAAGGCCTAGCTAGTCTTCAAAAGGATTTACATACATTTCAGAGAGGATAAAGTATTCATAATGACCAGTTTTCTATGGTAAATGCTCAAAGAAAAAGGGGGAGCGAAAACTATTTCCAACAGGAGGAATTAAGCCTCCTATTTTAATCTGATCGTGCTACACGCCCAGGCATTACCAGCATGACCTGCGGCGGCTCGCACGGGACCCGGGGTCGCAATCGGCCGAGCACCGGGAGCGGGAGCCCAGGGGTCTTTCAAAGCAGGCCGGGCCGGCGGGGCAGCACGGTCCCGAGCCGGGGCTCGGACTCCGAGGGAGGGCGGCGGGCCCGGGGAGCCAGGCCGGCTGCGCCGGCGCCTCCGGATAAGCAGCCGCGCCGCGGGGACAGGGAGGCGCCGAGCGGGTCCCAGGAGTGTGTCCGACCGAGCGACGTCCGGAGGAGGGCGGATCCCACCCAGGCACGCCAGCACGCACGCCGCCCGCGGCCGGGGAGGGGCCCGAGCGTGACCGCGCCCGCCGCTCACGTGACCTTCGGGGCGTGCCCCGGCCCCACCCGCCGCGCCGCAGAGCCGCCCTCCAGGCCTTCTGCGCAGGCGCAGACCTTGGTGGCGGCGCGGGTCGCCGTCCTGCACTGCCGGACCGACGCGCGACCCCCACGTACGGACCGCGTCGCTCTGCCCCAACGGCCTCCGCAGTAGGACGTGCGCGCGCAGGCACTCCCCCGCCCCGGGAAGGGGCGGGGCTGGAGGGGGCGGGGCGGGGCCCGCGGCGGCCAATCGGAGCTGCCCGCGCGGGTGCCGCTCCCCGCCCAGCCGGCCATCGGCCCCGCGGGCCTGGTCCGGCGGATGCGCGGCGGCAGCTGGCCGGCTGGGAGGTGAGTGCGCTGCCCGCGCCCAGCCCGCCCTCTCTCCGGCCGCCGCCTCCCGGCTGTCCGCGCGCAGGAGCGGCCGGCCGCGCGGGCCCCTCCCGAGGAGCGGCGGGCCTCGGGGGTGCGGGATCCGCGGCGGCCCGGGGCCGGAGGCCAGGCCCGATCTCGCGCGCGCCCGTGGATGCCCGGGGCCGAGCCTGCACTCGGGTCCGCCTGCAGCGGGGCCGCGTGCTCTTCGGAAGTCTGGAGTCGGGGCCCGCGGGCCGGCGCCATCGGAGCCGGTGCTGGCTCGGGCTCGCGCCGGGCTGGAGCGCTGCAGACCCTCCGGTGTGGAGGGGCCGCCGACGTGGGCTGATGCTCAGGACGGAGGCGGCGGCCGGGGTGCCAGCCAGTTACAGTGGGAGATGCAGCTGTCACCCAGGCCGAAGTGTTCCTGTCGCCATGATCCCTGCCTTCTCTCCCTGTGGTGGGCAGAATGGGGACTGGTGCTCGGAAGCCGCTGCACTGGGTGGCTCGGCATCCCTGTCAGGCCGCCCGTGAGTCCGCACGGCTGCTCCCGGCCGCGCGGGCCGAGCTTTGGGAAGCGCAGGGCTGCTGGCGGGGTGGGTCTCAGGCTGCGAGCCGGTGCGGCCATTTCTCCGAGCCGGCTGGAGTCGGTCGCCGCCCCGCCCGGCGCCGCGCATCCTTTACTCAGGCCAGGGCGGTGTTTGCAGTGTCTGAGTCTCCTTCAGGTGACACTGGTCAGGCCTCGTGGATGTCCTTTTACCGTTGAGCTCTCCGAGGGCGGCCTTTTCCTGGTTGGGGGGCTGGCGGTTGCGGAGAGCCGGTTGTAGCCCCAGGTACTGAAGGCAGGGTGGTGGATGCGACTGGAGAGGACGGAGAGGTGGGCTTGGGGAGGTGAAGACCAGTTATGCTCTAGACGTGTTGAATCTGAGGTGACATCAGAGAGCTGGCTAAAGGAGGTCAGAAAGAAGGGGGGTGGAGATTTCGGAACCAGAGCAAACTTGAGGAAGAAGGTAGATTCAAGAGCAGAAGGTCGGGGACGAACTTGAGGAGAAAGCACACATTCACAGAGCCTGAATGACAGAAGAGCCAGCAGAGCCGAAGAAATGACCCAGGGTGGCGTGGGGTACCATGGAAGCCAAGGAGGGGCGACTCGGGCGGGGTGCTGATGAAGTCTGCGATGCCCACTGCTGTGGGACGATCCAGGGAGCAGAAGTTGCTGTCTGCATGTGGCAAGGCTGAGCTGAGGGGTGTGCTGAGCAGCTCAGAGTCCAGAGTCCACCAGGCTTAGGCCCAGGCTCCAGGCCCAGCCCAACCACTTACTGTGCCCGTGTGGGTTCCTGATCTGTGAAATGGGATGATGGGCACCCAGGGCTGGCACATGGGAAGCCAGTAACAACTCACAAGTCTCAGGCATGGCTGTAAGCGCTTGACATGTTTGCACTCCTTGAAGCCTTACGATGACCTGCCAAACCTTCTGTAGAGGAGGAAATTAAGGTTCAGAGAAGTTACGTTACTTATTCAAGATGACACAGCTTGTAAAAGCTGTGGAACTTGCCTTACTTCAGTAGAGTAACAGTAATTCAAATTATGGAGTGTTGTAAACAGCCATGGCTTGTGGACTACTTTTCCGTGAACTTTTTTCTCATGGAAAGTAGTTATTTATTTATTTGGTTGTTTTCAAAGGCAGATATGATTCTCTAAGGTTTGCTCCCAGACAGTGGTGGCTGTATGTTTTGTTTTAATTATTTGGTTTCCTGATCAAAGGACTAGATATTATTGTTGTCATAAATTCTGTTATAGTTTTGGGGCCTGTGTCTGTAAGAAAATTACTGCTTTAATGTATTTCATTAATTAAAACCTTAATCATTTATGTTTTTCTTCAGGGGAAATCTTAGTAATATTCTATTTTTTCATGCACATATTATCTTATGAGGGTGCATCAGGAATTGACTTCAGAAAACTAAGAAGCGAAGTGTGATTTAAATGTTTACATGAGAAAAGTTAGGTTGAGGTTGTTAATCAGTTTATATCCTCTAAAGATCTGAAATAATCCTCATAATTTTTAATCCTTGTATTTCAGTGATTGCTCATTCATGAATAATTCTTGATTTTGTTTTCAGAGCTGTTTTGGGAAAGAAGAAACATGGAAAGTGGTGCAGTTCTGCTGGAATCCAAATCCTCACCCTTTAACCTTCTGCATGAAATGCATCAACTCCGTCTTCTCGGTCACCTGTGTGACGTGACTGTCAGTGTGGAGTACCAGGGTGTCCGCGAAGAATTCATGGCCCATAAGGTGGTGCTGGCAGCCACCAGCAAGTTTTTTAAGGAAATGTTCCTTAACGAGAAGACTGTGGATGGCACTAGGACTAATGTCTACTTAAACGAAGTGCAAGTTGTCGACTTTGCTTCGTTCCTTGAGTTTGTCTACACTGCAAAGGTACAGGTGGAAGAAGATCGGGTGCAGCGAATGCTGGAAATGGCTGAAAAGCTGAAATGTTTGGACTTATCAGAAACTTGTTTTCAATTAAAGAAACAGATGTTGGAGTCGGTGCTTTTGGAGTTGCAGAGTTTCTCAGAGTCTCAGCAGGTGGAAGGGAGCAGTGGTGCCCAAGTCACTGTGGCTCCTGGCCCCCGGGCAAGTGCAGCTCTGGATGGTCCTGTCGCCAGCAGCCTTGCGGATTCCCCAAATCCCCCGGTGGCGAGAATTAACAATGGCATGCTGTCAGATATGCCCTTGAGGAAGTCCAAGGAGAAACCAGACAAGAAAAAAGATGTAGTTAAGCCTCCCTACCCTAAACTCAGAAGAGCTAGTGGAAGGCTGGCCGGAAGAAAGGTCTTTGTGGAGATCCCTAAAAAGAAATACACGAGAAGACTCCGAGAGCAGCAGAAAAGTCCCGAGGCCGACATGAAGGACTACAGGGGTCCCCAAGTCCCCAGTCCAGAGGCGGTGGGCACAGAGCTGGACCCAATTACAAAAAACGAGGATGGCACTGCTGGGGTGGAGGTGGAGGAGGGGCTGCAGAAAGCAGGGCGGGGCGATGAGGAGGACGAGGAGGACCAGGAGGCAGAGAAGAGGAAGAGCAACTTTAAGTGCACCATCTGCGAGAAAGCCTTTCTGTATGAGAAGAGCTTCCTGAAGCACGTCAGGCTCCACCATGGGGTGGCCACCGAGGTGGTTCACCGTTGCGACACCTGCGGCCAGACCTTCGCCAACCGCTGCAACCTGAAGAGCCACCAGCGCCACGTGCACAGCAGTGAGCGCCACTTCCCGTGCGACCTGTGCGGGAAGAAGTTCAAAAGGAAGAAGGACGTCAAGCGGCACGTGGTGCAGGTGCACGAGGGTGGGGGCGAGCGGCACCAGTGCCAGCAGTGCGGCAAGGGCCTGAGCTCCAAGACGGCCCTGCGGCTGCACGAGCGGACGCACACGGGCCACAAGCCCTACGGCTGCACCGAGTGCGAGGCCAAGTTCTCGCAGCCCTCGGCTCTGAAGACCCACATGAGGTGCGGGCGCGTGGCTCCGGGCGAAGGAGTGTCCTGGGAAATATCAGAGACCCTATGAAAATAGCTTTTTTTCAGAACGTGGCTTATTCCCTTGAATGCATGTTGAGAAATTGAGGTTCTTCTAGCATTTGGACCAGTGTGGCTATCTCTCTAGATATTTCACTTCTTAATTGTTCCCTCGACAAGTTGGGAGGCTCTTTTGAGACATCTTTGAATTCTGTCTCTGGGTAGAGATGCTGAGAGACTGCTCTTCAACACTATGGAATCCCGTAGTGTTCCTACAGGCCTCAGGCCGATGAGGACCCTCCTTCCTCCTGTCCACGTTCACACACAGAAGCCTGACACGGAACTTAGTGTCCCCACCGTAGCAGAGGGCTGCTGAAAACGCCAAGCCCTGCACGTCTTGTCTGCAGGCCTGGGCTCTCCCCCTCCCCAAGTAGCTTCTGGTGCTTACTTCCTGGGGTACCTGAGGGGTTGCAGCTAGTTATCTTTATTTCTCTCTTCCTGACTCTTCACTGAGAACTTGGGCCTGTGACCACCTGGGTCCTACAGTCCTATTAAAAAGACCTCAGTGAGATGACAGTGAGGGCCCTAGGACATCACTCTGGTCTTGTCTGTTGGTTTCCAGTCTTGGAAAGTGTGCACTGGGTAGTCTAAACTCCAGAATTAGTACCGTGTTTTCTGTTATTTGCGTCTGAACTGCAGTTGGGTGACAGCATTTACACTTGACATCCGGACAAGCAGTCTTCTACCCTGTTCTAGACCTGCCCTCAAACCTGGGCCAGCCGTTGGGGTTGGGGTGGTAGCATGGTGTTCATCATCTTTTTACTCTCTGTAAGGTTAAAAACTTGGCGTAGGCAGTGCTCAGTAAATCGTCGTTGCTAGCTACTTCGTGCTAGTTGTGACATTAAAATGCTTATATAGGCTCCTCAGAAACCAGGCTTGGTCAGCATTTTGAGGACAGTTCTTTCTGGACTGGTTATGTCGTTATCAGGAAATGATGGTAAAGTTTTTGATCATGTGGTACTTCGGCAGCACTAGCTCCTAAGGTGTTTGTGGTCGAGTATTCTGAATGAGGAAGTTTTACAGGTATTACACGGTGCTAGTTAGTTTTTAAAAATATGCAAAGGCTTGGTCTCTGCCTGCCCCCGCTGTCCGGCATAAGGCAGACGTGGGTGACATCCAGCGTCTTCCAGGAAGCATGTCGGCCTGTTGGCCTTGTGCAGAAATGGCTTTGGGGATGGAGATTATGGGCCTCTTTACCTTTCACTCCAGTCATTCTTGTCTGGTCTCTTGAAATAAACTATCTTTGCAGGCTAGAGTGGAAATTGTATTGTAAAGTGAGGTTTGAAATACATCCTAAGTTATCATCTGAATGTTGTACTTTCAGAATTCATACAGGGGAAAAACCTTTTGTCTGTGATGAATGTGGTGCAAGATTCACTCAGAACCACATGCTGATTTATCATAAAAGGTGTCACACAGGTAAATACTCATGCTGCTGTGATTGAATGTCTTTCCTAGCTGTAGAAGGAAACTGCAATTTATTAATTTAGAAGTTGGCATCTACCAAAGTCGTGCAGGTTAAAGCCATGATGGAGCTTTTCCATCAGTAAATGAGCCAAAATGGACAATGAAATATGCCCACTGCTCCAGGGCTGTGTGCTCGTGGCGATGGCCTTGCACACTGGGCAGTAGGAATGTGCAGGTGACTCTTAATGTATCGAGAGGTATGAAACAGTTCCTACCCGAATTCCATTTCTAGGCATCTGTTCTAAAGAAATTGTTCAGAATATGGAGAAAGCTATATGCTATTATCTCTCTTCTTGCTATTTCTAATAACAAGGAACTGGAAACAACCTGACTGTCTAACCAAAGGAAGTGGTTCAGTAAACTTCTCCCAGCTAACGACCTGGCTGTCCCCAGTAAGGGCCCTGAACAGTGTGAAAAACTGTGCTTGGATGTTGACTTGAAAAATACACAATTAGGCATAGTTGTTAATCCCAACTGTATTGAAAACCTGCACGTAAAAGACTGGAAGAAAATAAATTATGTGATGTGTTAAGGTGGTGGAATTATCTCATTTCTACTTTTAAAAATTTTTGTGATTTTATTATGTAAGGGAGAAAATTTAAGTTGGCTTTCTTCTGATTCAGCACAATAACCCTGAGGTTTAGAACCCTGTTGTATATGGTACAGAAGCATACAGAGTCTGTCGAATAACTATAGTTAGCATACTAACCCAGTTCCTTCTTATCTGCTTGCATTTTTAAATTTTTACTTCTAAGCACTTCAGGTTCAAATGCAGGCAAGATAGAGACGAGGCATTTAATGACATGAATTTCTAGACTGTAAAATGAGCAGAAGTGGCGTCTACTGGATGCTTGGGGATGGAGGTGAAGTTAGGTCACACTGATAGATTGTTAGAATTGGTCATCTGGTGAAAATATTAATATAGTCAGATTTTATTACAGCCAGTATTTTTAATGTTTGTGAAATCAGGGGCACACCTAATCATCAGATGAATTTGATTTGTGGGATTAAAGGACTCAAACTACTTACTGTGAAATGGTATTGAACATTTTTTTCTCGTCCCATAAGCCAATCCAGGTTGACTGGGAGTTGCTACTCCGGAATAGTCATGCTTGTAGGTCTAATGGGAACTTCCTTGAAGAGACTTTGATTGCGATAAAGACCCAAAGAAGTGCTTTGAAAGGTCCAACAATTCCTCCAAACAAGTTGTAAAATTACTTTGTTTGGAATGACTAAATTTCCCAAACGTGAGCTGCTGAACAATGCCTCTTTAATTCTAGTCTAGTGGAATCTTCCTTGGGATTTCCAAGGGTATTTTACAACGGCTGTCGGCAAGTAGCAAGCGTCTCACATGAATAGATGTTTTATAATAGTTTCAACTGGAGAATGTAACACACTGCCCATCCGAGCACTGTTGAGTTCGTGTGGGTTTAAGAGTGTGGACCCACTCTTCCAGTGTGTTCTCGTGCCTGTATCATTTCTGGCTTTTTGTTTCATCTTTCCATGTAGGTGAAAGACCTTTTATGTGTGAAACATGTGGCAAGAGTTTTGCTTCTAAGGAGTATTTGAAACATCACAATAGAATCCATACTGGATCCAAACCCTTTAAATGTGAAGTTTGTCTCAGGACTTTTGCCCAGCGGAACTCACTTTACCAGCACATTAAAGTCCACACAGGTATGGCTGGGATGTCACCAAAAAGGGAGTTCAGGGTGGCAAGAAAAACATCTCAAAAGTTTTTGATTTACTGGAAAATTATGTGGAATTTAGCTTTAGCAAAGACCTTTGGCCAAACTTTATGTGTCATAATAACATTTTTATATTTTTGAGTTTCTAGTTTCTGGCTCTAAGAAACTGAAGAGGTATGAATGTTTGAATATGGATGTGGATACGCGAACATTTTAACATTAGAATTAGAGATAATGATCTGTACATATTAGGTGCATACACACATGCATGCAAATTCAGCTGTTAGGGGATTTGGGATTTTATACTCCATTACTGTGGGGAATAGGTGAAATGTCTATAGATGTAATACCAGCTGCTTGCATGGGTGTTGGCTCTTTTCTGGCGTAGACCATAAACTCCTGGTGTTATAGGGATGGTCAATCCGTGCCTGTGAGTTCACCCTCATGTCGTTCCCAACATAGCCTTCCTTGTGGTGGAATGCTGACGTTTCTAGCAGTTTACAAACAGTGTTATTCCAGACTGTAAACAAAATAAGGTACAGGAGGCTGAAGAGATCAACCAGTAGTTTTCTTTCCTGTCTCAGGGGAACGTCCCTATTGTTGCGACCAGTGTGGTAAGCAGTTCACCCAGCTCAACGCTCTCCAGCGCCACCATCGCATCCACACAGGAGAGAAGCCGTTCATGTGCAATGCTTGTGGACGGACGTTTACTGATAAGTCTACTCTCCGGCGGCACACTTCAGTAAGCAACAGTCTGGCTTCTTTAAGAATGACACACGGCTGGTCCTTAGGGACGCATAACCCTAGTAGTCAGAAGTGCTGTCACCATTCCATAAGGTGGTTGTAGAAGATGACAGGTCTTTCTCAGGCTTCCTCTGCAGTGAGTACACTCACAGTGTGAATGAAGTGCAGGACCAAGTCTCGAGGCCCAGGAAGGCACAATCTGTGATAAGCGGTGGTAGAAAGATATTTGACCATTAGTGAGAGGGCATTTTGCTGCAGTAGAAACTAAATTTGTTGAAGAGAGACTATTGTTTTAAAAGACAGACTTGTTAGTAAGTAGCTGTGAATTGGGAGACTTACAGATACTTGTTCAGAAACACATCAAGTGACTTTTGTTTTGTGTTTGATTTGTAGATACATGATAAGAATACTCCATGGAAGTCTTTCCTTGTTATTGTAGATGGCTCACCCAAGAATGATGAAGGGCACAAGACTGAACAGCCTGATGAAGAATATGCGTCATCCAAACTTTCAGATAAACTGCTGTCTTTTGCAGAAAACGGCCATTTTCACAACCTGGCCACGGTCCAAGACAGCGTGTCTGCCGTGCAGGAGAACAGTTCTGCAGACACGGCCTGCAAGTCACATGATTCCATGGTGTCCCAGGACGCTCTGCTGGCCACCACCATCAGTGAGCTTAGTGAGCTGACTCCGCAGACAGACTCGATGCCCGCACAGCTTCACTCTTTGACCAACATGGAATAAGAGCTTGGAGTTACCTGCCAAGCAGGTCTCATCCTGTGTCTGTGTGTGCTAAGTGTACACAAGATCACGTCAGGGGCTAAGACAAAGAACTGTCTCTGGGCAAAGCAGTGGGCAAGAATGGCTTCAGCAGGTTTCCCTGAATTTTTGCTAACTTGCACGTCTTTAAAGCTTTCTCTTAAAAACCCTGATCTGCATGACTTCAGCTACACTTTATCAACAAACAAGGCAGTTAACATAACCTCACTTAATTCTGGTGTAGGTTGTATGTGTTAATCATTCTAATGCTTGATTGTCTTGATGTTTATGAAGTGTAAACAACTGCTTAACTTTACAGTACAGAGCATTGATCCAGCTCATGAAATTGTCTCCCTGGTGTCTTAGGCTGCCTTATATTTCCATGTGTGTTTATTTGTGATACTTTCAAAGTATTTTTCTACAAAGCTGAAATAAAACCAGGGCCATGTATTTTCAGCTGTTTCTTTCCTGTTGAAGCAAATCAGATTTGCTCTGGGGACCCTCGAATGGTACTGAAGAAATGGATAATTGCATTCATTCCCTTCCACCCCCGTTTGTAGGCGCTAAAAAGGAATGACAAATTGAACACTTGTGAAATAGCTTAGTATAATGTCTACTTACAGCACATATGCAGCTAGGAAATTTATCACAAAATAACATTTTTTGGGTGAGGAAGATTGGTCCTGAGTAACATCTGTGCCAGCCTTCCTCTTTTGTATGTGGGACCCTGCCACAGCATGGGTTGATGAGTGGTTTGTAGGTCCACTCCCAGAATCTGAACCCGTGAACCCCAGGCTACTGAAGCTGAGGGTGCGAACTTAACCACTACACCATTGGGCTGGTCCCACAAAATAACTTTTTTTTTAAGGAAGATTAGCCCTGAGCTAACATCTGTACCCATCTTCCTCTACTTTATATGTGGGATGCCTACCAGAGCATGGCCTGATAAATGGTGTGCAGGTCCACACCCGGGATCCGAACCAGTGAACCCCAGACCGCTGAAGCAGAATGTGGGAACTTAACCGCTGCACCACCGGGCCAGCCCTCCACAAAATAACTTTTGAAATGAAATGTGGCTGTTCAGTTCCATTCTGGAAAGTCTGATTAGGTAAAAGCTGTCCTACCAAAGATTATAGCAGCAAGCAGTGTAGTAGTTTTTGCAAAGAGGTGTGAAAAATGAAGCAAGGGGCTTTAGAACACCTGAAACATCAGTACAGTCATTTTATTCATGAGTAGCAATGAGATGATTGTGGCAAATCTTAGAACACAGAGTATTAGTATTTTTGCTAGGTTTTCCTGACTTAATTTCTGTAATTTTTAGAAACCCAGAATTTGTCATTTTCCACATCAAGAGCTTGAAACAGACAAGTAATTGTCAGACATTTGTTTCCTTGGAAGCCTGTGAGAATACAGCAGAGGGGAGTGAAAGCCTTGGTACCTTCATCTGTGATGATGCTTTCAAAGTACAGAACCACTAACTGTCTTAAATGCTCCTTTGGCTGTCTCATTCTGGCCTTTTGCTCAAAACGAATTTGCAACAAGACAATTCTGTATTTGCTAACCCTGACTCTTCCAGTGGCTTGGGTGTGTTGCCGCATGCAAAGTGCTTTGGCTCACATATAGCCCTAAACGTGTTACCTTAAAAAGAGAACCTTGAAGGAGGAGAGTTCTTGTGTTCACTAGTTTTTCCTATGTTTTAATTTATTAAACTTGCTGTGAAAACTTTCATTTTCTAAGAGAAAGTTACTTTCTCGGTAAGTTCCAGGATGAAGATACAGCTGCACTATGCCAGAAACTATGAGGGAAGGAGACTTTCTTCCTGAGTGCTTATTTTGTTCTAACTTGTGACATGGGAAAGTGAATACTAAAGCCGCTCTGAGGTGTCTTAGGTGCTGATCACACTTCACACGTACTCTTGAAGGTAGCAGTATTGAATTACTTCAAATTCAATTATGACAACACATCCTGGTTGTGTTTACAGAACAAAACAGTAGTGACTATCACACAACCATTTTATTCTTGGTGAGAGAATGAGCCTGCCTAGCTGAGGTACTGTTTCAAGGAATAAAGTCATCCCAATGAGAAGGAATTTAAATAACAGATTATTTTGTTACCCACTGGAATAATTTTTGTCTTGAATTTGTTTCTTTAGAAGTTCTATAAAAAATTGTTTAATGTGTTAATAAATGTTTGCTTTGTAAAAGTAGTTTTGCAAGTCTAAGTTTATTTCCATTATTAGAATTTAGGCTCTATAGAAATAACACTAACTGAAACAAGTTGAATTTCCTGGACAATGAAATTTAAAACCAGTGTCTATGGTCCTAGGATTAATCCATTTAACTATGTGAATTGCACTGCACATTTATTCTTTAGAAGTGGAAGGCCTGGTGATGAGTAACTGACCTCCGCTTACGTGGAAACCATCTGTGCAGCTGAAGTGTGTAAGGGGACTGTTTCTTCAATGTAATGTTAAAGTCTGCATCACAGAGACTTCTCCAACTATATCCATTTCTCTGGCCTCTTCCTGGGAGGGTAGGGCTGCCCGAGAACAGAGAAATCCAAACACCTTGGAGAAGACTCATCACAGAGAGATTTGTGAGTGTCTCCCTCTATTTCTCTTAATCCAAGTACAGCCTCACTGAGTGACAGCAAGGCAAACCTCGGAGCATGTCAGTCCCAAATCTGTGATTAGGAAAGTGCCCTTGGTGCTGGCCCTGCTTCTGCCAGGGCATCAGGAAAGGCTACTGAGAAGGTAATTAGTGCCTTCCAACCATTTCTGGGAAATACTCAGCCCAAACTCCAAAGTGCTCTAATGCCTTTGGTTTTACCAAAATTTGTTGTACAGTTTGGGGAAAAAAGGGCCATGTGGTGGGGGAGGACCTTTATTAAAGCTGATTTTAACAGAAATGTCATTTTGCTTAGGTAGTCTAAGTTATAATTCTAGCCTGTTAAATGTTATACCTTGCTGCACCAGGGACATTTTTTTGCGACCAAATGAGTCCTGTCCCCTAACTAAGCTTGATGGTGTTCACATCACTTGAGGCAACAATGTTATCTCGGGGAAGGGGGCACACCCATGCAAAGGGGCATTTGTTCACAGGTACCGAGACGAGCAGAAGGAACTGAGCAGGCTACAAACACGGGTCAGAGGGCCATGTGTCATGTCACCCTGGCCAAGCCCCAGAAACCACCCACTTACCTTTGCCAATCTGCACAGGGACTCTGACCAAGACTGGCAAAACCAGGTTTTTAAATCACCATGGTGGCTTCTATTCGGAAATGATGATTCTGAGAAGAGACATTTGAATGATAAACTAACCTTCAATGATCAACAACAACTCAGTATTCCCAGATTGGGATGGCCTGTTCTACCATTCATCTTTTAAAATTTGCTTTGAATTATCTTTAAGTTGTTGTGAATATACTTACAGACCTGAACGCTGCTCTCTGACACGATGAGCTGGCCTGCACTAGCCTCACACAGCATCCTCTTCCTCCACAGAATGAGGCCCAAGTGGCCAGTGGGCTGCACCCACCCCAGGGGCACATGCCACCCCTGTACAGACATCTGCGAAGTTCAACACGGCCAAGAGAGTTGAGTGGCTTCAGAGTTCCTCACCCCCAAAGCCTCCAAGAGTGTTCCAGGAAACACTCTTCCCGCAACTTTCCAAGTGACTGCAGACTAAAGGATGTAATAAGCAAGATTCCTTAATGGGGCAGCAGGAAGAGATGTGAGTGTGAGGCTTCAGAGAGAGAGTGCAAACCTGCAGTCCAGGCTGTAGTCAGCGTTTCCTTCATAAACCCTCTGCCTGCAAAATGGTTACAGTGCCCTGACTTTCCACCAAGTGACAGAGGCTGTAACGTAGTCAAATCCCTGTTTGGATGGACTTTCAAACAGCCTGGAGAATATGAGCGTCCACTGCCTTAAACTTCATGGAACAACTTCAAGGAAGCCAGGAAAGACCCATCAAAGTGTTACTCATAATTTCCACTTTATTTACTGTACAGGTTCACATAAAATATACATACTCTTTCTGCTAAGGTAGATTTATTGTCACATGGTTAGTTTTCATAACATAATCCTCTGCCTGAGAGAATGAGAGAGGAGAACCCCACAGTGACCGACTCAGAACTTCATGGGCAGGAACCTGCTCCTGATCACAGCTCACACGGCAGGCAGGCGGGTCACAGGTGGCATGCTGTGCTGCCAAATCCTCCGAAGAAAGCCACAGCAGTTTGCATTTGGACATTTTAAATGCACAGTATCAGAGGAAACATTAAAAGCACACACTTTGGTTATAGAGACGCCATCACACACAGTCACAACTGTGCAAAAACACTGCTTTCGAATTATTAAATAAAAAAGGAATTCACACAAGGTATAAAAATGCTGCCACAAGAAGCAAAGCTTTCCTGTAAGAAATTTTAACCGACATTGACTATGAACTAACCCCAGATTTGCTAAAATACAAGAACTGTAACGTAAATAGTCATTATGTTTTGTCATAAACAATATAAATTCTGAAACTCTAACTCGGCCTCTGAGTCACGGTGCTGCTCCAACAGTGAGGAGGCATTTCAAGGAACGAAGGCTGGATACTGTTAATGGGACTTTTTTCTGCTCATTTTTCTTTTATCTTCCGGCAGGTCTGTTCTAGCCATTACAATTATTTGTATTCTTTCCATGTGAAAATATTAAAAACAGAAAATTCTTAACTCAGGCACTGAGCCCAGTGTTTATTTCAATAAAATAAGCAATTCTTTGATTGACATAATAAAATGCTACCACTACTATTTTTAAAAAACCATACGTCTTTCTTCAGATAGGTGTTTGTTAGGGGATCATGGTGAAAGCTGAACAGAATTGCCTTAAAAGAAATCACTGGTTTTCATTTTAAGCGGTCAGATCAGAAGGTTCTTTTAACAAGTGGAAACAAACTTTCTAGACCGTCATGAAACAAGCATGCTGGCTGGCTGGGATCTGAATGCTCTCCAGATGGGACAGATTGCATCCAGGGACACAGGCTACAAAGTGCACTTGGTTGTGGAATAGATTATATAGAGCAACAAGAACCCACCGTTCCCTCTCATCTTTTTGTCATAAGGAAACGGGAAAATGAAGAAGTACCAAACGGGCTCCATTTCAGATTGTACCATAGTGATGACTGTCTTTAAGAATCCCAGACCTTTGAAGAAAGGAAAGAATCCTCATCAGATTCTAGGGTGCAAAGCCAGAGTATCCATGTTTTCTGGCCCATTCCCTCCACCCTCAGCCAACACTGTGACATCACTCACCTTCCTCTCCATCAGTCCACCTTGTGTAGGTGACCCCACAACTACGGCCAGGGAATCTTCACGGCCACCTAACAGACAGCCTCCATAATTGGGCCTTAGCTGGCCCTTTTCAACTTCCTTTCCTGCTACTTTCCCCTTCATCCCAGACTGACCTATTCACCATCCCTGAACCTTCCTTCTCTCTCAGCCCTTGGCCTGGGCACACCCACTCTACTTCTGCCAATGAAAGCCTACCAATCCCAGTTGAAGGACATCCAAAAACAAAAACATCATTCAAATACCAGTTACCATCTGACATAATATGGGAAGTTTCATTCTCTATCATTAATGTCAGCAGCACAATTTAGAAAGAACCACAGGCTATCACTGACAACAAATGCACATCAAACATAAATCATTTAAGCCTAAAAATATGCAGAGGAGTTTCTGACCACGTCTAAAGTACAACGTCAGCATGTAACATAATGAGTAGGGATCAAGGTCAACCGAGCACATATTATATCAACCGAAATAACTGGACAGAAATCAAACACACAAGCTAAAACAATTCCAACAGCTAAGAGGAAAAATCAAGTCCCCTTGGAAGCTAATTGGTGTTCTTCCCCAGCTGGGCATATATATATAGTAAACCTGTGTACTGTATTTACTCTACCTAACTCATCACGTTCAATAAATGGATAAAATTAATGACAAACCTTCTCAAGCTTCCACTTAGATAATCTCCAGGCCCTGATGCAGATTTACGTGGTGGTGGCACAGAGGGCACCATCTCAATGTGGGAAAGTGTGTTAACATGAAAGTGAAGAAAAGAGATGTGCCAGTTAAAACATCTTTACGTGAACACAAAGAAAGGGATTTTGAACCCAACTAAAAGTGAAAACTATCTCCAGAAAAAGAAAAAATTCTGTTTCTTATAGATCTTGGGTGTGTACAATCAGTCAAATTCATCCTGACATTCATCCACATGGCAGCAAGCACTGCCAGGAAGCTCCCTTTTCTTACAATGTAAGTGATGCCGGCAGACCTTGGCTGTTCTGAATTTTTGCATGCACGTTAGCATACAGAACAAAAAAAGCAAAGAGACTGGCCACTAGCACCACCAAAAGAATCACAAGACCACACAGACACACACACACACGAAAACAATTTCTAAAGAGGAAAGGCATAAACTCATTCCTAACAACCATCCTAAACTAAATACGTACATTTAGAGAATACATCCAGATGCAAATTTACAGAGAATATGCAGAGCATCTATCAGAAAAATTGGGTGGGGTACTCAAGTCCAAGATAAAGGATACAAAAACGTGGCAAAATGAAACAGGCTCTGCAAATGTCAAAATAACAAGAATATGATTCTGAAGTAATTCTCAGGAAACTCTGGGGACTCTGGCAAGCGTGAAACAGCCCATCACACTCACAATATGCACAGGCACTTCCCATCCGTCCACTTCAGCGACACAAACATGGTGAGCTTAAATTAAACAACACACATATCTTGTTTCACTCATGTGCACAAAATGAAGCCATTAAATGGGCACTCCATAAAGATCACTGGGCCTAAGATGAAGCTAAAGAGCAGTTAGCTGCATGCCACAAAGACAAGCACTTCACTTGAGGTCTCCGTCTCCTTCTCCATCCCCTTGAATGGACTTTTTGATACGAAGCAACATGGTAGTAAGCCACTGATCCAAGCGAGATATTGAGTCAAACTCCTTCACCTAGTTTAAGAAAAGAGGAACAGGGATTATCCCAAGGAAATACAACCAAAACCCAAAACAACATGCGCAAGCTGTTTAAACATTTACAATGATAATCTGACAACTTTTCATTTACAATCATTCATTCCAGTTTATAATTTTCTTCATTAAAAACTGTTTATTTTTTCATTATCCTGTGACTATTTTGATGGAGCTAGTGACAAGTTCCTCTGCTTTTTATATTGCTCTGTATGCTAACATGTGATGGCCAAAATTCCTAACAGCCTTTTTATAATTGGAAGAAAAGCACATTTAATGTGACAAAAGAAATGAGACCCTGCATAAGAAGGAAACACGGAAAATGGATACTGCTCCAGAATTTCACTAAACATGACAAAAACAGACTTGCAGAGATTGGATGTGTGGATGCAGAATTCCTTTAACTCATTTCAATGTGCTATCAAAGAATGAAATTTCAATAGAATGAAAATGGTTTGGTAGCAAAAGTTAAACAGGAAAATATTCTTTTCCACCATGGCTTCAAAGCCATGATGAACATACTAATGGAGGATACTGAGAAATTTGCTCGATTCTAAATATAAGGTGGCAAAAGATGGGAAAACAAAAAACTGCTTAATGGAAAGAAAAAATCTTCCATTTATCTTATGCCAAGAATATTGCAAACTCTCATTGCTGTTTTCATATTTGAAACTGTACTTAACTGACTTTACACCTATTTATGGATCAGATTATTTTCAAAAGAAAACATTCAAATATCAAATTGAAATAGTATGTGATAATCTCTCTCAAATTTGCCTCACAGCTAAATTAAGCATGCCTAATGGAACTGTTTACTTGTAAAGGTTTGTGGGATATATAAAACATGACCTTTGGAAAATACATTTAGGTATACTGGAATAATGTTCAAATAAACATTCAGCATTTACACAATAAAAAGGACAAGAAATTTCTGTAACTTAAAACTTCAAACAATGTACTATATCCCAAAGCACAACTTACTGCTTCAGTGTAAGCTTCACTGTTCTGTTCTTCATGAGCTTCTAGAAGTTTCTGATAGCATAAATATGGAAAAATGAGTTTGGTGGACTAAAAAGTTCCATTTATAAGTAGATATTTTAAATACAGAAATAGCCTTAGTATCACATTAACTGCTGTTGCCAAATACTTTACAAAATTGGGAAAATATTCAAATACAAGTGAATAATTACTCTAAGTCAGGGATCCAGTTTTTATGCCAACAATTTCTGAATTTCTTATTTCAGAATAAAATGCTTAAGTCCCTAACTCCAGTGGCATTTGAGACCTATTACACAAGAGCAACAAAGTACCAGGGCTTTTCAGCAGACTTCGCTTTATATCCAATTCCACCTGACAGCAAAGGTTTTTTCCTTCAAGGTGTACTATTACTTACTTTCAACAATTTACATTCTCTTGAATCAGTAAATGCTGGAAACATTTCCTCATATTTCTCAAGAGCAAGCTGAGAGAAAAAAAGCCACTTGTTAATGTCTGACTCACTGAACCAGAAAAGAAAGCTTTGAACATTCTACTAACTTCAGTAAAGTTCATCTACATCCTGTTTAAGCATATAAAAAGTATGCTGTTAAACTCAACATCAAAATTAACAGAAAATTTACTTTGAATTTTTAATTTCAGTTAAGAATTTTTAGAAGAATTTTTCTGAAATAAGTTGCTGTAGAGAAGAGAACGTGAACCAAATCTAATTCCTGAAAAGTCACAGACCAGGTGTCTGTTTTCATCCATTAAATGGAGAAGCTCTTCCTTAACATTGTCCAGACTCCAAACACATCACAGATAGACCACTGCTCGAGGCCGGAGGGGAAAGCACCTTTTCTCTCAGAGGTTTCAAGCCTGCCCTTCTGACTCCAGAAACTGACAACACCAAGGCTGCCCAAGTCTCTGAGCTTTCACTTTTTCCCAATCCTCATTCCAATTCCCTTTGAGTTTAAAAAAAGGATGTTAGTCTACTTTTATTGTCTCCCCCATAGCCCCTTAATTTCTTTAAAGCAAAACTACTGAAGGAAATGTGGCTACCAGGGAACTTTAAGAGACCAGCTTCGGCAGCTATTACAAGATTACAGGCGAGACATGTATCATGGTATTATTATTATTATCATTATTATTATTATTAACGTACCCAGTTTAGTCTTGCTACTAATGAACACAACCCAAACGAAGTGATCACAAGAATGACAGTTCCCGGCGGCCTGTCCTCATGTGTGAGTGTATCAGAAAACGAGTGCTGAAGGGCTCTTTACCTTGGCATTCAGCTCATCCACTATGAAGTGGCAGAGGGCTGCTTTAAAGAAGTAATCCTTCGCACTGTACTTCAACAAAGGATTATCCATAGTGTTGGCCCCAACCTAGGCACAGAAAGCAGAGCTAGATTTAAAAGATTTACCTCCTTATCTCAGGCAAAGTGATTCTTATCTATTGCCCTTTAGAAAATACTTCCGCTTCTTAGGTTAGTTTAACATGAAATACATTCCTTTAACCCAATATCATATACTAGAAAATTTTACAAGAAACAATACGTAATACTTAAAGTGCTGATCTGTTAAAAATGCCTCAGAAGACCTCCACTTCGAGGAAGGTGGAATAGACATCCTTTCCTCTATTCCTCCTGCTAAGTACAACTAAAAGCCCCATCATTTGATATAAAACAAACATAAGAAGACTGAAAGGTGGAGACAAGAGAGCAGAAGGACTAGGGACCTTGAGACACAGGGGAAAACATGGCAGTGAGTTCCCTAGGTTTTCTTTTTCTTTCATATATCCTTGACTTGGAACAGAAAACCCAGCAACCTATAAATGCCATTGGGTGTAGCAAAAAACAAAAAGGAGAATAGATAAAAGTCTGCTCTCTCTAGTCAAAGGACTAAGAAAGGGGTAGCCTAGAAAGACAGAAAATGTTTAGATAATCAATGTTCTACTCCAGCCAAACACTACTGGAAAACTTCCCCACTCACATGAGCAAAGACTGAATAGGGAACCAATACATCCACCTTTTTAAGACTGCAAGGAGGAGCCCAACATTCCTGTCGAGGTGGCTTCAGAGAAGGCCAAGTAGGGAGCCAAGCCTTCATCCCCATCAGCCAGTAACAACTCTACCCTCCACCCCTGCAGCTGAGGCAATGGAGACCAACCACAGGGGGAGAACGGATTCCACCTTTACTCAGGGGGAATGAGGCACCCCTCATCTCCCAGTGGGCATGCTTTCAGAAGAGGCCTAGTGGAGGGTTAAGACTTTCACCATCACCTGGCTGTAACAAGGAGGACACCAGCATGGCCTTGGTGGAAAGCAAGCAGGGGCTGGGATGGCCGCCTTTGCCCAGAATTAACAAGGGTCTCCCCTAGATGTCAGTGGAGGTTGAGTGGGGAGCCTGAACTTTGAAATCCACCTAGCAGTAATGAGGTGACACACCCCTTCCCTAGTCAGAGCAGTGTCAAAGAAAACTAGCTGACAGAGTTGGTGTAAGTAAGATCCAGTCTCATAACATAATATGAAAACATCCAGTTTTCAATCAAAACTCACACACCATACCAAAAGAAGAAAAGATCTCAAGCTGAAAGAAAAAAAGACAACCAACAGATTACTGCTCTGAGATGACAGAAATATCTAACAAAGATTTTAAAGGAGCTCTCATAAAAATGCTTCAAAGAGCAATTACAAAAACTCTTGAAACTAAAGAAAAAACAGATAGCATCAACAAAGAGAAAGAAATTCCCCACAAAATATCCCCAAAAATATAAAGAAGAAACAAATGAAAATTTCAGAACTTTTTATACAAAAACCCACATAAAAAGTGGATGGGCTGAACAGCAGAATGGATGGGACAGAGAAAAGAATCAGTGAACTGATGATAGAACATTAGAAATTACTCAGTCTGAAAGACAAATACCACACGATTTCGCTCATATGTGGAAGATGAACACACGAACAAAGAGAACAGATTAGTGGCTATAAGAGGGGAAGGAGGCCGTGGGGGTAGTGGGCAAAAGTGGCAGGGCACACATATATGGTCACTGATAATAATAATGTACACCTGAAATTTCACAATGTTAGAAACAATTATGATCCCAATAAAATAATAATAATAAAAAAGAAATTAGTCTAAACAACAGAGAGGTAAGAAACAGAAAAAAAAAATGAACAGAGCGGCAGGGACCTACATGACCAAAAAATAAGGTCCAACATCCAGGCTGTCTGAGCCCTGGAAGAAGAGGAGAAAAAGAGGGGGGCTGTAAAAGTACCTGAAGAAATAACGGCTGAAAACTTCCCAAATTCAGCAAGAAACATACACCTAGAGATTCAAGAAGTTTAGTGAAACCCAAACAGGACAAAAGCAAAGGTATCCATGCCAAGCCACATAAACTTCTGAAAACTGAAGAAAAAAATTTTGAAAGCAACCAGAGGAAAACAACACCTTACTTACAGGGGAAAACAAAGTTGAATGAGAGGAGACTTCTCATCAGAAACCATGCAGGCCACAAGTGTAACATATTTCAAGCACTAAAAGAGAAGGACTATCAAGTCAGAACTGCACACCCAGGAAAATATGCTGCAGGAATGGAGGGGAAATCAAAACATTCCCAGATGATGTAAAACTGAGAGAATCTATCGCCAGTAGACCAACCCTAAAAGAACAGCAAAAGGATATTCTCTAAATAGAAAGGAAACAATAAAAGAAGGAATCTTGGAACATGAGGAACGAAGAAAGCACTCACGAAGCAAAACATGGGAGAATACAATGGGCATTTCTACTCCTCTTGAGTTTTCTAAATTATGTTTGATGGTGGAAGCAAAAATTATTACCACTGACTGACACAGTTCTAAGAGTATGAAGAGGAAATATTTAAGACAATTTATATTGAATGGTGAGAGTAAAAGGTCAGAAAGTAAGATAAGATTTCTATATTTCACTGGAGCTGTTAAAATGATGACACCATTAGCCTGTGATAAGTTAGGTAAATGTAATATCTAAAGCAATCACTAAAAAACTATTCAAAGAGATATACTCAAAAACACTATAGATAAGTAACTTACTGGAAGGCAGGAAAAGAAAACAGAGAAATGAAAACTAAAGCATTCTCCAAGATAGATCACATATTAGGTCAAAAAGAAGTCTCAATAAATTTAAGAAGACTGAAATAATACCAAGCATCTTTTTTGATCACTATAGTATGAAACTAGAAATAACCTACAGGAAGAAAATTGGAAAAGCCACAAATATTTGGAGATTAAACAAAATCTCCTGAACAATGACTGGCTCAAAGAAGAGATCAAAGGAGAAGTAAAAAAAATACCTGGAGACAAATGCAAATGAAAATATGACAAGCCAAAATTTGTGGGATACAGCAAAAGCAGTTCTAAGAGGGAAGTTTATGGCAAAAGGCACCTACTGCAACAAACAAGAAAAATTTCAAATAAACAATCTAACAGTGCACCTAAAGGAACTGGAAAAAAGAAGAACAAATAAAGCCCCAAATCAGCAGAAGGAAAAAAATCAGAGCGGGAATAAATGAAAGAGACTAACAGAAAAAATAAATGCAACCAAGAACTAGTTCTTTTAAAAGATAAACAAAATCGACAAACTTTAGCTAGACTCACCAAGAAAAAGAGAGAAAGTTCAAATAATCTCAGAAATGAAAGAGGACAAATTACAAGAGACACCTCAAAAATACAAAAGATTATAAGACACTACTACAAAAAGCTATAGGCCAACAAATTGGATAATCTAGAAGAAAAGGATAAATTCTTAGACTCATACAACCTTCCAAAACTGAATCAAGAAGAAACAGAGAATTTGAATAGACCAATTACCAGTAAGGAGATTGAAACAGTAATCAAAAACCTCCCAAAAAATAAAAGTCCAGGACCAGACGGCTTCCCTGGTGAATTCTACCAAACATTCAAAGACAACTTAATACCTATTCTTCTCAAACTCTTCCAAAAAACTTAAGAGGAAGGGAAGCTTCCTAACTCATTTTACAAAGCCAACATTACCCTGATACTAAGACTAGACAAGGACAACACATAAAAAGAAAATTATAGGCCAATATCACTGATGAACATTGATGCAAAAACCCTCAACGAAATACTAGAAAATCAAATACAACAATACATTAAAAAGATCATGTACAATGATCAAGTGGGATTTATTCCAGGGATGCAGGGATGGTTCAACATCCACAAATCAATCAATGTGATACACCACATTAACAAAATGAAGAATAAAAATCACATGATCATCTCAATAGATGCAGAGAAAGCATTTGACAAGATACACCATCCATTTATGATAAAAACTCTCAATAAAATGGGTATAGAAGTACCAAAACCTAATAAAGGCCATATATGACAAAGCTAAAGTTAGTATCATACTAAACAGAAAAGAACTGAAAGCTATCCCTCTAAGAAAAGGAACCAGACCAGGATGCCCACTGTCACCACTCTTATTTAACATAGTATTGGAAGTCCTAGCCAGAGCAATAAGGCAAGAAAAACAAATAAAAGGGATCCACACTGGAAAAGAAGAAGAGAAACTGTCACTATTTGCAGATGACATGACTCTTATATATAGAAAACTCTAAAGAATCCACAAAGAACTTTTAGAAATAATAAATGAATACAGTAAAGTTGCAGGATACAAAACAAACATACAAAAGTCAGTTGCACTTCTACACTCTAACAACGAAGTAGCAGAAAGAGAAATTAAGAACATAATCCCATTTACAACTGCAACAAAAAGAATAAAATACCTAGGAATAAATTTAACCAAAGAGGTGCAAGACCTGTAAACTGAAAACTATAAAGCACTGTTGAAAGAAATTGAAGAAGACAAATAAATGGAAAGATATTCTGTGCTCTTGGATTGGAAAAATAAACATAGTTAAAATGTCCATACTTCCTAAAGCAATCTACAGATTCAATGCAATCCCTATCAAAGTGCCAATAACATTTTTCACAGAAATAGAACAAAGAATCCTAAAATTTATATGGAACAATGAAAGACCCCAAATAGCCAAAGGATTCCTGAGGAAAAAGAACAAAGCTGGAGGTATCACACTCCCTGATTTCAAAATATACTACAAAGCCATAGTAACCAAAACAACATGGTACTGGCACAAAAACAGACACACAGATCAATGGAGCAGAATCAAGAGCCCAGAAATAAACCCATACATCTATGGATAGCTAATTTTCAGCAAGGAAGCCAAGAATGTACAATGGAGAAAGGAAAGTCTCTTCAATAAATGGTGTTGGGAAAACTGGATAGCAACACGCAAAAGAATGAAAGGAGACTATTATCTTACATCATACACAAAAATTAACTCAGAATGGATTACAGACTTGAATGTAAGACCTGAAACCATAAAACTTCTAGAAGAAAACATAGGTGGTACTCTCCTCTACATCAGTCTTAGCAGCATATTTTCAAGGACCATGTCTGACCAGGCAAGGAAAACAAAAGAAAAAATAAACAAATGGGACTATATCAAACTAAAAAGCTTCTGCACAGCAAAGGAAACCATCAACAAAAAGAAAAGACAACCTAACAAATGGGAGAAGATATTTGCAAACCATCTATCGGATAAGGGGTTAATATCCAAAATATACAAAGAACTCATATGTCTCAACAACAAAAAAACTAACAACCCAATTAAAAAATGGGCGAAAGATCTGAAAAGACATTTTTCCAAGGAAGATACACAGATGGCCAACACGCACATGAAAAGATGTTCAACATCACTCATTATTAGGGAAATGCAAACCAAAACTACAATGAGATAAGTGTTGGAGAGGATGTGGAGAAAAGGGAACTGTCATACTCTGATGGTGGGACAGCAAACTGGTATACCCACTGTGGAAAACAGTATGGCGATTCCTCAAAAAATTAAAATAGAACTACCATATGATCCATTTATTCCACTGCTGGGTATTTACCCAAAGAACATGGAAACATAAGTGTGTAAAGATACATGCACTCCCATGTTCACTGCAGCATTATTCACAATAGCCAACACTTGGAAGCAACCTAGGTGCCTATTGAGGGACGAATGGATAAAGGAGATGTGGTATATATACACAATGGAATACCACTCAGCCATAAAAAAAATGAAATCTTGCCATTTGCGACAAACTTGAGGGTATCATGCTAAGTGAAATAAGTCAGAGGGAGAAAGTCAAATACTGTATGATCTCACTCATAAATAGAAGATAAAAACAACAACAAACACACACATAGAGACAGAGATTGGATTGGTGGTTACCAGAGAAGAAGGGAGGTGGGAGGAGGGCAAAAGAGGTGATTGGGCATATATGTATTGGTGATGGATGGTAATTAGTCTTTGGGTGGTGAACATGAGGTAATCTACACAGAAATCAAAATATAATGATGTACACCTGAAATTTATATAATGTCATAAACCAATGTTACCTTAATAAAAAAAGTAGATAAGAAAAGCAAAAATAAAGCATATTCTGTATTAATAAAAACAAAAAAACAAGGACCACACATGATCATTCATTGTCACACTCCTGAAGTCTCTTAATTAAAGCTGTCCCTCTCCCTTTTCTCTATGTGATGATCTTGTTGGCCCTACAACTATAAAAAGACAGATAAGAAACACATTTCTATTTCCCATATTGTTCCAAAATGTCTTTGAGAGAGTCTAATAGCACACACTCTTCTTCCACAGAAAGACATGTGGATGTGACTTGGAGTCCAAAGGAACCAGCTTAGGTCTTGCTCAGATATTAAACTCCAGCCCTCGATATGTTGTCCCCACAGCAGCCCCTCTACTCTAAAATTTGAGGAGTCACCTGCTTTTCACCCAAGGGTGCTGAGTAGCTCTACCCAGGTAAAGTGATCTCTGGGTCAGATGGCATCACACCACCAAAAAAAAAAAAAAGAGAGAGAAATGAAATATAGAGCAGAAACAGAAATAAAAAATAAATGGTAGACTTAAGCCCTAATATATCAATAATTACATAAATGTGAATGGTCTAAATACATAAATTAAAAGACAGAGATTGGCAAAGTGGATTAAAAAGTATGACCTAACTATATGCTGTCCATAAGAAACTCATTTCAATTGTAATGATGTAGCAGGTAGAAAAACAATGGATACAAAAAGATGATATATCATATAAATAATAACCAAGAGTGCAGGATAGGCTATACTAATATCAGATAAAGCAGACTTCAGAGCAAAGAAAATTATCAATGACAGAGGGGAATATGATGTAATCATAAAAGGGTCAACCAATCAAGAAGACCTAGCAATCCTAAATATGTATGCAAATAACAGAGCTGCAAAATATGTAAAGCAAAGATTGATAGAAATGAAAGGATAGATAAATCCACAGTTACAGCTGGAGATTTCAACAACTCTACTCTCAACAATGGATGGAAATAGAAAATCAGCAAGTATACAGGAGAATGCAACACCACCATAAATCAAGAGGATCTAATCAACATTTCTAGAACATGCCACCTCCAAAAGCAGAACCACAAAACATATGCAAAGACAGACAATATTCTGGGCCATAAAACAAACCTCAACACATTTATAAGAATTGAAATTACAGAGAATGTGTTTTCCAGCCATAACAGAATCAAAGTGGAAGTCAACAAGAGAAAGATAACAGAAAAATCTCCAAACATTTGGAAATTAAAACACTTCTAAATAATCCATGGGCCTAGGAAGTCTCAAGGGAAATCAATAAATGCAATGAAATGAATTAAAATAAAAATATAACAAAATTGTGAGACAGTCAAAGTAGTGCTGAGAGGAAAACTGAAAGCACTAAAAATGCATACCCACAAAGAGGAAAATTATTAAGCTAATAAACTCCCACTTCAACTTCCTAGGAAAAAAGCAAAATAAATCCAAAGAAAGTGGAAGGAAGGAATAAAGATAACAGTGGAAATCAGTGAATTAGAAAACAGAAAAACAATAGAGAAAAAGCATTGAATTCTATCAAATATTTAAAGAATTAACACCCAATCCTTGAAAACTCTTCCAAAAAATAGAAGAGATGAGGATACTTAGCAACTCATTCTATGAGGCTAGTATTACCTTGTTACCAAAACCAGACAAAGACAACACAAGAAAAGAAAATTAAAGATCAATAGCCCTTATGAATATAGATGCAAGATCCTCAAGAAAATACTAGCAAATTAATTCCGACAACTTACAAAAAGGATTACATACTATGACTATGCAGTAAAGGATTAATTTTGTCCAAAGTGAGGTCTGGCCTTTGCCCATGGCTCCTAGGAAGGATTCTCTAAGTCCTTGGAATGTCCTGCCTGAAAGATTTTTTGCCTACCTGGGGGCCTTGGGCAATGTGGTTCAACTCAACCTACGGAAGGACAGGAAGGGGTGGACCACGCATAAGGTCAACCACGTGAGTGGTTAGCCATGTCTAAGTGACTAAGCCCAAATAAATCTCTGGATACCAGGTTCAGGTGAGCTTCCCCTGTTGACAATACTCTAAGCATCTTTTCACACACTGTTGTTGGGAGAAGTAAGCGCCGTCCACATAATTCCTACTGGGTGAGAACAACAGGAAGGTGCATACTTGGAACTCTCCTTGATGTGCCCTATAGGCCTCTTCCTTTGGCTGATTTTAATTTGTTTCCTTTGCTATAATAAACCATAACTTGAGTATAACAGCTTTCAACAAGTTCTATGAATCCTTCTAGAGAATTATGGAACCTAAAGGTATTCTTGGAGACCCTCAAACTTTGTAATAACCAAGTAGGATTTACCCAAGGAATGTCGTAAAGTTGGTTCAATATATGAAAAATCAATGAAATAGGCCACATTAATAGAATAAATGACAAAAATCACACGATCATCTTAATAGATGCAAAGAAAGCACTTGACAAAATCTAATACCTTTTGATGATAAAAATACTCAACAATCTAGGAAGAAAAGGGACCTTCCTCAAATTGTAGATAAAGGACATCTACAAAAGCCTCAATTAACGTCATACTTAATGGTGAAAGACTGAAAGCTTTCCTTCTAAGATGGGAACAAAACAAGGAGGTCTGCTCTTGCCACTTCTATTTAACACTGTACCAGAGGTTCTAGCCAGGGCAACTGACAAGAATGTGAAGTGAAACGTATCCGGATCGGAGAAGAAGAAATAAAACTACCTCTATTTACAGATGGCATGATTTTGTATACAGAAAATACTCAAGAGTCCACAAAAAACCCATCTGAGCTAATAAACAAGTTCAGCAAGGTTGCAGTATATAAAACTAGCAATTGAAAACTAACAATCTGAAAAGGAAATTGAGAAAATAATTTCATTAACAACAGTGTCAAAAAGAATACAATACTCAGGAGTATATTTTAACCAAAGAAGTGCAAGACTTGCACATTAAAACTATAAAACATTGTTGAACAAAATTAAAGAAGATCTAAATAAATAGAAAGCCACCCTGTGTTCAGAGATGTTAAGATGGCGATACTTTCCAAAAATGGTTTACAGATTCAGTGCAATCCCCATCAGAATCCCAGCGGGCTTCTTGGAGGAGATTGACAAGCCGAACCTAAAATTCAAATGGAAATGCAAGGGACCCTGAATAACCAAAACAATCTCGAAAAAGAACAAAGTTGGAGTTGGAGGACTTACATGCCCTAATTTCAAAACTTACTACAAAGTCATAGTAATCAAAACAGTGTGATACTGTTACAGAATAGAACAGACAGACATACAGACCAATGGAATAGAATAGAGAGCCCAAAATAAACCCTTAATTTTCAACGAGGGTGCCAAGACTAGTCAATAGTAAAAGAACAGTGTATTTAACAAATGGTGCTGGGAAAACTGGATATCCATAAGCAAAAGAATGAAGTTGGACCTTTACCTAATGTCATACAAAAATTTACTCAAAATGGATCAAAGACCTAAACAAGAGCTAAAACTATAAAACTCTTAGAACAAAACACAGGGGAAAAGCTTTATGACCTTGGGTTGGGCAATGATTTCTTGGATGTGACATGAAAAACACAGGCAACGAAAGAAAAAATAGACAAATTGGACTTCATTAAAATTTAAACTTTATGCATCAAAGAATATGAGTAAAAGACTAAAAAGGCAACCCACAGAATGGGAGAAAATATTTGCAAGTCACATATCTGACAAGAGATTAATATCTAGAATACATAAAGAACTTCTAAAACTGAACACCAAAAAAGCAAACAACTCATTTCAAAAATGGGCAAAAGGAACTGAATGGACATTTCTCTAATGAAGATATACAAATGGCTAATAAACACGTGAAAAGACTATCAACAGGGGCCGGCCCGGTGATGCAGCGGTTAAGTGCGCACATTCCACTTCAGCGGCCCGGGGTTCGCCAGTTCGGATCCTGGGTATGGACATGGCACTGATTGGCACGCCATGCTGTGGTAGGTGTCCCACATATAAAATAGAGGAAGATGGGCACGGATGTTAGCTCAGGGCCAGCCTTCCTCAGCAAAAAGAGGAGGAATGACAGCAGTTAGCTCAGGGCTAATCTTCCTCAAAAAAAAAAAAAAAAAAAAAGAAAGAAAAGATTATCAACATCACTAATCATTAGGGAAATGAAAATCAAAAACACAACGAGATACCACTTCACAATCAGTAGAGTGACTATTTAAAGAAAAAAAAGGGAAAATAAGTACTGGTGAGGATGTGAAGCAACTGGAACCCTTGTACATTGCTGGTGGGAATGTAAAATGGTGCAGCCACTGTGGAGAAGAGATTGGCAGTTCCTCAAAAAGTTAAAAATGGACTCGCCATGTGACTCAGCAATCCCAGTCCTAGGTATGCAATCAAGAGAACTACAAACATACACCTCACCAAAAACCAAAAACCTAAACACAGATGTTCACAGCAGCATTACTTATAATAGCCCAAAAGTGAAAAACATCCAAAAGTGGATCAAGTGCTAAGAGGATAAACAAATGATGGGCATACCTTGCTTTACTGCACTTCACAGATACTGCATTTTTCACAAGACCTTTCACAAAGATTTTGACTTGCTGAAGGCTCAGATGAAGGTTAGCATTCTTTAGCAATACAGTTTTTTTCATTAAGGTATGTGCATTGGTTTTTTAGACATAAAGCTATTGCACACTTAAGAGACTACAGTATAGCATAAACATAGCTTCTACATGCACGTGAATCAAAAAAATTAATGTGATTTGCTCAATTGTGATATTTGTTTTATTGCAGTGGTCTGGAAATGAACCCACAATACCGCTGAGGTATGCCTGTATGAAATATTACTCAGCTATGAAAAGGAATGAAGGGTCAAAATTGCTAAAATATAGATGAACCTTGAAGAAATTATACTAAGTGAAAGAAGGGAGTCAAAAAAGGCCACATCTTGTATGATTCCAAATATATTAAAGACCTAGAATAAGCAAATTCATTGAGACAGAAAGCAGATGGTGGTTTCCAGGGACTGGGAGGAGAAAGGAATGGGGTTTCTTTTGGGGATGATGAAAATGTTTTGAAATTAGGTAGTGATGATGGTTACACAACTTTGTGAATATAACTAAACACCATTGACTTGTACTCCTTAAAAGATGAATTATATGATATGTGAATTATTTAATAAAAAGAAAAATTAAATAAAAAGTTTAATTTACAAAAAAGATTCAGAACAACTACTACTTGAAGTTGAACAGACAGCTCACCTGCTCATAGATCTCAATGGCTTTCTGGTACTGCTCAAGCTGGGCGGCATATGCTGCCACCTTCAGCAGACACTTGTTAGCTGAACTGAAACCAAGAACCAGAGCAGAGTAAATAACAGTCTGATAGAAAAATAAAAAGACATCCCAATACACCTCCATTTGGTCCAATACACTGAAAGAATACAGTGAAGGTTTGTCTTTTACCATATGTAACAAAATTCATTTAATTACATTAAGAAAAATACTTGCCTGTTGGATTCTTCTCCTTTGTAATAATCAGCTGATTGTTCATAATGTGCGATAGCCTGAAAACACACACGTTTTATTCAAACTACTTGTTTGAAGAGTTGCATTTAAAAACTACATTTGTATAGGTATTTTTTCCTATAAAAAACCCAATTCCACCAGCAAATCTTTCACAACTTGGCCTACTTTATTTAGGGAACACAAGAAAGCATGCACCTCTGGAAGCCTAATGGCAGAATGCTCTCTGTCCATCAAAATCTCTTCTTCCCCTCCCTCATGGCAAATTCCCAGCTGCACCACTTCCCCCACTGCAGCCCCCACTGCCCTTAGTGGTAGCCATGTGACCCATTCTTTCCAGTGGAATGTAAACAGATATGCTATAGGCTACTTCCAGGCTTGGCCCATCCATCTGACTGTGCATCCTTCTCAAGGCCTTTTCCCCTTCCCATGAGGCAGAGCAGCAATGACCAAGTCTAGAGTGACACTTCACAAGCTGAAGATGGCAGAACTTCCGTCAATCTGGCTCCTAAAAACTACAAAGGGCAGAATGTACCCCAACCCCCATGTCCCCACGACTGTCAAACCCAGAACAGTTACAATGGATTGTTATTTTAGAGACATATGAAGCCCTACTACACTTTAGATCCATGGCTTGCTACAGCAGCACAGACTATCCTCACCATTACCATATGTGTTATCTAGAGTAAGGGTGATGCCTTCAATCTAAAATGTTGGTGCTGAATTAACAGTCAAGAGGAAAGGAAACAGAAATTGCAGGCTGGAAAGCTAGAAGCCCTTGTCATTCTGTGGCATGAGACTTGGTGAAATCAACCATGCAACAATCTGGAAGGCAAAACACAAGCCTCCCGGAACTAGAAAACCCTATGGGAAGAAGCTCTGTGTATACAGCCAGATGCCAGTTTGTATTACTGTTTTCAGCAAGATTTTGTAAGAAAGAAGAACTCTGGAAAGAATTAGCCTGTTTGTAGGCAGTTATGAAAGGAAGAAGAAAGTCCAGAAACAGATAGCCTCATCAGATGGAAAGGCCAATGGCTTCTATACCCCAAATGGCAAGAGGTAAGTCTGAAAAACGTTTTAAACTAGGAGTCTGGCAAACTTTTCTGTAACAGGCCAGATAATAAATATTTTAGGCTTTGTGAGCCATATGATCTGTTGCAACTACTTAGCTCTCCTAAAGTAGCACAAAAGTGGCCAGAGATGATATATAAATGAATGAGTGTGGCTGTGTTCCAATAAACTTTATCTATGGACAATGAAATTACAATTTTATATAATTTTTGTGTGTTGTAAAATGTTTTTTTCCCATCAATAATTAAAAATGTGAAAACCATTCTTAGCTTGGAAGTGTACATAAATAGGTGGTGGGTTTGCAGACCCCTGCCTTAAGTTTCAAGGTTTTCCCAGTAAGCCCAAAAGGGGGAGGCAGTATCATGCAAAAATCAGATTACAAGTGCTGCCTTCCCACTTGAGACTGTCAGTTCAATGACTTCACGGCAGCCCTAATGAGTTAAAAGAGGCCCAGAGACAAGAAAACAACAAGTGAAATAAAACAGGATAGGGAACTCTGTTGGAAAGCCACTTTGGGGTGGTTCCTGGTCAGCAAGCTGACTGGAAACAAAGAGACTTGGCTTGTAAAGCCTCAGACCCTCTCTCCTACAGGCGGTAGTGATAATGACCAAGAGAGCAGAGCCACCTCTGAAGCCACAGGCTGAAGGGCGCAGAGTCAACATTAGCCCAGTCTGGGCTGCAGAGCACCACGGACAGTTTGTGAAAAGCAGACACTTCTGTGTTTGAATGATTATGTTTTGCATCTATTTGTTTCAGTCATTTAGCCTACCCTGACTAACATGCTCCCCTGCCAATTTCATCAGCATTATTTGTTTTGTTTAAAGATTTTTTTTTCCTCTTTCTCCCCAAAGCCCCCCGGTACATAGTTGTATATTCTTCATTGCGGGTCCTTCTAGTTGTGGCACGTGGGATGCTGCCTCAGCGTGGCTTGATGAGCAGTGCCAGGTCCACACCCAGGATTCGAACCAACAAAACACTGGGCTGCCTGCAGCGGAGCACACAAACTTAACCACTCGGCCACGGGGCCACCCCCGATCAGCATTATTTGTAATAGGAGAAAAACTAGAAACAATTTAAAGGATTAAATATAATGGGCAATATGCCATGATTAAAACTAACAGAGAGAAAGCTCAATATGGAAAGTTCTTCATGAAATATTAAATTACACAGCCATAAAAGAACAGGTACACTACAGTCCTCTTTTTACAAATATACTATAGAGGCACCCAGAAAATGCCTGGTAGAATATATTCCTTTGGAGTACAAGTCAGAGCTGTCACAAACATACACACGTATGAGATTATCTGAGGAAGGCACATCTTCTCCCACTAAAATGTAAGCTCTGTGAGGGTAGGTTTCCTCGGGGTTTTGCTCACCATTCTGTCCCAGAGTCCAGCACAATGTCTGTCATACAGTAGGTGCTCAACAAACAGATGCTAGGTGAATGAATGAAACTGTACTTCAAGTAAGGGTCCCCTACTAACTACTGCCAATATCTGGGTTAATCCGAATGCCCAGCAGAGAGAAGTTTTTCGGTGAATTTACGATTAATCAAAAATAATCTTTGAACTGTCCTCACTCTCCCAAGTATATAGCACTCTTTCCCATCACCATAAATGGGGTGAGGTATGAGAAACGTCCAAATCTTTCTGTAGATTATCAGATTATACGAACCTCTTCCCAGAGAGGGAGTGTAGCTACTTATCTTCCTAGTTCTTACAGCACCAGAATTCAAGGAATAGGGTTCAGTTAAACCATATGTAACTGCTGTTTTGGAGGTTAAAAAAAAAGGTCTAATGTCAACAGTTTGGTTTAACCTGACACTAGATAATGGTATTGGTTCATCAAAATGTTATAACTGTAAACTACAGCTAGATTTATCACATAAAAGAAAAACTTAGTTTGGTTTTTAATAACGCTAATTAAACCAACAATCAAATTGCATGGTTTTCCCAAGTTTTGACAGAGACTGGAATTGAAAGGAAAGCTTATCTACTGGCTTAACAGAAGTTTCAGAGAAGAGAGAACGGCCACAGGTTATCTTTGTATGTTTACACGCAGTTTGAAATTTTAACATGTAGTAAAACTTACCAGGCACAAGTAGACCCTTACACACTAGAAATCAGCCCACTGTATCTTACAATTTCAAGGATAATAATAAATAACCAAAATAGAACACGGTCACCAATAACGGCAGCACAATAATGATAAATCCAGACATGAAACCAGCTTGATTATCCTATTAAGTAGCATGCCCAAAGAATCACAATATTGCTTTTTGGGGAATCTGGTACGTATCATGATGCTGCAGAATACATGGATCCTGAAATGAGACAAGGTTCTCTAGGACTGCAGTCATCATTGGTGTCTTAAAGCAAATGCAATTTCCAGGGTTCAAGCTCAAAAGTCCACTTTGTAGGTGAAACAGCCTTAAACAGCCTTCAGATGGGATCAATTCTTTTAGAACACATACCCCGAGACAGGACCTAACATGAACTTGCCACAGACACCTATCCTACATTGTAACAAACAGTATGGAAATCATATTCTCTAGGGGCTGAAACACAAGTGAGTCAAAGTTCCTCTTGATATTTTAACAGACCCTGTAAAAATGACCAATTTATTATTTGGTTCAGTGTTTTACTTCAGGAAGTCAAACAAGTAATGTGAGTATAAGAAACTTCACACTTCATGATTCACTAGCTAAAAACCTGTGAATGAGTCAGAGAACATACAGTGGCCAGTATGAAAAGGGAAGAAATTCATTTGTAATAAATCAGATAAAAGGTATCTTGGTGTGTCTGATTTTTCAAATTTAAACTTCATACACCATCAACCACACTACAGTGAGTCCAACCAGGGAAGCGAAGGCAATGATGTTTCTAAATACAAGAGCCCAAACATCAGGGAACATGAGAAGTTAACCTTGTGTGTGTGTTGAGTAATATTCTTAAATTGCTTTTAAAAGAACACATCATATCAATAAAGAAGATGCCACCTACTGGCCAGCTCACAGAATGGCAGGAACACCATGAGTAACGGGCCTCAGAAACTGCCATGACAAATCATCAATTTTTAGAAAAAAGAAGGAACACAAGACTGAGTATTCATTTTACCTACCCTGCATTTTAAGGAGATCCATGTGGTGAAGTGGCTGCCTGACACTGTGCCCCGGCAACAGAGATGGCATAGTGCTATGGGCTCCTGCCTCCAGAGTCATCTTCTGACCACCAGGGACAAGGAGCTGATGAAGCAGCCTCAGGTGGCAAGATGCCCTGTGCATGAGTGCTTGTCTGCCCAAGATGATTAAACCTCAATAAAGATGTAGTGCCCATCTAAGACACCCTGATCAAATAAATATCCCAGCCACACCAGACCCATCTCCTTCCTGTTACCTCATCAACTCCACACCAGGGAACAAAGAAGGCTTCTGGTCTGGGCTCATCATCTCCCTGCATGGTCTGCAGATACCCTCTCCAAAGAGAAGATGCACATGCACATGCCAATGCAACTGTTAGCCTTGATCTTGTCAAGATCAGAGGGTAGCCTTGGAAAAGCATAGCATATTATGATAAAAACAGCCAAATAATGAATTCTATGTAACAAGTCAGCAAATTTTGTGCTGTATATCCAAAAGCTGGTGGTCAGCATGAAGTCAGAGGGTGAAGGTTAACCACGCCAGTCCAACTTTAGAACTAAGAGATGCCTCCGTGAACCAAGAAAGACTCCATTTGCTCTGGCAGGTACACTGTTACGGCAGAGATGGGGACGTTGTTTGTTGATTTATTAGAACCTACTATGTCCCAGAGCTCTACGCTCTTGGGATACATCAGTAAACCAGAGGCAAAGCTCCCTGTTGACATGGGCGCCCACTCTAGTGGAGAGATGACGAATCACAGGAATGAGGAGCAAGCATATTGTAGCACATGATACAAGGTGACCCGTGCAATGCAAAAAAAAAAAAAAGCTGACGTAGGTGGAGGTACCTGAGTATGTATTTGTGAGGGGCTGAGGTTCCAACTGTAAGTGGTCATTACAGATCTCATGGAAAAGGTGACAAATGAGCAAAAATCTGAAGGACAAGGGGAAGTCAGCTACATGGACATCTAGGGAGCTCTTCAGGCAGAGGGAACAGTCGGGGGAAGGTCCTGAGGCAGGAGCTCCTCTGGCATGTGTGAGGATCAGCAAAGAGGTCAGGGTGGCCGCAGTGAGGTACAGTGTGGGGAGGAAGGAGAAGAGGAAGAGGAGAGGCCTGAGAGGCGAGGGGGCATCTGCAAGGTTCTGGCTGTGCCTCTGACTAAAAGGAGGCCAATACCAGGTGGTGAGCAGGGGAGAAACAATCTGATTTACTGTCTACAAGGATCACTCTGGCTGCTCTGTAACACAGTAGAGGGCACAAGTAAAAGCAGAGAGGCCAGTTTAGAAACTACTTCCATGATCCAGTGAAAGCTAGGGGACAACAAGGCAGTGAGAAGTGCTAAGACTCAGGAACTTTGAGGACAGCACCCACAAAAACTGCTCACAGACTGGATGTGGAGAAAGAAGGCAAGGAGGCCTGTGGTTTGGAGGGGAACATTGGAGTGGGAGGTAGGGCAAGATCAGAATTCAGTCTCAGACATGATGGGTTTAAGATGACTGTTGGACACAAGTAGAGAGATTGGCAGACAGGGGCATACAGGAATGTGAAATTCAAAAGAGGTCTGCACTGCAGACAGATAGAAGAGGCACCAGCCAAGGAGCCGGGAGAGAGCACTCAGCGAGGTGGCCGCAGAGCCAGGTGGAGGCGGTGTTCCAGAAGCCACTGAGGGAAGAAGTGAAACAAAGAGGAAGAGCGACAACTGTCTGATGCGGCAGCAGGCACAGGAGTGCCATGACCATTCAGACAGGAAGGAAGTGCAATCTCTAAGAGCATGCTCAGCGTTCATTAGTCTGACAGTAACTGGTGATGAACTCCTCCACCACCGTTTCTGTCTGATTCACACCTGCTGTCTTTCACAGTACTCAGGAGGACAGTTTTACATAAATACTTGTCTCCAGACTGAGCTGAGACAGCCTCTGGAGTCTGACAAATGTGTTTTCTTCTCACTGAGGAACACTCCAGCCCTGCCGGTGAGCCCATGACTGAGAAGTCAATGTGAGACAGGAGAAAACTCAGCGCTGCGGCCAGCTTTGCATCAGCTCCGATGGTTCCAACCTGAGTGATCCCAGGCAGCGCAACCCTTTTGAGCCCTGAGTTCCACACCCAATAAAAGGGCCTCAGGGTTGGAAAGCTGAAATGTGGTAAAATTCATGGCATGCCACCAAGGACAAAGCCTGGAAGACAGTAGGTGCTCAATAAATGTTTCCTCCTTCTTCTCTTCTTTTGCTACTATAAACCACAGCTCAGAAAACCAGACTGGAGAGAAACACACGTGTGGCCAAGTCAGCATTCACCCAACTTCTTCCTCAAGAAAAGGGCCTGAATATAGAGGGGTGCAATGCCTGCAGGACTTCTGCCTCCTTCACAGGGCTGCAGAGACCTAGCAATAGAGATGAAGATTCCTCTGGTGAGACCAATGTTCCGACACAAATCAGACAAAGCAGAAACAGCGAATGGGCTTGGTAAATCTTAACCAGCTCTCATGTCTCAGACAGTCACTCCAGGCAAACAGCCTGTCTACTCTTCAGCCCATGAGGCCCCTCGAGTCTCCCTGTGAAGTCATCTATGATCACTCTGCACCACTCACCTCCACTGGAAAAGGGAGGGTTCCTCAAGTCAACTTATCTACCTGCTTCACACCAGTTTATGAGGAATCACATTCGTTGCTTTACCTTCTCGATGTCTACAAGTTCAGTCTCATAGATCTCAGCAATGGTGATGTGGTGCTTGGCTGCAATTGTAAACCTTCCCTGGGGAAGAAAAAAAAAAGACAGTCATATTCCTCTTTTATCTATCTAAATGGCAATCAGTTTAGAAACCAAAGAGTACAACTCTAAGCCATCTCAAAGACTCCACCCCACAGCCGCTCAAGCAAGGCAATGTCTTACCATGTCTGTGTAAATGTCGATGGCTGCATTTAAGCAGTTGATAGCCTCTGAAGCGAAGGCATTTAAGAAAAACAATGAAAAATCCATTCAGTCAAAGAGGGTTCAGGTGGGCCTGTCTTCCTGGCTGTTACTAGAATGTTAAGGAGGCCCCATACGGGGTGGAGGGTGGGCAGGTTAGTTAGTGAGAAGCAAACACAAATCACGCACAAGTCCAGACCCCTCAGCATGCTTTGTCTGGAGCAGCTGCAGTGCAATTTAGGGAACTGGAGCTGGAGTGGTATGGCTCAATTACTCTTAACCTGACAATGAGGACTCCATCCAGGGGAAAGACTGCATTATAAAGAAGAAAAAACCATGGGAGTGTCATCAACACCGATCAGCTATATCTGCTAAAACATAAATGTAAATGCATTCTTCATTGATATCATGTGTGTATATATATATATAAAATAATTTTGGAAGATAGTACTTCACAAGAAAGATCACTTCAATAGGCTTCATGCAGCCAAAATCAAAAGTACTTTGAAATCCCTGTTCAGACAACTCTTAAGCAAAGTCAACATTTTTTTACATTGTTAAAAGAGGCTAACTTTTGGTGTAGGAAGGAAGAAAAAAATCTAATAAATGATAGTGCTAATAAATTATATGAATTTTCCAGAACAGCGAGCCAACAAATTTCCCATCACAAAATGGTGGTGTTTATAATGCTGGCATACGGGTGACAGCTCCAAGTTTACTGCTTTTGTTTTAAAAGAGGCAGCAAAGTGAAAAGGCCTGACTGAAGAACTAGAAAGGTAAGAAGATTAACAAAAAGTAAAAGCAATTTCCTCCTAAACTATATAAGAAATGTGGACTCATCATTATACCTTCAAAAATACAGAGAAACAGAACAATAAGTTATCCACAATCCCACTCAAAACCACTGTCAGTATTTTGATGCACTTTTCCTTCCAGCATTTCCTGGATGCAATTCTGTGTGCACAAACTTTCTTAGGAATTTGAGGTCTCAATTCTCATGTGGTTCTTTAGCTACTATGTGAACATCTGCAGGTCACTGAAGATTCTCTGAAACCAGGGATTTTAACATTTGCGTCATATTATAATACAGTAACAGATTATAACTTTACCATTCTACTCTTACTGCTCATTTAGGATGTCTTCTGTTTTTCACTTTCGGAAATAAACTGTGATTAGCCCTTGAAATATCTATTTATGTATGATACATTCATAAAAGTTGAAATTTCTGTGTTAAAATGGACTGCTAAAAGGAAAAAGGGAGACTCCATAGCTACCGCTGTCATGTGTGGAAGGGAAAAAGAAACTAATGCTTTTAATGACTAAGTATACACTCCTCTAACTGAAAAAGAAATAGCAAAACTTCTAACACTTTAAATACCCAAGTTCATTCTTCCTCAAAACCAATACTTTGAAAAACACGTCTTAAAAATCAGATGAATACCGTGTGAATAAGTTGTTTTAAACTATTGGATATTACAACCTCTCATTAACTGGATCTTAAAACACACTAGGTACTTAGGAATAAGGGAACATTAGTTTCCCTTAATGAGCAATATACATATTCATACAATTAAGACAGAAATCGTAGATAAAAGTAAAGCTAATCTCCAAAATATTCTCCAAAATGCAACATAAATGGAGTTTAAACCAGTGCTGACAACTAAACAGCCAAGATAAATTTAATGTATTTTCTCCTCATAAAAGTTCCAAATGATTAAAGAAAAATCCCTAAAGTCACCAAAATCTCTGTCATTCCAAAGTACAAAGATTTCTTTCCACCAAGACTCAAAGGTCCAGCAGTGCCACCTGTGGGAAAGGTCACCCACACTGACCCTACTGTCCTAGTTACTCAGAGGCAGAGGTGAACCTTACCTTGAGGGTCTGCCTTTTTGTAAGCGTTTCCAGCGTCCACAAAGCTGGTAGCAGAATCATGTTTGCTCTGAAGCTGCATGTGGAGCTTGGCTGCCAGACAAAATGCATTTCCTGCAGCTGAAGAAGACAAATTACTACAATGAAACACAGAGGAACAAGTATTCCCACAGAACGACCCACGTTCTAGGTGCTAGGCCTACCCCTAGGAAAGTCCCAGTTCACTGAAAAGAAGCATTCTAGTCAGAAGCACAGAAAACGTGACCAACTGCATCTTAGATGTATCTAAAAATAACCAGAATCAAGTCCAGCAATGATAAGCGCTTCTCTAGGTCCCAGAAGAAGTCCCCAGTGGCACCTGGGCAACAGGCCTCCATTCAATCCCCAGGGCCAGGCCAAGTCCAAGCTCTTCACTTCTGTCCCCAGCACACACCAAACACTGACTGAGGGCTTCAAGCTACGAATGTTTAAAGAAACATAAAACACTGACTGAGATGAAGGATATTTACCTGCCCATCTTTCTATCATACAGTGTCCACTGAACTTTGCTGACAATGTTGAAGTAATTGCTAACGAAGGCTTCACAGACAAGGTAGACTTCTCAAAGAGTGAAAATTAGGCTCATAATTTGAAAATTTGAAGATTTTTCTTAAGTTTATAAGAAAATCTGACTGAAATTTATACAAGGTTTAATCTGTCTTTATTCCACTTTGTGTGAAAATTTGCACATTTCCCTACAGAATCATAGAAGGGGTTGGTTATGGGGTGCTGCCCAGGTCTCTGTCTGGACATGGAACAACGTGAAAGGCTTATGCACTAAAATTTTTCAGAAAAGGCCTGGATCAGGGACCATGGATTCTGGAGCAGCAGAAAAGAATGAGGGAAGGCATCCCTAGCAGAGGAGTCACACGAACAAGGAACAAATGCTGGAAGGCAAGAAAGGACTGGAACTGGAGGCCAGTGACAAGCCTCTGCTGCCTGCTGGAGGAGGCATGAATGTGCTGGGGCAAAGGAAATCAAGGCTGAAGACATGTCAGGCCAGCTCAGGGAGGCTTTAAATGTCAACATGAGAAACATGGACGAGGATGAATCCACTTCATCATGAGCTTCTCAGTTCAGAGAGTGCCACAGCAGTCCTCAGAAAAATGAGCCCCACAGACTGGGGAGCACAAAGGCCTCTGGAGACAAAGTTCAGTAAGGTCTGAAATAGGGAAGTCACTATCAACAGGAATGGAGGGAAAATAATTTGGTCCACTAGGAAGAGCATGATTAAGAATATCACAAGAGGGGAGTGACATCAGCATCATGGCAGAGCGAGCTCTTCCCTCAGACACAATGACAAGGACATTCATAAACCAACACAGGGCAGTCACAGAACACAAAGACACCTGCACACGTCTGCAGGTGGAGGTGCTGGACCCCTAGGAGGAAGTGGAAGGATGTGAGGAGAGGTCCTCTCCCTCCCTGGCAGCTATCTAGGGTGCGGGACTGCATGGCGCTGAGAAAAGAGGGGGAAGAGGCAGTTCTCCACAGGAACACCTTGCTCTCCAAGTTCCCTCACAGCCTGTGGGTAAGCTCCACAAGAGAAGTCTGAGCTATTGCAGGGGTCTCTTCATCAAGCCAGTACCCTAGGAGGGCAGAGAGCGAGGGCAGAGCCAGAAGGGCTCTGCCATCACACATGGAAAGGAAAGCCTCCTCCCTCCACCAAGCACTCCAGCTTGGCTGGTCGGCCAGAGCAACCGCACATAAGTTAGAAAAGCAGCAGCTGTGAGCGGGTAGTCGCAGATGGGCCCTGTCAGCATAGATTCCAAAGTAAACGCACAGACACCAGGGATCGCAGCAGTCTCAGAATACAGAGCTCCTGAGTGGCAGGTGGAATCTGCGACCAGATACCATCACTATGCAAAGGCACAAATCCACCCCATCAAATAGTATGAAGAAATGTATGAATACTCTAGACCAGAAGGAAAAGGAGAAGAACCCAGAAATAATCCTGAAGGCACAGAAATTTACAACCTAAATGACAGAGAATTCAGGGCCGGCCCAGTGGCACAGCTATTAGGTATGCACATTCCGCTTCGGCAGCCTGGGTTTCGACGGTTTGGATCCTGGGTGTGGACGTGGCACCACTTGGCAAGCCATGCTGTGGTAGGCATCCCACATATAAAAGAGAGGAAGATGGGCACAGATGTTAGCTCAGGACCAGCCTTCCTCAGCAAAAAAGAGGAGGATTGGCAGCAGTTGGCTCAGGGCTAATCTTCCTCAAGAAAAAAAAGAAATAAAATTAAAAAAATGAGAGAGAATTCAAAACGCTTACCATAAAAAAAACCTCGATGAGTTATAAGAAAATTCAGATGGACAGTTCAAGGAAATCAGGAACAAAATTCACGAACAGAGAGAAGTCTCCACAAAAGAGATTGAAACTATAAAGAAAAACCAATCAGAAACGTTGAAGATGAAAAACAATAAATGAGATAAAAATCTGGAGTCCTTGAATAACAGAGCTGATATTATGGAGGAGAGAATTAGCAGGTTGGAGGACAGAAATATAGAAATGCTTCAGATGGAACAGGAGAGGCAACTAAGACTAAAATGAAACGAAGAAAGTCTCTGAGAAATATCGGACTCAATTAGGAAATGCAACATAAGGATTATAGGTATTCCAGAGGGGAAAGAGAGGGAGAATGGAGTAGAAAGCTTGTTCAAAGAAATAATAGCTGAGAACTTCCCAAACCTGGGGAAGCAGCTGGAAATACAAATAAAGGAAGCTAACAGAACTCCTAATTATATCAAGGTACAAAGATCTTCTCCAAGTCATATACTAGTAAAACTGGCACAAGTCAATGAAAAGAAAAAATATTAAGAGCAGCAAGGCAGAAGAAAATAACTTACTTAGGAACCCCTATCAGGCTTTCAGCAAATTTCTCAGCAGAAACCTTACAGACCAGGAGAGAGTGGAATGATATATTCAAAAATATGAAACACAAAAACTTTCAGCCAAGAATACTCTATCCAGTGAAAATATCCTTCAGCTACAATAGAGAAATAAAAACTTTCCCAGATAAACAAAAGCTGAGGGAATTCATCACCACAAGATCCACCCTACAAGAAATGCTGAAGAAGGTCCTCATACTGGAAAAAAAATAAAAGTGTTTACAAAGCCTCAAGCAAGGAGACAGACAAAATCAGAAAACTGTGGCTCTCTATCAGAACAGGTTAGCAAGCACTTAAATATAACATTAAAGATAAAGAGAAGGAAAACATCAAGAATAAATACAATCACTTCATTTTAACCATACACTCACAACACAAAATGGAATAAGTTGTGACAACAATAACTTAGGGAAGAGGAAAGGGATGGAATCTGCTTAGACTAAGGAAATAAGAGGTTATCAGAAAACGGACTACCTCATCTATGAGATCTTTTATACACATCTCAGGGTAACCACTAAACAAAAAATCAGAACAGAGACACAAATGATAAAGAGAAAACTGAGAAAACCATCATAGAGATCTACCAAACTGAACTGGTAGTCCAAAATACACGGGATGAGAAACAAGGGAAATACAGAACAAGCAGAAAAATAACTCATAAAATGGCAGCATTAAGCCCTCATATATCAATAATCACTCTAAATGTAAATGGATTGAATTCTACAATCAAAAGACATAGAGTGGTTGGCTGGATTAAAAAATCAGACCCAACAATATGCTGCCTCCAGGAAACACATCTCAGCTCTAAGGACAAAGAGAGGCTTCGAGTGAAAGGATAGAAGACGATACTCCAAGCTAATGGCAAGTAAAAGAAAGCAGGTGTTGACATACTTATATTAGACAAAGGAGACTTCAAGATAAAAAAGCAATGAAAGACAAAGAGGGGCAGTACATAATGATAATAGGAACACTTCACCAAGAATACATAACATTTATAGATACTTATGCACACAACACACGAGCACCAAAGTATATAAAGCAACTATTAACAGAGCTGAAAGGAGATATTAACAGTAATGAAATAATAGTAGGGAACCTTAACACCCACTGACATCAATGGATAGCTTATCCAGACAGAACATCAACAAGGAAATAGTGGAATTAAATGAAAAACTAGACCAGATGGACTTAATAGATATATATACAACGCTCCATCCCAAAACAGGAGAATACACATTCCTCTCAAGTGCACATGGAAGATTCTCAAGGATAGACCAAATGTTGGGAAACAAGGCAAGCCTCAATAAATTTAAGACTGAAATCACATCAAGCATCTTTTCCAACCATAATGCTATGAAATTACAAGAAAATCAACTACAAGAAAAAAGCTAGGAAAGTCACAAATACATGGAGACTAAACAACGTGCTACTGAACAACCAATGGATCATTTAATAAATTTAAGGAGAAATCAAAAAATATCTGGAGACAAATGAAAATGAAAATACACCATACCAACTCATACAGGATGCAGCAAAAGCAGTCCTAAGAGGGAAATTCATAGCAACACAGGCCACCTTCACAAACACGAAAAATCTCAAGCAATCTTAAACTATGTATAACAGAATTAGAAAAAGAACAAAGCAAGCCCAAAATCAGCAGAAGGGGAGAAATAATAAAAATTAGAGCAGAAATAAATGAAACCAAAACCAAAAAAAAAAAAAAACAGTAGAAAGGATCAATGAAACTAAGAGCTGGTTCTTTGAGAAGAGCCCATCTGAGCTGCTAGTCAGCTGGTACATTCCTAAACTGCCACTTGGAAGTTAGCTGCTGCCCAAGTACCCCAGGTGCCTGCCCACTACACTGGCAGCGGCCTTGGCCTCTCTTCTTGGACTCCCAGCCTCATGGTTCACCAGTGTAAGGGTTAAAGCCTGGCTGACTGCAGGAGTTCTGCAGTCCCAGCTCCAGCTGGGAGCTAGTGTCCTCTCTGATTGATCAGTGCCTGTGCCATGCTGGTGGTTAAATATTTTCAAAACTGCCTAGGTACTCTTTTTATCTTGCACAGAACAAGAGTTGAACCTGGGCAGAATGGCTCAGGAATTTGTCCTGCCTCTTTTCCCTCAGCTAAGCCCAGAAACCTGAATGGGAATTATGTGGTTACCTCTGGAGAGGGGTTAGGACAAGGGATGGCAGCTGAAGCTTTAGTGGGATTGAATGTTTTATTTCTTAAAAAGAAATTTAAAGTAAATGTTTAATACCAGCAGTGGGTACTTAGGCATCTGCCACTACTTTCTGTACTTTTCTGAATGTTTATGACAAACCGTTTTTTAAGTACAACAGATTCTGTGATATTCTTTTTTTTATGCTAGTTTCATAAACTTTATTTATTGAGGTCATAATAGTTTATAACATTGTGAAATTTCAGTTGTACATTATTATTTGTCAGTCACCATATAAATGCGCCCCTTTACCCCTTGTATCCACCCCCTGACCCCCCTCTCGTAACCATTAATCTGATGGGTTCTGCCTAAGAAGAGTCTAGTAATAATTTGGATTTCCCAAGTCAAGTGCTTAGAACAGCCTGGCTCCAGTTACACACGTCCTCCCTCTTCCACCAGTAATTTCATTTTACACAGTTTCTCTATGTTGACTGTCCCAGAACCAATCATGGTCCATCCATTCCTGGATGAGTGTAATACCATAGTATCCAGGCTCGCCCAGGCTATCTCCTTTCCCCAGGCAATACTAAGAGCTTTAATTTTAAAATTTCGTGCTCCCACCTTCCAAAATTAACTGCTGGCTGACTTTTTCACTCTGAGCACTCATTTCAATCACTGCTAACAAATGCCAGCTCGACCTCTCCAAACTTGGAAGTGTCTTTAAAGGGGCATATTTTATTTAATTTTTTTTGAGGAAGACTAGTCCTGAGCTAACATCTGCCACCAATCCTCTTTTTTCTGAGGAAGATCTGCCCTAAGGTAACATATGTGCCCATCTTCCTCTATTTTGTATGTGGGACGCCTGCCACAGCATGACTTGATAAGCAGTGCACAGGTCCACATCCGGGATCCAAACCTGTGAACCCTGGGCCACCAAAGCAGAGCACGTGAAGGTAACTGCTACACCACTGGGCCAGCCCCTTAAGGGGCATATTTTAAACCAAAGTCACACAACTTCTCAGGGTCAATTTTCTCAATGGTAAAACTGGTTTAATAGCCTGAGAGGATGAGTTCTCAAAAACTGACTATCATATGAGTTAGCTTAATCTTTATAAAAGAACTTTTAAAACTATCAAGAGATGCAGTGGTGTTATGATCACCATCACTGCAACATGGAAATAATTCTAAAAACCTAGTATTTATGCATTCACTACACAAATATCCTGAGCATCTACTATCTTGCAGGCATCATCTACTATGTTGCTGACACTAGTCCAGGGGCTGCAAATATAGCAGAAAAGAAACACAAAAACATCCTGGCTTTCTAAGGTTTACATTCTAATGATGGACAGCACATAATAAAAACACACAAACAACATAAATGAATAAATACATTTCATTTATTTTGGTTAGATGGTGATGAGGACATTGTCGAAAGGGGAAGGGGGTTTCCCAGAAGGAGAAGATTGCTATCTTTAAAAGGGATGGCCGGGGAAGACCTCACAAAGAAGACAACATTTGAAGAAGGACCTGAAGGGAGCAGGGAACCAGCTATGCTCTATTTGGAGAAGGGAACGTCAGAAAGACGGAACAGCACATGCAAAGGCTCTGAGGAGGGGGCCAGGTGAACCAAGGGAGTGGGTAGGAGATGAGGTCAGAGACTGGAAGGGACTGGGGAGATCAGGTAGGTCTGCGAAGGCCACTGTTAAGGACTTCAGATTTTATTTGAAATGACATAATTGGACTTATGTTTTAACAGGATTACTTTGGTTTCTTCATTAAAACAAACTAGAAAAGTACAGTAGCATGGAGATGTCAGCCCAGGAAGAGACGACTTCAGTGGGGGAAGACACAAAGCCTCCTGAGTTATATAAATGTTAACAGCCCTTCTGAAATGGAATTTCCAACGGTTAGAACATCTGGTCACCAGATAAAATACATAAGTGGTCTTTTTAGATAAGATCACTTTTTACCTATGATTACAGGAACTGAACAAAAGATGGGAATGCTGAGACAATACTCTTTTCTCCTCCATTTTTTTCAACACATTATAATTCAAGCATTAAGTGCATTTTGAAAACATAACATTTCCCTTTTACTCAAAACTAAACCTATAAAGAATTTTAGAGCCAGAAAGGACCTTTCAGATTCATCTAGTTGAACAGCATTTGCTTCATTGAAATGATTTTAGTGTCAGCCTTAAAAGCAAATGAGTAAATCAACACACTGTATTCCTTAAACTTACACAATGTTATGTGTCAGTTATAGCTCATCAAGGCTCGGGGGGAAAAAGCAAATGGGGAAACGGCCTTGTAGAGGGCAATGGCCCAGTTTTAGATCATGCAGCCGGTGCAAGCTGGGCTAGAGACCCATGCCTGCTCTGGCTGAAAGTCCTCTCCATTTTCACTACAGAAACACCCTATCGCTGGGCCATGACAAGCCTCTTTTTCCAGGGGTAGGGGATGAATTTGTTTCTCTAATCAGTGTTAGAAAGAGCAATCCCCTCTCGGATGAATAAAAAGAATAATTCTGTTGATTTTGTTATGTGTAATTTCACTGGGAAAGGCATTACTTTAAAGAATGATGAGTCTTATGGGATTTATATAAATAACACCCCCACTGTCACATTTCTCAATGGAACCACAATCAGTTATCACAGTGCTGTTCTCAGAGTAAGGAATGGTTAGAAATTCTCAAACAATGTTTAGGTAAAGAAAAGCAGGCATTTCTCTTTACCCTACTTGTTTTCAATGAGTTTTACTACAGTTTTCAATCCTTATGGTACTGGATTTAGTTGAGCACTTTAGTAAGAAGCAAAGATTACTCTTCTTAATTCCAAGTTATTTTTTTTTTTTAAAGATTGGCATCTGAGCTAACATCTGTTGCCAATCTTTTGCTTTTTTTCCTTCTTCTCTCCAAAGCCCTCCAGTACATAGTTGTATGTTCTAGTTGTGAGTGCCTCTGGTTGTGCTATGTGGGACGCCACCTCAACATGACCTAACGAGCGGTGCCACGTCTGCACCCAGGATCCGAACTGGCAAAAGCCTGGGCCACCGAAGCGGAGTACACGACCTTAACCACTCGGCCATAGGGCTGGCCCCTAAAGTAATTTGAACACTTTTTAATTACCACATGTCTATTGTATTAAGTGGTTTATAAAAACTAAAACAGAAATAGTGTCTGTGCTTAAACTTTAGCCAGGATTTCAGGTTTTGTTCACTTAGATCAAGGTCCTTTTCTCCCAGCCCACAGAGGCCACACCAGTTATTCAGCACTGACACCTGTCTCAGAGCCAGCAGTCTTTTTCTAAGGGGAATGCAGCCAGTCATTTCCTCCTTCAAAATGAATTTAAAGTTATTTATCTGAAATGTAAACAAACAAAAACTTTATACATACCACTCCAATTTTTAGCCATCTTGAACATATTTGCAGCTCTGGTATACATTTCACAAGCTTCTTCTATTCTTGTGTTTCCTCTAAGAAAAATTTAAAAATGAGATTAAGTTTCACCATAACCATCCATGTCCCTAATCCTCCCTCCCTCCCTCAAATAACAGACATTTAATGGGCACTTACTATGTGCCAGATAAGCATTACAGAATCTTAACAGCTGCTAAAAGGTGGTGATATTATCTCCGTTTTCCAGATGAGGCATATGAAAGTAAAATAACGAGCTCAAGGTCACACGGCAAGGATGCCAGAGAACTGAGACTCAAAACACAAACCTGGCTGACCCCAGAGCCCACATTCTTAACCACAGTCCTTTCCACACATGAAAACTGAAGTTCTAAGTCAGTCTGAGAAATCAGAAGTACATTTTTCAAAGGAGATTAAATTTTGAAGGATAAGGACATCTTTACCTTGCTAATTTCCAAGAGTTTAACATTATGTTTATTCATACTTAAAAACAAAACCTGAAGCCAGAGCATAGGAGAAAGCGCCATGCTGTTTCACAGTTGTATTATCTATCGGCTCTGGCAGGGGACAAGCCCTTCTCCAACGTGGAAGGGGCCTCAGGGTCCAGCTCCTCACCCTATGTGGAAATGCATTTTTCAACATCTTGAGAGGAGGAATTCCATTGCTGCTTCAATGCATACTGTTCTGGAAAGCTCTTCACCAGGTAGCTGATTCCATTGACAGACAGCTTTAGCTGCTTAGAAATTTCTTCTTACATAAAGGCAAAAATAATCCTAACTTCCATCAGTTTTTTAATTCAACCTTGTTTTCACTAAGCTAAGCTAAGGCCTCTCAATGAATGATGTTTCTCTATCTTGTCTCTCTACATTATAAACATAAAATAATCAAAGAACCAAGACAAAGTAGACTGTGCAGTACACATAATGAGGAACTCAGAGTGGAGTAGGCTGTACGGACTAAGAGACAGGAGGGGTCAAGCCTGACCCTTGGAGAGTGGGCACAATATGAATATGAGTGAATGCACATGTTTATGCCAGGAACTCACATAGGCTCCAAAGTCAAGCAGAGGGTTATGCACAGCTGAGTCCCAGTGCAGCCGACCTGAGCATACATTTAGGCTCAGATGTGCCTCGCGCCTTAGGCAGTAACTACTAACTGACCCTAGGCTAGTTCTTTAACTTCTTTGGGCCTCCGTTTTTGCATGTGTAAACTGAAAATAATATGACCTATACTTTGGGGTTATTATGAAGATCAAAAGAAATAATCCAACAGTTTCCAATGCAGGGTTTGACTGAGAATAGGTACGCAATCAGGATGATTATTATAATTAGATTCATGTATTGAAGGCATACAAACTTTAGGGAATATTTGTACATCTGATAAGGGACTTGTATTTAGAAAATACAAAAAACTCATACAACTCGATAATAAAAACACTAATAACTCAATTAAAAAATGGGCAAAGGATCTGAAGAGACATTTCTCCAAAGAAGATACATAAATAGCCAATAAAGACATGAAAGGATACTCAACATCATCAGGCATCAGGGAAATGCAAATCAAAACCACAAATGAGATACTACTTGACTCCCACTAGGGTGGCTAGAATCAAAAGACATAATAACAAGTGTTAAAGAGGATGTATAAACCAGAACTCTCCTATACTGCAGGTACAAATGTGAAACGGTACAGCTGCTTTGGAAAACAGTTTGGCACTTGCCCAAAAGATTAAACACAGAGTTACCATATGACCCAGCCATTCCACTCCCGGGTACACACCCAAGAGAAATGAAAGCATTATGTCCACACAAAAACTTGTATTCAAATGTTCACAACAGCATTATTCATAATTGCCAAAAAGTGAACTTAAATGTCCATCAACTGATGAGTGGACAAATAAAATGTGGTATATATATACAAAGGAATATTACTGGACCATAAAAAGGAATGAAGTACTGATAGACACTACGACATGGATGAGCCTTGAAAACATGTTTAGTGAAGACGGTCACAAATGAGCACACATTGTATGATTCCATTTATATGAAAGGTCTAGAATAGGCAACTTCACAGAGAGAAAACAGATTATTGGTTGCCTACAGCTAGGAGTACTAGAGAAAAATGGAGGGGCAGGGTATAGTTTCTTTCTGGGGAGATGAAAATGTTCTAAAATTGAATGTTGTGTTGGCTCCAAGCTCTGTGAATATACTAAAAACTACTGAATTGGACACTTTAAATGGGTGAATTGTATGGTATGTGAATTATATCTCAATAAAGCTGTATCCCCCCTCCCCAAAAACATCTTTAGGTGCTATGTCACACAGTGAATGACAGGATGGCAACAATCACATCCACAAACTGTCAGAATAACCAAAGCCTTCTCTCACACCTTCATGTCCCTTTTTCATCACTTCAAATCCACGTTTTTAAAAAAATACAATTAGATAATTTCCCCAGTGGAAAATTCCTAACATGAGAGAGTTTTCAATCTTAGTCATAGCTCCTTAGAGCTAACAAAGGCTTGTCACTTTCTTGTCTCTTCTTTTTCTAAAGCGTACTAGGAATTCTGAACTATAATTATAGTGCAATCATTCTTATTAAAGGTTTCCAAATAAAACTAGCTTAATTAAAATGTACTCTATCCTATTATTTTCAGAGATAGATTCAGCTAGGAATAATAGAACGCCTATATTATGCTAGGTTTTATGACGGATATTTCCACATACAACAACCATGAAAGACACTATCTCCATTATACAGAAGAAAAAACTGTATCTGGAGGTCAATAGCTTTCCCAAGGTCATCCAGCCAAGGTCAGCGGTGGTGACACCTGACTTCAAGTTCAGTGGTCTTTTTATAAATATAACGAATGAACCCTGCTAGACTCAAGACCCTCACCTCTACTAAAACAGAATCACCAGAAATATTTTCATTTTAAAAGCACTAGAGAAACTCACTTGTCAGAAACAGAACTTTAACAATTCATGAAAAAATGTACTTTTGAAATTACTCCAAATGTATACTGTTTTATATTGTGAAAGTTAACTTTTATAAGTTTTAAGGGCAAATATTCAGAATTCACATTCAAATAATTCGACTGATTGTTATCTAGAGTCCCTATGGTGAAACAGAAGATCCTTGAAAACAGAAACAAGTCTCTGTGGGGGAACCTACATTATAGTGATACAACATAAGTACATGACCACAAAATGAGCCCAATTATTTTGGGGGATTATGGTATCCTGACCTTGAAGGAGAAAACACTTTCTCTACTACGAAAGAAAACAGTGACCGGCCTGCATAAGAACCACCATCAACACTCCCTCTCCCTCAAACCACCACAACCAACCCCCATGCCCAACCCCCACCATGCAGCCCCAGCCGACACCACCTCCTCTCAATTCCAGGGGCAAAGCCGACTCTCTCTTTTTCTTGGTCATGCTTACTCAGGAAACATTCACTGAGGTCAATATGTGTTAGAAAATACCAAAGAAAGTTCTTGCCCATGAGGAGATAAGAATGCTGAGGAAAGAATATTAAACTTCAGGGCTGGAAAAAATGTGACAGTGTCCAACCCCCACCATGTTCCACTGAGAAAAGATGGTCACAACCACAACATGTCCCATCAGGAGCCAGTGAACAGTAGAGGCATGCCTTGAGCCTGGCCTGCAAGTCCTCGCCTCTCTGCACTACCCCATCCTGCCTATTCCCATCGAGATGTCTGGCGGAAAAAAAAGTCAACCCAGGAAAATTATAGCCTGTTATTTCAAAGAGCTCAGATGACATCCTACACACAGACAAATCATTGATCTTTTAAAAACTAATCTTCAAATAATCTGAAGTCTTGCTTTGTCCTCATCTTGAATAGAACTATTTTGGAGCACTGTAAAACACTGCCAACCATACTACAGGCTCTTTTACAACTGTGGGTGGGAGGAGGGAAACTTTTTTTTTAAGGAAGATTAGCCCTGAGCTAACTGCTGCCTTCAAAGTAGATTTCGTGAAGACTAATGGCATACCGATCATGCCATGTTCCTGGAAGAAAAGGTGGCAACTGCAGAGAAACAAACAGAGCTGTTTCTAAAATCACAAGACAGTAGAGTAGAAACAGCATATAAAGCGACAGTGACAGTGCTGTTGTGATGTGAAAGCAGAACTAGAGACGAAATTCAGCTCTAGCATCAGAATACCCTGAAGAGATGTCAAACTTTGTCAAAAGACTGAACACAGGGATCGTTTTAGTTGTGCCTGGGACCCTCAGGGGAAAACCCCACCAGCTCCTTCTCCTATTTATGAGCAACACCACTTTAGCCACTAACTAGACTGATGCTCTGAGGAGAGGGACCAGCACAGGGCCTGGCACACAGGCCTCAATAACCAGGTGGTCTCAGCTACACCTTACTGGTATAACTGACTCAACCCAGTTAAGGCCTCTATATAAACTTAAGATTCTGGCAGGTGGGTGCAGAGAGCTACTCGTCTCATGGCCACCCAAGAAAGCCTCATAAATAAGTGCCCTTGCTTATTAAATCCACCACCTACCAATCTGGAGGGATTAGCCTCTTTCTTCGGTTTCTCTTTGCCCTCAGTGTATGGGGGCTAGCTTCAGATTACACCCAGGAACAACATTTTTCAAGAAACTCAAGGAGAAAAAAAGCGTGAGCCAAGGATTGTATAGCCAGCCAAGCCATCCATTATGCACCATTGACAGAAGCAAGAATTCAAGGCACACTGCAGTAACTTCTAACTAAGAGATGACTAGGGAACATCAGTAAAAAGACTGGTGGTGGTGGCACTGAATATGTTTTGCTATAGATCCAAGACTAAAATAAGTAAGGGACAGGGGTAGAAAAGTAATATGAAAACGTTTGTTCTGACAAAGTACAAATAACTGAATCCTCTCCTCCACATGCGTGTGTGCGCACATACACACACCCCTTGGAGAAAGGGGGAAGTAGAATATACTCACTGACTAGCACAGAGGTAATGGGTATTTTCCAGAACAGACAAAATACTAGGTGCCTAAGTAAGGAAAAGGAACTAAGCTTATTAAAAAAGACTCATAGTACAATGGTAACCAGTAGAACAAAAATACAAAATTTCCTAAATAAAAAGGAAAGAAAAGAGATCATATGAAGAAAAATTGCAAATGAAACGTAATACATAAATATATAGTAAATATATAACAAAATATGACAGAATTAATAACCAATCATATACCAGTCATACCAATAATGTAGATGGCCTGAAGATTTTTAGATTCGTTCACAAAGCAAAACCCAACTCTGTGCTGAATATGAGAAATCGAGAGACACAATTAAAATAAAGCTATTCCGACAGGCTTAAGATAGAGAGATGGTCAAAAGTATACCAAATTTATCAATGAGCTTTTGTTAGATTTGTTCTAGCAAGAAAAAACCCCAAAACCTCCCAAAGGCTTCTCTCTTACTCACTTTACCTGTTTCAGCAGGCTGGCTGTGACTCTGCTGGTTCTTTCTCTATGGGTCATCTTTTTTTATTCTGGAATGCAGCCCAATCTGGTATGCACTCTTCTTATGACAGAGAGAAAAAACCATGGCAGAAGCACGGGATGGTCCCTGTAGCTTCTGCTCAGATAGAGCATGCATCCCTTCCACTTACACTCTTTCAGTCAAAGTCAGTCATAGGCCAGGATGGGCTCGATGGGGAGGGGAAGTGCACTCTTCCCAGAGCTGGGCAGCACAGGTCACATGGCAACAAACAGAATGTATAATGCTCTTACATAACACAGTCCTAAAGCAGACAAATGCAAATAATAAGGCGGCAGGGATTCCTACCCTGGTATCAGACAAGGCAGAATTTGGGCTTAAAAGTACCAAATAAGATAAAGAAGTTCATTTCATAAACCTATAGATACAATTCATAATGAAATTATATTAGTCATGAATATCTATGTACCAAAATATGGTAGCCAGCTTTTTAAAACAGAAACTACAAGAGATGCAAAGAGAAAGACAGAAATATAAAAGGGGCCATTAATATCTCTTTTAATACAAAGCAGGTTAAGTGGACAAAAAATAAACACAGACATGAAAGACCTAGACAACATAATCAATAACTAGATCTTAGGGATCTCTATCAAGTCATACACTCTGATAAGAGAAAATTCCCCCTGCTTCTCAAGTGCACATGGACCATTCATGAATGCCAATCATATATCAGGTGGCAGAGAAAATCTCAGTAAGGTCTCTTACCATAATGAAATAAAACTAGAAATTAATAATAATATACAAAAAAGGCCCTTCCACCTGGAACAATACCCTCAAACAAGTCTTAGGTCAAAGAGGAAATGAACTAAAATAAAAACACTAGCTATCAGAATCTACTGGACATAATTAAAACATCAATATAATTTTAAAGGAAAATTCATCCATGAATATTTGGATCCATATAAATTAAATACCACTCCCATTGCCCCAAAAAAGCCAGAGGGAAAAATGAAAGAAAGTAATAAAGGTAAAAGCAGAAATTAATAAGGCAGAAAACTAGTAGAACTAATAAGTCAAAATATTAGTTGTTTGGAGAAAAAGAATCAAAAGAATTAAAAAAAGGAGGAAAGCACAAATAAAAAAGAAGTGACAAGAGGGAAATAACTACAGAAATAAAGAACATTTTTAAAAGTTATAAAAGACTACTTTGCACAACTCTGCAAGTAAGTTTTAAAACTTGGATGAAATGAATAACTTCCTAGGAAAAAGTAATTTACCAAAACTGACCTCAGCAGAGAAAGTTTAAACATTACAAATCTTAGAGGAAAAAAGAGAAAGTTATCAAAGAAATACCCACCAAGAAGCCCAAGACAGTTTCACTATACAAAAAAAGGATTCTAAGAGGATTCTACTTAAACCTTAAAGACAAGAGCACAAGAAAAAAGGGAAACTTCCAAATTCTTTTTATGAGGCAGCTGTAACATCAATACTTCAATCTGATAAAGACTATACACAAAAGAATTGTAAATAAAAGAATTTGAAATGAAATATTTAAAAACAGAATCTGATAGCTGATTAAGAAATAACACATTATAAATCCAGAGAAGGTATTCATGGTATTCAAGGACAGTTCAACGAAGATATCCATTAATTAACATATTAATAACTAAGGAGAAAAATCATGTTTATCTCCACATATATTGAACAGGGTTTCAAAATACAACTCTTCATTCAATCCCTAATGAAAATATCCATTAAAACATGAATTGACAGATACTTCCTTACCTTGAAAAAATATTTTAATACTTTAATTCAAGAAAATATTGATCCAATAATTTGTAAGATTTTAACTAAATTTAATTTAAAAAACCTTTACTTATAATAAGCTCCATTTAAATACAGAAATGGTTAACATTCTGAAATTCTACTTCCAAAGTTTCCTTACTGAACTCTAAGTATCAATCACTGAAAATTCTTTAAAGGTACAAAAGCTTTACTGAATTTATCATCTAATCAAATGAACACAAAGTGAAAGCATAAGGACAAGAGAATAAAGTTTCCTATACCTAGCGCGATCCTCTGTCCTGGTTGCATGGACACTCTCGCTTTATACCCATTTTCTTGGCATCTCAAAAATATCCCAGTTTGGACAATATATTCACGGCCACTCTATAACTCACAGAAACAGGGAAATATTTGAAAAAATTTAAAAGTAGAATTGCAGGTTTAAATATGTTATTCACATACAAAAGATAATATTTAGAGAATGAGAAATAGGTAAAAGAAAATGCAAGGCCGTGTAATAAGCTTCACCATTTTTATCAGAATCGATAGACACTATCTAAAATTAATAAATCAGGAAGTCGAAGTATTCTAAAATTATTTAGAATTATAGTGGTAACCATCAGAAGAATTAGAAAGAAAGTTAAAAGATTTAGGACAGGGGAGACAAAGAGAAAATTTCACTTTAACAGTGGTTTCTTGTGATGTTTTCATCCCTTGGCAGCTCTGTTCCTGCAAGGGGGATGTGGGAAAGGAACACTGACATCTTGCCGACAAGCAAGGGACTTGTGCCTTACACACAGAAGAAATACAAGACTGACTCTTTCTCAGAAATATACGATGCACATTTTCATCTAATTTTACTGAAAGCAACAAAAAAGGAAGAGATACAGAACAGTAGTAAAAATACAATATCGCCACAAAACCAGTGTCAGGCAGTGGATAAACACCGAGTGAAGGAGATGAACTCCTAACAGGTTTTAATGTGCAGTTAGGATGCTGAGAATGAGTCTGTGATGTGAAATACATGCAATATGCTGGGCAGCTTTTAATGGCTGCTACAGCCTCAAAACAGCATCCCCTGTTCCCATTAAAGCACTATCTGGTCAGCTCTTAACTATGTGGGCTCAGAGCATACTGATGATAGTATGTATGTTACCTTGTTAATTCAGGAGGCTGACTCAGAGACAGACTACCCGGCTTTAAATAAAGGATAACAAGAAAACGATTAGCAACGAAAATGGGAAAATTTTACAGCTAAGGAAGTGGGGGCAGAGTGAAGTAACATGCACTCCAGCCGAGAAGGGTGATGAGACGTGCAAGTGATGCCAGACACAATGTAGGATTCTAAACATTTAAAAGTGACACAGAAACTATCTTCCTATTGTAATTGACAGAAACTAGGCCTGGTTTTCCGCTTCAAATAAGTATATAACACTATTAAAACTCACAGAACTCTGAGTATTCTTCCTCCCTAAGCTTTCCTGGAGCCAAGTATTACTGAAAATAACCGTCCTCCATGGTATAAACAACACTTACACAGTACAAAGCTCTTTCAGATATTTTATTTCATTGAGAGACCAATGATCCAGCCCAAAAGGTCTCTGGCTCTGAAATCCTGGAAAAAAGTCAATGTGTCTGGCTCTCTGCTTCCTTGATAAATAACTGAGGCTGACAATTTGGATGAATATGCTAATCAAGGTTTCACAATCACGATTTCCGACAGCACTAAACATTTTACAAGCAGACTCACTGAACCCCCATGATGAGATGTACTTTTATTACCCCCATTTTATAGCGGAGGGAACCGAGGCGCAGAGAGGCTAAGCAACTTGCCCCAGGTTCCAAAGCTAGGTTAATAAACTGACCCGCACCCAGGTCAGATCTGGGACGCAGTAACTTTGTGCGAACCGAGTGTGAATGGTGAAGATGAAACTTTTATTATACGGCCTGTCAATGAAACAGGTGATCAACAGTCAAGGAGAAAAGAATTCTTTAAAAACAAAAAGGCTTTTCAAAATCCTTTTAGAATCACTGGCTCAGGATTTGGCCTATTTTCACGCAAACAACGCAACACCCCGAGATGAGCATCGAGCACCAGAAGGCTTTTCTCCTTCGTCCATTACAGGTCCTCTTCCCGGAAGCACATCCTGGCTTGAAACACGCAGCGACATTAAGATCACCTCCTCGCATGAGGTACCACGACACTACTATTTTACCTCAACAGCTTTTACCAGTTTTGCGGATCAGAGAAACGAAGGTCCTGGTGAGAGCACCAAGCATTAGGCAGCGCTCCTTCTGTACTGCCATCGCCTTCACAGGCAGCCAAACCTGAACCGACCGCTAAGCTCCAAACCACACCTGCTCCGAGAAACGCAGGAGCCCCCGGGGGCCCGCACAGCGCGAGAGCCCAGCCCGGGCCGGGGGATGGGGACGCCCCCGGGGGCCCGCACAGCGCCGAGAGCCCGGGCCGGGGGATGGGGACGCCCCCGGGGGCCCGCACAGCGAGAGCCCGAGCCGGGGGAGGGGGACGCCCCCGGGGGCCCGCACAGCGAGAGAGCCCGGGCCGGGGGAGGGGGACGCCCCCGGGGGCCCGCACAGCGAGAGCCCGAGCCGGGGGATGGGGACGCCCCCGGGGGCCCGCACAGCGAGAGAGCCCGGGCCGGGGGAGGGGGACGCGCGCCGGGGCCCACACAGCCCGAGAGTCCGGCCCGCACCCGCGCGGAAACGGCCGGGTCTGACGCATGGCGCCGCCGCTTCTCGGGGGTGAAAGACGCTGCGTAGTCGGGCGGACCTTTTGCTTTCAAAAGGAAAAACAAAAAGCCGCCCGCGCTTTCTGCGCCTCTCCTCGCGAACAGCTGAATCACGCACGCAGCGCGCACGGCCCTCCCGAGCGCAGCCGGCGCAGCCCGCCCCCGGGGCGCCGAGCTCGCGCCCTGCCCGAGAGCCCACAAGGTGCGGGAAGCTGCGGGGGCGCCGCGTCCCCCTCGCCGACGCCAGGCCGGGCCGCTCACAGCCCCTGGGACCCCGCGCCGACGGCCAGCGCTGGGCCGACGCCCGTGGCGGCTGCAGGGGCGCGGGGGCGGCGGCCGCGGAGGGGCCCGCGACCGAGACCCCTCAGGGCACGCGGGCCTGGAGCTCACCCAAACAGCCCTCGGAGGAAGGAGTGGGAGGCCTTGACTCGCTTCTCGGCCTCCGCCATCAACTGCACCGCCTCACGCTCCTTCCCCGCGTTGTCCATGTCGCCCGCCGCCGCCGCCACAACCTCCTCAGGCGGCTCGGACGCGCCTCCCGCGCCCTCGCCCTCCTCTCGCAGCGGTGGGGAGCGCAGGCGCGGCGCGCGGCCTGTCGGGATTTGTAGTCCGGGGCCTGGCGGCGGCGCTGCGCCGGAGTCGGGTGCAGTTCCCAGCTGGCTGCAGAGCCTGGCAGCGCGGGAGCCGAGCTTGAAGACCGCCCGCGCCAGGGGTTTTGGGGCGGGGAGGGTGACCCTCTGCAGGGAACCCAGGCCAAGGTAAATCTTAATCTCTTAAGTATAGAGGTAATGGAAAATGGCCCGTGGCTTGCGGTAAAGATCACCTCAAACACGCAGCATCACGTTGGTTCAGAAATCCCTGCTCAACACGACTGACACATGGCAATGGGATGGATGAAGAAATGGGGCAACAGATTAGAACATTTAACCTACGCCCCAGCTCCGTAAAGGGAATCTAAGGCAGTCACTGAAAGCAATTTCATTAACGTTGTGATGCCCATCCACCCACCCACTCGCAACAGCTGGCAGAAAGAGCTATTTTTATCTCCAGAGCAAGACGTTCAAGAATGTACCATTTCTGCCAATGTAAGCTCACAGTTAGTTTTCAGTCTCCCTGATAACCTGATATCAGTTTCCCTACATTAAACCCAACATGTATGGGGTTAACACCAAAACACTCTTTCCTTGCTTGCCCTGGCTTCTTGGCTCCAGAATCCACTATCCTCCATGGAGACAGACACCACCAAGGACAAGCATCTGGATTCATTATCTCCTTCCTGCAAAGAGATACAGGCTGGTGGGAAAGCTGCTAACCAGCAATGTCACAGGCTCCCTCCTCTCTGCAAGTGTCTCAAGGGCTAACACAGGCTGGTGGGAAAGCTCGGACCATGGAGGCCATATGCTCCTCCTCCCCTACCTAAAACCCCAAATAAAAACCCTTCCTTTTAGCTTTTCGGAGAGTTTGGGATTTCAGCGTTAGCTGCCCTCTCTCCTTGCTCAGCGCTGTGCAATAATAAAATTCCTACTTTCTTCCACTACACTCAGTGTCAGAGATTGGCGTGCTGCACAACGGGTGAGTGAACTCACTTCAGGTTTAATATCATCCATATATTGCAACTTTCTGTGGGTCCTCTCTTTCTTGGTTGTGAATGAGCTGCATACATTCAATATATGCATAATCTACTGTTTTTATTGACTGAATTCTTTTCAATGGATCTGAGCCATTGAGCTCTCTTATCTTTTACGTAATGCTGGCCATGGAGGGTGGGTCTTCTAGGACATAATTCTTGCCTGCCAGGAAGACTTCTAATCTCCTAGGAGAAGTATCTGTAGATAGATGCTTTGGTGTGCCAGTAGTTTCCAGGCCTGTCCCAGAGGGAGTTCTTTTTTAATACGAAGTCTAGACTAGTCATTTACATTGGCAATGCTAAAGCAGAGGTAGTGGAGTAAATATGAAAATCTCTGTCAAATGAGAGCTTGTGACAATTTCAAACTATTAACAAATACACTTGGCACTGACACAAAATATATGTGAGAAAATGAATCTTGTCTTTAGAGAGCAAGGCAAGAGGACCAATTCCTAGAAAGAAAGGTGACTAAAGCACATACCTCAGAGTTTATGCTTTGCAGGCACCCTAGAGGGAGAAGGAAATCTCACATCTTCGGGCAGAGTTTATCTACTCTTACTACATGCAGTATTCTAACTTCGAAAAGCTAATGTGTGTGCTTTTGGAACAGGGAAGAAGGAGGCAGGAAATTAAAGGTGGTACTGAACCTCTTAATCTCGAGTTTGTGTGCCTGATGCACAATAAGCCGATCACTGAGACGTCAGTCTTGGAGATGGAGAAAGTTCTATTTGAATTGGCCCAAACAAGAAAGCAGGAGGATAGTTTCTCTCAAATCTGCCTCAAGGAAAGAAGAAAGCAGGGGATCTTCATAGAGCCAAGGGGCTTAGCAGGAGGAGTTTCAGAGAAACAAGGGGGAATTCTGTGTTTCTTTCACTTCCAATAAGCCTTTGGGCAATCAGATTTCTGGGTGTCAGTAGCAGCTGGGGTCTGGTTATCTGGTGATCATAATCTCCTTAAAGGGACTCGTTTTCTTCTGCAAAACAAGCTCATAAATCCTTGTGACCCTTGAGTCACCCCTCAGGTTAAAAAAGAAAACAGTAAGTTAACGAGATTAACTTCTTTTCATCTGTGTCTGTGTTGGAAACAAGATCTAACGGTAAACACAGGAGGCTAGATTGGAATGTTGAGTGTCCAACTACCCACCCTGAGAGATGGTCTGCAAAGGTAAGGCTGTTCTTGTTGAATATTTACAGTGACCCTCAGGTACCCAGCTTCAGCAATAAATGCAGGAGTAAGGAGAAAAACTGCAAAAAGTGGGCCTCAGCATTTGAAAAGCGTAGCAGTCTTTGGGAATTTAATGGAGTTGGGCCAACTTGAAAGCTCCTAAGGGCAGCATGAGCCTGTTGATCAGCAGATCCTAAGAGCAGCATCAGTTTCCAAAGCTGGCTCAATGTGCAAACTCTTAAGGAGGTTCAAGAAATACTGATTCCCAAGCCACTAGCATTTTGTTTCAGGATCTCCTGGCATCTAGGAAGCATACATATTAAAAAGAACTCTCCACCACTATTCTGAAGCATACAATTTTAGACTCTCAAATCCGTAGTCAGCTGAAAAGGAGATAGAATGGGCTGTCTCCTCTAAACTAGAATGTGCAGTTAAGGCTGGCAGGCGTACACCTCGACATTTTTGATATTTCTGAGTATTTCCATCATTCTCTTCTTTCTCCTGGGCACTCCGACCCTTCCCATAGTCCTTACCCAAGTAAGAGAAAAATTTCAAACCTTAATTATTGTGTAGAGCCTGTTTTCTTCTCCCAGAGGCCAGGTGAGGGGAGTCGGCAAAGAAGAGAGACAAACCTCACAGAATAAGGACCAACTAGAGGGACTAGTGGGGAATTTTTGAAGCAGAAGGCAAAAGAGACCTGCTTTAGTGTGGGCCAGGGAGGGAGGGAGGCCCTCAAACAGGAGCTGTCCAGGAGCAGATCCAAAGGACCTGTGGCCTGCGCCTGTGCTGACCAGGACAGTGGCCACTTGCCATAGGTGGCCATTTAAATTTAAATCAAATAATGAGAAATGAAATACAAAATTTTGCTTCTCAGTCACACTAGCCACATTTCAGCTGCTCAATAGCCACACATAGCTAATGGCTACCATATCAGAGTGCACAAATATAGGACGTTTCTCTTTTTGCACAAAGGTCTGGTGGACAATGCTGACCTGTACACACCTTGTCTTTCACCAGCTCTGGACACTTGGAAGAAAAGAGGGAAAAGGCTTCAGACTGTTTCTGAGAAGATGGAGCAGGAAAGGAGGCGCCTGCACCCTGGACAAGGCAGAACCAAGGAGAACCTGCAGGCCTTTCCTTGCGAGCAGATCAGGGTGGACGCACAGACACTCAGACTGATGAACACATGAGGTTAGATTGGAATGTTGAGTGTCCAGCTGCCCACCCTGAGAGATGGTCCATAAAGGTAAGACTGAAGCCATTTGAGAACAGCCAGCTCTAGGAGAGGCAAGGTCAGGAAAGAACCCATGGGGAAAACAAGGGGTAGCCATCTGTGTGTGTTCACAGGAGGGGGTGTGGCATGGGAAGAGTCCTGTGTGGAGTCTGGCACCACCTGAGCATACAGCAGGCGCAAACGCAGTGTACCTGCAGGATTTCCTGGGCTAGTGTCCTGACTGGCCAGTGCAGATGCCTGGTCCACTGGGTGAGCTCCCACCAGGCAACTGAGTACAGCTGGCTCTCACTGCTGAGTCAGTAAGTTCTCAGCTACCAGTTACTAAGATCACTTAGTGTCACCTACCTCTCCTCCCTCTGGTTCCAAAATCGTTTGGGAACTTCTGATTGTGACTAGCACTTAATATTCACGTGCTTGCTGGTCCCGACTGCCATCACCTGCGATTCTCCTCGGGGTCCTCTTTGGCCTTCCAGCCTGCTCTGCTTGAATGCTGGAGAGGGAGGGGATTAACTAAGTTCATTAATAGAGGAGTTAATGCCTCTTTGCCTCCTGGGAACGGCCCTCAGTCAATGACTCTTGGGAAGTTGGAGGATAAAGACCCCTCTGGTGGGACAACTCTGAGGAGTGTTCTGCGCTCCCTCTCAGAGGCTCCCGTGGGAAGGAGCTCCATCTGCCCACAGTAGAAGGTTGCTTGTTCTATACCCTTTATGGACTTCCTTCCCTTCCCTGTCCCCACACCCCGCTGGTGCTGCCTGATACTGTCACTTCCCAATAAATTGCTTTCTCTAGACTCCTTGTCTCAAGGTCTGCTTCTGGGAGAACACAAACTAAGACAGAGAGGATAGGCACTGACTACAAATAGGTGTGTTCTAGTCGCCATGGATAGTCATGGTGTTCATAACAAATTCGTAAATTGGGATTGTCACCCATGCATAACTGTATACTTATGGTTCTGGTTCCCACTGCAACTTAGTGCTGTGAAACAACAATCATTTAATAGGATTATCATTCGTGGTTTTAGGGGTTGACCGGGCTCAGCTGGGTGGTTCTCAGTCAGATGGGAGCCGGAGGTGAGGCTGACTCAGGGGCTTCTTCCCACACACGCCTGGTGCCTGGGATGGGAAGACTCAAAAGGCCAGAGCAACCGTAGATCCTCGCGTGTCTCTGGTCTCTTACTTGGTGGCCAGGGCTCCAAAGGTGCTGGGGGGAGGGGGAGCCAGGCAGCAGCTGCATCACCTTTAAGACCTAGTCTCCAAAGTTTTGAGGCATCACTTCTGCTTCCCTGAAGCAAATCCCTTAGGCTCACCCATATGCAAGGGATGGATCTCAAAGGATTTACAGACATGTTAAAACCACCATAGTTAGCTTCAAGGGAGCCAGTTCCCACCCTGGTCCACTCTGGTTGCATTGACAGAGCTGTGACTCTGGAGTCCCCCTGGGGGGACTGGGGAGCAGCCCCTTGCCTCCAAGGGTCCTGGAGTCCTGAGGGGACCTGCGTGGCCTTCAGCTGCCTCCTCCAATGACATCTCAGCCTTGCTTCTGTCTGCAAAATAAGAGTGGCTCAGAGGCTGTGCAGTGTGGTCCCCTTTAGAAGGCAGGAAGAAACGAAGCCATTCCAGAAGGCTTTTCATCCAAAAGCATCAAAGTAATGAATTCATGAAAATAAATGTTGACCCTTCCTGGTGATGAGGTGGGGCTTCAGTACTTTGTGCAGCTTTAAGGACAGAATTTACTCGCTCTGTTTGCAGTGGTTCTTTTCTTTTTCCTCATGGACTTGCAAAACTTGAGAGCATTTGAGCGGAGAACTTCAAAGGAATAATTAGATAAGTGTTTTATTACAACTTTTTTTCACTTTTCAAAACAACAGTAGTTTGTATATGTGTGTGTGAGATACATTTCATACCACGTCAAAATTGCTACAAATATTCTCAAAGGCAGCTTGTTAATGTTATTTAACATTTCCTTAAGAAATCATCCTGTAAAATTTAGACCAAAGAATTAGAAAAGGTAAAATTCAATATACACAAATATCTGTTAGAGGAAACATACAAAATGGTAAATTAAGTTAAAATACTTATGAAAAATAATAGTCATTAATTAACATTATTCTTTTCATTAGTTGACATGAAATTCCACAAACATTTTGAAATTAACTTGATGCTTTTAAATATGGCAAATGGGCATAAGAACAAAGATGACTCAACTTTTATTTATATGATACATCCTAAGACTTTTCTTCTTTATGTTTAAAATAGTTCTTCTCAAAGTTATGGTTCTGAGCTACAGGTACAATGACTTAAAGGGAAAAGTCGTTTATTTCTCAGAATGTCTTTTGATATCCTATCACGTTATTATTTAATGTTACATTAAAGAAATTTTAGGAAAATTTTTTCACCTATATTTCTACCTAACCAGAGTGTTTTCCTTTTTTATGTATATGTGTTCCTATCAAATCTTTATCAAACCTACAAGTATGTAGACATTATAAGCATATATATTCGTTTGTATTTTGTTTGCTTAGGAAGGATAAGCATTTTCTATATTGCTACAAGTCTTTGTGATTAATTATTATTGAATAATAATTCAATGTACCAAATTTTACAGAACTCTTTCCCATCATGGCAGATGTGCGTTTCATCATATTTGGATATTACCAAAATATTTAGGTCTGTCCCAAAAAGCAGGAAGGGTTTTCCCACGGTGATCCACACTGTCACAGGCTTATTCAGAGTGTGGTGCCAGCATCTCTTCATATTTTGTCTGACAGAACTACGTCTTCATAAACTCACTCTGCACTATAGTGACTGGATTTGAAATTACGGTCAATGATCATTATTCATAGATTCTGTATTTGCAAATTTGCCTTTTTGCTAAAATTTATTTGTAACCCCAAAACCAATACTCATGGCAGTTTTGTGGTCATTATGGACATTTGCAGAGCAGTGAAAAATTTGAGTGGCCTGACACACATGTTCCCAGCTAAGGTTGGACAAGGCAACACTGCCTTTATTTTTAGCTCTTATACTCTAAGTGTCCTTTTTGTGGACTGTTTAGTGCCACATTTTTCATGTTTTTTTCTTGGCGATTTCACTGCTTAAAACTGCCCCAAAACAAAGTGCTGAAGTGCTGTCTGGGCACTTCCTAGACACAAGGAGGCTGTGATGTGCTTTACGGAGAAAATACATGTGGTAGATAAGCTTTGAGCAGGCATGCGTTATAGCGCTGTTGGCTACGAGTTCAATGTTAATGTCAACTATATATGTCACATAAAGTGTTTTGAAACAGAAACACATATGAAACAAGGTTATATATTGATGGGTTGACAAAAATGTGACCAGAGACTCATGAGAATCAAACCTGTATTTCCCTTTAGAGCTATAGTTCAGTATTAATTCAGTGTCTGTGGTGACTGTACAGAACGTAACTACCTCAAATGGCGAGAACTGACTATACATTGGGAGGGAGTCTGGACAAAGAAAATGAAATGAAGCCAGATCATAGAATCTCTCTTTTCCAATCTTTCAAAGAAACAGTAAAGAAAATAAAAAACTAGCAACTCCTCCAGAGAATTAAGACAGAGGGAAATCTCCCTGTGTCAGATCACATTGCTTTCTAGTCCCACTCACTAGCCAGCTTTATGCTGCTCTCTGCCCCAGGACGCTGACCTGTATGAATTCCATCAGTGGGGCTCCCATGCCCTCTGACTTCTTATTGTGTTTGGCTAAGGAGGTGCCCGGCGAGAGGCAGGGGGTGGAAGGGGAATGAGATCATGGCATTTGTCCCCTGGGCCCTCCACAGGTGGCACCTGAGGCTGCCTGACATCTAGATGGGCTCCCTCATCCTTCAGCAAATGACGGCCCTGTAATGGCTCTGGAGTTCCCTTGCACCTGCAGAATTGTAAATACCCCCTGTAAATAAACTCTCCTATGGTGCGTGTGCCTCTGTTTGCTGTGGGGACCCTGACTGACACACTCGCTCCCCAGCTCATTGTGCAAGGCTAGTATAACCTTGAAACCCAGACCAGAAAAGGCCCGTGTGAGAAAGAACAGTCTTGGGCCAGTCTGACTCTTGAACGTGGGTACAAATTTCTGAACAAAGCATCACCACACACCATGCACAGAAATCTAGATGGTTATGGATATGATGTGAAATGCTGAACTTTAAAAGTTTCAGAAGTTTTAAATGAAAATATAGGAAAGTAACTTTATGATCTTGATTTCCTAAATAAGACATTGAAACTGCAAACTCTAAGAGAAAAAAAGTCGATACGTTCCCTGCATTAAGTCTAAGAATTTCTTTTCACCAACGTAGCATAACTCAAATGAAAAGACAAGGTCACAACCCAGAAAAAGATATTTGTAGCACATGTACCCCAAAATAATTATTATTAAGGACATGAAAATCCTACAAATCAATGGAAGACAAATAACCAAAGCGAAAAAATGGGCAAAGGATTTGAAGAATGTTCCAACAGGGTCTTGGCCCTTTTCAGCTTTTGCTGCTCATTACTTCAGAAGGACGATTGTCTGCTCACAGAAAAACAGAAAGATAGCAGGAGAAAAGCAGAAGCAGGGGCGTGGCAGCCTGCAGAAACTGTGCGCTTTTTACTTGCTTTCAACATGGGAATTGATGCTTATTTAAATAGAGTGGTCTGTGCAGGAGCTGGCGAACCAATACTGGATTATGGAAAACATCTGCAGAGAGGAGACCAAAGGCTGCATGAGGACAACGGCCTGCAGACAAACCCTGCCATCCTCGATGCCAGGTGGAAGTCCTATGGAGACAGTGAGAAGGCTTGGCCTCTTATGACACATCCGACTTTCTGAGCTTCATGATTTCTCAGTTTTCTTAGTCTGGAAAGAGAAAATGTACACTGGGCCTTGTTTGGCAATGCCAGCTCTTAGCCATCTCTAGCACCACCTTGTCATTGTTGACATTATGCACCGGCTGCTGGCCTGCTCCCCAGGACCAGCAGGCATTTCCAGCCAAGGTCTGCCACGTCCTTCAGTGCAGCCCTAGGGACAAGGGCTCAGGGTCACAGTGAGGGCTGCCACTGGTGGCCTGGGCAGTGCTCCCCTGCAGCCTCACATGGGAGAGTACTCAGGCAGGTACCCGTACTGTGGATTGCTCCTTGCTGGGCTGGCGTTGAAGGGTTGCTGGCAGTAGGGTGGGTCTCAAATAGCTTTGCTTTCTGCCTGGGTGATACCCAAGTCAGCAGCCAGTCCAGACTAGGACGATTTAGGGGACAAAGAAGAACTTATTGAACAGTGCTACAAAAAGAAAACAAGAAAAGACGGTGGAGAGAAGAACCCAAATGAGAGCAGCACAGTTATTTGCAAGGGCTATTTGTTCACCTAGAGTGAGGAGCAGAAGCACAATAGCAGATGTAGGCTCATGAACAGGGGGTCGCGCTGCAACGCCTCTCGCAGCTCTGATGCTGGTCAGTGGCAATGAAGATGGAGGGAGGGCTTCGGGGAGGAGTTCATAGGAAAGCTTCAGGGCAGCTGCACCTGCTTCACCTCGATGGCCGCTAGAGGAGATTTCCCTCCCTACTGAAATAGCCAACGTGGTTGAGCCCTATGCACCAGGCACTGTGCTGGGCACTTCTGTGCCTCTTATAATTTAATTTTCACAGTCCTCTGAGGTATTTACTATTATACCAATTTTACAGATGAGGAAATTGAGACTCAAGGTGAAGCGATTGCTAAGCAACAGTAGAAAGGCTGCCTCCTTCCCCACTTCTGACCCTATTCTGCAGCTCTCCCACCATTCACAGCAGCCCGAGACGCACAGTGAGACCAGGACGGACCAGCCTGGATGTCTGGACTCAGCCTGGCTGGGCAGAGGATGCCCTAGTTGGCTACCTGTCCTGGAACATGCTGGCATCCTTGGGCATGGCTTCCCACGTGTTAGATGACCTACAGTTTCCCTCCTGTTTTGGGGAGTAAGGGCACCCCACTTCAGGTTCCCAATCAGAGGCATAACATGACGAGCAACGGTTTTTGACCAGACTGATGGGTGATCTGGGCAGACCTGAGAGCTCAGGTCAAGGAGGAGCCTGAGAAGTTCGTTGGGGAAGGGGCAAAAATGACAAAGGTAGGACAAGGGAGTGAATTAAAAGCCACAACCAAGAAACTCCTGGTCTCCAGACTCCTCAGCCTACAAGAGCAGAGCTTACAGTGATGGGACACACTCTGCCTTTGTTTGTTTCCTGTTTTTTGTCCCCTGGGAGCAGGCCTGACAAAGAATTCCAAATCATGGTTGACAATAGGCAAAGCCAGGAAGTTGTGCAGCTCACAGAGAGCCCCCGTTGGGCCCCACCACCTCACCCACACACCACACAGCCATGGGCTAACCTAAGATGAATCCCATCCATGTGCCACCGTCACTGGTCCAGCAGGGGCCCTGCTGCTGGGTCCAGCCATGAGACAGAAGGCCAGGTTTGCTGCACTCTTGGGAAAGACGCTTTCTCTTTCCTAAGAACCAACTACCAATGAAGCTGTCTTCCCCTGGGTGGTGTGGCAGCAGATGAGAAGATGGCCTGGGTGCAGGCAGGTGGGAGGGGCCATGGTGCAGACCTTCCTCTTGTCAGATTTGCCCCTATGTGGCTCTGGCCAAGGGCAGTCCTTTCTCACTCAGTGTCCTGGGTCATGAAAAGGAACACAAGAGTGGCAGGAAAGGGACCCCAGGCTGAGTGTCTGTTCTGTAGAAAGCACTGTGTTTATTCCTGCATACCCTTCATCCATCCGTCCATCCATCCATCCATCCATCCATCCATCCATCATCCAAACTGCTTTATTGAGGTATAGTTGACATAAAACAAACTGCACATATTTAAAGTGCACAGTTTGATGGGTTTTGACATATCTATCACCTGTAAAATCATCACTACAATGCATAAAATGAACATGTCTATCACCCAAAGTTTCCTCATGCCCCATTGCATTCCTTCCTTACTCTGTGGACATAGCAGGCCCCATATCTCCTACAATTTCATGCTATAATCAGGGCTCCTATTTTCTCCTTCTTTTATTTTTTTAAAATTTAAAAAAAAAATTTTAATTTTTACAGCAGTAACATTTGATTATAACATTATATAACTTTCAGATGTACATCATAATATATTTCGAATTCTGTGTAGATTACGTCTCGTTCATCACCCAAAGACTAATTACAGTCCGTCACCACACATGTACCTAATTACCCCTTTTGCCTTCCTCCATCCCCCCTTCCCCTCTTGTAACCATCAATCCAATCTCTGTTGCTATGTGTTTGTTTGTTGTTGTTTTTATCTTCTGCTTATGAGTGAGATCATATGGTATTTGACTTTCTCCCTCTGACTTATTTCACTTAGCTTAATGCCCTCAAGGTCCATCCATGTTGTTACAAATGGCCGGATTCTATCATTTCTTATGGCTGAGTAGTATTCCATTGTGTGTATATACCACATCTTCTTTACCCATTTGTCCCTTGATGGGCACCTAGGCTGCTTCCAAGTCTTGGCTATTGTGAATAGTGCTGTGATGAACATAGAGGGTGCAGGTATCTTTATGCATTTGTGTTTTCAAGCTCTTTGGATAGATACCCAGCAGTGGAACAGCTGGATCACATGGTAGATATACTCTTAATTTTCTGAGGATACTTCGTATGTTTTCCATGGTGGCTGCACCAGTTTACACTCCTACCAGCAGTGTACGAGGGTTCCCTTCTCCCCACATCCTCTCCAACGCTTGTTTGTCCCCTTCTCTTATTGAGAAGAACAGGGCTCATTTTTTCTCCTTTTCCCATGAACATAACTAGCCTGCCTAATGTACCCTTATTCCACGGAAATAATCAGGCTCCCTATTTTCCTCTTATCCTATGGCTATAACCAGGCAATGTATTTTCCTATTATTCCATGGAAATAAATAGGTCCTCTATTTTCCCATTGTTCTGGACATGACTGGGCCATATAGAGAGCCAGGTCCTTTAGGTCCCTATTAGTTCATGCACATGACCAAGTTCCCTATTTTTCCCTTTTCTATGGAAATGTCCAAAGACCTGCTATCCTCTAATTCCAGGGACATGACCAAGCTTCCTGTTTCCCTCTATTCAGTGGATCTAATCAGGCTCCTCATTTCTTCCTTACTCCGTGGAGAAGACCAAGGCCCCTATTTTCCACTTATTATATAGACATGACCAAAACCTCTATTTTCCCCTTAGTCTCTAGAAATAACCTGTCCTACTTAGTTTTCCTGCGACTCATAGCTATAACTCTTCTACCTATTTTCGTCTGATCCCATGTATTACCAAGTCTCCTATTTTCCCTTATTCCATGGACATGACTAGGACTGCTATTTTCCCCTTGGTGCACGATCATGCCCCCACTTTGTCCTTACTTCTGGCCATAGCCAGAGCCCTATTTTTTCCTTATTCCATGGATATAACCAGGACACCTAGCTTCCCGTTAAGCATGGAATTGATGGGACCTCCTCTTTCCCTGGATGTGTCCATTTCCCTTTTTTGCTTTTCTAGACACGACCAGGGCCCTTGTTCTCCTCTTATTCCGTGGAAATAATCAGCCCTCCTATCTTCCCCTAATCCATGGGGTGGCAGGCTGAATAATGGCTCTCCAAAAGATAGCCACGTTCTAACCTCTGTAACCTGTGAATATTACCTTATACGGCAAAGAAGGACTTTACATAAGTGGTTAAGTTCAAGATCTTGAGATGGGAAGATCATCCTGGAATTTCCGGGTGGGCCCTAAATGTGACCTGTGTATCCCTATGAGAGGGAGATTTGATGCAGACAGAGGAGAAGGAGGCTGTGTGACCATTGAAACAGAGGTTGGAGCGATGTGGCCACGTGCCAAGGGATGCTGGCAGCCAGTGGAAGCTGCACCCGGCAAGGAACAGGTTCTCCCCTAGAACTTCTGGAGGGAGTACAGCCCTGCTGACATCCTGATTTTGGTCCAACAAAAATGACTTCAGACTTCTGGCCTCCAGAACTGAAAGAGAATAAATTCCTGTTGTTGTAAGTCACCAAGTTTGTGGTAATTTGTTATAGTAGCTATGGGAAACCAATACACGCATGGACATACCTGTGATCCCAATTTTCTTCTTATTCCATGGACATTTTAGTGTGTTGAATTGTGTTCCCCCAAGATGCAGAGCCAAGTCCTGACCCCTGGTACCTGTGAATGTGAACTTATCTGGATACAGAGTCTTTACAGATTTAATAAAGTTAAAGATCTTAAGATGAGATCATAATGGATTTAGAGTAGGCTCTAAATCCAATGACTGGTGTTCTTCTAAGAGAAAGAAGAGAGAGATTTGAGACAAGGTGACACAAGGACAAAGGCCATGTGAAGACGGAGGCAGAGACTGGAGTTATGCTGCCGCAAGCCAAGTAACTCCGGGAATGACATGAAAAGTCCCCCTTTTCTGGTTTTATTGAAGGACATAGCCAAAGTCTATATTTTCCTTTTATCCCACTGAAATTACTAGGGACTCACTTTTCTCCTACTTTATGGATATAGCCAAGGCCCATATTTCTTAAGCAGGCCTATTTTTTACGTGTTTAGCCCTATGTTCACAAGCTTCCTAATATGGCCTCTTGAATACTACTTTCCCTTCCTCAGGTCCTCAGTCCGACAGACATATCCCAGATTTCCAGGGCTGACTGAGCTTGTCCAGGTCTGGGCACTTGCACACACTCCTACGAATCCTGATATATCCATTTAAAAATGCCACTCCTGCAGCTCAGGCTCAGGATATTCCAAGGCTGTCACCTCCATCCGCTGGACAGGGCAGGCTCTGAGGGTCAGGGGGGTGTTGGAAGAGGTCCTTGCAGGATTTTCATGCGGCAGGGTGGTCTGGGGTCTGGGGCGGTGGGGATCTGACAGACCATGGGCTTCAGTGTGCGGGTTCAGAGTCGTCGGGAACGGCACAGAGGATGCTCCTGAGGGCCGCCCGATCCCTGGCCTGGGAACAGATTCTTTGCCGATGTTCATTTAGTCTCCACCACAATCCAAGAGTAGTGCTTTTTCCATTCTCATGTTATAGATGAAGAAACTGAGGTTTGGGAGACTAAGTAGCTCTCCCAGAGTCACCCAGCAAGGGATTGGAACCCAGGAAAGTTGGGTTCCAAGACCCGTGCTTCCCCCACCAAATCATGCCACTTCTCAAAGACCAAGGTCCCATTTATTTATTTTTGAACATTTTAACCTTTGTTTTGAAATAATTTCAGACTTAAAAAAAGGTTACAAAAGTAGCATAAATGTTCTCGTATGCCCTTCACCCCTTTCTCAGATGTTAGCATTGTACATAATTACAGTGCAATGGTGAAAATGAGGAAGTTAACATTCATACAGTACTATTAAGTAATCCACAGACTTTATTCACTTTTCACCAATTGTCCCACTAACGTCCTTTTTCCAGAGCAGGACCCCATTCAGGATCCCACTTAATGAGTGTTTCAAAAATAAGGAGCTCTTATGGGTGCAAGTCGTGGGTTCAGGACAGGTTACCCCAAAATATGGCACCTTGGCAAATCAAATATCTTAAGCTGAGGGAGTTTAAGAAAATGGCAGGAGCCAGCAGAACACTCTGACCTCCCCACTGGCCCTCGCTCCCTGAAGGCAGGGAAAGGGCCTTCTCTGTTCCAGGAGGACAAAGGACGCCCTGTCACCAGAGACAGGGGACCTAGGGTCGAGCAGGCTGCACAAACAGACCTTGTTACCTCTTCACCATGGACTACCTACCCCTAGCAAAACCCCTTTGTCTTGTCAATTCTTCACAAATTTATTCTTTTTTTGGTCTAAAAGATATAAAAGCTTCCTGCTCTGGTCACTTCTTTGGGTTTCCATTCTCTAGTGAAGGCTCCCACGTAGATGTAAAAATTCAATAAAATTTGTATGCTTTCCTCCTGTTAATCTGCCTATGTCAGTTTAATTCTTAGACCCAGCCAGAGACCCAAAGAGGGGAGAGGAGAATCTCCTCCTCTCCACAGGCAACACCCATTTATTCATTTCTGAATAAGGCTTACAGCTTATTCCTCCCTCACAGGGAGGCTGGGATTACCTCACAAAGCTCCGCTGGGATCTCACCAAGACAGCAAGTGCTAGCTCCAGGGCCTGCAGGCACAGTGGGATCCAGCAGGCAGATATCTGTGGTGGGTAGGTGGCAGGTGAGTAAAGGGAACCCAGCCCTAGAGGAAGTGCAGGGAGTAGTTGACGGCTGAGTTAGACGGCTGGAACCCACAGTAGATAAGTAGAATGTACCACGCCCTGTTTCGTGTCCCTGATTCCTCAGATCTCAGTTCAGATATTACCTTCTCCATGAGCCTTCCCCAGTTCCCACAAATGGCGCTCTCTACCCCACATACCAGCTCTTAGTACCTAGCACTGTAAAGGTCTGTTCTGGGAGCTTTCTTCCTCGCAGTTCCAAGCTACCCTCAAGGTCAGATAGTAGACTATAAGTCGAGGCAGAGTCAATAATACACCTTAGGTGTGAAGGCAGGGGAGGGTCTTGTCCATCTTGGCAGGTGTTTGGAAATTATGCTTGCCTGAATCGCCAGAGAACAGAGCGGGTGTCATAGATGTGTGGAAAATGTACTGAGCTGAGAGTGGGTTGGGCAGCCATGCCAGGAGATTTCCCTGGTTGGTCCTTTGGTCATATTGTGGGCAGAGCCTTGGAAGAATGAGTTCCAGTCTCAATCTCTGTTTAAATGCAGGCAGGCCATCTCCTGGGGAAGCCTGTGCTGGCGAGGGCTGCCGCTGGAGAGTGAGCAAACCACAGCCTGGCGCCTCCCCACCCTGGAAGGTGCCGTGGATAGGAGGTCTCTCAGCTGTGGAGATGGGAGTTGGATGCTGGAGGAGCCCTCTGCTGCTGCTGGCTGCCTTGGTCCTGGCGGCCAAGTTGGGTCATTTTCAAAGGTGGGGAGGCTTCCAAGAGAAGTCCATGAGTCAGAAAAACATAAATTCAACGCTCAAATTCTTCATTGAAACCTACAACAATGCTAGTAACGACACCTACTTATTTGGAGTTGACAAGCTACTTCGCAGTCAGATGCAGGTTTGTGCCTCAGTTTCTCCAGATGTGCACACTGCCCCCATTCTTGCCCACTCAGACAAGTGGGGACACCCTGCGGTTCCCAGAGAGACTGAAGTGATGGTTTCACCAAGTGGCGAGTGGCCTCACTTGGCATGGATGTGCTTTAGAGCTGTTCAGGCCCCAGTGTTGCCTTAGTCACCCTTCCAAGATGCTAGCCTAAGGCCTGGAGTGAGATCCCAACTCTCTTACTCTTAGTCTGGAGCAAAAACGTCCCCTGAGATTCTCAACAGGCCTTCCTTGGGAAGAATTGCCTTTCATTCTGAAATTAGGTCCTATCAAAGTGATAGCAGGTTCCCGGAACAATAATATTTCAGTGTCCAAGACTGTAAAATCTGAGTCTTTATCGGGTTTTTTGGGAAGCACTTCCTAGCTGTGTTCCACATAAACCTGGAATTACACAGATCATCTTTCTTTTTGTTAGTTTTATATATTATATTTCTCTGAAATATATCAATTGAAGGATGACAGAGGAAAGAGAAGTTGTTTGAAAACCACTTTTGTTGGTCCAAGCTGCCCTCAAGTTCAGATAGTAAACTATATAAGTTGGGGCAGAGCCAATTTGGAAAAAATAGCTCACTAGGAGAAAAGTGCTCTGGTCAGAAATAGGGGCAGTGGGAATAGGAGAAACCAGTAAGGGTAGGGGCAGAGAGGGGTGAACAGTGTTAGTATGACACAAATGGCCTTATGTCACACCATGAAGACATTAGCCTGTTCCCATCTCCGTCACACACTCTTGCCGCAAGATGGCAGCTTGTCAGGGCCAAGAACATTGAGGTGACTTGGCCACAAGGTGGCAGCCAAGTTCTTCTCGAAGTTGGCTTGTTTTCCCCATCTGTCTTCTCAAGGATGAATCTGAGAATCTGAGGAGGCCTGTCCTGTGGAATCAATCCATTGTCATTAACAGTTCACTTTAAAAGAATTGCTTGTGAGCAAACTTTTGATGTCATTCAAATGGATGACTGGACAGAACGAGTATGCCCCTTGGTAGCTGGGTGACCTGGGGCAAGGGTCCTTGGGCATCTCCACACTTGTGGCTGCGTGGTTGTGTCCATCCTAATCCCTGACAGAGGGGCTCAGGAGGTGGCACGGTGTGCTGCCTGTGCCTGGGCTCCAGGTCCCCCATCGTCATTGTGGGATCTTGGTCAAGTGCTATCCATACTCTCCAGGCCTCAGTTTCCTCACTTGTAAAGAGTGAAGCGGCACTTGTGAGAATATTTCTATTGTTAGGATTATTCCTGTTATCAACAATCAAGTCTAATAACGAATAAGAAGACGCTTCACAGCCTGGAACGTTAGTTAAATTTACAGCCAGCGATTTTAGTTTCTTCATACATACAGAGTGTGCTGAAGATCAGTGTGAAAGCGCTTGGCACTAACCCTGCAAGATGCCATTGCCTGGATGGAACTGTCCTTTGATGAAGAGCACAAGAGCCGTGCATCCTGAGGTTCTGCTGGTGGATGCCGGGACCAGGATGGCCATACTGCCCTCAGCCCCTGTCCCTGCACGCGTTGAGGTTTTCTGGGGATGTTTTCCCCCTGGGGGCAGTGTGAGCGCTCTCTCCCTCTATTGCCACTCTAGAGAGTGCCAAGCCTTCTCATTTGGTTTGACCACTGACACTAGGACTGGGAAGCAGGGAACATCCAGGAGCTTCTCCCCTCACCGGTGCAGAACTCTCTAGTCCACACGTTTACTTGGGGAGTCCAGCTCAGCTTCCAACAGGCAACAATAATCACCAAACCATTTGTTAGCGTTTTTTTTTTCCGGGTGTGGGGCTTCCCTGCCACAAAGGGCTTTCCCTATCTTTAACCACGCAAGCCTTCACAGCCTCATACTTGGATGTAAATACAAGAAGACAAAGCACAGTAACAGGAAACAGGGGTGTGTTTATCACTCGCACATACCCTCGGAAGAAGTTGACACTATTCTCATTTTTGAGTTGAGGAAACTGAGACTCAAGTAGGTAGAGGGAGTTGGCCAAGGTGACAGAGATGGCAGGGGATTAAACCAGAACTTGAGCACAATTCTTCTGTCTTTTGTTCTGTCGCTCTCCCAACTCCACAGCTGCTTCAGAGTAATGTTCCTGACACTTTGCTAAAACATTTAATAATTTGTAATTATTAAGTTGTTTTAAAATTAGTTTTATGCACTCAGTGAAATACACGCTTCCCTTTCACCCACATAACAGCTCCTTGAGCAAGCACAATTATTATCTGTGCTCTGTAAGTGAAGACACTGGAGTTGCGAGGCGCTTGCCCGGGATCACAGCATTAGCAGATGGGGACCTCTTGCCCCGTGTTGATTTGATTCCTAAGCCCATGTTTTTAGCTGTGTTGCCAAACTGCCTCCCATCAGGTTTGTTGGGAAGGAGAGCGGGGAGGGAGGACATGGATGAAGGGAACTGAGAGAGCTGAGAGACAAGGTGTGGCTCTATGCATTCTGAGGACCCTGTGTGCAGACTGGGGGCTGTGCTGGAGCTGCAGAGCAGCCAAGCTCGAGCTGTGTAGCCTCCCTCGTCCCAAGGACACAAGGGAGACAGGTGGAGACACTGCTGTGGCTGCAGCAGTGAAGCCAGTCCAGAGCAAGAGAATGGGTTCCACCTATGCTGGGCACTGACTAGGGTCTGCAGTCGCAACTGTGCATCCTCCAGCCTGGGAGGGGAGGAGAGAGCCGTGCTTTTGGTGGATGAGCTCTAGGAACAGGGACTGTGGCTCCTGGGGCATCACTCTCCTTCCTAATTTTTCCTGGAAAGAGTCAGCAACTGGATGCTTGGAGTCAAAATTAACAGTGCCATTGCTTCTTGGTAGCTGACGACGGGAGTGGAGTATATGGTCACCGTGAAGATTAGCCGGACCAAATGCAAGAGGAACAGCACAGAAAGTCCTTCATGTCCTGTTCAAAGCAAGAAGGATCTGCAAAAGGTGTGTTGGATGGGACTCATGATCAAGAGGGAAAAAAGTAAAAATTTTACAAGTAAACACAAGTTGGACATTGACAGCTTTTCCCACTGTGTGGATTGGGGTGGGGCGAGGGCGTAGCCCCAAGGCTGCCTGATGCCGCCTGAGGCCCTTGGGCACGGGAGGAAGCTCTCTAATTGGGCAGTCTTCCCATTCTGTGCTGGAACCCACCTGGCCCCAGGCCTCCTGGTCACTGGACTCCTGCCCACCCAGCCCATTCCCTGGCCCTCACGTAGAAGCAGCGCTTACTTTCCTTGGGGACCTCAATCTGGTCTCGGCTTGCACTCTCCAGATCCCTGAGGATTGTCCAGTTGCCTCCTTGTCTTCCAAACTCTGCCCACCCTTTCCTAGTCCCTCCTGGTGGCATCACCTGCAAGCTGGCAGATACAGGGTCTCTCCCTGTGCCTGGGTGCAGTGTGGGAGGGCTGGGGTGGTATGTGGGGGAGAGTGCCTCTCTAGCTGGGGAGGGGGAGCCCAGGGGGAGACTCCTGTTCTGGGCCTGGCCCCCACACCCCCACCATGTGACAGGGAGCAGATCCTCCGTGTCCCCATGGTCAGTGTGCAGCCTCAGTGAGGGGTCCAGACTCCCAAGGCAAGGGCCTGAGGGGGCAGGAGCTTTTTGTTCACCTCCAACAAATATTTCCCTGAAGTTGATTGTTTTCTTTCTCCTCCCACAGAGTCTCATTTGTGATTTTTTGGTATACACTGTGCCCTGGATGAACTATTACCAGCTCTGGAACAACTCTTGTCTGGAGGCCTAAGTGTGTTTGCGTAAAGCTCCTTGATGAAACCCTAGACTGCCCCCCGTGCACGTTCTGTTATAGGCTTCAGAAAGGAGTACATCTCCCTCATCAGGGTCTCGCTACACACCCACTCACAGACATAGACACACACACACTTACGCATGCACACTCACATAGCACACTCATACACAACACACACATGCACACTCGCACTGCAGGCTGTCACATGCACTCACTCTCAGACATGCATTCTCACACACTCTCTCACACTCTCACACACACTCGTGTATTTTCGGTGGTCGGCGCAGTTTGAGCAGAAGGTTGTTAGCTCTTTGGGGAAGCTCATGATATTTTCTACTTCGGCTGTCTCTCTGAGGCTTTGCCCCATCCAGGCACCTCGTGACCTCTGGCCTGAGCTTGGCAAGCTCTGTTTCTTCTCTACACACATACAACTCTGTGACTGAGGCACGTCTTTGTGGGTGTGTTCAAGGTCCCCCGGACCACCCCCAGGTTCAGTAACTCACTGGGAGGATCCCCAGGACTCGGCCTGGAGCCACAGTCAAGGCCATGATTTACCAAGGTGAAAGGATAATAAGTAGAATCAGCAGAAGGAACAGGTGTGTGGGAAGAAGTCATAGGAAGCCAAGGGCAGGCTTCCAGAGTCTTCTCCCAGTGCAGTCACACAGGCCACTGTGGGAAATGCTGTCTGCTGGGGAAGTGCAGTAGAGGCTTTGCGCCATGGGTTTTCCCTGGAGCTGGTCACGCAGGCAGCATCTGCCTACCATGTACCAAAATTTCAGGCTCCCACAAGGAAAGCAGGTGTTCTGCGTAAATCACATTGTTTGTACAAACAGTATAGACAAAGCGAGGCCCTCTTATCATTCAGGGAAAGGTTTATATCAATGTAGGGAGCTGTTTATCGTCTGAAGTCCACACTCCAGCCAAGGCCCACTTTGCAAGCAGGTCTTTTCAAGGGCAGTGGTCTTGGGCTGGCCGTGGGATCTCAGTTCTTCAGAAAGAGCTCCTGAGTGTCCCATGTGCTCACTGCTGGTGGAATGAGACCTCTGGTGTCCTCCCTTGTGTACTCACAGTCAAGCAGAGAGGCACACACTGGACCAGAAACGAGGAGTGGATGTGGGCTGAGATATACCACTAGACCAGTTGGTCTCCTCCCCAGGGGCCAGTCCCACCAGCACAGTCATAACGCCAACTAGAAAGAGTATTTCTAAGGGGGAAAAGTAAACACACAAGCAAGAACCTCAAATTTTCCCAGGAGGCCTGAGGGAGCAGGGGAGGTGGAGGGAAAGAGTTAAAGGGGGTGAAACTCTTGTTCGAAGAAGAGGGAAGACAGAAGCATCCAGTCCTGCAAATCCAACCTCATTGAGGGCTGACCAGGCCCCTGGCACTGGCCTGCTGCCCTCGTTCTCTTGTTTGATCGTCATGACAACCCAGTGAAACAGAGACTTTGACCTCCACCTTACAGGGGAGGAGCCCCCAAAGATAACCTCTGTCCAGATCCTAACATCCTAGCTGAGTTTGGCCTGTTGGTTGAACTTTTAGAAATGGAATCATACAGTGTGTATTCTTTCGTTTCTGGCTTCTTTTACTCAACATATTTATGAATCCATCCATGTGGTGTGTACTTGTAGTTCACATTTATTATTGTGTAGAATTCCATCGTGTGACAATATATTGCAATTTGTTTATTCACTCTACTGATAATGGGCTTTTGGGTAGTTTCTAACTTTTAGGAATAATAGCTACTAAAAATAAACAAATGTGTACAATGTCTAATGGTGGACTCACTCATGTGTTCTGTTGGGTACACACCTAGGGGTGGAATTGGTGGATAATATGATGTGTCTGTGTTCAGTCTTTAGCTAATTTACTCAAGATCTTTTAACTTTTTAAGTTTTTTACTTAGTTTACCACTCTGTTACTTAATTATTGTTTAAACCTTGTTCAACCTCTAAATTCTTACTTTTTTGTGTCTTTTATTTATATGGCCTAATTGTTTTGTGTCTACCTTTATTTTATGTGATTTCATAGGGGCACTCAATTTTTTAATAATATTTTACCAAACTTTATGGCGTTGCTTTGAATTTTTAAAGTGAACTTTCCCCATACCACCTGCTTACCTTGTTTTTGTAAATGGCAACCGGGAGGGACCGGCACAAGGTGGGCCTGTGTGACAGGAGTGGGGAGTCCAGGCCCTGACCTCTAAAGGACCCAGGACAGATCCTTACAAGAGAGAGACAGAGAGATTTGGCAGAGACACATGGAGGAGAGGGCGTGTGAAGATGAGGCAGAGGTGGCAGTGATGCGGCCACAGCGCAGGAATGCCAGCAGCAGGAAGAGGCTGGCAGAGACAAGGAAGAGAGTCTCTCCCAGGCCCTCCAGAGGGAGCATGGTCCTGCTAATAGCTTTTATTTCAGACTTCATGGCTCCAGAACTGTGTGAGCACAAATTTCTCAGTTTTAAGCCACCAAATTTGTGGTAATTTGTTACAGCAGCTACAGGAAGTTAACACACCAGGTTTTCTTCTTGCTTCATGTATTTCAGACTTGAGGATAAAGGGCTGGCAACCTGGAAATGCCGATAGGTACAGAAAAAAAATGCCTCAATAAAAGCCTGCTCTTTCTAGCCAAAGGACCAGGAAAGGGGCAGCCCATTAGGACAGAAAACTTGTAGACAATAACTGCTCTGCTCTTGCCAGGCACCACAGGAAAAAAATGAAGCTCACAACCCTCCCACCCAGCAAAAGCTGAGTAGGGAGCCTAAACCTTCACTGTCCTGAGACTGCAATGGGGAGCCCAAAACTCACACTGGGATGGTGCTAGAAAAGGCCAAGTAGGGAGCTGACACTTTCATCCCTTTTGGGTGGTGACAAGCCCCCTCCTCCCTGTGGTGATAGTGAAGACCCTGTGGAGAGCCTGGACTTCTGTTTTCCCACTGAGGTGGTGTCAGAAGAGGCATGCGGGCAGCAGGATGAGGCACTCCTGTCCCTCCCAGACAGAGTGGCTTTAGCAGAGGCCTAGTGGGGAGTCTGAACTCCCACCCCTGTCCAGCTGTGATGAGGAGTCCCCCCATTTTGTCAACAGAGGCCGAGTGGAGAACCTGGGTTTCCATCCCCACCTGGTGGTAATGAGGTGGCCTCTCTTCCCATCAGAGGATGCCTGCTAAAAGAGATGTAAATAAGATTCAGAGTTGTAATATGAAAACATTGAAGTTTTCATAGAAAATCACTTGTCCTACTAAGAAACAGGAAAGTTTAAACATAAATGAGGAAAGATAATGAATAGATGCTAACATAGAGATGACACAGATTTAACATCATTTGATAAGTGCATAGGGTTCTTGGACCCAATTCCGACGTGCATGTGGAAGCTTCCGCATACCAGCAAGTTATTGGACATCAGTAGGGTGTCTGAGAACGCAGTTCAATTCAGACACTAGCTACCTGGAGATAGAATCAGATTCCATAGGTGAAATGCTCAGTCTCACAAGATGGCTGTCCAGTTCAGATGCAAGTTGCAAGCTCAGGTTGTTTCCTGTGCTTCAGACTGACCGGCTACAAACTGGAGGTTCCAATGACCCCTCCAATTCAGGTTACTACCTGTACTTCTGCCTGACTGGCTGTAAATCAGAGGTTCCCGTGACCCTCTCCTCAGGTTTGATTAATTTTCTAGAACAGCTCACAGAACTCAAGAAAACCTGTTTACTCACCAGATTACCAATTTATTACAAAGGATATTACAGGATACAGATTAACAGCCAGGTGAAGAGATACAAGGGGGAGGTCCTGAACAAAGAAGCTTCTATCCTCACATAGCCGGAGGCCTGGCATGGTGGCACATGGAAGCATTCTGCTTCCACAATGTGGAAGCTCTCCAAAAAAAAAAAAAAGGCAAATGAGCTGTCCTTCAGATTTTTATGGAGGCTTCATTACGTAGTCATAATTGACTAAGTCATTAGCCATTGGCAATTGATTCAAGCTCAAGCCCCCTGCCCTACCCAGAAATCAGGGTAGGACTGAAAGTTCCAATCCTCTGATCACTTGGCTGGTTCTCCTGGCAACCAGCCCCCACCCTTGGGTGGGGTCCAAAAGTCACCTTCATTTACATAAACAAGACCCCCGTTTTATCTATATGGCCTTGAAGCATTTTTAGGAAGTGAGGACAAGACACCAAACATTATAATAGAAGATGCTCCCATTGCTCTTACCACTCTGGAAATTCTAAGGGTTTTGGAAGCTGTGAGCCAGGAACTGTGGATGGAGATCAAATATATCTGTGAAACATATTTTGGCCACCTGAATGACTAAATTTATATATTTCTTACAATCATGATATCATAACAAGCATTGTAAAGCAGTCATAAGAATGCTGCAATGAGCAATTATGAACATGCTTCAAACAAGTGAGCAAAGAGAAAGTCTCAGCAAAGATGTAACAAATCTCACAAAGAAATAGAAGAAACAAATGGAAATTTTAGAATTGAAAAATACAGTAACTAAAACATTCAATGGTTGGGCTCACCAGTGGATGGAGGGAAAACTGGAAGAGAAAACAATAGAAACTACACAATCTGAACCACAGAGAGAGAGTCAACTAAATATATGAATAGAGCCTCAGAGATTTGTGAGACTATTACAAAAGACCTAACACATTGAAGTCCCAGAAGGAGAGGAGACAGAGGGGCTGAAAAGCGATTTGAAGAAATAATGGCTGAGAAGTTCCCAAATTTGGCCAAAGACCTAAACCTATAGATTCAAGAAACAGAGTGAATCCTAAACAGGATAAACCCAAAGAAATCCACACCAAGACACATCAGAGTCAAACTTCTGGAAATTAAAGACAAAGAAGAAAACGTGAAATAGAAGACAACTTACCCTTAGGGGGAAAAAAACTCCAGTTGTAATGACAGCAGATCAAAAACCACTGAGGCTAGAGTGGCACATTTTTCAGGTGATGTAGGGAAAAAAACCCTGTCAACCCAGAATCCTATAGCCATCAAAAATAGCCATCAGGAATGAAGGGGAAATCAAGCAAGTCTTAGATGAAGGGAAGCTAAGAGAATTTGCACCAGAAGCCCTACTCTAAAAGAATAGTTAAAAGAATTTCTCTAAATAGAAAGGACCTTATATATGAAGAAATCTTGGAACATCGGAAAGGAAGAGTTTAAAAAGTAAAAATATGGGTAAATACAAGAAGCTTTCTTTTTCTTGAGTTTTCTAAATTACATTTGATGGTTAAAGCAAAAATTATATCATTGTCTGATGTGGTTTTCAATGTACATAGAAGAAATATTTAAGACATTTGTAAATTAAGAATGATAAAAAGATGTAAAGGGAGGTAAACTTTTCACATTTCATTCAAACTGGTAAAATATTGACACTAGTAGCCCAGCAAGTTATGCATATATAATGTAATATCTAGAGCAACCACTAAAAAGGCCATGCAAAGAGACACACTCAAAAACAGTACAGATACATAAAAATGAAATTCTTTAAAGAATGTTCAAGTAATTCACAGGAAGGAAGAATAAATAAGTCCCACAGAAAAAAAAGCAGGGAGAACAAACAGAGGATAAGAAGTAAAATGACAGACTTAAGCCCTAACATACCAATAATTACATTAAATGGCATTTCAAACTACATATAAATGGTCTAAACAAGCCAATTAAAAGATAGAGTTTGGTAGAGTGGATTTAAAAAAACTTAACCCATCTATATGCTGTCTACAAGAAACTTCAAATATAATGATATAGGTAGGTTGAAAGTAAAAGGGTGAAAAAAGTTATATTATACAAACATTAATCAAAAGAAAGTAAAGGAGGGTATATTAACATCAGACAAAGTAGACCTCAGAACAAAGAAAATTACCAAAGATAGAGAAGGACGTATATAGTGATACATCCACTCTGGAAAATAGTTTGACGGTTTTTTAAAAGAACCCTAAAATATTCTTTACTATGTAATGCAGCAATTGCACTCCTGGGCATTTAACCCAGAGAAATGAAAATTTGTGTCCACACAAAAACCTGTACATGATTGTTCATAAAGTTTTATTTGTAATAGCCCAACACTTGAAAACAAAAATTACATCCTAAAATAGGTAAATAGTTAAACAATCTGTGGTACCATAATAGACCATGGAATCCTACATAGCAATTAAAAGGAACAAACTACTGATATGTGAAACAACTTGGATGGAGCCTAAGGGCATTATGACAAACCTCAAAGGTCATGTACTGTACAATTGCATTCATATAGCATTCTCAAACTGGCAAAATTATAGAGATGGAGAATAAATCAGTGGTTGCCGGGAATTTGAAGCGGTCAGGGAGAGGGAAATGTGACTACGGAGTAGTACAGAGTATCTTTGTGGTGATGGGATAGTTCTGTATCTTGATTGTGGTGGTGGTCACATGAATCTACACATATGACAAAATGACACATATACTCAGTGTACCAGTGTCAATTTCCTGGTTGTGATATCTCTCTATAATTACATAAGATACAATCAAGGGGGAGGAAACTGGATGAAGGGTACAAGAGACCTCTCTGTACTGTCTTTGTAACTTCCTGTGAATCTGCAATTATTTCAACATAAAAAAAATTTAAAAACTCACTGGGCTGAGAAATAAGATCATTGGGCACAAATGTTCTGCCTTACCTTTAGTCTCTGCCAGGATAATAATCCCTGCATCCAGACAAAGTAGCCAACATACCAGAAGAGCATTGATTAATATTAAATTACTACTGCTGCTGCCAGTATTCTTTTTTTAAATTTATTTGATTTTATTGAGGTCATAACAGTTTATAACATTGTGAAATTTCAGTTGTACATCTCTATTTGTCAGTCAACAGATATATGTGCTTACCCCTCAACCCCCTTCCCTTCTGGTAACCACTGATCTGTTCCCTATGTCCGTGTATTAGTTTATCTTCCACATATGAGTGAAATCATACTGTGTTTGTCTTTCTCTGTCTGGCTTATTTCACTTAACATAATACCCTCAAGGTCCATTCATGTTGTTGCGAATAGGACTATATGTCTTTTTTAATGGCTGAGTAGTATTCCACTGTATACATATACACCACATCTTATTCACCCGTTCATCAGTTGATGGACTCTTGGGTTGCTTCCACATCTTGGCTATTGTGAATAGTACTGCCTACTGCCAGTATTCTTACTAATTGTTAACATTTACTTGACTATCTGCTTTGTGTTAGGCACCATGTTAAGCAATTTACATGCATTATCATTATTAACCTTTATAATTACCCCAAGAAATAGGTACTGTTATTTTCAGTTAAAGATAAAGAAATTGTAGGTTAACATTTTCCCAGATGGTTGGCAGAGGGGAATCCCACTTGGGTCCTGCCTGAAACAGGGTCCCTCCAGAACTTTGGTAGGGAGAATAGGAGATGGAAAAAATTTACTCTTTCCAAGCTCCCAGCTATTTTCCACTGGTAGACACTTGGTGTGGCTACTATGCATCACGGGTCACAATTCACATGTGCAGGGAGTATCCTCTTGGTGCTGTGTATATATCCTCTCACATCTTATCCTTCTGTGCACACCAGTTTCAAATGCCAGCACCTGTCCCCCTTTTTCTCAGCCTGCTTGCTCTGCCCTCCAACCACCCCAGAATAGAGGTTACAGGGAATTAATGCCCCTGCAGCCAATAGCTGACTGGAGCTGTTGGATAAATACCCCGGCTCCCTCTCTCTTCAGGTAGAATAATGTTCTGTGTGTGTGTTCCACAGTGTCCCTAGGGCTCCCCAGCTATTTTAAACCCCAGGGCTTTTGCTTGAGCTCTTGGGGACAAGATCTGCTTCTCTCCTACTGGATGTGAATGAGGACAGATGTGACCTGGTGAGTTGCCGGCACCCCCTTGCGACAACATGGAGGAAATGGAGTGGAGAGATGAGGTAGGTGACATTGTTTGAAATCCTGAATCAAGCTGTTGTGTGTGGGATACTTATTCCGCACTGCTAATGTGCCATTCATGGAAGGGAGCTCCATTAACGTAGTGTTCCTGGTTCCTCTCTGTCCTCAATCAGTCTTCTCCTGGAGGAGTTAATCTGGTTGGTCTCTTTGGGAAGAACAAGCTGGGTGCTGTAACCCAGGTCGTCCTCCTTTCCATATGGGGCATATATTTTGCTAGATACCTCCAAGGAGAGGAATCTGTCTCTGAGGCACCTGCTGTGGTCTAACGTTGCTGATGCTGGGGATGTAAATGTAATTCTAGAACTTGATATTGGAAAGTGCACTTGTCAGCAAAGATAAAGCACATCTCTCAAACCAGTCCTTATCAGTAACAAAGACTCTCATCTGTTTTTGTTTTTGGTGAGGAAGATTGGCCCTGAGCTAACATCTGTGCCAATCTTACTCTATTTTGTATGTGGGTCACCGCCACAGCATGGCCTGATGAGGGGTGTGTAAGTCTGAGCCTGGGATCTGAACCCACGAACCTGGGGCTGCCAAAGCAGAGTATGTGAACTTAACTACTTTGCCACCAGGCTGGCCCTGGCCCTCAACTTTTTAAATTACTTATATTATTTCTCCCTGTTTTGCACTTTAGACAAGGAAGGAGATACTCTTCACTGAGCCTCTCAGAGATGCCATCATAAGCCGTACTTGCAAATATCTCTTGGCAGTTCAGTTAAGTGACTTTGAGCTTCATTCCTCCTCCTTCTTCTCATCTTCTTCTTCTTGTTTTAAAATCTAAAGAATCCTACTAGATATAAGGATGGAGTTGAAGTTCTGCTGTCATGTACGTATAGGCTATAAGGCCAGAAATTATTCATGTCACTTCATTTGGATGCCAAAGCTGCCCTGGCCCAGAGAAACTTCAGATTATATTATTATAAGCTGATGAATTTGGGGAAAAAAAGAGTGGAACCATACACACTAACAGCATTGAGAGAACAGGTTGACACACATTTATTTCTATGTTGAGAATCGCTGCTCATCGCAGGGTACTCTCACATATGGTGGCCGCAGGTGTGTGCTCCAGGACACCTAGCCATTGGTGCAGTTTTTGGTCAGAATTTTGTACTTTTCAAACCAGGGAACAACATACACTGTGTAGAAGCAATCAATTTGCTAAAAAACAAAAACAAAAACAAAAACAATATTTAAGAAAGATCAACATGCAAGGTGAAAATTTAAAAGAGAAAGAAGAGGATAGAAGGCATGTGAATAGGGAAAATGACACCATCTCAACATGCCTTCGGTCTAGATGTGGTTTTTGACCTTTATTTTTATTTCCTTCACTTAATAGAATTAGGGCTGAGATCATCCCAGAAAATGTCCCTCTGTTTGTGGTCAGAATTGGAGCCTAGAGGTAAAGTGTCCCCCGCACCCGTAGTCACCATGGGAACTACTGCTTCTTTTGCTTCTTCATTGTTACCCATGTGTTGTTTACTTCACACTTCCTCTTACTGGCTCCATCCATCCGTCCATCCATCCATCCATCCACCCATGCATTCATCCACCTACCCTCTAATCCGTCTCCACCATATTTCCTTCCTTCATTTGTCCATTTATCACATTCTCTCTCTCCTTCCCTTGTCCCCATTCTCTCCCAAGATTTTCCTTTTCTTTTTCCCTGCCTTCTTCTCCCATAATGAGAAATCAATAAACACATTTTGCATATTATTAATTATCATTTCTTAGTGCGATTTTGTTTTCCTGATCTGCATTTGAAAGCCTAGGGTGGGGAGCAGGGTGGGATGGGAGGCTGAAAAATTTATATTTTTCCTAAAATAGAAATCAGAATACTAATTTCACCAATTCCATCTCTCACATCAATAAGATCGTCTATTTTTACTTTACTTTTATCTTCAGTTATGCTTTTCATAGATTTCATCATCTCCTCCAGGGAAGAACTAAAAAATTCTACCTTGCTAGATTTTGAAGAATTACTGAGTAAAAAGTGAGGAGAGAGCCCATGGATGGACACATTTCTGTGTTGAGAATATCCAGGCCTTCTAACTAGGGTGACCATGTAATTTATGAACCAAGATACATTGCAAGCAAATGGAGATGCTGCTAATGATTACTCTAAGAAGCTAGGCATGAATCAGGACTATTCCAAGCAAAGTGGGACATATAATCATAAAATGAGGACATCTTCATTTTAATTCATTTGGTTAAAGAGAAGTGATTTGTAGGGCCTGTAGCATTTGAGACCTTCAAGGCCCCTCTGCATGTGGGCCCACCCTGACTATGACACTGCAGTGATGGTGGTCTGGCCATCCTCCCTCAGGTGTGACAATACTAGGGGGGGACAAAGCATATAGAGGACTAAGCCACTGTTGGGGGAGGTGGCTCCTCAGCAGGTCGCACACATGTAGGTTTGTCCCCTCTCCCCACAGCCCACCAGTTGAACTATGTCTGAACTCATTTTCTCGTCTCTTCCTCCTCTTTGCCCAAACAGTGCTGGATGAAAGGAATAGAGGTTGGTAGCCCAGTGATTGCATGTTCTCATCAAGCTGATGTTCAGATATTCAGCTGGATGCACCAGAGAGGTCCCACTGGCTGCTAAAATATTAGCAGCCCACTGCAGCTCAGCCACTTGGCTCCTCTCTCTGGACACTTCCAACCTCCCTATAATCTTTTCAGCAACAGGAGCAGTGTCTGCCAGGCAGGAGCCAGCCGCTTTCACCTTCACTTTCCGCTTGGAGAAAGGAGGTGTTATCGACGCATTCTTTTCAAGCAAGCTTGAATATATCCCCAATAATCCTACCTCATATTATCCTAAAACCAGAGAAAACCCCACTGAAAAATGAATCCTTTCTGAGTGAATGCACTTTCACCCGGTACCTTGTAAAGCTCCCCTTCTTGAAAGGTGCAATTTTCAGTCTCCAGCTTCTGGCAGGTGGTCCGCCGCATCTCTAAGTTCACATGATACTCCATATGGTCAGTAATCTGTGGGAAGCAAGTAGCAAGGAGATAAAAGGACTTCTTCTCCCTTCTGTGTAGCTTCTGGTGGGAAGTCCTTTACATGGTGCCCAAGGTCAAGGACCCCATCCTGGACAGCTAGGTGGGCTCCTCTCTCCTCTTCCTATCTGGCTCCCATGCCTCCTTTTGTCCTTCGAGGAGAATTCACCAGAAACCACTCAGTGGGCAAAGTCGCCCCTGGATAAGCCAAATGATGCTAATTCTTTTGGACAAGGCTCGGTGAACTTTGTCTGCAAAGGGCCAGATAATAAAGTACTCAACTCTGAGAAGGCGTGTGAAAGCAGAATAGTGCGAAACACACGTGAACACACGTGATGCGGCTGGGTGCCAAGAAAACTACATACAAAAGCAGGCAGCAGGCAGATTTGGCCCTTGGGCTGTAATGTGCTGACCTCTGATCTTGGGTATCATTTAAGTGACAACTTCGTCTAACCAGTGAATTTATGCTTTTCTTAAAATGCCCACTTCGAACTAAATGAGGCTGAATTTCACCTGCGTGGACTTTCTCCAGAGCTGCAGCAGAATCCTGGCAGAGGGGTATGGGGGGGGGGAGGGGAGCCACACTGACCCATTTCTGGACCTTCAGCACTCGCACAATCCGGAAGCTGTACTTGTCATCACTTTCCTTGTTGAACTCCTCGGTCACAAACTGCATGGTAGCTATCACGTAGCTTTCTGATGCAGGCACTTCTTGGACACTGAAAAAGGTTTTCTTCCTTGCTCGGCAGGTAAAGGCCACCAAGGCCACCAGAATGGCCAGCAGGAGCCGTGGGGCCTGCCAGGGTCTGCCCATCATCCCTCAGCTGGGGAGGAGTAGGAAGCGCTCCCTGCTCGGCCTGCTGGAGGCTGGGTGCTTCCCACTGAACCCCTCTGGCCTGGCCGGATTTAAGCCAGCCTGTGGTGGACACCCACAGCTTTCCTCCCCTCCCTCTTTGTCTGCAGCTGAACCAGACGAAGAGCAGGGAGACCTCGCGGTGGTCGGCGAGCTCACTCCCACTTGCCCTCATTCTTTTTACTTAGGTTTGTGTTTCACACACACATACTCATGCAAACACCCGTCTCTTCCCTGTTGGGGGGTTGCTCTCTCAGCAACACACCCGCTCCTGCTGCCCCAGCAGTATCTGGGTGGAAGCCAGGCCAGGGGCCTCCTGCCACTGAGGTCACCTCAGCCAGGGCCGTGGGAGGTCTGGAGTGACAGGAAGCGATGGAGACGTGGGGGACGCTGGATCCTAGGGCAGTGGAGCATGAACAGGTGAGCTGGGTGACCACCACATCCTTCCTGTCTTCTTGACCTTCCCTCTGATTCTTGTTATCCCCTCCCCACTTCCCGACTGGCTGGAATACAAGCTCTCCCTCAAGCCCAAGCCTTGGCCTCTTCCTTTGTGTTAACAGTTCTTAACTTTGGGAGATGCCTGGGCCCCGTTGGAGAAGCTGATGCTCCTCAGAAAACTGAGGATGTGCCACATCTGGGGAGCAGGCTCCACTTGTGGGCGTGGTCATGCTGTGGCTTTATTTTCACTCCCCACTGTCCCTTTGGATGGACTAGCTGTGTTCTTTGTGCCCTGCGACCTTAGTGGCACTCTCAGAAAGTACACACAGCCTCAATCCAGTAGTTAAGGCGTCAGTCTCTCCGGACGCTCAGAGCTTTGAATGTGGCTTACAGCTGTGCTTCCGCTCCTGGAGGCCTGCGTGTGGCAAGCGGGAGGGACTACTTCTTTTTCTTCTCCCCCATCTACTCCGCCTCCCCCATCTCACCAACCACAGGTCTTAGGACCTTTCTGGTGCTGAGACTAGGAGAAGAAGGGGGGGTGCACGGGGACTGGAAAGTTCCTCCTTGGCTCCAGCTGCAGTGCTTCTGGACTTGGTGGAATTTTTATTTTTTGAGGAAGATTAGCCCTGAGCGAACTACTGCCAATCCTCCTCTTTTTGCTAAGACTGGCCCTGAGCTAACATCCATGCCCATCTCCCTCTACTTTATACGTGGGATGCCTACCACAGCATGGCTTGCCAAGTGGTGCCCTGTCCACACCTGGGATCTGAACCAGTGAACCCTGGGCCGCCGAGAAGCGGAACGTGCAAACTTAACTGCTGCGCCACCGGGCCGGTGCCCTGGTGGAATTTTAAAGCTGGGTGTCCTGCGGGTCCCTCCCTGGCTCCCTGAGCCTCCACTGCAGGGAGCCACTCCTTCGCAACTCTCAGCTGCTGTGTTGGTTTCCTATGGCTGCTGAGACAGGTTACTACCAACAGTGGCTTAAAAGAACACAGGCGAATGATCTCACAGTTCTGGAGATCAGAAGCCCCCAATTCAAGGCGTTGTCAGGGCTGCCTTCCTTCTGGAGGCACTGGGGAAGACCACTTTCCTTGCCTTTCTCTGCTTCTGGAGGCCACCTGTGTTGCGTGGCCCATGGCCCCTTCTTCCCTCTTCAAAGCAGCAGAGCATCTTGCAACCTCTCCCTGCCTCCACCTCTCTCTCGCAAGGACCCTTGTGATTACATCTGACCCACTCAGACAACTGAGGATAATCTTCCCATCTCAAGATCCTCAACTTACTTACATCTGCAAAGCCCCTTTCCCCTTTAAGGCAGCCTATTCACAAGTACCAGGGGTCAGGACAGGGACATCGTTGGGGATGTCATTCTGCCTGTCGTAACGGCACAGTGTTTCTTTCTTCCAGCTGCTCATTTGCCCTCTCCTCAGCCAGGGCATCCTCTGGTTTCCCTTGGCCTAGTGCAGGACCCTCCTGGTGGCGCTCCCACCTCAGCTTGGTGTCTTTTGGCTGCCCGGCTGGAAGTGTGAGTCAGCCACTGCTCATGGCTCTGGAGAGAGTCGGACCACCTCCCTCAACACTTCCCCTCTGCTTTCCAACCCCTGACCATTTTATTCTCTCACCACTGGGGAGCTGTTTCTGTGTCTTCGCCTATTGTAAGGAGGTCTGCCTTCTTCTCTAAACCTCACTCTGAAATCTGTCTCAATCAAAAATTCGGTTTTCGTGTTGAGTAACATTTATATAAAATGCTGCACATGACCTTAGGGGGGTTATAGATCCCTAAATCATGCCCCCTGGCATGGGACCTGAATTAAGAACCCCTTTCCTACACTCATAGCTGCTAAGAATTTGGCCATGTTCGATGCTTCCATGGAGGCGACCTCCATGTATTTGCCTTCGTTCCAGGTCCCTATTTTGAGGTCAGATCCTATATTTCTACCTGGTTGCTGCCAATTCTTTGAAAATCCCACTGTGATGGGAAACTCCTGAAACCCAGGATCAGCTCATTGTCTTCATTCCCCTTACACTACCGCTCCGGGGCTCCCATTCTGTCTCTTAGAAGCCCGAAGTCAGCCACCAAGGTCCACCCAGCTCTCATTCATTGTTTCTGTTTCACCGCCTGTGTGGATCCTTCATGGGAAACACGGACCATTGAGTTTCTTGCTAAGAGACATGCATCTGTGGGTGGACTTCTCTAGCACATTTATCTTATTAAAAAAGTCTGTTCTTCCTGGCAGCCAGCTTTCCACATCCTGCTGACAGTTGGTTTAGATGCTGAGATTGAAAGTGGAAGGGATGGTAACTGCCAGCTATCACAAAGGCTTCCTGCTCAACCTTGGACAGAATGCTTAGCCTCAAGTTTATATGGATTCACCTAATGTGCCTGGGGCCACGTGCTTGGACTTGCTCTGCTAGAAGGTGTTATCTGACCGCCGAACTGTCGTCTCAGATTGATGGACACACTGAGGAAGTTTGATTGGCGGTGTCTAAAACTCCTCACATGCTTGCCAATTCCAGTGATTTTGTAAGCTCTCTGGCTGCAACTGATGAGCGTTCCTGCCCTGCTAACGCCTCTTAGGGTCCTTGTAGTTCAGGGGGATGCCTCTCGTCACCAGTTGATTCATTCCTTATCTCCCATAAGCACTGTCTCTCCAGCCAACAGAACAGCTCCCTGGACTCAGAGCAGATGGATGTGGGGAATCAGTGGGTGGCCGCCCAGGTGCCCATCTTCTAGGAGCATGAGCAGATGCCTGCTTTATGGTGAGAGTGAGGAAGTCACATTTATCAGGACTCTTCTCAGACAGGATGGTCCCAAACCCTTGAAGGTGGCTCAAGTATCCTTTGGGACTTTGATTTAGCTAGGTTTTGTTTTGTGGGTCTGGGGGCAGACTGGAAGGGCTGGGCCACAGAGGAGAGGCTGAGCTCTCAGGCAGGGGACCCCCTTGTCCACCTTCCCTAGAACATGTAGCCTCCTGCCTAGGTCTCCCGCATACCTGCCTCAGCTGAGCCCTGGAGCCTCCCCTCCGGTGAATACGCTCCCCTTTTCTTCACTTTGTTGACATCTACTCATCTTCCTGGACTCTGATCAAGGGTCATATCCTCCAGGACATTTCTTCTGATCTCTTGGCCCTCCCTTCTGCCCAGGCTGCTAAGGATGGCACTCCTTTGGGCATCTTTCCATCAAAGCATGCAAAGCTGTCCTCCTTTCTTGCTTTTCCTATCTGTCTCTGACACCTGACTTTACGCCTTTCAGGACAGCCAAGCCACATTGTCTGGACTCACATCTGGCTCCATCATTTACCAGTTAGGCAATTGTGGGCAAGTTACATACATTTGATGTGCCTCAATCTTCTCATCTTGAAAATGGGTATAAAATAGTTCCCATCTATGCAATTGTTCAGATGATTAAATGAGATAACTCAGGCAAAGGGTTTATAACGGTGTTCAGCACATCAGCTATTATGACTATTATTGCTGTTATTATCATTATTGTTATCATCATCCCTGACACCTAGTGCAGTTCTTGACATTGAATGAATGGCTGGCAGTGTTCACATACACACTCTCACACACACACACACACTGGTTCACCCTTGGTTCTCTCCTCTTGCTCATCCTTTGTGCCCAGGCAGTCACCACAACCCATTGGGTCATTCTTCAGAACACATCTCAAAGATCCCCGGCATGGAACTGCCACAGAGTGGGACTTTGTTTTATTCATGGCTGCATTCTCAGGGCCTAGCACGGAGTCGTTGCTCAAAAATATATTGGGTGATGAACGCATGAACACATGAATGAATGAATGAATGAATGAATGAATTCCTGTTCCCACAGAATGCATTCCCACGGCCACCTCCCAGCCCGCTCCACATGGCTTCTTTTTGCACTCTTGTAATGTCTTACCTGCTTGTGCAGTGTCCACTCCGGCCTGTCCCCACGCACAGTCAGCTTCACCATGACTGCAGCTTGCACGTTGGCAGTGGTCTCTGTGGCCTAGCAAAGAAGGGACAAATTCGAGAGACAGCTGCATTTACAGCATCATTTCTGCTACTTCCCCATTCATGCTTCTACCAACAGTATATGGGAACACCCTTTCTACAAACCCTGCTGGTCTCCCCAAACCCCTCATAAGCAGCTCAAATGCATTTTCACTAATCTGGGAACAAACGTAACAAAGTCTTCCTTCACAGCTTGGAAGGCACATGGTGGCTCCCTATTGGAACAGCTGAGCCGCCCAGATGACCACACTAACAGAAGCCCAGCTGCCTCTCCCAATATAGCCAAACCTCCCCAGTGCCTCATTAAGGCTTGCTCTGCCCTTTTGTGGAGGACAGGCTGTCAGTGACGGGGAACCGATGCCCTTGGAGCATCTGGGGTGTTGGTGTACAAATACTCCAGCTCTCTCTTGCCTCTTGGGGGCTGACTCAGAGCCATGTGTTCTATAGTTTTCCACGGTACCCAGCAGGACTGAGTCCCAGGTCACCACTGTGGTCACCTGCTCATTAACACACCTGTACTGCCTGCCTTCCTGTCCCGTCTCACTCCCCATTCCCCCCTCTGCTTGCTGGAACGATCTCCTAAATAATCCATGTGCACTAAAGTCCTTGTCTCACGGAAGAGAAAGCTAAGACAGTAGGTATTTCAATAAGCTTGTTCACTTACTTTTTAAAAATGGAAAACACGCTGGGCAGCCTAAATGGGTGCCAATAAGGGGTTGCTTAAGTACATTAAGGTATGATAGGGGAGGTAAAGAATTTTTCCTCTACGCATCTTAGGTTCATTGAGTTGGGCCCCGCAAGTTAGAGTGACAAAAGACAGACTAACAGGGAAAAACAAACAGAAATTTATTAACACGTGCATTGCACATACACATGGGAGCACCCAGTGATGAGTAACTCAAAAAGGGTGGTTAGAACTTGGGCTTTGATAGCATCTTAACAAAGAATGATACATTTGTAGAGAACTTTCAAGACAAAGAAAAGGGGCTTTGAGCTTCTGGGAGGCAAGCAGGGAGAAGGTAAATATATAGGGGTGGTGGGGAGGAAACTATGATAGAGAAGGGCTTGTCAGTAAGGTTTGTTATGTAAATTCCTCTGGTGGCTGATAAGGTCTAGAGGTATTTCTGGTGATTAACTTCTCTCCCTTCTGATAGAGAGGGGAGGGGGACACCTTTACGAATTTATGTCCTGATTTTAGGCAAATAGTGCGAGGGCAGAGAACTTTTCTTGTGGCTGTTTCTTTTCAGTTGTCTTCAGTTCAAAATGATTCTCAAATCAAAGTGGCATATGTTGGGGTGGCATAATCTTTTACCCTTTAGTATATTCCTCAAGAGATTACTATTTCTGTTAAAAAGGGGTGCTCTTCTAGCTGTGAGCCCTGACTCCCTACAAAAGCTGCAGGGGGTCCCAATACCAGATGGGTGCCCCACTGGCTCTGGATACACTGCTTTGCTCATTAGACTCAGCCCCAGAGTCTATGAGACTCCTTAATGCTAGAGCCCAGGCTCCAGGTGACCCTGACCCAGCTGCACCTGGTGGAGAAGGCAAACTCAGCAGACAGCAGAACTGAGGTCAGCTCCCCAGTCAGGGGGCAGCCTCTCAGAGGGCCATAGCCAGGCGGGTGAATCCAGTATGCTGATCACCTTATTTGAAGTGGGTGGACCAGGTAAGTCCTCTGTTCTTATCAACAGCATTCAGCGGCTAGCTTGTGCAAGTTTTACGCTGAGATTTCCATTTGGTGCAAGTACGTAAAACTTACTATTTGGAGAAAGGAGTGCTTAGGTCTTGGTGTAATCTGAAACAATAGCTAATCACAATTTATTTTCCACCTCCCCCTCTCCCACACCAGAGAAAAATTATTACATGTGTAGTAGGCATTTAAGGGGTATTCTGATCCTTTTAAAGGGCTGTTTGTTCTTTGCTTTTCTTTGTCTTAAGGTTCTGTATATTGTCATTGGGCAATCTTAATCACCCCTGAGAACTCCACACTATCTGTAATCAGGGGATGAACAATTGCTGAAAGAGATTTCAGACAGAAATACCTGTTCTCGTGTGTCTTTTTGCTCTGCTGAAGCCCAGGAATATTTATTCAGGCGGCACAAAGACCTGGCCCCCTGCTCCAGGGGGGACATCTCTGCAGGGCCATCCCGCTGCAGAGTTCCAGGGACCAGCTGAGGCCTTTGTTGCGACTACATAGCAACCCAACTTTTGCCTCTGCTCAGCTGCATCCCTCACTCCCCATAGGTATGCGCCCTGGAAAAGCTCCCCAGGAAACTGATAGTGATCAAGACTAATGGGGCCCAGGGTCTGGCCCAGTGGCGCAGTGGTTAAGCTCACACATTCCACTTAGGTGGCCTGGGGTTCACCAGTTTAGATCTGGGTGCGGACCTATGAACCTATGCACCACTTGTCAAGCCATGCTGTGGCAGGTGTCCCACATATAAAGTAGAGGAAGATTGGCACTGATGTTACTTCAAGGCCAATCTTCCTCAACGAAAAGCAAAGGATTGGTGGCAGATGTTAGCTCAGGGCTAATCTTCCTCAAAAAAAAAAAAAAAAAGGAATAATGGGGCTCAGGGGCTCCTTCTAACCTCACTGATCCTGTCACGATTTCCCACGCAGAGCCCTAGGTAACCAGGACAGTGAGAAACAGACTTTTGGACATTCTGATTGATACAGGAGCTACTTATTCAGTTTTGAATGTTTGGCTTTCTAAACTCTCTGAAACGACAATGCTAGTGATGGTGGTCTCAGGAGAAACCTTCATTCCTCCAAACCCTTGATTGTCAAATAAGAAAACATACATAAAACATAGTTTCTTATATACATGCCCGAGTGTCCTGTTCCATTGTTTGGATGAGATTTGCTAATTAAACTGAACACCAAAGTGACCTTTCTGCCTGGACAAGTGGACATTAAGGGACCACCTGAACAGGCCTGCACCCTCCAGCAGCATTATCGCTGCCACCTAAGGAATCTCCAACAGAGATTCCTGAAGAAATCCTATAAGAAGTAAGACTAGATGTGTGGCCAGATGAGAAGCCAGGCCAAGGAAAGACAGCGGTGCCTATACGTGTTAAAATTCATCCCAAGTCAAAAATTCCAAATTCGAGACAGTACTCACTAAAGGAACATGCTAGGCAAGGTATTCAATCTCTATTAACTGCCCTTCTCGAATGTGACCTCATCTGCCCTTGCCAGTTTTACTGGTGCAAAATCCAGGCACACAGGAGTATTGCTTTGTGCAAATCTTAAGGACAATTAACCAGATTGTGGAAAATATCCATGTGATTGTGCCCAACCCTTACACCTTGCTTACCATCTTGTCTGGAGATTTCAGGGGGTTTACAGATCTGGACTTCAAAAATGCATCTTTTTTTACATACCTTTGATTCCTGACTCACAGGAGCTGTTTGCTTTTGAATGGGAGGATCCCAAAACTAGAGGCAAATAACAATATTGTTGGATCATTCTCTCTTGGGGTTTTAAGAACACCCCCACTATCTTTAGTGAAACCTTAGCCAGAGATTTGAGAGGTCTCCAATTGAAAGAGGGAGCTCTTCTCCAATATGTAGATGACATCCTGATCGCTAGTAAGACCAAAGAGATCTCAGACCAGAACACGATTCTGACTCTAAATTTCTTAGCCAAGCAAGGCTACAAGGTCTCCAAGAAAAAGGCCCAGATCGCTCAGCTGTCTGATAAATATCTGGGTTTCAAACTGCCCCAGGGGCAGAGAAGCCTACTCCCAGACAGGAGAGAAGCACTGACTAGGGTGGCTGTGCCCACTACTAGGAGATGACGGTGAGGATTCCTGGGCATGGCAGGATTCTGCCGTATCTGGATCCCCAACTTTGGACTGATAGCCAAGCCCCTCTATGAGGCTTTCAAGGGGGGAGAGAGTGAACTCCTTAACTTGACTGAAGAATGCCATAGAGCCTTCCAAACCATGAAAGAGAAGCTGCTCACTGCCTCTGCTCTAGGCCTCCCAGACCTTAGAAAGCCCTTTGACCTGTTTGTTCATGAGAGGCAAGGAGTTAGCTTCACAGTAATGACCCAGAATCTCAGTGCCATGAGGAGGCCTGAGCTCTATTTCTGGAAACAGTTGGACACGGTGACTAAAGGATGGCCTGTCTGCCTGAGGCAGGTGGCAGCCACCTGTGACTTGTTATAGGAGCAGAGAAGTTTACTTTGGGTCAGCCCACCACTGCCCACATTCCTCACTGTGTGCTTCTTATTTTGGAACAAAAGAGAAGATGGATACTGGCTTGCCTCCGGGAGGCTAGGCAAGTATCAAGCCATACTGCTCAACACCTAGCATCACTCTGAAAGCAGTCTCAATCTTAAATTCAGCCACTCCACTTCCCACTAGTCCTGAAGAACCTGTACATGATTGTATGCATATAATTAAACAAGTTTATTCCAGCTGTCCTAATCTGACAGACCTGCCATTGGAAAACCCAGACCTTGAGATGTTCACGGATGGAACAGCTTCATGAAGCAAGGACAATGCCAAACTGGAGATGCAGTGGTAACCCATCAAAAGACCCTGGAAGCAGAAGCCCTTCTGCCAGGTATCTCTGTGCAAAAAGCAGAATTTATAGCTCTGACAAGAGTCCTCTATTTAGGTAAGGACAAGAGAGTGTCCATTTTTACTGATTCCAAGTATGCTTTTTCAGTGGTCCATGCCCATGGAGTCATCTGGAAAGAAAGAGTATTATTATTAACTGCAGGGAAAAAGGAGATTAAACATGCTAAAGGAATTTTAGGCTTTCAATCTCTTTAGAGAGTAGGCTTTTCAATCTCTTCTAGAAGCTGTTCTGGAACCAAAGTCAGTGGCCATTGTCCACTGTCCAGGACACCAGAAATCAGACTATCTGACTGCTCAAGGGAAAAATTCATTCAGAGTGAAGGGATGAAAGATGATACTCCAGGCAAATGCAAACAAAAGAAAGCAGGTGTAGCCATACTTATATCGACATAAAAGACTTCAAGCCGAAAGAGATAATAAGAGACAAACATGGGCATTATATAGTGATTAAAGGGACATTCAACCAAGAAGACAAAAAACTTACTAATATATATGCACCTAACACAGGAGCACCAAAGTATATAAGGCAACTATTAACAGACCTATAGGGAGAAACTGACAGCAACACACTAATAGTAGTGGACTTTAATGCCACACTTACATCAATGGATAGATCATCTAGACAGAGCATCTACAAGGTAACATTGGCCTTAAATGAAACACCAGACCATATACACTTAACAGATGTATATAGAAAATTCCATCCAAAAGCAGCAGAATACACATTCTTATCAGGTGCACATGAAACATTCTCAAAGGTAGATCATATGTTGGGAAATAAAAAAAGCATCAATAAATTTAAGAAGATTGAAATCATATCATACATCTTTTCTGACCACAATGGTATGAAACTAGAAATCAGCGACAAGAAGAAAGCTGGAAAAGTCACAAATATGTGGAGACTAAACAACATGCTACTGAACAACTATTGGATCAATTAAGAAATCAAAGGAGAAATAAAAAAATGCCTGGAGACAAATGAAAATGAAAATGCAGCATACTAAAACTTATGGGATGCAGCAAAAGCAGTACTAAGATGGAAATTTATAGCAATACAGGCCTACTTCAAAAAACAAGAAAAATCTCAAATAAACAATTTAACACTATACTTAAAAGAACTAGAAAAAGAAGAACAAACAAAGCCCAAAATCAGTAGAAGGAAGGAAATAATAAAAATCAGAGCAGACATGAGTGATATAGAGACTCAAGAGACAATAGAAAGGATCAGTGAAACTAAGAGCTGATTCCTTGAAAAGATAAACAAAACTGACAAACTCTTAGCTAGACTCACTAAGAACAAAACAGAGAAGGCTCAAATAAATAAAATTAGAAATGAAAGAGGAGAAATTACAGTGGCTACCACAGAAATACAAAGGATTACAGGAGAATATTATGAAAAGCTATATGCTAATAAGTGGGATAACCTAGAAGAAATGGATAAATTCTTAGAATCATATAACTTCTCAAAATGGAATCAAGAAGCAACAGAGAATCTGAATAGACCAATCACAAGTAAAGAGATTGAAACAGTAGTCAAAAACTCTCAAAAAACAAAAGTCCAGGATGAGACAGCTTCTCTGATGAATTCTACCAAACATTCCAAGATTTAATACCTATCATTTTCAAACTTTTCCAAAAAATAAAAGAGGGCGGGACACTTCCTAACTCACTTTGTGAGACCAACATTACCCTGATATCAAAACCAGACAACACAAAAAAAGAAAATTATAGGCCAATATCACCGATGAACATTGATGCAAAAATCCTCAGCAAAAAATATTAGCAAGTTGAATACAGCAATACATTAAAAGGATCATACACCACAATCAAGTGGGATTTATTCCAGGGATGCAAGGATGGTTCAGCATCCACAAATCAATTAATGCAATACATCACATTGACAAAATGAAGAATGAAAACCAAATGATCATCTCAATAGATGTAGAGAAAGCATTTGACAAGATTCAACATTCATTATGATAAAAACTCTGAATAAAATGGGTATAGAAGGAAAGCACCTCAAAATAATAAAGGCCACATATGACAAACCCACAGCCAACATCATACTCAATGGTGAAAAATTGAAAGCTGTTCCTATAAGAACAGGAGCAAGATAAGGATGCCCACTCTTGCCACTTTATTCAACATAGTATTTAAAGTCTTAGCCAGAGCAATTAGCCAAGAAAAAGAATTAAAATGGATCCAAATTGGAAAGGAGGAAGTAAAACTGTCACTATTTGTCGGGGACCTGATTATATATAGAAAACTCCAAAAAAAATCACGAAAAAACTATTACAAATAATTGACAAGTACAGTAAAGTTGCAGTGCACAAAATCAACCTACAAAAATCAGTTGCGTCTCTATACACTAACAATGAACTAGAAGGAAGAGAAGTCAAGAATACAATCCCGTTTACAACTGCAACAAAAAGAATAAAATGCCTAGGAATAAATTTAACCAAGGAGGTGAAAGTCCTATACAATGGAAACTATAAGGAATTATTGAAAGAAATTGAAGAAGGCATAAAAAAGTGGAAAGATATTCTGTGCTCATGGATTGGAAGAATAAACATAGTTAAAATGTCCCTATTATCTAAAGCAATCTACAGATTTGATGCAATTCCAATCAGAATCCCAATGACATTTTTCACGGAAATAGAACAAAGAATCCTAAAATTTATATGAAACAACAAAAGACCCCGAATAGCCTAAGCAATCCTGAGAAAAAAGAACAAAGCTGGAGGTATCACACTCCCTGAATTCAAAATATACTACAGTGCTATAGTAACCAAAACAACATGATACTGGCACAAAAACAGACACACAGATCAATAGAATATAATTGAGAGCCAAGAAATAAAACCACACATCTATAGACAGCTAATTTTTGAAAAAGGAGCCAAGAACATACAGGGAGAAAGGAAAGTCTCTTCAGTATATGATGTTGGGAAAACTGGACAGCCACATGCCAAAGAATGAAAGTAGACCATTATCTTACACCATACTCAAACTTACATTGACTCAAAGTGGATTCAAGACTTAAATATAAGACCTGAAACCATAAAATTTCTAGAAAAAACATAGGCAGTACACTTTTGTTTAAGATGGGCACCTGAGCTAACAACTGTTGCCAATCTTTTTTTTCTTTCTGCTTTTCTCCCCCAAATCTGCCCAGTACATAGTTGTATATTTTAGTTGTGGGTCCTTCTAGTTGTGACATGGGGGACGCTGCCTCAGCATGACAAGTTGTGTCATGTCTGCACCCAGGATCTGAACCAGCAAAACCCTGGGCTGCCACAGTGGAGTGCACGAATTTAACCACTCAGGCATGGGGCCAGCCCCTGGCAGTACACTCTTGACATCGGTTTTAGCAGCATCTTTTTGAATATCATTTCTCCTCAGGCAAGGGGAAAAAAGAAAAAATGAACAAGTGGGACTATATCAGACTAAAAAGTTTCTGCACAGCAAAGGAAATCACTAACAAAACAAAAAGAAAGCCCACCAATAGGGAGAAAATATTTGTGAACCATATATCTGATAATGGGTTAATTTCCAAAATATATAAAGAACTCATACAGCTCAACAAAAAAATGAACTACCCAATCAAAACTTGGCAGAGGATATGAACAGGCATTTTTTCCAAAGAAGATGTACAGATGTCCAACAGGCACATGAAAAGATGTTCAACATTGCTAATTATTAGAGAAATGAAAATCAAAACCACAGTGAGATATTACCTCATGCCTGTCAGGATGGCTATTATTACAAAGAAAAGAAATAAGTGTGTGCATAGAGAGAGCATATAGTTGGGTCATATTTTCATTCATTTTGACAATCTCTTTGAATTTAGATCACTTACATTTAATGTAATTATTGATATGTTTGGATTTAGCCTACTGTTTTATTATTTGTTTCTGTTTATTATCTCTGTTTTTATTCTCTAGTTTTGCTTTTTTGCCTTTTTTTGGGTTGTTTGAACATTTCTTTGGCATTTAATTTCAATTTATCTATTGTGCTTTTGCCTACATCTTTTTTGTGTAGTTTTTCATTGGTTGCTGTAGGGATTGTAATATACATTTCTAACCTTTAAAAGACAACTCAGCATCACCATTTCACTGCTTTAGGTGGAATGTAGAAATTTTACCACAATATAGATCTCTTTATCCTCCCCCTTCTATGTTAGAATTTCTTACCTGTTATGTACATTGAAAACTCCGTACAAATGTTTAATTTTTGCTTTTAATTGTCATGTATTTTAAAGAACTCAGGAGGAGAATAATTACTTATTATATTTATCCAAATATTTATATTTGTGCTGTTTTCCTCTATTCCTGGTGCTCCAAGTTAACTTTTGGTATCATTTTCTGTCTGTTGACAAATTTCCTTAAGCTCTTCTTTTTATTGCAGGTCTGCTACAATAAAATATCTCAACTTTTCTTCATCTGATAACATCTTTATGTCACTATTATTCCTAAAATATATTTTCAGTGAATATGGAATTGTAGTTTGGCAGTTCTTATATTACAGCATTCAAAGTCTTGTTCTCTTTCCTTCTAGCCTCTATGATTTCTGATGAGAAATTTGCAATTGTTCAAATCTTTGTTCTTCTACAAACAAACGTGTTTTCTCTAGTGGCTCTCAAGGTGTTTTCTTTGTCTTTAGTTTTCAGCAGTTTGATTATGATGCGCCCTGATGTGGATTTCTTTCTTATCTATTTGGGATTCACTGAGCTTCTTAAATCTATGTCTGACAAATTTGGGAAAGTTTCAGCCGCTATCTGTTCCAGTTTTTTTTTTTTTGGTTTTATGCTCTTTCTGTTCTCCTTCTGGGAGTCCAACGATGTGAATGTTAGACCTTTTGATATTGTTCCATAGGCACCTGAAACTCCATTCATTCTTCTCAATCTTTTTTTCCTCTTTATTATTCATAACGAATAATTTCTAGTGTTCTATCTTTATTTTTTTTTGAGGAAGATTAGCCCTGAGCTAACATCTGCTGCCAATCCTCCTCCTTTTGCTGAGGAAGACTGGCTCTGAGCTAACATCCATGCCCATCTTCCTCTACTTTATATGTGGGACACCTACCACAGTGTGGCTTGCCAAGTGGTGCCACGTCCTTACCTGGGATCCGAACCAGTGAACCCCAGGCCACCAAAGCAGAACATGTGAACTTAACTGCTGCACCACCAGACCAGCCCCTCTAGTGATCTATCTTTAAGTTCACAGACTCTTTCTTCTGACATCTTCAATCTGCTATTGAATTCAGTCAAGGGGTCTTTAATTTTTGTATTTTGTAAAATTTTTGTTTGCTTTTTATTTATATATTTTTATTTCTTGTTGATGTTTCCTGCCTTTCCACTCATTTCAAGTGGGCTCACCCTTACTTCCTAAAATATTTTGATAATAGCTGCTTGAAAGTCTTTGTCAGATATTTTTAACATCTGAATTATCTCAGCATTGGTGTCTGTTGATTGTTTTTTCCCACAAGAGTTGAAATTTTCTTGATCCTTCATATACTGAGTAATTTTGGATCTTATCCTGGACATCTTGAAAGTCGTGTTATGAAACTGTGTATCTTGCTTAAATGCTATGCGGAATGTTGATGTTTTTGTTTCAGCAGGCAATTGACCCACTTGGGTTCAGGTTGCAAATTCTGACCAGCCTCCTATGAGTTTTGGTCTCAGTGTCAGTTCTGTGTCAAAGCCTCTACAGTGCTATTTGAATCTGTATTGAAGGTGTCTCCCAGGGGCCAGTCTGGCTAGTTGACAATCTTTCTATAAGTCCTTGGTGTGCTGTTTAGGGTTAGATCCACACTTGTACAGTTTAGGGTTCAGCCTAGGGGCTGCTTTCCTGAGCTCCTCACTCCCCATGATCTCTCCAGTCCTGTCTGGATTCCTGGACCTCCCCTCCCCTGCAGGCCCACATTTACACCCAATTCTGGGGCCACAGAATAGGAAAAAAGCAACTGGGTTTTGCCCTACCCTCTTGGACTCACAGCTGCTCTGATCAGAGAGGAAAGCTCTCCTCCTTCAACATTTTATGTGCCTTTAGGTTCCAATGCCACTGCTGTTGCTGTCACTGCTGCCACCATGAGACTGCCTGGGGGCTGGGGCATGGAAAAGCTCAGAAAAGAAAAAACAGGGGCTGCTCCCACCGTCTCTGTACTCATGAGTCCCCTTTCCTGCTCCTCAAGCAGGACTAGAGGCCTTCTCCCAGAGCTCTGTCTCTCTGCACCCTGGTGCCCACTTCTGGGTTTCTGGCTTCTTGAGTCCAGGCTGGGGGATACCAGAGGAAAAGGAATGGAAAAACCCTACTTGGTTCCATGGTGTTTCAAATTCTGACGTTCTTCTCCAGTGCGTCTGCTGCTCTTTATGTTCCAGAGCCCCTGTGTAGCTGCTCCATGCGTTCAGTCTGGGTTTCCTAGTTGATTCTTTGGGAGAGTCAGGGTGCCGTGTGTTTACCCTACCTTCCCTGGAACCAGAACACCCTTGTCACTTTTTTTAAGCTTCTTTTCTACTAAACGCTCTACATCTAAAAGGCCTCCATCCTGGGGCTTCAGGCTGTTCTTCATTTCTCTGGCTATTGACCACCCTGAAGAGAGTATAGAAGACTCCTGTTCCCTTCCCACTGAACATCTTCAGGGAAAAAGCAGAATTCCAACTTTCTTTAGGGACTCATCCTCTCTCTTGTCTCCAGTTATGTGTATAGGAGGGACTGAGCCCAGCCCCGTGAGGGATGGTCTCCAACTGAACCAGGCTGATCAGTAGAGACACAGCCCTGTGTGTTTACATGCAGGGACAGACACGCCTTCCCCAACCCCAGCCAATGACGGCGCCTCAGGAGATGTGTGCTGGGCCTCCCAGAACAAGGAACCTCTTCTTCCTCTTCCACAGGCACTTCTAGAAGAGCCCTCATTCTCCCTTTGCAGTGGGTGGGGCAAGGATATGGGGTTGGGTCAGTGCAGCTATCCAGGGCATTGCCAGCCCTAGGACAGGGCCAACCCCCAGGAGAACAGAGTGGAGAGGACTCTGAGCATGCCTTCCAGCATAACTGACCAGACTCAATCTCCTCTTGCTCACGTTCCCCATTGAGGGGAGTGTGGCAGACGCTGTGGATGCACCACAGGCCTTCCACTGTGTGCCCTGTGGCTTTGCCTGAGGCTTTCTCTGGCCATAGGGCATGCCTGCCCAAGATGGAATAGGTGAAAAGTGGCAGGCAAGTCATGCACTTGGGAGCAGCCTCTATACACGACAGACAGGAGCTGGGGACTCAATATCCTGGCTTGCTTGCCCTCAGATGGGCCACTTCTGAGGCATGTGCTCTGGATTGTCTCCCAGATGTCCCCAATGGAATGGAGCCCCAGTTGCCCTCAGCAGTCACAGCTTATTAGCATCCCCTGAACTGGCTTCCTTCTCTGCCTCTCTCACCGTGCTTCCTGGGCACCAGGAGGCCCTGCCATGTGGCTGTCCCATGCCATGGTCCTCACAGACCGTGGAGCCTTCACCTGCCTGAGAAAGGACAGCCAGAAGCTCTGCTTAAGTCTCCCTCGGATGGCCCTGGGGGACTTTGGCTAAGCCAGAAGCGGCCCCACAGAGCAATGGCAATTAGGAGCCCAGTCTCTGTGGCCGGAGCAAGCTGCTCGGCATCTCAGCTTTCTTGTCTCCATGGAGGAGGCCTTCGTGTATGTTTAAGACCTCTGGCCGCAGTAATGTGCGATTCTTTGTTAGAAGCCACAAAGTATCATCCTGTTGCTGAATGCAGAGAGACGGGTCACAGTACCGCACTGGGACACACACATCCCTACAGTTGGTGTCCCCCCGTGCTGGGACAATGCCCCGTCCTCCTCGGCTCATATCCTCCCTTCTCTCACTCATCTCCACGTCCCGAGGGGACTGCTGTACCCCAGTCCCGCTGAGTTTTTAAAAATAAGTTTTATTTTAAAAGAATCTTATAGAAATGGTAGAATTATGATGCAATTAACTGTTCCCCTGAAACATTTGAAAGGAAGTGGACGGCATGATGCCTCATCACCCCGAATATGTTAGTGAGCACTTCCTACAAACAGGTAGTTCTCCTCCCTAACTGTAGCGCCGCCCTAGAAGGCAGGGGAGTGAACACCGAGGCTTCCTCCTGCCTAATCCTGACCCGGTCAAGGGTTAAGGATGGGCAAGCCCGCCCCAGCCCCAGCCAATCACAGACCACCAGCACCTGTGTATTGGGCCTCCCAGAACAAGCAACCTCTTCTCCCAAGTGCCCCTGCAACAAAAGGATGCAGAGTCACAGGTCGCATTTGATCTTCCATCTGGAACAGTTTCTCAGGCTTCTCTTGACTTTCAAGACCTTGACACCTTTGAAGGGTCACGATAGTGTAGAATTTCCCTAAATCTGTATTTGTCTGATGTGCCCACTAGCATGGCATCCTGGTCAGTGCTCTCCCAGTGCAGAAACCTGTCCATAATCTTTCCTGGTCTGTGCCTATCGGCCTCAGTGAATGAACCTCCCACCTCTGCTCCAGGCCCTGGCCCCGGCCCCACTCCCCAGAGAAAGGGAAGCTTTGTTCTTTCAGTGGGCGCTTTGCTAGCTGTCTCAGTCCCTCCTGACTTCTGAAATAGTGACAACAAGACTCTTTGAGACCTAAGGAACAGGAACGTCCCTGTAACAAGCACGTTTGTCCACTGGTTTATCATCCCAGGGACAAGGTCAGAGGCGTGCGATGACGCAGGAGAGCAGAGGCCTATTGGCCTTGGTTCCTTGGGCATTTGAACAGCGTTAGCTGGCATCTCTGTCTTTTCCTGCACCCACATTCCCCTCTAGCAAGGTTCCCTAACACAAACACACACACACAAAACTGCTTTGTCAGATGTTGGGAAGGAAATGCCTATCATTTTTCAAATGATGAAATAATCACACTAATGCTTGATCCTGATTCTGATTTATGGATGAATGTTTGGGGAAAAGGCCTCTTCTTTGCACGATTAAAAAAAAATTGCTAACTAGATGTACTTTTTAGAGCTTTCAAGAGGATAAGTATTCTGATAACAGGTGATAACTCTGCTGTATTCTGCTGAGTTTTGATGGTTCCTTGGGAACGACCTGTCTCAAATGTGATAACAAGAATTGGACACCCGGGCAGGAACTGGATATCCTGAGACACGAGATGCAGCTCTGAGAGTGGCCAGCATTTGCTCCCGTGCTCTTGGCAACACCACTGCTTTAGAAAGAGGCAGCGACACTGGGGCCAGCTGCGAGACTGGAGGAGACAGAGCAGTTCACAGTTGGGGCTGGGTTTGGGGAGGGGCTCTCTTCCCTTCCGCTCTCTCTGCTGACAGAAGGGTGTCAGAGGTGGGTGCCACCGGGAGCCGCATGCCTTTCAGAACCATGCACTTCTCTCTCTGTGATTCTGAATTCCCCTGAGTCACTGATTTTTTTTTATTGTGGTAAAATACACAAAACATAAATTTTACCATTTTAATCATTTTTAAGTGTGCAATACAGTGACATTAAGTACATTCACATTTTTGTGCAACCATCACCACCATCCATCTCCAGAACTTTCTCATCTTCCCAGACTGAACTCTGTACCCATTAAACAATACCACTTCCTCCCTTGCCCCACAGCCCCTGGCAGCCACCGTTCTACTTTCTGTCTGTATGGATTTGACTATGTAGATACTTTATATAAGTGGAATCATACAGTATTTGTCCTTCTGTGACTAGCTTATTTCACTTAACATAACGTCCTCAAGGTTCATGCACATCATAGCATGTGGCAAGACTTCCTTCCTTTTTTAAGGCTGAATAATATTCCATTGTATGGATATGTAATATTTTTTTTATCTATTTGTCCACTGATGGGCATGAATTGCTTCAGCCTTCTGGCTTCTATGACTAATGCTGCTGTGGACATAGGTGTGAACATACTTGTTTGGTCCTAAGCCCCATCCCAAGGCAGTAACTGCTGGGTTCTAGCAGAACCCCCAGGGACCCTGACCCAGGTAGCTCTCTGCTTTGTCCATGAGCCTCCAGTGGGTTTAACCACATGTCCTGCCTATGGAGTGTTGACTTCCATAGGGAAGAGGGGAAACGGCCCTGCTGACTCTTCCAGGGACAGTGATGGACCCTGGACCAGAGGTCACAGTCAGACTGAAGAATGCTTTAAGGTGGAACCAGGTTGCAAAATCCAATGCTGTTTCAAATGGAACCAAAATTTTCTTCCTTTCACATAAATCTCCTGAAAGTCAAAGATTGTAGGAGAATCCCAGGAAACAAGGAACATGTCACTTCTGCTTCAGGCTCAGGCCACTGAGCTCACAGGGACCAGGCCTTCTCTAGAGGGGCCACACCCATGCCTGAGAGGACAGAGAGGGTTGTTGAGGGTAGTTCTGTCCATCTAGATATCCACTAGGGGTACTACACAGGGGGCCACTGGGTTGAAAGAAAACCTTTACCAGGACCACAGATGACCTCAGAAGGCCACAACTCAACAAACATGTCCCTACCTGCGCCATGATGCTTAAAATCCCCCACCTGTGGATGCAGCCCAGTCTTCATGATGAAGATTGGGCTACAGGTGTTATTCACTGTCCCTGGGAGAGACACGTGGGGATGGACAGTCACCTGTGGAATTGTCTCGCCCCCATCCTGCCTGACTCAGAGAAAGACCTGGAGGGGAGAGAGGAGAGAGTGGGAGGGCACTGGGGGTGTGATGGAGGAGTGAGAAGAGGTGACATTCAACACCACTGGAGAAAAGGCATTTTCTTTGCTTCAACTGGGGGCACAAACACTGGGGTTCAGCATCTGCCAAGAAGAAGGGCTGTGGTTAAGATCCTAGGATGTTAGCTGAGACCATGAAGGGTCATATCCCATGAGTAAAAGTCAGCTGGATACAGACCACTTTCAGAAGCCCTGCTTTGAATCTTCAAAGAACTGAAATAAAATAATTATCAACCTAAAATTCTATAGCTAGCAAAAATGTTCTTCAGAAGTGAAGGCAAAATAGGGGCCAGCCTGGTGGAGCAGTGGTTAAATTCACACGTTCCACTTTGGTGGCCCAGGGTTCACTAGTTCGGATTGCAGGTGTGGGCCTACACACTGCTTGTCAAGTCATGCTGTGGTAGGTGTCCCACATATAAAGTAGAGGAAGATGGGCATGGATGTTAACTCAGGGCCAGGCTTCCTCAAAAAAAAAAAAAAAAAAAAAGAAGCCAAAATAAAAATATTTTCAGACAATCAAAAAGAGAGAAATCTCAAAAGTTTCAAAAGATTGAAATGCTTCAGAGTACATTCTCTGTTCATGGTAGATAATTGCAATAAAAACTTAATTTGAAAACCTCTAGCTGCCTGTAAATTTAATAGTATATTTCTAAATAATCTAAGGGTCAAAGAAGAAATCATATAGGAAATAAGAAAATACTTTGAATTAAAAGATAATTAATATATGACATAGCAAAACTTCTGAGATGCAGCCAAAGCAGGGCTTAGAGAAAAATTTATTGTCTTAGGTCCATATGTTAGAATGGTTGGAGGACACTGAGAGGAGAGAGGAGGGAGACTCAGCTGAACCTCCAGGACAGGGGCACCCATGGAAGTAGAACTGTTTAGTGAGTAGATGGTTTTTTAAAAAAACTAAAAGATATAACAACAAGACCCAGCCAAAAAAATTCTTAAGGGAGTTCCTTAGGGGGAAGGGAAAGGATCCCAGTGGAAGCAAAGTAGTGTTGAAGGAATGATGCCCAGCAGGAGAGTAACTATGTTGCTAAATTCAAATGAATAACGAATGTATAAAACAGCAATCACATTGTCTTATGGGCTTTCAAATATGTAGAATTTAACACATGACAACAATAACACCCAGGCAGAGCTGGGGTTAGGAGTAATAGCATTCTAAGGTCTTTCTGCCATCCTTGAAATGGTAGTGGTACTAATTTACTGTAGACTCAAATAAATCAATGATATTTGTTACAATTGCTAGAATTACTACTAAGAGAAGAGTAAAAGGAATGGCAAATAAAGCCACTGAGAGGAAGAAATAGAATAGTAAAAAGATCTTGCATAATCCAAAAGAAGGCAATAAAGGAGAAAAGAAGGAACAGAGACAAATGAAATTAATAGAAAACAAATATTAAGATGGTAGATTCAGGGGCTGGCCCGGTGGCCGAGTGGTTAAGTTCGCGCGCTCCGCTGCAGGCGGCCCAGTGTTTCGTTGGTTTGAATCCTGGGCGCGGACATGGCACTGCTCATCAAACCACGCTGAGGCAGCGTCCCACATGCCACAACTAGAAGGACCCACAACGAAGAATATACAACTATGTACCGGGGGGCTTTGGGGAGAAAAAGGAAAAAAAATAAAATCTTTAAAAAAAAAAAAAAAAAAAGATGGTAGATTCAAACCCTCACATATCAGTAATGGTAATATTAGTTATCAGTGATCAGTAACATGAGTCTTTGTAAATGGAATAAATCCTTCAAATGAAAGACTGTTAGACTAATTTAAAACACTATTTGCTGCTTCAAAGACATCTGAACTATTAAAATACCATCTGCAGGTAAAAAGATGGATAAAATGTATCATGAGAACAATGCTGATGCAGCTAGTCTGACATCAAAGTAGACCTCAGAGCAAAAGTGTTCTTTGGGATAAAAAGGTACAATTCATAATGATAAAATGGTTGACTTCCAAAAAGGTGTAATAGTTCTATTTGTTTAAGCACTAAACAACAGAGTCTCAAAATACCTAATGCAAGAATTGTGAGAAAAAGGAGAATAGGCAGAGGAGATGGTGTCAAGATGGTGGCATAGGCAGACTCTGAACTCAATTCCTCTCATGGACACAATGAATTTACAACTCCTCTTGGAACAATTATCCCTGAGAGAGAACTGAAAACTGGATAAAAAGAACCCCCACAACAAGGGACACTGTTGACTGAGGTGGAAGAGGCAGAAATTCCTTCCTGGAGACAAAAAAGACAGCTTCCAGGGGCCAGCCCAATGGTGCAGCAGTTAAGTGTGCACATTCCACTTTGACAGCCTGGGGTTTGCCACTTCAGATCCCTGGTGTGGACATGGCACTGCATGGCAAGCCATGCTGTGGCAGGCGTCCCACATATAAGGTGGATGAAGATGGGCATGGATGTTAGCTCAGGGCCAGTCTTCTTCAGAAAAGAGAGGAGGATTGGCAGCAGATGTTAACTCAGGGCTAATCTTCCTCGGAAAAGAGAGGAGGATTGGCAGATGTTAGCCCAGGGCTAATCTTCCTCAAAAAAAAAAAAAAAAAAGGCAGCTTCCAGCCACAGCTCTTCACATCTGGCCAGGAGCAACCTTAAGGTACACAGCCTCCCTTGTGGGAGCAGTGGATCTGAGCAGGGGAGCATTACCACAATGAGCAGCTTTTGGGCTCAGCACAACCAAGACAAGTGTCATAATACGTGGCTTTTCTGTCTATTAACTACAGCAGGGAATATTCCCCCAAGAGCTATCAAACATAAGGGAAAAAAGCCTGCTCTTAAAGGGCCCATGCACAAATTCACCCATTTTGGAAAGCAACCTAAAATTACCAGAAAGAAAGGTGCACAGTCCTTTGTTGAAAAGAGACTCACTTGATAGGCTCTGGGTGCATCTAGGTGAGAGGTGAGACCTCCCCAGGCTGGGAGCACCTCCCCAGGGACTGAGACAGTGGTGGCAGCTTTTATTGTGACCTACTGCTGGCATGCTGATGCAGAAGCTGGCAGGTGCCATCAGAGTTCTTCTCCTGGCCTATTAGCTCAGGGGTCTGCCCCACCCACTAGAGCACTGATTGAATCCAGCTCAGCCAGGGCAGACAGCCCACCATAGGGACTGGCCCCACCCAAAAGCAGGTGCTTGGGAAACTTGTGGGTCTGCATAGGCAGAGTGTCTGGAACCTCTGGAGCTGGGTGAGTGAATCTGCCTCTGTGGGGAAGGGCATGTGCATTGGTGGATTCTCTGCAGTGGGATGACTGGGTATGCCCCAGAGGCTCAGGATGTGTGCATGGGCCAGGACTTTGTTGATGGTGTGTGCAGACCTGTGGGTGGTGGGACTTATCAGCAGCAGAAGACCTGTGCTTCTCAAACGGCCAAATAGGGGATTGGCCCCACCTTCCAAAGCCTAAAATAATTGGGTGCTCCTGTGCTTGGGGCTAGCCCCACTCAGCTGCAATCCTGAGACAGCAGACACCAGGCTTCCAGGCTGGAGGCCTACAGGAATTGTAAGGCCCTGAGCTCAGCAACCAGCCACACTGGGGGCCTACTCACTTAATAGAAAAATTGCAACAGGAATGTGCCATTAGATCTTGCAGCCCACTGTGCTGGGGCTCTCCCTTCGCAGTAAAGTGACTGAAGAGACTTTAGCAGCCACACAAAGCTGAGTGTTATAATCAGCTCACCAGAGGCATAGCCTAGGCTCCCTGGGCACCTGCAGCAAAAGGAACCCTGCTGCAACAGAAGGACACACGTAGCCCACACAGGGGTCATTCCTGGAACATTTGGAACTGGTGATGAGAAGGAAGCACACTGCTGGGCCTCAAAAGGCATCTCTCACATAAGGCCTCTTCTCCTAGATCAGGAGAGATAGCTGACTCACCTAATACATAGATATAAGCACAGAGAAAGACGTAAAATGAGGAGGCAAAGGAATACATTCCAAGCAAAGGAACAGGACAGATCCCAAGAAAAAGAACTAAATAAAACAGAAATAAACAATCTACCTGACAAAGAGGTCAAACAAAAAGTCATAAGGATGCTCATTGATCTTAGGAGAAGAATGGATGAACACAGTAAGAATGTCAACAAAGAACTGGGAAATATAAAAAAGAATCAATCAGAAATGAAGGCTACAACACTAGAAATGAAAAATTCACTAGAGGGACTCAATAGCAGAGTAGATGATACAGAAGAATGGATAAGCGAGCTGGATGGAAGACTAGAAGAATCACACAAGCTGAACAGATAAAAGAAAAAAGAATTAAAAAGAACAAAAACAATCTAAAGGAACTCTGGGACAACATCAAGTGTGCTAACGTTCATGTTATGGGTGTCCCAGAAGGAGAAGAGAAAGACAAAGGGGCAGAGAATCTATTTGAAGAAATAATAGCTGAGAACTTTCCTAACCTGAGGAAGGAAACAGACATTCAAGTACAATAAGCACAGAGAGCACCAAACAAGATAAACCCAAAGAAGCTCACATCAAGACACATTGTAATTAAAATTTCCAAAATTAAAGATAAAGAGAGAATCCTAAAAGCCACAAGAGAAAGGAAACAAGTGGCCTACAAAGAAAACTCTATAAGGCTATCTGCTGACTTCTCAGCAGAAACCTTACAGGCTAGAAGAGAGTGACGTGATATATTTAAAGTTCTGCAAGGAAAAAAACCTACAGCCAGGAATACTCAACCTGGCAAGGTTATCATTCAGAATGGAAGGAGAGATAAAACATTTCCCAGACAAGAAAAATTAAAGGAGTTTATCACCAAGAGATCAGTTTTACAAGAAATGCTAAAGGGACTTATTTAAGTGGGAAAGAGAAAACTACAAATAGGAATAAGAAAATTATTTTTAAAAAGGCAATAAAATATCTGGTAAAGGTAAAAATACAGTAAAGGTAGTAGATCAACCACCTATGAAGATAATTTGAAGGTTAAAAGACAAAAGTACTAAAATTACCTATTTTGATGATAAGAGGGTAATGGATACACACATATAAAACAAGAGGTAAGATGTGATATAAAAAACATAAAAAGTGGGAAGAGGGGAGCAAAAGAGTAGAGCTTTCTGAAAGAGGTCAAACTAAAGAGACTATCAACTCGGTATATATTGCTATATATATGTAGATTACTGTATATGAATTTCATGGTAATCACAAACCAGAAACTTATAATGAAAACACAGATAATTAAGAAAAATGAACCCAAACATAATACTAAAGAGAGCTATCAAACCACAAGGGAAGAGAGCAAGAGAAGAAGAAAGGAACAGAGAAGAACTACTAAAACACCAAGAAAAAAAGTAACAAAATAGCAATAAGTACATATTTATCAACAGCTACTTTAAATGTCAATGGACTAAATAGTCCAATCAAAGGCATAGGGTGGCCAACTGGATAAAAAAAACAAGACACATATATATGCTGCACACAAGAGAGACACTTCAGACCTAAAGATACTCACAAACTGAAAGTGAAAGGATGGAAAAAGATATTCCATGCAAATGGCAAAGAAATGAAAGTAGGGGTGGCAATACTTATATCAGAAAAAATAGACTTTAAAACAAAAACTGTAACAAGAGACAAAGACGGGCACTACATAATGATAAAGGGAACAATCCCACAAGAGGATATAACACTTGTAAATATCTATGCACCCAACACAGGAGCACCTAAACACTTAAAGTAATTATTAACAGACATAAAAGGAGAAATAGACAGTAAAACAATAATGGTATGGCACTTTACCACTCCACTTATACCAATGGATAGATCATCCAAACTAAAGATCAATAAGGAAACATTGGCCTTAAATGACACATTAGACTAGATGGATTTAGTAGATATATATAGAACATTCCATCCAAAAACTGCAGAATATACATTCTTTTCAAGTGCACAGGGAACATTCTCCAGGATTGAGCACATATTTGGCCACAAAACAAGTCTCAATAAATTCAAGAAGATTGAAATAATGCCAAGCATCTTTTCTGACCATAAAGTTACCAAACTAGAAATCAACTACAGGAAGAAAATCAGAGAAGTCATAAATATGTGGAGATTAAACAAAATGCTACTGAACAATGATTGAGTCAATGAAGAAATCAAAGGAGAAATCAAAAAATACCTGGAGACAAATGATAATGAACATATGACATGCCAAAAATCTATGGGATACAGCAAAAGCAGTTCTAAGAGGGAAGTTCATAGCAATACAGGCCTGCCTCAACAGAGAAGAAAAATCCCGTAAACAATCTAACAGTGCACCTAAAGGAAGTGGAAAAAGAAGAACAAACAAAGCCCCAAATCAGTAGAAGGAAGGAAATAATAAAAATCAGAGGAGACATAATGAAATAGAGAGCAAAAGAAAATAGAAAAAAATCAATGAAACCAAGAGCTGCCTCTTTGAAAAAATAAACAAAATTGACAAACTTTTACCTAGACTGACCAGGAAAAAAAAGAGAGAAGTCTCAAGTAAATAAAATCAGAAATGAAAAAGGAGCTGTTACAACAGATAGCTCAGAAATACAAAAGATTATAAGAGAACACTATGAAAACCTATACATCGACAAATTGGATAATCTAGAAGAAATGGATAAATTCTTATAATGATACAACCTTCCAAAACTGAATCAAGAAGAAATAGAGAATTTGAATAGACCAATCACCAGTAAGGAGATTGAAACCATAATCAAAAACCTCCCAAACAATAAAAGTCCAGGACAAGACAGCTTCCCTGGTGAATTCTACCAAACATTCAAAGAAGATTTAGTACCTTTCCTTCTCAAAGTCTTCTGCAAAATTAAAGAGGAGAGGAAGTTTCCTAATTCATTCTATGAAGTCAACATTACCCTGATACCAAAACCAGACAGGGACAGCATCACTGATGAACAGTGATGCAAAAATCTTCAACAGGGGCTGGCCCAGTGGTGCAGTGGTTAAGTGCGCACGTTCTGCTTCTCAGCGGCCTGGGGTTCGCCAGTTCAGATCCTGGATATGGACATGGCACCACTTGGTAAGCCATGCTGTGGCAGGCGTCCCACATATAAAGTAGAGGAAGATGGTCATCGATGTTAGCTCAGGGCCAGTCTTCCTCAGCAAAAAGAGGATGATTGGCAGCAGTTAGCTCAGGGCTAATCTTCCTCAAAAAAAAAAAAAATCTCAACAAAATACTAGAAAATCGAATACAACAATACATTAAAAAGATCATGTACAATGATCAAGTGGGATTTATTACAGGAATGCAGGGATGGTCCAACATCTGCAAATCAATCAACATGATATAACACATTAACAAAATGAAGAATAAAAATCACATGATCATCTCAATAGATGCAGAGAAAGCATTTGGCAAGATACACCATCCATTTATGATAAAAACCCTGAACAAAATGGGTATAGAAGGAAAGTACCTCAACATAATAAAGCTCATATATGATAAGGCTACAGCTAAAATCATTTCCAATGGAGAAAAACTGAAAGCCATCCCTCTAAGAACAGGAACCTGATAAGGATGCCCACTTTCACTACTCATTTAACGTAGTATTGGAAGTTCTAGCCGGAGCAATTAGGCAAGAAAAAGAAATAAAAGGGATCCAGATTGGAAAGGAAGAATTGAAACTGTCACTATTTGCAGATGACATGGTTTTATATATACAAAACCCTATAGAATCCACTAAAAACTTTTAGAAATAATAAATGAATACAGTCAAGTTGCGGGATACAAAATCAACATAAAAAAGTCAGTCACGTTTCTTTACACTAACAACGAAGTAGCAGAAAGAGAAATTAAGAATACAATCCCATTTACAATTGCAACAAAAATAATAAAATATCTAGGAATATACTTAACAAAAGAGGTGAAAGACCTGTACACTGAAAACTATAAGACATTGTTGAAAGAAATCGAAGAAGACACAAAGAAATGGAAAGATATTCCGTGCTCTTGGACTGGAAGAATTTGCATAGTTAAAATATCCATACTTCCTAAAGCAACCTACAGATTCAATGTAATCCCTATCAAAGTGCCAATAACATTTTACACAGAAATAGAACAAAGAATCCTAAAATTTATTTGGAACAACAAAAGATCCCGAATAGCCAAAGAAACCCTGAGAAAAAAGAACAAAGCTGGAGGTATCACACTCCTTGATTTCAAAATATACTACAGTGCCATAATAATCAAAACGGCATGGTACTGGCACAAAAACAGACACACAGATCAATGGAACAGAATTGAGAGCCCAGAAATAAACCCATGCATCTAGGGACAGCTAATTTTCTACAAGGGAGCCAAAAACATACAATTGAGAAAGGAAAGTCTCTTCAATAAATGGTGTTGGGAAAACTGGCCAGCCACATGCAAAAGAATGAAAGTAGACCATTCCCTTACACCATGCACAAGAATCAACTCAAAACGGATTAAAGACTTGAATGTAAGACCCGAAACCATGAAACTTCTAGAAGAAAACATAGGCAGTATGCTCTTTGACATCAGTCTTAGCGGCATATTTTCAAGTATCATGTCTGATCGGGATAAGGCAAACAATAGAAAAAATAAACAAATGGGACTACATCAAACTAAAAAGCTCCTGCACAGCAAAGGCAACATCAACAAAACGAAAAGACAACTAACAATTGGGATTAGAAATTTTCAAACCATATATCTGATAAGGGGTTAATATCCAAAATATATAAAGAACTCATATATCTCAACAACAAAATAACTAGTAACCCAATTAAAAAATGGGCAAAAGATCTGAAAAGACATTTTTCCAAAGAAGATATACAGATGGTCAATAGACACATGAAATGATGCTCAACATCACTAACTATTAGAGAAACGCAAATTAAAACTACAATGATGTCACTTCATGCCCATCAGAATGGCTACAATTAACAAGACAGGAAACAATAAGTGTTAGACAGGATGTGGAGAGGAGGGAACTCTCATACACTGCTGGTGGGAGTGCAAACTGGTGCAGCCATTATGGAAAACAGTATGGAGATTCCTCAAAAAATTAAGAATAGATGTACCATATGATCCAGCTATTCCACTGCTGGGTATTTATCCAAAGACCACGAAAACAAGAATGCACAAAGATATATGTATCCCTCTGTTCATTGCAGCATCATTCATCACAGCCAAGACTTGGAAGCAACCTAGGTGCCCATCCAGGGACAAATGCATAAAGAAGATGGGGTATATATACACAATGGAATACTACTCAGCCATAAAAAGGATGAAATCTGGCCATTTGTGACAACATGGATGGCCCTCGATGGCATTATTTTAAGCAAAATAAGTCGGAGGGAGAAAGTCAAATACTGTATGATCTCAGTCATAAATAGAAGATAAAAACAATAACAAACGAACACATAAAGACAGAGATTGGCTTGGTGGTTACCAGAGGGAGAAGAGGCGAGAGAGTAGAGCAAAAGGGGTGATTAGGTGCATATGTACAGTGATGGACTGTAATTAGTCTTTGGGTGGTAAACATGAAGTAATCTACACAGACATCGAAATATAATGATGTACACTCGAAATTTATATAATGTTATAAACCAATGTTACTGCAATAAAAAAGAATAAGTGAATTTAAAAAAATTTAATTCCTATTAAAAAAAGAATAGGCAATCATAGAAGACATAGTGAGGTGATTTTTTTTTTTTTTTGGTGAGGAAGATTGGCCCTGAGCTAATATCTGTTGCCAATGTTCCTCTGTTTGCTTGAGGAAGATTGTTGCTGAGCTAACATCTATGCCAATCTTCCTCTATTTTGTATGTGGAACGCTGCCACAACATGGCTTGATGAGTGATGTGTACATTTGCGCCTGGGATCCAAACCCAGGAACCCCAGGCCTCCAAAGCAGAGCATGCAAACTAACCACTACGCTACCGGGCCAGCCCCTCATAGTGAGAGATTTTAATAAATCTCCCAGTAACTGACAGAAAAGAAGACCCAAACCCAAACCAAACCAAAGCAAACTCAATAAAATGAAAAAAGTAAAAAGGATAAATGTATGTAATATTTGAACAAAATGGCATACTGAGGTACATAGACAGCTAACTGTGCACCTAAAAAATGCAGCATACACATTCTTTTCAAAAACATATAGAATACTGGCCGTATTCTGGGCAATAAAATAAATCTCAACAAATTTCAAAGAGGAGAAATAATAGAAAGGATGTTCTCTGCCTATGGTGGACTTGAGCGGGAAGCCAATAAGGGAAAAAACAATTAGAAAATCGATTATGGTTAGAAGTGAATACAGCTGTAATAGCCCCCAGGTGAAGAAAGAAGTCGCGGTGCAAGTGAAGGCACGTTTTAAAGTGAGAGAAACTAATCACAGGCATGTCAGGCCGGGAGGGGAGGGTCAGAAGTGGCTTCTGGAGGAGCAGGGCCAGGGCGAAGGTGAGAGGGAGCCTCCCCGGCCCCGCATTGCTGGCCACACACCTTGTACTCCCTGGGCCGGCTGGGGTGTGGGCTGCAGCCAAGGTCACAGGCAGGCTCGGCCTTGGCCTCCGCAACCCCCCACCCCCACCCGGCATGGGCTTCTGGGCATCCCTGCACTGCGGGGAGGGCGAGCGAGGGGCCCGCAGGCCCTGCAGGAGTCGGGCCGCCACGGCAGGAGGGAAACTGTCAGGATGCAGCTCAGGCAAACCGTCCCGGAAATGTGCAGGATCCGAGCGTGTGCATGCGTTACCTTGCATCCAAGATTTTTGTGACAAGTGGGTGGAAAACGTGGCCCCCTGTTCTGCCTTCTGTTTGGTGACAATGGGAGAGACAAGGCAGGGGGATGGAGAGAAGGGGCTGGACAGACGCACCAGTCTAAGAGGACGGGTCAGCAGCTCAGGGCCTCCGCGGGGCAGGGCTGTGTGGGTTGCGGAGCTACGGAGGGCTGCTGCGCAGGAGCTGCCACCCTGCTTCCCCGCGCGTGGCCAGCCCTCTGTGCTGACGCTGGACAGCATGTTCCTGAAGGTGCCGCTGTTTCTAGGGCTCGTTGTGCTGGGCACTCATGTCTGGACCATTCAAAAGGAATTTGTAAACATTTATAAGAAGCACGATTATTTTGTGGCATCTGTGGAGTTTGCCGTGGCTCGGTTCAATGACGACAACATGGAAATGAATGCATACAGGCTGCTGGAGGTCCGGCGAGCGCAGCAAAAGGTAAGTGGCAGTCAGTCCGCCCACGCCCGGATTCCGGTCCCCAGTGAGCAGCCCTGAGGCGGTGTGATGTCCGCAGGGCTCTGAGGCGCAGGGCCCACGTCCGCACCACACTCCTGAAGAGACGGGAGGGGCCCCGTCTGCACACAGGGCACCGGCGTCCCTCGGTCTTTCCCGTTTCCTGACCTCGGCCCCTCCTTGGGCTGCATCTCAGCCCTGGGCCCGGAGAGGTCCCAAGAGCCCCTCGGGCACCGACGCCACTGCTGCTGCCCCCGCCTGAGCCGCGGTCCTGCCTCGGGGTCTGGGGACGCTGCAGGGGGCTGGGCGTGCGCGTGTGCGTGGGGGGTGTTGTTGGTGTGTGTCGGGGCATGAGTGGGTGTCAGGTGTCAGTTGCAGAATTCCTGAGCTTCAAACAAGTCAGCTTTCCAGACAATTCCAGGTCAGCCCAGTAGAGGTGGGCTTCTCCTCAAGGTGATTTCCCTCTCTGTTTGAGTTCTTCCCGAACTTTTATGAACTTCTATTTAGGGAAATGAAATCACACCTTTTAATAAGTTCTTATCGAAACCTAGTAAACTCACGAAACAGCGCCTGATTCATAAATATGCACCTCGACGAAAGACTGCGGGAGTAGCCCGTGCATGCAGCCATTTCCCACGGGTAGAGACCGAGTGCTCCCAGCCCTGGGGACCCCCCACCTCCCGGTCGAGGTGCTTCCCCTGGAAGGGACAGCCCGCTCTGATGGCTGCTCGGTGCGCCGCCCCGCCCCTTGTCCTGCTCCCCATTGACGGCGCCGCTCCGTGTGCTCGCTGTGTCTGGGGGGCGCTGCTCCAGCGTGGATTCAGAGATCGGTCACGCCATCAGGGCTGGCTTAGCGTGTGCGGGCTCAGTGCCTGGAGCTCAAGTCCCGTGAACATGCCACCCTGTGTGTTCATGGCACTGTCCACGTGACCGCCAGGTATCGGCCGCAGGAGGAGAGCGGCGGGGAGGATTCCAGCGCATGCTGTAGGCGCATGCAGGGACACCTTTCTGTGCATTATTTGCTTATAGAGAAATTGCACACGATTTGTATATACTATTTACATGCATGTTCTAGTCTTTTGCCCACTTTTCTACCTGATTTTCTGCCTCATTCGTGAAAAGCAAATATTTAGCAGCTGTTTTACAATTTCTTCATCACAGAGGTGGACCATGATCTACCTGATGGACTTGGAGATGGGCCGCACGACGTGTAAAAAACACGTTGAAGACATTGACAACTGCCCCTTGCAAGAAGGCCCAGGAGAGAAAAAGGTTTGAAAATAAAATCAACCCAAAGTGTCACGAACCTTCTGGGAACAAAATGTAACGTGAAGGAAGGCGTCTTAGAAAACCTACAGTCCTCCCGTATGCCTCCTTACTCCTCGTACAGAACACTTGGCTCTGGACACTTCAGGTCCCCAAGTGTGTTGGGGTCTTTCTCCCACCAAGTGATTCCCTGTGACATCAGCTCTCTACCTGGAGACAGCATCCGATCCCTCAGGTTAAGGGCTCAGTCCCACAAGACTGCCGCTCCCCCGCCATTCAGATACCAATCACAAGTAGCCCGTCCTCAGGTTCCCCACGACATCTGTCCAGTTTGGCTACACACCAGAGGTTCCCATGACCCCTCCGCAGGTTGGATTAATTTGCTAGAGCAGCTCACAGAACTCGGGGAAACACTTATGTACCTTTACCAGTTCATTGAAGGATACAATACAGGAGACAGATGCATGACCAGGTGAAGAGATGCCCAGGGCGAGGTCTGGGAGGCTCCCGAGCACGGGAGCTTGTATCCCTGTGCACAGGGGGTGCCAGACCCTCCCTGTGTGGGTGTGTTCACCACCTGGGAGCTCCCTGAAACCCTTGCGGGTGGGATTTTTACGGAGGCTTCCTCATGTAGGTGCAGTCAATTATTAGCTCCGTTTCCAGCTCCTCTCCTCTCTCTGGAGGATGAGGGCTGAGGCTGAATTCCAGGATCTAATCTTGGCTTAGTCTTTCTGGTGACCAGCCCCCATCCAGGAGCCATCCAGCAGCCCACCCAGAGTCACTTCATGAGAACAAGACATGCCCCTGGTGTTCTTACTACCTAGGAATTTATGAGGGTTTTAGGAGCTCTGTGCCAGCTACTGTGGCAGAAACCAATATATATTTTCTATTATCTAACAGCAGGCCTGGGGAGGAGACTGGAGAATCATCAAGGACGTCCTGGGCAGAGCGGGGGCCTGGCCCCTCTCCCTGAGGTCCCGGGGCTTCCGCTGGAGGGAGGGGGCCATTCTGAGCAGATAGGGCTGCTTCCAGCAGAGCAGTGGACTGAGCCTGTGCTCACAGCCTGGCTGGCTGAGCAGAGACACCCTGCAGACCCCACGTGACCTTCCCGCCTGGAGGGAGCGCTCCCCCAGGTCCCAGCCTCAAAGCTGCCTGAGACCTCAGGCTTCAGGCAGAGGATGCTCTCCCCGTGGGCCTCCCTGCTCCTTTGGGCCTGTGATTTGGGTTGAAGGACTGTGTGGTTTGTTGGGTCATCTCACCTTTCCCTCTGGTCTCAGGGCTGCAAGACCATGTCTGGTCTGTCCGAGTCCTCCTGTCATCGCCCTATGAGCTGACACCTGGTCCACGGGGCTGGGACCGTGGGGAAGGGCCTTAGTCAGGGTGATGCCCTCGGTGGGAGTGGTCTGCACCACAGACGCGGCCTTGGGGGCAGCCTCCCCTGGGGCGGGTTTGCCACTGTCGTTGACTGGGTGGGGCTCAGCTGGACTGTCTCCTGGGCAGTGTGCTGGCTCCCTCAGAACTCACAGGACGGGGGTCCTTCGTGGAGCGTCTCGTGCCCCCGGCAGGACCCCTGAGAGGCAGGCAGTGGCCCCACCAGGCACCCTCTCAGGAGCCCCTGTCCTGGGTGGGCGGATCCAGCAAGCCCTGCCCATCATCCTGGTGGGGCCTTGAGCTTCTCAAGCCCTGCCCCAGGTTGCTCTTTCTCCTTTCTTCCCTCTTGTAGTTTTTGATGGCTCTCGAGCTCCTATTCAGTCCTTCACGCTAAGTGCTCTCAGTGTCGCATTGTCCTGATTTCTGTCATATGATTACTTTTTTCCAGATGGGCTGCACTTTCATTGTGGATGCTCGACCCTGGTTTTCCCAGTTCACTCTCCTGAACAGCACCTGTGTGTAGGAAAGGCAGGCAAGGAGCCCCTGGCTTCTCAAGGCAGAAGTTCCTTTTCTGCTGGAGGGTGACAGTCAAAGGTCTGTGCAGCGGCAGGGGGAATAAAGGCATCTGAGAGCACTTCCTGTGTCCCTGTCAGCTTTCCACTCTCCCGGGTCATTTATTCTCCACGAATGTCACTGCCGGCGACAAGTGGCGGGGAATTTATCATTATAGCACTTACCTTGGCTGCAGGTGCGGAGCGTTGAGTAGAGCAAACCCCCCAGTTGGTGTGAGGCTGCCCTTACTGGTTCTGGCAGGGCCCCACTGGATGGTTTGTGTGCTCATTCATTCATTCTGCCATTTGTTCCTTCACTCATCTCCAATCCCACCATGCCCTTCATCCATTTCTCTCCAAAGGAATGCAGACAGTTCTGTCGGGGAACAGCCACCCACATCCCCTCCGCCTCCGTGTCTGGGGCCAGACTCACAGTGGGTGGTGCTTCTCCAGGTGGGCTACACCCAGACACACGGGTGGTAGGTGGGCGACTGGAACTGAGAGAAGGCTCTGCCCTCTTGGGCCCCATCAGGGGCATCTGCTCCAGGAGGCCTGACTGATGAGGATGTCTTCTCCAGGGACTGCAGGGATGGCTCAGAATTTGGCAGCTCCAGTCACCACGTCCCCACCTGCTCCCCGAGCCATTTATTCCCCCATGAGGGCCCAGCCTGGCCTCCTTGGCCACCAACACCAATCACTCCCCCTTGGACAGGCACCGTGGTGACAGACACCCACCCTGATGAGCAGCTCTCTCTTCTTGGGTCCTGGTGGGGAGCAGCCCTGGAGGGACAGAGAGATGGAGGGCATGGAGGGTATGGGGAATGACTGGGACAGTGAGGCCGTGGCCATGCCACCTGGGGGAATACTTGAGAAGGGAGAGCTGAGGGGTTCCCCTGCTCCTCCTGGGTCCCTGGGGTTCTGGTTTGAGTGTCCCTGGTTGAATGTCTGCCCCTTTCCTGACTGATTTATTCCCACGATGTGGCTGTAAGAACTAACGAGATAGATTTCCCTGCACAGCTGTGGACAGCCCCATTGGGCCCAGCACAGAGACTTTGGCCTGAGCCTGCTTTGGTCCTTTGACCAGCTGCGTGTAGGATTTCTAACCTCTCCCTGCTATTTGATCGGGGCATATACAAACTTACAGTGGCGTGTGTGTGGTCACTAAAGCTGGCCTATAAGCTGCCCTTGGCTTGAGTGCAAGTGGGATCGAGCCATTGTTCATGGGTCCCGTGCTGGTCAGGGACACAGCCAGACCCTCCCTGAGTGCCAGTCCGTGCTGCTCACAGGTAGACACCTTCAACCCAACTCCCACTTCCATCGGGAAGGCCTGGGGTCTTGCTTTTTTCAATTTGCTGTGGTTTGATCTCAGATGCACCTTACGTGCTCCAGGGGGCTTTGCAAATGTTCCCCAAGTTCGTGCCAGGACCCTCAGCATTAGGGTGCAGACCCTGGCTTATTTCAAATGCTCCCCTGCCTATTCCAGAAGGCTCCTTCCTGTTGGGGCCCAGGGCACGGATGGAGGTGCCCCATTCTGACTGTGGCCTGTCTGCTGGTTGCATCTGTAACTAGAAACATAGTCTTTTGGGAACCGAAGGCCACAGCTTTGCTTCTTTATGGGGGGTTACAATAGTTCTATTCATGGTGTCAAGATAAGAGGAGCAGCACTTCCCAGGGTCTGAGGGAGAGCCTGGGCGACCTTAGAGCTCTCGGGAACTGATAGAGCCTGCAAGGTCAAAGTCAGAAGATACACACAGAAGTGAGGAGTCCATTTAACAAATTTGATTTTTGGTTACTGTCGAATGTTGAGCTAAGCTATTCCATGGTAATGCTGCCTCAGCATCCACCTTGTGTGGCCAAGTGGCCTGCAGGGACCTGAAACTGACCCAGGACCCTCGTGCAAGCACACACCCTGGACAGCAGCCGGCAGAGTCACAGCACATGGGAGGTCCCAGGCAGCCTCCCAGCAGCCCTGTGGTCAGCAGCCTCCCCTGCCTCTGTGGGCTTCCCCTGTGCATGTAGAAAAGACGCCTGTGGAGCTCATGGAAGCCCCGCTCTTTGGGTTTGGATTGACTGATCTGCCTTACCCCGGGACCCCACCTGTGGACACTAATAAAGGCGTGTCCGCAGGCCCCGCCTCTCCCCGTCTACGCTCTGCCTTGACTTTCCTGCGCGGCTCCTCGCCGTGTGCCGTGGGCTTCCTCCAGGGCTTGTGAGTAATAACCTTCTCTGTTTTTGTTTCTCTTGTGGTCCACTGTTGAACCCAGACTCGCCAGCCATCAGGCGCTCTGTGCTCCACTTAACAAGCGTTCATTTGACGAATTCCTAACAGCCCGGCAGAATATTCACCCACGCTGCAGAACGTGCATTCTTTTGAGCTGATAGCACATTTGTCCGTATTGAGTGGATTCTGATCCATAAAGCAAATCTTAATGAATTCCAGAGAACTGATGTCACATAGAATAGGCTCTCTAGCCACAGCGAGGTGCAGGCAGACGTTAAGGGGAAAAATGTTTGCAAACTCAGCCGCACTTCTCTGAATAACACGTGGGTTGGAGAAGCAATCTCAGTGCAGGTGGAGCAGGTGGGCAGGTAGGCGCAAGGGTGTCCTCTATTCCGTCTACACTCCCTTCTCTTCCTGTGCTAGCCCGGGGCCTGTCCTTCCCCACGGCTGAGGCCCGGGCCCCCCCTCCTTTCTGGGACCTCCATTAGTGTACAGGTGTCCATGTTCCCTAGGCTCCAGGTGGGAAAATCATTGTAGAGTAGAGTGTCCTCATGCATGCGGGCAGCATGTCGCACTTTCCTGGCCTGCCCGATCCCCTTGCCTTGTTCACGCACCAGGCAGGGCACGCATCGGTACCACGGTTCCTCTGAGAAGAACCTGACATGGCGACGCGGCAAAGGTCACGGGACCGGACTGTGGCAGAGCTGCATGAGAATGCATGTCAGCTGGGCTAGGCAGGGCTGCCCTTCCCCGCCCTGACACCTCATGCCCGTGGTTCCTGTTCATGGCCGTTCCAGCAGAGTCCTGCCTCGGACTAGCTTCCCTCTGCTCCTGTGCATTCTCTCTGCCCACCTCAGGATGTTAGAAACCCCTCTCTCCCTGGCCAAGCACAGCCAGGCCTCATGGCAAGTAGGTCAGCATGTGCCAGAGGTGGTTAGAGGATGGTACCCCAGCCTTGATGCTGACCCCCCCGTACCCTCCTGATGCTCCCTGAGGTCGTGGGCTACAGCCAAGGTCAGAGGTAGACCTGGTTTTTACCTCAACTCCCCAGGACTCAGGGCTCACCAGTATTCTTAAGAATTCCCGTGACTCTGCCAGTCCTGGGCTGCACTGCCACGAGGGCAAGGAAATGGGCTCATGACTCCCCCCATCCCCAGGCCCTATCAGGGTCGGGCTAGGGCACCAGGAGGCAGCCTTGGAAATGTGCAAGGAACAGAGAGTGTTGCTGGCATGTCCCTAGGTCAAAGGCTTATGTGACAAGGGAGTGGAAAATGTGACCCCTGCTCTGCCTACCATTTGGTGATGATGGGAGGGACAAGGTAGGGGGCAGGGAGGAGGGGCTGCACAGAGGCACTGGTCAGCAGCTCAAGGCCTCTGAGGGGCAGGCTGTGTGGGATGTGGAGCAGTGGAGAGCGGCCCAATAGCAGCCACACCCCACCCTCCGTGTGCCGCTGGCCTCTAGGGCTGACACCGGGCAGCATGTTCTCGAGGGCGCCTCTGCTTCTGGCGCTCATTGTGCTGGGGCCTCACGTCTACAGATGTGGCTTTGTGGACATCGGTAAGAACACGAGCTTCTTCCGCATGTGTGTGGAGTTTGCCAAGTTTCAGTTCAACCAAGCCCAGCCAGATGAGTATGCCTACAAGCTGCTGTGGGTGGGGCGAAGCCAGCGCAAGGTGAGTGGCTCTCTTCCCTCCCTGGGGCTCCACGTTCACCCCAAAACCAAGCCTGGGAGGCGCGAATCCTTGTTCTGCAGGAAACAGCAATGGGCGTTCTAACTTGGTGAATATTTTTTAAGAATACAGGATATCATCAGATGTGTCCCAAGTTTCTTTTTGTTTCCTTAATGAGTAGAGTCCTTGAAAAACAGGGTAGAGAGGAAGGCAGGACAGCAGAAAGGAAAGCATTAAAGTCAGACATTCAGATGTGGTGTGTGGAGAGAAAAACAGTGTCCTATATGAGAGAGTGGAGAGACGTGAGAACAGCAGAGAGAGACCAGTAATGAGAAAGACAGAGAGAGGCGGTAGCCGACAGACAGAAGCCCAACGAGAAAAGGCATCCCAGAGGAGAGCTGACTGCAGGCTGCAGCCGGGCTCCAGGGAGCCTCGTCGGGCCCATCAGCCAGGCCGGATGCAGAGATGATGCTCCTGCCTGAAGTCCGTGGCCTTGACTGCCCAGCCACTGTGGGTCCGGGCCTGGGCAGGAGGTGGCAGAGAAGACAGACACGTTCTCATGGAACCATTATGCTGGTGACGAGAGGCAAACAGACCTCAAGTTCATGAGTGAAACAGTGGAAGACTGGGACAATAGCGGTCAGTGAAGGGCCGCAGGGCTGTGGGGAGGTGAGGAATTTGGGAGTGGTCAGAGAAGGCCGTTGTGTGATGGACACTCCTGGAAGGACCCAGCCACGTAGGGGTTTGGGGAGAAGAAGGACAAGCAGCCACAGAGAGGCCCCTGGACCAGGACAAGCCCCGAGTGCCCAGGAGGCCTGACAGTCTCAGAGTAATGGCACCCATGGGAGGGAGTCACTCAGGTGCTTTAGCAATCATCTCTCTGGACCCTGTGGGTGCAGTGGGCTCCACAACCTGCGGGCAAGCTGACACCAGCACGCAGGGGATGGTCCCCTAGTCACTAGGAGGTACAAGAAATGCTGGCTTCTTGGGGCCAGCCCTGTGGCTGTGTGGTTAAGTTCGCACACTCTGTTTTGGCGGCCGGGGGTTTGCTGGTTTGGATCCTGGGGATGGACCTAGCATGGCTCATCAAGCCATGCTGAGGTGATGTCCCACATAGACGAAGTGGAAGAACCTACAAGTAGAATATACAACTATGTACAGGGGGGCTTTGGGGAGAAAAACAAAAGAAGATTGGCAACAGATGTTAGCTCAGGGCTACTCTTCCTCAGCCAAAAAAAAAAAAAAAAATCCCCCCAAACCAAAAAAGAAATGCTGGCTTCTGAGTCTGCTTGGAGGTCCATGTAGGGTGCACTGATGTGGGGTCTTAGAGAAGAGCAGAGTCAAGGACAGACCACAGGTGTGTGCCCTGAGCACATGGACCAGGGGTGACTCTATTAACTGAAAGACATGGAGTAAGGTTTGGTTGCGGGGAAAGATCTGGGCGGAACACACCAGGTTTCAATTCCGCGAACCCCCTGGCACAGTGCAGAAGGCAGTGGGAATAGGGTCCTAAGGGCAGGGAAGAGGTTGGGCCTGATACAATGTAGGTGTCATCAGATCTGGTTATGCAAACCTTTCCCGCTGGTGTTTATTCTTACACTGCCTGCTTCACCTGAATGGAACAGACTGTCACCCAGGAGTCAGTCCGCCCACCCCCGGATTCCTGTCCCCAGTGAGCAGCCCTGAGGCGGTATGATGTCCCCAGGGCTCTGAGGCGCCGGGCCCACGTCCGCACCTCACTCCTGAAGAGACGCGAGGGGCCCCGTCTGCACACAGGGCACCGGCGTCCCTCGGTCTTTCCCGTTTCCTGACCTCGGCCCCTCCTTGGGCTGCATCTCAGCCCTGGGCCCGGAGAGGTCCCAAGAGCCCCTCGGGCACCGACGCCACTGCTGCTGCCCCCGCCTGAGCCGCGGTCCTGCCTCGGGGTCTGGGGACGCTGCAGGGGGCTGGGCGTGCGCGTGTGCGTGGGGGGTGTTGTTGGTGTGTGTCGGGGCATGAATGGGTGTCAGGTGTCAGTTGCAGAATTCCTGAGCTTCAAACAAGTCAGCTTTCCAGACAATTCCAGGTCAGCCCAGTAGAGGTGGGCTTCTCCTCAAGGTGATTTCCCTCTCTGTTTGAGTTCTTCCCGAATTTTTATGAACTTCTATTTAGGGAAATGAAATCACACCTTTTAATAAGTTCTTATCGAAACCTAATTAACTCACGAAACAGAGCCTGATTCATAAATATGCACCTCGACGAAAGACTGCAGGAGGAGCCCGTGCATGCAGCCATTTCCCACGGGTAGAGACCGAGTGCTCCCAGCCCTGGGGACCCCCCACCTCCCGGTCGAGGTGCTTCCCCTGGAAGGGACAGCCCGCTCTGATGGCTGCTCGGTGCGCCGCCCTGCCCCTTGTCCTGCTCCCCATCGACGGCGCCGCTCCGTGTGCTCGCTGTGTCTGGCGGGCGCTGCTCCAGCGTGGATTCAGAGATCGGTCACGCCATCAGGGCTGGCTTAGCGTGTGCGGGCTCAGTGCCTGGAGCTCAAGTCCCGTGAACCTGCCACCCTGTGTGTTCACGGCACTGTCCACGTGACCGCCAGGTATCGGCCGCAGGAGGAGAGCGGCGGGGAGGATTCCAGCGCATGCTGTAGGCACACACATAGACATGATTTTGTAAGAGAAATGGAGAATCAAGACGAAAAAGCAAAAAAATAAATTAACAATAAGAAAAATAAGAGAAATTGCAGATATGTTTATCCCTATTTATAGGCATACGCACATTCACGTCTTTTGCCCACTTTTCTATTTGGTTCTCTGTGTTTTTCTCATTATGGCAAAGTATTTCCCAGTAATTTGTCCAATTGCTTCTTGACAGCATCTTACTTGGATTTATCTAATGGACTTGCAGATGGGCCGCACGATCTGTAAGAAACACGATGAAGACATTGACAACTGCCCCTTGCAAGAAGGCCCAGGAGAGAAACAGGTGGGAGAACACGATCCACCCAAAGCATCACGGATCTTCTGTGAATGAAAAATAGTATCAAGGAGGGCCTGGGGAGGAGACTGGAGAGTCATCAAGGACGTCCTGGGCAGAGCGGGGGCCTGGCCCCTCTCCCTGAGGTCCCGGGGCTTCCGCTGGAGGGAGGGGGCCATTCTGAGCAGATAGGGCTGCTTCCAGCAGAGCAGTGGACTGAGCCTGTGCTCACAGCCTGGCTGGCTGAGCAGAGACACCCTGCAGACCCCACGTGACCTTCCCGCCTGGAGGGAGCGCTCCCCCAGGTCCCAGCCTCAAAGCTGCCTGAGACCTCAGGCTTCAGGCAGAGGATGCTCTCCCCGTGGGCCTCCCTGCTCCTTTGGGCCTGTGATTTGGGTTGAAGGACTGTGTGGTTTGTTGGGTCATCTCACCTTTCCCTCTGGTCTCAGGGCTGCAAGACCATGTCTGGTCTGTCCGAGTCCTCCTGTCATCGCCCTATGAGCTGACACCTGGTCCACGGGGCTGGGACCGTGGGGAAGGGCCTTAGTCAGGGTGATGCCCTCGGTGGGAGTGGTCTGCACCACAGACGCGGCCTTGGGGGCAGCCTCCCCTGGGGCGGGTTTGCCACTGTCGTTGACTGGGTGGGGCTCAGCTGGACTGTCTCCTGGGCAGTGTGCTGGCTCCCTCAGAACTCACGGAACGGGGGTCCTTCGTGGAGCATCTTGTGCTCCCGGCAGTACCCCTGAGAGGAAGGCGGTGGCCCCACCAGGCACCCTCTCAGGAGCCCCTGTCCTGGGTGGGCGGATCCAGCAAGCCCTGCCCATCATCCTGGTGGGGCCTTGAGCTTCTCAAGCCCTGTCCCAAGTTGCTGTTTCTCCTTTCTTCCCTCTTGTAGTTTTTGATGGCTCTCGAGCTCCTATTCAGTCCTTCACGCTAAGTGCTCTCAGTGTCGCATTGTCCTGATTTCTGTCATATGATTACTTTTTTCCAGGTGGGCTGCACTTTCATTGTGGATGCTCGACCCTGGTTTTCCCAGTTCACTCTCCTGAACAGCACCTGTGTGTAGGAAAGGCAGGCAAGGTGCCCCTGGCTTCTCAAGGCAGAAGTTCCTTTTCTGCTGGAGGGTGACAGTCAAAGGTCTGTGCAGTGGCAGGGGGAATAAAGGCATCTGAGAGCACTTCCTGTGTCCCTGTCAGCTTTCCACTCTCCCGGGTCATTTATTCTCCACGAATGTCACTGCCGGCGACAAGTGGCGGGGAATTTATCATTATAGCACTTACCTTGGCTGCAGGTGCGGAGCGTTGAGTAGAGCAAACCCCCCAGTTGGTGTGAGGCTGCCCTTACTGGTTCTGGCAGGGCCCCACTGGATGGTTTGTGTGCTCATTCATTCATTCTGCCATTTGTTCCTTCACTCATCTCCAATCCCACCATGCCCTTCATCCATTTCTCTCCAAAGGAATGCAGACAGTTCTGTCGGGGAACAGCCACCCACATCCCCTCCGCCTCCGTGTCTGGGGCCAGACTCACAGTGGGTGGTGCTTCTCCAGGTGGGCTACACCCAGACACACGGGTGGTGGGGGGCAACTGGAGCTGAGAGAAGGCTCTGCCCTCTTGGGCCCCATCAGGGGCATCTGCTCCAGGAGGCCTGACTGATGAGGATGTCTTCTCCAGGGACTGCAGGGATGGCTCAGAATTTGGCAGCTCCAGTCACCACGTCCCCACCTGCTCCCCGAGCCATTTATTCCCCCATGAGGGCCCAACCTGGCCTCCTTGGCCACCAACACCAATCACTCCCCCTGGGACAGGCACCATGGTGACAGACACCCACCCTGATGAGCAGCTCTCTCTTCTTGGGTCCTGGTGGGGAGCAGCCCTGGAGGGACAGAGAGATGGAGGGCATGGAGGGTATGGGGAATGACTGGGACAGTGAGGCCATGGCCATGCCACCTGGGGGAATACTTGAGAAGGGAGATCTGAGGGGTTCCCCTGCTCCTCCTGGGTCCCTGTGGGTCTGGTTTGAGTGTCTCTGGTTGACAGTGCCTGTTTCCTGTTTAACCAGTTCTTGTGAAGAGGCCATAAGTGCTGATGGGACAAAATTCCCCAAGTTGGAACGCCTCCCCTTGGCACAGCCAAAGTCTTGGTTCTTTTGACCTGTCTATGAGTAGAGTTTGTGTCAAGTCCCAGCACTTTGATAGGAGCATATATAAACTTACAAGGGCTTGTCTGTGTTACCAGCAAAGCTGGCCTATTGCCCACCTTGGCTATGAGAGCACTCAGGTTCCAAGAGGTCAAGCCACTGTTCATGGGTCACAGATAGCCAGCCCTCCCTGAGCACTAGGTGGCATTCCTCGCAGTTGGCAGCTGTGTCACTTCCAGTTCCCATTTCACATCAGGCAGTCCTGGGGTCCTGCTCTTTTGACCGTATGTCACTCATTGCCTTTCTTCATCCCCATGAAACCACATGGGTGTCATTTTACAAATCTAGAGACCAGGCCACACCCCCCTCTCTACCACAAAAGAATCTCTGTGACCCAACATCAGACATACATGCAATCCCAGATGATTAGCATTTGTGGCCAAGGTGTGGAAATGGTTCTCCAGGGGACGACAATATTTAGAAATTGTGTAAATTGCAGTTAGTGTATCTTGTTTGTGGCTTGTGTCTTTCCTCTGTTTTGTGCTCTCACAGAATTGGGGATTAAAAACACGGCCCATTCACTGAGTTGATGTTCACAGGACGTGGGCTGCCTAGGGGTCTTTGGTGGGGTGGGTGAATATTGTGCCTGCCACCGTTGTCATTGATGAGCCCACCTTAGTAGTTTTTGAGTGACGCATCCGTCTCTAAGGGCAGTCAGTCCTGGGAGCAGCCCATCCTGTGCCATTGCATCTTGGAGAGACCTCTCCAGATTAACCCGGTCACCAGGGGTCCCAAATCAGTAGGGAGTAAAAATCTATTTGAAAGTTGTAATACAAGCACACAATAGAAAAATTGACATGTATTTCAGGAATTGCTGATTTCCACGAAACCCAGAATGTTTTACCCGATTACCTGGTTTGAAGGAGCAGGGATCTTTGGAATATATTTGCTGAGACCCCCCTCCTTAAACGGGGGTTTAACCCAGATCTCAGCACTGGGCTCCTCAAAGCGGGAAGGAAGGAGGTGGAGGAGAGGGGAGAGCTGTGCCCCCTGCAAGGCCACCGTGGTAAAATCCTCTGCTCACCCTCGCCCCGGCTCCCTTTCCCATTTCTGTGGCAGCGCACTGGCAGCTAGTCTCAGGGTTTCTTACCATGATTTTCTGGAAGTGAGCTCAAGGACTGAGTCCAGCACCGCTATCACCCATTTCCCTTTAACTCCTTGGTTTCCAAACACAAAGATCCCCAGGGATCAGCAGAGAAACAAAGGCTCAGAAACTCTTCTGACTGGCTGCTTGTTAGCTCTTTCTGTGATGCTTTCCAAACATTATTTTCAGAAGAAACTCACCTGCTGCAGAAACTGCTGTTGTGTATCTGCTTTCCTGTCCTTTCTTATGAGGTCATGTGTCTGCCCAGGACCAGCATCAGCAGATCAAAACCAACAAAGCAGTGTCCCAAACCACCACAGGCGTCAGGATGAGCCCCTCGCCTCTGTCTTCAAGTGCCCCACACCCAGGTGCTGCCCCTCAGCATCTGCCCCGGTCCCCCCCAGCACCCCATAGACCCTGAACAATCTTCCCTTCTCCTCCGCGGTCTCCTTGCTGCGCCTCGCTTTCAGAATCTGCGACTCTTTACGTAATGATACCTGTTATCTCCAAAACGGTCTATATTTCATGTGGACCTTTTCTGTGGCTTCTATCCTGTGCATAGCTGTCAGATAAATCTAAAATATTAACCAAATCATACAAAGCCTCAAATCAGTTCTACATTTTTAAAACACAGAATGTTCAGCACTCAATCAAAAATAGTTAGAAACAAGACAAGATTTCATGGATAAGTCAAGAGCAAAAATAAATAATAGAAACAAATCTGAAAAAATATTTAGACACTGTAGGACTTTAACGTAGCCAGGATGAATAGATTCAAGGGATTAAAAGATGGATCATACAAAGAAGGAGAACTATGAAAAAAGAATAAAAGGAAAGTCCTAGGACTGAAAAATACAATAAGAGAAGTGAATAACGCAATAGGCAGGTTAACCTCACATTAGGAACAGCTGAAGAGAGAATCAGACCTCCCCCGCACGCCTCCCCCCCTACCCCCGCCAAACCCAGGAGGCAGGCCAGAGGATGGAAATGTCTGCAAATGTAAAGTCTGAATTTTCTAGAACTCACCAAAGACATCAAGCCATTGATTTAAGCAATGTTACAAACTACAAGTTGGATATAATAAAAGAGCCTCACAGCTGAGCATGGAAGAGTTCAAAATCAAATTTAAGGCGAAAAGTCTTGAAATCAGCCAGAGGTGAAAAGATATCTTATCTTCAAATAAGCAACCATCAGGCTTTCAGCCGACCTCACATAGGAACGACAAACACTAGAAGATACTGTCATGCATCTTCTAAGACAAACACTAGAAGATACTGTCATGCATCTTCTAAGTGCTGAAGGAAATTAACCACGGGCCTGGAATTCCTTAGTTAGCAAAAATCTCTCTCAAAAATGAGTACAAAACAAAGTTATTTTAAAAAAACAAAGTGGAATGTTTTTGTTGCCAGTATAAGCATTCTAAAATAAATACTAAAGGAATTCTCTGGGCAGAAGAGAATCCCAGATGGAAAAATAGTGTGGTAGGAAGAAAGAAACAATACACAAAAGGATACATATGTAGATAAACCTAGATGATACATTGACTGTCAAAAATGATATTGTGTCGAAGATTGTAAAATACATATAGAATTAATATACATGAAAATAGCACAAAGCTGGCAGAGGAGTAAATGTAAATAGAGTGATATAAATGGACTGAATGTTCTGATTAAAAGACAAGTTTAGTTGACTGTTGGAAGAGCAAAAGAATCTTAGCAAAAAAGGAAACACATGTTAGGTACAAAAACACAGAGATTTTGGAAAAATAAGGATGGATTAAAGTATACTATGCCAGTGCTAACTAAAAAAGTCAGTGTGACAGTATAATATCCCATAACATAAACTCTCAGACAAGAAGCACTGCCTGAAATAAAGATGGATATTTTACTATGAAAGTGTTCATCTACTGAGAAGATATAACAACTCCAAGCGTGTAGGCGCCTCTTTCAAAATACTCAAAGCAAAAACAGAAAAAATAAAAAGGAGAAATAATCAAACCCACAATCATAGGGAGAGAGTATGAGACACAACTCCAGGGACGAAAAAACTAACCCGACACAACAAATCAGTCAGGTTCTGAAGTTCTGATGCAGAAGTTCTGGACAGCACATATCAAATTGCCCTTTTTGACTTCTATGGAATGTCGGTGAAATACTGACCGTGAATGTGTGCTCTTTTCAAGTGCACAGGAAACATTTTCAGAATTGATCAATTGTGTACCAAAAAGTAATTCTCAACAAAATTCACAAACCTGATACCAGGCAGACTGTTCTGTAGCGACAGTGAAATTAAGCTAGAAATCAGTAAGAAAAGGTGAGTGAGAGACGTCCTGAGCTCGGAAGAAGCTCCCTCCTTCTTTCCTGCAGAACTTCCCGATTCCTGGACCTGGCTGTCTCCTCGAAGTGACCCAAAGACTAGGATGGCGCTGGAGGATGTGCTGCTAAGAGACAGCACCTTCTGAGGGCTCTCTCCTGCTTCCTGCCAACATCCATTGTAGCCTTTCAGGCCCGACCACAGGTGATAACAAAGGCTGTGGCTGGCCGGCTTCGGGGGGTGGGGAGTGGAAGCTGCCCCCACGTCAGACTTGTGCCCACATTTTCCATTCTCTGGAGAGAGCTGACAGCACAGACTCACGCGCCCCTCCCTCTCAGGGGCCGGCGCTCAAGGGAGACACTGCTTAGGGGGGACCTCCTTAAGGAGGAGAGGCGCTTTTCTGCACTCTGACTCAGTTCTCAGTACTTTCTCTCTCCTAGCCCTTCCCACTTGTTCTCCCCAGTGCCCCAGGGTCCTCTCTGGTTTATTTGCTTCCCAGTCATCCTTTTTTTACTACTCCAGTTCCCTGCCTCTTTTCTTCTTGGGCAGCCATTTTCCTGCCTGTCTGTAGCTTGATGTTGGTGCTCTTGAAGAATCGGTAGCGTTATTTTGTGTGCATGATATTTATGTAATTGCGTCATGTTCTATATCTTAAATTTTACTTTTTCCAGTTAACATTGTCTTTTAAAAGATTCTTCCTGCCTCTCTGTCCATCTAGTCTAGCTTTGAACTCTTGCACAGTCTCTGTGGGGGAGGGCCCACCCCTTTTACCCACCCCTTTTACCCACCCCTTTTACCCACCCCTTCTTCCATCCGAACTTCTTCCTTTAGGTTCCTTGTGGACATCCTGAGAAATTCTCTGGACTGGTACTCAGGAATGGACTTGCTGTGTCTTGGGGTTTGCAAACCCTCAATTTGCCCTGCAGAATGGGGGCACCAGTACTCATCCCCACCAGCCACGCAGGCCTCTTGTGCGTCCATCACCAGTCTCACTGAGCTTTCTCATTTTCAAGAGGCTAGTAGGTGAAAAGGAGTAGCCTATTTCACTGGTGGTACCTATTTGCACTTCTTTGGTTACCAATGGGTGTGAACATTTTTCAATGAGCTCAGTCTCTTAGCTTTCCTCTCAGAGAATTCCTGACTCATAACATTAATTCATTTTTTCAGATTGCTTTTTTTTTTCTGATAATATCTTTGCCTTTCTTAAGTTTTCTAAGTGACTGCTTTCAAAGTATGGTCTGTGGACTGGTGCCCACCTGTTTGTTACCAGTCCGCTCTGAGGTAAGTATAGGAATGATAATAATAATGAACTGGTCCTTCACAACAGAGATTTTGAGAAACACAGGAAGTTCTATTGATGATTAGGTTCATCTCCACTTTGATTTTCTGTTCTAGACATTAATTCCTTGTTAGTTTCAGACATGGCAAATGTCTTTGTCTGTACTGCCATCTGTCAATTGACTTTTGTTAATAGTATCTTTTTTTTTTTTTGAGGAAGATTGGCCCTGAGCTAACATCCATACCTATCTTCCTCTATTTTATATGTGAGATGCCTGCCACAGTGTGGCTTGATAAGTGGTGCACAGGTCAACGCCCAGGATCCTAACCGGCAAACCCTGGGCCACCAAAGTGGAGAGCACAAACTTAACCACAACGCCACAGGGCCGGCTCCTGTTAATGGTATCTTTTGTTGAACAAACATCCCTAAATTTGTGAATTTTAACGTCGGGTATGGCATTTTATACTAAAGGTTGTTAATGTGTTCTTTAGGTCTTTTCATCTCTGCTTGTGTTTTTGGCTTCAGATCTATCAGATAAAAAGCTGAACACTTATCTATTTTCCCCTGCGGTTCTCTCATTTCTTGCTAGTGTGTGTTACAGTGCCCTGCTGGGCCTACAAAGAGTTTGATGATTGTATCTTCTTGTCTTATTTTTTCTTTTGTCTATTTTCACTCCTATATTAGTTTTCTATGCTACGTAACAAATAACCACAGAGTTAGCAGCTTAAAACAACACCCACTTATTATCTCACATTCTGAGTCAGACTCACCTGGATGCTCTGACCAGAGTCTCTCCAGGCTGTAATCAGAGTGTTAGCCAGGACTCCTCTGAGGCTCGGGGTCCTCCTCCAGGCTCATGTGTGGGTGGCGGAGTCCAGTTCCTGTGGTTGTAGGACTGAGGCTCTCAGCCCTAGAGGCTGGCTGCTGTTCCCTGCCCCAGGACCTTCTGTGCAACATGGCAGCTTGCTTCTTCAAGGCCAACCGGCAAGGGTCTCTGCTGCTTCTTGACTCTTACCTCTAGATTAGCTTTTTTTTTCTTTTTAAAAAAAAACCTTTGTTGACATATAACTTATATACCATACAATTCACCTATTTAACATGCACAATTCAGTGTCTTTTACTATATTCATAAAATTCTATATCCATCACCAGCCTCAATCTTAGAACATTTTCATTATCTCAAAAAGAAATGCCACACGTCTTAGCCACCACTCTCTAGTTCCCTATCTCTCCCCACCCCAGTCCTACCAGCAAATAACCTTCTGTCATATGGATTTGCCTATTGTAGACATTTCATATAAATGGAATCATACAATATTAGTGTCTTAGCATCTTTAAATTAGCACAATGCTTCCAAAGTTCATTCATGCTGTAGTGTGTATCAGTACTTCATTCCTTTTCATTGTCCAATAATATTCCATTGTATGCATATACCACATTATAGTTATCCATTCTTCATTTGTGGGACACATGGGTTGGTTCCCCCTTTTCAGGAAGTATGAATAATGCTGCTGTGAACATTTGTGTGTAAGTTTTTCTGTAGATGTAATTTTTCATTTCTCTTAGGTATATACCTAGGAGTGGTATGTCTGGAACATACGGTAATTCTGTGTTTAACCATTTGAAGAACTACCAGACTGTTTTCCAAAGTGGTTGCACCACTTTCTGTTCCCACTAGGGGTTTATGAGGATTCCACTTTCCCCGCAAGCTCGACAACACTTGTTATCGTCCATCTTTTGACCCTAGTCATCCTAGTCGGGTGAAGTGGCAGCTCATCGCGGTTCTGATTTGCATTTCCCTGACGAGTAATGAAGGGAAACACCTTTCCATGTGTTTCTTGGCCATCGTATATCTTCTTTGAAGAAATGTCCATTCAAATATTTTGCCCAACTTCTAATTGGGTTGTCTTTGTGTTAGTGAATTGTAATGGTTTTTTGTATATTCTAGATTCAAATCCCTTAAGTCATATATGGTTTTCAAAAATTTTATACCATTATGTGGGTTATCTTTTCACTTTCTTGATAGTGTCCCCTGAAACACAAAGGTTTTTCATTCTGATTGTGTCCAGTTTATTTTTTCTTTGGTTGCTTATGCGTTCGGTATCGTACTGCAGAAATCATTGCCTAATTGAAACTCACAAAGATTTACACCTATGTTTTCTTCTGAGAGTTTTATTGTTTTAGCTCTTACATTTAGGTCTTTAATCCATTTTGAGCTAATTTTTGTATGTGGTGTGAGATAGGAGTCCAGCTTCATTGTTCATCATGTGGATATTGAGTTGCCCCAGGACCACTTGTTGAAAAAACTCTTCTTTCCCTATTGAATTGTCTTAGGTCAAAAATCAACTGACTAGAAACGTGACAGTTTATTTCTGGACTCTCAATTCTACTCCACTGATCTATACATCTATCCTTATGTCAGTACCGTGCTGTTATGACTACTGTGGAATAATTTTGTGTGTGTTTCGTAATAAATTTTGAGATTGGAAAGTGTGAGTTCTCCAACTTTGTTCTTCTTTTGCTGGATTGTTTTGGGGTCTGGGTTCCTTGCATTCCCATGGGAAATGGGCCCATGGAGCTCCTCACTTTGCCATCTTGGAAGTGAAACTCTTCTCTAGACCTTATGTTAAAGGACTCATTTGATCTTATTGATCTTGGTATTATCTCAAAGTTTGCTGATTAGGGACCTTAATTACTTGTGCAAAATATCTTCCTCTTTGCCATATAACCCAACCACGTCATGGGAATGATATCCCATCATATTCCTATGTCCCACCCATAATCAATGGGAGTGGATTATACAGAATATGTATCACCTGGGGTATATGTTGGGGGTCATGTTAGAATTTTGCCCACCATAGTTCCTTATGACTTTTTTTTTGCCTTAAACCTCATTTTGTCATCTATTAAGATTGATGGCTCTTATTTTCTTTCCGTTTCATATTTACCGAAATATTTTTGCCTCCTTTTATTTTTATCTTCTTTGTGTCTTTTTGTTTTAAATGTATCTTTCATAGACACCGTGCTGTTGGTCTTTTAAAAAAATCTAATTTGTGAGTCTCAATATTTAGTGAGTTACTTTGATTACTGTTATACTAGATGTCTTCTCTGCCATCTTCAGTATTTCCCATTTACTGCATTTTTTCATTTTATTTTATTTCTTTTCTCATTTTATTTGCCCTACCTTTCAATGAGTAAATTGAAGTTTCTTTGCTGGCTCCATTCTGTCTCTGTTCTGTGGTTATTGCTCATTTAACTTGAGAGTGATTTTCACGCTTATTCACCCCTGTGGCTCCTAGTTCCTGCCAAGAGGGTGAACTAGAATGGGCTGCTGGCTCTCTCCCCGGATCAATGCTAGAGAGACTATAGAAGTGACAGGGAAACTTAAATTCCAGTAACTAGCAAAGTATAACAAAACAAAAACCATATGAGACTCCTGGGGTGACTCTTGTTTTGTGGTAATTATTACTTACCTTTTCACCATAGAAACTGGCAGCAATTCCCAAGGCTGCAGGTACCAGGGCGCCGGGGTAAGGACAGGGCAAGGCCAGATTCCTTCTAGCAAGAGGAGCTGATGAAAAGCAGTGGAGTCAAGGAGCTGCTTTCAGACAGCTGCATAGCCCACTCACATCTCCTGGCTTGGTGGTGTAATGGGTTGAAACTATGGGAATCTTGAGGTGGGGTGAACGCATTTTGCATGTAGGACTTTGCAAATGTGATTGAGGACCTTGAAATGGGGAGATTATCCTGGATTATCTGGGTAGGTCCGATGTAACCACAAAGGGACTTATAAGGGGAAGGCAGGAGGGTCAGAATCAGAGTCAGAGACAGAGATGTGATGATGGAAGCAGCAGAGGGAAGAGAGATTGAAAGAGAAAGGGAGAGAGAGACATTTGAAGATGCTTCATGCCTAGCTTTGAAGATGGAGGAAGGGACAACGAGCCAAGGAATTTAGGCAGCCTCTTGAAGCTAGAAAGGCAAGGAAATACATTTTCCTTTAGAGTCTCCAAATGGAATGCAGCCATGGCCATAAGTTGATTTCAGCCCAGTGAAGCCGTTTCGTGTTCCTGACCTTCAGAATTGTACGATAATAAATCTGTGTTAAGTCACTCAATTTGTAGTGATTTGTTACAGCAGCAATAGAAAACCAACACAGATGAGTTGCATTTTATGGGGACTGCCTCTTCTCAAGATCGCCTCATCAGGGTTCAAGGGTGGATCCCTCACTACAGGCGGTGGTTGATGGAGTGGCAGCAAAGGAGGTGATTTACAAGGGTTCAGGGTACCTTTAGCCTTTATACTGTGGGGTGCATCACCTTTCTCTTCCTTAAATTCATCCCATATAGAGCCTTAGTCCAGGTCACAATTCCAGACAGAGCACCTGAGACATCTTGGAGGAATGTGGACTTAGCGGCCAAAATAACTAAATCCCTGAGGAGTACAATTAGGCTGAACCATTTGAAGTCACTATTTTTGTAGATCCATACCAGTCCAATATTGGTAATTCCCTGTGGTTCAACTTACTACCCTAAGTGGGAATGATAAAACTATGGCCCAAAGACCAGATCTGGCCCGCTGCCTGTTTCTGTAAATAGTTTTATCAGAACAGAGACACTCCTGCATTTTCCTGTTGCCTCTGGTGGCACCCTGGACAGTGAAGGAGCACACAGTGTCAGATATGATAATATTCTAGCTCTTGTTTGCGTGATGGATTCATGGGTGTTCATTGTGTTGTACAGCCATGCATAGACCAGTGCTGGGAGTGTCACGAACAAAGGAAAGCATGACATTTAAGCCAAACTCTGGGCAGCTAGGGTTCATAAGAAAAGAAAAAAGCAAGCGAACAAAAGACTCAAATGCACCCTGGAGTCAGAGAAAGTCCAACAGGTGTTTTGGTCTTGGTAGTTAATTAGGAAAGGGTGAGGGGCAGGTGGTGGAGTTACTCCAGCAGTCCAGACTCAGTGGGCCCCGGAGTGGTGGGGCTCCTGGCACTGAAGACCCTCTGAAGCAGGCTCCATGTCTGCTGGGCTGTGTCTTGTGGCTTGTCTTGTGGCTTGTCCGTCATGAGCCCCTTGGCCTAAGGGGCAATGAATGACTCGTATCATGAAACCCAGTGAAGGCTCAGGTCATGTCCCAATCTACATGGGTACCCCTCCTGAGGGGTCCCAATCACCCAGATTTCGTTGGGTCATGGGAACCATCGGGGGTCAGAGAAGGCTTGTCTTCGTTTTACAGATATGGATATTGGCTTCCTAAGTGATTAGGTCCCTGGCCTAAGGGCCACCCTTGGCTACAATAGAATTGGAACCGGGACCTACATGCCCTGATCTCTATGGGAACACAGGCCCCTAGGAAGAGGCTGCTGCAGTCTCTAGAGCTGGATCTGCTTCCCGGAACCAGGGTCTCCCCTGAGTCAAGCCTTGTGTGGATAGTGCCTGAAGCATCCTGACCCCAGTGGCAGAGGGATTGGGAGGCAAAAGGGATGGAGGAGCCCATGCGGCTGACTCCCTAGAGGTGACAAATGATCAAAGTCATGTGCAGCCCATTCATGGCCCTCACACCCCTAGCTCCTCCTCAACCTTCTGTCTTAAGCACATGAACTGCTCTTTAATCTAATCCCATTTTTATTTACATACCATCGTAACCATGCTAAGGATGTTTTCCCCTAATTATTGAAGTAATGCATATATAATATAGAAATTTGAAGAAATACAAATATAAAGAAAAATCAGAAATTAATATTTCTTTCTTTCATCAAAGCAAAACCATTGTTCATTCACTCAAAAAATGTTCACATATACTCCATGCTGGGCCTTGTTCCAGGCTCTGGTGGCATAGTGATGAGCAGTTGAAAGGGTTCCCTGTCCCTAGAAAGCCCATTTTATTTCTTGAGAGGAAAGACATAGGATAAAGAAATTCACCAATAAAGTACTGCAGGTTAGGATAAATGATGTGGAGGGAATAAACAGGGAGGTGAAAACAAGAGCTGCCAGGCCAGCAGCTAGAAGAGTCGTTGGGAGTAGCTGGAAGAATAGCTGGTAGAGGTGTTATAGATTTGGGTTGGCGGGGGCTCTGTGGAAATGACATTTGTGTTGACAAACAGGGTGGCGTGAGCCACTGCGTGGAGAGGAGGGAGGAACACCAGAAGAGGCAACAGCCAGCCCCCAAGGGGAGGCCCCGCCTGGCGGGGGAGGCGAGGCCCTGAGGTGGTGCTTGGTGAGGGGGGAGAGGCTGCTGGAGATGTGCTCACGCAGTCCAAGTATGGTCAAGATTCTCCTGCATTTTTTAATAAAATATTTTTATTTACAAAAAATTGGATCATATTTAGTGTTTTGCATCTTGTATCTAATTTATTTTTTCATGAGCATTTTCTGACACCATTGAGAATTCCTCAAATACACAGTTTTTAAGGTAATGTAAGAGGCTCATTTTATTCATACTGTAACGCATTTATATATTTTACTAAAGGTGGCTATTTAAATGTTAACAGGTTTTAGCTCTTTTAAGTAAGGCTGCAGTCAACATCTTTCAGTGAAAAAATTTAACTTCTATTATAGCTTTGAGATAACTTAAAGTGGCATTGCTGGGTCAAAGAACATGGCTACTTTTAAGGGTTTTAATGTGCTTTGTCAACTTGCTTTCCAAAAAGATAGTACCAGTTTACACGCTCACCAGAAGTGAGGGGTATTTGATTATTTTACAAATTATGAAAATATAAATAAAATAAATGGGTTAATTTTTTTAAGTCAAGAAGGCTTTTTTAAAATAAAAGTTGTCGTAAAAGCTAGAAGCTATGAAGGAAAATGTGGATATATTTATCTATATAAAAATTTAAAATTCTTTTATGGAAAATATTAAAAACAAAAATCAACTATGAATAAATTCCAAAGATGGAAGATAAATTGGGAAAAAGTCTTGCTGAACATATGTAAAATGGAACGTTAATCTCGCTAACGCATCCCCACAGCCCTGGACACTGATAAGAAAAGACTGTGCCCTAGGAAGAGTGGGCAGGACAGTAATGGAAGGAAAACTACTGAGTCTACATGGAAAGATGCTTAACTTTGACCAATAATACAAATCAAGGAAACATAATTGTTCTCCTATCCAATTAAGAAACAGTAACTCGGCTGAAGCAAAGATATGGAGAAGAAAGGACTGTCAAGTTGTGGTCTGAGTTGCTGGTTAGAAATACAGAATCTGCGGCCCTGCCCCAGACCCATGGAATCAGAATCTACATTTTAACAAGATTCCAAGCGGTTCACATGCACATTAACATTCAGAAAACACAGATACAGTACACTGGTTCTCTAACTTGGCTGTGCGTGGGAACCTGCAGGAACTTTAAAACTTTGAAATATGCTGACTTCTGGGACCCTCTCCCAGAAATTCACTCTGCTGGTGAGAGTGACCCTGGCATTTTTAAAACTCCCCAAGTGCTTTTAACATGCAGCAAAATTTTAAGATCATGAATACATTACTAGTAAGTGACTAGCAATTTGGCAATATATACTAGATTTAAATTTGTATAAAGCCTTTGCATCAATTTTCCATCTAGTCTTTTATTATACAGAAATATCTGTGTAATTTTGCAAAGGTATTGGAAAAGTATTGGCCACTACAGTACAGTTTATAACAGCTGAAAATGAGAAACAACTAAAAAAAAATCTATCGATAGGCAGACAGTTCAAATACAATGTGGTGTGTTCATACCCTGCCATGTTTTACAACCTGCCTGGCAGATTTATGACCATCTGTTGTTTCCTGTACATTATCTCTCCTCATGGTCAAGAGCCCATCCATCAATCTTTGCACTCTGGGACAAATGCCCACCTCTCTGCCCCTCCAGGAACTTGCTGGACACCCACTTGGGATGTTCACAGAGACGCAGAATGTCTGAGAGCCCAGGGGTGCATGTACGCCCTCCCACTCAGGTATAGGCCCAGGCATCAGGGTGGCTTATGTGGCCTACATCCTGGCAGGACATTGAAGGGAGGTGCTATTAGCCCAAACAGAGGGACTCCAGAAGCCAGACATTTAGGAAGCCAGAGTCACAACACAGGCGGCCTCTGAGGGGCCCTCCACTCTGAGGGCAGAAGCAGGAGGCACTTACCTGCTGTGTGTGAGCTGCCTGGACTGAAGGCCAGTGGCCAGCAGGTGAGTGGTGGCCTCACTGAGGCAGGGTCACAGGTGTTGGGTTACATCACAAAGTATGACCTCACTGCAGGGGCGAGGACTCAGAGGGTGAAGACAGACCGGAGATCAGAGGCAAGGGGGCCCTTGGACCATGGCATAGGCACTGGCTGAAAGTGCTGGAGAGCTGGGAGACCCACTGGCTGCGTGTGGGTCAGAGCCCAACTCCACGAGGAGGAAGGAGTAGCCGGGGGGTGGGGCAGGTTGGAAGTCCACAGAGGACCAGAGCCAGGAAACCTTGGGGCTGCGGCACTTTTCCCAGCCACATCTCTCAGGCCTGAGGCGCAGAGACAGGAGTGGGCCGTGAGGCACACAGGGTAGGTGTCGGCGCATCTGGCTCTAAGCGCTCTCCCTGGACCTGCAGCTGCAGCCACGACACAGGATGACGAGGGTGGGAGGCTGAGAGCAGAGACTCCTTAGCTGGCTTCTCATGGGTGGGTCTCATTGGAGGACAGGGGTAGCCCTATAGGGTGACCCTTATGGCTCTGTCTTGAATCTGGCTGCGCTGATGCCATAGTGGTAAGATCTTTGAACCTACGGCAGCAGCAGCAGTGGTCACCCCATGCCACCCGCAGCTCCAGCCCTGAGAACAGAGGAGGCGTGCCTGTGCCCCTGGACGGAGGGACCATGACCAGACCCCATGGGTCCAGCCTGCTCCTGTTCACCATTCTGGTGGCCCTGGTGGCCAGCACAGACCCAGAAAAGAATAGGCTTAAGGCATGGAGGGAATTAAACATCATCAGTGCCTCAAATGCCAACGTGAGGCAATGTCTGTGGTTTGCCCTGCAAGAGTACAACAAAGAGAGTGAGGACAAGTACGTCTTCCAGGTGGTCAAGATTGGGCAAGTCAAGATGCAGGTAAAGGTGTTCTCTCCAAATATGCATATTTGCATATGGTGCCTCCGACTGAAGCCAGGCTGAAAGAGTGGGCATTTGAGAAAAACATTGACAGACAGAAATCCTGAATATGGGAGTGCTCAAGTGGATAGGTACTTTGTGTACTTGCATGTGACCGCAACGTCAGTGCACCTTCTATATCTGCTTGGACTGTTGTTCCAAGTACTTTACGTATATTAACTCATTTAAACCCCAAACTGCAAATCAAATGTTCATGATTTGTATTTGCTAAGGTTGGGGGACCAATTAAGCGCCATGAATATTTTGTAATACTGCTGCCATGGGCAACATCTCAATCTAGCCACATAATGTGGAATGTGAGATTGAAAATCAACACGAGGTGCTATTTAATGTATAAGCTAATAAGGTGCCTCCTCCAATATTCTTTAATTCTTTGAATTCAACCTTTCTTTAGGGGAAGTGGAGGCATTGTGATTTTCTGTTTATAGAAATATCACATTCCTCATGGGCCATGAGTTGCCCGCTGCTGGGAAGCATTGCTTACTTGGATTCCAGTGTGGGTGACGCCCCCTGGAGTTGGCAGCATGAGGCCCTGACTGCCATGTCTGAGCAAAGGCCTTGGGTTTTGGAATTCCGCTGCCTGTCCCAGCCTCAGTCAGTTAGTTGTGGTGTGGCTGGTAATTACATCATGAAACACATAGGAATGAGTTGTAAAGACACTCAACAGTCAGTCATTGTCGGCAGAGCTCACTTCAGCGTTTACCCTCTCAACGCTGCCTCTGTCAGCAGGGGCTAGGCCGGTTTACGTGTTGACGCTTATGACCATGTCTCTGGGAAAACGTGAGCCGTCAGCACCGTATTTCCAGTGCCTTATGTGGATGGCGCAGCACCCTTTATGGATTGGGTGCCCTCCACAGTCCACCTGGAGGCATGCTCCCTTGGCCCTTTGAAATAAAGGAACAGATTCTGGCTCTTGTAACATCCCTAGTCCTGTTCACAGCTTGCTTTCTTTGGTACCAAGTAGCACATGCATGTAGCAAATTTCTCACAAACCCTTCCATGCTAGCAGCTGTAGATGGGGCAACGTGGTGGACAGAAGTGATCACAGACCTTAGGGAGCCGGCAGTTCAATTAGAAGGAAAAACTGCTAACCCAGGAAGGTGTGCTCTGGTGTTATTGTGGTGCACGGTGTGCGGCGCCCGGGCATTGGGGGAGGTCTCCTCAGAGAGTGTTTCTCACCGCCACTGGCTGCACTGCCACCAATAAATGGTCTCTGGTTGGGACCCACGTCTCAGTAGGCATTAAAACCTTCCAGGTGATCCCAATATGCAGTCAAGGCTGAGAACAACCTCTCCAGGGGGTGATATTGAGGATGCAACCTGAAGAGGGACGGGTTAAACAGGTGAAGGAGGCGGGAAATGCTTGTGTTTGGGTTTCCGCAGAAGCAAGCCCTTGTGCTCGGATTCAGGTGAAAGTAGTTTATTTGGGAGGCTATCCCCGGAAGCATCGGGAGGCCATCCCGGAAGCATCGGGAGGCCAGAGGGGAAGTAAGAGAGGACAGGGAGGCAGCCAGAGCAGGGTGAGTTACTGACCAGGTGACCACCATGGGCAGCTGGGTTCCGTGTACCTTGGGGCCTCAGGGAGAAGGGTGCAGAGCCCGCCATGGAGTTGTCCCCCCTGCAGGTGAGGAGCTGGGCTCCTTATCCACAAACTGCCATCCGTCATTGGTTAAGAGCTGCTCTGGGAGCCCTTGACTCCTACTGGTGGCAAGAAGTCCCTTGGGCAGGGACCCCCAGAACTGGCAATGTGTTTGAGAACAGCATGGGGCATACCACTCACAGCCTCTGCTACAGGAGGGGACCAGGGAAGATTCTGGGGGTGCATGGGGGTGGGGAAGAGCAGTCAGGCACAGCAAGTTGCTAGTGGGAAGGCACATGGCCCATTTCAGCAACTCTAAGGAGCCAATGTGACTGGCCAGGGACCCGACCATGCAGTGCCTCGTGGGGCTGGGCAAGACTTTGGCTCTCTCTTAGAGCACTGAAAAGCCAAAAAAATACCAGGTCTGGGAGTTCTTAGCATCAAGGTGATCAGATTTGGGTTTTAAAACTATCACTCTGGTTGACTTGTTTTTAGAAAGGGGTTGTGAGGATCCAGTGCAGATGTCCATGTAACCACATGGCCTCCAGCTTCGCACAGCTCTGGTTCGCGTTTACCAGGAATCAACACAGAGCAGTCCTCGGCCTTCCCTTGGCTGGATTAGCAGGGAGGGGAGTGAAGCATGGAGGTTAGGATGCAAGTTCTAGTGCAGGAACGCCTTGGTTTGAGCTCTGGGTTAGCTGCGTACTGGATGGATAGTTATTTAGCTCCTCCGTGCCTCAGTTTCCTCACTTGATAAAGATCAAGAGTGACAGCCTGTCTCCAGAGGGCTGGTGTGCTGGCTGGGGAGATATCGCGTGCAAAGCCCGGTGAACAGTGCCTGGTGAAGGTGAGCAAGTATCACGACCACAGGAAGCTCTATTGGTGACCAGGTTCACCTCCATGGGGTTTCGAGGTTCCCTAAGTACAAACCTGGCTCTAATCCAAGGGGAGCTTCTATTGGTCACTTCTTGATGTCTTCTAACCAGCTTCTCCCCACAACACAGGCCAGAGTGTCCCTGGTTATTCCTTGGAACACAGCTAAAATGTAATACAACTTCATTCAGACCTGGAGAAAGCACTGGGGAAAGGCCTGATAGAAACAGGTGAGCCCAGGTGGCCTGGACCCCGCTTGCAGACATTGCTTTCATCTCCTGCTGTAATCTTTCACAATCGATGAATACAGGCGTAAATGGACGTCCTGAGTAGCCTTACCTGTGTTTGACCATGAACGAATCAGTGAACACGGATGCCTTGATGTAAACCCACTGCTGCTCTGCTTACTACATGCTCCATGGAGAACAGAAGACGGATTCCTCGAAGACTGCTTGTGGAGGTGGTGGGCAGGGCTTTGGGGGGTAGCCCCGAAGGGCAAGAGATGTCACCAGATGACAGGATCTGAAAGGGGAGGTGGGAAAGGAATCAGAGAGGAGAGTCCTATGTGGCCGAGGGGTCTGCCCTCCCTCCTGGTGCATGTGGACCTGTGACGTCTGGGGCCCAGGAGAGCCGATGGTTCTGGTGGCCTCATCCTCCTCCCAACCACACTGAGCACGTGCCCTGGACTTTGGGACAGAAAATGGACTTAGAAGGTTTTGCCTTCAAGGAGGCCGCACACCCTGAAGGAGCCTTTTCCCTGCGTATCCAGCTTTAGGTAGTGGCTGCAGCTGGTATCGGTGTGAGTGTGCAAAGGAACCCAGGCAGCGGATGTCAGAGGCCTTTTCCTAAAAGTATGTTTAGACGGAGGAGGAGAAAGGGAGAGAGGATGAGAGTGAGAGCGATTCTTTTAGTGTTTGCTAAAACTTTTTAAAGTAAAATAAAACTTTTTTGAATAAAATTGCCTGATTGCTAATTGACAGGTCACAGATCGTTTGGTATACTTTATCGATGTTGAAATTGCCCGCAGCAATTGCAGAAAGCTTTCGGATAATAACGAAAACTGTATCGTTCAAGAAAACATCAAGCTGGAAAAGGTAGGTGACAAACCGACTGTCTGTGATGGTCTTGGCTGCTCTGAACCCCAGAGAGAACAGAGTGTCCAGACTCACTCTTTGAGGTCTGGGTTACTCCCAGTGTTTAGCGCCAGAAGTGGTCAACCCTGTGGTTTTTGGAGCAGAGGGTGCAGGGCAGCAGAATGTGGCGGACCCTCTGAGTCTTTCCTCACCTCTTGTTCTGGGGACAAGATGCTGACAAGGTCACTCCTATTGCAAGGGCTCCATCAACACTGGCCTCTTGGTGCAGGAAAATCTGCTAACACGTAGTCACTGAAAATCTGCCCTCTTAGACCTGGATGAACAACACAGCTGTTTCTGACCCCACAGTTGCTCATCCTTATGAAGGCACAAAAGGAAATTCATTCACTCACGGCCCATCAAAGCTTACTTTGCCCCAGGTGCTATTCTGGGTGCTGGAGAATAAGCAGTGTCTAGGCCAGACTGTGTCGCCATCCTCCCAGGCTGACAGCTGATTCTTGCCGGGCTCAGCCCAGTTTCCATGAAGGTCAGGGAACAGCCCAAAGTCTCCCAACCAAAGGGCTGGCTTGGTCCAGGGACTTTTGGCCTCAACCCTGTATTTCTGACCTCAGAGGTAGAGGTAGTGAGAGCCTCGGATTGTCCATCCAAGTGCTTCGGCCCCAGGCTTTCTGCAGGTTTGACCAAAAGGCATTGCCCCTTTGTTTACACCAGTGCTTCTCCAACGTGAGTGAGCAGCAGAATCACGTGGAGGCCTTGATAAACCCAGACAGCGGGGTCCTATCTGCAGAGGTTCTGATTCATAGGTCCAGAGTGAAATCCAAGGATCTGCATTCTTATCAAGTTCCCAGGTGATGCTGCTGCTGGCCACGGGACCCTCCTTTGAGCACCACTGCTTTACAGAGCCATAGCACAGGAGATCGCAAGGGACCATTAGTGAAGTGCGCTCCCGTGATGTCTGACTCACGCCACCTCTGTGTGCTCAAACTGAGCGAGTCTCATCAGGTCCAGTTAATAGTAGATACCTGCCGGGACAAACGCTTAAGCGGTTTTATCTTTTACCGTTGGTAAAAGCATGGTTGGTTTAAATTTATATTTTCTACTAGGCTTTTTGGGATTATGGGAAAGTTGTTGCTTTTTACCTGTCTGTAGGAAATATTAAAGAGAATTGAGGAGAATTATTCTCAAGGAGCTCGTTGATTGTATGTAAGTTTTCCAGGGACACCCTGGTTTTATGGCGTATGTTTTTAAGCACAAATTTATCAATAATGAAAACTTTGTTTCTTTCTTTCTGAGCCTTTGGAATAATGTTGAAAAGTAAGAATGCTGGACTGTTTTTCTTATTCCTGGATTTAACGGGAATGTTTTCAGTATTTATATCCTACTATTAATTATTGCATCAAGTACTGATTTCTGAACTTCCCCCAATTCTCTCTTATCTGGAGTTATTTTTAAAATTCAGAAGGTTTTCTTCTATCCAATATTCTTTCAACTTCTACTAAGTATATTGAATATCTTTTCTTCTTTGACCCATAGTGTGGTTAATTAAAATAATAGATTCCCTAATGTTGAGCCATTCTTAGATGTTTGGAATATGGTACACTTGTCTTTGTGTATGTGTGGTTTTATAACTTTATTTGATTGGCAGTGGTTAGTTCTCAACCACATTAGCAGATTGTAGGTTTTTGAAAGTGATGACAGGTACGTAGATAACAAGTGTGTAAGCTTGTTTGGTGAATGTTCATCTTTATCAAGTTGTCTGGGCAACCCCACATGGATACAGCATAGAACATTCCTTATTCCTTTGGCTGGACTGCTTTGTTGAACCTGGTGTCCATGTGCACACCTGACATTCCCATCTCTTTAACAGCAAATTTCTGCTCTCTCTGAGTGCCTGGGGGGCATGCTTCTTGGAGCCCACTCCATGGATGGGGGCTTTCCATCTTTTGCTGTGTTCTGGATCAGTTTAAAAACCAAAGGAGCCTTTGGTTCCCAAGGTTTGATGTAATTTACCCATAAAACCATCTTAATTTGGGATTTTTTTTGTGGGTTTGTGGGGAAAGGAGGCCTCCATAGTCCCCCTTTGCATGTGTTCAATACTCATCAGAGACCAAACTTCCTTCTCTCTGACTCCATTTGCCTCATCGTTCCTGGAAGTACCTCAATATTTCCAGTCAATTATTTAAGATATCTTCTGCTGTTTTTCCAGGACTACTATCTGCCTGCTTATCTATCTATCTATCTATCCATCCATCCATCCATTATCTATCCATCCATTCATGCATCTTTCCACCTATTTAATGATCCATCCACCCATTCATCCATCCACTCATCCAAGCATCCATCCACCCATCTCTCTATCTACCCACCCATCCATTCATCCAGCCAGCCATTCATTCACTCACCCATCCACCCATCCTCCCACTCATCCATCCACCCATCTACACAACAGCCATCCACCCATTCATCCATCTGTCACACACACATAAAATATTCCATTTGTCATTTCAATGATGTTTTGAAAGAGAGAGAAGAAATCTTTGAAATTAAAGGTGTGTTAGGCTCTAGAACCCTCTAAATTGTTCTTACCCTGACTTGTTATTAGAACAAAAGGAATGATTTAATTATTAAGATAACATACGTTAGTTTATATCTACATAGAATTGCTTCATTTACATTATAGAAAATATTAAAGATAATTAAAAATAAAATCAAGTTTACAAGGTGATCTCCCACCAAAATATGAAATTGTTAGAATTTGCTGTCTATCTGCGGATGATGTGGGCACAGAGACTCCCATGGGTAACTGCTGATGGAACAGTCTGCAGCCTCTAGCTAGCAGATTTCTGGGAGTTTTCCTTGATGAGTGATGACCCATCTTCCAGCATATTCCTGAGCTGATACCTAGCAACAGAACAATTTTTTCTTTTTCTTTTGTCACACTACTAATTTTTGTTGTGGTGGTGGTCTTTTTCAGAGAGTAATGTGCAGCTTTGTGGTGGGAGCGCTCCCCTGGAATGGTGAATTCGTCGTGATGAAGAAGGAGTGTGCGGATGCCTAGGGGGTTCTGGAGCACACTCACCGCTGTGTCTGCCTTTCTCTATGAAGAGACAATGGTGCACCAACACGTTTCCTCATGCATGCCTTTCTGCTTGCCAGTTTGGTTTCTAGTTTCATATTAGGTGATGGTGAAAGATGGGCATGTCCAATTCCTCCTTCCTGGCTTCAAGGGAGACTCCTCGCCTTTGGTCAGCTTGATGGCTCCCCACCAGGAATGAGTTTATCACTGAGTACAAAGGATGGGGTGACGTCTGGCTCCATTTCCCACTGCAAATCCAAGGAGGAATCCTTTTTTCATTGGGTAACAACCACTTCTAGAGGTTTAAACCCAGTAGTTGCTAACTTAGCTTCCTTCTGGAAGCTTCCTTTGGCTTAAGACTTCTTCCTGCCTGAGAGTCCTAGGTGGATGGGTCCCTGGGCCTGGAGACCCCTTGGCAGAAGCAGCAGTCCTCCTCTGCGAGGTCTCTTTGAATTGGTGGAGTTGGTGTTTCTTCGTATGTCGTTGTCAACAATAGTCACAGAGAGAGGGCTGAGGGCGATACAGCCTTATGAGTGAGCTGTGTTGCTTGCGTGTGTCTGTGTGTGTACATGTGTGCATGTGTACACTCATGTGTGTGGTGTGAGACAGGAGAGATGGAGAAAGAAGTAGGCAAACATAGACCATAGTAGGAGATAAAATTCTCTTGAAGAAAGTAGTCGTTAAAAACAGATGTGTCTGGACCTACAGCTAGGATATACAACTATATTCTGGGGCTCTGGGGAGAAAAAAAGAAAAAAGAGGAAGGTTGGCAACAGATGTTAGCTTGGGCCAATCTTCCTCACCAAAAAGAAATGTTAGCAATCAACATTTTTGTTAAAAAAAAAAAAAAGAAAATAGATGTGTCTTATGGGAAATTATTTAAAGGATAGAGAGTTTCAGATGGTGAGAAAGTTCTGGAGATTAGTGGCACAACAACGTGAATACACTCAACACCTACTGAACTGTACACTTAAAAATGGTTAAAATGGTAAATTTTATATGTATTTTACCACAGTTAAAAATTTAAAAAATCGATAGATGTGTCTGTTTCGAAAGGGGTGCTGGGACGATTCAGGAGGCCAGTTGTGTTTCAAGTGTCGGGAAATGGGCCAGGTTTACCTCGCAGGGCCTGGTGCACGGGAGAGATTGCAGTGTTTCTGCCCCAGACAGAAGGAGGCCGTGAAACTCAAAGGCCATCCTTTTGTCTGCTTTCTCAGAGTTAGCGAGCTGGTGTTTCACCGTTGGGAACACCACACCACTCGAGGTGGTGGAGGACAGGCAGCATTCACCTTGCAAAGCCTTTGCTTCTCCTCTGGCTCTGTCTGCTCCCCTCCTCAGCCCCAACTTGACTGTCCCTTCTGGCCCACCCACCTCCACACCCTGCTTTCCTCCAATGAACCCCTGCTCTGCTTCCTCTTTCTCTCTCAAGATCCTCACTGAAGGGACCCAGGACTTGGATCTCAAACAGATTTTTATGTTACTTGGGCCTAATTGCTTAGCCTGATTAAAAACTATTCTTTCCTGTAGGCCAGGAGGGCTCCATCAAAAATACCCCCGCCCTCTCCCTGGGGCCCGGACACACTGAGGGAGTGCCCCACGTGGGAGCCCCAGACAGCAAACCCGGCTTCCAGGGCCTTCCGGGAGCTGGTCGTTTACAGCTCCATGGGTCTCTTCTGTTTGTGGGACAATGTAAGCGCCTTAGGAAAGATCACAGTTTTGGACCAGCATCTTAGAATTGTCCTTCCTCGTGGACAGCTGGAAGGACAGCTGGGGGGGAATGACAAGGAATCAACGTCTGGAGCAGGCAGGCATCGGGCGGTGCGAGACCAGCCTGGGCGCGCTGGGGGTGGAGGTGGCTACCCACCCGTGCTCTGTGCAGGTTGGCTTCCTGCATGGGCCCAGAGGCATGTGGTATATGTGCCTCAATGTGCAGAAGTCTAACTATCTTTTAACTTATATTAAAACTTAATTTAACCTCGTCTCCTTTCAACTGTCTCTCCAAATCTCTTCTCCTTTATTTTCTCTCTGTAAACATGAAATAAAATACAAGGCAGGTCTCACTTTCCCCTTGCTGGATTTCGTGTCTTTTTTGCTAAGGTGTTACAGGAACACACACAGCTTCTCGCAGGTACACAACCTTTCTCGCCTTTTCCAGAGAGGAGCCCCCGCCACGAGACCTGCAGTCTCCCTTAGGTTCTTCCCATTCCCTGTCCACAGACCCTGGAGGCCAAGCACTGGCTGTCTCCGTCTGGGACACAGGAGCACTGCGGACAGGGGAGGTCATGGAGCTCAAGGAAATGGGGCATGACCAGACGCACTGGGTAGCCTCAGATGCTGTCCAGGCTCAGGACTGGTATGAGGAGTCCGTGCCCTCTGCCCTGCCCTCATTCTTGCAGGGACACATGGCCTATCCACTTGGTGACCAGTCATGGCCATGCTATGTGAGGACAAGGAGTCCATTTAGCACAATCCTGGGTTGGGCCATGGAGACCCTACAGGCTAGTGGGAAACGAGGTCAGAGGCAGGGCCTGCCAGGACCAGGGCCGGGCACCCGGCACCACGTGCACAGCAGCGGCAGGGAGTTCAGGGCATCGGACCTGGGATAGGACCAGGTGGGCTGAGTGGAGAGTAGAACCTGGCCCTGGTCCCAGAAGACGTGAGTGCTGTCCCAGCTCTGCCCGCTCCTGCTTGTGGTGCCTTCACCACCGAACTTACTCATAGTCCGGTCTGCTCCCCATGCCTGGGAGAGCGTCAGGACTGCCTGGCTCCTGGGGGCCTGCTGGAATGGGAGGTACTAGGGGTGGACATGCAGTCATTTCTCATGGGCCCTAGGAGGGGATATTTCCCCCTCTGTGAGATTGGTATATTTAGACCCAGTAGATGCATGTCTAGTGTCTTCAAAGGCATCAGGGACAGAGGGTCAGACCTGGGACAGGGGGCGGCCCATGAAAGTGCAGGAAGTGTGCGGAGTGGCCATGGGCTCCATCTCCACCCTCTGCAGTGGGGGCCATGGTGGGCGAGCTCTGGGAGTGAAGCCGGGGCTCAGTGAAGGGGGCTGCTCCACTCTCCCTCCCCCAGCGCCATGTTCTTCACTCCTTGCTCTCCTCTGTATCTCTGTTAAGAAAAAAATTACCTGAAACTTGGAAAAAAGCACAGAGAAGTCAACATGTGATTTTCATGCCATTTTGGACATTGTTCAACAGGGCTAACAAGGATTATTGAATTATCCGGGAAATGTTCTTCTATTTGGTGCGTTCTTTATTACTGATTGAAGGCCAGACTCTAAAGTTATGTGTTAACTTGTGGGTCTTTTTGTCCAACAGAGGTGCAAACGATTCCTGTCTAGTAGAAAAGGTCGCCCCAGAGCTTACGGGTTTACTACTTTCTAGAAAAATGAATCAATTTTGTAGTTAACCTAGGAATTTCCCCTCGACATTCTTTCTCCAAGCCCGGTAATGCTATTCCTCAATTCTCCTTTGAGCTGGCATCGTCTCCCTGTTGGGTCTTTCTTTACAGAGTTGAATAAATCAGATGCTCATTCTATGTAAGTGGATCTGATTTGTAACTTTCTGAAAATTATCCTTTGACAGTTTCCATGTGACTCCCCTAGAGTTCTCTACCCTCCAAGGCACCAGGTATGTCCCATGGGATTCAGGACTTCTGCCCTCCCTCACTGTGCCCCCGCCCTCACCAGGTTAACTCGGGGAGACTCTGGGATGGGCATCCTCACAGGCCTGTCACTTGCTATGGAGGGGAGGGCGTCAAGAGTACAAGAGCTAAACACAAAAATATTAGCGGGTCAAAGATTGTCTTTGACGGATACAAACATCGGCTCTGTTCAGGGGCCTGGAAGCTGTCAGGAGCACCCAGGTCAGCTGGGCATCCAGAGAAAGTGGCACTGGGAAGGCCGTGTTTGGCCCTTGCCCTGGGAAGAGTGAGTACTCAGACTGTTGACTGCTACCCATCACCAGATGGGAGCATTTGGGTTCTGAACTTGTGGTGCCCGAAGGCAGTAAAATGACAACCTGTCCTTGGAGCATCAACTTTCCTGTTTTCTGGCTCCAAACTCTTCAGAGTTCGTTGTTTTTAATCACACTTCTGCATCCCTAACAAAGAGACATTCTGAGCGAGCAGCTGCGGTCACCAATTGCATCTCCCATTGGCCTGGACAAGCTGGCTTTGTGCCTTGCTGACCAGGTTCCCTGGGGATTTTGTCAGCTGCACCTTAGCTGGAGCTGGACCGCCAGGTGAAGCTGATAAGACTCTAAATCTGACCCTTCAAGGCTTAGGGGCTAGGCCCTGTGCCACAGATAAAGTGACAAAACCTCAGGACCCCCATAAAAGCCATGTCTAATTGTGAAATTAGCCCTTGACTTTGGTTTTGAATAAAACCAACACTACTATCCAAGTAAGCCGCCCGAAAGCCAACACTCGTTCCAGAATGTGGCCAGGACACCAAGCCAGGCCGGAGATTCGATCAGAGCAGATCCATTAAAAATAGCCTTTGCACATGTCATTACCATTTTAAAAACAAAATTAAACAGAAAGCTTGGTGGTGGTACGTACTAGTAAACTATTAGATTCCGTTACGGTGGTTTTTTTTCATGATGGAGAATTTACCAACCCATGGTTTGGCTCCTACTTTAATAACAAATTGCTTTCAGAAAAAGAAAAAGAAAAAGAGATAAATTAGCTTTTGTGGGAAAAAAAGGGAAACATCACAGAGAGAGGAGAAAAAGCAGTTTCCCGTGGCAGATGTCAAACTGGCTAAAAGGCATTTCTGGTTGGGCAGATGCTGATTTATGCATTGAAAAAAATCAGAGTAAATACATAATCTACCAACTTTAGCAGTGTTAGTAGAACAGAAAAATCAGTAGCACTTACAAACCCTTGGGAGGGAAATCCGTAGGAAGGACAACAATTCGCCCCAGACAAACCCAGGAAATAAAGGATGGTACACAGAAACAGCAAACCAAGAAAGTCAAAATACGGTTGGATTTTGTAAACTGATAAAATGAAAACTCTTATATTTTACAAGATAATGTTAAAAACAAGACAACACGCCCAAGATGGGTTGCTTATGCTAAGCCCCATGTCACCAAACTAAGACTTAGTCTAATGGCACTTTGGGCTCTCCCAGAAATGGACTCAATCAGAAAGTGCCTGATCAGCACCAGGTAGGTGATCTGCCCGACAGACTCCAGCCGTCTCCTAAAGGAAAGGGGCTTCCAACAACATACTGACATTTTGCCTACGCCTTGTTCCTGCTCCCTTCTGCCTATAAACATCTTTCATTTTGTCCAACTCCTCGCAGCTCCTTTCTATCTTCTAGATTGGATGTGGCCCAATTCATGAACCCTTGAAAAAAGTCACTAAGATCTTTAAAATTTACTCAGTTGATTTTGTTTGTTAACAATTATCAAACTCATAGGATATTCGTAAGAGACACATATAGCACAATCTAATTCTGCGTGTTGAAAACCTGCTGATGGACAAAGATGTGTTAAAGCAGGAGAGAGAGCATCAACATCAGGCATAATGGGATTTAGGCACAGAGTGTTGGAGTGAAGGAGAACTCTCTCCCTAGAAAACCTGTTCTAAGACACCAAGAAAATACAAATAAGATGGCACTGAATGACACCTAATCCAAACATTATGGAAACGACCAAGTTACAAATAGAGGAGAAGACTGAGAAATCTCTTTCCAAAGCTGACAAATCAAGTAGGAAAATAAATTAAGGAACTAGATGAGGTGAATAAAATAAGGGAGCCATTTTGTTTCCCAGGTACGTGCAAGTAACGATTTGGCTCCCTGAGAGGGAGGCCATCAACGTGGGAAGAGAGAAGGAGAGCAGGAGAAGCCTGGGACTGCGGCCTGAGGACTGGCCGGCAGCAGACCCAAGACCACACTGGGATGCCCCACCTTGAGGGGTGGGAAACGTGACCTTTCTGCTGACCTTGGGTCCTTTCCACCCCGTGTTGGTTTTCCTTGGTAAATAGCACTTCTGTCAGCTCCCCTCATGTCTCTGGTGGAGTCTGCCCCGATTTCCTGGACTGAGACCGGCTGCTCAATGTGGTGTGTTCAGAACGCTTCCCAGCTTCCCCCGGCCTCCCTGTTCCAGCCAGTGCTAACTGTGTGATTATTGCCACAAAACCCACCCCTTTCTCAAAGAATCAATGGGCCATAACGAGCACTTGAGCATAACTGGTACAATTGCTTTGGTTACTTAGTGCATTTTCCTCACTTTCGATATTGGTTGTTGATTTCTGTAGAGCAAAACGGAAATGATAAAAGTCTGTTTTTGCCCCTGTTCACTAGCTCTCTGCTGGACATGCCGGGCCTGAGTCAACTCACTGCCGTCGACCTCGCCCAGGGCCGATGAGGCCGGCTCTTCAGATCCTCCCTGAGGGGCAGTCCTCTCCTGTGGACTGACCGGTGGCCATGTTGGGAAGAAGAGGTGACTTTGGTGCCTGAACAGGCCCTCAACAGGCCTGGCAATGCTGCTGGAGGTAGGGAGTGGGCAGTGCCTTTTGTACTCCCGCCCCTGCCCAGAGCCATTTTACTTTCTCCCACGAGGTCCTCCTCTGCTCCACACCATGACCCAGTCACACAGGAAGCACCTCCATCCTGGGGTTCATACCCCCTTGGTGGTGTCCCTGCTCTTAGTCAGGGCCACCGGCCAGTGACTGACAGCCTCTGAACTCCTTAGCCACATCCCCGGGGGCCCAGTCTGGACCATGGAAATGAAATTCAAACAGCTACTGATGATTAGCTAGCTAGGAATTAAAGTTTTTTTCCTTTTTGCAATTACTGATTACAGCTTTTAGCTGTTTAATCCACCCACTGTTAACTGTGCTGTTAAGGCAACATGCTGTCTGACTCCCCCTAGGTTCCTATAGATAACACCTGCCCAGAGCCTGGATCACCATGGAAATGGGTGTTTTGAGCTGTTTTTCAGGAATTAGAATCCTTGTCCGCTTCAGGCTGGTTGAGACCACCAACCCATCAATGGGCCCGTGCAGATGTCCGCAGATGTCCGATAGGCGACCTTTTGACATCAAGAGGCTAAAAACTCCACCTTCAGATCACGCTAACAGCGCCATTGTGTGCACAGGCATCCTGTGAAGAGGCGTGGAGTCTGACTACTCTTGTGCAGATCTTCAATGACCTTACCTCTCCTCACCTCCAATCACCTACCTCCACACTTCAGACCACCTTGCTCCCCCATCCCAGAAATATCCCTGAGGCCCTTTTTTCTGAGAAGCAAATTTGAGACTCATGCTCTCGCTTCCTTGCATGGCTGCCTTGTGAGTAAACCCTCTCTCTGCTGCAATCTCATTGTCTCAGTGTTTGGCTTTCTGGGCAGTGGGCAAAAACAAATCTGGTTTGGTAACAGAAGGACAGGAGCCCAGGAAGCCACAAGGAATGGAGGACAGAGGGAGCTGGGACAGTGGGGCATGAATAGGGGAGCTGTGTGGTCTGGGTTGCCGCCCTTGGCTGTGGGGCTGGGATTGGGGTGGGAAGCAGAGGGTGAGTGGAGGAAGGCCCCTTCCCTCCATGTTTTACCACTTCTGCTGGCAGGGAATGCCTGGCTACCTGTGACCCATCCCAGCTAATAGATTTCCTTCTCAGCCGTGTTGAGCAGAGGAAAGTAAGTTTCAAAGTCTCGGCTGAGCCACGGGAGCCCCACTGGCCAGTGGGAAGTGAAGTCAGAAGCAGGGTCAACTCTGTGGTCACCACATGGACACCATTATCTCTGAGGCCCAGGCCACTGACACTTGCAAGGACAGGGGTGCAGCCCACAGGCCAGCTCAGATGACAGGAATTCTTATCCCAACTCTGCCATTTCCTAGTTTTAAGGCCCTCGGTCAGCTCATCTTCAGCTTGGGAGAACATGCCTGCCTATCTCAGATGGCTTCTTGGGAACCAGGGCAGGGCATAGAGGAGCACGTGCTGGGTCAGCTGCAACACACTTTATGTGGGGGCTGGGTGATTATTCCCTGTCTTGGCCATGGATCTGTTTGGACACTTACATTTGTGAGTCACTGGTGGAGTCAGGCCAGGGCAACAGCCTTGGGGACAGATGGTAGAGGTGGCAAGGTCTGAGTCCTTGCTTCTGTTGCCTCCTCCTACTTGCTCACTGTAGACCTTGTCCCACCAAAAAGTAGAAAAATGTTAGTTCTATGGTCACTTTATTCTTGAGCTGACACAAAGTCTGATTGTTGCAACTTCAAAGTAGGCCAGGGACAAAACAGCGTCTGCAACGCTCCCGCCCAAAGAAGAGAGGATCCGTGGGCTGAACGATGGGGAGGGCTTGAGACTCGGGTCTCTCCAGCTTTTATCTAGACCCAAAGTCATGCCTGCAGCATCCACCCTTTCATCGACATTAACAGGAATGTGAATCTGTGGGCCATTCTCAGGAAAAGAATCACCAGAGGGCAATGACCTCATCCCCTGCCCTGTATAGCCCACCAATTTGGCACCTGCAGGCACAGGTCCCTGGAGCTCACCCAAAGCGGGTTCACCCAAAGGTGTGTACATGTGCAGGGGCCCAGCTTGCTCTGCCTCCAGAACCCTGCCTGCCCCTCCCTGGTGGGAAGCTAAGGGCCTACACCTGGCCCCTCGGTGCACATGCAAAGAAGCCCCTTCTGCACTCATTCACTCAGCCTCACCTTGCCAGTGGAAAGAGAGCATGACTATGGGTCTGTGCCTATTGCCAAGATGAGGAACTTGACCTGTGGTGGAACTAGATTCAACTTGCTGAGTGTTACAGCAAACCCCACCCACAAGGGAAGGCCCTGAGCCAGGCTATAGATCAGAGAATTGTTCAAAAGTCCTGAGGATCTACCCATGCTTCCTCCCCACAAAGGGGGACTTGAGATGAAAGGAGAGTGATTTCTGTAGGATCTTTCCCAATTCAGCCATCCCTGGAGCAAGACTTAGGGTATTGCTTTAAGAACAATCACCAAATCAGACTATCCTAACTGGAATGACAAGTCATGCAAGCATACTCTCCACAGACACAGCTGAGCATGAGAGGATGGGCAACCTCCCCAAACTAGGATGAGAGCCCAGTTGTCCTGACCCAAGGGCTGGTGCCTCCCACGAGTCTTGCTGGGCTGGGCACCGGGCCCAGCTTCTGCTGCCCTTGCAGCTCAGCCTCTGCCTTGGCAGTGGCCAGTAAATAATGGATGCCTGAAGGAATGGGTGATGGCACCATTTTCCTTCCCAGGCTCACTTGCTTTTCAAGGATGTTAATGTAAACATGACAGGGCTCCCTGGGGACAGACTTTGAAACCTTCTTTCCCACTGTTTCCTGGGAGTCTCTCTCTGGGAAAGAGTTGAGCTTCCAGCCTCTAGGCAGGTTCTCAACCACCTCTGCCTTCCGTCTCATCTCCTCTGATCCTCTGCCCTCTCTCTTTCCCTTGTAAGGACCTTTATGTTTACATTGGACCTGCCTGGATAATCCAGGATAATCTCCCAGTTGGGGATCCTTCTATGTTATATTTCTTAACATATAAGAGTAAAATTAATAGAAAAGAGCTATGATGGAGGACTTCTAATTAAAATTATGGTTAAGGTGCTGGCCCAGTGGCATTGTGGTTAAGTTCATGCACTCTACTTCTGCAGCCCAGGGTTCTCCGGTTTGGATCCTGGGCGCAGACCTACACACGGGTCATCAAGCCGTGTGGTGCATCCCACAGAGAAGAACTAGAAGGACTTACAGCCAGGATGTACAGCTATGTATTCGGGCTTTGGGAGGAAAAAAAGAAAAGAAGAGTGGCTAGTCCTTGTAGCCATAGAGTGCTACTGGGAAGCATAAGTTTTTTTTTAAAAAAGTTGTGATTAAAAGGAAAGAAAATAAGTGCGTACGGATTAGAAGTGTATGGAGCAGTGATCACAAGAGTATGAGTGAATTGAGTTCCTCTATTCATATGTGTTAAGGACTCAAGGTCCCGCAATATAATGTTTATAAGAGAGAACTGTAAAACAAAACAACCAAGGAAGAGTGTATGTGAAAAGATGGGTGAAAATAGGTTTTGGGAACTAGAGAGGATGCTGATCTGGAATGTTTTAGAAAATGTAATGATGCAAGAAAATGAAAGAACCGGTATAAACTGTGGAAGAGAGGAGAAAAAGCGTTCTCTTTTAGTACGAGAATCCAAGAGAGTCTGGCAAGAAGCACAGTTAATCACTGGACCCCTCCGAGTTACGAGCAGGTGTGCCTAACATCTTCCGTGCTCTGTGGAAGCCCAGCCCGACTGCCATGTTTGGAACAGTGCTGGCCATGCAGGAGACCTCAGGAAATATGTCTTGAAACACTAAATAAAGCCACCACTTAATGTCACAGGGGTGATTCATTCTGAAGATGTAATAATTCTGAACCCAAATGCATCTAAAATTATATATATATGCCTCAAAATAGAGACAGCAAAAGTCGACAGAACCACCAGGTGGCACCAATGCCTCCTCAGTGATGGTGGACATCTTTCACGTGCCTCTCACAGTGAGTGAGATCACTGTCCCCTAACCAGGAAGGCTAGGAAGGGAGGCACCCAAGTGGGCCTGCCACCACTCAGGGTGGGTTTGCAGGATGAGGACTGAGCTCTCTGGAGGCTCTGACCTGTGATTGGGAATTGGCTGTGGGCTCAGGGGAGAGGGAGGAGGAGAAAGAGCAAAGGCCAGCCTCTCCATCCTCAGCAAAGGGACAGGAACGAGCAAAGCTCTGGAAGGTACAGGACGTGGGAAGGGAGGGAAGGAGCTGCCAGTATGTTGGTCCTTTGTCCTCTGTCCTCCTCTGCAGAGCTCCTGGGGCTCACTGGACTCTTTACCTGGCCTCAAAGCCCACCTCTTGATCCTACTTTCTTCCCATTTGGCTCACACTTTCCTCCCTGTTTCTCTTTTTCTCTCTTCTCTTATTTCCTTTTCCATATCCCTTTCACCTCTCCACTTGCCTTCACGTGGGAGTGAGATACATGTTAATCATCAAGGCCATGTACAGAATCTCTGCTTCCTGGTTTTGGGAGCTTAATGAATTATATACACTCCTCATGTATTCTCTCTCTCTCTTTCTCTGTCTGTGTCTCTCTCTCATACACACACATACACACACACACACGTGTTCTCAACTCAAATAATCCATAATCGATCTAGAACTCAAAATTGGGGTGAGTTTATTATGATCCAAACCTAAGGACCACATAGCCTAGGAGAGGACCTTCATGAAGGAAGGAAGCTCTCAAAAGAAGCAGGTGTACAGAGGGGTTATATACCATCTTGGAATAAAGCACACACATTACATATGAGAAGAATGTCCCTTTCACAACCGTCACAAGATTGCTTTGCTGGCACAACAGGCCAGTGGTCACAAGGTGAACAGAGCAGGTTGGTAATTAATCCTTAGTTTCTGGGAAGAGATGCTTATCCTTAAAGAAATGCTGACATAGCGGGAAGATACACCCCTATCTTTAAGGGCATCATTCTCAGCTTTGGGGTGTAGTAAATATTTGAAGCAGATGTACAATGCATGCTCAGCAGGCACGTCAGGCCCTTTTGGAAAAAGAAGGTCAGGCTGGATTAGTTTTAAACCAAATGGCTTCTTCATATACTCCAATATATCCTATCGCTTGTCATTTATTCATCATTTTTCCCCTTTTGATTGGTAATCTTTTGATAGAAAGCATTGATGATCAAAATATTGTCCCTTGGTGCTGGGGTTGTTGCTGCCTGCACCAGGTCCATCGCGTCCCTCGGTGCTAGATTTTTATTTTATTGATTTGCCCTGTTATCCACACTGGGGGGAAATAGTTGGATACAATGGACAAGCAGGGGGGTATGTATATATTAACAGAGGAAGCATTTCATAAGTTTTTCAATTAATTTTACATTGTTGCATAAACGTTGCGCATGTGCTTTTTTTACATGACTCATTATGTTTACATTGTTTACAATTATAGAATGGGTACAGTAACAATGATGATAATTCAATATTTGAAAAGATTAGTTTTAAAATGAGTTCTTAGGCATAGTCTTTATCAGAAAAGGGAATTCATCCAGGGTTTTAAGATTGACCACCTCAAGTCACTGAGCAATCATTACTCTTGCCTGCATGCCAGTCTTACCATGCTGAGCAAAGAAAACAGTAATTAGTTTGAATATTATGACTAATACAAGAATTCAAGGGGTAACAGAAACAGGAATTGCAGTCCTGATCAAAAAAGGGAAACAATACTTGAACAGAGTTGATCAAACAAATCAAGACTAGATATATGTCAATCATCAAGTCCATGTACAGAATCTTTGCTTCTTGTTTTTGGGAGTTTAATGAATTATATACACTACCTGTGTATTTTCTCTACGTCTCTGCCCTCCTCTCTCTCTCTTTCTCTCTCTATCTCTCTGTCTCTCTCTCTCTTATACACACACACACACACACACACACACACAAATGAACAAACTCTTGCATGTCGACTGTGATTTTTTTGAGAAAATATTTGAGCAAGGAATTGGGTATGTACAAAGAGGTAAGCACAGAATGATCTCATTATATTGTTGATGATAATGGCAAATGATGCAAATGACACGTGTTCAGAATAGGGTCCAGACTAACTCAATTATGGGACATTATTCAGCCATCATAGATGGAAGGATCCAGTTACTATCATGGGGGTCAGGGGAAGGGACAGACATTAGACAAATGAGTAAATAAATAAGACTATTTCCAGTGTAATGGGGGTAGTGAGCGAGGGATTGATTGGCAAGTGGGGGTAGGGTGAGGACTACCCGAGACAGGGGTATCTTGTAGGTACCTGACACTCCATTTACTCTGAATTCAACTCTCCACATTTCCTGCCCAAACCTGCTACTCCTTCATTCCCCACCCCAGCACATACCACCACCACCTGCTGCTTAAGGCACTTATTATCCAGGGTCACTTTTGACTTTTGACTCCTGTTTCTCCAGGTCTGGCTAGCTCAACCAGCTCATACCTCTAAGCATGACTCACTTTCCCCTCATCTGCTTAGACCCCAGCAGCAGCCACCTTTTCACAACTGCAATATTCCAATAGGCTTTTTTAACTGAGCACCCGGCTTCCTCCACTCTTGTACTTCAATCAATCATCTGCCATCACACAGAGAATCACCCTTAAAAAATGAGAAACTTAGAATGCCAGTCCTCTAGACCCCCACGTTTAAGCATCTGTTATTTTGGTTTTCAACTTTTTAGCTGATCCAATAGCAAAGCACAGTTGTGGGAGGGCGGACAAATTAGGACATGGACCACATATGGCGGGGCATGGAGATACAGGAGGTGATGGAAAGGCAGTGCTGCTGACATCCTATCCTACCAAGAGAAGTTCACAGGGAACTCCTGGAAGTTTATGAATCAGAAGGAGACGTTTGGTTATATTTTTTAAACTTATGAAAGTAACTAGTAGAGTATCTATCTATCTATCTATCTATCTATCTATCTATCTATCTAATCTATCTATCATCTATCATCTATCCATCCATCCACTATTCCTGCAAACAGTGAGAAGAAGGAGGAAGATAATGAGAGCTGATGTGTGAACTAAATCCTCATCTTTTGTATCAAGGACTCACAATGTCTTTTCTGAGTCCCAGGGAGTGGACCCGAGAGTAGAGGGTGGGTGGACACTTGCTTTTCTTCATCTGAAGGTCTTCTCTACATTTAATTTTTACTATGAAACTTTGAAATTTTTTTTTTTAAAGATTTTATTTTTTCCTTTTTCTCCCCAAATCCCCCCGGTACATAGTTGTGTATTCTTTGTTGTGGGTCCTTCTAGTTGTGGCATGTGGGACGCTGCCTCAGCGTGGTCTGATGAGCAGTGCCATGTCCGTGCCCAGGATTCGAACCAACGAAACACTGGGCCGCCTGCAGCGGAGCGCGTGAACTTAACCACTCGGCCACGGGGCCAGCCCCGAAACTTTGAAATTTTTATAAAAGTAATTCTCTTTATTAAGAGATAGAGCATTACAGAAGTAAATAACTTAGAAAGTGACATTCCTGTGTAATTTCCTCCCTCAGGCACAGGCCTGAGAATGGTTCAAATCTCCAGATTTGTTTTTATTTGAGCTCATAACAATTATCTTTATTCTTAACAAATCCAGCTCTTTCTCTGCATAGTAGTTTCCAACTTGCTTATGACATTCATACAGAGCAAATATCTTTCCTTGTCAGTACGTGCACATATTTTGGTTAATTTTTTTAGATCTCATTGCACAGATAGTACATATTTTAATAGTATACTATCGATACATATTTGGGCTGTTTCCTTCATTTCCTTTTTTTTTTTTACTATTAGAAACTGTGTTGCAGTGAATAATTTTTCAGTCACTTCTGTGCACGTAGGCAAATATTTCTGTGGGATAAAATCCTAGATGTTGAACACTGTATTGAGGAATATGTAACTTTTAATGTTTCACAGAGATTGCTAAATCGCTGTTAACAAAGACTGGCGGAGTCCCCCTCTGCCAATGCTGATGAAGGCGCTTTGTCAACTGGACACTGTCTTGGTGTTTAATTTTTTTTCCAGTGTGTAGGAGAATAGTGACATTTCATTGTTGGGCTAATTTGAATTTTTATTTTTGAGGAGGTTAAGCATATTTTCACATATGTATTAGAGACATTTATATTTCTTTTTCTGTGATTTGTGTTTATGATTTTTCTACAAGTTTCCTATTGGATTTTTGTGTTTAAAAAAATTTACTTGTAATAGCACTTTGATATTATGGAAATTAAAATTTTCTGTGTCAAATTTGTCATTCTTTTTACTTGTCTCATGTAATACCCACTAGGATGGCTATAACCCAAGAGACTGATAATAGCCAGTGTTGGCGAGGATGCAGAGAAACAAACCCTCATACACTGCCAGTGGGAATGTAAACTGGTGCAGCCACTTTGGAAAACCATTTAGCAGTTCCTCAAAAAGTTAAACATAAAGTTACTATGCAACCCAATGTTTCCATTCTCAGGTCCATCTCCAAAAGACATAAAAGCACAGCCACACAAAACTTGAACATGAATATTCATAGCTGTATTAGTCATAATGGCCCAAAGTGGAAACAACCCAAATGTGCACTAATTGACCAATGGATAAATGAGACACAGTATACAAGTACAATGCAATATTATTCAGCAATAAAAAGAAATAAAGTAGCAATACGAGCTACTGATGAACCTTGAAAACACGCTATGTGAAAGAAGCCAGACACCAAAAGGTCATAGGTAGCACGATTGCATCTATAGAAAATGTCCAGAATAGGTAAATCTTTAGAGAAAGAAAGTAGATTAGTGGTTTCCTAGGGCTCAAAGAGGGCAGGGAGATTGGGGGTGATGGCTAAAGAGGGCTGGGTTTCTTTTTCGGAGTAATGAAAATATTCTAAAGTTGATTATAGTTTTGGATGTAAAACTCTTGTGGATATACTAAAAGTCATTGAACTGTACACTCAAATGAGTGACTTGTATGGTATGAGAATTATATTTCAATAAAGCTTGTTGATATAAATAATCCATAACAAATCAATAAATCAAAATTGGGGTGAGTTTATTATGAGCCAGATCTGAGGACTAGCCTAGCCTGGGGCCTCCCTTCCCAAGGAAGGAAGGGCACTGAAGAAGTGGGGTGTACAGAGTGGTTGTACACTGTCTTGGAACAAAGACCGTATGTCGCATATGATGGGAATGTCCCTTTTACAACAGTCACGAGATTGCCTAGCTGGCACAGCAGAGCTATTCACATGGTAGGTAGCAGGTCTGCTGTCTCAGTGGACACAGCAGAGTGGGCGCAGCAATCAGTTCCTATCCTAGGGAGAGATGCTCATCCTTAAGGAAATGCCAATGTGGGGGAAGTTGCACCTTTATCTTAAGGCCATTTGTTCTTGTCTTTGACACATAGCAAATGCTTGAAGCAGATGTATAATGCATGCTGGACAGCCACGTCAGGCCCTTTTGGAAAAGCAAGGTCAGGCCAAATTAGTTTTACACCAAACGGCTTCCTCATAGACTGCAATATATCCTATTGTCTGCCATTTGCTTATCAAGCTGTTTAAAGAACAACCCTACCCAGGAGCAGTGTGCTCGCTTCTGTCCCGGTGGCTCTCCGATGGCACCCCATGAAACACCTTGAGTGAGAAGCACCTTGCTGCATCCTCCCTGAAATTTCGATTGCCACGATCGTGAGCAAATTGAAATGCTCTTATGCATCAGTAGTATCTGGAACAGTCAGTATCTGCAGTTGCTGATGACCAAAATGGCTAAGGCGTGCTTGGTGGGGAGAACGTTGGTGGAGGAGGAGTGGGGCCTTGCAGAGAGGACGTGGAGGGCTCTCTCCCATCCTCACTCCATCAGTGGAGGCCTGAGGACCAGCCCTGCACTCAGCCTGAGGGAGCTGCTTCCCCTTCAGACCTGCGGGTCCACACCCATCACAGCATTCAGCAAACTCTCTCCCCAGCCCCTTTTACTTCCTCAAGGACCACCCTCTTCAGGAGAAGATGTGGGGTCACAAATGCCTGGGTTCCTGTCCAGACCCGTGGGATTTGCAGTGAAGGATGTGGGTGTCTCTCTGCTCTGTGCTGTGCAACTTACTCTGAACACGAGGCGCCAGGTGGCAGGGGGATCAGTGGGGGCAGCTGAGAGAGGCCTCACTACAGGTGAGCTGTCTTCAAACAATTGATGCGTGGCCAGCAGGGGAAACAGATTCCTTTTGGGTGTATTGTCTGCTTGAATTCTTGGCCCACTTTGAGCCAAGACAATGGAGGAAACTGTCTTTGTCTTTTGGATTTTAAAGAGCTTCTTCTATAAAAGGGGCATTTGGCCTTTTGCCGGATATCTTCCAAATAACTTATCCTATTCATCCATTCATCCCGTGACTTTGTGTGTGTATGCTGTGCTATACGAGATGTGTGGCCAAGTTCATTGTCCTCTTCCATTTTGGTGTCTGTGTTTCATATGTGCTTCGCGAGGGCTGCTCGGGTGGAGTGAGCGCGCAATTTGTCTCTGACACAGGACTGCTAGCTGGAGGCTCCCAGGTCTTGTAGGCCCAAGAGTCTGACTTCCTGTTTGGAATTTTATCCTACGGATCTCAGGTAAGATCTTTTTTGTGCTGATCTATCTTTTATCCTGGAAAGAGAAATAGCAATTTCCAAACTTCTGAGTTCTTGGGAGCTCCCTCATTGTTACCATGCCAGGCCCTAAATGCAGAGTGGCTGGAGCTCTCCTCATTGGAGCCTGGCTTGGGACCTGAGAATCACAAACAGGAGAGGACACTCCAGCGAGGGGGAGGTAACAGAATCAGAAACGCTCACCTGGGACAAGGTTACAGATGGGGAAGATACAGCCAACAGGTCAGTGGGGTCCACTCATTCGCCTCCAGAGGTATATTAGGCCCCATGGCTATTGCCAGCCGGCACTTTTTACTTGGTGTTTCTGGCAGCAGCTCCTGCCAGCTGTAGGCCCCCAGCTCCAGGTCCAGGTACCATCGACAGCCTCCCCTCCCTGAGGGCCTCTGGGTCCCAGATTCCCTGAGTCTGGCTGTTTCACACCTCACCCTGCCCCTAAGACCATGGGGTCACATAACAGGACCCTGACAGAAATGGCCATGGAGGTGCTTTCACTTCCAACTGGTTCAGTCCGAAGCCCAGACATTTAGAAAGTCGGGAGGCATGGACGATAGTGAAGACTTCTGTGCTGGGGCAGATGTGACGGCTCCCTGTGAGCCTCTGGACCTGTGAGGGCTAAGGGACCCTGTTAGAGGTGCCACACATTTGAGCAGCATCACAGGGGCTGGGCTTACCTCACAAAGGGACCATGTGTGACCACCTGGCTGGGGAGAGCAGCCAGAAGGCAGAAGCACCCCTGAGCTCAGGCCCCACTGACACCCTGAGTGTGCTGGAGTTGGAGAGTGGCCCACGAGCTGGGAGCTGGCTGGAGCTCAGGAAGGAGAAAGCTACCACTTGAGGGCCAGGACAGCCAGCTCAAGCCTCAGCAAGGAGGAATGCAGTGAAGAGCTTGGGTCTGAGGTGGGTCTGAGGTGTAGCTGTGCCAGGTGGGAAATGACTGTGATGCCAGGGGGGACTCCAAGTGTTTTCTGGGCAACTGACTCCAGAGATCATGGAGCAGAGAGCCTCAGGCCAAAGTTGGCTGATCGAATCCCGCGTGTATCAAATCAATGTAAACCATCAGAGAGAAGCTGGGTAACAAGAAGGAGCAGGTTAATATGATTAAGATGCAGGACAAGTGAGGCAGAGACAGCCCCCGGGCATGGGACATTCTCTCTGTAGCACCCTCCATGCTGATGGGGGTTATAGGGCCCACGGCGGAGGTTTGAGCAAAGAGGTCCAACAAGTCAGTAAACACACTGGGAAATCTACCTGGCACAGCTGGGTGTGCTGATCAGCCTCCCGCGCAGCCAAGGGCTTGGTTTGCGTTCCTGGGAGGGCACACTGCACCGAATGGGCTCCCGGTGGGCGGCTGCACTCACCCCTCATGGCCATGCTGTGCTGCATCTGTCTTATGTCTATTTAGTGCCTGAGGAAGATGAGGTGTCTCTTGGGTTTGCCGTCACATTCTATTTCAACTTAGATGTGCTGTCCTTATTGCTTATCTGGAATGAACACAGCATAAGGATTCTGCCTTCATCTCTCAAGCTATCCACCTACTCATGATCCACACCTAACACGTTCACTGTTGAGCCCAGGTCTCACAACTGCATCCTGACTCATCTTCTATAGTAGCATGGCATCTTCTCAAAAAGCAGATGCATATTACAAGCTGTGATCTATGCGTACACACTCGTTAGACTGTGGGGGTCTGAAGGTACACGTCAGGGCAGGCAATGAGGTAAAGCTCCCACGCCTAATCAAGCGACTGAGACGTTTACTCGACCTTGGTGTGCATCCCATTTTCCTCGTATGGAGGGGGTTACTTGTTATGCTGCCGCATGGGAAGCCCTGATTACAGGGCCTGGCAAGACTCAATGATGCTCAATAAACAGATCCCAGGGCAGTTACTGAGTCTGACTAGAAAGAGGGGAGATGCAGGGCACAGTGTCGAGGCCAGTACAAAGCTTAGCTGAGGATTTCACATCGGAAAGGAAACAAACAAGGTGAGCGTTGAGACCTGCACTCTCCCTGTGGCAGCGTGTCTGCTGTCTGTGCCTGTCTCTGTACACAGACCTGCTACAATAGACGAGTCTATTGGACAAGGGTACCACAAGGCCTTCACGGGGTGTACAGGGAGCTCGTGGACAAAGAGATAGGGGTCGCCTGGCAGGGAAGAAATGGGTGTGTGTGTGTGCATGTGTGTGCATGCGTGTGCACCTCCTGCTTGTGAGTGCACTGAGGTACACATTCTTTCAGAAAAGAAACAGCCAGGATGGGAAGTAGACTGAATTGTGACTGCAGATTTCTTGTGTGGCTTCTTTTTGGGGAAGGAGAGAAAGAAGCCCGTAAAAGATGATGTTAACAGAAGGTCTCTCCTTTTCACCCGCAGCAGCAGTGCCAGGAGGACTGGGGCGCAGAGGCAGAGAGGCAAGCCCAGCCCACACTCCCCCGCAGCCCTGGAAGGACAGAAGGGACTCTGCCTGTGTCCACTTGGCTGAGGCGCCATGGCCAGGCTCTGCCTGAGCTTGCTGCTCCTGGTGGCCGTTGTGGCCCTTGTGTCCAGAGGCGTCCACACCTGGGGCTCGCCAAAGGTGGTGCGAGAATTCCAAGACATCCCAGAATCCTACGTGTACGTGCAGCAGGCGCTGTGGTTCGCCATGAAAAAGTACAACCAGGCCAGCAGAGACAAGTACAGCTACAAGGTGGTGAAGGTTCTCAAATCCCAGGAGCAGGTCCGTGAGCGCTCGCTCTTTGCTCGTTCTCCCCATGTGTGTGGTCGTGGTGGGCCCATTGTCCATGGACGGCTGCTGAGATGGGGCAGCGGGAGACAGCTGAGAATGCCTTTAGCCGAGATGTATTAATTTTATTTTAAAGGTTTTTGCAGAAAAATTAGTTATACTTCATCCTTTATTATCTGGGATGAAATATAACATATCCATTAAAATAACTTAAAATTGGTTATAGTCACATCAGAAAGCATAGGTGAGAGCCCAGAAGGGGTCAAGCTTGAAGGGGCCAAGTTTAGGACAATTTTGAGTTGATATCATCAAAATGAGTCATGACAGGGATGGATTATAACACACAAACAAGCAAAGAACCAGCCAGTCGAGCTTCACTGAGAAAACGAACAAGGGAGAAGGGAAGGCTCTCCCTATTCCTCCTATGGACGTAAAAGAACGTGTAACTAGAAAGTCACCTTTTCAACCCCATGGTAAAAACTAATTCAGGTACAGATCATTGATGAATCCTACCACCACTGGGTGAGAGAGTGTTGGCAAACAAATTGCTCAGGACTTACTTATTAATTAATTACAATGGGGAAAAATACCCTTAAAATCAAGAAATCTGGTGAAGGCCTTGTTCACCAAATGCATGTTAAAATAAATTGGTAATAATTTGTTGTCAATAATTGTGAATGTTGTCAATAAACTGACATCATCTGTTGCTAATGTGACGCCGCTGAAAGGACACATCATCGCCTGGGTATGGTATTCTTGCCTAAAATGCTTACCCTGAAGGTAATCATGAGGAACAATTAGACAGATCCTTAACATGGGGCATTTTATAAGACCACTTAAAAATGTCAATGTCAGGAAAGATATGAAAAAAGCAGGAAAACTGTTCTCAACTAAAGGAGACAAGAAACATGACAATAAATGTCGTGTCGTCCTGTATTATCTCTTAGATTTAGAGAAAATGATAAAGGAAGTTATTAGGGCAGTTGGAGGGGTTAGAAGGCCAGCAGCATATTTCCTGAGGAAGCTGATGGTCCTGCGGCTGTGTGGGAGCCCGACAAAAGAAGCAGCAGGTGCGTTGAGCACCAGGGGTCAGGCGATCTGGCTGGAGTCTGAGGAAGGAAAGGGAGGGTGGCAGAAGGGGAGCCAGGGCTTCCCTGGCCCCAGTTTGTGGTGACATTGGCCCGACACAAGAGCAGGGACACGTCTTCCGCTCCTCTTCCTCCTTCATTAGCTCCGTCTCCTTCCGCCATCTTCCCCTTAACCTTTACAGTCCGTCCCTCCAGGTCACGAGCCAAGCTGCCCTAGTTTCCTGCTGTCTTATGTGGTCAGGAGAGAAGGTTTAATCGGTGGCTTTATCCTGCGTGAGGCTGGGACACCTGGCTCCTCAGCCATCTTCCACACGCTGGGACATGGGCTCCCTTTCGCTCTTTTGTGTGGTCCTGGTTATGCTGTTTGTGTTTCTTGGGCCGGGACACCTCATGAATATTGATGGCCTCGGCATCCATTTGTGTTTAGTACCTGTCCTTAGTGAAGTCTGCACCTTTCCAGAACTATTCTGCTGTCTTGGACTTCTCTTGCTTTCCCACTTACACAAATGGAAGTAGATGGTTCTGTTCATAGGTAGATATTTAATAATAAAACAAACCAAATACTCATGTTATCTTAAAAATTATATACCATTTTCTATTATGTGCTTTTTTTTTCATGAATGTGCATGTTATTTCTCAGTTCACTGTAAGCTCTTGAATGTGGCTAAGAATTCAAAAAAGTCAGATAGAAACTCGTTCAAAAGAGGCTAGAACAGAGGTAATTAAAATTCCCTGGCACGTCAGCTACGTACCCCTGGAAAATATATTGAAGAAAGAGGCAAGAAAAAATGCACCCTCCCAAACAAAAATAACTGAAGACAAAGCAAAAGCAAAAAGAAAAATGCTGGATGACAATTTGGATTAAATTTAACAACATAGACACAGGTCCTATATAAAGAAAATGGCTATGTCTTATTAGATGATTTCAGTTAAAAGTGTAAAGATCTGTTTCAGTTGGCCAATTACAGCCTGAGGCCAAATCTGGCCTGCTGCCTATTTTTGTGTGCCCCCTGAACTAAGAGTGGTTATAAGAAATGAAAAGAATAGTTTGTGACATTTGAAAAGGACATAAAATTCAAATTTCAGTATCTGTAAATAGAACACTGCCACGTACTTTGTTGAGTATGGTCTGGGGCTGCTTTTGCACTGCAATGACAAGATGACATGCTCGGCAAAGCCTAAAATCTTCACTCTCCGGCCTTTCAAGGAAGAGTTTGCAGCCACCTGCGGTAGCTCACAGTGGACTGAAGTTCTGCTGCAGATTTCGCGCAGCGTGGATGCTGGTAAAAACGAGCACTGGCAGTAGGCTAGGGCCACAGCTGACAATTATACAAAGTTTACTTTGTGCCAGATTCAGTTGTTTTTCATATGCTCACCAATTCAGGTCTCACAACTCGTTAAGTAGGAACCACTTTCTTCCACTTTACAGAGGAGGAAATAGGCACAGAGAGGTGTAGTAACTTAGTTCACACAGCTACTAAGTAGAAGCACCAAGATTTAAACCTGGGCCACCTGCTCTGAGTCGGCACATGTGGCTCCCTCTTTATGATGCCAGTGGAGTGGAGGCGGGACAGTGCAGCCAAAGGGGAGGGAGAGGGTGTCACAGAAGGTGAGGAGAGTCCGGGGGGGCCTGTCTGTGAAAGGGGGGAGGGGCTGCCTCAGCAGCCAGGACCCCCATATGCCTCCCCTTCCTGGGCAATCTGGGGTCAGGTTAGAGCGGGCAGTCAGGTGACGGCTGTTGAATCTGATTTAGAGGAGTCTGTTTGTATGGTGATTATAACTCGGAGAACTATTACTCAGGTAGGAAGCTGCGGTTCTCAGCCGGCGTGGGTTTCCTCGCCAGGGGACTTTTGGCAATACCTGGAGGCATTTTGGGTCATCACAACTGAAGGGGCTGCTCCTGACATCTAGGGGCAGAGGGCAGGGATGCTGCTAAGCCTGCTACAGCTCACAGGACGGCCTCCACCACTAAGAACTATCCAGCCCGTGTCAACGGTGCCGAGGTTGAGAAACCTGATATCCAGTTGTAAAGTACTAGGAGTATGTTTGGAAGTTGCTGAGTTAAAAAAATGAAAGTGAACACTCATTTTCTTGCATTTCCAACCTGACTCACCCTGAAGGCGCCACCAAAAGTGGTTTGCTCTGTCCTTCCCGACATTTTCTATACACTTACATGCATAGCTGAAAATTTTAAAAGTGTATTTTATATTCACGAAATCATACTTAGATCTCTGCCTACCACACCCATTTTGTTCAATGCCCAGGCAACTTTTCTAGAATTTCCAAAATTTTTCTATGTTTTCTGAATATCACTTATTCTCCTGGGGTCAGTTATTGTGTTTAACTTGGTCATTCCCTGTGATATGTTTTTTCCCCCTAATTCTTGTAAACCTTGTTTTCTTGTTGTTCACTTTTCAATGATAAAAGTCTGCCTTTGCCATCATGCATCTCCTTCTCCCCACCAGGCCCTCTTCGAATAAAGGGCTGACGGTGGGCTGTGCACGGGAGGGGAGGATGCCTGGAAATGAAGGATTTTGGAGAGTGTTTCACGTGGAATGAGGTGTGGTTTACTAAACCCGGCAAAGCACGGGGGCTTGAGAGAAGCCACACCCTCTAGGCCACTTTCAGCTCTGGGATGTCCCCTTCCCTCAATATCTATTCACCAGCTATGAAGATACTGCAGCATCTGCTGTTTATCCCCCAAGCTCCAAAAATCAGAGCATTAGCTTTCCCAGGAAAACATTTTTGGGGAATAGTTTTCTCACTTTATCTCGAGGACATTTGCCATTAATTTAAAATTAAGTACCAGGATGAGAGAGACACAGAGAAACAGAGACAGAAAGATATCAAGGTAAACCCCCAAACCCCAAAACTTCTGGCAAGGAAACTATGGGGGAGAGGCTCATTGACCCTCAGCAGGCAACAGCATGTTTATCGATCAGAGATGACAATTGATACCGTGTATCCTTTTATGACATCTAATTTTTAAATCGCTCATTGACAGGTCACAGATAGTTTGGACTACTTTCTTGAAGTCAAAATTGCCCGAACAATGTGCAAGAAAATTGCAGGAGAAAGTGAAAACTGCTTATTGCAACAGGATCCCAAAATGCAAAAGGTATGTGGCCGATCTGAGAAGTGGTGGCCTGGTTGGGTTTGTGCCTGACAGAGAAAGCTGTTGGGACCAGCCCTGCTCCGATTCTTGTTTCCTTTGTAAACCATATTCTAATCATACTCAGGACTGAAGATGGCCAGGCTCCCGACCTAGAGCACTGTTTTTATTATCTATTGCTGATACCACCTTCCCCCTACCCCTACCAACACACACGTGTGCTTGCACACACACACATATGCACGCACACACACTTAGTGGCTTAAAGCAGCACTGTTTATTATTTCTAATATTATTTCTCACTATTCTGCAGTCTGGGCTGGGTTCTGCCAGACAACTATTCTGCCCTCTGTGGTGTGTGCTGGGGCAGGAATATTGCAGGTGGCTGCTCTATTCAAATGTTTGGTGTCTTAGCTGGGATGGCTGACACAGTTGGGGGAATTGGCTGGGCATCTTTCTCACTCTGCTCAGGTACTTTCCACGGGGCAAACGTGGAGAGTGACCAGTCTTCCTGGTTGGTCCAGGACTAAGAGCTTTCCTGGAATGGGAGACTTTCCGTGCTAAAACCAGTGAAATCCTGGGAAAACTGGGATGAAATAGTCGTCCTGCACTTGGGCTTCCTTACAGCATTGTGGTCCCGAGGGAGTAGCCCTTCTAAGCAGAAGCTACCTCCAGTTTTCCTTAGGCCTTGGCTTGGAAGTCAGAGAACATCCCTTTTGCTCCATTGTTTTGGTCAAAGCAGGTCACAAGGCCCAGTTTCAAGGGGAAGCCAGAGGTTCTCCTCTCCACGGGCAGAGCATCATGCACGTACTGGCAGGAAAGGAACTAGGGGCAGCCATCTTGGTGGACTGCTTACACTGGGCCCAATCTGCTGGAGCTGCTTGCCCAGTAGGGAGTATGGCATGACAGACTCTGCAGGCTTGTGATTGCTTTGCAGCCAGAAAAGCCCCACGAAACTTTTCTTGGCTGGTTCCACTAGTCCAGCTGCTGTATGGAAGGCCTGGGAGGCTTTGGGACAGTTCCAAGACTCCTAGCCCAATGGCCCCATATGCCCATTACAGTCTCACATGTTAAATTTTCTGCTTTTTCATGTCACCACTGAGGAACAGTTCCAGCTGGGTCTGGGTGTAGCCAGGCCTCATGCCTGGATGGGCACTATCATGAAAGGGTCAGATCATTTCTCAGCCGTAATGGGAAATTTTCCTTATTCTCATCATATTGGATTAACAAGAACATTTGGATTTAAATTTAATCTTCTTAAGTGTACATAAATATTTTCTAAAAATATATTCTCATAAAAATATAAGCGATAAGGGTCTCATAATTCTATCCCCTCCCTAGGAGTTTGGGATCATTTGTGTGAATATATCCAAGATAATTTTACTATAAATTCATAAAAATAACCTTTCTTCTCTTTCATTTTAACAACTGCTGATGTATATATGTATTTTTTCACCTTTTCAAATTTTCTTGGTGATATTTTCATAGACATTATTTCCAATTTTTATTTTTCATAAACAAAGTTGTGTGTATATATATATCGTGTATTTTTTTGCCTATTTAGTATATTCCTAAAGCTGGCACAAGACATGGCTAGGCATAAATAATGACAGATTAGTGGTTGCTGAAAATTGCCCAGACACACTCAAATAAAAATTATCTACGGGGGCTGGCGCCGTGGCCAAGTGGTTAAGTTTGTGCACTCCGCTGCGGCGGCCCAGGGTTTTTCTGGTTCGGATCCTGGGCGCGGACATGACACCACTCTTCAGGCCATGCTGAGGTGGCGTCCCACATGCCACAACTAGAAGGACCCACAACTAAAATATACAACTATGTACTGGGGGGATTTGGGGAGAAAGAGCAGAAAGAAAAAAAAAAAAAAGAAGATTGGCAACAGTTGTTAGCTCAGCTGCCAATCTTTAAAAAAAAAAATCATCTTCATATTCTTATGCATAGTAGGCACCACAGCAGGATGCCAAAATGCAAGTAGATGGCTATATCTAGAGAATGGACTCTTTTCGTAAACTATCAGAAATCATTTTCAATTACATAAGATTTCAAAAATTCAGGTAGGCACTAAGAATGATGTATCAAATACTCATGCACCTGCCACATAGATTTTATAATAGTTATCATTTTATCACATTAATTTTAATTATTTATTTTAACAGGTAAAATGTTACACGTTCATTTCACTTCCCCCTCAAAGATACCCACTCTCCTAAAATTAATGAGTAGTGTTACTACCCATTTTTTAAAACTTTTATCTATATATGCAAAGTTTTGAGTATTTTTCAAAATTTACACAAATTTTGGAACTTTGTGTTTTGTATTTAACAATATTTTATGAGATTTATTCATATTGGTAAAATCTTCTATTATTTATTTATCCCAAATTATTTCTTGGGCCAGTTGATGTATATAGAAATGGGCTAAACTTTTTTTTTACTGTATATTAAGCTTTTATGTATTTCATCATATTTAACCATTTCCCTGTTTTGGACAATCATGGTTGTTTTAAATTTTTAACAACAATGCTCCAGTGAAAGTCCTGACACATGCTGACTGACCAGGGGCAGGAATCTCCCCAGGGATGATGTTGGGAGCTGCAGTATTGGGAGCATGTGCAACTTCAATTTTAGTGTGTGTCGTAGGCCATATGTGATGCGCAACTCAACTGTGCTCTCCAAAGTGGTTGAAGCAGCATACCTTTCATCAGTGCCGTGTGCCATCGTTCATTTCCCCCCAACCTTTCCAGCACTTGTGGTTATGAGTCTTAAATTTTTCTAGTCTGATGTATGTGAAATGTTACCTCCTCATTATTTCACTTTTCATCTCCATTTGTAGTAAGGTTGAGCTGTTTTAATGTTACTAGTGGTCACTCAGGTTTTCACTTCTAGGATTTGCTTTTTAATGTCCTTTTCTCAGGAGCAATCAGAGGGACCCTGTCAGGTGCCTCAGGTGGAGGAATACAGCCAACCGACTATAACCCCCTTACCCGCTCTCTTCTCCCAACCTCCCACTTTCCTGCCTCTATCTCCCTTTGGCCAAACCCAACTAGAAGCCAGAGGGTGCTTACTGATGCAGTCTATAAAGATCAGAGGGCAAAGGTGCCCATTGTCACAGTACATAGAGGTCAGAGGGTGAGGATGCCCACTGGCACAGCCCATAGAAGTCAGAGGGCAAGAGTGGCCATTGCCAAAACCCATAGAGTTCAGAGGCTACTGACACCCATTGGCACAGCCCATAGAGGTCATTGGTCTTCCAAGATGTACTGGGTAAAGATAAGAGGAGTGGAGACCTGGAGGGACAAATGGAGAAAACCCAGGAAAGGGGCAGGGGTGGAGACAGCAAGATCAGTTTGAGTCTATGAGGAGACTATTGGAATAGCTCAGATGAGAGATAATGTTGGTTAGGATGGTAGAGGTGCTCAGTCCTGGAAGTCTGTGAAAGGTTTGGTCAGAATTTGCTGATGGATTGGCCATGGAGTGTGAGAGGAAAGTTAAGGATGACTTTAAGGTTTCTGGAGTTCCGAAGCAGTTGGCTTTCTTGGTTTCCTCTTATGCTTTCATCCTCTATATGGAGTACTTGGCATTCTATAGACTTCCATTACCTTGTTTGCATTGACTTATCACGTGAGGTTCCTCCCTGTCTTTGCCCTTGCGTGGGGTCCTTCCCTGTTTCATAGAGCATCCACAGACTTGATCTTCTCTCTTTTCTTTAGCTATTTATTGAGATTTAGAAAGAAAAAAGGGTAAATGTCTGAGCACCTTGGAAAATAAATTCTAAAACTTGATGTTATTTTAAAAAGCTATTGGCCTGATTCATTTAATGTAGAAAATTTGGAAATATTCAAAAGTATTAAGTAGCTTAAATCCATTATAAATACCCTTATGTAAAGTTTACCACTGTCAATATATTGTTATATATCCTAGTTTTTTCTGTATTTTATATTATTTGTATTTTTATGTAGTTGGGATCATATGGCGCACTGTTCCATAATCTATATTTTCATTTAATAATAACCTCTAAGGATTTCTGAAATAGTACAGTTATTTGGGAGTGTCATATAATGAAACTATTGGATTTCATTTAATGGTGTTTCCACATTTTATTTAGCCAATCCCCAAGAATTAAGGTTTTTCTAATTTTTGCCTATTATAAGCAATGTTTTAATGAATATTCTTCTCTATTCTATTTGTGTGCATATCTGATTTTTTTTCTTTTAAAGATTGGCACCTGGGCTAACAACTGTTGCCAATCTTTTTTTTTTTCTGCTTTATCTCCCCAAACCCCGCCCTGTACACAGTTGTATATCTTAGTTGCAGGTCCTTCTAGTTGTGGGATGTGGGACACCGCCTCAACGTGGCCTGACGAGCGGTGCCATGTCCGCGCCCAGGATCCGAACCCTGGGCCCCCGCAGCGGAGTGTGCGAACTTAACCACTTGGCCACAGAGCCGGCCCCTGTATATCTGATTTTTGTTTCCTTGTAGGCAAAGTTCCCAGAAGTTGAATTACTTGTTCAATATTTTTTCGTCTCTTAAAGATTTTTAATACACATTGCTAAAATGTCCTCTAGGATTGACCTTGATAATTGGATTTGCATTCCTCTGTTTGTTGATTGGTTCCTGCCTGCCTTGGCTGATCTAGAAGTTAAGCAATCAGCTAACTCTCTGATAAGCCTACTCTCTCTTCTCCCCACCACTGCCATGAACCAGCTCACCCCATCCTGAACTCACCTCCAACCTGGACGCCCTTCTGGCCTGGACGTCCTTCCAGCCTGGCCTCAGTCCTTCAGTGGCCTGTCTGGGTGGTGGGTAGCTTGATCCTATTTTCTCCCTCAATCTGATCCCTCAGTCTTTGTTTCTTATGCAACTTCAGTTCTATTTGATGCTGCCATTCACATTTCCATTGATGTAATGGAAGTATTCCTACTTTAGACTTTTATTCTGACTGAGTGAAGATTTTAGGAGAGAAAGGAGGGACACTGTGAACTCCCCCCAGACTGTCACCCTGAAGTCCTGCTCATTCTGTAGGCCCTGGGAAGAGTCTTCTCTCAGCTCCCCAGCTACAAGCTTTTCTTCGTAGTCTTTGGCCAGACTTTGACCCCCCTCCCCAAGCCGTGAGGACCCTGAACTATTCTTGTTGTGTTGCCTCCCCTGGGAAGGACCCACTGGGCCCTCCATGCAGCTTGGGATCTGTGTGGGCTGCAGGGAAGTCGGCACGGCTGAATGAGGGCCAGAGCTGGAGAGGAGGATTTCTGGATGATGACCAGTTCCTGGGCTCTGGCCCTTGCTCTCTTGGAGTGAAAGGAGCTGTGTCCATGATGGCTTCCGATCACAGGGAGGTGAACTGACAGGGGTCCATCCTGGTGAGCGAGGCTGGCTCCTCCACCATCGGGTCCCAGGTCAGCAGCTCCAGAGACTGCGGGGGCATGGCTGGCTCAGACCACCTTTCAGCCTGCCTGAAGCCAAATCCCAGCACCTGGAAATAGGAACTTCTGTTTTGTTGATTTTTGTTTTTCATTTTTCTTTCTTTCAAGCTGATTATTATTATTTTTGTCTCTTTTAGATGTTTCTTTGCACCTTTATTGTTGCATCAAAACCCTGGAAATTTGAACTCAATATGCTGAAGAAACATTGCAAAGATGTCTAATTATCTTCTAGCACATTCCGCCACTCACACTTCCACTTTAAAAAAGAAGCAAAGACACTTGCAAAACATTTAAATGACACAGCTGACCCATTGACCTCATTTTGTGGCCGTTTGCTTTCTTACGTGTTCTTCAGGGGCTGGTGCTGAGAATGTGATGCCTTTGTGCAGTGCTGGGCAGCCCTTCCAGCTACTACCAGGGGCCATCTGCTCCCAGCAAATGGAAAAGAGTGTGAGCCTGTTTTCATATCTCATCAAACTCTGAGCACAAATTGCTTTTCACTGACAGCTCTTTAAAGAGAATTAACCGGATGACCCAGCTCTCAATTGCTTCAAGCTGCTGGGTAGTTTCTGCAAGGTTCTGGCTGCCTGGAGAGTGTCCAGTGTGGATTTCCACAGAAATCTCCCTGCCCAGGACTCCTGGGAAGACCCAGCCCAATGGCTTAGAAATGGTTTTAAACCCTAGATCCAATCTGGGATCATTCGGAGATGGGTCATTTGGAGATTTGTGTTGTCCTTTTGGTTTTGGATTGAGGCAGAAAAAATGCAATAGTGATGGTGTGTGGAGAGTGGGTTGCATTTGTGTGTGTGTAGGCACGCATGTGCATACAGTAAGAGATACTAGTTATCTAATGCTGCATGACTACCCACCCTGCCTTTAGTGGCTTAGGCAGTTTATTTATGTCTCTTGTGGTGTCTGCGGGCGGCTTGGCCAGGAGGCTCCAGACGTCATTTCTCGTGGGTTACACCCGGGTGTTGACTGTGCTGCCCTCATCTGAAGATTGCTTTGGCTCTGGAGCATCCGCTTCCCAGGCACTCATGCTCATGGCCATAGGTTGTTGTTGGCTGTTGACAGGCCTCTGTTCTCCTCCATGAGGCCTCTCCACAGGGCTGCTGTGTACTTGGTATGGTGGCTGGCTTCCTCCAGACAGAGTGTTCCGAGAGACCAACATGGAAGGCACAATGCCCTTTGTGACCTAGCTTCAGATCTCACACACCATCACCTCTTCCTATGTTATTGTTCACCCAGATTAGCTTTGGTTTGGTGTGGGAGGGGCCTCTACAAGGGTGTGAAGACCAGGAGACGAGGACCGGTGGAGGCCATCTTGGAAGCCGGCTACTCCAGTGTGTGTGTGTAGGGAGGCCTGAGATGATGAAGGGGGTTAACATGACCAGAAAGAGCCAGTTTTTGAGACCTGGATGTGGAAACTACAGCACCAGTGTGCAGGTGGAGGCCATCCAGGGAAATGTCAACAACAGCACAGGAGGAGGTTCCAATGGAGACATGTGAGAGGCGGGAAGCCCAGAGGCCACCCGGCTGACAGGCAGACGCTCCTGAGAGTTCTCCTCTGGGAGGGCCTACTGCAAGCACCTGAGCCTCTCTGCCTGGGGCTTTCTCTCCTCCTGCCAGGGGCAGACGGGGCTGCGGAGGGGCAGTGCTTCTGGGAGGAGCCCTCAGCCAATGGCAGATGTTGGAGGATGAATGGTGCAGCCTTCTGAGCCCCTGGGAGATCACACTGGGGTGCGTTCTGTTCTCCCAGTCTCTGAGATGAGCCCAGCGAGACAGAGCCCTCGGTGCCCACAGTGTTAATCTACTCACCATTATATGCTGCTTCCCTTCCCACTTCCCCGCTGCCCTTCTGGTGTTTTCTGGGATCGCTTCCAAATAAACCACTTGCACTTGGATTTTTGTCTCAAGGTCAGCTTCTAGAGGAAACAACCTCCTACTGGAGTCCAGGTCCACCCCGAGGGGCAGGGGGTGGCCGCCCTGGGGCTTGCCTGGGTGAGTCCAGGAGGCAGGGCACACTTTATCTGCACTTCCCTCGCCTTGGCCAGCAGCTGTGTCCTGGGAAAGACATTCCCTGGCCTCCTCCTCCTCTGTGTGCAGACTTCTGGGGACACTGGCAGGACAGTTCTTGTCACACTGCTTCCCCCCTCCCCTGGGATGGGGATCTATGCTGCCCCCGCAGCCCCAGCAGCCCACACCTCTCTGCGCATCTCTGCCCTTCAGCCCCCACCACTGTAGGGGCGCAGCTTGGGCAGCTGTCCTGCTCCATAGCTGGAGCTGGCTGGCCCCACCTGGGCCCGTGAGCAGCCTCTGGAGAAGGGCTTTCTCCTCTGAACCCTGACAGCGTGGCTGCACCTGGAGGGAGCCAGGGTGTTCACACACCCTGAGCTGGTTGCTTCCATCTTACCCATAATACCTGTTGCAAGCATTTGGGGCCAACTAGACTCTCCCGCCCACATCCAAGGTCAGCCGGTTAGTATTAACAGTGTGTTGGATCAAGTTCAACTCTTCAAAACTGCCTGGGCCCTTCTGAGGCATTGAGTCACTCAGGATGAAGAATCAGAGTCAACACAGCTCTATTGAATAATGAGGCTATTGAGTTTTATTTGCCCACAGTTGGTGAATTTTATGTGAGCGTGGAGGGGACTGGAACTTGTGGGCATATGGACTCTGAGACATCTCCAGTGTTGGCTCGTTCTCTTCCAAGTTTTGAAGGCTCATTAAATTGAAGCCTGTAGTCTTGGCCACCTGGTGGCCAGCAGCCCATGAAAACTTTCGTCCTGCCCCCAACCCTCCTCTGCAGAAACCTGCTGCTGAGATGACACAAGCGTTGGCTTTGCCACCATCAGGTTTTTTTTCTCCTTAGATAATGAAGAAATTTGAGGAAAAAAAAGGGGGAGAGTAAAAAATGCCCCTTCTTAGCAGGGCTTGTTCCTTTCCCAGGCTAGCCTAGGGCCAGGGAGAACCCAGAGTCCAGATCCCGTGGGACATACTAGGACCTGAGGGGCATCTGAGTTTTAGGAGCCAAAGTGGAGATTTGGAGTGTGGGGGAGTCGTGATGAGGAGCATGCATGGCAAGGACCGCTGACAGCTGGGGTGTGTCCCTGTGCACATCCCATGACAGCCCTTCTCGCCTGCCCCAAACCCCAGCCTCCTGTGTCTCCTTCCTCTGTGCCCCATGGAAGAGGCCTGGGCATTTGCAAAAGCCCAGCCAAGTCCTCCACCTTGTTGTTACTTTGTGTTCAGTGCTGTATTTATTGAGCCCCACGGCTGGGCCCTGACCCTGACACCTGGCAAAGCTGAGGAAAGTACCCACTGTGCCCTTGGCAAATGGGAAGTGGCCAGAGAGCAGAACACGGGGTAAGTACGCAGAGCACTTGACAAATGCAGCAGCTGTTTCTTCCACTGCCCCACTTGATTTCAGCTGCACGCCTTGAAGACCTGGAGTCTGAGGCTGATGGGTTAGCAGCTGGGAGGAAGCACAGGCACAGCCAGACTCACATTTCCGGAGAGACGGGGCTCCTGAGATGGAGCCACGGGCTGAGCCCCTCGCCCTTCCTGGGGTTTGGAGCCCGGCGATGCCTCTGACCGTGTGTTCACAGCCACCTCCTGCTTCTATCTCTGGCAGTGTGTTGCCCAAGGACACACCTCAGGGCCACAGTGAATTTCCAGAAACTTGCTTCCCTGATAATTCAACACACAGACTCCCGAAGAAGTGGCCCGGATCCCCCAGAGCCAGGCAGCCATGGGCAGGGCAGGAGGGACAGGTCTTCCCGTGAGAACAGGCCCTCAACCCGTCACTCACAAGACCGAGGACCGGGCACATGTCCTGTCCGTCACGGTGCTGGAGAGACAGTGGGAGCGGGACAAATCCCCACTTCCTGGAGACACCCTCTGCAGGGCAGAACCACAGACAAAGCCCGCGGCGGAATCTGAGTGAGGCAGGAATCAGGGTGACCCTGCCATGGGCAGTGCCTTGATACTCTGTCGTGGGCTCCCTCCCCAGCCCCAGGAGGTGGGATGAGCTCACAAAGGGTCCAGGGTCAAGTCTCCCCCATTGGCTGACCACACGGGAGACCCTTTCCTGGGAGATGCCTGAAAATGGCACCTGAGTGGAATGAGTGGGGTTGACTCCTAGAAAAACAGGGGAAGGACTCACAGTGGGTAAAAGGTGCCCTCTAACCTCCCTTCTGTTGAATGAATGGGAAGACCACCGGTGGGAGAAGACAGGAGGGTGGTGGGAGGGTCTTCCAGAAAAACCTGCTCAAACCTGGGACCAGGCAGACAGGGCCATGGGTCAATAACACAGCTGTGCTGATGCTAAGCGATGCGTGGCCAGCAGCGAGGATGCCCACGGCCATGCTCTCCCCTCAGCGTTGCCTGGAATCACACATTCCTGGGAAGCCCATCCAGGTCTCTCTTGAGGACACGTCCAGAAGATATCTAACAGCACACGTCCCGCCTGATTCCCTGAGGGAGGCCCCACCAGGCAGGCTTGGGTGCAGGTAGTTTATTTGGGAAGTGATCGCAGGAGGCACAGTGGGGAAGGGAGGCAGAAAAGGGAGGAAGTCAATATGGCTGTTGTCATGGGTCACCCCGCGGTCGCGGATTTTCTCCTACTGGGAAGTGTGAGAACCACATGGAACTTGCCTCTGACTGGCCTTCCTGAGGCTGGGAAGTGGGGCCTCCCCTCCACCCCTGCTGCCCTCCCCAGGCATGGAGTGTTGTCCTCAGGCTTACCTCTCCCCCTGTGCGGGTGGTCGCTGCTCTGCTGTTGGAGCTCCACTTGCACAGAGAAAGCCCTGAGCCGAACTGTGGGAGACGGGGATCTTGCGGTGGAGCAGGAACCTGCTGGTCCTGGGTCCCCTTGCTGCAGGGGCACTAAAGGGGCACCTAGTGGGGGAGCGAGGTAACTGGGCCCGAGGACCAAATCCTTACAAATTTACACACAGTTTATGTGTGTAAATACACTTTTATTGGAACACTCCCACTTCTGCTGTGTTCACACTGTCCATGGGGCCTACCATGGCAACACTGGGGAGTTGAGAAGGAGACCACATGGCCCACAAAGGCCAAGAGTCACCCTCCATCTCTTTAGAAAAAAAGTTTGTTGAATCCTGTTCTAGGAGATTTGAGCAGAGTCTCAATGGCATCTGCTACAACACCATCTCACAAATTTAATGGCCCATGAATCCTCTGGGAATTTGTGAAAATGCAGTCTCATTGTCCAAAGGTCAAGAGGCCTCAAGACTGTACATTTCTAAGAGGCTCCAGGAGATGCTGCTGCTGGACTGGTCTGTGAGTGGAAGCTGGAAGTCCCTCCTACATCCTCCCACTGGTCGTGGACCAGAGAATGTGTGTGAGCATGCCTCCAAGACAGGGGCCACATGTGTCCTGAGGGGCCTGAGGCCATGTTTGGGTCCATCCTGAACTGTGGGTTCCTTGCTGGGTCATGCTCATTGCACCTCTAGGGGTATAGGTCATCCCTCACGAGCCCTGAGACAGCAGCTCAGAAGCACCTGTGCTTCCAGGTTGTGCTGTCTGGAGCTGGCTCAGGAGGTCCAAGAAGGAAACAGGACCTCTCAACCGGGGCCCACCAGGCTGCCCTGCCAGGAAGACGCCATCAACTGCCCAGCTCCCTCCCTGAGGAAGATGCTGTACAAAGCCTCTTGAGATGCTGATGTTTAATGATCTACTCTACGTGATGAAAATGCACAAGGAGGAGTCTGCACATGGCCCAGCTGTGAGACCCCAGACACTTGCAAATCAAGAGAACAGAACCCAGTGTGCTCAACCACCGATGGGCCACCTGCTGGGAATTGCTGGAGTCCAGAAGGAGGCCAGTCTTAGGGCAGGAGAGGGTGTGGTCTCACTTAGTGGAACCCCTCCAGGCAGGTCTCATTCTGGAGATGGAAGGTTGTAATCCAGGGCTCAGTGCTGATGGTGAAGAAGCAGTGGATGGTCTGAGGGCACAAACAGGGAATGGAGAGTGGGTGCAGGAGTCTTGGGGAGCCTGTGGCTCCAGCTCTGAACAGCATCCATCCCAACCTTGCATTCCCGGGTGAGCAGCTGGGGGATGCAGGCTCTGGCCATCAGGGGCAGCCCCAGCTTGATTCCTGGATGATCCTGATCTGGATATCTCCTGACACCGGGGCACCTGTGTGATTCTCCCCTCGCCAGGCCTGTAGTCTCCAGGGGAACCCCCAGGCTGTCCCAGTGTGACCCATGGCCTGAGACCAGCAGTGAGATGCTCCCTCCCAGTGGGTGTTATCTCAAAGGGGCCCCTGACACTAGGTGGGCTTGTCCCAGAGCTGGGGTTCACCTCTCCTTATTCCCTGGAGCAGAAACTGCATACAGCAGGGCCACTCCTCAGCCTCCACCCCCTTGGGCTCTGGGCAGTGCCAGGGAGACCTGAAAGCTACCAAGTCAGCCAAAGGGGCTGTTCGCCACCCCTGGCATGTTTCTTCACCTAAAAGCAGGGAAGGGAGGTGGATGAAGACCAGAGAGGGGACATCTGTCCTCGGGCCTAGGAGACCTGAATCCAAGTACTCAGGACCAATCTGACACCAGTGTGGCCCAGGGTACAGGCAGCTAGAACGGGCTGAGTGGGCAGAGTCGGGATCTCTGAATGGCCAGGGGCCTACAGGTGGACCCCGGGGCTTGCCAGCCTGGCTAGGCTCCCTACTGCTGCACAAGCAGTGGACGGAGCAGGGCCTGTAGCTCCCTCACTCCTGTGTGTCCCTAGGAATGGCATTGTCATCTGCTTCACCCCCTCACTGCACCCCCATGCAGAGTCCACGGTTGTCACCTGAGGGAAGTAGATGTGTGTCTTACATTATTCAGCTCTGAGCTTTCTTCAAAGGGGCAGTTGTCAATATCTTCATCAAATTTCCCACACCTGGTTCTGCGAAGGTCCAGCTCCATGGAGAACGTCATCGTGTTCTCGTCCTGTGGTATGTAGAGACATCACAGTGGAAACACTCATCTTGGTCCCCTAAGAAGCTGCTAGTGTGGGTCCACGCAGTGTAGGGAGAGGCCCAAACGCTACTCCATTTGGGAGCTTGCCTCTGGGCCTGGAGTAAAGCCAAGCTTGGGGAGTTCAGAGCAAAGAAGCCTGTGGCCCATGGGGGCCCCTGGGTAGACACAGGCCAACTATCATTCACCATCAATATCACCCACCTGCAGCCCCACATCCCCAAATGCCCTCGTGAGACCCCACCTTCACTCTCAGCTCACTTCTGAAGCTACAACAGCATTCCCAGGGGACAGGTGCCAAGTCCCTGGGAGGGTGTTGGCTCTGCAAGAGTTTGCTGAGTAATCTCAGCCCAGGGAGAGGACGACTCATCTACTGCCCCACTGTCACAGCTTTCACTTGCCCGACAGCAGAAAAAAGCCATACAGTGCTACTGCACATGCACACATGCATGCACACACACACAATTGAGACAATGGCTTCAGTAAACCTCTTGTTCTGTTGCAAAGTGCGCTCTGAAATCTCCTGTACACTTCTCCACTCCATGTTGCTTCATCCATTCCATGCGCTCCCACTCCATCTCATCCATTATTCCCAAAATAGCAAAGTCACTCTGTGACTCCAGATCTAGAAAACCCAGGGCAGAGGTCCAGCCTGAGAGAGCTCGGGGCAGCTGACCTGGCCGAGACGCTGCCCACCAGTGCACACAGAGGTGTGACTCGGTGCAGGTTGGAGACGCCTTGCCCTTCTTTCAGGTTCTCGGTCCAGAGGTCCAGAGGGACTGTCCCCAACACGCACACATTCACAATCACATACACAAACTCACACAACTGGAAGCACTCCTTTATGAAAGTGTTTTCATCATTCACATCTGCAGCCCAGATGAAAATGGCATTCCTGGTTGCATCTGTCGAGATTCCGTTGCAAGGAGAACATTTTAGGATTAAGAACTATGGTCTGGGGCAGAGTGTGAAATTCCATCCATTCCCCCAGGTGGAGACCATGGGATGGAGCCCAGAGCACATGGAGGTCAGAGAAGAGGCCCTGCCCTCACAGCGGGACCTCAGGATGAGGGAGAGTCCTGTGCTCCTGACCCTCAACCCGCTCTCCCTCCGTCTCCCTTTCTCTCTCTCTCTCTCTCTCTGTTTTTCTAGTTATCTCTTTTTATGTCCTTCTCATTCTATCTCCTCCGACATTTCCTGTCTGCATTTTTTCTTGCTGGATATCTTCATGCCCTCACAGTCCATGTTTGGAAGTCATTCCTCAGTTAAACAATGTCATAAGCCTCAAAATGCATCATGCACGGGAGCAGACAGTCACTAAGGTTTTTTACATTTCCAATTTACTGCTTTTATAAAAACTGAAGTAACTGACCAGGTTGTATTTTCCCTGTATGTTATGAACTTCAGATAGTGAACAAGATCCCTTGATAGGACCCCCACCCCTAACCCTCACATAATAGCACGTGCAGGGAAGCAGGGCAGCGAGAAGTGGTCACCTACCTGCTCCCTCCAGGACTTCCGGATGCCCACCAGCCTGTAGGCATTCACGTCCTTGCTCTTCAGGTTGAACACATGTAAGGCATACTCCACGGTAGCTGGGAGGTAACTTTCCATGACTCTTTGGTCATCACTGACACTTTTCTCTTGGGAACTCCAGCCACGAGTCACCAGGAGCTGAGAACCTAAGAGAATCAGGAGCATGGTGCAGGGCAGAGCCCAGCTCTGCTGTCGGCGAGGCCCGGCTGCAGGCGCACAGGCCCCCATGGGCTTCGCTCTTCCCAGCTCAAGCTCCCACCAGAGCCTCCCTGGGACTGGTCCACTTATCTGCTCCGGGACAAGCGCCTCCCTCTGGGCCTCCTCTGTGCTATTACGCCCTGTCCTTCCCGCACGTGACCGTACGTCCTCCATCCAAAGCTGTTAAAATCATCTCCTGTCCGGGAGAGAGGGACAAGCCCCAAGCAGGACAGGTTTGGAAGGACCAGTGATGTGAGGGGTCCCCTGTAGCTGAATCACAGTCACAAGTGCTCCCTCAGCACCTCAATGGCGAGAGGAGACTTTATCTGGATGCCCCAGAGTTGGATGCCGAAATGAGGACAACAGTGCAGGAGGTATAAGTGGAAGGTGGTCCCCAGACACACCAGCAGGGTGAGGGCCAGTGAAGAGGGACAGAGCCAGAAAGGATGAGCTGCCCGGAACCGGCTTTGTGGGTGGTAGAGGACAACCTGCCCAGACATAATGCATATTCTTCCTAAGAAAGGAGCAGAAGAGGCCTGAGGCCTGGACAGTTCTGGATGTTTCCTTGTCCCCCTTTGCTCCCCAGCCTCCCTCGAGTTCTGGAACAGAGAAGGCCCACTGGCTTCGGGGGCTGATGCTGGGCGTGGGGAGTTGGAGGGTCTCTGACCCAGGAGCTTCCAGCTGAGCCCACTGCGTCTTCCTTTGCACAACCTCTCAGCTCCTGGATGCGCGGCCATGTGCTCAGCCTGGCGGGCCCGGCTGTGTTCACAGGAGGAGGCCATTGTCACACACTGGGCTCCAGTTTCCCTCCTGCAGGACTTTGTCTTTAGAGGAGGGGGAGTGGAGTGAAAGAGAAGAAAGAGAGGAACCAATGAGTTCCAGGGATGGCCGAGCTGTGTCCATTAGGTGACTATTGGTGCCCTCTCGTGGCCACAGTCATCACAGCTCAGCAGACACGATTTCCAGGGCGCCAGTCTGTTTCTAGAAAAGAGACCTTCACAGCCTTCAGCGGAAGCAGCAAGTGGAGGTCTGGAAGGACCAAATAATACACTCTTTCCCAGCAAGACTTCAGCTCTGTGCCCATGCCTTAGGCCTTCAGTCTTTGTCTGCAGCTGCTCGTGAACTTCAGAGGGGCCCAGAATCCCCCGAGGGCCAGTAGATACCCACGTGCCTGGGCCTTTCCCTCCCCCAGGATGCTCACCCAGTGGGTCTGGGCAGGGCTGCAGAGTTTGCCTCTTAACCAGCAACCAGGGGATGGTGATATGTCTGGTCTGTGGACCACACTTTGGTAGCACAGTCCAGAGTGAGTCCTTGAGGGTGGATGCAGCCGAATCACAGGGAGAAGTCACTCAATTGTAAGGGCATGGAGTGGGGGTATGAGAATGGTTTCTGGGGGCCACACTGGATCAGGAAAAGGTTAGAACACCATGCCTAGTGACAAAGAAAAAGGAAGGTTTCTAGAACCTAGACATCAGTGACTAGATGGTGCCTATGGAAGGAGAGAAGGCTGCTCCAACCCCGCCAGCCTGTCCCTCCTGCATAGACTCACTCAGAGCCACACAGATTATCCACTGCCAAGAGCGGAGCAATCTGTCCCATCCCAGGTCTCTACTCCCAGGGTTGCCCACTGTCCAGAGGCCCTGCTGTGTGCGCCTGCTAGCACCTTCCCCAGAGATCCAGTTCTTCTTTCTGACAAGAAGCATGCTGCGTCTTATCCCTCATGCGTCTTTGTGATTTTTCTTTTCATTCAGGTTCCATGGTCACTGTTCCATCGTCTCCCACTAGACAACAACTCACGCCTGGCAGGACAATGTCAGGGTGAGATGTGTTATTTGCAGTGAATAAGCAACTTGATGTTTTCACATGTGTGAAGCAGCCAGGTGTGCAACAAACTCCACCCAAAGTGGTTGTGTCTTATGCAATATTAATCAACCTTAAAAAGAAGGCAATCTGCATCCATGTGGATGGGCCTGGAGGACGTGATGGTAAATGAAATAAGGACAAAAGATTGCATGATTCCACTTTTATGAGGAATCCAAAATAGTCAAACTCTCAGAAACAGAAAGCAGAATGGTGGTTACCAGGACCGGGAGGAGGGGAAATGGGGCGATGTTGGTGAAAAGTTTCCACATTTCAGTTATGCAAGATGAATAATTTCTGGAGATCTACCTTACAACATAGGACCTCTAGCTAACAATACTGTATTGTGTAGCTATTATGTGCTTTTACTACAAATGGAAAAAAATTAAATTAAAAAAATCAAAGGACGGAGGAGGACCCTTTTGGAGGTGGTGATAAGGTTATGGTTTTGATTGTGGTGATGGTGTATACTAATCTCCAAACTCTTTAAGTTGTAGACATTGGATGTTGTAGCTTTTGTGTGTCCAGCGTACTTGACTGACTACAAGTGGTTTAACCAAAAAACAAAAAAAAGAAGTTGTGTCTTTTCTCAGACGGCTTTAACTTCACTAAAACTGCAGCTAAAGCTGAAGTAAGATGGTTTCCTAACCTGAGAATGACTGCACACGTCTGGGGGTGGGATTGGGGGACCCAATCATGGAATGTCTTCATGGGTTTCTGTGGGGAACAGGCTGTGGAGACCTGTGTGAAGTAGAATCCTGACACACCTGGATAGATTGTGGGTGTCCTGACAGAGTCCGGGAAATGCCCACAGACGACACTCGGACTTTGCCATCGGAGGGGCCTGGAAAACATGGGTCTGTCCTGCGAATGCCAGGCCTCCCGTCCTGAGGGCAAGTGCTCGCATGCACTCTAAGGGAGTGTCCACACTTGCTCTTATGTGAGGGACCATTCAGAGCCCTGTGCACCATATCTGTCCTCACTGTGCAGCCAAGGAGAAAACGGGATGGCCACACCCAGACCTGGGACCGCGGGTGCATGGACACAGCTGGCCCTTACAGGTGTGTCTATACTGTTGCCACGTCCTTAGTAGTCTGAGGTGGTCGCCCTTCCCAGACTGAGGGCTACTGGCATATCAAGACAAGAGCCAAAGAAAGGAGAGTGAATGTGGGCCCCAGCCTGTCAGAACCCCAAAGACATGGGCACAGACATTGCGTAGACCCAGCTAAATGCAGAAGGTGTGGAGTGCCCAGCTGGGAACCTGCAGTCCCCTGCCATATCCCTCTGCCTGGCCAACCCTCCATCTGGGATCTGGGGTGCCCTTTCTCCAGGCATCTCCTATTCACCTTTCAATGCCCAGGAAGAATGTTACCTCTTTTGTAAAGCTGTCCTGACTCCTCGTGGCAGAGCTCTGTCTCGCTAAGCTGAGTCTTGGGCACTTGTTGACCTATCTGTCCCCGGGGGAGGCAGGACTTCTGTCATGTCCACTTTTGTGTTACTGCCACAGAGCCCCCCATATGGGTTGCATAGAAAGATGCCACTGACTGCTCGCTGAAATGGGCCTGATTCTCTAGGGCCAAAGCCCTGTGTTTCCAGAAGCATTCCTTTCAACAATCAGAGAATGTCAGCTGTGGCCTGAACCAAACCAGCAGCCCTTCTCTGTGGAGCTGAGGTGGACAGCTAGTAAGCAGACGCCATCGACTCCCTCCAGGACCCACGTGCTCCTCCTCCAGCACTCCGTCCTCTGACCTTACGCTCAACACCTTCCTTCTTCCTTCCCGTGACCCGCTCCCCCCTCCAGACACACAGCTGGCTTTTCCAGCACTGTTTATGGAGCAATTTATTCTGTCCTATCTGATTCCCCAGCGTGTGTGTCCTACGCCTGTTGCCCAGGCTGACTTAGCCATACCTTCCAACTGTCCTGCATCATCTTGCCTGGGATCATCCCCTTGGCTTCCAGACAACTTCCTAAGGGCCCTGCACCTCCCGCTTGACACTCCCTCAGGGGGCCCTGCCCAAATAACCTGCGATTCCCCAGGTTTCCCATATGCTGGAAAACAAGAAAGTGCCAAGAGTGCACATGTTCAAAAGAAGGAAACAGGGGCAGGGTGAGCCCCAGGGCTTGGGACGGAACAGAACGATCACAGTCTGGTCCGAGGAAACAGTGTGCCAGGGGCCTGGACACTGCAGTGTGGCAGAGCACCTCCCCAGTGCCCTCCGTCCCCTTCCCCTCAGCTCTTCTGTGTGGAGGGCTCTTCTCAGCTCAGTCTTCAAGTGACTTTGAGTTCTGATCACTTACAGAATCCCATTTAGATTTCCAGCAAATTTAAACTGAAAGAGAAGGGCAACAACAGAATCTAAAAATGGCCAAAGCAGGCCGGCCCCATGGCCCAGAGGTTAAGTTGACGTGCTCCGTTCCGGCGGCCAGGGTTTGCTGGTTCTCCGGTTTGGATCCCAAGGTGTGGACCTACGCACCACTCATGAAGCCATGCTGTGGTGGCGTCCCACACGGCAGAACTAGAATGACCTACAGCTGGGTTAGACAGCTACGTACAGGGGCTCTGGGGAGAAAACAAAAAGGAGGAAGATTGGCAGCAGATGTTAGCTTAGGGCCAACCTAAAAGAAATAAATAAATAAAATAAAAATCCTAGTCAGCAAGGAATTAAAAAAAAAATATATATATATAAATAAGAATGGCAAAAGGAAAGACAAAAATGTAAACATTCCCACAAAATATGTAAGGCCTCGATCGGGAGCCTCTTGCCACATGTGCACAGCTGCAGTGACGGGGCAGTCTCTCCTCTCACTGGTCCAGCCTGCTGGAGGGGGATGAGGGTCTCTCTGAGCCCACTTAGGAGCTTTGGCGCTGGCCTGCCCGCCTGACCCAGAGCAGCCTGTGGGAGCGGGGGCTGCAGAGGGAGGGAGCACTGCGCACACGCCCCTCATGACTCACTCGTGGAAACTCTTCTTTTCCTTCCACATGACCAGACCTGGCTTTTCCATCTCTTTCGTTGTTTACATGAAAACAAAGGCTTTCGTTGAACTTTGGGTTATAAATGGGCAAACTGGATTTGAGTATTGAAACAAGAGTGAAAGACAATCAATTCTGTTCTAAACGTGTCTGTTGTTGCAGACGCCTTCTCTATTGAAATGTCTTTCCCTCCCTCCCACAAGGCCCACAACTCTCACTTCTGCCTGACACACGCCCGCCTCCCCTCTCTCCTTTCACAAGCCTTCACTGAGTGCCTGTGTGCGCCCGGGACTGAATTCTCTCCTCTCTAATATTGCCCATTACTTTTACTTCTTGTGTATTTTAGGGTTCTTTTTTTTCAGACATTAGAATATTCTGAATAAATTAAAAAAGTACAAAATGTTACAACATCATTTTAGTAGGTACAATGTAGGTTTGCTTCAGTATAACAGAAACTCCAAATAACCTTGGCTTAAACAAGCAAGATATTTATTTCTCTCATGACCTTGACAATAGCTAATATAATATAATATATCATGTCATATCATATGGCTCAGTCTGGAGCCTATACTAGCTGCTGTCCTCAGCTCTCCGCACCCTTCAACTCACTTAAGCCTCATAGAGAAAAAGTCAGCCAAAATGGTAGGTTGTATTAAGCTACATGCTTTTAGCGTTTTGCATGAATAATATCACACTGTATTTCTTGCAACTCCTTACTCACATCGTCTCTGTGAGTGTCGCCCATGTTGGCACTTGTTGATCTGTCTCCTCTACTGTCACTGCTTTGCTTTATTTGTTAGGACCTTGTCCCAACAGACTATTGTTAATAAAGTCGTTCCCTACTGAGTGCCCTGGGTTAATCTACTCTTTTCCTGTTAAAACCCGGGCTTCAGTAGGCACCTCATCCTGGTCTCCACGTGCACGTGTGTGAGAGTTTCTCCAGGGTGGGCCCCAGAAGAACCATTGCTGGGATATGAGATAGCCTCTCCTTCCGCTTTATAAGGGATCTCTGTGCTAATGGTTTCTTTTATCATTCAGATTAAATTGAAGATGCTTCAGTGTATCAATATTTTTGTTAAAGGTTTGTGAATTTTTTGTTCTACTTTAAAAATTCTTTCCTGTATTCTCCTACATTTTCTTCTAATCACGCCATGTTCTTTGCTTGTCACATGTAGGTGTGTGATCCCGCTGGAGTTGGAGTGTGTGTGGTGTGAGGTAGCGATTTAAGGCTTGACCCTCTCCCCTCCAGATGCACAGTTGGCTTTTCCAGTACTGTTTATGGAGTAATTTATTCTTTCCTATCTGATTCCAACAGCGTGTCTCTCCTATGCCTGTTTCCCCAGACATGTTGGTTGCTTTTGAGTCTCTCTCCTATTGCGCTGGCTGGGTGAAGGAGGCATGAGCTTGAGACAAGAAGGTGATCATTTGACATTGGCCAAAGAAGCAAGTAAAGTTCCGGGACTCATTCCAGGCCTGGAAGTGTGTCCTGCACCCTGCTTGCTACATGGAGCCACTCTCTGCCATCCCCTAACTCCTGGTCACACCCTTGAGTCACTGGGCCTGTGGCTGTCTGTGCTCTGCACTCAGATCCTGGCTTTGGGGAAAGTGGTGTGGGTTTGACTCCAGGCGTAGGAAGCCCTTCTTGGATTAGCCATTACTATGGATGCTGCTGTTAGTATCTCAAGCACCCAACCCTGCAGACTTCACCCCATTCCTTCATCATTTGGAAGCATGAAGTTTGTTCTTTCATCCTTTTTTCAACATTTTTGGTTCTATTTTTCAAGGGGCTTGTCTTCCTGGGAAATTGGAATTATCTTTTGGATGCAGGTAAGCCCTTGCCCAGAAGAGTAAGAGTAAGAACTGGGCATGTCTATCATGGAGAGGACAAGAGGGGTGCAGGCCTGGGGATAAGAATTGATTGACTGTGAAGGAAATGTACCGTCATCGTATCCATTGACAGAGGTTTGAGTTTTTAGCTGATTAGTATGGCCCATACGCTGTAGTTTATAGGAACCACGGAAGGAGGAAGGGGTTGAGGAGGTCCTTGGAGTTGGACACATCTGAGTTGATGTCTCATTTACACTTATTACTGCTCACGGTACCCGGGGCTCATTTTCGTTTTATGTGAGCTTCTGCTTCCACAGCCATAGGATTAGAATTATTTGTTATCTCCCTCAAGGGGCTGTTATATGAATGAGATAATGTGTAGGAGGCACTAACAGAATGCCCAGCAGAACCAGGCCCTCAACAAATGACATTTGTGGTTCTTCTGCTTCCCCTTGATTATTGGAAAAGCATCCTTTGGGAGCCAAGTTTGGTTCTAACAATCCTCATCACCAGCAGGTGGCAAGTGAGCGAAGGCAGGCACTGCTTATTCTGAGCTGTGGGACAGGGGCATCTGGGGGGGGGGGCAGAGGAGCAGGTCCCCAAGGCTCCATCACCATTTCCCAGGTTCCTTGGGAGGGGGGACACAGGCACAGGATTGGACTTTGTTGTTTGGCACTGAGTTTAGACTTTTGGTCTGATTCATGCTGAGATCAGAGCTCAAGAAAACTCATTCTGGAGAATCAAATATGATGGTTTTTCTCTTCGAGAACTGCTGACAACCAAACTCACTCTCCTGAGTTTCAAATTCAAAGTGTTGAGAAGCTTGGGTTCAAGTCCTTGCATCCTGACCCTGTGGCTGTGAAACCCCAGCACCGTGCTCAGCCTTCCCGCACCGTCTTCCTCTCTTCTACGACATGGTCTGTGTCGAGTTTACATGAGGGAATGTGTGCAGCGATGCTCGTGGTCTCTCATGGAACCACTCAACTGCTGGCTCATATAATACCAGTGTCCGCTGCCCCCACACTAAAGTTAAAACTGTCCTGGCTTCTTCTTGTTCTCCGTTGGGAGCAAGTTTTATTGCATGATAAAATAAGGCGTAAGTAATAGATCCAATTGTTTGCTGAGGCCCTTGAGACCTTCCATGCCAATCATCCCAGTCGAGTTCACACTGGCCCTTTGTCATGGGATCCCCTTCTGTACAGGCTGTTTGGGGTTGTCCTGCCTTAGACACTTGGCTCACACTGTGCATGGTGTTTTCAATACTTTTCATTTTGACAGTTTTGGGCAACCTTTGTTGCTATTTTCAAAATGCCCCTTTACACTTGGCCAATTTGACAAACGTGTCCTTTTTGTCTTCCTTACCAGTTATCCAGGCAAGGACAGTGGCTGTTTTTTCCTTGAAATGATTCCATTCAGAGTTCTTTTTGGGTCTCTTGCAGCAAACCGCTGTTGACTCAGCCAAATTTCCACTTCCTCAGTTAGTGCTATTTGGAGATCAGCCACAAATGTCCAACACTGGCATTTATTTTGGAAATATCAAACAAGAAACTCATTGAGGAGATAACACTCCCTTTTAGGGGACAAAAAACTGATTCAGCCCATTTCCCACCTTCTTTACTTTTCCAGGCACATCAGCTGTTCTTGACTAAAATAACGTTTTTCTTAAGGCTTACCACAATCCATGTGAATTCAGGCTAAAGAATTAGATTTGGAACCTATTTCTCCAATTCCCATATACACTGGTTCAAGTTAAAAGATAACCTATAGCAGTATTGAGAGATGAATATCAAACATTGGAGGTGGGATTATGTCTTTGTGGGTCAATTGCCACCTTTCACGTGGTAAATGAACGGCAAGCAATAGGATATATTGGAATATATGAGGAAGCTGTTTGGTGTAAAACTAATTCAGCCTGACCTTGTTTTTCCAAAAGGGCGTGTCGTGGCCATTGAGCATGCATTGTACATCTGCTTCAAGCATTTGCTATGTCCCACAGACAAGAACAAATGCCCTTAAGGTAAAGATGCAGTTTCCCCCACACTGGCACTTCCTTAAGGCTAAGCATCTCTCCCTAGACTAGGAACTGATTGCTGCACCCACCCTGTGACCACCCAGCTCGAGAAAACAGACCTGCCACCCTGCCGTGTCCACTGAGACAGCAGACCTGCTACCTGCAGTCCATCAATCACTGTGCCAACAGGGCAATCTCGTGACTACAGTAAAAGAGACATTGCAATCACATAGGATACATGCTTTTTGATGGTATATAGCACTCGGAATGGTATATAACCCACTTCTTTGGTGCCCTTCCTTCCTTGGGGAAGGAAGGCCCTGGGCTAGTCCTCATATCTGGTTCATAATAAACTCACCCCAATTTTGATTTATAGATTGGTTATGGATTATTTGCATTGACACATATCAGAGATCAGACAAGTATTGTCTAACATTGGCAAATAAAGGTATAGTGGTGTAAGCCTCTGACCAGACAAGTCATCAGGGAAGACACTAGAAGAATTGGAACGTGGCAATCTGCTCTTGGGGACTTGGACAGCAGCTTGGAGCTGACGAAGACTGTTGCTTTTCATCTTAAGCTCATCTGCACTTTCTATGATGTTTAGATGCTACTTTGACAAAAATAAAACAATGGTTCTAAGCTTTTTTGTCTCCCCCTGAATGCAAAGAGAAGCTGTTAGACCCAACAGAGTGATGTGGGTTGGGGGCCAGGGGCAGGAGGCTTGGGAGAGGTGAAGGAGGCCCTCTTCCAGGCGAGGAGTAGGATGGAAGGAAAGGACAGCTCTTGGAAAACCCAGTGAGTTATTCGAGGAATAATTCGTGACACTTATCTTCAGATTTTCCACATTAAATCATGTAAGATAAATCAGGAGTTCTTTATTCACTACCACATGTTTCCAGAGCGTAAGGCCTGAGTCTTCATGGTCAGATTCTGAGGCTGTAATCTGACTTCAGGCTCCTCAGTCTAAGCCCCATCTCTGTGCTCCTTTCTCTGTTTCTGGATGTTCTTTCTTAGAGATTGTGCATTACCATGTCTCGTGAGATTGCAAGATTGCTTTGGAAAAACTGAGTTCACAGAAATGTTTACTTACTCTGGCACTAAAAACACCCATCCAATCAAACAAAAAACCCCAAGTGACCGGGGCCGGCCCCATGGCCGAGTGGTTGAGTCCACACGCTCCGCTTCAGCGGCCCGGGGTTCACTGGTTGGATCCTGGCACTGCTTGTCAGGCCACACTGAGATGGCATCCCACATGCCACAAATGAAATATACAACTATGTACTGGGGGGACTTGGGGAGAAAAAGAAGAAGAAGAAGAAAAGAGATTGGCAACAATTGTTAGCTCAGGTGCCAATCTTTAAGAAAAAAAAAAAACCCACGTGACCAAAGGACTCCTTAATGAAAGCTCAGAGCACTGAATTCAGCCCCAGGCCAGGTATGCTCCAGCCCCAGAGCCTTTTACTGTCTCCTTAGACAGGTACTAGAGTCCTGGAAGTGGGACCAATCGCAAGGTCTGCTTGGGTCCTGTAAGGGACAATCAGGGACTGTCTGGTCCAATCCCCTCCTTATGCTACAGAGAGACCATTGAGCCCCACGGGACTCAAGCTTCAATCCTCCTTCAAATTGCAAGTTACTTTCAGTGGACTCTGCTCATCTTTCCCTGGCGTTGTCAGCAATTCTCAAATCTGACTGCTCATCGGAAACACCTGGGGAGTTTGAAGACCTACATAGATTCTGAGGCCTTATCTGAAAGACTCAGAAGCTCTGGCAGTGGGGCCTGGGAACCTGGACTTTTAACAAACCCTCCCAGCGATTCTGATGTAGCTGGCAGGGTACCATCTGCAGGCCAGCCTTTGGAAACCACTGAGCAGAAGGTCTTAAGGGTCCTCTGCGTTTGCCTGTCCTGTGATCCTTTGATTCAACGAATGCATCCCTAGCACAGACAGGATAACACACCAGCGGGAGGAGGCCCTGAAGGGTCTTCCAGGGCTGTCCACAGCTCACAGCGCATCACTTACTGTAAACACACCATCCATAAGGAGTGTCCCGCCTGTGCCCTGCCTCTCCCAAGTCGTGGCTGCTTTTGAGAACTGAAAGGAGCTCCAATGGGAAGAGGACAGCACTGGTCCTGCCTTTCACTGTGACCCCTTTGGATCTTGGCCTGGCAACACCTGGCAGGAAGAGAGCAGGACCTGTTGTGAGAGGTGAGAACCATTCTCAGAAATCCACGGTCCAAACTCTGCTCTGCCAGTCTCAACCTCAGTGATGGGTAATGATCTTGCCCTTTTAGGAAATTGTTTCTGACATAAGGTGAGACTTCAGTGTCTACAGCTATTGAAAAGGATATGACAGACACAAGAAACACTGAAGAAGAAAGGAAATTTGGCTGAATTTGAGAATTTTTTCTTTCTTTTTTTTTTTATTAATGTTATGATAGATTACAACCTTGTGAGATTTCAGTTGTACATTTTTGTTAGTCATGTTGTGGGTACACCACTTCCCCCTTTGTGCTCTCCCCCCACCCCCCCTTTTCCCTGGTAACCACCGATCAGATCTCCTTTTCAATATACTAATTTCCACCTATGAGTGGAGTCATATAGAGTTCGTCTTTCTCTGACTGGCTTATTTCGCTTAACATAGTACCCTCGAGGTCCATCCACGTTGTTGTGAATGGGCCAATTTTGTCTTTTTTTATGGCTGAGTAGTATTCCATTGTGTATATATACCATATCTTCTTTATCCAATCATCAGTTTCTGGGCATGTAGGCTGGTTCCACGTCTTGGCTATTGTAAATAATGCTGCAATGAACATAGGGGTGCAACGGACTCTTGAGATTTCTGATATCAGGTTCTTAGGATAGATACCCAGTAATGGGATTGCTGGGTCATAGGGTATTTCTATCTTTAACTTTTTGAGAAATCTCCATACTGTTTTCCATAGTGGCTGTACCAGTTTGCATTCCCACCAACAGTGTATGAGGGTTCCTTTTTCTCCACAACCTCTCCAACATTTGTCACTCTTGGTTTTGGATGTTTTTGCCAATCTAACGGGTGTAAGGTGATATCTTAGTGTAGTTTTGATTTGCATTTCCCTGATGATTAGCGATGATGAACATCTTTTCATGTGTCTATTGGCCATATTCATATCTTCTTTTGAGAAATGTCTGTTCATGTCCTCTGCCAATTTTTTGATCGGGTTGTTTTTTTTTTGTTGTTAAGCCGTGTGAGTTCTTTGTATATTATGGAGATTAACCCTTTGTTGGATAAGTGGCTTGTAAATATTTTTTCCCAATTAGTGAGCTGTTTTTTTGTTTCAATCCTGTTTTCCCTTGCCTTGAAGAAGCTCTTTAGTCTGATGAAGTCCCATTTGTTTATTCTTTCTATTGTTTCCCTCAACTGAGGAGATACAGTGTCCGAAAAGATTCTTTTGAAACTGATGTCAAAGAGTGTACTGCCTATATTCTCTTCCAAAAGACTTATTGTCTCAGGCCTAATCTTTAGGTCTTTGATCCATTTTGAGTTTATTTTGGTGTGTGGTGAAAAAGACTGGTCAATTTTCAATCTTTTGCATGTGGCTGTCCAGTTTTCCCAGCACCATTTGTTGAAGAGACTTTCTTTTCTCCATTGTAGGCCCTCTGCTCCTTTGTCGAAGATTAGCTGTCCGAATGTTTTCTTTTTTTTATAGTGGTAAAATATACGTAACAAAATTTGCCATTGTACCATTAGATCAACGTACTGTACATTTTTAAGTATACAGTTCAGGGCCATTCAATACCATTCATCTCCAGAACTTTTTCATCTTCCCCATCTGTAGCCATTAAATGCTAATTCCCCATTCCTCCCTCCCCCCAACCCCTGGCAACCACTATTCTACTTTCTGTCTCTATGAATTTGATTACTCCAGGTACCTAAAACAAGTGGAATCATACAGTATTTGTCTTCTTGTGACTGGCTTATTTCACTTAGCATAATGTTCTCAAGTTTCATCCATGTTGTAGCATGTGTCAGAATTTCCTTCCTTTTTAAAGGCTGAATAGTATTCCATTGTGTGTGTAGATCACATTTTGTTTATCCATTCACTGTCAAGGCATGCTTGGGTTGCTTCCATTGCCGGGGTCCCACCCCGGCAGAGTCCAGGTTCCTGAGGGATGGACGGCGTCGGCGCGATGACTGAGGGGGAAATAAAGGGGATGTGAGACTTGGGTTGGTGTTAGCAAGTCCGACTTTACTGTGCACAAGTGTCGTTTATATATTTTTCAGGATTAGTACAGAAATAGTTCTATAAATATTCTCAGAGAGATAAGGAAGTAAAAAACGAGCACAAGAATATTTATTAGCATTCTATAGAGCATAAAGTTAACGGTAGTCTTCTCCGCAATTAACTAGTGTTTGTTGTCTCTAAGCTAAAGGAGATAGGTACCTAGGCATCTGTTGTAATTCATGGTAAAGTTAAATCAAAGAGAGAAGGTCCAGGCCTCCGGGCAGGACAGCAGTCTGTCTGGTTACATCCTGGTGGAGCCATCCCTGCCTCCCTCAATCATTTACGCCATTAGTGTAGATGGTTAATGGGAACAAAAGGCGACTCCAGGGTGTCTTATCCCCAGGGCTATCTGCATTCTCAGCGGGCAGTTAAACATCTTTACATTTTCGTGCCCTTTAGGGGGTGAAAGCATTCCTTTGTCTTTTAGATTGTAGAGCTAACAGTCCCTTAAGCACACTGCTGGAGAAAGTATCACTTTGTTAGTAAATTAAAGGGCTGAAAAGCTAAGCTAAACTGTATATCTTCAAGAATAAAAAACAGAAATAAGTATAGACATAACCTTGCTAGAAAGCATGCATATAATTCAGAAAATATCAGGGGTGTCGGCTGGCCATTCTTCACCGAGTGGCATCCTTGCACCCCTCGGCCTTTCTACTCATCAATTATTTATTATTTATTGCTTTTAGGAGAAAACCTCTATAACATTTTAACAGAAAGCAGAAGGTCAAGAATAATATATAGATACTTCTTGATCATCCAATTAACCCACAAACTTAGAAGGACGATGCATATATATTTAGACAAAGAACTGGAGGGAGAAGGAAACATTAACCAGATGGAGGCCATAAACCTAATTCGACATCTTATCTGGGCAGGATTCCTTTCTGCTTGTCTCAAATGGGACTGTGTGCTCCTCCATTAATTAACTGAAAAATATCTTGAAAGTTACCTGCAGGTGGTCACATTCTCTTACTATATCTAATTTTCCCAGGAGGTACTGCCTCCCAAGCAGCCACCCAAAGGAGTGAAAACTGGAGGTTAAGAAAGGAAAAGGAATAAAGGGCAATTAGAAGCAGCACAGGTTTCAGAACTATGTGAGGGGCTGGCCGGTTATTCTTCACCAAGGGGCGACCCTGCACCCCTCGGCGTTAATCGGCTGGACCCTGTCAAACAGCCGATCAAATGATCTAGCCACGGCTCCCAGCATTCCATCTTTTTGTTACTGTGAATAATGCTGCTGTGGACATGGGTGTACAAATATTTCTCTGAGTCTCTACTTCAGTTGTTTTGGGTCTGTACCCAGAAAAGGAACTGCTGGATGCTATGACAATTCAACTTTTAATTTTTTGAGGAACCACCATACTGTTTTCCATAGTGGTGCCACCATTTTACATTCCCATCAGCAGTGAAAAAGATTTCCATTTCTCCACATCCTCACCAATATCTATTATTTTCTCATTTTTTCTTTTAATTTTTTAAATCATAGCCATCTTAATGGATGTGGAGTGGTTTCTCATTGTGGTTTTGACTTGCATTTCCCTAATGAATGGTGATGTTGAGCATCTTTTCATGTGATTACTGACCATTTGCATATTGTCTTTGAAGGAATATTTATTCAAGACTTTTGCTAATTTTTAATCGGGTTGTTTGTTTTTTTATTGTTGAGTTGTAGAAGTTTTTTGTATATTCTGAGTATTAACCTCCCTTAGATGTATGATTTGAAAATATTTTCTTTCATTCCATGGATTGTCTTTTCACTTTGTTGATAGTGACCTTTGATGCACAAAAGTGTCCAATTTATCTATTTTTTTCTTTCATTGCCAATGTGTTGTTATTGTGTCCAAGAAATCATCACTAAATCCAATGTCAAAAATTCTCCTATATTTTCTTCTGAGAGTTTTATAGTTTTAGCTCTTGTGTTTAGGTCTTATATCCATTTTGAGATAATTTTTGTATATGGTGTTGAGGAAGGGTCCAACTTCATTCTTTTGCATGTGGGTATCCAGTTTTCCCAACACCATTTGTTGAAAAGACTGTCCTATCCACATTGAAGCGTCTTGGCACACTTGTCAAAAATCATTTGGCCATATACGCAAAAGTTTATTTCTGGGCTCTCTGTTCTATTCCATTGGTCTATATGTCTGTCTTTATGCCAGGCCCACACTGTTTTGATCACTGTAGGTTTGTAGTCAGTTTTTAAATCAGGAAGTGTGAGAACTCCAGCTTTGTTCTTCCATTTCGAGATTGTTTTGGTTATTCAGGGTCCCTTGAGAGTACATGAATTTTGAGACAGATTTTTGTATTTCTGAAAAACAGTCGTTGGGGTTTTGATAGGAGTTGTGTTGAATCTGTAGATTGTTTGGCACAGTGCTGACATCTCAACAATATTAAGTCTTTCATTCCGTGAATGTGAGATGTCTTTCTATGTATTTCTGTCTGCTTTAATTTCTTTTATCAATGTGTTGTGGTTTTCAGTGTATGATTCTTTCACCTTCTAGGTTAAGTATTCCTAAGTATTTTATTATTTTTGATGTTATTGTAAATAGAATTGTTTTCTTAATTTCCTTTTCAGATTGTGCATTGTTAGTGTACAGAAACGTAATTATTTTTGAATGTTGGTTTTGTTTCCTGCAACTTGGCTGAATTTATTAGTTTGAACAGTTGTGTGTGTGTGTGTGTGTGTGTGTGTGTGTAATCTCTAAGGTATTCGGCATATAAGATCATGTCATCTGCAAACAGGAAGATTTTACTCCTTCCTGTATTATCTGGATGACTTTTATGTCTTGTTTATGCATAATTGCTCTGGCTAGGATTTCCAGTACTATGTTGACTAGAAGTTGGAAAAATGGGCATCCTTGTCTTGTTCTTGATCTTAGAGGAAAAGTTTAAGTCTTTCACCCTTGAGTATGACGTTAGCTGTGGGTTTTTCATATATGGCCTTTATTATGTTGAGGCAGTGTCCTTCTATCTCTGTTTTGTTGAGTAAGTTTTTTTTTTTATCATAACAAGGTGTTGAATTTTTAAAAAGTAGAGTTTGTCTTTTAGAGAAGTTTTAGTTTCACAGCAAAATTGAGCAGAAGGTACAGAGATTTCCCATATACTGACTGTGTCCACGTGTGCATAGCCTCACACCCTGTTAACATCCCCCATTACAAGAGTACACTTCTTACAATTGATGAATCTACACTGACACATAATTATCACCTAGAATCCACAGTTTACATCAGGGCTTATTTTTGGCATTGTACATTCCACAGGTTTAGGCAAATTTATAATGACACGTATCCACCATTATAATATTATACAGAATAATTTCACTGCCCTAAAAATCCTCTGTGCTCTGCCTATTCGCTCTTCTTTTTCCTTTAATCCCTGGCAACCACTGATCTGTTTACTGCCTCCATAGTTTTCCCTTTTCCAGAATGTCATACAGTTGGAATCAGAGAGTGTGTAGGCTTTTCAGATTGACTTCTTTCACCTAGTAAAGTGCATTTAGGTTTCCTCCATGTCTTTTCATGGCTTGCTAGTTCATTTAGTTTTTGCAGTGAATAATTCCATTGTTGCATGTACCACAGTTTATTTATCCATTCACCTGAAAGACTCTTTGGCTGCTCCCAAGTTTTGGCATTTATGAACAAGCCTGCTATTAAACATTCATGTGCAGATTTTATGCAGACATAAGTTTTCAACTTCTTTGGGTAAATACTAAGTAGTAAGATTGCTGGATCATGTGAAAAAAGTATGTTTAGTTTTGTAAGAAACCACTGAACTGCCTTCCAAAGTAACTGTATCAATTTGCATTCCCTCCAGCAATAATGAGAGTTCCTGTTTCTCCACCTTCTAAGAGTATTTGGCATTGTCAGTCTTTCAGATGTTGGTCATTTTAACAGGTATGTAGTGCATCTGAGTGTTGTTTTAAGTTGCATTTTCCTGATGACATATGATGTGGAGCATCTTTTCATATTTTTATTTGCTATCAAGGGTGTCAAATTTTGTCAAATGATTTTTCCACATCAATTGGGATGATCATGTGGTTTTTTTTCTTTATTCTGTTAATATGGTCTATTGCACCGATTGATTTTCATATATTAAACCATCCTTGCATTCCAGGAATAAGTTTCACTTGGTCATGGTGCATAACCCTTTAAATATGCTATGAGGTTAATTTTATGTGTCAACTTGACTGGGAGATGGGATGCCCAGACATTTGCTCAAAAATGATTCTGAATGTGTCTGTGAGGATGTTTCTGAATAAAATTAACATTTGAATCAGTAGACCGAACAAAGCAGCTTAACCTCCCTAGTGTGGGTGAGCCTCGGGCAATCAGTTGAAGGCTTGAATAGAATAAAGGGCTGACTTTTCCTCAAATAAAAAGAATTCCTCCTGTCTGATTGCCTTTAAGCTTGGACATTGTTTTTTTTTCTGCCTTTGGACTAGAACTGAAACATTGGCTTTTCCTGGGTCTTGAGCCTGCCATCTTTTGGCCTGGAACTACATTATTGCCTCTCCTGAGCCCCCAGCTTGCTGGCTGCAGATCCTGGGTCTTGTTAGCCTCCATAATCATGTAAGCTGATTCCTTATACGTCTTTTTCTGTGTCTCTCTCTATATATACATACACATCCTATTTGTTCTATTTCTCTGGAGATCTCTGACTAATAATATGATGTTAAATTTTGTCTGCGAGTATTTTGTTGAGGATTTAGTTTGAGTATTCATAAGAGATATTAGTTGGTAGTTTTATTTTCTTTTAGTGTCTTTTGTCTGGCTTTGGTACCAGGGTAATGTTAGCCTTATAAAATGAGTTTGGAAGTATTCCCTCCTTTTCAATTTTTTGGGAAGCATTTGAGGAAATTTGGTGTTAATTCTTATTTAATTGTTTAGTATAATCTACCCGTGAAGCCATCTGGTCCTGGGCTTTTCTTGGTTGGGAAATTTTTGATTACTGATTCAATATTTGAGATTGTTTTAATATGAGTAAAAAAAAAGAACAGAAGGAGCAGGAGAAGTCAAAAATATTTTAAGTTTTGGTAGTAAGGAAGAAGATGGTTCCATTAGCAGAGATGAAGAAGCTAGAGAAAGAAAGTGGTTTGAGACAAAGAAAGAAAGTAAACTAGAAGAGAGGTAGATTGGCAGGACTGGAGAGAGAGGGGGAAAGAAAAATGTATGATTGCACTAGCACTTGGCATGTTACAACCCAGTTAGATGTCATAGCCTTGTGAGGCAGTGCAGTGAAATAATGTAAGCTAATTTGGTCACTCAGCCCAAGTCAAGTTCTTCTGGTCAATAACAGTAACCTCTGACAATTAAGAGAGGGCTATATGATCTTCCCTTCCTCCCAAACTCACCTACCAGTGATAGAAACAAGCCTCAGATGAAACTCTTCCAAATACATATACATTGCAGGCACTGAGCATCTTTCCTCCTGGGGTTGCCCAAGGTTGGATGTTAGTTTGTATCTTTCTTCTTTCTACATCTAAATGGAACTCTCCAGCAAGAGCTTGGCAATGGTATTTGAGCTAGAGATGTGGAATTAGCATTAATCTGAAAGGACATGCTTATTGAATTTTTAGAACCAAACTGGAGAAGGGAAAAAAGAAAAGCAGAGGGCCAAGGACATCTGGAACAGGATGAGGGGAAGAAAGGAGAATTATTGAAGGAGAAAAAGATCAGAGAGAAGTAATGAAGGCTCCACTTAGGGTAAGAGATTAATTTTATAGGCTGAGGAGTGATCTGCCAAAAAATTTTAAAACACCAATAAGAATGCTAAGGAAAAGCAACTTTAGAGAATTAGGAAAAAATGTAGTTATTTCCATGGAAATAGAATGTGCTTGTCTTTGTGAAGTTTTCTTGTCCTAGCTGTACGAAACAGTGGATAAAAATTAAGACACATGATCACTAAGAGTTTTAGCTAACGTGTGGCCCATGATGTATTTTCTTATTTGAGATAGGTAGAACCAAAGGGCGGATTAACGTACCTGGAATGTAGGACTGTTTCTCCACACCTCAGTCTGCCCTGCCAATGATTTTTAATTTGTCTGACTCTCACTCACCCACCCTTTGGGCACTGGCTCATACCTCCTAAAAGCCCTGAAATAAACCCCCTCATTAATGGTGATGTAATGTCTCCTGCCTTCCCACGCCCAGGGAAGGGTCTAGTCTTCCAGGAAGTGAGTCTCTCTCTCTCTCTCTTTCTCATACACATATTTAGAGAAGAAACAAAACTATTGAAAGCTGGGAAATATTTTGCACACATGTGAAATGGAAGTTAAATCTTTAAATGGATCTTTAACAAGATGTTGCGACCATATTTCCCAGTTATTGGTGACTCCTCCTCTTGGCTGCACACCTGCCGTTCCGTTCCCACCTCTCCTTTGTGATGCTGGTGCTGACGCTCTGCCACACATTCCTGCAGCTGCTCCCTGGGGGGCTCTGCCAAGGTGGCGGGGGTGGGGGGTTGCGGCTCCAGAGAGAGACTGCGAGGCTGGAGGAGGCAGGAGGAGAGACACCCCAGGAGAGATGAGAGCAGGAAGATACTTCATGGAGGTGGAGAGTCCCTCCTTGATTCTAAAGTCACATGGAAGGCTGTTGGTGTATTTTTGCATTCACATCAACTCAGTTCTGTTTAATTTCATGGACAGCAAAGTATAACTTACAGAATATAGGAAGCTGAGACACTCTCATGTTTTTGTTTCTGTGAATGACAATCGAGGCCATGTGCTCACTCTTGGTATATGATATCCATTCTCTTTTCTTTAACAATAGAATTCTTGAGCTGTGATTTGGCACATGACCCTCTGCCAAGGCCAAGACACCAGCCCTAGTGCCTTTGCTGCTGGGCGTGGCCAAGCGAGTCGTGATGGCTTGAGAGCGGGGAGCAGAAGGGCTGTGGGCCACTGAGGGTCATGAGCTCCTCTGCCCTTTCCCTGCTCTTTTTTTTCTCCTGTAGCATTTTATTTGATATAATTTAAAACTTACAGTGAAGTTGTAAAAATAGTGCAAAAACTCCTACATATCCAGATTCACCAATTATTAACATTTTTTGCCATATTTCCATTATCAATTTTCTCTTTGTATATACATTTTATTGTTATATATATGCCCCTAAATACTTCAGTTGTATTTCCTAAAAGCAAGGACATTCTTCTTCATAAAGACAAGAAAATGATAAAGATTCAGACATGTAACATTGACAAAATATTAATGGTTAATCTAGAGTCCACATACAAATTTTGTTCAACTAATGTCCATCATAGCAGTTATTTTACCAGTTCAAGATGCAATTCACAATCACACATTGCATTCAATTTATTTTATTTTTTCCAGCTTTATTGAGGTATAATTGGCATACCAAAACTGGCACATAGGGGCCGGCCCAGTGGCACAGTGGTTAAGTGCGCGTGTTCCACTTTGGCGGCCCAGGGTTCGCCGGTTTGGATCCTGGGTGTGGACATGGCACTGCTTGGCACGCTATGCTGTGGTAGGCGTCCCACGTATAAAGTAGAGGAAGATGGGCATGGATGTTAGCTCAGGGCCACTCTTCCTAAGCAACAAGAGGAGGATTGGCAGCAGATGTTAGCTCAGGGCCAGTCTTCCTCAAAAAAGACCAAAAAAAGGGCACATAATTAACATATACATTTTGGTGAGTTGGGACATATGTACACATTGTTGTTACCATCACTACAATCCAGGTAATAAACATATCCAGCACCTCCAGAAATTTTCTTGTGTTCGCCTCTTTTTTGTGTAAGGACGCTTAACACGAGCTCTACCCTCTTAACAAATTTTTGCGAACACGACACCTTGTTATTAACCATAGGCACTACGTTGTATAGCAAATCTCCAGAATTTACTCACCTTGTAAAACTAGCTTTATACCCACTGAACCGCAGCTCCTCAAACGTCTCACTCCCACCCCCCGTGCCTTCATTCTGCTGTCTACCTCTATGCCTTTCTTTTCTTTTCTTTATTTTTTATTGAGTTCATAATAGTTTACAGCATTGTGAAATTTCACTTGTACATTATTTCTTGTCTGTCACCACACAAGTGCTCCCCTTCACCCCCTGTGCCCATCCCCACCACGCTTCCCCTGGCAACCACCAAACTCTTTCCTTTGTCCATGTGTTTGTTTATATTCCACATACGAGTGAAATCATGTGGTGTTTGTCTTTCTCAGTCTGGCTTATTTTGCTTAACATAACACCCTCCAGATTCATCCACGTTGTTGCAAGTGGGATGATTTTGTCTTTTTCATGGTTGAGTAGTATTCCATTGTATATATTTACCACTTCTTTATCCAATCATCGGTGGATGGGCACTTGGGTTGCTTCCATGTCTTGGCTGTTGCAAATAGTCCTGCAGTGAATATAGGGGTGCATATGTTACTTTGGATTGTTGATTTCAAGTTGTTTGGGTAGATACCCAATAGAGGGTCATATGGTAGTTCTATTTTTAGTTTTCCAAGGAATCTCCATACTGTTTTTCATAGTGGCTGCACCAGCTTGCATTCCCACCAGCAGTGTATGAGGGTTCCCTTTTCTCCACATCCTCTCCAACATTTGTTGCTTTGTGTCTTTGTAATTATAGCCATTCTCACAGGTGTAAGGTGAAAGCTCATTGTAGTTTTGATTTGCATTTCTCTAATGATTAGTGATGTCGAACATCTTTTCCTGTGTCTGTTGGCCATCTGTATATCTTTCTTGGAAAAATGTCTGTTCATATCCTCTGCCTATTTTTTTATCTGGTTGTTTGTTTTTTTGTTGTTGTTGAGTTGTGTGAGTTCTTTATATACTTTGGAGATCAACCCCTTGTCTGATAAATGACTTGAAAATATATTCTCCCAGTTGGTGGGTTGTCTTTCCAGTTTGTCCATGGTTTCCTTTGCCTTGAAGAAGCTTTTTAGTCTGATGTAGTCCCATTTGTTAACTTTTTCTTTTGTTTCCCTTACCCAAGTAGACGTGATATTTGAAAAGATGTGGCTAAGACCAATGTTGAAGAGTGTACTGCCTATGTTTTCTTCTAGGATTTTTATAGTTTCAGTTCTTACATTCAAATCTTTAATCCATTTAGAGTTAATTTTTGTGTATGGTACAAGATAACAGTCTACTTTCATTCTTTTGCATGTGGCTGTCCAGTTTTCCCAACACCATTTATTGAAGAGACTTTCCTTTCTCCACTATATGTTCTTGGCTCCTTTGTCAAAGATTAATGGTCCATGGGTGTGTGGTTTTATTTCTGGGCTTTCAGTTCTGATCCACTGATCTATTTGTTTGTTTCTGTACCAGTACCATGCTGTTTTGATTACAATAGTTTTGTAGTATGTTTTGAAGTGAGGGATTGTGATGCCTCCAGCTTTGTTTTTTTTCTCAGGATTGCTTTGGCTAGTTGGGGTCTTTTGTTGTTCCAAATAAATTTTTAGATTCTTTGTTCTATTTCTGTGAAGAATGTCATTGGGATTTTGATTGGGATTGCGTTGAATCTGTAGATTGCTCTGGGTAGTACGGACATTTTAACTACGTTTATTCTTCTGACCCATGAGTATGGAATGTCTTTCCATTTCTTTATATCTTCCATTTCTTTCAATAATGTCTTATAGTTTTCAGTGTACAGGTCTTTCACGTCTTTGGTTAAGTTTATTCCTAGGTATTTTATTCTTTTTGTTGTGATTGTAAATGGGATTGTATTCTTGATTTCTTTTTCTGCTAGTTCGTTGTTAGTATATAGGAATGCAACTGATTTTTTTAATTGATTTTGTACCCTGAAACATTGCTGTAGTTGTTGATTATTTCTAATAGTTTTCTTGTGGATTCTTTAGGGTTTTCTATATATAAAATCATATCATCTGCAAATAATGAAAGTTTGAATTCTTCCTTTCCAATTTGGATTCCTTTTATACTTTTTCTTGCCTAATTGCTCTGACCAATACCTCCAGTACTATATTGAATAAGAGTGGTGGGAGTGGGCACCCTTATCTTGTTCCTGTTTTCAGAGGGATGGCTTTTAGGTTTTCACCATTAAATATGATGGCTGTGGGTTTGTCATACATGGCCTTTATTACGATGAGGTACTTTACTTCAATACCTATTTTATTTAGAGCTTTTATCATAAATGGATGTTGGATCTTGTCAAATGCTTTCTCTGCATCTATTGAGATGATCATGTGATTCTTATTCCTCATGTTGTTAATATGGTGTATCACATTGATTGATTTGTGGATGTTGAACCATCCCTGCATCCCTGGAATGAATCCCACTTGATCATGGTGTATGATTCTTTTCATGTATTGCTGTATTCAGTTTGCCAATATTTTATTGAGGATTTTTGCATCTAAGTTCATCAGTGATATTGGCCTATAGTTTTCTTTCTTTGTGTTGTCCTTGTCTGGTTTTGGAATCAGGGTGATGTTGGCCTCATAGAATGTTTTAGGAAGTGTTCCATCTTCTTCAATTTTTTTGGAATAGTTTGAGAAGGATAGGTACTAAATCTCCTTTGAATGTTTGGTGGAATTCTCCAGTGAAGCCACCTTCTCCAGGACTTTTGTTTTTTGGGAGGTTTTTGATTACTGTTTCAATCTCTGTACTTGTGATAGGTTTATGCAGCTTCTCTATTTCTTCTTGATTCAGTTTTGGGATGTTGTATCAGTCTAGGAATTCATCCATTTCTTCTAGGTTATCGAATTTGTGGACATATAGTTTTTCATAGTGTTCTCTTATAATCCTTTGTATTTAGGCAGTATCTGCTATAATTTCTCCTTTTTCATTTGTAATTTTATTTTCTTGAGCCTTGTCTCTTTTTTTCTTGGTGAGTCTGGCTAAGGGTTTGTCAATTTTGTTTATTTTCTCAAAGAACCAGCTGTTAGTTTCTTAATCCTTTCTCCTGTTTTTTTAAAAAATCTCTATTTCATTTGTTTCTGCTATGATTTTAATTATTTTCCTCCCTCTGCTGACTTTGGGCTTTGTCTGTTCTTCTTTTTCCAGCTCTGTTAGGTGCATTTTAAGATTACTTACTTGAGATTTTTCTTGCTTGTTGAGGTGGGCCTGTAATGCTATGAATTTCCCTCTTATGACTGCTTTTGCTGCATCCCATAAGAATTGATATGTTGTATTTTCATTATCTTTTGTCTCCAGGTATTTTTAATTTCCCATTTGATTTCTTCAATGTTTGTTCAATAGCATGATCCAATGTTTGTTCAATAGCATGTTGTTTACTCTCCATATATTTCTGATTTTCCCAGTTTTGTTCTTGTGGTTGATTTCTAGCTTCATAGCATTATGGTCAGAAAAAATGGTTGGGATTTTTTTCAATCCTCTTAAATTTATTGAGGCTTGCCTTGTTACCTAACATATGGTCTATCTTTGGGAATGTTCCATGGGCACTTGAGAAGAATGTATATTCTTCTGTTTTTGGATGGAATACTCCATATGTATATCTATTAAGTCCATCTGGTCAAGTATTTCATTTAAATCTACTATTTCCTTGTTGACTTTTCATCTGGATGATCTGTCCATTGAAGTAAGTGGGGTGCTGAAGTCCCCTACTATTATTATGTTTCTGTTAATTTCTCCCTTTATGTCTGTTAATAATTGCTTTATGTACTTTGGTGCCCCTGTGTTAGGTGCATATATATTAATAAGTGTTATGTCCTTTTGGTGGAATGTCCCTTTTATCATTATACGCTGCCCCTCTTTGTTTCTCATTGTCTTTTTTAACTTGAAGTCTGCTTTGTCTGATAAAAGTATGGCAACATCTGCTTTCTTTTGTTGGCCATTAGCTTGGAGTATTGTCTTCCATCCCTTCACTCTAACCCTATGTTTATCATTGGAACTGACATGTGTTTCCTGGAGGCAGCATATGTTTTTAAATCCATCCAGTTACTCTGTGTCTTTTGATTGGAGAATTCAATCCATTTACAATTAGAGTGATTATTGTTACATAAAGTCTTAATGCTGCCATTTTATCTCCTGTTTTCTGGTTGTTCTATGTTTCCACTGTTTCTCTTCCTTTGTATTTCTGACTGCCATTTCATTTTGTTGGTTTTCTGAGGGGGATTTATCAGTTTTCTATTTTTGTGAATTGTGGCTCTGCTCTGATTTTTTGTTTAGTGGTTACCATGGGGATTGTATGAGAGGTATTGGAGACAAGATAGTCTATTTTCTTATAGCTTCTTATCTCCACTAACCTAAACAGGTTCCTTCCCTTTCCTCTCCCATTCTGAGTAATTGCTGTTACAAATTGTTCTGTTTTTAATTTTGCGAGTTTGTGGCTAAGTTGATGTGTTTATCATTACTTTTGATGCTTTCTTTCCCTTTCTCTTTTAAGTTGTAAGTCAGTCTTTGCCTCTCTGTTCTAGTAGAGAGCTGCAGGTTTCTGATCATGTCTGTTTATTTATCTCCTTGCTCAGAGCTTTGTAGACTTTTGCCTTTTGTTGCTGATGCGAGGGCATCTTTAATTATTTCTTGTAGGGGATGTCTAGTGGCGATGAACTCCCTCAGCTTTTCTTGGGAAAAGCTTTTGTTGGGAAAGCTTTTATTTCTCCATCATATCTGAAGGAAAGTTTCACTGGATAGAGTATTCTCGGCTGAAAATTTTTGTCTTTCAGTAATTTGAATATATCATTCCTTTCTCTCCTAGCCTGAAGGGTTTTTACTTAGAAATCTGCTGAAAGCCTGATAAGGATTTCTTTATCACAAACTTTTGCCATTTGTACTATTACATGCCTTGGAGAAGGTCTTCTAGCACTGATGAAGTTGGGTGTATGATTAGTAAATCTGAAACCATCCTCAGGTTTGGAAGTTGTCAGCAATTATTCCTTTGAACAAGCTCTCTGCTCCTTTCTCCCCCTCTTCTCCCTCTTGAATACCTATAATCCTTATGTTGCTTTTCCTAATTGAGTTGGACATTTCTCAAAGAATTCCTTCATTTTTTTTTTTTTTTTTTAGATTTTTATTTTTTCCTTTTTCTCCCCAAATCCCCCCGGTACATAGTTGTATATTCTTCGTTGTGGGTTCTTCTAGTTGTGGCATGTGGGACGCTGCCTCAGCGTGGTCTGATGAGCAGTGTCATGTCCGCACCCAGGATTCGAACCAACGAAACACTGGGCCCCCTGCAGCGGAGCGCGCGAACTTAACCACTCGGCCACGGGGCCAGCCCCTCCTTCATTTTTTTAAAGTCTTAATTCTGTCCTTCCTCCACCTGTAGAATTTCTACATTTTTATCCTCAAGAAGACTAATTCTTCCACAAGATCAATTCTATTTCTTAATGATTCTAAATTATTATTTATTTCATTAATTGTGTTTTTCATATCCAGAATTTCTGCTTGAATTTTTTTACAGTTTCAATCTCTTTGGTGGAGAGATTCATTTTATTGCTGAGCTCCTTGAATTGTCTTTCCATGTTTTCTTGTAAGTTGTCGAGTTTCCTTATGATGGCTATTTTGAATTCTCTGTCATTTAGGTTGTATCTTTCTGTGTCTTCAGTGTTGATTTCTGGAGAGTTGTAATTTTCCTTCTGGTCTGAGTTGTTGCTGCAGTTTCTCATGGTGCTTGATGGGCTAATCTTTGGTCAGGGCATTTGTGTTATTAAGATGTAGATTCCCTCTCTTACCACTAGGTGGGAGTAGGAGCAGTGTTTCTGGCCCCACCCCATCTGCTGGAAGTTCTGGGGTCATTATGGGTGCTTTCCCCAGCGTGGGGAGCATTCAGGCACTTTGTGGACTTTGCTTGGTGAGCAGGTCTTTCTCGCTGGGCTAGGGCCACTCTTTGGTGCCTCAGGGGCACTCTGAGCTCTCCTTCCCTGCCAGAAAGTGATCACCAGTGGGTTAAAGGCTGCCACTGCTTCTTCCCCCAGCCATCCAGAATACCTTCCCTCTCTGGGGGCTCAGCAGCACTAGGAGCACTGGTGCGTGACTGGGTAGCATTTGTTTCAGCATTTAGATCACTGTTGACTCTGTTTATGGTCTGGTCTGCAGTCCACGGGGCCTCTGTGTTTGGCGAGCAGTTTCCTTGCTGGGACCCAAGCTATGGCTACTCTTTAATGGGACAGCAGTGAGGTGGGCTTCCCCTCCCCACCAGGAAAGGGAACCCGATGGGCCTCAAAGCTGCCATGCCTATTTCCACAGCCACCCAGAACACATTCCCTCTTTGGGGGCTCAGCCAGATGTGAGCACTGGTGTGCGCCTGGGTAGCATTTGTTCCAGCACTAGATCTGCTATGAACTCTGTTTACAGTCTAGTCTGTGGTCCGCCGGGCCTCTGTGCTTGGTTGGTGGTGCTTTCTCACTGGGACCTGAGCTATGGCTGCTCCTTGGTGGCATGGGGTGCAATGGGCTCCCCCTCCCTGCTGGAGCATAACCATGAGTGCAGGCTAAGGGTTACTGCCACCTCCTGCTACAATCGCCCTGGTGCATGTTCCCACTTTCTGGGCGCTTGCACCAGGTTGGAAAGCATTTGTATGTGTGCACAGGGTTACTAGGGGAGAGCAGGGAATGCTCGCTTATCTCTGCCACTTCCCAAGGGGCCAGTTCATCCACCCTCATATGTTTAACTGCATTTGTCTCTCAGGCATTCAGTTGTGCTGTGTGGGCTTCCTTCATTGGTCAGTGAATGTCCATTTAGTTGTAGTTCAAAAGGAGGAGACACGAAGGGAACAGCTCACTCTGCCATGTTGCTGACGTCCAACCTTTGACTATTTTAGATTCCTTAGATAAGAGGAGTCATGCAGTATTTGTCCTTCCGTGACTAACTTACTTCACCTAGGATAATGTCTTCCAGGTCCATCCATAGTGATGCAAAAGGTAGGATTTCCTACTTTTTAAAGGAGAAATAATAGTCCACTGTGTATATATATATGTATATGACATTTTCTTTGTCCATTCATCTGTTGATGGACATTTAGGTTGTTTACATATCTTGGCTTTTGTGAATAATGCTGTAATGAACATGGAAGTGCAGAATATCTCCTTGAGACCTGATTTTAATTATTTTGTATATATACACAAAAGTGGGATTGCTAGATAGTATCGTAGTTCTATTATTAACTTTTTGGGGAACCTTCATATTGCTTTCCATAACAGCTGCACCATTTTACATTACTACCTGCATTGGATGAGTTCCAATTTCTCTACAACCTCCCCAAAACTCGTTATATTTGGGGGGGGGGGGCTTCAGATAGTAACCATCCTAACAGGTGTGAGGTGATATCTCATTGTGATTTTGATTTGAATTTCCCGATGATTAGTGATGTTGAGCATCTTTTCATATACCTGTTGGTCATTTGTATATCTTCCTTGGAGAAATGTCTATTCAAGTCCTTTGAACATTTTTTAATTAGGTTATTTGGGTTTTGGCTGTTGTGTTTTAGGAGTTCCTTATATATTATGTAAATTAACCCTTTATCAGATATAGTTGGCTCTCTGTACCTGTGGGTTCCATGTCTGCAAATTCAACCCAACGTGGATTGAAAGGCCTACAATAGCTGCATCTGTACTGAACTTGTACAGACTTCTTTTCTTGTCATTATTCCCTAAGCAGTACAGTATAAAAACTACTTACATAGCATTTACATTGTATAGGATGTTTTAAGTAGTCCAGAAATGATTTTAAAGTAAAAAAAAAATGATTTTTTTAAAAGTATACAGGAGGATGTGTATAGATTTCATGCAAATACTACACCATTTTATGTAAAGGACTTGAGCACTGGAAGATTTTCGTATCCATGGGGGTCCTGGAACCAATCTCCCATGGATACCAAGGGATGACTCTATGGTTTTCAAATGTTTTCTTTCATTCTATAGATTGCCTTTTTACTCTGTTGATTGTTACATTTATTATACAGAAGCTTTTTAGTTTGTTGTTGTACCAGTTACCTGTTTTTGCTTTTGTTGTCTGTGCTTTGGGTGTCATATTCAGAAATTATTGCAAAGACCAGTGTCAAGAAACCTTCCTCTATGTTTTCTTCCAGGAGTTTAGGATTGCAGATCTATATTCAAATCTTTAAAGAATTTTTAGTTAATTTTTGTTACGGTGAAAGATAAGGGTCCACTTTCATTCTTTTGGATGTGATCATCCTGTTTTCTCAACACCATTTATTGAAGAAATTACCCTTCCCCATTGTTTTTTCTTGGCACTCTTGTCAAAAATAAGTTGAATGTAGATTGGTGACATCAGAATCATGGCAGGGTGAGCTCTCCTCTCTAAAGTACAGCCAAAAGGACATTCATACACCAACAGAGGACATACACACAACTCAAAAGACATCTGAGAGACCCACACAGCCATACATCTGAAGGTGGTGGGACTGGATCCTCTGGAGGAAGTGGAAGCTGGTAAGGGGAACTTTTCTCTTCCCAATGGCAGCCAGCAACCTTGGGACAGTGCACAGCTCTGAGAGGAAAGGGGGGAGGGGTGGCCCTCCAGGGGAACACCATTGCTCTCTGAGTTCCCCCACAGCCTGAGGGAAAGCCCCACACATAGAGGAGACTAAGCTGTCTTCACCAAAATAGCACCCCAGGAGGGCCCAGGGAGAATGCTGGGATCCTGCAGAAGAAAGTGCCCATCCCCCTGCCTGCAGATCCACAGGAGCTCTGCAGAGAGAGGTGGTGGCTGTGGGAGGCAGGCAGGTGAGGGAAAACACCTCTCCCCCCACCGGGCACTCCAGCCCAGCCATTGCCCAGAGAACTGCATGGACAGAGAGGCAGTGGCTGGGAAAGGTGGGCAGGTGTAAGAAGGGTGCCCTTCCCCCGCCTGGCACTCCAGCCCTTTGGTCACCCAGAGAACTGCATGGAGAGAGACACAGCAGCTGGGGGAAGTGCACAGGTCTCCATGATCACCCAGAGTGCTGTGCAGAGAGAGACTTTGTGGCTGGGGTAGGTGTGGAGTAAGAAGATGCTCCTTCCCCCACCAGGCACTCCAGCCCTGTGATCACCCAAAGCACTGCACAGAGAGAACAGCAGAGGCTGGAGGAAGTGCAGGTATAAGAAAACACCTCTCCCCCTGCCAGTCCTCCAGCTCTACCAGTGCTCCAGCTCTACCATCTGTCAGAGTGTCACACAGAGAGAAAGAGACTCAGAGCCCTGGATCATGCTGGGCCCAGAAAACACAGGGCCTGATCCCCACCCAGTGGCAGGCAGTGGAAGATGTGACCAGATAATAATTCTATTTGGAGGCAAATATCCACTCCATCAAGAAGTATGAAAAAGTATATTAAATCTCCAGACCAGAAGGAAAGTGACAAGTACCCAGACCCCAACACTGAAGACACAGAAGATCATAGCCTAGATGACAAGAAATTCAAATTAGCTGTCATAAAAAAATCCAACGAGTTACAAGAAAATACAGAAAGACAAATCAATGAATTCAGTAACTTCTTCACCAAAGAGATTGAAACTACAAAGAAGAACCCATCAGAATTGTTGGAGATGAAAAATACAATAGCTGAGATAAAGAAAAATCTGGAGTCCCTAAATAACAGAGCTGACATTATGGAGGACCAAATTAGCAATGTAGAGGACAGTAACATGGAAATGCTTCAGACGGAGGAGAAGAGAGAACTAAGATTAAAAAGAAATGAAGAAACTCTCAGAGAAATATTTGACTCAGTTAGGAAATGCAACATAAGGATTATAGGTATTCAATAGGGGGAAGAGAAGGAGAATGGAGCAGAAAGCTTGTTCAAACAAATAATATCTGAGAACTTCCAAAACCTGGTGAAAGAGCTGGAAATACATGTGAACAAAGGCAATAGATTTCTAATTACACCGATGTAAAAAGAACTACTGCAGGTGTATAGTAGTGAAGCTTGGAAAAGTAAATAACAAAGAAAATATACTAAGGGCAGCAAGGCAGAAGAAAATAACTTTCAAAGGAACCCCTATCAGGTTTTCAGTGGATTTCTCAGCAGAAACGTGTAAGGAGAGAGTGGAATGATATATTCAAAATACTGAAAGAAAAAAATTTTCAGCCAAGAATACTCTATCCAGACAAAATATCCTTCAGATATGATGGAGAAGTAAAAACTTTCCAAGATAAACAAAAAATAAGGGAGTTCATTGTCACAAGACCCCCCCTTACAAGAAATCCTCAAGAAGGCCCTCACCTCTGAACAAAAAATAGAAAAAAGACTACAAAGCCCTGAGCAAGTTGATGAATAGATAGGCAATAATCAGTAAATGTCAGCTTTCTAGCAGGTCAGGTTAGAAAACACTTAACATTGACCTTCAGGTTAAAGTGAAGAAAAACACCAAAATGAAAATATTATCTTCATTTTAACCACAAACTCACAACACAAGATGGAAAAAGATATGATCAAAATAACTTCTCCTTCTGGGACCCCTATAATCTGAATGTTAGCACGCTTGATATTGTCCCAGAGTTCCCTTACACTGTTCCCATTCTGTCTAATTCTTTTTTATCTTTTCTGTTCTGCTTGGGTTATTTCCATCAAACTAAAAAGCTTCTGTACAGCAAAGGAAACCATCAACAAAATGGAAAGACAACCTAACAATTGGGAGAAGATATTTGCAAACCATATATCAGATAAGGGGTTAATATCCAAAATATACAAAGAACTCATACAGCTCAACAACAAAAATACCCAACAATCCAATTAGAAAAGGGGCAAAAGATCTGAACAGAGATTTCTCCAATATACAGATGGCCAACAGGCATATGAAAAGATGCTCAACATCATTAACTATCAGGGAAATGCAAATCAAAACTACAATGAGGTATCACCTCACTCTGGTCAGAAGGGCTATAATTAACAAGACAGGAACAACAAATGTTGGAGAGGATGTGGAGAGAAGGGAACCCTTGTTCACTGCTGGTGGTGGCAGTGCAAACTGGTGCAGCCACTATGGAAAGAAGTATGGAGCATCCTCAGAAAATTAAGAATAGATCTACCACATGATCCAGCTATTCCACTGCTGGGTATTTATCCAAAGAACTTGAAAACACAAAGGCATAAAGGTACTTGCACTCCTATGTTCATTGCATCATTATACACAATAGCCAAGACATGGAAGCAACCTAGGTGCCTATCAAGGGATGAATGGATAAAGAAGATGTATTTATACACGATGGACTACTACTCAGCCATAAGAAATGACAAAATCTGGCCATTTGTGACAACATGGATGGACCTTGAGGGTATTATGCTGAGTGAAATAAGTCAGAGGGAGAAAGTCAAATACCATACGATCTCACTCATAAGTAGAAGATAAAAATGACCAAAAAAACCACATAGCATTGGAGATTGGACTGGTGGTTACCATTGGGGAAGGGCGGGGGGAGGGCAAAAGAGATGATTAGGCTCACATGTGAGGGGATGGACTATAATTAGTGTTCTGGTGGTGAACATGATGTAATGTATACAGAATTTGAAGTATGATGTACATCCGAAAAAATAAAAATTAAAAAAAACCTTACAATGGGAAGAGGAAAGGGATGGAATTGGTGTAGGCTAAGGAAATAAGAGTCTATCAGAAAATGGACTATCTCACCTATGATATTTTTTATACAAACCTAACGATAACCACTAAATAAATAATTAGAACAGAGACAGATATGATAAACAAGGAAAAAATGAAGAAACCTATCATAGAAAACTACCTAATCAAATTGGTAGTCCCAAATACACAGGACAAGTAAAAAAGGAAATGCAGAAGAACAGGAAAATGAGTGATAAGATGGCAGTATTAAGCCCACATATATCAATAATCACTCTAAATGTAAATGGATTGAATTCTCCAAACAAAAGACACAAGTGGCAGGAAGATTAAAGAACAAGACCTAACATTATGCTGCCTCCAGGAAACACAACTCAGCCCCAAGGACAATCATGGGCTCAGAGTGAAGGAATGGAAGATGATATTCCAAGCTAATGGCAAACAAAAGAATGCAAATGTTGCCATATTTATATCAGACAAAGTAGACTTCAAGATAAAATAGGTAAAGAGATACAAAGAGGGGCAGTATATAATGATAAAAGGGACTCTCCACCAAGAAGAAATAACATTTATAAACATGTACTTACCCAACACAGGAACACCAAAGTACGTAAAGCAACTATTAACAAATCTAAAAGGAAATATTAATGAAAACACAGTAATAGTAAGGGACCTCAACACCCCACTTACCTCAATGGATAGACCATCCAGACATAAGTCAACAAGGAGATAGTGGACTTAAACGAAAAACTACAGCAGATGGACTTAATAGACATATATAGAACACTGCATCCCAAAACAGAAGAATACACATTTTTCTCAAGTGCACTTGGAACGTTCTCAGGATAGACCATATGTTGGGAAACAAGGCAAGCCTCGATAAATTTAAGAAGACTGAAATCATATCTAGTATCTTTTCCAATCATAATGCTATGAAACTAGAAACCAACTACAAGAAAAAAGCTTGGAAAGGGAGAGTGATGTTAGTATCATGACAGGATGAGGTCTCAGAGAAATCTTTCCCCTCCAATATATAACCAAAAAAATCCATATTCCAAGAGAGAACATCCAAACACAACACAAAAAACATCAGAGAGAACCACACAGCCATATGATGGAGCGTGGAGAGACTGGAGCCCCCTTGGAGGAGGTGGAATGTGGTAAGAGAAATCTTTGCTCCCTCCCTTTAAAGACAGTGATCCAGGACCACGCGAGGCCTCTGAGAGGGAAGGAATGGGGGAGGGGATGTTCATTTGTGGGAACATCAAGGACTGCCAAGGGCCCTTGCAGCCTAGAGGGGAGCCCTCTATGGGGGGGGGTGGCGGCAGGGGAAGCTTTTGTGGTGACCGAACTTATAAAGCCAACACCCCAGGAGAGCAGAAGGATAAAACCCCCGAGAGCAGGCAGGGAAAAGCACCTCTCCCCCACACACTCAGCATGGCTCCAGCCCCTGTGATCTCAGCTGAAGGCAGAGGGTTTGGAATATGCAGCTCTTGACCCCCACCCAGTAGCAATAGGCGGTAACTGCGACCAAATAACACCAGGATGCGAAAGAGAAGAACTCCCTCCAGCAATATCAAATATTTGGATCTCCAGACCAGAGAGAAAATGACAAGTACCCAGAAGTCAGTCCTGAGGACACAGAAATATGTAATCTAAATGACAAAGAATCCAAAACAGCTGTCATCAAAAACTCATCAAGGTAAAAGAGAATATAGAGAAACAATTCAATGAGTTCAAAAGCTACTTCACAAAAGAGATTGAAACTATAAAGGAGAATCAATTAGAAATATTGGAGATGAAAGACACAATGGAAGAAATAAAATAAAATATGGATTCCCTGAATGCTTGAGCTGACACTGTAGAAGAGTGTATCAGCATAATCAAAGATAGACATGTTGAAATTCTCCAGATAGAGGAGGAGAGAGAACTAAGACTAAGTAAAAATGGAGAAAGTCTCTGAGAAATATCTGACTCAATGAGGAAATGCAACATAAGGATTATAGGTATTCAAGAAGGAGAAGAGAAGGAGAATGGAGTAGAAAGCTTGTTCAAAGAAATAATAGCAGAGAACTTCCCAAACTGGGGGAGGGAAATCCATGTGGAAGAGGCTGCCAGATCTAAATATGTCAATGTAAAAAGACCTACTGCAAGGCATATAGTAGTGAAACTGGCAAAACTGAGTGACAAAGAAAGAATACTAAGGGCAGCAAGGCAGAAGAAAATAACCTACAAAGGAACCCCTATCAGGCTTTCAGCAGATTTCTCTGCAGAAACCTTACAGGCTAGGAGAGAATGGAACAACATAGTCAAATCTTTGAAGGACAAAAACTTTCAGTCAAGGATACTCTATCCAGTGAAAATTTCCTTCAGATATGATGGAGAAATAAAAACTTTCCCAGACAAACAAAAGCTAAGGGAGTTCATAGCCATGAGATCCCCACTACAAGAAATCCTCCAGAAGGCCCTCATGCCTGAAAAAAAAAAGGGGGGGAGAAAAGGGTTACAAAACATGGAGTAAGGAGTTAACTAGGTTGACAGAATCAGACCAGGATAGCAAATACTCAAGTACAGCATTAAAGACAAAGGGAAGGAAAACACTAAAACCAAAGATAATCTTGCCATTTTAACTACAAACTCATAACATCAGATAGAATAAGATGTGAGAAAAACAACTTGAAGGGAAGAGGAAAGGGACTGAATCAGTTTAGTCTAAGGAAATTAGAGGTCATCCTAAAAGGGACTATCTTACCCATGAGATCTTGAATACAAACTTCAGGGTAACCACTAATCAAAAAAGCAGAGCAAAGACACAAATAATAACTAAGGAAAAAATAAAGAAACACAACATAAAAAACTACATAACTCGATTGGTAGACCAAAATACACAGGACGAGAAACAAAGGAAATGCAGGAGACTTGGAAGACAACTGATAAAATGGCAGCACTAAGCTCTCATATACTGATAATCACCCTAAGTGTAAATGTATTGAATTCCCCAATAAAAAGGCAAAGAGTGGTGAGACGCATTAAAGAACAAGACCAAAAAATATGCTGCCTCCAGGAAACACATCTCACCTCCAATGATATACACAGGCTAAGAGTGAAGGGATGGAAGACTATACTCCAAGCTAATGGCAAACAAAAGAAAGCATTTGTTGCAATACTTATATCAGACAAAATAGACTTCAAAATAAGAGAGGTAGAGAGAGATAAAAAGGGGAAATATATAATGATTGAAGGGACATTTCATCAAGAAGAAATAACACATAAATATCTATGCACTCAACACAGGAGCACCAAAGTACATAAAGCAATTATTAAAAAACCTAAAAGAAGACATTAATAATAACACAGTAATAGTAGGGGACCAAAACACTCCACTACCTCAATGGACAGATCAGCCAGACAGAAAATAAAAAAGGAAACAGTGTAATTAAGTGAAAAGGATAATACACATTCTTCTCAACTGCACATGGAACAATCTCAAAAATAGACTATATGTTAGGAAACAAGGCAAGCCTCAATAAATTTAAGAAGATTGAGATAATAACAAGCATCTTTTCCAATCACAATGCTATAAAGCTAGAAATTAATTACAGAAAACAACTCAGAAAAGACAAAGATGTGGAAACTAAACAACAAGCTATTGAACAACCAGTGGATCATTGGAGAAATCAAAAAATATCTGGAAATAATCGAAAATGAACACATACCAAACCAACTCAAATTGGATACAGCAAAAGCTGTATTAAGAGGGAAATTCATCGCAATACAGGCTCACCTTAACAAACAAGAAAAAACCCAAATAACCAATCTCAAGCTACACCTAATTGAATTAGAACAAGAACAAAGCCCCAAGTCAGCAGAAGGAGAGAAATAATAAAAATCAGAGCAGAAATAAATGCTATTGAAACAAAAAAGGCAGTAGAAAGGATCAATGAAACAAAGAGCTTGTTCTTTGAAAAGGCCAATAAAATTGACAAACCCTTAGCCAGGTTTACAAAGAAAAAAGAGAGAAAACTTAGATAAATAGAATTAGAAATGGAGGAGAAATAACAACAGACACCACAGAAATACAATGGATTATAAGAGAATACTATGAAAGACTATATGCCAACAAAATAGACAATCTATAGGAAATGGATAACTTTTTAGACACTTACAACCTCCCAAAGAGGAAACAAGAAGAAATAGATAATCTGAATAGACCAGTCGCAAATAAAGAGATCGAAACAGTAATCAAAAGCATCCCAAAGAATATAAATCCAGGACCAGATGGCTTCCCAGGGGAATTCTACCAAACTTTCAGAGAGGATTTAACACCTATCCTTCTCGAGCTATTCCAAAAAATTAGGGAAGATGGAACACTTCCTAACACATTCTATGAAGCCAACATCACTCTGATACCAAAGCCTGAGAAGGACAGCATAAAAAAGGCCAGTATCACTGATGAATATAGATGCAAAAATCCTCAACAAAATGCTGGCAACCCAAATAAGCAATACATCAAAAAGATCATACACCATGATCAAGTGGGATTTATAGGAGGGACACAGGGATGGTTCAACATTCGCAAATCAATCAACACAATACACCACATTAACAAAACGAGGAATAAAAACTACATGATCATCTCAATAGATGCAGAGAAAGAATTTGACAAGATCCAACAGGCATTTATGATAAAAACTCTTAACAAAATGGGGATAAAAGCAAATTACCTCAACATAATAAAGGCCATATATGACAAACCCACAGCCAACATCATAGCCAATGGGGAAAAACTGAACGCCAGCCCTCTGAAAACAGGAACAAGACAAGAATGCCCACTATCACCACTCTTACTCAAATAGTACTGGAGGTTTTGGCCAGAGCAATTACGCAAGAGAAAGGAATAAAAGGAATCCAAATAGGGAGTGAAGAAGTGAAACTCTCACTGTTTGCAGATGACATGATCTTGTATATAGAAAACCCTAAAGAATTCATCAGAAAACTATTAGAAATAATTAACAACTACAGTAAAGTTGGAGAGTACAAAATCAACTTACAAAAATCAGTTGCATTTCTGTACTCTAATAATCAACTTACATGAAGAGAGCTCAAGAATACAATTCCATTTATAATCACAAAACAAAGAATAAAGTTCCTATGAATAAACTAAACTAAGGAGGCGAAGGACTTATACAGTGAAAACTATAAGACATTATTGAAAGAAATAGATGACTACATAAAGAGATGAAAAGACATTCCATGCACATGGATTGGAAGAATAAACATAGTTAAAATGTCCATACTACCCAAAGTAATCTACAGATTCAATGCAATCTCAATCAGAATCCCAATGACATTCTTCACGGAAATAGAACAAAGAATCTTAAAATTCATACGGGGCAACCAAAGACCCCAAATTGCTAAAGCAATCCTGAGAAAAAAGAACAAAGCTGGAGGCATCACAATCCCTGACTTCAAAATGTATTACAAAGCCATGGTGATCAAAACAGCATGGTACTGGTATAAAAACAGACACACAAATCAATGAAACAGAATTGAAAGCCTAGAAATAAAACTGCATATATACAGACAGCTAATCTTCAACAAAGGTGCCAAGAACATACAATAGAGAAAAGACAGTCTCTTCAATAAATGGTGTTGAGAAAACTGGATAACCACATGCAAAAGAATGAAAGTAGACCATTATTCCATACCGTACACAAAAATAAAGTCAAAATGTATCAAAGACTTGAAGATAAGTCCTGAAACCATAAAACTCCTGGAAGATAATATAGATAGTATACTCTTTGACAATGAACTTAAAAAGATCTTTTGGAATATCATGTCTTCTCAGACAAGGGAAACAAAAGAAAAAATAAACAAGTGGGAGTTCATCAGACTAAAAAGCTTCTACAAGGCAAAAGAAACTAGGATCAAAACCAAAAGACAACCCACCAATTGGGAGAAAATTTTTGCAAATCATATATCTGACAAGGGGTTAATCTCCATAATATATAAGCAACTCACATAACTGGACAAGAAAGAAACAAACAGCCAGATCAAAAAATGGGCAGATGATATGAACAGACATTTTTACAAGGAAGAAATACAGATGGCCAATTATCATGTGAAAAGATGTTCAACATCACTAATCATCAGGGAAATGCAAATCGAAACTACACTAAGATATCACCTTACACCTGTTAAATTGGCTATAATCACTAAGACTAAAAATAACAAATCTTGGAGAAGGTGTGGAGAGAAGGGAACCCTCATACACTGCTGGTGGGAATGCAAACTGGTGCAGCCACTATGGAAAACAGTTTGGAGATTCCTCAGAAAACTAAAAATAGAAATACCATATAACCCAAATATCCCACTACTGGGTATCTACCCAAACAACTTGAAATCAACAATCCAAAGTAACATATGTACCCCTATGTTCATCGCAACAGTATTCACAATAGCTAAGACACGAAAGCTATCCAAGTGCCCATCAACTGATGATTGGATAAAGATGTGGTATATATATATACAATGGAATACTACTCAGCCAGAAAAAAGACAAATTCACCCCATTTGCAACAACATGGAAAGACCCGGAGGGAATTAGGCTTAGCGAAATAAGCCAGACTGAGAAAGACAAACACCACATGATTTCACTCATATGTGGAATACAAACAGTCACATGGACAAAGAAAACAGTTCAGTAGTTACTGGGGGAAGGGGGATGGAGGGTGGGCACAGGGGGTGAAGGGGAGCCCCTATGTGATGACAGACAAAAAAGGATGTACAACTGAAATTTCACAATGATGTAAACTATTATGAACTCAAATAAAAAATTTTTTAAAAATCTGGGAAAGGAACAAAAATGTGGAGACTAAACAACATGCTGCTGAACAACCAATGGATCATCCAAGAAATAAAGGGAGAAATAAAAAAATATCTGGAGACAAATAAGAATGAAAATACACCATACCAACCCATATGGGATGCAGCAACAGCAGTCCTAAGAGGGAAATTTGTAGAAATACAGGCCCACGTTAATAAACAAGAAAAACTCAAATAAGTAATCTTAAATTACACCTAACAGAACTAGAAAAAGAAGAACAAACAAAACCCAAACTCAACAGAAGGAGGGAAATAATAAAAATTAGAGCAGAAATAAATGAAATTGAAACAAAAAAGGCTGTAGAAAGGATCAATGGAACTAGGAGCTGGTTCTTTGAGAAGATAAACAGAACTGACAAACCCTTAGCCAGACTCACTAAGAAGAAAAGAGAGAAGGCTCAAATAAATAAAATTAAAAATGAAAGAGGATTACAACAGATACCACAGAAATACAAAAGATTATAACAGAATATTATGAAAAACTATATGCCAACAAACTGGATAATCTAGTAGAAATGGATAAATTCTTAGACTCTTACAACATCCCCAAATTTAATCAAGAAGAAATAGAGAATCTGAATAGACCAATCCCACGTAAAGAGATTGAAACAGTAATCAAAATCTTTCCCCCCAAAAAAAGTCCAGGACCAGATGGCTTCTCAGGAGAATTCCACCAAACATTCAAAGAAGACTTCTTACCTATCCTTCTCAAACTATTCCAAAAAACTGAGGAAGACAGAAAAATTCCTAACACATTTTATGAGGTCACATCACCTTGATACCAAAACCAAAGAAGGACAACACAAAGAAGGAAAATTACAGGCCAATATCACTGATGAACATAGATGCAAAAATCCTCAACAAAATATTGGCAAATTGAATACAGCAATACATTAAAAAGATCATACACTGTGGTCAAGTGGGATTCATACCAGGGACACAGGGATGGTTCAACATCCACAAATCAATCAATGTGATACACCACATTAACAAAATAAGGAAGAAAAACCACAGGATCATCTCAGTAGATGCAGAGAAAGCATTTGACAAGATCCAACATACATTCATGATAAACACTCTCAATAAAAAGGACATAGAAGGACAGTACCTCATCATGATAAGGGCCATATATGACAAACCCATAGCCAATATCATGCTCAATGGGGAAAAACTGAAAACCTTCCCTATGAGAACAGGAACAAGACAAGGGTACCCACTCTCACCACTCTTATTGAACATAGTACTAGAGGTTTTGGCCAGAGCAATTAGGCAAGAAAATAAATAAAAGGAATCCAAATAGGCAATGAAGAAGTGAAACTCTCACTGTTGGCAGACGACATGATTTTATATATAGAAAACCCTAAAGAATCCATTGGACAACTATTAGAAAGAATGAACAACTACAGCAAAGTTTCAGGGTCCAAAGTCAACTTACAAAAATCAATGGCATTTCTGTACTCTAATAATGAACTAACAGAACAAGAACTCAAGAACACAATCTCATTTACAATCACAATGAAAAGAATCTAGGAATAAATTTAACCAAGGATGTGAAAGACCTATACAATGAAACTATAAGACATTACTGAAAGAAATAAATGGTGACATAAAGAAATGGAAATATATTCCATGCACATGGATTGGAAAAATAAACATAGTCAAAATGTCCATTCTACCTAAAGCAATCTACAGATTCAACACAATCCCAATGACATTCGTCACAGAAATAGAACAAAGAATCCTAAAATTCATATGGAGCAACAAAAGGCCCTGAAAATCCAAAGCAATCCTGCGAAACAAGAACAAAGCTGGAGGCATCACATTTTGTTTTAATATCTCCTCTTTAATTTATGATTTTATTTGAATCTTCTCTATGTTTTCCTTAGTCTAGTTAAGCATTTGTCAATTTTGTTTATCTTTTCAAAAAATTAACTCAGTTTAGTCAACTTTTCTATTGTCTATTTTCTCCTAGTTTCTTCAGGTGAAAAATTAGGTTCTTACTTGAGGTCTCTCTTCTTTTTAAATGAGCATTTATCATATAAACTTCCCACTTAGTATTGCTTTTGCTATATCCCGTAAGTTTTGATATGTTTTATTTTTATTTTCATTTGTCTTAAGAAATTTTCTAATTTCCTTTTCAATGTCTTCTTTGACCCAATGGTCATTCAAGAGTGTGTTATTCAATTTCCAAGCATTTTGAGTTTTTGTGATTTCCTTTTAAATTGATTTCTAGTTTTATTCCTTTGTGTTTGGAAATGATACTTGGACTAATTTAATCTTCTTAAATTTTTTAAAACTTGCTTTGTGACCCAGCTTGTGATCTATCTTAGAGAATGTTTTATGTGTGCTCACAATGAATGTATATTCTGCTGATATGGGGTGGGATGTTCTGTATATGTCTGTTAGGTCATTTGGTCAATACCATCCTTCATTTCTGCTGTTTCCTTATTAATATTCTCTCGGGACAACATTCATTATTGAGAGCAGGATTTTGAAGTCTCCTATTGTTATTGTATTGCTGTCTTTTTCTTCATTCAGATGCCAATGTTTGCTTTATAAATTTAAGTGCTTTGATGTTGGATGCATATATGTTTATAATAGTTATAACTTCCTGTTGAATTGATCTTTTATTATTATGAGATGACCTTTTGTTTCCTGTGACAGTTTTTGATTCAAAGTCTATTTTGCTTGATACAAGTACAGTTGCCCCTCAGTATCCATGGGGGATTGGTTCCAGGACCTCTGCAGATACCAAAATCCATGGATGCTGAAGTCCCTTGTATAAAATGGCATAGTATTTGCATATAACCTACACACTTCCTCCTGTATACTTTAAGTTACCTCTAGATTACTTATAACACCTAATACAATGTAAATGCTATGTAAATAGCTTTTATACTGCATGGTTTAGGGAATAATGGAAAGAAAAAAAAAGTCTGTACATGTTCAGTACAGATGCAACGATTGATCTGTGGTTGGTTGAATCCATGGAAAAGGGACCCACAGATATGGAGGGCCAACAGTATAGCTACTCCTGCTTTCAGTGTCTATTTGTGTGGAATATATTTTTCCAATCCTTCACTTCCAGCTTATGTGGGTCCTTAAATCTAAGGTGAGTCTCTTAGATAGTATATTGTTGGTCTTGTTTTTTAATTCATTTAGTCACTCTATGTCTTTCAGTTGGTAAGTTTAATCCGTTTATATTTGAAGTAATTATTGATAGGTAAGGACTTAATATTGTCATTTTGTTCGTTGTTTTCTGTCTGTTTGGTAGTTCTCTTGTTCCTTTCTTCTTCTCTTGCTTTTTTATTTGTGGTTTGATGATTTTTTGTAGAGATATATTTTTGTTTTTTTTCACCTTATCTTTCATGTGTCCACTCTAGGTATTTTCTTTGTAGTTATCATGAGGCTTGCATCAAACTTCTTATAGTTATCACAACCTATTTTAGGCTGATAATAACTTAACTTTAGTAGCATTTGAAAGCTTTAACTTTTATTTCCTTCCACTTTATGTTATTGATGTGAGAGTTTATTTATTTTTATAATGTGTATCCCATTCACAAGTTTTTGTGGTTATAGTTATTCTCAATACTTTTGTCTTTTAACGTTTATACTACAGTTAAAAGAGATTTGCATGCCACCATTATAGTATTATATTTTGTGTTTTCTATATATTTATCTTTACTAGTGAGATCTGTACTTTCATATTGTTCTTTAGCATTTATTTGTTTCAATTTGAAGTGCTTCCTTTAGAACTCCTTGTAAGGCAAGTCTAGTTGTGACAAATTCCCTAAATTTTTGTTTATCTGATAAAGTCTGCCTCTCCTTTATGTTTGAAGGAAAGTTGTGCCAAGTATAGTATTCTTCGTTATTAGGTTTTTCTCCTCCTCCCCTGCCTCATCCCTGTCCTTTGAATACCATCTCACTATCTTCTGGCCTGCAAGGGTTTCCCCGAGTATTCTGCCAGTGGTCTTATGGCAGTTCCCTTGTATGTGGTGAGTTGCTTCTCTCCTGCCACTTTCAAAATTCTCCCTTTATCTTCAAATTTTCACAGTTTAATTATAATGTATCTTGGTGTAGAACTCTTCAGATTCAACCTTTTGGGGGATCTTTGGGAATGATGACTCTGGATGTCCATGTCACTCCCAAAATTTGGGAAGTTTTCAGCCATTATTTTTTTAAATAGCTGTTCTATTCTCTCTTCTGCTTCTGAGACTTCCATCCGTGTATATTGTTTCCCCTGATGGTGTCTTATAAGTCTTGTAAGCTTTCTTCACTCTTACATTCTATTTTCTTTTTGGTCTTCTCATAGGATAATTTCAAATAATCTGTTCTTTAGTTCTCTCTTCTGTTTGACCAAGTCTGATGTTGAAGCTCTCTATTTAATTTTTCAGTTCAGTTATTGTGTTCTTCAGCATAGGATTTCTGTTTGAGTTTTTTAGTGTGTCTATTTCTCTGTAAAGTTTCTCATTTTGTTCATGTGCTGTTTTCCTGATTTAATTTGGTTGTCTATCTGTATTCTCTGTAGTTCACTGAGCTTCTTTAAGATGACTATTTTGAATTTTTTTGCCAGGCAGTTCATGTATCTCCATTTGTTTAACTTCAGTTATTGGAGATTTGTTAATTTCCTTTGGTATCATATTTCCCTGATTCTTCGTGATCCTTGTATCTTTTTGTGGATGTCTATCCTTTTGAGGAAGCAGTCACCTCTTCCAGTCTCTTCAGGTTGGCTTCAGCAAGGAAAGACCTATACCAATCAGCCACGCCTGGGGTCCTGGGTGGGCCAGCTGGTAGTGTTTACAAGTAGGCAGGGCCCGTTTCTGGGGTGTACTGTTGGGTAGCCTGCTGGACAGGCTCCTTGGTGGGGCAGGACTACTGGTTGGTCTCCCTGGTTGGGAGGGGCCACTGACTGGGCTCTCTCATTGGATGGGTCCTCTGGCTTGGCTCTACAGTTGAATAGGACTGGTTGGAGACTTGTTGAGGGGGCTTTCAGTTGGATGAGGCCACTGCTAGGGGCACAAGGCTATGGCTGAGATTGTCACGCTAGTTGCTGAGCGCCCCTATCCCTTTTTTTTGTTCCTACTCTTTAGGTGGTCTAGCTGTGCCAATTTCCCAGTGTTCTGCATAAAGCAAGCATAAATGGGCCTCTCAGGCAGTTCCCTGAAATGCTAGGGAAATTGGATGCCTTCGCTGATTTCTCTTTCCCCCACTGGAGAACTTGCGGGCTAAGGAGACCCTTCTTGGAATGGCACTATGCTCCATTGGGGAAGATGCAACATGGTCAAAGTGAGACCATGCCTCTTACACTTTTAAGTGCAGTTTTTCTTGGTTTTTGTGCTCTATCAGGGAGCTACATTCTTACGTCTTGGTTACAGAATTCTCACAAAGGCTTTCTCTTCTACAGATAGTTGCTAAATCAGTTTGTGTGAGGTGACTAGAGCTGGTGACCTCCTATTCTTCTGTGTAGTGTAAGCCCTGAGAGTTGGTTTTTGTTTTTTATAATGCAAGTGCCTGACTTAAGCTTTGGTTATCGAGGTATCCTCTTCAAAGACAGCTATCTCCAATAATCACATTGCCAGCCACACAAGACAAAGAGCCAGGCCTCATCCCTCCCCCCTGCTGGCCTCCCCCTACCAAAGCTCCTTTGTTTTAGAGATCTTTGGTTGATTTAGATAACTGGAATTTGGCCACTTGGTTTTCCTTTTCTTCCTGTGCCTTAATTCCTGATGTTACATTTTAAATTTACCAGTAAATATAGAACCTGCAAAACCCTAGGTCCCACTCTGGACCCCAATAGAGGCAGAACCCCAAGCCTTCATTTTCTCTCTGTCTCTCTCTATCTACTGGCAGCCTCACTGTGTGACCCTAGGCATTCCATGTACTGTCCAGGATCTGTAATAATAAACCTTGTCTCTTTCAAAGTTTCCTGATGGTTATTCCTGGGACATCTTGTAATCATAATGAGAACCACAATGGCTGGTCCAGCCACAACATTGGTTCTGAAAGGGGAACTCAGGCCTAGGTGAGAGCCCCCAGGCATTTCTAGCAATAGCATCATTATCTATAGACTGAGACAATCAGAAAGCAATTGGTGTAGTCGGCAGGATTGCTCTTGCAATTAACCAAGGGGGATGCCCTTTAGCTGCAACTGGCTTACTAACCACCTAACTCAGGTGGGTAACATCACCTGGGAAAGAAGCACCACTCGCTGGGAGTTCTTCACGCTGCTATATGCTTTTGCATATTGCCTCTGTTGTGTGTTGTCCATGGGATCCATCCCCAAATGCCATGGCTGCCATAATAATTCAGCTACCTTCCCAGAGCAGCATGATCAGGGCCATTGGCCTTACAAGACGATTAGACCACCAATTGTAAAGGCCTTGCTGGGGCGGGGGAAAATCCCCTTTCTTCCCTTCTTGTGTTCTTGTGGCTGGACTAATAATAAAATTGACACAGCACCAGATTAACAAGACAAAAATCTAATTTAATTACGTGCACACAGGAAAATCATGAAGTTGTGCTTGGAGAGAGAACAAAGCAGGCAGTATATGTATCTTTTACACAAAGAAACACAAATTTGTGAAAAATTGACAGGACAAGGAAACTTAGGTTTGAGGCATGTAATTAGTGAGGAATTTAGACTTGAGTTAGTAAGTTATCAAGGTTTGTCTATGCAGCTTCTTGGCCCTCAGCCCCCCAGCTCTGGTGATAAGGATGCAGGGAGGGCACCTCTCATATGGGAGATTCATTCCTGCTTTCAGAGGAACAGAGACAGGACGCTCAGAAAGCCCCTTTTGGGGGCTGGCCCCGTGGCCGAGTGGTTAAGTTCGCGCGCTCCGCTGCACGCGTCCCAGTGTTTCGTTGGTTCGAATCCTGGGCGCGGACATGACACTGCTCGTCAGACCACGCTGAGGCAGCGTCCCACATACCACAACTAGAAGAACCCACAATGAGAAATATACAACTATGTACTGGGGGGCTTTGGGGAGAAAAATGAAAAAATAAAATCTTTAAAAAAAAAAAAAAAAGAAAGCCCCTTTTGGCTTTTTAAGTAGCTTTAACTCAAATAGTCAACATGCCATTGTGGAATATCTTGAGGCAGCCTGTCCTGGGCCCCCACAGTTCCCTCCTCTGAAACTTCCCTGGAAGTCTCACATGAAAGCTGAGCTGGTGGCTGTAGAGAGAGAGCGGGTTAGAGGATGAGCGGTAAGAGACCTGCAAAGAGAGACAAGAACACTGATCAGCATGAAAATGAACAGACAGAAAAGAATAATTTGACGCACATTTCCCCTCACCCCATTAAACCAGCTCCCCATTCCTGGAAATAGATCAGTACAACAGAATGTCTGTGCTTCGTTTATCTGATAAAACACACTAATCCTCTCTTTTAACAAATTCAAGTTAGATACTACTTGTCCCGTTTGATTTACATAGAAGCAAGATTTTTCACTGATGACTGCACAAGCTCCTCCTTGCTGGGCAGTCAGTGTATCTAGCGCATGACGATTTTGGAGAGTCCCGGAGGCTAAGCTGTCAACTTCCCACTGGAGTATTTGTACAGTTTGCACGGTGGTATCGAACTCTCGCTCCATGACCATGGAGAGATTTAAGATCGCCTTTTCCAATTCATCATCTCCAAACCTTGGGAATAAGACCCTCAAGGCTGAAAAGAACTTGGAGTTATGATACAGAAGAGGGTTTTCTACAATTTCTCAATTTGGGGGGTTCTAGACTTTTATAAAGGCTAAAGGCAATGCTTCTGGCCATTTTAGTCCAGTTTCTTGACAGATCTTTCCTAAAGTCCTTTTTACGCCTAGATTTTTACATTCCTCCTGCCCTGATGATTGAGGATAGAAAGGGGTATGAAATTTTAATGAGTACCCTGGAGTTTTTGCAAGCAGGTGGTTTATCTCTGCAGTAAAATGAGTTCCTTGGTCTGATTCAATCCACAAAGGAATGCCAAGACATGGGATAATTTCAGTTGTTAATTTTTTTTTACCACTGTTGTGGCCTTGGCCCATCTAATGGGATAACATTCAGTCCATCAACTAAACATGCAAAAAACAGTGAGAATAGCCGGAAGCTGGGGGCAGATGTATAAAATCCATTTGTAGTGCCGCAAAGGGCAGCGTGGGCCCAGGAGGGCTTCCTGGAGTAAAGTGATTTCCTCCAGAAATTTAGTGAGATTTACAAGTGGTGCCCCGGGAAATAACTTGGTCCGAAATTTTGTGGCTACGGGGGCAAAAACAATTATCTTGCAGACTAGAGAAAAGATAAGGGAGTCCATTTTGAACTGCATATTTAGCAGCTCTGTCAGCCCTGTGTTTCCTGAAGATATAGTATCAATCTCCTTAGTGAGACAGGAACCAGCCTAACGAGACAGGGCCATCTGCAAGGCCCCTGGCCTAACAAGATAAGGCCCCTAACCAATCGGCAGGCTAGGAGAATCAGAAGGAAGTCACCAAGATCCACATTCCGCAGCCTCTGGACTTTCCTGGGCTCATGCATGTGTCCTAGCGCCCAGGAGTCCACTGAAGGTGACCCTAGCCCCATTAGCATACTAAAAGTCACACCCAGGGGTGGAGAGCTAGCATGCTAATGATACATGCATTGCATGTGGTGGCATGTCGAACAACTGTGCAAGTGCAAGGAAAACCCCACCTCTACCCGCCATGACAAGGCCCTGCCCAGCAGCCTTTGCCTGATAATAAGCCCCACAGTCCCGCTCCCTAGGAGCCAGTCACCTGCCCCTTTGCTCTCCGTGCCAGCTCCCTTGTGCCTCTCCTGTGCACAAGCTAGTGAACTTTTACTTTTCTACTCTTGTTTGTTGTCTCTCTTGATTTCTATCCTGGGGGACAACAAGAACCCACTGTGCTGGTAACATTTGTATTGGATAAATAATGAACAATGGCAATTTTAGCAGGGAGGTGAATAGCTTTTAATAAGGCAGCAATTAATGACCATTAGCGATAGGAGTTCCTGCAGAAGTTAAGACTCCGTGGAATTTCCAAATTGCGCCAACAGCATGGCAGACTTCGAAAGCATATTTAGAGTCTGTGTGAATAGTGGCAGTCTTTCCTTTTGCTAATGTGCAAGCTCAGTAAGAGCCATGAGTTCAGCAGCTTGAGCTGATTTTACAGTAGGCAAAGTTTGCCTCCAGAGTTTTGTGTGGGGAGACTATAGCATAGCCAGTTATTACATGTCCCTGGATGTTTCGTTTACAGGAGCCATCACAAAATAGAATTAAATCTGGGTGATCTAACGGGATATCTGAGAGATCCTCTCGTGGCTTTGAGATCATTTCTATAGTAGTGAGGCAGTCATGGGGAATGCAGTGGCGCTCTCCCACCCAGTAGCTGGATTTAAAGTGTGTTACAACGATGTAACATGATGGAACGGTTGGTTAAAAGAGCCTGCTCATAGGAGGTCTGTCACCGTGTAGAGAGGTGTTGTGTCTTATGAATTTGCAAAATAGCAGACAGCATGGGGACATAGAGATGACTGGCAGAGCCTAATGTTGGAGCACTGGCTTTGTCAACCAGGTAGCAGCTGCGGACACTGCACATAAGCATGGGGGCATATCTGATACCCCATGGTCTAACCAGCATGAGAAATATGCTACAGGATGTATCTGAGAGGCAAAGGGTTGTCCGAGAATACCTGCAGCAATTCCATTATTTTCATGGCTGTATAAATGAAAAGGTTTGGCAAAATTAGGGAAACCAAGAGCTGGCGATGTGGACAAACCTCATTTTAAAGCTTCAAAGGAGGTTACTGCCTCTGAAGGCCAGGAAACAGGCTCTGGGAGAAGGGCATAGAAAGATTTAGAAAGAGCTGCAAAGTTAGGAATCCACTGGCGACAGTAGCCAACTGCTCTTAAAAATTTGCTCACCTGTTTTTTTGTTTTGGGGAGAAGGATGGACAAAATGGATGCACAGCATTTGGGGGTGAGCTTTGGAAGACCTTGAGATAGCTCATGCCCTAAGTAGGTCCCAGTCTTCTGCACCCACTGAGGTTTAGATCTGGGGGATTTATGGAGTGCCTTCAGGAGAGTGAGGGGCCTGTGAGGGCTCCCTGCTCAGTTTGATTACAGAGTCGGAGGTCATCCACAGACTGAACAGGAGTGGAACCTTGAGTAAGGGCTGCAGAATCCAAGTCAGCTTTAAGGACCTGGGAAAATATTGAGAGGGACTCACAATATCCCTGAGGTGTGTGAGTCCATGTGAATTGTCTCCCTTCAAACGTAAATGCAAAAAGAAAGTGTGAGTCAGGGTGCAATGGGATGGAAAAGAGAGCAGAGCAGAGGTCAATGCCTGTAAACCAGGCTGCGTCAGCAGGAGTGGAGGTCAGGATGACAGCTGGATTGGGGACCGCAGGATGCTGAGGGATCACAAAAGAGTTTAAGGCTCTTAGGTCCTATACAAATCCATAGATTTGATTTCCACCTGAATCAAACTTACCCTCCTTTTTTACTGGCAAAGTTGGGGTGTTGTAGGGTGAGGGGGTAAAAACTTAAACACTCTGCTGTGAAAGAGAGTTGCTGATGGTGCTAATTCCTCACTGCATCTCTGGAGGGAGGGGATTTGGCTACTGATGGAAATGGGTTATTTATTTTCCAAGTAATGCGTGTGGGCTTTGCACTTAGAACAATCCTACTTCATTTGTATATGTGGCCCAGAGTTTACTTGGGACATCTTTTAAAGATTCCTCTTTTCCAGAGGAATTTAAGTCAGGGTAAGTTTCTAGGAAGGAAAGTAGGAAATCTGGGGCTTGGTCCAAGGACAGGGAAATAAAAGCGCCTTTTTCATTGCAATTTATAATGACATTAAATTTACATAATACATCCCTGCCAAGAGGGTTTGCTGGTGAGCAAGTGGAAACTAGAAAGGCATGATGAGAGTTAAGGGGGCCTGAAGACACTGGATGGGCTGAGAGGCGGGCAACGAGACAGGCTGCAGAGACTCCTGCCGCTTGAATTGAGTCAGAGCGGGCAGGTGGGGACAAATCTTCCGAGCAGAGAGTAGACAAAGTCGCACCAGTGCCAATTAAGAATCAGTCCCCGATCGTCTATTTTAAGTTTATGGTAAGTTCTGGAGGGTGACTGAAGACCAGCTGGCCCTGTCAACTGAGGGGAAGCTGCACCTCAGAGGGAAAAGCATGTACTCTCTGAGAGGACTGTTTGGGCTCAGAGGGATTGCTTCTTAAATTTTCCTTTCGCTTTAATACAAGACAGTTTCTTTTTCAATGTCCTGATCTTTGCAATATCTGCAACTGTCTGAAGATGAATAGGAAAGACTCTGAGTGGGCTTTAATTTACTCTCAGAGTCATACTTTTGTTTTTCTAAAGATTCAAGCTGCAGAGCAAGAATTATAACCTTTAACTCTTTTTTTTCTGCATTCCTGCAAACTGTTTTCAAAGAATTGTGTTGGTGCTTCCATTATTACTCTTAACGTTTGCCCTGACTACTCAATCACGCTATTTTGAACTTTTTTTTTTTGGTGAGGAAGATTGGCCCTGAGCTAACATCTGTTGCCAATCTTCCTCTATTTTGTGTGGGATGAGGCCACAGCGTGGCTTGATGAGTGGTGCTAGGTCTGTACCTGGGATCCAAACCTGTGAACCCAGGGCCACTGGTGAACTTAACCACTACGCCACCAGGCTGGTCCCCGAGTTGTTTTTAACATGGGGAGAAAATTTCCCACTGAAGCAGAGATTAAGAGATTCCTACGCTCTGGGGCTTCTGGATTTAATGTGGTGCACCTCTGGAAAGTTTGTATAAAACGTTCAACAAAGGCTTTTGGATGGTCTTCTTTCTGGGTGCATGATTCAAACTTAGACCAATTTACTTTGGGAGGGGATGCCTCTAGTATGGCTCCTATTAACCCTTGAGTATCAGCCTCCAACTGAGCTACTTTCTGGGCGTTTGTAGGAGGGCCTGGGAGAGATTCTGCCCATCTGTTTCCCCCAATGCAGGGGGGTGGGGCGTTCCTCCCCAGGGCCATCTGGTTTTCTGATAATTACAGTATAATCATGGGCTGGAAGAATGCCCCTTTAGCCAGTCAAGGTCTCCATGAGTTGGGTTATGGATAGCCACTAATCTTTCTAATGCCTCTCTGAATTTTGTAGGATCATCTGACAATGGAGATAGAAGGGTTTTATAATTTAAAAGATCAGCTGCTGTCCGGAGGACATGAATTCTCTGTGGCAGTGGCCCAGGACACATCCACAGAGGACACTGCATGGAGCGCTGCATAGGGATGTCTGTAGTTGGCAGGGTCTGTTGACTGAGCCCTGGAAAGTAGGAAGAGTCATAAGGGATGACCGCCCCTCTCAGGTGCTTCTGCCAAATTTACTTCCTGACTTTCAGCATTCATGTAAGTAACCTGTATTCCTCTAGCTTGGAGGTAAACCTGAAGTGCCCTCTGTGAGTCTCAGAAGGAGACGGAAGTTGAATTAGGTAGCTGGGCATTGAAGGGGTTTTCTGGAGAAGTTGGAGGATGTTTAGCAGTTAAGAGAAGTGGCTGAGGAGCTGGGGCTGGGTTTGGAACTGGATTTCGAGGGAGGAGCCCAGAGATGTAAAGGATCTTCTGGATAGTCAGGGACAGGAAGTTGAGGATAAAGGGCAACATAAGAGGGAAGAGTAGGGGAATTTACATCAGATTTGGTTTTTAATTTTTTCTCTAATTCTGATTTTTCTTTTTTCATCTTATCAAGGGAATCTCTAAGGCCAGCTATTATACCTTTTTGTGCCCTCCTTTCAACTTGATTCTCCACAGCAGCTTGTTATGAGATTCTCTAAAAAAGTTTTTTTAAAGATTTTTAATTTTTTTCCTTTTTCTCCCCAAAGCCCCCCTCTAAAAAAATTTTTTAAATACAGAAGCTTTTCCAATTTGAAAGATCCCTCATCTAGCCATTGATGAGTAGTTTCTTTATTAGTATATTTATTCCAATAGTGACTCAGTCTAATAAGCCTTTTTATGGAAAGACTCGGAAGTAACTTTCCAGGCTTAGAATAAATCTTTACCATGGACACAAGAGGCGTCCTTGGAGTGGGCGCAGATGATGGAGCCCCCATGATCCTACAGTTCATTCCCAAAGATAGTCTAGAAAGGAAAGACCTTTGCTGCACAGGCAATAAGGATGGTGTAGTGAAAACTGTCTCTGGGCTCCCATAGGAGCATGGGAGGCCTCCAGTCACAGACCCACTGATCTGTGACACTGGGCAGATGCCACTGGAATGGGACTTTTCCAGCACTAACAAGCAATGAAGGTTGAGATAACAAAGGCCCTTACGGACCGGACCCTTTATGACAGACCCCTAAGAGCTGGTGCTGCTGGACAGAGAGAGTGTTGCTTGTGACTGTGTGTCTTGGAACCCGGGTCTTTTGACTGGCCTCCAGGCGCACTCCAGTAAATGCGCCTTCTGGACGGTGGAGATCAGAGAAAATATTTCCACTGGTCACAAAGCCAAGCTCTCAGGACGGAAAAAGATGGAAGGAAAAATCTCATCCTGCTTTTGCAGAGGGAGCCCACAGCAAAGTTTGTCTAAACAGATACCGATCTGGTGAGAACTGTGAGGCTCCCTGGTCTGTGAGGCTGGCTCCAACAGCAGGCTTACCCAGGGCTGCGCCTGCTCCCCTGCCCTGTACTTCTCCCTCCTTATGACAAAAGACACAATGACAGAGACAGAGGAAATCAAAGCCCTGCTCTGGGAGGAAAGAACCAACAAAACCAAGAGTACTTGTTCAGCAAATACCAAAGTCACTAAAGTCCAAGAAACTAGTTTCACGAATATTTACTCCTGCCAATCTAAATCTAGAGAGAGGAAAAGAAGCCCTCTCCACTTTTGATCCCATTGGACTCTGTAGACAGAGATATGGGAGGCTGGCGTGGTAAGAAGGCTTACCTCTTTGCCAGCTTCTGTGTCTGATGTCCCAGGATCTCTGAGCTGCAGCAGCCTCAAGGAGAAAGCAGTTTTCCAGCCAGCATGCCTACTCCTGGCTGGCTCACCAGAACTGTCCGGCAGGGGAAGATACCCCCCTTCCCTTCTTGTGTTCTTCTGGCTGGATTAATAGTAAAATTGACACAACACCAGATTAACAGGAGAAAAACCCACTTTAATCCCGTGCACACAGGAGAATCATAAAGACGATGCTCAGAGAGTGAACAAAGCAGGCAGTATATATATATCTTTTACAAAAAGAAACATTAATTTGTGAAGAATTGACAGGACAAAGACAGTTAGGTTTGGGGCATGTAAATAGTGGCGAATTGAGGATGACAAGGTTTGTCTATGCAGCTTCTCAGCCCTGAATCCCCCAGCTCTGGTGATAAGGATGCAAGGAGAGCACCTCTCACATGGGAGATTCATTCCTGCTTTCAGGGGAACAGAGACAGGAGGCTCAGAAAGCCTCTTTTGGCTTTTTAAGTAACTTTAACTCAAAATACTCAACATGCCATTGCAGAATATCTTGAGGTGGCCTGTCCTGGGCCACAAAAACCTTAATTGACTATTAATGTGTGTGAGGCTCCTTGAGGCCAAGGAGAGCTAAGGAAGGTGGACTGGATTGCAAGGCAACTATCATTGCCCAAGGAGCGGCTCTGGGGTAAAGGCATGAGGAAAGGATACTCCTACAGGTAAGGAGGATGCGATACCCCACCTGTGACCTCTGAGTCTGTGGGTCAAGCCTGGGCTGTGTGTCCTAACCCAGACAAGTGAAATAACCTTGCAACTGGCAACCAGCAGCACCACAAAAGGGGAAATATAACAGGCCTATGGTCTCTGTACCATGCTTCGCTGGCTGCTGTCATTCTTAATACCTTCGACCCAATAGGATAGCATGAATCCAATCCCTGGCATAATGTTACCAAAAAAAAGTGGACAAATACAAGTGTCCTGAACATCTGGTGCCTGAAGCTGAGGAGGTACACCAACTCTCTGATAAATGCAAAACCCCTCAGAAGCTTCCTGAGCTTTGCTCAGTGCCATAGCATACCAGGATGCAGAGGCTCTGGTAACACAGCCCAGAGGCCTAGCGGCATTGCCCAAAGACCCTGTGAGCACCACGCTGATGGAGGCAGAGCCCAGTCCTGGAGATGCCAATTGAAACACCCTGGAAAGAAGAGTGGCCAGCTGCAAAGAGGGCTCACAGTGACGTCCACAATTTTCTGGTAACAATACATAAGATTAAGGTAACAGGAGAAAATCAAGAAGTGTAAACTGAGGTCAGAAACTATACTTTAACTTAAATTCAAACTTTTCTTAATGATTTTGTGCAAGAGGAAGAAGAGAGGGGAACTAATTCGCCTTTGCAGGTTTTTGGAACAGGAATTGTTACTCACAGCCGCTGAAATGTGTCAACTGACTGGTGTCTCTAAAGACCCTCAAATCTATAATCTTCTTAAAGATCTATCTGGGCTGTATGCTCACTTCCTCCAAGATACCATAGATCCTGAGATCCCTCAGCTTTCTCCTGAAGCAGGTAGAAGCAAGAAATATACTTCTTGAGGCATCCCTGACACCAAGGGCAACGCTGACAGGGTTATTGATACCACTAGTGAGGAGGAAGAGGGGGAAAGGAAGCAAAGGCCCCTAGAGCCACCAATATTTGTACCAGGGCCCTTCCTCTTCTCATTTGGGTATTTATTGCCTGGTGCCACGCCCATCCTTCCATCACAGTGACTACTGCTAAGGCTCACAGTGGATAGAAAACATTAGATGAGGCCCGTCTGCTGCTACACAAAATCAGCATGGTCCAATGAGTTTATCATTTCCACACCATAGTGACCCAAATGACCACTCTTTATTTATAACCCTGAAGTTCTAGAACATAAGAAACTTTTGGATCCATCTTAGTTGGAAATCTTCCCCCTGATAATGATGTTGAACCTGAAGTGAGTTCGCTCACCCGTTGTGCAGCACGCCAATCTCTGACACTGGGTGTAGTGGAAGAAAGTAGGAATTTTATTATTGCACAGAGCTGAGCAAGGAGAGAGGGCAGCTAATGCTGAAATCCCAAACTCCCCGAAAAGCTAAAAGGAAGGGTTTTTATTTGGGGTTTTAGGTAGGGGAGGGGGAGCATATGGCCTTGCTGGTCAGCAGCTTTCCCACCAGCCTGTATCTCTTTGTGGGGAGGAGATAACGAATCCAGGTGCTTGTCCTTGGTGGTGTCTGTCTCCACAGAGGATAGTGGATTCTGGAGCCAGGAAGCCAGGCTAAGCAGGGAAAGGGTGTTTTGGTTTTAACTCCATATTTGCTGGGTTTAAAGTGGGGAAACTGATATGAGGGTCGGTATCAATAACAAGAAGAAAATTGAAGAGAATGTAGTTTGATAGGTGGGTCAGTTCCTTGATACTATTCAGGCTGCAACCCAGTCCTTTGAGGAGTTAAAAGCAGCTGTCCTTATCTCACAAATCAAGTCTTTACAAAATCAGAAACGTGGCTCTAGAGAATTGAACGTCCACCTAACCTTAACAATCCCCAAAGATGCCTGTAGATATTGTAAAGGATCAGGGCTTAGGAAACTGAACTGTCCTGAATTTAAGAAAAATTTAAATCATAATTACCCTAGACTTCTGATAATAGACAAATGTATCCCAAAACCCCCAGAAGAAAAAGCTTACATTCTTTCTCTGTCCCTTGAATATGTAAATTTTACCATGTCTTTAAAATGTGACCACTCCACCACGAGGTAATGGAAACATCACCCTCAGTCACCTGAGACTAAAGAAAAAGAAGGCCGGGTCGGGGAGGGGCTTTTTAAAACACAAACTGCTATGAAAGCTCTCTTCCCCAAATCTAGTCCACAGCCTCCCAGATATGACTTGTAAATGACAAATACAAATCTTAAAAAAATCTTCTCCACAAATATGAATTAAAAGCTCGCCGTGTGAGTGGGTAACCTTAATTTGTTTCATCTGCTGCACACACAGTTTGGATTCAACTGCTCCTTAGAAGCTAGTGAGCTTTGTGTTGTTGCATCTGATTCATGGCTAAAATCTTGGAACAGAAGCTATAGCGTCTCTGTGTCTGTCTGTGTTTATGTATGTTTACGGAAGTGTGTTTTGTGTATGTGATTTTTTTCTACCTCCGATAGTATTGTCAAAATTAATTTGCAAAAAAGCTCTGTTTCATAGACTTAAAGGAAAAATAAAGAAGTCCCAAATTAAATATTTCTAAGCTTTCAGAAATATAATAGAAACTAACCCAAATGCTTTTCAAATTCACGTGATCCAGGATAATCTTTAGTAAATAAAAGCTAGTTTGTTTGTTGGTTTAATTAATATGTATGTCTTCAGACTTATCAGCATTAAATATAATGCAGACATATAACTTTTATTCTACCGGGGTTTATTAGTCTAATAAGCGCAGGTTATCTCTGTCACAAAATTTGTCAGCAAGAAAAATAACGTAAAATGACGGCTAGCTGTTTTAATGTCTCATGAAATTTTCATGAGTGATCCAAATATGATTGTTAAGAACAAGTGAATTAAATAAATGAAGTGGGATGAAAGTTTATAAGTGAGCTTTTCAACAAAAATTGTGTTTCATGGTAACTAAATAGTTATCCAAATCTTTTTGGTAACTTAAAAGCTTAGAATTTTGAGAGGTTAAGTTAAATGATGGAAATTCATTGAATATCTAGATTATTTCCAAATAAGACAAAATACTGAACATTAATTACTGAACATAGATTTACTCACCTTTGGCTTCTTATTACAGAGAAACTAAAGATATTTGAACCTGTCAGTAAACATGTCTTGTGCCACATAAAGAAATATTTTTTTACTATAAGAAAATGTGTGCTTCTAGAAATTATGAAATGTACTCATAACTTTGTCAATCTGCAGATACTCATGTAACAGTACATAATTGCCTACTTCTTAGTTTTCACTAAAAATTAAGATTTCTAAGGGTTAAGAATTCTAATTGATATGCATAACTAAGGCTGCTAAAAATAATAAGGGAAATATCTCTATGCAAGGAAAGTAGGTTGTGTTTTGGCTAAGAAAAGATATAAGCTATGGAGATGAATTTTTGTTACGAGAAATGAAAGTAATTTTGTCCTAAAGTAGAACTGGCTGTTTCAGAATGGACAGAGAGGAATAAAGGTTAAATTAAGTGGATATGGAAAGTTGGGGAGGCAGAGAGAGAGAGAAGGAGAATTTTACCATGTGCGGTTAAGCTGACTAAAAATGAAATAAATTTCTTATAAGGTTTTAAAAAATGTTTTAATAAATAGCGTACTCATGTAAAACTAAAACTTAACTTTCTTTCACTAAGAATAGGACAAAGTTTTCTTGAACTATTCCTCTGCTCTTGATAAGATTGTGAAAGGTTGTCTTTATCTTTTAAGTAAACTCCCTAGAAAGCAAAGATTCTGTGTTTTATCAAAACAATTTTCTGTGCTTCATGTTGTCTTTATCAGGTCTCAGATCACTGGAGGAAAGCGTCTTCTCTATTAAAAGAGCTAAAGTTTTTGTTTGTTTGTTTGTTTTTACAACTAAGTAGCGTTCTATATTTGCCTTCAAAGTCTTTAATTGTCACTTTGGTTAAATGGTTAACGAAGTATTGTTTCACAGTGACCTGTGATCCTATTTAATCCAATGTTTTAAAACCTTTTGATATTTTTGACAAACTTCCCCCAAATTGAATTCTAAATGAAGTCTTTTTGAGTTCAAACTCACTTTGGGATTTTCCATAGGGCCTCTAGAACATGTTAAAAGATTTGTTCTCTCTCCTTATAAAAAGAGAGATGATAACCTGGTTAGGCTCATTGGATATGTTCAATTATATGGGAAGCATTGCCAAATAAGGGATGATGCTAAATCTTCTTTAGGTTGTATTTGTATGAGTATATGTTATTAATATCAGTGTTTCAGATATTGTATAAAGTTCCTAAAAATTTGATATGTAATGTTATCGGAAATAATTCCAGTTATCATCTTAAACTGTTGTATGTCACAGGAATAACCACTGTCGAGTGCATTGTAATGAACTCTCATCATATCTTTAATCATGGCCATTTTTGTCTTTTGTCATTTACAGACAGTTATTGTCTTACTCTGAATATGTTGCAAAAGTGCTTCATCTGAAAGGAGACTAATGAAAAGGACTTTAATAAGTGTGGGTTTCTGACAACTTTCAGATCATACCACTGAACTAGGTAAGAAATTACAGAATGCTAAGAAAAAAATTGGATGCACAAAACTCCGAACAAAAGATCAAGATCAAGAAGAATTAATGACATGGGAATGAATAAACTGATGAGGATGATTATAATTTTTGTTACATTTTATTTGAAACATTGCTGGTTCTTTAAGGTTTTGTTTTTCTAGATTTAAGGAAACCTTTTCTCTTAAGCTATCTATGCAATTGGGTAAAGCATATCTTTGTGAAAAGAGATGAAACAATTACTTTTTCTCCCTATCTCATCCCCCCAGAATTTGGAGACTCTTATGGAGTATTATTATTTTTATGGCAATATAGTTATTTGCATAAGCTCAATAAGATTCTGCTCTTCTTGTAACAGGACACAATTAGACACTTTGGTTATATTACCAAGGCTTTTACTGAATTGTCATATTTGAGAAACATATGCACAGACCCAGATATGACCAGACAGCTTTAAGGAACTATGGTTGATTTAAAGGAGACAATAAAGCCCCTTGGAAAAATTGGCCTGGAACCTTGCTTACACAGTTCCTGGCAGCCTTACTGGGTGAGTAAGCAAAGTCCCTTCCTGGCAGGCCCAGGAACCTCAGGATATTTTGGAGACCTTGAAAAGGGAAGAATTCACCCAAACTTTAGGTGTTACAGGCAAAATTTGATGGTGAGTTCTTGGCTTGATTTCTGAGTCCAATCTGAGATTCCTTGGGAAAATGTCCAGCAAAGCAGACTTAAAAGAGCCTATATGGTCAATTAACTATTCTTACTGCACTTATGTAAATAATCAGGCTAAGTTTAATTAGACTAGACATATAGCAAACAAATTAGTCTTACTTTGATTATCTCTGATAGAAATGGGAATAACCGTAGAGAGAAAAATTATGTTTTAATGGAAAACTATAGTACACCTTTTTGGATATCAGATTCTAGTCCTATTAATTGTCTTTGAAGTTTTGCTTTCTCCCTGTAAACTGGACCGGATCCTGAATTCTTTTTGTTTCGTCCAATATCTGGCTACAACTCTCTAAAACAGTGTTTCCAATTTTTCTCCCATTTTTCTGACTTGAATCATTGAGAACTAAAATTGCCCTTTTCCCGAAACTATGCAAGGTAAAGCTGGACAACTAGATACAAACTTCCGAGAAATAACCACAACAGCTCACGTATGGGCAATCTTCATGCCTGTTGCTGTGTGGGCTACTCAGAAAGATTACCAGAGACACTCGAACTCCAAACCAGGAAAATCTGTCAGATCGCTGCTGCCTGTCCTCGCTCCATCTGAAGGTGCTTCTAGCCCAGCATCTAGAAATCTCCGACTGCCACCCTCAGGACTCAGACTGGATTTATGGTCTGCTCCAAACACTAACCATTGTTTTCCTTTTGTTTCCATAGAAATTCCTCTTATTAAATAACCTGATGCAAACACTTGCACCATATAGGCCTAACTTTGGGAGCCCACCTGCGTTACTGCCTCCTGAAATGAGACCCAGCCCTTGAATTGAACTTAGGACTAAGAGACCGGTTCAGTGAGATATGGAACAATCTACCAACTCAGGACATGTTCAAACCTACATGTACCAGATGGCCCGATATGTTAAAATATTCCAAAATATTGCCCAAATTAACTGTGATAGTTAAATTTTATGTCAACTCAACTAAGATATGGTGCCCAGTTGTTTGGTCAAACAACAGTCTAGATGTTTCTATGAAGGTATTTTGTAGATGTGATTAGCATCTGCAATCAGCTGACTTTTAGTAAAGAAGATTACCCTTGATAATGTTGGGCGAGCCTCATCCAACCAGTTTAGGGCCTTAAGAGCAAAACCTTAGGTTTCCAGGAAAAGAAGGAATTCTACCTCGAGGTGGTAACATAAATCCTACCTGAGTTTCCAGCCTGCTGGCCTACCTGACAAATTCCAGACTTGCTAGCCCCTACAACTACATGAGTCAATTCCTTAAAATAAATCTCTTAATATATATACGTATATCTTATGGACTCCATTTCTCTGGAGAACCTTGGCTGATATACTGACTAATTCAGATAAAGCATGAAAGAGGCTTCCTTAGGAAGTTAGGGACCTGGAACAATGAGACTAATGTGAAATAAAAGGGGATCCGAAGGCCAGGATAGGGAGATGTGGACCAATGTTGATCCAATTGCTCTTAAAGGGAGTAATAAAAAGGTGAGAGAGATATAAGCTATTACTGAATTAGAAACAGAGACTGTAGCCAAAGGCATCTCACTGATGAAGAGAAGAGAGGCCTCAAGACAGACTGGAATGACACCTTTGGTGGAAGCAGAAGAGCCATCAGACTGCATGGTGGCGCTGCACAGAGTACTCAGAGTGAGAACAGTGGAGTGATTGCTCCCTAAAACTGGTAGAGTCACTGAGCAGTGTGGCTTCAGCAATCTGTGTAGGGCCTGGGGAGCAGCATTTATTTAGAGCTCTTGGTGGTTCTAACGTGCAGCCAGGGGCGAGGACCACAGCCTTAGCAAATAGGTCAGATTTACTGATCAATTTCACCAACCTAACCTCATCAAAGCTCTACTGTGGAGTTTCCAGGTGATACAGACACTGTAGCTGGAGATACAGATTTGTTTCGGCTCCAAGGGATTGTGCTTGATAAACTCAAGGAAACTAGGGGAACGCACAGCAGAGGTGGGACATTAACCAAAGCCGGCTTGGCTTAGCGGACATTCTCATGGGAACCATCTCCTTAGATGCAAGTTATCCATCTCAGGAAAAGAGAGTGTGCAAGAAATGTTTCAACAGCAGATGATTTTGCCAGACTAGAAGTTATTGACTTTCGTCCTTCCAGAGGGTACCCCTAGGGCAAAATATAGTGGACTATACAACAACAGGAAATGAGTGGGGCTTAGAAGCAAGGAGAGCGTAAAAGCAAGGAGAGAGTAAAAGCAAGGAATGGAGGCACTCAGTCTAGCAAATAATGCAGGCCCTGTCAGCGTCAGGAAAGATTAAGGACCTAAGAGGCAGATGAAACCGTCAACAACTTACCCGATCCTTACTGAAAGGCAAGGGGAAGAGTGAGAAATTCTGATTCAGTTGGTGACTGATCATTCCTGGTATGAAAACAGTGGTTCTCAAACTTTAGCCTGCATCAGAATCACCTGAGGGCTTGGGAATTAGTTACGTATTGCTGTGTCACAAATGATTGCAAAACTTGGCAGCTTAAAATGGTAAGCCTTTATTATCCCACAGTTTCTGTGGGCGTGCCATCCAAGTCTTGCTTCATTGGGTGCCTCTAGCTCAAGGCCTCTGTGAGGTTGCGGTCAAGCTGTTAGCCAGAGCATCAGTGTCAGACGAAGGCTTCACTGGAGTTGGTTGCTGAGGGACTCCTTCCAAGCTCCCTCACACCGCTGCTGGAAAGTCTCAGCTCCTGTCATGTGAGTCTCTCCATAGGCTGCCTGAGTGTCCTGACATCACAACAGCTGGCGATCTGAGAGCCAGCGAGCCAGAGAGTGCCCAAGATGGAAGCCACAGTCTTTATGGACTTTATATACTATGTTTGGCAGGGACATTTCATTATTTCTGTTGTAGTCTTTTCATGAAAACCTAGTCACTAAGTCCAGCACATACTCAGGGGAAGGGATTACACAAGAGCATGAAAACCAGGAGATGGAGATTGTGGGGAGCATCTGGGAGGCTGCCTACCACAGTGTATTAACACAGATTATTGGACCTTACCCCAGAGTTTCTGATCTAGCAGGGTTGGGGTGGGGCCTGAGAATTTGCATTTTTAGCAAATTCTGGGCTGCTTCTGCTGCTGGTCCAAGGACCACACTGTGGGAACAGTTCCTTTAAAAACGCTACACCCAATCACAGGGAGAAACAGGCGACAGCTGCTGGAGGAAGTTGGACTTCACGCCCGCGCTGAGACTGGGAATCTCAGCGGCTGAGATTCTGGCTGAGTCTGAGCTGAATAAGAATTTGAGAACGATAGTTTGTGAATTTTACCTTAAGACTTTGGATTTTTAACTCACACAAGAACAGCAAAATTCTGTTTGATGCTTTAATTCCTTTGGACTTTAATGTCTTAGGACTTCGATTTGCAAGGAGAGTTAATCCTGAACTTTGATTTTTCCTGGGAGTGAGATAATGGGGTTGGGGTTGAGTGGGAAATTCCCACGCTGGCTTGTAATTAGAGTACACTTGTTTAATTGTACTTGTTTAGTCTTGCTGATGCTTGGTTGGACAATGTGGCTAGAAATTATTTGGGATGGAAATGAGAACACCGAGTAAACATTTGGTTTGGGTAAAATGTACCTTTGGGATAAATCTTTTTATCACTGCTTTTTTCAGGTATAATTTACATACCACACAATTCAACCATTTAATGTGTACAATTCTGTCAGTGGCTCTCAGTGTATTCACAGACTTGTGCAAATATCTCCATGATCTAATTTTAGAACATTTTCATTACCCCCCAAACAAACCCCCTACCCATTAGCAGTCACTTTCCATCCCTCTGTCACCCCCCTCAGCCCTTGGCAAACAGCAGTCTACATTCTCTCTATAAATTTGCCTGTTCTGGCCATTTAACATAAATAGAATCGTACAAGATGTGTTTTCGTTGTTGCTGACATTTTTTCAAACAGCATAACGTTTTCAAGGTTCATCTATGTTGCAGCATGTATCAGTACTTTATTCTTTTTATTGCCAAATTATCTTTCATTGTATAGATATATTACATGTTATTTACTCATTCATCAATTGATGGACTTTTTTTTCCTATTTTTTGGAGATTATGAATAATGCTGTTCAAACGTTTGTGTATAAGTTTTTGTATGGTCATGTTTTTATTTATATTGAGTCTCTATATAGGAGTACAATTTCTGGGTGATACGATATATTTAAAATTTTGAGGAACTGTCATGCTGTTTACCAGATCAGTTGCACCATTTTACATCATCATCAGCGATAAATGAGGCTTCTAATTTGTTAATGTTTGTCTTTTGCATTATAGCCAGGTGGTGGGGGTAAAGTGGTATCTCATTTTAATTTTGATTTGCATTTCCCTAATGGCTAATGATGAGCATTTTTTTCATATGCTTATTGGCAATTTGCATATCTGCTTTGGTGAAATGTCTATTCAAATCTTTTGGGATTTTTTTTGCTTTTCTTTTTTTTTGGTGAGGAAGACTTGCCCTGAGCTAACATACATTGCCAATCCTCCTCTTTTTTCTTTTTCGCTTGGGGAAGATTAGTCCTGAGCTAACAACTGTGCCAGTCTTCCTCCACTTTGCATGAGGGATGCCTCCAAGCATGGCTGATGAGTGGAGTGGGTCCACACTCAGGATCCAAACCCTTGAACTCTGGGCGGCTGAAGTGGAGCGTGCAGAACTTTAACCACTTGGCCATGGGGCCAGCTTCTCTTTTGGGATTTTTTAATTGGGTTGTCTTTTAAAAAATTGTTTGTTTTAAAATTGAGACTTATCTATTTATTTAAAAATGGTTTAGTTGTCTTCTTATTGAGGTGTAAGAGTTCTTGGATTTTTGGATACATATTTTGGATACAAGTTTTATATCAGATATATGATTAACAAATATTTTCTTCCATTCTGTGAATTGTCTTTTTCTTGATGGGATTGTCAAATGACAAAACTAAAACAATTTAGTAACAAGTTTGATGTACTGTATTCAAGGGAAAAAAATTCTTGGATTTTGGTAGTACAGTGCCTCTCAAGGAGTGAAGCCCTCTTCTGGAGCATTTTGGTCAAAAGCAAGTTTTATAGAGTTTTAGAAGCAGCAACATGGAGACAGGTATGATGGGCTATCTTGAAAGATCAAGGAACAAGGAAATAAGTCCAGAGTCCAGAGTTGTCTTACCATATAGGGATTGGCTTCCTGGGTATTCTGTGTTTCTGGTTGAGCACAGTATTTACAGAAACATGAACATTCAGTTTGCTGATGTGGCACCCTGAGCAGGAGTGGCTCCATCTTGGCCCCAGAAATTTATTTCAATAGTCCATCCTTTTGAACACTCAAGAGTCTTTATCAAAAATATTGGCCTTAGTGTGACTCTCAGTTATCTTTGTATTTTTGGGTCTCAGCATAGTATTCGCAAAAGATGATGTTGAGCTTGTATTCTTGGAGCTGGTTACATTCTTCTCTTCTCTTGTCATTCCCATCAGTAAGGGACCATCTATTGGCTGGTCAGTGGCTGCCCACATGCATTTAAAACTTTTGAGAGAAAGCAGTGTATTTGGGAGACAATCGTTAGCAACAAAACAATGCCCATGCTTTGAAAAGCACTCCTGAGCCTGGGCCCCCAGACCCAAATAAGCTGGAATCAAATAAGTCAAGAAATGATCCTAAAGAAGGGGATACTTCTTTAAGTCAGTTTTCCTGTTTACGTATTTCACGTAACTGTGTCTCCACTTCCCCAGAAGTGTTTATCCAGGTGCAGCAAGTGCTGTTGACTATTGCACAAACTTCTTCTTGTTCTGCAAGTAGGTAATCCAGAGCTATTTTATTGTCTAGGACAACTTTTGCAAGTGACTCCAGTGATCTCTGCTAAGTAGCTATAGCTTTGGTGGTGGACCCTGCTATTTCCCTTAGAGTAAGAAATGGACCCCCAGGCTTAGGGAGTCTGACATGGTTGAGAAGGGGCTGAGTTTGTTCCAGTGAAGGCGCAGCACTGGAAATCAGGGAGAAGTTTGTGACAGGCAGAACTATAGGATCACCATCATCGTAGCAAACCCAACAGCTGTTTGGAGGTTGGATTCCCCTCCCCTGCAACAGCCTGAGATCTGAGAACAATGGTATTTTCTTCCCAGGCCAGAGAAAGGCAACAAGGTGGGCAAAGAATCATAAAGACTTTCATGGTGTAAGAATTAGGAAAGGGATGGTCAGAGAGGGAAGGAGGAATGGAAAGAGACATTCATGATCTGACATCTTGAGAGGAAGCAGTTTACTTCAATGTCAGCCACTTCTTTTCCTAGTGAATTTGATTCTGAGGTCTCCTTCACTTGTACAAGACCAGATGTTAGGTGGACTTTTCTTCAGTTTTGAAATATGGACCCAAGGTTTGACACTGTGTAACTTGGCAGCAGTGTCAGTGGTCAAGAGTACTTGGTAGGGTCCTTTCCATGAATCTCACTTTTAGCAGAAGCATTAAAGTAAAACAATAACTGTCTGTACAATGACAAAAGACTTAAAAATGGTCATGGTTAAAGATCTCATGAGAGTTCAGTATAATGCAATTGACAAGAAAATTTGGTTGTTTCTGTGACATATTTTAATATAACAACTGGACTTATGACTGATAACATACCAGGACATATTAAATTTTAAGGAATTCTATACAATTTCTGGAATGCTTATATTAATAACATATGCTCACAAAACTATAACCTAAGAAGGTTAAACATCATTTCTTAATTGACAATGCTTCCTATGTAATTTAACATATCAAATAAGCCTAATTAGTTTAACATCTCTTTTTATAAAGAGAGAGAACAAATCATTTGAAATGTTCCAGGGGCCTTCTAGATAATCCCAGTTAGTTTGAGGTCAAAAAGACTTTATTTAGAATTTTTTTTTGGGAAACTTGTTAAAAACATCAAAATGTTTTAAAAAACGTGATCAAATAGGATCATAGAGTGACATCAGCGACATGGCGGAGTGAGCTCACCCAGGACTCTCTCCCTTCCAAACTACAACCAAAAAATGAACAACTGAATTTCAATCAATAATTTCAAAAATACAGAGATCATCAGAGACCCACATCAGCTAAACGAGGGAGGGCGAAGGCTGGAGCCACCCTCGGAGGAGCTGGAACGGGGTAGGAGAGAACTTCGCTCACGCCCCTAGAGACTGGGATCGCTGCTGTGGTTGAAGGAAGGAGTGGGGGAGGGGTTGCGCCTCCGGGGATCATCCAGGACTCCCACAGACCCCTGCAGCGGAAACCCTCTAAGGTGGGAAAGCTTTCACGTGGGGAGACCCCATCAAGCCAGCACGCTGGGAGACTAGAGAGCGAGAGCTGATCTGAATCCAGGTCTGCGCCAAAAGAAAGTGCCCCTCCTCCCCCAACCCACGCTGTGCACCGGCCATCATGGCTGAAGGCGGGAGGGCTCAGAACACGCTGCTCTCGACCCCTATCTAGTGGTGACAGGCTGTAACTGCAACCGAATAATAGCATCATGTGCAAAAACCGCTCCTCTACTATCCAGCAATTTATAAAAGCTCCAGACCAGAAGGAAGACAATAAAAACACAGAATTAAGTCCTGAGGACTTGGAAATAGGTAAACTAAGTGAAAATGAGTTCAGAGTAGCTATCATCAAAAAACTCAATGAGGTAAAGGGAAATATAGAGAAACAAGTCAACGAGTTCTAGAGTTACTTCACAAAACAGATTGAAATTATAAAGAAGAATCAATCAGAAATACTAGAGATGAAAAATACAATGGGCCAGATAAAACAGAATACGGATTCCCTGAATGCCTGTGTAGACACCATAGAGGAGAAAATTAGCATAATCAAAGATAGACAGGCTGAATGGCTCCAGACAGAGGAAGAAAGAGAACTAAGAATTATAAAGAATGAGGAAAATCTCAGAGAAATAATGGATTCAATGAGGAAATACAATTTAAGAATTATTGGAATCCCTGAGGGAGTGGAAAAGGAAAATGGAACAGAAGGAGTGCTCAAAGAAATAACTGAAGAAAAGTTCCGAAATCTAGGGAGTGAGGGAGAAATGTATGTGGAGGAAGCTTTCAGATCTCCTAGATTTCTTAGTGTAAAAAGACCTACTGCAAGGCATATAGTAGTAAAAATAGCAAAAATGAATGACAAAGAAAGAATACTCAGGGCAGCAAGGCAGAAGAAAATAACCTGAAAAGGAGCTCCTATCAGACTATCAGCAGATTTCTCTACAGAAACCCTACAAGCTAGGAGAGAATGGAGTGACATATTCAAAACTTTAAAGAATAAAAATCTACAGCCAAGAATACTCTATCCAGCAAAAATATCCTTCAGATATGAGGGAGAAATTAAATCTTTTCCGGACAAACAAAAGCTAAGGGACTTTGTATCCAAAATACCTTCACTACAAGAAATCCTCAAGAAGGCTCTCATACCTGAAAAAAGAAAAAAAGGGAGAAAGGGGTCACAAACCACAGAGTAGGGAGACAAATAGATACAATCAGAATAGGATAGCAAATATTCAACAATAGCGTTAGGATAAAGGGAAGGAAACCACCAAAGCAAAGATGATCTTATCACTCTAACCACAAACACACAACATGAGTTGGAATAAGAGATGAAAATAATAATTTAGGAGGGGAAGAGAAAAGGGACTAAATCAGTCTAGGCCAAGTAAGTAAGAGACCACCAGAAAATGGAGTATATTATACATGAGATTCTGAATACAAACTTCAGGGTAGCCACTAAACTGAAAAACAGAACAGAGACACAGAACATAAATAAGGAAAAATATAAGAAATTGCAGAAGTCAATGGGTAGGCTAAAACAGATAGGATCATAGGTCACTGTGAAACAATACTTAGTTATTCATTTAACCGAAGTGACAGTTAAAATCTTTGAGGGCAAATACAGAAAGTTCTATAGATAAAAAAAAAAAAACCAAAAAACTTAGTTCTTTTAATCTTGGGAAGACTGGATTTTCTTAGGTAATCAAAGACCTGATAAAGACAATGTGAAGCACAGTAAATTATTTTAGTAAGACAAAAAATTTTTTTCTAGGCAGATTACTTGAAAGGTAAATAAAACTTTTGTTTACAATTTCTTATTAAGAGCAGACCAATAATCTAAGAAAGTGTTGCCCTTTTAACAGAGATAAAATTAAATTCTAATTTTGCTTCAGGGTACTTTTGATATTAAAATTCATTCTTTAAAAACATAAATAAATCCATCTTAGCCAGCTTGCCCACACATAAAATCTCTCTTCCAAAATTCCTTTTCGACAAACTTTCTACAAGTGTTTTGTATCCATTCAGGTTTTGTCCTATTTTTTCTATTTTTTTTTCATTCTAGAACAACTAGTCATTTTACTTTAGTCCAAAATTTCTTAACACCCTTAACAAGAACAAAAAACAGGTCCTCCATACCTTTTCTTATCCAAAAAATACATTCTACCTTCCTTATCTACTTTTGATACACAGTTGTTTCTCTTCATCCTTATTATTTCTAAGTAGTTTTAATTGATTAGAATTCTTAATCCTCGGAATTCTTAATTCCTGGTGAAAACTAACAAGTAAGCAATTGTAAACTGTCACACTACCATTCTGTGGTTTGGCAAGTTTACAAATACATTTTGTAATTTCTAGAAGTATATTTTTTCTCATAGTAAATTTTTCAATGTGATGCAAAACATGTTTAGTGATGGGCGCAGATATCTTTAGTTCCTTTGTATTAAGAATCCAAAAGTAGTTAAGTTTGTGTTCAATAATTGTTTCGATATTTTATCTTACTTGGAAATTATCTAGATATTCAATGAATATCCATCATTTAAGTTAAATTAGTATAATTTTAAGGTTCCAAGTTACCAAAAATATTTTGGAACTATTTTTAAGTAGACATACCATAAAACATAATTACTGTTGAAAAGTTCATTGATAAACTTTTATCTTACTTATATCTAATTTACCTGCTCTTCATAATTATGTTTAGCTTATTCATGAAAATTTCTTGAGACACTAAACAGTTAACCATCATCTTAAGTTATCTTCCTTGCTGACAAATTCTGTAACAGACATAACATGAGCTTGTTTGATATCTAGTAAATCTTGGTAGAATAAAAGTTGTCTGCCCACATTATATTTAATGCTGATGACTCTAAAGACATGCCCATTTTAATGAAACCAATGAATTTACACTAGATTTTATTTACTGAAGATTATACTAGATCATGAGAACTTGAAAAACATTTGAGTTACTTTCTATATTTCTGAGTATACACTTAATTGATATAAGCACTTAATTTTATTTAAACCAATTAAATAGAGCTCTTTTCAAATTAATTTTGACAATACCATCTGGAGGGAGAAGAGCCACATATCTGTAACATCCGTATGTAGACATAGATAAACATACAGACAGATGTAAACAGAGATCTTATAGCTTTTGTTTTAAAACTTTAGCCATGAGACATGCATGATAATGCAAAACTCACTAGTTTATAAGTGAACAGTTAGATCCAAATTGTGTTTCTGGCAGATGAAATAAGTAAAGCTTGATGCGGGGTTAGTGAGCCTAGGAGTTGAAAGAAAGATTTCTTGGACTCTCAAGGTCTGGCAGTAGTGCTCTTTTATTTAGAGAATAGTGTGGAGTAGCATGGGGACAGGACCCATGGGCAGTCAGAGCTGCTGCTGCTGCTGCTGCTGCTGCTGCTGCAAACATGAGTTGAGAGTAGGGCTAAATTTAAGGTGTAGGTATGTGAGTTATCTCTTTACAAGACAAAGGAAAGAATATGTAAAAAGTCATTAAAATGGTATCAGTGCAGGTGGGGTATCATTATTGGGTGGTCTTACAACTCTAGATAAGAATCAGACCGGATTAAGTCAGGATGTCCTATGCTTCCCGGAGGATGTTGGTGGTGGGGGGACTCAGCTATGTGAGGTTACCAGACAAGCACAATAAACAAGACTTAAGTCCTTGCCTTCCCCATTAAGAGTTTCTAGAGATAAGGTCTTCCCCTCTTCCTCCTGGTGCAGAGAGGAAGACACCCCCACAGATGGAGACTTCCTTCACAAATGCAAATGTCTCTCATCAAAGGGCAAGGAAATTCCACTCCTCAGAGCCTCCTTCCCATCTGCAGTTTTTAAAAGTAACCAGCCTAAAATAATCCTCATCAAAGCTTACCTGCTCAGATTGCTTAAGCTTTTCAATAATAGTCATCAGAAAGATTTTTAAAATTTTTCATTTGCCTAGTTTCCACATAATCTTTTTTCCCCCATGATAAGAATTACCTCCCTGAAGTTTACCTTTGAAAGATATAGCACATTCCTCAAGAAGACTGGGTGAAACATTTACATCTCAAAGACACAAGGAAAGAATGCAAGTTCCTCCAAGAAGGATTTTCTTTCCTAAGTTCAGATCTTTTACAATCGCCTTTTGAGAAGAATAGGGGAGGTCTGAGGATTCGTAAAAAGGACAAGTGGGCTTTGAATTGCTCTGAGAGCTGCATTTCTGTTCTTGTACAGACTCAATTTGTAAGACAAGACAGTTGTCTTAATTCCTCAAAGAATCGGTTTGCAACCCAAGTAATATCATGGGGCTGACCTACCCATCCAACTACATTGTCTTCAATTTGTTTCTTTACATTAGGGAGAAAACCTTCAACTAAGGTGGAAATCAAAAGATTCTTATGTTCTTGATTTAGAGGGTTTTTTTGGGAATGCTTTTCTTTCCCTCTGTGATTTTATTTAGCTTAGGGGAGAGGGTCTAAAAACTTTTCTACCAGGCTCTGAATATCAACTTCCAATTTGGACAACTTCTGATCATAGAGCTACTTTGAAAAAAATCCTTTCAAATATCTTGTCACATTTCAACTGGGACAAAGAGTAAATATTCCTGGAAGTATTGAACAACCCCATGGATGCAAGAGGCATCCCCAAAGAGAGTGCAAAAGATACTACCCTCCCAAGATTTAGAGCCACTCCCAAAAATAACCACAAAAGGAAAGACTTAGATAATTCCCCTGAGACTGACACTGAGTAGGACACTAGCTGCAAATTGGACTGCAGTCCACATTTCTGTCTGGCCGTATTTCAGGGCCCTCCACCTGATGTTTGCCAAGCCAAGTTCTCAGGATACAAAATAAGACAAATATGAAGGCAATAGCTGTAACTGGGAAAGAAAAGAATCAATAACTAATAGGTATCCCTAAATCAAATTCACAAGAGTATGGATTTGGAAGGAAAACGACAAAATTAAATTTTATTTTCCTCTTTTGACTGGGCACCGCAGACGAGATTCGGGAGAGTTGACTCTGGTAAGGGTTCTCACCCTTGGCCAGCTTCTGCCAGTTTTCCTAGGACCCCATTTGCAGGCTCCAGAGTGAATGGGGTTTAAAGTAGAGAGTGTAGCCCTGATATCTACCAGAATTTGGTAAGGCTTCCATTAATTTTAACTTTAGTTTTCCCTTGGCTGTGTCGATGCGAATAATCCATAACCAATCTATAAATCAAAATTGGGGTGAGTTTATTGTGAGCTGAAATGTAAGGATCATATAGCCCGGGAGAGTCCTTCCACAAAGGAATGGAGCACTCCAAAGAGGTGGGGTGTACGGGGTGGTTATATACCCTCAAAGAGGATGTTTCACATATGACTGAAATGTCCCTCTTACAATAGTCACAAGATTGCCCTGTCGGCATAGCAATTGATGGACACAGCAGGAAGCAAGTCTGTTGTCTCGAGCTGGGTGGTCACAGATGAGCTGGATGGTCACAGGTGAGCACAGCAATCAGTTCCTAGTCTAAGGAAAGATGCTTATCCTTCAGGAAATGCCAATGTGTGTGTGGGGGGGAAGTTGCACCTTTATCTCAAGGGCCTTTGTTCTTGCCATAGGAGATGTTTAAAGCAGATACACAATGCATGGTCAATGGCCATGTCAGGCCCTTTTGGAAAAACAAAATTAGGCTGAATTAGATTTACATCAAATGGCTTCCTCATATACTCCAAAATATCCTATTGCTTGCCATTTCTATTTGTCGGCTGTTTAAGGGAATAACTGGTAGCAGTTTACTAAAGAATCTCTTGGAGTCCCGCCAACCCTGGGAGGGGCACATAAGGAAGGCCCTCTTTTGAGGATAGTGTCTCAGTTGATTGCAAATGAGATACTAATTTATGGGCCAGTGTTTTGATGATGGACCCTAGTGGGGTGAAGTGGAGGAGGCCAGGGTGTTGTCTTAAGTTTCTGGCCTTGGAGCTGTTGCAGCGACAAGCTCACAAGGTCACTAACTTGACGGACTTTTGTTTATGATCTTACAGTCTCTTCAGAGTGGAAAGGCAATTCAGACAGAGTCTGAGTAGACTGCAAAGACTCAGGTAAAGGAGGATAGCGAGGAGCAGCAGGAGTCACGTCAGTCTATGGTCTTGTGTTTTAGGTACCACTTGTGTCTTTAACTTTTCACCAGCCTTTTGCAATGAATCTTTCAATAAAGCTATTTTGGAATCTTGAAGTCTTTTGGAGACCCTGCATGCCAATCAGATTCTATTTAGGTTGTTTGATTTGAAAACCCTTGCTTTCAAGTGCACTGTATAAATGAACAATTTTGTCTAATTGGAACATTCCCCATAATGGCCATTGTAATTCCAGGTTGTCTTAGTAAGATTTTTCCATTTTTTTAGATTTCTACAGCTTCTGGGGCCACAGATCTTAAACATAAAATGAGCAGATGTACCAGAAGGCAGTGATACTGGACCTCTTAATCTCAAGATCGTGTGCCCGATGTATAGTACACCAATCACTGAGACATTGGTGCTTGCAGATGGAGAAAGGTTTATTCAAATTGGCCAAGACAACAAGGTGGGGGGATATGTTGTCTCAAATCCACCTTAACAAGAGAAGAAAGCAGGGGTTTTTATAGAGCTAAGGGGCTTTGCAGGAGGAGTTTTAGAGAAACAAAGGGGAAATCTGTGTTTCTTTCACTCCAGATATGCCCCTATGCAATCTGACTTCTAGGCATCAACGGCAGCTGGTGGCTGGTTATCTGGTGATCATAACTCCCTTGAAGGCATTCTCTTTCTTGTATAAAACAAGCTCACAAATCCTTGTGACCCTTGAATCACCCCTCAGGTTGAACAAGAAAACAGCACATTGACAAGATGAACTTCTTTTCATGTGTGTCTGTGTTGGGAACAAGGTCGACAGGTTTTATTGAACATTTACAATGACCCTCAGGGACCCGGCTTCAGTGACATGCTCAATTCTTTGAAACTTAAAAACTCCATTTCTTTAGCTAAGTCTTGAGCCTCTTGGAGCCAAATTAATGACGAAGAGGGATGTACTACTGGACTGGGGATTTTCTGATGTTTTACAGTGCACTTCATGGCAGAGAAATTTCCTTGAGGTTGGCAAGAGTATTGATCTAACCTATTCTGTGATCAACTAATCTTTGCAAGGGAGTCTTAGAGTTAGGCAGCAAGCATTCTAACAGCTTTTAAGTGCTCAACCGTGCCCACCAATTTTGCAGCTCTGGCTTCTTGGATTCCCACTGACAACAAGATCTATTACTCCTTTCCTGAGAAGATCTCTTTATAGTGGTGGACATCCTAATGGTTCCTAATGGTCTGACTTGTGCTTCTGTCTATTTGTTAGTCACAGTTACACCTGTCACCATTGCAATTTTAAGAGTGGTCTGATGCCTTCAAGGCCCAGAGAGCAGGACCTTCACTTTCTGCAAGGTGACCTCTTGGGGTGTCACTTTTGAAACAGTCAAGAAATGTCACAGGTCTATCGGGTATGAGAAACAAATAGTGCATTCAATTTTTGTCCTTCTCTATCAGTTAGGACCCATAAGAGCACTAGTGCTGGAAAACCCAACTTGACAGTCCCAAAGAAGGGAGCTGACTGTTTCACACAACTAAGATGTCCAGAGGAAGAGTCGATGTCAGGCACTGCTTGGTGCAGGGACTCAAATGATGTAATTGGCCTGCTCTTTGCTGTCTATTGACTCAGTTCTGGTGCCCCTGTGATTTAGGTTTATTCCCAAACAGCTGCTCTGGATCTGCTGTCTTCTCATCATCATACCCCACATGGAAGAGAGAGGCTGCTTTTCAAATAGTTTAAACAAAATCTCACCATTAAGCCTCACGATCCCTGGGTGGCCAGACCTGGGTCATGTGCTGTCTTTGAGACAATCACTAAGGCCTGGGAGGATGGGCCGCCCAGACTGGTTTAGCCAAGGTCACATTCTCCAAGCCATGGTCCAAAGTATGGAGTCAGCTTCCCTGGAAACAGGTGGAGTGAGAGGGAAGGAGGGGACACGTCACATATATTATCTTTTTATTTTATCATAAGAAGGTGAGGCGCTCATTGGTTTATGAGTCAGCACCAGCCTCAGGATTGTTTGGTGATGTTGCCTCCATGTGGACAGTGTGACCAGTGAAGAACACACACACAGCCCATGGGGGAAACAAACAGTCACTAGCACCATTCATTGGCTCGCAGCCATTCAGAAAAGGTGGCTGTTTTCCCTAGTCTTCCCCAGGGGCTACGATTTGGGTAAAAAAAGAAGTTGCTATTCATGATCAAAATACCTTATGAAAAGGGTGGATCCTGTTTACCAGCAAGCCCTTTGTTTTATGAGCATTTTGATGGGCGTGGGGAAAGTCCAGAAAGAGCTGAACTGTTCCACTCCACAGAGGGAGGGAAGGGACAGAGTGAACAAATGGGCACTGCTAAGGGAAGGAGAAACCAGTGAGGCGAATAAGGTCAGTGACTCAGTGGGGTGAAAGTTAAGCGGCAACAACCTCTGGAAGTGAGGCCAAGGGCATTTCACGAACAGGAATGCCCAGTGCTGGGGCTGAAGATGTCAAGGTTACTGCTCCACAGAAACCTGCTGAGCTGCCTGAAATCTTAATGAAAGATCACTGACCTAAATGAACGCTTTGGGTGAAAGGCATTTTCATTTGGTTTTGTTTGACTGTGTTTTATTTACTGGGAATGGAGGAGGGGCCTGGGGTGGATGTCTAGGGGGGTAACTGGCACCAGAAGTGTGTTGAGATGCAGGTGGGACCCTGAGAGAGAAGCCTTGCACCTGCTGCAATTTGCAGATGTTTTAGGAGCCATTGGACTGCACAGGGAATCTGATTGGGCTGTAGGTCAGTGGTTCTTTGGGAAATCAGTTGGGGAATATTGCACAATTCCAGTGCCTCAGCCAAGATCAGTTCAGTTTCTCAGAGTGGGACCAGGCATCAGCATTTTTGAAGCTCCCCAGGTGACTGCATGTGCAGCCACGCCTGGGACACCCTGTGCACCTTCTCTGGTCTCAGGGAGCTGGAGGCCCTGGCCGACGTCGGAATGAACCCTGAGTGTATCTGACTCTGGGCTTAATAAACCTCAGGTGACGTGACACTGAGGTGACCCAATGGGAAGCCCGAAGCCAAGGGCGAGAGAGCAGATATGGGTGATTGAAAGAGAATCTGCTCCTTGTTTTGGCTATCATTTGATTCACCGCTTCTCAGTGTTGTGTGCGTTGTTAGCACAACAGAGTGTAATGAAAAGGAACGGGTGGCTGGACCGCTGTCTCGGACGCCTCCCCTCTCTAGCTCGGTCCTGGAGGCTCAGGACAGGGGTGGCGTTTTCCTCCCTCTGCATTTTCTAAGGGGGCTGTGGCTTTGTGCACGGTCAGTCCTTCCCTTCTGCATCCAATGGTAGTAATGGACCACAAAACCCCTGATTTCTAAGGGTCTATAAATTATGAGCCACCAAGACAGACACAAGAAAAACAGGCAAGATCAATAAATTTCTTCTATATCGGCAACAACTGGTGAGAGATACAGTGGGGAAATATTCCTGACAAAAATATAAAATATCCAGGGATAAATTTCACAGGAAATATGAAAGATGCTTAAAAAAGTTATTTTATACTCCTGGAGGGCATAGCAGCGGCCTGAACTCATTGTGTGATATATGGTATGCTAAAATGAAAAGGTTGAATACTAAATGTTGTCGATTTTTTTCCCCAAATGGAATATAAAGTCAATGTAGTCCTAGTTAAAAACACAGTAATTCTACTTTTTGAACTTAAAAAAAAAATTCATCCAGAAGTATAAATACAATATACTTAGAAATAAAATTTAGAAAAGAATAAAGAGAACGCTCCTGACCTAACAGATACAAAACATTATATTTAAAACAAAGTAGTTGGCACAGAAAAACAAACCCAGTTAGCTTTAGGATAGAAATCCAGAAACTGCCCTATGATGCTATGGGAATTCCCTATACAAACTATGGCCTTTTGAGGCAGTTATTGGAAACCTCACAGAAAAAATAGCTAATAATATCATTTGAAAAAAATGAAGTTAGACTCATAAGACACCACATAGAAATAAAATGTTGACATTCTGACTGGAATAATGCTATGGATTTACGTAACACACTGCCCTCAGTGCTGTACAGGTATGAACACAGCGAACCCCCATAACCCCGTGAGGAAGGGACGCATGCTGTCCCCTTACTGATGACAAGCGAGGCTCAGCAAGAGCGAGGAGCTTGCCCAAGTCACACAGCCAGCACAGTCCTCACTGAGGCTGTCTGGCTCCAGAGTCCCTGGGCTGCACCCTCTTCAAGGCATATACACACGCACACTCTCAGGGGTGTCCCGGACACTACTGCTGTGTGACAAGTCACCCTAACACTTGGAAGTGTGGTATGATCACCATTCCCTCTCGCTCACAGCTTTGTGGGCCAGGAAGGGAGCAGCTGGGTCGCCCTCGCTCGGAGGCTCTTGTCTGACTGGTCCCCTGAGAGCGCGGGGGTGGGGTGGGAGGGGAAGGGGGTGCTGGGTGTCCACAGCAGCTCACTCTCGTGGCAGCAGGGGACGTGGGTTTGGCTGGCGCTCAGCTGGGGCTGTGCACTGGGCACCTCAGGGGCCTCTCCAGAATGGTGGTCTTGGAGGAGTCACGCTCCTCACGGATGCTGCTCTCTGGGCAGGTGTACAAGAGAGCTCAGGGGAAGCCAAGGGTCTTCTCTGACCCTGCTGGAGAGGTCAAAGGGTCACTTCCTCTGCAGTTTCCAGTTGAAGCAGTCACAAGCCCACCCAGATTCAAGAGGCGGCTCACAGACCCCACCTCGCAAGGAACGTCAAATGCAAGGAGTGTCAAAGAATATGGGGACCACGTTTTAAATCACCACAATATATAATTAGATCAATGAAAAAATATCTAAAACCTATTGTTTACTCAGAGCCGGGCACTGTGCTAAACTTACTTATATGAATAATTTTATATGTTATACACATATTTACCTTTAAAATAAACTTAACATAAACATAGAAGTAAAACCATGCAGATAAAACTTGTAGGGGCTGTGTGGCCTCTCCTGGACACACTGGTCTGGGTAATGTCCGGGTCAGAGAGCCTTCTGGGTCACAGCGCCTCACCCGGACCCCCAAGGTTGTGGTACCCACAGGCCTGTCCACTACCTGAGGTGGACCTGGGGTTTAAAGCAGCCTGACCCCCATGGTGACGGCTGTGAAACACAAGGCCACTCAGTGTTGTTAGGAGATGGGAGCAGACACACAAGGGGTGGGGAGCTGCGGGCGAGCCAAGCTGTGTGTTCCGCCTCTTCCCCACTTGGGCTTGCCCCCCGCCTTCCAGGAGGAAGGGAGAAATGGAAGTGTCCACCAAGGGGTAGCTTTACAGGAAATCACTGATTTATTGTTGTGCCTGGATGCTGGTTACTTGTGAAACCAAGATTTTTCACGAAAGTAGGAAAGACCCTATAGCGAGGCCTTCAGTCCAGGCCCAGAAAAGAGCTGGCAGGGTGACAATGGGTAAGCCCTCGGAAACCACGTCACGAGACGCATCAGAAAGGCCTTGCTTTCACTCTTTCCTATTTCAGTCTTGGTTCTGACCTTGACTGATCTTGATTCTGATTGGTATGTCCCCAGTTAGTAACATACACACACATATACTTTAATTTTTGTCTTTGTCTCCTCATAGGTGCCTGAAGTCTATTGTGGAAAGAAGTTATTATAAATCAAACCAGAAATCATTATTTAGTTTCTAGAGAACTTGACCAGTGAACATCCAGCCCAGGAGTGTGATCCACTCAGCACACATGGCTGAAATCTACCGTCCGGCAGAGCCCCGTGAGGGTCGCCCTGGGCTGTGGGCTCCGTCTGACTCCTGTCCCTGCTGTCCTGCCCATGCTCGCTGTCTGACTTCTTTTGAATGCAGCAGTGCAGGTCCCCTCTTCTCCCTTATCCGATCAAGAGACACCCTGGCTGAAGCCTGAACTCCCAGCCGACTCCATGACTTAATCATCCCAAAAAGGGGCCGCAGGCTCTGCGCTATGCCTGCCACGGGCGCAGAGCTCTCGGCTTGTCTGCTATGCAGAGCCAGCGCGACAAGGAGCTCTTCACAAAGTAACTGCTGAAACACCTCGTGTGTGCACATCCCCGAGACAGTGAACAACTCTCCAAGTAGCTGATGTTACTTTTTTATTAAGTGAGAGAGGAGCAGAACATGCGCACTACGTACTGCTGCATTTGGAAAGCAATCAGAAGACAGAAGTGAGTTGGAGCCACTTAGCTGTACAAACAATACCCGAGAAGCCTTCTCTGTGTGTCTCCTGAGGCTGGGACACTGAGGGGACTTCCAGCAGGATGTGGTCACTCATCTAAGCTTAGGAGCTCTACAAGGCGGGGTGCGAGTGAGAGGCAGTGTGGCCGGGCCTGTCACACAGTCCTCTACGCCTCGTGGCAGCTGGACTTCACCACAGACATTGTGCCCATCCAGGGCACAGTGTATATCTGGAAAGAGCAGACTGTTTTCTGTGAAAGGGAAGAGAGAGGGACAGTCTGTTACGGTTCCAGTTAAAAAGGAAAATGCCCAGCACAGATGTCAGAAGAGTGGGTGAGGGATGCTGGAGGGACTCCTGCTGAGCCCCAGAGCACAAGAGGACTCTGCAGCACCCTCTCAGCCACCCTGCCCTTGGCTCCGAGTCCAGGAGAGGGCATTGTGACCCCTACCCCTCAGCCCACAGGACTCCACGCTGTCATGCCCCCAGCACAGCCCTTTAAGGAACAGCCTGTGCAAGGCCACAATGCCCCAGGGGTGCAGGGCACCATCCCCAAGTTCCCTCCACCACCAGTGGGCCGGCATTGAGACAGGTCCAAGGGGAAGGACCCAGGGGCTGGGACCTGGGTCCAGGAAACCCTCCAGAAAGAGGCAGGATGTCTGTACTGGGGGGGTGACGAGAGGCACACCGCTCTCGCCAGAGGCTGAGACTTCCCAAGAACCAGCCAAGCCCACGGCGGGTCTGGGATTCAGCGAGCAGGGTGGACTCGGAGGGTGTCAGCTGCTTCTAACTCCCTCTGATCTGTCTGGGTGGCTGAGGCTGGGATTAAACGGCCCTTTCTCGCTGCCCAGCAAACACCCCACAGCTGAGACCTCCATCCAACAGGCAACAGTCCCCACAGTACATGGTGCCCCAATTCTCCAGCTAAAACCCCCTTATAAATTCAAATTTGTCACATGCATACACAGGCCCCCTTCCGCCCACATGCACACACACCTGGGCACACGCACAGCCCCCCAGCACTCTCACATCATGCACCCACAGGCACAGGCACAGCCCCCACCCCTCTGGCCCGCGGGGCTGTTGCCGGTCTGGCATCAGGCACATACCCTCAGTGGGTCGTGGAAGGGGCAGGTGGCCAGGTTGGGCTGAGACTTGGTGCATCTGGTTCGGCCGATCTCCACGTCCAAGAAGTAGTTCAGCCCAGCCACGACCTGTACGCGGGGAGAGCAGGACTCGCTTACCACAGCCCGCCAACTCCACATGCACCTTCCCGCTCTGGGGAGCACTCACGGGCTGCCAAAGCCGGCAGCCACCTCCTGACCGCTGGTGAGCTGCTGTGCCCCAGGCCCTTCTTGTAACCTGTTCACACAGTGGCTCCAACAAGGGTCTCCCGCAGCCCAGCTGGAGGCGAGGCAGAACAGAAGGTGGAAGCTAGGCACCAAAGTCCTGCTCACTAGGTTCAGGAGGAAGGCGCAGGTCTGGGGAGCCTGCCAGGGCGGTGCTGAATCCTGTGCCAGGGCTAGGACTGAGCTAAAGGAGGTGGTTGGGTGTGGGGTGAACGCTGTGTCAGCTCAGGAAGACCATCCCAGGATCACGTCTAAGCTAAACTCCACTCACTAGCCTCAAGCCCTGGGAATCTCCCTCCCTCGACGGAACCCAGGTCTATTTACTCACTGAGCAGTAAGAAACGAGATGCTTCTCTCACGCACACACGTGTTAGGCTGATAAAAGGCTGCTGCTGGAACGCCTATCTCTTAGGGGTGATTTTTGATGGGAATATTTCTGATGTGTGTCACCACACCTGTGTGTCTTCTACATTTGAGATGACAGGATAGAAGTGAACCCTGTCCTCACACAGGGCATCCCAAAGCCACGCTTCATCAGAGCTTGGGGAAGCACAGGACGAGAGGCCGGGGACCACACCCTACTCAGTGGAAACAGCGAGTCCTGTGATCCTTCTCGTGTCAGTTTTCCCATATGACTGCGGGCCGATGAGCTACGATGCCAAGGTAGTGTCACACTCAAGAGGAGCAGGCTGGCAGGGCCCAGGTGAGCAGGGATCACATACGTTCTGTCCAAAGGGGACAATGCCAGCCGACAGGTGCAGGAGGAGAAATGCGTGTGGTCTTGACGCAGCTTCTGAACTTTCAAGAGAAGGTGGAAAGGAGCCCCCAACACTGGCATGTAGTACTACACTTTGGCTGCTGCATGGCTACGTTCTGCTCTCCCATGAGATGCAGGCCAGCTCACCGAAATTCTAGCCTTCCTTCAAGGATGAGTACAAGGCCCAGAGCCCTTCATGACACTCCCTCCCGCCCCCTTCTCGGCTCTGATGCCTGCACTCCTTCCTGGCCAGAAACACAGGCAGGCTGGCTCGGGCAGGGGGCAGGCAGCCTCCTCCCTACTGCAGCAGGCACTCAACTACCCTGATTACTGGTGGCAGTGCGCCCATCGCAGGCGGGGGAACCAGAGGTCACAACCAAGAGCCTGTGCCCATGGATGGAACCTGCACAGGGATCCTGTCCTCCAGGATCTCGAGACAGAGGGAGATTCTCATGCAAGACCCTCTGCTCTGGGATGCACGTAGGCCACACACCAGCTCACTGACTCATGTGTTTGTTGCTAACCTCTGGGTGCTGGGGCAGCAGCGAGGGCCCCGCCTCAGGGAGGATGTTCTGAGTGTTGGCCCCTAATGCCACTGCCTGAGGAGGCCGTGGAGGCCAGGTTAGTTTAGTGGCACCTACTGAGAGGAGGCACGAAGGAGAACACACCTCTTCCACATGACCCGACCCTCACCTTGAGGAAACACCAGGCCAACCCAAACTGAGCAAGTCTGCACCACAACTAGCTGGACCCTTCAAAAGTGCCCAGGTGAGGAAACAGACTGGGGGGCTGCTGCAGAGTAAAGGAGGCTGCAGGACAGCGGCAGAGGCACCCGATCCTGCGTGTCCTGGGCTCTCAAGGACATCAGTGGGACCATCAGGGATGTCTGAATAAGTTCTGTGTCTTAGATAAGTGTCAGTGCTGATTCCTGATTTCCAAACTGTACTGTGGTCATGTAAGAAAATGCCCTTGTTTTTAGGAAATATATACTGCATCACTCTCAAAAGGTTCAGAGAAATAGAGGCTTACAAATATTTACACTCACACGTATGTGGCAAGTGAGGCGAATAAAGCAAATATGGCAAAATCCCAACATCGGAGGAATCTGGGTAAACGATCTACAGGCACTGAACGTGCTATTTTTGCAACTGCTCTGTAAGTCTGAAATTATGTCAAAATGAAAAGTTAAAAAGAGGAAAAGTGCTTAAAAAACCACTCAGTAGCAGAGTCAGGAGGGCCGCCAGGTGTGGGATGTTGTCCCTTCGCCTGTGGTCATTTAGTTGACAGCTCCCCTGAGCCCCGGGTCCCACTGGGCTGGAGCAGGGCGCTGGGGCGAGGGTTGCAGGCACTGCCGGTGACGCGCCGCCGAGGGCTGTACGGTGACAGGAAAGGCTGGGACGCGCCCGGCTGCGAAGCGCGGCCACACACCGGGCGCCAGGGCTCCGCGCTGAGCCCTCCCGCGAGCGCGGGGCCGGCGGGGGCGGGGCTGCTGACGTCGCGCAGGCCACGCCCTCCCGGGCCGAGCCTCGCCCTTCGGGCTAGGCGCCCCGGACCAGCCCACCACCCGGGACCCCAGACCCTGCGGTCCCCCGCCGCCCGGGCCCCCCGCCCCCGCGGCTCGCCGTCCCCCGCCGCCCGGGTCCTCCCCGCCGCCCGGGGCCCCCGACCCCGCGGCCCCAAGTACCCCGCCGCCCGGGTCCTCCCCCGCCGCCCGGGTCCTTCGCCCCCGCGGCCCGGCGGGACGCACCTGCTTGCGGGCGCGCACGACGCGCAGCGCGCGGCTGTGGAAGGCGTCGTTGCTGGCCTTGTTGTACTCGCTGAGCGCGAAGTCGAGCGCCTGCTGCACGCCCTGCTCGCTGATGTCCGCCTCCGAGATGCCGCCCACCAGCTGGCGCTTGCCGGCGCTCGCGGCGGCCGCGGGGCTCGCGGCCAGGCCCAGGGCCAGCGCGGCCAGCAGGAGCAGCGGGGCGCGTGGGAGCACGGCCATGGTCTGCGCGGAGGAGCACCGGACGAAGGACAGCAATGCGATCCGACCCGAGGCTTCGGGCACCCCCGGCCGGCCGCGCTTTTATCCCCTGGCAGCCCTCGGGCAGCCGGCCCGCGCCGGCTCCTCCTCTTCCGCCTCCCCACCCGCGGCCCGCCCTGCCCCCGGGCCCGCCCTCCACGCGGGCTGTTCCTCCCCTCCGCCGCAGTCCGGGCCCGCGACCCGCTCTTGCCTGCTCCTCCGTCCCAAGCCTGGCCTCCTTCCCAGGACCGCGCCTCCTGCCAGTCCTGGGCTTCCTCGTCCTGGCTCGCTCCCCACTCAGTCCCGCTCCTCCCCCGAGTCCAGGTCCCCCTTTCCAGCGCTCCAAGCCTAGCTCACCCAAATCTCACAGTGTCACCCCTCTCGGGGCCTGCAAACCCCTGAACTCTGATTCTTTCTATGAAAAGGGAAAAATAAAAGAGAAATAGGGGTCTTGGCCTCTGAGCAGAGCATTTGTTCCAAGTCTGGGGATCCTGGGAGCAACGGTGCCATTTCAAAGGCTGGGGCAGACCCCATCTGCACCCTGTTCTGGAGAACTTCTTTGCCAAACATAAATGAATGAATTAGCCTGTATTTGATAAAAGGTCATCGGGTTCTCTTTTTCACAACCCATTTACTTCTTCCACCGACAAACCTCTCTCGGGCTTCTCCCCGGGCCAGGTGGTCCAGGGCCTGTGCATAGATATGGCGTGGGTGACTACATCGGACTAGACATTGTAGAAAGTAGGTTTAATAATATTTAACCCAATACACCCAAAATATTATTTCAACATGTGCAACAGTTGTTAGATATTTTACATTCTTGTGTGTGTGTACTGTGTTTGGAATCCTGTGTGTCTGTTTTACATTTAGAGCAGGTGTCAGTTGGGACCAGCCCCATGTCAAGCGCCCTCTGGCCCAGTGTGGCTGTGTGTGGGGCAGGGGTCAGTAATGAAGATCGGGGAGTGGTAGGTCCTCTGTTGGCAGGCAAACAGAAACGGAGATGGGTGCTGCTGGATGCTGGTCGGGGAGGCCCCTTGGAGAAGACAGACGTGTAAGCTGAAACCTAAAGGACAAGAAATCCTGCTGAGACCAGGGAAAGAGCTTCAGGAAGAGAGAACGGAGGGTGGGGCTGGGCACACCTGTAGTAGAACCGGACTCCACCTGAGGTGGAGGGGTAGGGTGCAGGCAGACCCTGCCACGCGGCGGGTTGGGGGGCGGTGGAGTAAAGGGGCGGTGCTGAGGCAGCGAGTGTGGAGCAAGGGGCCACTCTTGCTTTTCCCCTCAGGGAGCCACATTCCTGGCTCTGGTCCTCTGTACACTGCTTGGAAAACTTTCTTCATTTTTAAAAAACCAACTTGAATGAGGCATAATTTACATACAATAAAAAGCCTCGTTTTACGTGTCCCGACAAGGAATTTTAGCAAATATATACACAAGTATTACCACTCCATGGAAATCTGGAACACTTCCATTACCCGGGGAGGTTTCCTAGTGCCCCTCTGCAGTCGGTCACATGCCCGCCCCTGGCTCCTGGCAATGCACAGATCTGTCCCTGGAGACTTGGGGTTGCCTGTTCTGGAGCTTCCCATAAATAGACTCATGAAGTGTGAGTGCCAATGTGTCTGGCTTCTTTCACGCGGCGTCATTTTTGAGATTCCCTCTGTCGTGGCGTTAACCTAACTGTTGGCTGTCTTTCTCCCTGGACTGAGAGGACGTGGTCAGCTGAGTACCATGTGAGCTGAGAGAGCCCCTGGCTCAGGACTGTGCAGGTCTGGGCTCTAATAAGGCCCGAGGGTTGGGGGTGGGGAGGCTATTCTCAACAGGCAACTGGCTATGTTTCTTCTCTTACCCCTACCTTCCATGCCTGAAGGGGACCCAGGGGCAAATGACATATAGTGACGGTGGCAGGCTTTGCCAGAAACACTGGGGGGCCTCTGAGCCCTTGAAGGGCACCCAGAGGAACTCTCTGGGGAGTGGACCAGTCAAGGCAATGGTGAGCCAGCGTCAGCCCAGACCCGCCTTGGTCTTGGGGCTCGGGCAGCAGGAGTCTGGCAGGCTGGAACAATATGAATAATGCATATTCATGCTCAGTGTTAGGGTGTGAGACCCTTTTGTCAAGGCCCAGTTATAACTGTAGGAGAGGAAAATTTTTCCCTTCTCTCCTTCTAGGTTCTTTGGCTGGTCTAATAATTAAATTGACATAAGACAGATTAACAGGAGAAAAACAAATTTAATTTTGTACATACAGGATCCCTCTAAAAATGTGAGACTCAAAGGCAGTCAGGCAGTTGAGGCTTGCATGCCACCCTCAGCTGAGGAAGGGGTGGGGACCTGGGGCTTCCAAGGGGAGGAGGGCAACTCTGGTGACCAGACTTCTGCCCTGCCACACAGATAGCCTTCCAGACAGGGACGTTCTCTCCAGTAATAGCTCTCTTCCTGGTACAGGCCTCCCATTTAAATTATTTTAGGCAGTTAAGGAGGAGGTAAAAAGCTCTGCCTGAGCCTGCTGGGTCTTGACTGCCTTCAGCTCAAAATCAGCCATGTGCCAAAGCAGCACATTTTGGAGCGGCGTGTTCTGCTCCCCTCACAGCCAGCCCGACAGCAAGTGGAGGGCCTCTAGGAAAGCCAGGGTAGCCCGCTGGACGCACCAGGTGTCAAAGGGAGGGCATTGCAGGGCGGTGAGGGACAGGGCTTCCATGCTTTCTCATGGTAGAAAAGAGGGAGAGAAACACAGAGCAGGGAAAGAGGGGGCTGCCCCTGGCCAGAAACTTCTGAACAGAGTGATTATCTCTGAAGGGTGGGAATCGGTTCTCATTCTGGTTTCCCCACCCATACTGGGCAGCTGGGCATCTAGTCCAAGGAGGGTATGTTGTGTAGAGAGTAAGCTGAGATATAAGGGACTCTCTCATCTTCTGTCGTTAGGAGGGATGTGCAGGGTACCCAGGTAGCCAGAGCATGGAGCTAAGTGTGAGTATGTTGGGCGGAGGCGGTTTGGATGGTGACACATGCTGCTGTGTCTGGATTGCACCGCTTCTTATGCTCCTCTGTTGGGATGCTGGCATGTGCTGCAGGGAGGGCCAGGCGTTTTGATACAGAGACATCTCTAATCCCAACATAGGGTGCCCACGGGAGCTACCAGAGCAAACTGCAGTACAGTCTGATAAGAAGTGGAACGCTGGGATGAGGCTGCACGTCTGCTTCAGCGGTCTGAAGGACGAATCTGGAGAGGTGGGCTACTTTGCTAACTGTAGTCCCTGGGGGTCAGAACCAACAGAGATGAGCAGGCTTCAGCGGTACTGGTTAAGCACAGTTTAAAATGATGAAGCAGCCCGCGCGCTGATTACTGTAGCTTACAGCTTTGGGGATAAGCTAGCAGGGACCCAGAGAGAAACAGAGAACTCAAGATCATAGCATGGGCCTCCAGCACCCATGCATCAGGGAGGAAGGAGCATGGCTGCCCAGGAGGCGAGCTTGTTTCCCTTCTGCAGGATGCAGAGAAACCCGTGTTCCCACAAGGCCGTGTATGTGACGGTGGGTCTCGTGATGTGAATTTCTATAGTGAGAAATTAAGGTGAAGGAATGATGGATATTCTTTGTAATATATAAACAATAATAAGTGGATATTAAATAATGCTGTAATGAATAAATGACCGAGCACATAAAACGTCACCTAAAGTGACGAGCCATCATATCAAATTGGCCAAGAGTTGAGATTCTGAACATTTGGGCTTTGAGCAATTAAAACTTGTGTCCACAATAGTGGCTTAGCCTGAGCAAGGCATGGGTTTTGGTGGCGTCTTAACATGGAAAGATTGAGAACCTCTTTTATGGGATGCACTTGGTTCTCTGGGGTCAAGCTCTGAAATGCCTGGCACACACCTTCCCACCTTCTCCCCCTGCCCACTCTCAATTCAGGGGCTGTGGGGACGCTTCTGCACCATGTGCCAATGTTGGTAAAGTCTCAGGGCTCTGATGGGGATCGATCAGTACGATTTCATATCAGTAGGAAACTGCGATGCTCATGGGAAAGTCTGTTGGCAGCCCCTGGGAGGAAGATGCACGAGAGCACAGTGGCCAATATCTGTTTTGCACTTAACGGGGTAAAAGAGAATCCTTTCGGCAGCTTTTGCTCTCGGTCCAATATGTAAACAGCCTCATTGCTTTGTATTACAAGTTACCATTTATTCTCACAAGCAGCCGTTTACAAGAGCAGCTCTGGTATCTGAAGCAGCATAGCCAGGGGCAGGATCAGGGAGAGGGTGTCCAGGGACATAGGTGGGTGACTTGTGCAGCTGGGCGCTCTGCTGTCTTTCTGGGCCTCAGCCCTGGCCACAAGAAAACAGGATGGCTCTGAGTCAGGTTGAGTAATCCCCTTGGCATCTCTGGGTGGTCAAAGTTTCCTCTTCAAATCCACAGTGTGGTCACTGCTCTAACTTCCCTCTCAGTGTTTGTGTGACCTTGAATTCTAGTTCCTTCAGCAATCTGTAGTAGGGCAGCAGAGGGATTCCTCTTCCTGCCAGGGATAGCATTAGAACTGATGCAATAAATGTTGAAGCTGGAGCTCAGAGGCCACTAAGGGCAGCCCTACCCTCTCGATGGTGCCCCCTGCCTCCTCTTCCTGCCAGTCTCAGAGGATAAGTGTCAGAATAATATTTAACACTAGAAGCTAGCCAGGCCAGTGCTCCACCCTACCCCAGATTTTGCCTGGAACATGGTGATAATACTTTTGCCAAGTAGGAGCCTATAAGACTTGGGGAGAGGGCAGGTGGAGAGGGGCAGATGGGGAGGGGAAGGTGCAGGCAAGGCAAGGAGGTGGTGGGAGATGCATTCTCCCCAACATTTTATTATGAAGATTTTCAAACATGCAACAAAATTAGAAGAATTTATAGCAAACACTTAAGGTACTCACCACTAGATTCTACCATTAATATTCTACTTTACTTACTTTATCACATGTCTATCCACCTGTCTATCTTTCTCTTCATCCATCAGTCCATCTTTTTTTGATGCATTTCAAAGTAAGTTGTAGACATCTATGTACTTGACTCCCGAATACATAAGCATGCCTAGCAGTAGCCAGAGGTCGATATTTATTTACAGTTTTTTTACTGTAAAATTTACCATAGTGAAATGCACAGAGCTTAAGTGTACATTCAGGTAATTCTGACAGATGCATACCCCTGTGTCACCCAAACACCTATCAGGTGCAGAATGTGACCAGCACCCCTTCCCAGTCAATGTGGGCCCTCATCGCCAGAGACAACGCTGCACTGATTTCTTTTTTCATTATAGGTTAGTTTTGTCTCTTCTAGAAGTTCATATAAACGGAGTTTTACGGTATGTAGACTTCTCTGTGTGGCTTTTTTCACTCAGCTTTGTGTTTTCTAAATCCATCCCTGTTAAGTTGTATATTCATAAGCCAGCCTCGATTGCCACAAGGAGCCCCCTCCAGCAGTGTCTTAGCGGAGCGCAGCCCATCTGCCCTAAACGAGGAGGACTCTCGATTCCTGGGGATGTTTCCTGCCACTTCTCCGCCTTTTTCCCTTTAAACTGGAACAACTTCCCTCCTTTCCCCTCCCCTGTTCACGCCTGCCTTTTTCCTTCCCCCCTCCCTCCCCTCACCCCTCAAAGCTAGTTTTAATTTTTGAAAAAAAGTTTCTGCCATCAGTAGAGGCAAACTTGATTTTAAAGGACAAAGAGCAGATTTTTCCAACTCCTCCTCATATTTGAAAATAAAAGTTCTTGTTTTTTAAAAAATCAAATTAGTACAATATGTTTGTTATAAAAAGAAATAAGAAAACAAAGAACAGATGAAGAAGCTCAATTCCGTGTGTGCGCGCCTGCGTGTACCTGAGTGCACGTCTGTGCTGTTCACCACACCGAGGCCACGCGGCAATCATAACTCAGTGCTGCTTTTTTTTCACTGTCATATCATGAACATTTCTGATTGTGTTATGGTCTTTGAAAGCTCTGTTTTATTCCCTGTTCAACTCGTTATTCCATAGTTAAATTTTTTCTTTAATGCTAGACTTTTCGGCTGTTCTTGGGATTTTTTTTTCCCTCTATAGTGAGTAATCCTGTAATACACACTATTATAGGAAAAAAGTCTTGGTGAATATTTTGGATTGTTTTCTTCCTAGAATTGGAATTATTGGGTCAGAGGCTACAAAGCTTTTTTGGATACAGATTGCCAAATAGTTCTCCAGAAAGAAATGCCTGACTCAGTTCTAAGCAGTGAAGAGGCAGTTCTAGTGGTCATAAGCAGCATTTTGTGCTTTATTTTATTTGCAAATATTTACAAGTGGAATTGTCGTCGATGCTGGCATGCTGGGCCTGAGACCCTCGGTGGAGCCTTCTGAAGGGTGTCTTCGTCCCATTGCTGGAGCCTATGGCTGACTCACGTCATGGTAGATCCACCTTGCACTTATTTATCCTCCATGGAAAATATTATCAATTCCACGTCCATGCTATTTATTATTTGATCAATTCAGTAAATGTTCATGGAACAAATTGTTGATGCACATGATGCGTAACCAATCTATAAATGAAAATTGGGGTGAGTTTATTCTGAGCCAAAATGTGAGGACCATATAGCCTGTACACCAAAGAGGCGGGGTGTCCAGGGTGGTGCATACGGTCACAGAGCATGTGTCCCACGTGATTGGATTGTCCCTTTTATAGTAGTGAGATGGCGCTGTCGGCACAGTGATTGATGGACAGCAGGTAGCAGGTCTGCTGTCTCAGTGGACACGGCAGGGTGGCAGGTCTGTTGTCTTGAGCTGGGTGGTCACAGAGTGGGTGCAGCAATCAGTTCCTAGTCTAGGGAGAGATGCTTAGCCTTAAGGAAGTGCCAATGTGGGGGAAGCTGCATCTTTACCTTAAGGGCATTTGTTCTTGTCTGTGGACATAGCAAATGCTTAAAGCAGATGTGCAATGGATGCTCAACGGCCATGGCACGCCCTTTTGGAAAAACAAAGTTAGGCTAAATTAGGTTTACACCAAATGACTGCCTCATATACTCCAACATCTGACATCACGTTGACAAATAAAAATGGCAGGCAATAGGATGTTGGAGTATATGAGGCAGTCATTTGGTGTAAACCTAATTTAGCCTAACTGACTTTCCATTAGCATCTGAAGTGGGGGGGGGGCAGTCTTGTAGGACTGAGCTCTTAACCTGTGGAATCTGATGCTATCTCAGGGGTAGATAGTGTGAGAATGAAGTCAAATTGTAGGACACCCAACTGGTGTTGGAGCATTGCTTGGTGGTGTGGGGAGAAAAATCCCACACTTTTAAATTGGTGACCAGTATCATTAATTGGTACCAGAATCCTACCTCCAAATCCATCTGATTGCCTTTCCACTTGGGTGGCCCAAGACACCCCAAGCTGCCCATGCCCTAAGCGACACTGTGGGTTTAACCCTCTCCCTCCCACGCTCACGGTGTTCTCCATTTCAGTAAGGGCTGTTTCTTAAAGGTCATCCTCTCAGCGAGACCTTCCTTGACCCCACTCTTTAAAGTTGTGACTGCCCCCTCCCCCACCCGACTTCTCCACCTTGCCATCTTCCTTCCCTAACTTATTTTTTCCATTGCACCTTCTGATTGGCTGGATGCATATTTTCCTTCTTTTCTGTCTCTACCCACTAGAATGTACACTTGATATTTTTATCAGTTTTGTTCACTGCCTTTCCCAGTGCCTGGCACATAATAGGTGTTGGTAAGTGTTAGCTGAATAAATGGATGAACTGGATTAGTGCTCTTAAGCTCATTTTTGAGAAAGTGATGTCAACATGTCCTCCCATTATAGTTTAGGTCTTATCAAATAGGAGTTAATTATTTCAGTAAGACAGGGAAGGGAGAAGACCCAAGGGATGTGGAAAACAATAAGTAAAAATGAAAACAGTACATTACCTCATTTGTTTTTAGTGTCTCAGAAATTATAGGAAATGAAACCTATAGAGAGAGACCAGGTTTATATTAATGAGGTAAAAAGGAGGCTGACGCAGGTATCTAGGCAAGTCAAGGTCTGAATGCACCTGTTTGGAAATAGCTGGTAATTAAAGCGTGATTCCATTCTTCTCTGGCTCTTACTCATCCTCCACAGAAGCATGCCTGAGGGACTTCGTGAGAATGAAAATGCTTTATGTTGAACTATCTTTATCAGTCTGAAGTCGAAGGTTAAAAGGTTGTAGGAAAATGAGAACTAGAAGGGAAACTGCAGTTCTACGGGACGTGTCAACCAAGCCGTTTCCCATGTCAGGCAGTCCTGACTGATTTATGTCTGACTTGTTCAAAAAAAGGAATGTTTTGCAAAGAAGAATGGGTGTCAGCCCGAGTCCCCTCCCAGACAGTGACTCTGCCTGTAGCGTCACCATTTGGGTCCAAGCTCCCTTGGCCACAGTGGTATGGTACGCTCACACCCACAGCACCTGTGTTCCTGTGCCTGCGGACACAACACCCTGGTCCGTTTGCAAGGTGGCGAAGAAATCAATAGAAAACAGAGCTATTTGGGAAAGCTGGGATACAGGTCAAAAAACTAGTGTAAAGTTAAAGCCCAGAACAGTTTTATGTGGGGAGGAGACTGTATTATACTAATGTAGGTGTCCAGTACATTCCTCTGGTTCAGTGAGCTTGCGGGAGTCAAGAGAAAAATAAAATGAATAAGAAAAATAAGAGAGTTCAATTCACCTTCAGTTTTTCCATCTCTAACGCTCTTCCCTTCTTTATGTAGATCTGACCTATATTGTTTCTCTTCTTTCTGAAGAACAAGTCATTTGTGGCACATTAAGGTCCTGGAAGCCCCACTCATGTAGCTGAGGCGTGACACTTCGTCACAGAGGCTAGGAGTTAATTTCTTCAGGGTGATAAAGAAAAGTCAGTCCAGTCCTTAAATTGCTGCTGTCCTGCCCAAAGGGACAGAACTCTGGGCAGAGAGGAGGGAATGGCTGGGGGTCGTCAGACTCTTCTCCTGAGTGCCCTTCACTCACTCGGGTTTGAGAAAGGGATGTGGTGTTTGAGACTTTTTATTTAGAAACATTTCAAAATTATAGAAAAGTTGCAGAAATAGCGGGCGGTTTTCTGTGCATTCTTGGGTAGTCTCTCATCCCCAGTTATTCAATCAACCACGAATGTGGGTGTTGTAATGATGGTACTTTGTGGATGTGGTTAAAACTCGTAATCAGTGGACTCAAAGGAGCGGAAGTAGCCCAACTAACCCAGGTGGGCTTGATTGAGCTGGTCCATGGCCTTCAGAGCAGAGTTGAGCTTCCCCAAGGAAGAGGAAATTCTGCCAGTGGACAGCGGCTCCGGCCTGCACCAACTCTCTTTCTCTGGTTGAACCCTGGCTGACCCGCACCCAGATACCAATTGTAAGCATTTGCTTTATCTCCCTTCTATAGATACACACACATGTATACATATTACACCAACATAGACAGAAAATGGAAAGCTCGAGTCTAGCCAAACTGGCCAACTTGCCCAACTGGTTCAATTGGCCCTTGATTCAAAAACAGCTTTACGGTGCCACTTAGCTTTCAGTGATCTTGTTTTCCCTTTGAGTTTTGGAGTTCAGTTTCTTACTATCTTGCCAAATCTTTGATGCTTTTAAGAAGTAAAAAAAGGATTTTATGGTCAGCATTTCTGGTTGTTTCTAGTGGGAGTTTGGCTTGATCCCTACCCTGCCTTGTTCCTGGCAGTGGAAGTCCTTCCCGGATTGTGCTGGGCGTGGCTGAACTGTGCACTGAGAAGGCAAAGGGGAGTGCAAGGGCCGCGTGGCGCGGCGGTGCGTTTCCAGTCCCCCACACTCCAGGAGCAGAGCCGCGAAGGCTCCCCTGAACGAACTACGAAAACGAGGCTGCATGAAACTTGGCAGGAACGTATCTGAAAGTTTCTAAGAAATATTTTCAAAAGAATTTAATTTTCTAACTGCTAATAAATTATTTTGAAATTTCAAAACTTTATTCAGAAATTACTTTTCCAGCAAACTCGGCCACCCAGGAATCCAAGAGTGAGTATAAAATGGCTATACATCGTGTAGTTTGATGGCGAAGGTGTTGTCACATTATTTAATGTACTTTATTCACCAGAAAGTCCTTAAGGCCTCATGCAGAGCTGATTAACTCTTATTTTAAACACAATACAAAGAGACCTTTCTCTGATTTTCTAGCCCTATACCCTTAGAAACAATAACTTGAAAGAAAACATGCATTTTGAAAGGTGGGCTCATTATAAGAGCCAGGAATGGCATCTCAAATATAAAATTATACTTACACATAACATGTTATAATTATAATTACTTGCTGACCCTTTTGAGAGGGTTGTAGAAATTATGGCCCTCTACATCTAAATGATTCTGCCTAAGAACAAAGTACCTATAAGAAGAGGACTTTTCTTTTCTTTTTTTGTGTAATCACAACGTAATGATCAAATTGAGGAAATTTACCACTAATACACTATTATTCCAATAGTGCTTTTTTCAAATTCTTCTAATTGTACCCAAAATGTCCATTACAGCCTTTGCTCCCATCTGGTCCAGGATCCATTCCAGGATAATACTTTGCATTTAGTGTCATGTCTATTTAATCTGGAACAAGTGCTGTGCTTTTATTTGTCTTCCATGTCATTTACCCTTTTGAAGAGTACAGGGCAGTTTTTTAATAATAATATTCTATATATGTTATTACATTACAATTATTTGGGTCTGTCCAAGATTTCTTAACAATCAGATTCAAAGTAAACACTTTTGGCAGAAGCACCACATGGTGAGGCTGTGTCCCTCTCAGGGCATCATGTCAGGAGACACATGAAGTGGGTTTGTCCCATCCCTGGTGACATTAACTTCGATCATTTGTTTAAGGTAGTGTCTGCCAGGTTTCTCATTATATCTTACTCCCTTTGTAATTGATAACTTATCTCTGGGGAGAAACTTTGAGACTATAAATATCCCGTTCTCCAAACACTTTCTCTGGTGGTGGTTTTTAGCATCTGTTGGTGATTCTTGTCTGAACCTATTGTTATTATGATGATGTGATTGCCTTCTAGGCTTTCAAAATGCAGCTCTCAGCCTGGGCTCCTGCCTGCAGCAACTGTCAGGTGAGCTCTGCCTCCAAGGCTCACCTCAGAGAGCCCAGAACACTGGGCTGCAAGGGAGGTAGGGGCGTGACAGGTCAGCAAAGATATGCTGTGCACTTCCTTCCTTCTGAGCAATATGTGAGGCTCTTTGGGGGAGTTTTGTTAGGAAGCCCCTTTTCAAGACCAGAGGGTCCGCCAGCAAATGCCACTTTTAATGGCACTTTTTTGCTTGAACCATCCGTCAAAGATATAGGCCTTCAACACGCCGGCTGGGGGCCGGAAGTGGGTCATGACAGTAGTTTAAATTTGGAAGCCAGTGCTATGCCTGAACATGCCAGTGGAATTGACTTGAAAAGTGTGTATTTAAGAGGGACTGGTGGTTGCTTGTGTCTGGGCAGCCTGACCCTGAAGAGAAGTCAGGAAGAATCCCAGGGGGCCCCAAGGAGAGGGCCTGAGGGCTGACTGTCTGGGACAGCCCAAGGCACCCACACACCAGCCAGGCTCAATTTGTTCTTGCCTGCTGCTGCCTGCTGCTGAGCCACACCAGAGGGTCCCTGTTCCCGGAGCACCGAGGTGGAGGAGGACCTGATCTTGGGGACTGACTATAGGCCGTTACTCCCTCCTTCCCCCACCCCATCCCACCCCCCTCCAGCTTCTGCCATCCATGATCTCTGTGCCCTGCAGGAGTGGGCAGAACTGCCCCCATAACCTCACTCTGGGAGCAGGGACTCTCTCTTTTCGTCCCCTCTGGGGACAGGACAGGGGCGGTGGCCCGCAGCCTGCCTGAGAGTTGTGTCTCTGAGAAGGCTCACACGGGGTCTGGCCAGTCGTTCTCAGCCTGGTCACAGAGCAGGGCCCTCTGGGTGCTGTTTGAGGTCGGGAACCACCCCAGAGTTCCTGGTTACCCGCGAGGTGGTGTGGCCCAGGTGTCCATAGTTTTCAGTCTCCTCAGGTGATTCTGGAGTGATGTGATGAGCACAAGGGTCACAGGCTAAAGGTCAAAGCACATGCTGCATGAGCCAGGGAGTTAACCCCCTCAGTCTAAAATCCCACTGAGGTTGTCACGATCAAGGAAGTGAGTGACTTCTGGCTTGGATTTCTTTTAAACTCCTGCCCAGGTGGACTCAGGTTTCATTTGAGGTGCTCCCAATCCCTCGGTTGGGGCAGGAAGTGAGCGGCAGAGGTGGGATGGACTCAGGAGCCCTCCGGAGCAGGGGTGAGGCTGTGGCTATAGGCCACTGCGTGGACACAAACACCACACACAGCTTGGCTGAAGTTTCCAGAACAAGACAATCTTTGCTAACATGTTAACAATTCAGACACCCACATCCTACCGTATATTTTTACTTTTACAAAAAGCCACCACTTACTGAATATTGGCTGCAAGTCCTGTGAAAATTGCAGACAGCCGGACTCACAAGTCCATGCTTCTCAGAGCATGTGGCCATGGGGGCATCAGGACTAGCCTCGGTGGTGTTCCGACTCCAGGCACATGTTGTCTCAGATAGCTGCTCGTCTCTGTTAAGAAGTCAAACGCCCAGCAAATCTTACTCATAACTCATGAGTCAGAAGTCCTCATTCTGATCCTGTTTGTGCAGACCCAAGCTGCCTTGCCTGGGGAGCGGTCCAAGGCTGTATGGAGCTGTGAGGCCAGGGATCTGCGGCAGCAAAGGCTATCCTATGAGTATGTGGGTTTCTTCCTAAATCGCCACCACAATGCTTAGGAAATTTAACTCCCTCTCCCCCTGAGGCTATGAGAATGGGTAGAAACAAGTAGTGATGCAGGTTGAGGAAGTGGGGATGACTTTGCTGGGGTAGGGTGGGGATAAAGGGGAGGAGGCAGGGGTGGGGGACGGTGCAGGGCAATGAAAGCTGTCAGGTAACTGCGACTGCCAGAGTGTCGGCACTGTACCAGGTCCTTTCGTACATGCTTCCTCATTTAATTTTCAGACAATCCTGGGAGACATGACCTCCGTTTATAGATATCTAAATGGAGAGTTGGAGAGGTCAGCATATCCCCCACACTCATTTAGTCAGAGAGGGCATGTGAACCAAGTCTGTTCCTTTTCTGTGGAAGTGGGAAGTGGGCTGGGTGTGCAGACCACAGGGCTAGGTAGTGACAGGTGAGGCTGAATGGGGAACAGAGAAGGGAGTAATCCATGTAAAGCTGGGGACCCCATGAGCATGCACAGTGGGGCAGGAGCTGGGAGGGGAGTGACAAATAAAAATGACAAGTAATAGGATATATTGGAGTAAACGAGGAAGCCATTTTGTGTAAACCTAATTCGACCTGACCTTGTCTTTCCAAAAGGGCCTGACCGTGGCCGTTGAGCATGCATTGTATATCTGCTTTAGAGATTCCCCATGGCAAGAGCAAAGGCCCTTGAGATAAAGGTGCAACTTCTCTTCCCCTCCCAACATTGGCATTTCCTTAAGGATTAAGCATCTTTCTTTGGGCTAGGAACTGATTGCTTGCGGCGCCCGCCTGTGACCACCCAGCTCAAGACAATAGATTTGCCGCCTGCTACGCCCTCGGAGATAGCAGACACTACCTGCTGTGCCCATCAAGTGCGGCGCCCACAGGGCAATCTTGTGACTATTGTGGGAGGGACACTTCAATCATATGTGAAACACCCTCTTTGAGGGTATATAACCACCCTGTGTACCCCCACTTCTTTGGAGTGCTCTGTTCCTTTGTGGAAAGACTCTCCCGGGTTATAATCCTCAGATTTCAGCTCAGAATAAACTCACCCAAATTTTCATTTATAGATTGGTTATGGATTATTTTCGTCGACAGGAGCATGCGTGTTCACCACGCACAGACACCCTGAAAGCCCTCGGCCTGTCGTCACCTCTCGGTGAGTGCCCAGCCGGCAGGCCTGCCATCACTCACACTTGCCTCTCAGGGTCACTCCGTCGTTCCAGCCCTGGAGGTCTGCAGCAGAGCTAAACAAAGTGCAAACACACTCAAGGCTTCGGTGTTGATAGTTCAAGAAGAAGAAAACAATGAGCGCTGATAATACATTTTTTAGTGATACGATCATTGGTGGGTATGGAGATCCTGACCTGAGGGAGTTTATGAAAACAAAATAAGTAATTGACAGGAGAGAGGGCTTCTTGGCTCAACTGTGGAATCCTTTGGGGATTCTAAAGCTGATTTCTTAAGCAGTCTGAATTCTCAACATTCAGTTGGGCATTCCTCATTAACTGGCCTGGAAAAATGCAAGCTTTGTTCCTCCCAGAATTTAAATTTCTCTTCCTGAGAACAGAAGAGTGTAGAATAAAGGACTGTATTGTCAGCCAACTCTCTCATACTTAAGACTGAGGGGAGGCATCTCAGGCCTGCTGGCCCTGCTGCTGGACTGGATGGGGAAAGAGCAGCATCTAGAGCACGTTGGAAAGGGCTTCCCTGTGTGCAGGAGCTGGACTGTGGTGTGAGGTCTGGGAATTGGGCTGGAATTGGCTGAATACACAACTCTCTTGTAAAATGGGGTCCAGACGCTGGCCTTTGTTTCTCCTCTGCTTCATGCTGCTCACACGTTCACGAAGTGCGCGTGTTCACCAGACAGTGGTGGCCTCTCTTTGCTGGGCTCCAGAGAAATAAGCATGTCTTTCCACCACGGAAGGGGATTTCCTAGGCTCCTTCAATTCCTGCACCAGGCACAGCAGGCCTGCTTCCCGCTTCCTCTTTCACTTCCTCCCTGAGGGACTGCAATAAAGGGCCAACCCCTCCCACAACCTAGAAGGAAGTCTAATCCTTCTGCTTTCTCCTTTCACTTCCTGCTCTGAGCCCTGAGCATACTGCGAAGGACTGACTTGAGGGCGGACTGGCCACTTTCCCTGTGTTTACTGAGAGGACCAGGCAGTCCAGATGGAGGGGGAGGGGCAGCAGCGTAGGGTCTGCAACTTGGAATTTACCAGAAAGACTTACCCTAGAGGGTGTTGGGAGCTCGTCCAGAAGTGGGCAGGCACTTCACCTACCTTTTGGCCATCCGTCCCTGTGCGTGCCTCCTTGGAGAGGGTCCGAGGGAGGAGGGAGGGAAATAGTGTGATTCAAGGGGAACCCTGTGTGGAGTCTGTCACACAATCTCTCCTGGGAAAATGGGGCTCGAACATCGCTAGATGACAGATAACAAGATGTTGTAACATAGAGGCTGCCCCTGTGCTGCGGGACCAAGACAGGGAAGCCAGTGAGAAAACAACCTCTGAACTGAACCCATCCCTGCTAACAACTGGAGATAAGACTCTGGTGACAAGGTGGGCAGAGCAGGTGAGCAACGCCCCAGACAGGACAGCAGGTACAGTCTAACCCTGTGTGCGGGGCTGTAGACTGTGACTTCTCAAACTTGAATGTGCACATGAACTGCCTGGAGAGCTTGTTAAAATACGAGTTCTAAGGCAAACCTGAGATTCTGCATTTCTGACACACTCCCAGGTAGTGTTGATGCCAGACTGTGGACACACTGAGCATCAGAGCAGTGGATGCAGACACGGGGCATGAACTGCAAGCAGGATCTGAGCGACGTTGAGTCAATCTTTGGCCTCGGTCCAGGGGGTTTGATATGCTTCCTGTTGGATGAATGACTAGGGTCCTTGTTTGGCCAACACAGAACTTCGAGGCAAATGTAAACAGGACTATGTGGCTGGAGCTGAATGCCAACGTGTCAAATGTGCAGTGTCCAGCATCTAGCTAGTGCCGTCAGCAAGCAGAAGTGAAATCTGTCCAACTACTGCACAACACAGATTGTTTCCACACATTTCGCTAAATAGCATAAAAGCAGTGACTTCCACTTGGTCGTTACTAATGACTCTGAAGGCTCCAGTCGCTTTAAATCTGATGATCCTGGTTCTTTCAGAAATGTATTAAGAAAAGAAAAAAACCCTTTCAGAGTAGCCTAGTGAGCTTTTTGCTACCTTATGCTAGTGAAACAATCTTAATGTTTTAGATTCTTAGACAAACTTATTTTTTTAAAGATTAAAGCAATATTTTATTACTTTAAGTTTATTTTCTCATTATTCAAGGTCAAAAACAACAGACAAAAGCTTCAAGTTAAATATAAAAATACAACAAACCAGTAACATATCATTCTCTTAAGGGATAGAAACTGTCGAGGAGCTTTCTATATTTTTTTACAGTTTTATTGAGAAATAATTGACATACATCACCATATAAGTTTAAGGCACATGGTGTGATGGTTGGATTTACGTACATTGTGAAATGGTTGCCACAATAGATTCAGTTAACATCCATCTTCTCATACAGATGCAATGAAAACAAAGGAAAGAAAAAAATTTTCTTGTGATGAGTACTCAGGATGAACTCTCTTAACCTCTGTCCTATCGATCCTGCAGCGGCGTTAGCCACGTCATCACTGCATACATGACATCCCTGGTTCTTGTTTGTCTTATAACAGGAAGTTTATACCTTTTGGCCACCTTCATCCTAAATATTTTATTTTACGTTTCTGCACTGGACACTTGCAGCTTTAATGTTTAATTGCTGTCTAGTGTCTGAGCCAGCTTCCTCTGTGGGGCATCCCCTTGTGCATGTTATGGAGAAAGTCAGAGCTCCACCCCTACTAGACAAGCGGAGAAAGCCAGACACCTCTTCCTGCCTCCTGGAGGGTAGGACACAGATGCCTGTCCTTGGATACGCCAATAGATGCTTCGATTCTGCATTTTAAATTGGAAATAGGTATACAAAGAGACAAGGACAGTTTAAAAGGAAGTGGGGCCATGCAGTGTCCATGTCTGTCTTGGCAAAGTAGATGGGCTTGCATGCTGGCCATCACTCCATGGTGCTAATGGCACCGTCTACTGCCTGGAGGTGGCAGGAGCTGCGGCCCTAACCAGGTGCTTCAGGAAGTGTGATCTTGTGTTCAGCTTCCCTGATGCCCCTCAGTCTGTGTTCATTTTCCGAGCCGGGCTATCCAGGTTGCCCCTAAGTTTGTGAACCACCTCACCTCCTTCAGATGAATCCCTTTTCTCTCTGAAGTCAGTTAGACTTGGTGTCAGTTGCTCGCAGTTCCCTGTGCTCCTCTCCTCTAAAGAATCTCATTACGGATATAAAAGCCAAACATTATTAGCTTCCTCACTTTTTCTACCACCAATTGCTGATTCAGGAACTTCTGGCACTTTTGATAATCTTCAGTAAAATGACATTATAGCCATTATAAGCTATAATTAGAACATAACTGCATGTCATTTGGTTGTAACTCCTAGAGCATGATTTGTGAGTGCGTATTAAGTAATTTAATAAGTGTCTTCTTCAACTGCTAAGTGCCAATTTACTGGAGGCCACCCAGCCAGCAGGGCATTGCTCCATCCGCTTAAGATCCAGATACTCTAAGTCCAAGACAGGAGCAGTGAAAACACCAGCGCCTTCAGCCACAGTGTTCTTTCACTCCATCGGACTACTTTCTAACACCAACTATAGAAGATAACAAATCTCCCCAACTTAGCTGTTGGGCGTTCATCAGGATTTCATTGGCAGACGCATCAGGCACACTGACACTGATGTTAAACTGAATCATTACAATGCTGTCTGACATGTGATCGACTATATCCTGTAATGAAACTTAATGGCTCACTGACTTTCTCAAATAGATGCCATGAAAGTGCCCATGGGTTTTAAGGCCAAGAAACAAAAGGGAAGAGGAAATTACATTGGCATTTACTGTACGTTTTCAATTTCCAGCACCCTTTGGTACAAGTGTGGCATTGACAGTATGAGCAATGTGGGCTGAACTGGGAAGATCTTGTGTTTTAAGGCTTGTCTTCTCTTTCCTCACTCAAGTGCCTCCAAGAACAATGGAAATCCAAGACAAAGTCCCCTTGAATCAGAACTGTTGAATCACAAATGTCATGTTCCTACTCCATCGGTAAAGGTGAACAGCTAATTGCCATTAATTGCATTAATTGGAAGTTACTCATTTGAAAGTAAAAATTAAGTCTAATGTCAGGATCTAACACTGAATGCCTTTAATGCCAGAATCCTGTACCAAATTCCTCCGTTGCTTGATGAGGTAACCGAAGGAATGTTTGAAACTTCTCCAAAGCCTGGTTTAATTAAGGGTTTAGGAAATGCTGATTGGGCACACATGGAAGTTTCATGAAGTCATGCACACACACACACACACACACACACACACACTCACACACACGCTCTCGTGGAGAGCTGGAGGGGTTGGGCCTTCTCAACATGGATGTGCTCCCATCTAGGAGGTATGCCACTTTTACGTGGTCTGTTCCACATGGCCTATCCACTTCGCCTCCTGGGCATCTGGCTTCCCACCTGTGCTACATGGAAACGTGAAACTGAGGCTTGGGCAATACTGGCCCCATCGGTTAGACAGTTCCAGAAGTCCCAGACAAATTTTGTTTGTCTAAATGAAGAAACTGAACAGTTAAGGTCTTTGGAAAATTATGGAAGCTTTGAGATTCGTCCCTAATAAAAGCTGAGTGGACACGGGCTTCACAGTGTCTCTGTAATTCAGGGATTTCTGGAGCCGGCTGCGTCTGAGACCTAACCTGAACCCTGAACTTGATCCTTCCTGTCGTCTAATCTGACTGCTGACATGGCTCAGCCGCTCAATGAGTCAGGAACACAGCACAAGGGGCGAAAGCAGAGAAAGAAGGTCAAAAACCCAGACCTTTGAATTGGCTGGGACGTGGGAGCATGTCAGGCATTATAACAGTGGGAAGACGAGCCAGGACATGCCTGACTCCTGGCCCACCTCTTTCTTCATGCCAGCAAGTTGTTATCATTGAGGGGAATGATCTAAGAACCTTGGAAATTGGGAGTCGAGAGAAAAGAGTGTAGGTGAAGCCAAGCGTGTGCATGTTTCTTGTTGGCAATTTCATTGAAATTTCTGTTATCTGTGCTCTGGCTTATGCATAATGTGATTTGAAATGGGGACTTTACCCATTTCTTGTCAATAGCTCTGTTAGCGAGTTCTCATTCTTGCAATCATGAAGAAAAAGTAAACTTCTTATCTGCATTTCACTTCTCTGAATTCACTTTCTTTATCCTTTTATGTCTTTCTCCTAAATGCTCCAAAGAAAGAGAAGAGACAACCCAGCTTACAGTAGCAGTTGTGTTTACCGGGGCTGGGTGCTGAGAGCATTGCCTCTGTGCAGGCCAGAGACGTCGGGCAGAGCCCACTAAGCAGTGTTGATGGCTACAGAGATTACGGACAAGAAAGAAAAAACTCTACTTCAGCACTGAGGGAAGTGATTCAAAACACACTGCGTGTTCTTCTTGTGAGATGAGTGAGCTACATGGTATTTAGGGAACAAAGTATTTTTTGGCGGGTCACGTCTCTGAACTCAAGGAAAAGGCCACAGGGAGGAGGCCAGCCTGGATTTGCGAAATATGTTCTGTACACATTTTTGGTAATGCATCTGCAGGTTAAGCGGACACGTGTTACTGTGGTGTTCAACTGTTGGAGGTGGTCATTCTCATTTTCCTTAGGATGCTGTTCATCATCGTATTCATACTAACTTCCTTCAGGCGTTGCCTGGGACTGTGTTAGTGCTCAGGATCCTGGGATTGCCAGCACCATAGATTTAAGTCTATAGCCAGCTGCCCCCGCCACATCAAGCCGAGGATACCCACTGTAGCAGATGCTGCTGGTGCCCTGCCCAGGCCCTCTCACTCAGCTGGTGCACTTGTCCCCAGCTCCTGCGGATGTTGAATGTCAAGAGCTCTCACCTGCTCCTCTCCTGAGGGATGGTACTTGGCTGAGGGGAGCTGCTTCACCCAGATAGGCCTGGGTGATGGGCCCTTGGCCAGTAACCGTCTGGGGTAAAGAACTTGTTCCACAAGAGGGGCAACCTTGTGGTGCCACTCAGGCTCCAGGGCCCCCTGAGGTCACCCTGAGGCTGGAGCTCCTCTGAAAGCCACTTCTGCTTTGCTACTTCCTCTGCCCATCCCTGCTCCTCCCTGCTCTCTCATATAAGTTTCTCCTGGGAACACTCCTTCAGAAATTCATTTGTCCAAGATCCCATCTCAGTCTCCACTTTTAGAGAACCTCATCTAAGACCACCATAAGCAAGGTGGGCGGGGGGATGACGCATGCCGTGGTTCCTCACACGTGACTGGATGGCGGATGCAAATGGACCTCTGCAGAAACAGGGTGGTAGACGTGTTCTTCAATCATCAGGTTCAACTGAAAGCACATGAAACTAAGAGCTACGTCCCACCTGGGGTTTGTCATTTATTTCATGATATTAAGAAAACAAATACCAAGAATAAATGAAGAAAACAGCGCGACTCTGGTTACATTAGACAGGAGAAAATTGGTGATTCTCTGGAAGGACCACTGAGTTTCCTCCTAGCCTTGGTGAGTATTTTTAGTAAGGGAGAAAAATTAAAAATCAACCTCACTGGGCCTTAGGAAAGATACCCTGCAGGCCTTGACCTTCATTCTCACCCCTACAGTGTGCCCGTGGATTCCAGACTGAGGTTCCTAGGACCGAGATGGCTCACAGGCAGCAGGATTAGACCTTCAGCTCCTCTCACACAACACTCTCCGGTCTAGGACATCTCAACCACGCTTAGGGATTCAAACAGTAAAACTATGTCTTCCACTGCCTGCTGGATGTCGCCACCAGGTGTCTTGCAGGCACCACCCATATCCAATGTTAAGTTCATCACTTTAGCCCACAGACTTGTCCCTCAACCAGTCCCCATCTCAGTTAATGGCACCACCATTCTCCATGGTCATTCTGACCAGAGACATAGCAATCACCACCAGGCAAGTTATTTAATCTCTCAGTGCCTCAGTTTCCTCATTTGTAAAACAGGAATAACAACGATACTTTGTATCAATGAGTTATTACTACAATATGCTGTGTAACAAGCAACTGCATGATCTCATTGGTATATGACAATTACTGTTTATTTTGCATATATCTGCAATCCAGCAGGGAGGCAGGAGTGAATATTTTGAACAATAATCTAATGTGCCTCAATAGCGTGCCACACTGTCTCACAGGGGTGCCGAGAGAATCAAATGAGATAATATTTGTAAGCTGCTTAGAACAGTGCCTGGCATTTCTTTCTATCTTTCCTTCCTCTTTCCTTTGGTTTGTTCCTTCCTTCCTCTTTTTATTGATCTATCTATCTATCTACTTATCTATCTACCTATGTATCTGTCTACAATGTTTCCTCTTTATTCTTCATCTTTCCCAAGCCAGTAAAAATTGAAGACTTGTAAAATTCTCTTAAATATCTTTTAAATGTGTCACTCCTAGTCCCATAACTATAAGAAAGCCCATAGATTTCTCTTGACTGAATTCTCTTTAAAGTACCCTGACTGTATGTTGTGCTTCCTCTTGTTTGCCTTCCAACCCACTGCAACAAAGTGGATTGTCATTCTTGACTTAAAGACTTCAGTGGCTTCTAATTGTCCTTAAATTAAAACTCTAATTAGTATATGACATGATGTATGACTGTCTGTGGTCTTGCTCCTTCTAGCTCCCATGCACCCTACAGGCAGCTGGGTTGTGGCCTGGCCTGGCCTTTGAGGTGAGAATCTGGACTATACTGCATTTGGACATTTTGTCACAATCCTGTGTGTGCTGGTCCTGGATCTCTTGAGTCCTTTGGAAGGCTGATTCTCTGTGGTACAGCTTGATGGGTTCTGAATATAGCAGTACTTTGGAAAGAGGATGAAAGCTAGAAAGGAGGAGACAGATGGGAGGGCAATGCAATGTAGACTGAATTCAGAAGAAAAGAGTTGAGGTCCAAGTGCAGCATGGCAATGATGGATATCAAAAGAAACCACACAGCCAAGGAGATTACATTCTCTGGATCCCAATGTGGGTGGAGTGTGGGTCTTTGCATGAGAGGTGTTCAGAACATTCTGAATGTATCAATTATCTATTGCAGCATAAGAAACCACCCCAAAACTTCGTGGCTTAGAATAACATGAGTTGTCATTTCTCACAATTCTGTGGTTGTGTGGGTGACTCTTCTGCTGATCTCTCCCAGGCTCACTGATGTGACTGCATTCAGTTGGCGGGTAGATTGGAAGACAGGCTCAGTAGGGACAGTGGGCATCTCTTCCCATGCAATCTCTCGTCCTCAAGGAGGATAGACAACACTTCTTCACGTGAGGAAGCATTCTACGAGCAAAACCCCAAAGAGCAAGCCTGGCTGCAGCCTCTGGGAGCACCATGTTTGCTGATGTCTCATAGGCCATGGCACATGGCTGAGACAAAAGTCATAGTGGGAGGGACTTCATGGATGTGGATGCCCAGAGACCCCATGCATTTGGGGCCATTAATAATTAACCTGCCACACCCACATGGAATCCAGTGAAGGAGTCGTGAACTCAGAATGTTCTGGCTGCAGTTTCAAAGACTGCTGTTTGAGGAAAATTAGTTTCCCATGATGTGTGGATGGAGAAGATTAGGTATCCTTAATAAGGATACTGAGATGCAGAGGGAGGAACTGAAGGCAGGACTCAGGAGAGCTGAATTTAGCCTTTTTCCACACTTATTCGTTATGTGATCTGGGCACATCCCTCCTTCTGGATTGGGTTAGAAAGGGCTAATCAAACAGACATTGGGAGAGTCAACCTAGGAAACTCACCAGTCTTGTTTGTTTCTTTTCTGCATCAGACTATAAACTTAAAAATGGATTCCACCTTCTTCAAATGTTTTGCGTTTTCTACCTAAAGAAATAACCATTCAATGACTCTTTGCATCCCCTTTGCCTCTCTAGCTCTTAGCATTTTGTTTTAGGTTTCGGGCATGGTTTGAGAACTAGAACTGGGCTCCTCCTCTTTTCCCTGGTTGGTGTGCTGTAAGGAGGTGATGTTGGGGCTTCCCTTGTTTGATCAGTGGCACTAGCAGTGAGAACACATTTGCTGTGCTTTTCACAAACGGTCAAGATTGCTTATGTTTATCTGTGTCTCCAAGAAGATATGGGGACCAGCTAGGAACTGCCAAAAGGAAACTTTTAAAGCTCCTGCTTCTAATCTTTACAATAACCAGTTTAACTACTTATTATGCAATGTGAGTTGTTATAGGGGCAGGAGAGTGCTCATTTGGGAAAAGATTAGAGAAGATGCAATATGAAAATAAGCTAAATCAGATATTAGTCAGTTTTTGCTGCATGGCAAAAAACCTTAACATCTCAATGCTTTACAGCAGTGCTCTTTTCTCCTCACACTCTCAAGTCTGTGAATGGGCTGTGGTTCAGCTGATCTGGCCTGCACGGCCTGTGTCTTCATGCTGCAGCCTAGGCTGAAGGGGCAGTGGCTGTCTGGGTCAGATTCTTCTCATGGAGACTCAGAGGGGAGCAGGAGGACCAGCCAAATCACACTTGCACAGCTGAAGTCTGTGTGCTTCTCCAATCTGCTACTATCCTATTTGCCCAAGCTAGTCGCGTGGCCATGCCCAAAGGCAATGGGGTAGGGGATTATGTCTGCATTTTCTAGAAGGTGGTGCTGCAAAGCCACTTGGCGGAGGCATAGATGTGTAATTTTATTTCACCAGGGAGGCAGTCATCCATTAACCCTATCACACCTACCTAAGTCTTAGAAAAATGCCTCTCCTTCGAATGGGCGAGTGTCGCTGGACACAGGAAGCTATCCGTGGTTTTCACCTTGACGGTGGCTACCGAAACTTCTGTTATCAAGGCTGACTTCTTTCCATCTTCTCTTAACTACCCTGGAATGCCTGGGAAGCCATGGCTCCTAAGTAAGTGTCCTCCAAATGAGGACTTCCAAGTGATGAAAGCTTCCTTTCCCAGAGCTCAGCTTTCTTTTTTATAAAAATGGAGAAATTAAAGGGCATGGTCTAGGATGCCCTTTAATGCCCTAAGTTTTGTGATTCTTTAATCCCTGAGTTCTTCACGATGAGGCCTTCATCCCTCTTCCTGCCCCCCCCCCCCCCAACCAACCACGGGCCATGTAGCTACTGCGTTATCTAAATCACAGCCAGATCCTGGTGTGGGTGTGTGTGTGGGTCTTGTGTACAGAATATTTTCAATGTACTGGTTCAAGTAATTTTTAAAATTTTGTGATGTACCTACTGTATGCTGGGAACAATCTTCTCATCAGCAGAAGTATGCCTATGTATTTGGAGAACTGTGAAGAGGAAATGATGACTCTTTGTCTTTTGCGTTTTGTCCTTTGCAGACTGCTCGGCACATGGAAGCACCTGAGAGAGGGCAAAAAGCATTGACAGTGAGTGTTCTGCTGTCTGGGTCCCAGGACTCTGCCTCTGGGACACCCTGTGTTTCGAGCCACCATCTCCAGGGCCACTTTTTCATCCCCCCCCAATTGCATTTTGATATTTCTTCCCAAGCCTTTGTTATTTTTCAAAAAGATCCATAGGTAATGTAGGTTCCAGCGAATAAAAATAGCAGTTCTAACAAGTAGTCTTGGAGTCATTATAACCTCCTGGATACTGCCAGCAAGAGGGCCACCCTGGAACATCTCGTCTACACTGGGAAGTGTCTGATATGTCCGTAGGGGTGTGTTCATCAAATATGCACACTGAGTGCCCTGTGGTTCAGGGACTGTGCTAGGCGCGTTACAGAGAATGAGTTAAATATAGTATCGTTTTTAAGGAGCTTATACCCAAATAATATCCTACCTAAAAAAAAAAAATCAGGAAAGATCACTTTGAAGAGGCGACATTTGAGCCAAAGTCTGAAGGAAGAGAAGGAGCCAGCTGCAGAAACCAAGGAGAGGGGTGTTTCCGGAACTGCAGGAGCTGACCCTGAGGCAGAAAGGATCTTAACCTTTGGAACTCTTGAATGGAACGTCAGGGACCCAGCATCCACTGGGGTGGGGTAAAGGAGATTGGGTTTGATGGCTGAGCAGACATCAGTTCATGTCAGACTTTATACACCCTCATAAGGAGTTTGTATTTTATTGAAAGTGTAGTGAGAAACCTTTGAAAGATTTGACAGGACATACATGACACCTTATATATTGTTAAAAGCTGAGCATGGTCACAGTGAAGGGAATGGGTGTTAAGTCAGTAAGGATGGAAGCATAGAGAACAGTCAGGAGAAGACTGCAGTGGTCCTGGAAAGAGAGGACAGCAACCTGGGCTGCTGTAGTGGCAGGGGGATGGAACTAGAAGAAAGACTCAAGATGCATGTGAGAGGCAGACTTGCTGAGGGCGTGGGAGTGGCTGCAGAGGGAGGAAAGCACAAAAACAGCAGGCCAGGTTTCAGCGAATGGTGGTGACAGTTACCAAGCTGCAGATGACTTGAGGACGGGCAGATTGTCAGGGCCCTGGGCTGGGAGCGGAAGAGAGAGCTGCACTCAGGGATCCTTGGAGGGGCTGTGGGGGTGGGACTGGGGATCTCAGGTGCCAACCTCTGGATCTGAGCCTAAAGGGGTATTTTATTAGTTCAGAGTGAAGGGCAGGACTTGTCTGCATTATCATGATGACCTTCATTTTGGGTGGTATCAAAATTTCTCTCTATTATGAAATAGTGATAGTAGTTTTTTTCTTTGTGATCTAACTTGAAAAAAACAAACATTAGCAACTGTTAATTTAAAAAAAGACTGATTATAGGTACACAGAGTGTGCAGCCTGTGGCATGGAGGGTGTCTGAGGGGGACCATGGGATGGTGTCAGTGGGCCTGTGGGGCTCCGAGAAATGCCGGGTGTCTGAGGGGAACTAGGGAGGGAAGAGGCTCACAGAAGGGGCAAGGCCTCTCCCACAATGAAGGAGGGTTGATGTGGGGAGATGTCAAATATGAAGATGAAGACACCAAGGAACGAATTCTTACAGGTGGCCTGTCAGCCACGAGGCTGAGGGCAATTCCGGCGTCTGCAGCCACCCTGCCCTGTGAGTCCTGCTGAATTTACAAGTTTGCAGACAATCTCTATAAGGCCTGCATCCTCCACTTGACCACAATGACCACTAGCAGGAAGCATTCCCCCACTGGTGATCAGTCCCTCTCATGCAGCTTCTTATTCCAATCTCCCTGTGTGTGCTTGCACATTCTGAAGGTGTCCCCTGGGGCGACTTAGGATCCGACCTGAGGGAAGGAGCTTTGCAAGCTGAACACTCCCATAGTGCTGTCGTGGGTTCTGGAGAACCCCATCTCCTTGGCTCTGTGCTTGCTGCTCTAGGCTACCTGGGGACATCGGGTATTACTGAACAGAGTAAATGCCAGTAGATGGCAGCAGACTCCCGTTATGCAGCTCTTCAGCAACAGTGACCAGAACTAGACCTCCCCAGGTAGGAGACAGGCCTAGAACTGATTACTATGGGACAGACATCTTCTGAAACCAGGTGACAATGAGTGTGAATATCCCTGTGGACAAGTCTGGTTTCTGCCCTCTCTCTTCTTTTCTCTCTTCCCCGCTTCTCTCTGCTCTCTCTTGCTCCCTTTTCCTCTTTCTTAAGCCATCTGTCTTTCTTGTTCATGGCCATCTCTGGTGGACAGGAGTGTGAATGTCAGGGACAACTGCTTTTGTTTCAGTGGTTAACAAAAGTGCAAGACCTATTTGTGATGGACACTGTTTCCCATCTGGTGTTAAGTGACTGAGGAGAAGATTCAGTAAAGTCCTGAGTTAATGAATCTGCAGACATGGGACTCCCCTTACTGACACCTGCTCAGGCCTAGTGCTTACTCTCTGCTCCAAGGAGCTTGATCTTTCCCCATTAAACATCACTATTTCCACCATCAACACCATCATCATCAACAACACCATTACCATGGCCATCACCACCATCATCACCACCACCACCACCATCACTGCCACCACCATCACCGCCACCACCATCACCATCACTACCACCATCACCACCACATCACCGCTATCATCATCGCCATCACCACCATCATCACCACCATCACCGCCATCACCATCACCACCGCCATCAGTGCCACCACCATCACCACCATCACCATCACCATCACTACCACCATCACCACCATCACCACCACATCACCACTATCATCATCGCCATCACCACCATCATCACCACCATCACCGCCATCACCATCACCATCACCACTGCCATCAGTGCCACCACCATCACCACCATCACCATCACCATCACTACCACCATCACCACCATCACCACCATCACCACCATCACCACCACCACCACCATCACCACCATCACCACCACCACCACCATCACTGCCACCACCATCACCACCATCACCATCACCACCACCACCACCATCACCACCATCATTGCCACCACCGTCACCATCACTTCCAGGTGTGAGCAGTTACTCTGCATCAGACATTGTGCTACACCCTTTATGAACCTTATTTTATTACATAGTCACCCTTATTCTACACTTACAGACAAAAAGGAAGTGATGATTGGGTTTGAACTGAGACATGAGAGAATAAGGATTTGCTTCTGTTCTCAAACACCATCTTGAAATCAAAGGAATGAAAAGACTCACTTTATTTCTTAGCCTCCATCTTGCTAGGCCTTCCCCAGCCAGCTCTGATCTGAACATCTGCAGTGATGTCCCCTCTGGCCACTTGTCTCATACCTCAGATTCTGATTTCCTGGTTCTGAAACTTTCAGAGAGCTGCCTCACCTGCCGTGTGAAATGCCAGCATCTTGCCCTCTGTAGCTGAACCCTCTGTTTGCCTTCTTGTAGCCTGGCCTCTTGGGACGCTGGACTCCTTGTTGGTCTGCACACATGCACACCTGTCTGGGCTCACATGATTTTGCCTTTCTGGAAAGTTTGCCTCTGCCTTACCACTCTGCCCCTAATCTTTGCCCCCCAAATCCTACCTGTTCTTCAAGGTCAGGTCTATATGCACCCTGTCCACGAATTCTTCTCTGGAGGAAGACATGAAGGCACTTTTGTGTTTACCAGGGGCATTTACCATCTTCCTCTTGGGATCTTTCTTACTTGTATGTATGTTTCTGCCCCCCGTCAGGCCATGAGATCCTGGAGGTCAGAGACTGAGTCTCCTTCTTCCCCAAGAAGTTTGCCTGTCAGATATCACTGAAATAATCACAAACAAAAACTAATAATAATTACTACTAATAATTAACTAATAATTGAAACTAATAAAAACTAATAATTGACAAGAGCTAATAGTAATAATAATATCAGCCTACAATGAACTTAACAGTCAGTAATTCATTATAGCATCACAATAACTATTTACTAGGTACAATTACTATCTCCATTTTACAGATGAGGATAATGAGGCACAGAGATGTTAGGAAAGTATCTCAAAGTCACACAGCTTCTAAATGGAAGAACCAGGATTTTAAAGCATGTAGTCTCGATCCAAAGACCATGCTCTTGCGATGAGGTTAGACGTCCCACCTGTGTGCAGTCTTCAGCTCTTTTGCACATTTGAGAGACTCTATGGTGGGCCGCAGTTCAGCTGCTTTTGGGCTGGAGCCCAGTGGATGGGTGGTCTTTAAAACTCCAGGGTCATCGCCCACTCCTGTGGAAGCTGACACGGATTCACAGCCAGGCGTCTCGGCCCAGACTCTCCTTGTATGTGGAGTTTGCTTCCCTTACATTGCCTCAGTGACTTCTCTTATTTTTTGAGACTTAGCAGATCTTACACTCTCCGCGAAAGTGACTGTCTAGTGTGGGCTACTCAGAAGCAAAGACTGGGGCAGCAATTGCAGATGGTTTTAATTGCGAGCTAGTCCCGGGAACCACTTTTGGGGGAGTGGGGCAGTGGGACAGGGAAGGGAAGGCAGCTGAAATGGAGTGTGGACTGGCGGCTCCTGTGTGGGCACCTGGGGCTCAGTCTTGCTGAGAACCTCTGGCAGGTGGTGGAGAACTGGTCAACTGGCATCTGTCAGTGGTGAGAGACGCTGCCAGGGGCCTTTAATACTCTAGCACCTCCCTGTGTCAGCAGCAGAGGTGATGGCAGTTGGGAGGTGAGCAGGTAGGCACTGAGGTAGGAGGACCAAGGGGATGAGGCAGTGTCTCCCACAGCTGTCATGATGCTTGCCCCTCCTCCAGCCCTCTGTGTGGGTTCTCCAGTGCCCTATCCTTGTCTCTGATCTCTGTTTGCGTGTCTAGCACCCCACCTTCCATCCTAGACTGAATGCACACTGAGGGTGGAAGGCTCTTTCTTCTTGATTTCTCCAGCACCCGACTGAGTGTCTCATAAATCTTCATTCAGAAACTTTAATTTATGGAGGAATACTTTTGAATAATTAAAAGAAAAAAACATTTTATGGAAGCTGCAGAAACAAAAAGCAGATTGCTTCATGCAATTTAGAAAATCACCCAGAAAAATTAAAATGCAGGGGCAGGATCCAAGATGGCGCCATGAGTAGTCCTCTTTGTCTCTCCCCCTTCGAGTCTACAATTATTTGGACACTCATAGCTTAACAAAGGATATCCAGATAGCATCTCAGGACGTCTGAGAGACCCATGCGACTATAAATCGGAAGGTGGATGGACTTCCCTCCGGGAGGAGGTGGAGATAGGTGAAAACTCTCTGACCCCGACTGAACAGCCTAGTACCTGCAAGTGGCTTTCTTCCAACGGACGCCCCCAGAAGATCAACACACACCTAGGGCAGGGGCGAGCACACACCAGAGGAGCAACGGTGGAAACAGGTGACCAGAACCCTACCTAAACCCCCCGCAATTACTCCTAAATGCAGAGGAAAACTCTAGAGTTACACACCTGAGCCCGCAGGGAGAGTCTCACCCCGCCATTGGCAGGGAGATCCCGCCTGGTGTCCACGGCGCCCAGAGGGTCCCAGAGAGAATCACAGAGGGTACGGCGGCCCCCCGGCTGCCACTGCCTGCACAGTGGGGCAAGGGATTGCCAGAGATCTCGGAGAGGACTGGGGCTGGGTGAAGCTCCAGAGGCCGGCTCCGCGGCCTGGAGGGGAAGCTCCAGAGTTCCGCCCATGCAGCAGACAAAACTCTCTGCCTGCCATTAGCGGAGGGGCCACTCCCAGCATCCACAACACCGGGAGGATCCCGGAGAGGAGAATATCAGGCAGGGCAGCAGCTGACCAGCTACCACTGAAATCAGGATCTCCGGCTATCCCCCAGACAGGGCAAAGGGCTCCCCAAGTTCCTGGGGAACAGGACTGGGGCTGGGTGGAGTTCCAGCGACCTGGCTCCGTAGCCTAGGGGGAAACCCTACAGGCTCACAGCAGCCTCAGCGAAAGCCTCTGCATAGCACTAGTAGAGAGCACCCATCCGGCAGCCACAAGGCTGGAAAACCCCGGGACAAAAGTAGCACAGTTAGGTGAGCTAACCACAGACTGTAGAAGATGCCAATAGCTCTGCTGCTACCCATAGTGGACAAGTGAGATTTTGTGGGTGCTGACAGTGACAGAGTGGCAAATATAAGTGATCCTACCCCTGGCCGCTGGAAAAGCCCATAACACCGTTGCAGACCCCAAGGAGGGAGCACGTCTAGGTGGGCTGCAACAGTAGGCACCAGCAGCCTGAAGCCCCCCCGTGACGGCCCCCACGGCAAAAGAGGGAATCCAAAGGACCACTGTGACTACGAGGAGGGGCCCAGGCCCAGTTAGCAACTGCGGATAGGGTTCCTGGTTGGTGCATTATAAACAGCTGCTCCCCCACCACACCAGCAGAAACAAGTGGAAGGAGCAACTAAACTCTATCTCTATGCAGAGGCACAAATCTACAACATCAAGCAATATGAAAAAATACATTAAATCTCCAGAACAGAAGGAAAATAACAAATACACAGAAAACAATCCCAAAGAAAATGAAATATATAACCTAAATGATGATGACTTCAAAACAGCCATCATTAAAATACTCAACGAGTTAAGAGAGAATTAAGATAGACAACTCAACGAGTTCAGGAGCTATGTCACAAAAGAGTTTGATATGATAAAGAAGAACCAAACAGAAATACTGGAAATGAAGAACACAATAGAGGAGATTAAGAAAAATCTAGATGCACTGAACAGTAGGGCCGACAATATGGAGGAAAGAATTAGCAATTTGGAAGATGGGAATATAGAAATGCTGCAGGCAGAGGAGGAGAGAGAAGTAAGACTAAAAAGAAATGAAGAAACTCTCCGAGAATTATCAGACACAATTAGGAGATGCAACGTAAGGATTATAGGTATGCCAGAGGGAGAAGAGAAGGAGAAAGGGGCAGAAAGCCTATTCAAAGAAATAATGGCTGAGAACTTCCCAAATCTGGTGAGAGAGATGGATCTTCAGGTGACAGAAGCCAATAGATCTCCAAACTTTATTGATGCAAGAAGACCAACCCCACGGCATATAGTAGCGAAGCTAGCAAAAGTCAATGACAAGGAGAAAATACTAAGGACAGCCAGGCAAAGGAAACTAACCTACAAAGGAGCCCCCATCAGGCTATCAGCAGATTTCTCAGCAGAAACTTTACAGGCTAGAAGAGAGTGGAATGATATATTCAAAAATCTGAAGGACAAAAACCTACAGCCAAGAATTCTCTACCCAGCGAAAATATCCTTCAAATATGATGGAGAAATAAAAACTTTCCCAGATAAACAAAAACTAAGGGAGTTCATTGCCACAAAACCTCCTCTTCAGGAAATCCTCAGGAAAACCCTCATTCCTGAAAAATCAAAAAAAGGAAAGGGGCTACAAAACCAAGAGCAGAGGAGATAAGTAGAAGTACAACAACAGAGAGTAGCAGCTCTTCATCAGTACAGATTAAACCATGGGATGAGAAACAAAGGAAATTGAAGAAAACCGGAAAGTAAGACATAAAATGGTAGTGGTAGGCCCCCACATCTCAATAATCACTCTAAATGTAAATGGATTGAACTCCCCAATCAAAAGACACAGAGTGGCAGGATGGATCAAAGAACAAGACCCAACAATATGCTGCCTCCAGGAAACACACCTCAGCCCCAAAGACAAACACAGACTCAGAGTAAAGGTTTGGAGAACAATACTCCAAGCTAATAATGAACAAAAGAAAGCAGGTGTCGCTATACTAATATCAGACAAGGTAGACTTCAAAGCAAAACAGATAAAGAAAGACAAAGAGGGACAGTATATAATGATAAAAGGGACTCTCCACCAAGAAGACATAACACTTATAAATATATACGCACCCAACACAGGAGCATCAAAATTTGTAAAGCAACTCTTAATAGAACTAAAAGAAGACATCAACAACAATACAATAATAGTAGGGGACCTCAACACACCATTAACACCAATGGACAGAACATCCAGACAGAAAATCAACAAGGAAATAATAGAATTAAATGAAAAATTAGACCAGATGGACTTAATAGATATATATAGAACACTTCATCCAAAAACAGCAGGTTACACATTCTTCTCAAGTGCACATGGAACATTCTCAAGGATTGACCATATTTTGGGAAACAAAGCAAACATCAATAAATACAAGAGAGTTGAAATAATATCAAGCATCTTTTCTGATCATAATGCTATGAAACTAGAAATCAACTACAAGAAAAAAGCAGAGAAAGGTGCAAAAATGTGGAGACTAAACAACACGCTTCTGAACAAACAATGGATCATTGAAGAAATTAAAGAAGAAATCAAACATTATCTGGAGACAAATGAAAATGAGAACATGACATACCAAATCATTTGGGATGCAGCAAAAGCAGTCCTAAGAGGGAAATTCATCGCAATACAGGCTCACCTCACTAAACAAGAAAAAGCTCACATAAGCAACCTCAAATGACACCTAACAGAACTAGAAAAAGAAGAACAAACAAAGCCCAGAGTCAGTAGAAGGAGGGAAATAATAAAAATAAGAGCAGAAATAAACGATATTGAAACAAAAAAGACAATAGAAAGGATCAATGAAACAAAGAGTTGGTTCTTCGAAAAAATTAACAAAATCGACAAACCTTTAGCCAGACTCACCAAGAAAAGAAGAGAGAAATCTCAAATAAATAAAATTAGGAATGAGAGAGGAGAAATCACCACAGATACCAATGAAATACAAGGGATCATAAGAGAATACTATGAAAAACTATATGCCAACAAATTGGACAACCTGGAAGAAATGGACAACTTCCTAGACTCCTACAACCTCCCCAAACTGAATCAGGAAGAAATGGAGAATCTGAATAGGCCAATCACAAGTAAGGAAATAGAAACGGTAATCAAAAACCTCCCCAAAAATAAGAGTCCAGGACCAGACGGCTTCTCTGGAGAATTCTACCAAACATTCAAAGAAGACTTAATACCTATTCTTCTCAAACTATTCCAGAAAATTGAGGAAGATGGAGCACTCCCTAACACATTCTATGAAGCCAACATCACTCTGATCCCCAAACCTGACAAGGATAACACAAAGAAGGAGAACTACAGGCCGATATCACTGATGAACATAGATGCAAAAATCCTCAACAAAATTCTGGCAAACTGAATACAGCAATACATCAAAAAGATTATACACCATGATCAAGTGGGATTTATACCAGGGACACAGGGATGGTTCAACATCCGCAAATCCATCAACGTGATACACTACATCAACAAAATGAAAAACAAAAACCACATGATCATCTCAATAGATGCAGAGAAAGCATTCGACAAGATCCAACAGCCATTTATGATAAAAACCCTCAATAAAATGGGTATAGAAGGAAAGTACCTCAACATAATAAAGGCCATATATGACAGACCCACAGCCAACATCATACTCAATGGACAAAAACTGAAAGCCATCCCTCTGAGGACAGGAACAAGACAAGGGTGCCCACTTTCACCACTCCTATTCAACATAGTACTGGAGGTGTTGGCCAGAGCAATTCGGCAGGAAAAAGAAATAAAAGGAATCCAAATAGGTAATGAAGAAGTAAAACTCTCACTGTTTGCAGACGACATGATCTTATATATAGAAAACCCCAAAGAATCCATAGAAAAACTATTAGAAATAATCAACAACTACAGCAAAGTAGCAGGGTATAAAATCAACATACATAAATCAGTAGCATTTCTATACACTAACAATGGACTAACAGAAAAAGAACTCAAGAACTCAATCCCATTCACAATCGCAACGAAAAAAATAAAATACCTTGGGATAAACTTAACCAAGGAAGTGAAGGATCTATACAATGAAAACTACAAGACTTTCTTGAAAGAAATTGGCGACGACATAAAGAGATGGAAAGACATTCCATGCACATGGATTGGAAGAATAAACATAGTTAAAATGTCCATACTACCTAAAGCAATCTACAGATTCAATGCTATCCCAATCAGAATCCCAAGAACATTCTTCACAGAAATTGAACAAAGAATCCTAAAATTCATATGGGGCAACAAAAGACCGTGAATTGCTAAAGCAATCCTGAGCAAGAAAAACAAAGCCAGCGGAATCACAATCCCCAATTTCAAAACATACTACAAAGCTACAGTGATCAAAACAGCATGGTACTGGTACAAAAACAGGTCCACAGATCAATGGAACAGAATTGAAAGCCCAGAGATAAAACCACACATCTATGGACAGCTAATCTTCGACAAAGGAGCAGAGGGCCTACAATGGAGAAAAGAAAGTCTCTTCAACAAATGGTGCTGGGAAAACTGGACAGCCACATGCAAAAGATTGAAAATTGACCAGTCTTTTTCACCACACACCAAAATAAACTCAAAATGGATCAAAGACCTAAAGATTAGGCCTGAGACAATAAGTCTTCTAGAAGAGAATATAGGCAGTACACTCTTTGACATCAGTTTCAAAAGAATCTTTTTGGACACTATAACTCCTCAGTTGAGGGAAACAATAGAAAGAATAAACAAATGGGACTTCATCAGACTAAAGAGCTTCTTCAAGGCAAGGGAAAACAGGATTGAAACAAAAAAACAGCTCACTAATTGGGAAAAAAATATTTACAAGCCACTTATCCGACAAACGGTTAATCTCCATAATATACAAAGAATTCACATGGCTTAACAACAAAAAAACAAACAACCCGATCACAAAATGGGCAGAGGACATGAACAGACATTTCTCAAAAGAAGATATAAATATGGCCAATAGACACATGAAAAGATGTTCATCAACGCTAATCATCAGGGAAATGCAAATCAAAACTACACTAAGATATCACCTTACACCCATTAGATTGGCAAAAACATCCAAAACCAAAAGCGACAAATGTTGGAGAGATTGTGAAGAAAAAGGAACCCTCATACACTGTTGGTGGGAATGCAAACTGGTACAGCCACTATGGAAAACAGTATGGAGATTTCTCAAAAAGTTAAAAATAGAAATACCCTATGACCCAGCCATCCCATTACTGGGTATCTATCCTAAGAACCTGAAATCAGAAATCCCAAGAGTCACTTGCACCCCTATGTTCATCGCAGCATTATTTACAATAGCCAAGACGTGGAACCAGCCTACATGCCCAGAAACTGATGATTGGATAAAGAAGATGTGGTATATATACACAATGGAATACTACTCAGCCATAAAAAAAGACAAAATTGGCCCATTCGCAGCAACGTGGATGGACCTCGAGGGTATTATGTTAAGCGAAATAAGCCAGTCAGAGAAAGACGAACTCTATATGACTCCACTCATAGGTGGAAGTTAATATATTGACAAGGAGATCTGATCGGTGATTACCAGGGAAAAGGGGGTGTGGGGGGAGAGCACAAAGGGGGAAGTGGTGTACCCACAACATGACTAACAATAATGTGCAACTGAAATCTCACAAGGTTGTAATCTATCATAACATTAATAAAAAAAAAATAATTTAGCTCTGGAAAAAAAAATGCGTAACAAGGAAATGGAAAAGAAGGAAAAAGTAATCAACAGCCTGGAGGCCCAGAAATGGAATAAGGTAAAAGCGAGAATGAATCACAGGTGGTGTGGTGCTCATTCTCTTCTGACTGAAAGGACGAGATGCAACCAGAAGCAAGATGCTGGCCTCCTGGGGAAGTTACAAGTGGTGTTCAGGGCAGGATGATCTTCTTGGCATCTTGGTGACCTTGGTGCTGAATTGGATGAGAAGTGTAAATGGTCATCCATGCACTCTGTCCAGGAATTACTTGACTAGTAAGATGTGGTAAAATGTCTACTTTAAGGAATTTTTAACATCCTACATTGCATCATATCCCAGCCATGTGATTTTGGGGCCCTGGTGTCAAAGGGTCCGGAGAAGAGGAATCGGTGAAAAGGGATTCGTGTTCTGCTTCCGCTTGCTTTGCTGCTTTGTTTGGCCTGCAGACATCTCCCCAGCGTGCTTAGGTGGGCATTTGTGGTACCCATTAGGGCTGTCCTCTCTTCTTGTTTCTTCTCACGAGTACAAGATAGCATCCTACTTCTCCTTCCCTTGAGTTAGATGTAGTCATGTGACTTGCTTTGGCCAATAGCACAGAAGAGGAAGTGACGTGTGTCACTTCCAGTGGCACTTGTGAGAGCTGGTGCTTGCTTCCTTGGTGACTGGTGTTTTCTTCATCAGCCTGGGACCCAGAATGAGTGCAGCATGGAGCAGATGCATGTGCAGTGCCTCTGTGGAACCAGCAGGACACAAGCACTGAGCGTTATGTCACTGCCCTGTCACTGAGGTTGGGGTTATTTGTGACCAAGCCCTGCCCAGACTGTTGTGACTGCTGTGGCAGCTGGAGCGGTGGAAGATGGGGCTCAGAAAGATGAGGGAAGTCTCTTGATAGTGCACAGGCTAAGATATGCACTGGCCCAATGGATCTATGTGTTCTGCGTTTGACAGTCAGGATATAGATGCATTGAAGACAGAAACTCTTGATTATTAACTGAGACCAGGAGAAGGAGAAAGAAGAACGTAGAGAAGAAGAAAAGCATGTGTGAGGAGCCAAAGGAAAGGAGTAGGGCTCAAACAACCACTGGGGTCTTCACAAGCCTCTTTCTTGTAATTTTTCTCCCTTTTTGTTCTTTATAGAACAGGAAAGAGGATCTCGCACTAATTAGATAAGGACATCCCATGCTAATTTATGTTGTGAAATAATTTGCCAGATAGATTCAGCTCTAGAATAAAAAGCATTTCCAGAGCATGGAGGTTTTATCATAGATGGATGAGATTGCCAGTGAAAAACCTGCTACGAGCCCTTCTCCAAAAGATCCTTTGGGCTAAAATAGAAATAAAATCTCTTGTAGCATTTTGAAATGTCAGCTATTTTCCTGCAATGGTTGTAATGGCCATATCTGTCTGGTTTAGAGCTTCTACAAACTCAGAATGACCTATCACATATGGAAAAACACTTTCTGCCCCATGATCGTGAGTCAGAAGGAACTGAGCTTACAGCAAAGACAGGCGCAGGGCCAGCACCCGTGGGTCCCGGAGAGCACACGCCGACTTCAGCCCACTCACAACTCGGAACCCTCCATATTCGTTAACAGAACCATCAGGTGCTTCCGAGAGAGATCTTTATGTCAGCTCTGAGGTTTTGTCACACACACTGACAATAACATCTCTACAAATCCCGATAACATGTTTTACAGGCAAAGTCTTCTGCAAGAAAAAAGGAGACTTTGGTCCCATATAACTGACACCAGCAATGTCTGGCTATGCTCAGAATGCAAACTAATCCACTTAGCTGAACTCAAGGCTTCGGTTCTTCAGGTGTGTCCGATGCTGTGCAGAGCATGAGCTCAACCCCCTTTCACTGCCCCGAGGAACCGAATATTGGTGTTGCTGTGGTGACAACACTGGGGGCGTGGGGTGGAGCAAGAGAAGTGTTTGGCATTACTGAGCAGGGATGGAGGTTTCCATTTGCTGGCCAGGGCTGCTGTAACAAAGCGCCACAGACTAAGCGGCTTAAAACACAGAAATTTGTTATGTCATGGTTCTGGAGTCTGGACGTTCAAGATCAAGGTGTCAGCAGGCTTGGTTCCTTCCAAGGGCTGTAAAGGAAGGCCTGTTCTAGACCTCTCTCCTTGGCTGTGGATGGCCATCTTGTCCCTGTGTGTCTTCATGTCACCTTCCCTCTATGTGTGTTTGTTTCTGTGTCCAAATTTCCCCTTTTATAAGGACATCAGTCATATTGGATTCATGCTCACCCTAATGACCTCATTTTAACTTGGTTACCTCTGTAAAGACCCCATCTCCAAGTGCAGTCACTTTCTGAGGTCCTGGGGGTTAGGACCCAACATGAGTTTGGAGGGGGCCCATAGCCCATGGGAAGGCTTTGGAGTGGACCCATCCGCCCAGCGTCTCAGTCAGGCATCATAATTCTGGTGCGAGCCTGGGCAAGTAATTTAACTGCTCCAATCTTCAATGTTTCATCTGTTAAATGACCTAAAATTTTTTATTGGTCTCAAATCAGTTCATCAAATGATCTCTTTATACAAAGATACATTTACTAAAAGTTTATTATTTCTTACCTCCAACTCAGAGTAGTTTTGCATTTTAGTATTCTGTCTTTTGTAGGCATCTTTTAGATATAACTATACAAATATGCCCAACCTCTCCTAAACTTCAGATCTGAATTTCTCTGCTGACTATCTCCACCCAGTTGTGTGAAGCTTAAATTAAGTTCAAAACCTCCGCGTGTGAACTCTATATCTCACTTGTTCAGTAAGGAAGCCATGTCACTTAGCTCTCACACCCATTGGCAAATTCGGCCTCCAAGTGTTTTGCATCCCCCAGGCTCCGTTCCCTGGCCCAAACACTAGGCTTATCTACCCTGAGCTTATATTGTTACCATGGCTCCATACTGAGGCACCCTGAGTCTCTGCCCACTTTAAGATGTTTTACTGGTCTTAGTTTAAAAAAATAATAGAAACTATCACAAACACTCATGCACCCACACCAAAAATCCATGGGGCTGGTGTACATTTAATCATATAGCATGCTTGTCTAAAGTGATTGCACCATGTTACACACTTGCCAACAATGTATGAGAGTCCAGTTGCTCCACATCCTTGCCTTTGGGGCTGTCAGTCTTTAATTACAGCCATTCTGGTGAATGTGTACTTCCATTGCTTGTTTCTCAGGACAGCTTCTTTCTCCTCTTTTTTGGTTGTGCTTTGAGGTAGACGTATTTATTGGTATCTGGTAAACTTGGTTGGGTGCTCGTTTTAGAACAGAAAGTAAAAAGATGATTGGGAGCTCACTGTAGAGTGATCTGGCTGCGCTGTTTGGTTGAGGCACCCATGAGCTTAATATCTTTAGCTTTACCATCTTTAGGACTTCCTCTTGGCTGGTGAGTTCCTCAGGGAAATGTCTCCTGACCGCCTGCCTGGAGGACGAGGCCTGGCTTCCAGGATCAGGTAGAGAGGGCCAGGCTTCAACGTCCATCTGCATATATTCACTTAGTACACTCTAGCCCACAGAGCCCCGGGCTTACCCTCCCCAGAAAACAAGCCTCTCATGTCCTCGGCCAGGGATCTGTGGATTAATTGCTTCCTATTCAACTAGTAACCTAGCCTATTTTACTTCGTTTTTCCCTTCACCTCCAGAGGTAACTGACCCCATCAGTTCATGTTGTAAATTGTGTTGGTTTTTTACCTTTTCCCACTTTTGGTCAGGAGTCAGTTTCCTGAAGACTGAGTCAATTACAGTCATCCACTTTCTTCCCAGTTTCCCAAATCTCTTGCTGTTCTCTCTTCTCCCACTCATCCTTGGGGATTTATTCCTTTAAAGAAATGACATTTGCTCTCAGTTTAGTGGGGATTCAGGAGGGACCAAGATTAGATGCATGTTTGCAGTCTACCATTTTCATCCTCAACTTGGTTTATTTTCTTAAACAAATGTCGTAAGATACCACTCCAGAACTCAAGGTCTTAATGCCACAACCATTAATTTTCACTCACATGTCTGAGGGGTGGCTGGGGGCTGGCTGATCCGGGCTGGCTTTTCCAGGCTAGGCTCTGCTGGCTTTGCGGGCTTGGCTCTGAGCTGCTGGCTGGGTCCAGATCAACACCTCTGTGTCTCTCGGTCTCCTTGGAGAAGTGGGCTACCTGGGCCACTAGTAGATAGTAGAATGTGTGAGTACGTTTCAAGCCTTTGCTTGCACCATGTCTACTTATACGCCATTGGCCAAACCCAAGATCCCATTTCTGGCGGGAGTTCTTGCAAGTTACATGGCAAATGCTCCAAAATGGAGAGGGGTGAAGACTTGGGGCCCCATAATACAATCTGCTGTGGAAGATCATGCCATCCTCTGTTTATAGACCTGTGATAGATTCCTACTTTCGTAAGCTATTTTTTCCCCCAGAATATGATCCAAGGAAGGTTTCTCTATTATTTTATTATAGTTATTGCATACTGGTCAATAACTTTTACATGCATAAAATGTCTTATGATCAAGCAATTTTGAGAAGTGTTTTGGTCAACAAAATCAAATCTGTTTCATTCCTATAGAGGATTACTGAGAGCTTTTAGTCTGTTTGGGGGAAGCTTTGTGACTCCAAAAGCGGGGTGGGATTAATATAGAACATTTCTCACAATTGGGATATAGATTCCTCTTCTTTGACTCATTGTACGGTGCTGGTGTTCATGAAGGTCTTTAGGAAGTGAGGGCTGTGTGCTGATATTCAAAACCATTGGCACGGAATGAAAGACATGTCATTATACAACCTCTGTCTATGTGGTCCGTGTCATTTTAACCCTCCTCAGCATTTCCTTCACATCCTTGCCTGTCTCTGTTGCTTTGCCTGTGCTGTGCCCTCTGCCAGGCATGCCGCTCTGCCCTTCACAGTTCCCATGCCCTCTTTAGTGCTTTCTACACACAGCTGCCTCCTCCCCCTGCCTTCCGCAATCTTCCTGAACCCCTGCCTATCTCCTTTATAATGGGACCATGGTGACACCTTCCCACTGAAGAGTGATGGGGCACACGACAGGGCAGGGAAGTCAGGTGGGGACAGGAGATTTGAAGCCTCACAGCCCAGGTTTGGTTGAGAGTTTACTTTGTGTCACTCCTTCTGGTGTGAAGCCGTGAAGCCATTTCAACAGGTGCTAGGTGCAGAGCACAGATAGGAGCACAGTGTTCTTATTGCTAGTTTGCCTTTGTTCTTGCAGATTCTCTACTTCCCAGAATGCTGGGAGAATCGGGGCACTGGTTGCCTGAGGGTCTTAGCCCATTGCTATTGCAGGTCATGCCCTTCACATTTTAAAATGAAAAACTGAAGAGCATATGGCTTAATCTTCAAAGTGCAGTGCTGCAGAGCAAGACCCTACATCCAGTTCTTAATATTGGGGACTGTAGGATGGTGCTCATAGGAATTGGAGCTTGCATTCAGAGGAGATGACACCATCTTGCCGGCAGAAAGCAGGAATGACTTGAAATGACTTCTGACGAAAGTGAAAGAAGAAAGTGCCAAAGCAGGACTGCATGTGAACATCAAGAAGACAAAAATCTGACTACAGGAGAACTACACAACTTTAACGTAGACAATGAAGACACTGAAATTGTGAAAGGTTTTCTCTACCTTGGTTCAGTCATCAGTTTAAATGGAGACCACAGCTAAGAAGTCAAGAGAAGACTGGGACTCAGGAGCGCAGCAATGAAAGAACCAGGAAAGATCATCAAGTGTAAGGAAGCGTCATTAGAGACCACGGCCAAGGTTACCCACACCCTTGTGTTCCCAATTACCGTGTACAGGTGCAAAAGCTGGACAGTGAAGAAAGCTGACAGGGAAAAACGGATTCATTTGAAATATGGTGTTGGAGGAGAGCTCTGTGGACACCCTGGACTGCCAGAAAGACAAAAGAAGTGGGTCCTAGAACAAATTAAGCCTGAACTATTGCTGGAGGCAAAAATGATAAAACTGAGGCTCTCCTACTGTGGGCACATCATGAGAAGGCCGGATTCTTTGGAAAAGACAATAATGCTGGGAAAAGTAGAAGGCAGCAGGAAAAGAGGAAGACCAAATATGAGATGGACGGACTCCATACAGGAAGCCATTGGCATGAATCTACAGGAGCTGAGTAGGACTGTCGAGGACAGACATTTTGGACATCACTCATTCATAGGGTCACCAGGAATTGGAGCCAACTTGACTGCAAGTAACACACATTCAAAGGAGAAGTCACTCAAAGACAAAGGAACACTCTAAGTATCTCAGGTGTGCAGAGCACAGGCATTGGCCAGATGGCCTTGAGGTCAATGTTTCCTTGTATAGCGTCTGCATTTTTGCAGCTGCCGCTAGCTGAACTGCTCACATCGCTCAGCCAGCGGCAGGCTAGGCAGGCTGGCTTAGAGCACAGGAGATTACTTTATAGACAGCTGCATGATTCCAACCAGTGCCCTGAACCCAAAACTGTGGCCAAGTCCATCTTGAGTCTGATCACTTGTCCCTCTCCCCTCCGTTCCTCCAAGAGACAAGACTGTCTCTTAAATACATCTTTAAATAGTTCGCTTCTCTGCTTAAAATTCATGCAGGACTATCACCTGTGACCCCATTAGTGTGGCTTGCAGCCCAGCAGCACTGCGCACTGCCGTGCCTCCAGCTGGGCACTTCTCACAAAGGAGTCCCTGCAGGTCTCTGAGATATTGTGCTCTCCCCCAACTGCCCTGCTTTCTTGTCCTGTGTCTGGAGTGTCTTCCTCGGGTCCCTTCCTCATCATTTCTCTAGCCTGTAATTGCAGCACGGGTGGGATCACCTGCAGGCGGGTTGTCCCTCCTGGGCTGGGGTCCCTGGCACCACGACAGCCTTGTAATGGTTGCTGTCCATCTCTAGCCTCCCCAGGGCCACGCCCCAGGGCACATAGCAGATAGGATTTCTTGAAAGAGAGTATGAACTGATGGTCAGGACATGGGACAAAAACCAAGTTGTGTTCCATTTTTTGCATCATTACTACATTGTTTTAATTCTATAATATTGTTTAATATCAGATATGACAGGTGGCTATTTCTGTTTATTCTTCCAAATGATTTTTAGCATCTTAAAAATGATTGAATGTGTCTTGAATGGAACTCAAATAAGTCTATAATCTGAAACAAATTAACATCTTTATCTTATTTATTCTTCACATAGAAAAATTATAAAACTCTAGTTATACATGTCATTTTATCTTTCTTCTCAGAAAGTTTTCCAATGCTTCATAAAGAACTTGCATGCTTCTTTTAAAAATTTTGTTATTGTGGTACAATATACATAACATAACATTTGCTATTTTAACCATTTTTAATTGTACAGTTCAATAGCATTAAGTACACTCACATTGTCGTGGAACCATTGTCACCATCCATCTCCAGAAATTTTTCGTCTTCCCAAACTGAGACTCTATCTCCATTAAACCCTAACTCCCAATTTGCACCTGCCCCCAGCCCTGGCAAACACAATTCTACTTTCTGTCTCTCTGATTTGCCTACTCTAGGGACCTCATATAAGTAGAATCATACAGTATTTGCCCTTTTGTGCCGGACTTATTTCACTTAGCATAATGTCCTTAAAGTTCATCCATGTTGTAGCCTGTGTCAGAATTTCCAGTCTTTGTAAGGTTGAATAATATTCCATTGTGTGTATATGCATACGCATATCTGTCCATCCGTCGGTGGATGCCTGGGTTGCTTCCACCTTTTGGCTGTTGTGAACCGTGCTGCTGTGAATATTGGTGTACAATGCACATTTCTTTTTGTGGATATTGTTGGGCATTTTTTTGCTGCTGACGTGGATTTTTTTCCTTTATAAATTCGAATTGGTTTTCGCTAGTATCTAAGAAAGTTATTGACGTTTGTGTTTTTGCTGTGAATTCAACCATGCTACTGAACACCGATGTTGATTCTCCTAACATTTACGTTATTTTTCTGAGCTGTCTAGACATAGGAGAAAATCTTCTACAAATAAAGATCTTGTCTTTCCCTCTCCTGTAGTTTTAGCTAACTCTGTTGTGCATCTGTTTGCATTTGCAGGAGGTCGCATCTTATGTATCTTTTTATTCCCAGGACTCAGAACGACACGTAGCACCTAAGAGTTGGTTAACAAGCATTCGCTGCGTAACTTTGTGCCTCACATTGGGGCATGTTAAACGTTGCCATGTGATGCCGATTTTGTTTCCTTTGTTGTATGCATATTTTCATTAACAGCAATCATGTAATATCTTGTGGTATTTAAAGACCCTTTTTGAAAACATTCTTTCATTTCCTAAATGACAATATACAGTAATAGGTATAATTCTGCCCATTATACGGATGGGTTAACTGAGCCTCAGAGAGATTTCATCACTTGCTCTCTCCAGGAGAGCTTGCGTTGCTCGGTTTCCTCTTTGCCAGCAAGTCTTCGTTCTCTCAGCTGCTGGGAGCGTGGCCACTGATGGCCGACAGCTAAGTACTTCTGTGGGCTTGATCTGAGTCAAAGAAAGCTGCTTTGGCAGGATCACACCTCTGCCCTGGGATTGCCTATTTCCAATGAATGGTCTATGGTGTCGCATGAAGTTCTGACTCTTTGGCCTCAATGTGCAACAACTCTGAGGGGCCCTCCCAGCTCCTGAGCTCTCCTTGGGGCCAGATGAGGCCTCTGTGGAGTTGCAGCCCAGCCTAAGTTCTCCCTCTGCCTGGGAAGGGAGGGTTAGGACAAGAAGCCAGGTTCTGTAATTTTCAGTTAACCTCCCGCCCCCCGCCATTGCACAGTAAGCTTCAGTGGGATCCTTGGCACTGAAACTGTAACTTAGGGTGCGTCACCTCCGTCTCTCATAGGGACATTCTGGCTGTGAGGAGTCGGAGTCTTGAGAAACACTGGCCTCTCTCATGACGACCTAGACCACAGACCAACAGGCCATGGGAGGATAGTGGCCACAGATGGAACAATGTCATCAGAGGACCCAGGCTACTTCTCTCCATCTTCTCCATCTTTCCTGGACATTTTTGTTCCTGGGCACATTGCTCGTGACTGAAAGGTGGCTGCCATAGCTGCAGGCATCCTGTCCCACACTACAGCTTCCAAAAGCCAGGAGAGGGATGAGGTGGGGGAGGGAGGGAGGGAGAGGAGAGAGACGAGATTCTCCCCAGGGCTTGTCTCTTTTTATCCAGGATAGAAACTTTCCTAGAGGAGCCCCAGCAGACTTCTCACATGTTACTGGCTGGAACTGGGTCTAGGCCCCTCGGGGGGAGGCAGGCTAGGAAATTGATTTTCTGGTATGTTCAGCCTTTGCACTTATAGACAGGCAGGAAGAAGAGAGTTTGGAATGGCTGGCCAGATTTCCAGAAGAGAGTTTCTTAATATGAGAGTCTGCAGAAAGCTTCTAGGATCTCCACTGAACTCTGAGAGTTTTGAATGTTTGTGTGTGTGCGTGTATACACAAACACATATTTCTGGAGACGATGTCTCACAGCTTTCATCAGATTTCTAAAGGGATCAGTGACAACAAACCATTACTATTTTTAGGTAGAGGTGCTGAAATGTAGATGCAACACTGGGAGCTTGCACTGAAATTAAAGGCAGACCGCTATCTTGAGACTTATATATTCTTTACTTTCAACTGAATTGGCAACAGGATGCTTCCTCTTAACGTTCAATGGGAGTAAAAAATAAGAGGATGGAAGAGGATGAAATCCAGCCCCGTGGAGCCAAGCAAGAGGCCACTTGCTAATCCTAGCCTTTTAACCCGCAGCAGAGATGTGCTCTCTGCAGAAACAGGCACTATGGGGCATGTGAAGAGTCTGAGACTTTGCTCTCTTCCCCCGAGGAGAGCACAGCATCACCAGGGGAGGACATATCCAGAAACTTTCAGTGCTACTAAGAAAAAGGAGAGATGTATCAAACACTAAATGGATGCCATAATTCAAGGGAGCATGTGGGAACACCTTATGTTGAAAATCAACTCACAGAGTAACTCGTAGTTAACTTTCTGTGCTGTTAAGCATATGCAGGCGTATCAACCATGCAAAATAGAACATTTAGCCATAGCAGTTGTTAGCTTCTAAAATATAGACATATAAAGAATAAGAGGAAGATTAATTTACAATCTTTTCACCAAAAAACCCATGGCTTACATTAAAAACACATGCACATTACTATAATATGCAAATGGAACAAAAAGGCGCAAAATTTTTAAAAGTAAAGCTTACCATCCATTCTCCTACCCACTGTATCTCTCTTCAAAGATATCTACTCTTAATAACTCCATCTGCTTTCTCCCAGGAAAAAGGCACATGCTAGTCTAGCCTCCCCACCGCCCCCCACCCCAGATTGTCTCAGAAAAGTATGTGTGTGTGTGTGTACACACACACATATGCATAGTTTTGTTTTCACAAAGAGCCTTATATTAACACACTATATGCTCCTTACTTTCAATAAGATAATACATTTAGACATTCTTTCCACTTTAACACATATAGTGCTGTCTAATCCTTCTCAATGTCTGTGGACTGTTCCATCACATGTCTGCGCCATGGCTTATCTAACCAGCCCCCAGTGAGGGCATCATTTGATGCTGCTGAAGCCCTTCCTGCATGTTGTCTTGGGTGTTGGTGCTCCGTCTATCATGTCAGTTCCCAACAGTGATTAGCGTAGGGTGGGCACGTGACCCAGCCCTGGCCGAGGAGACCTGGAAGGGCTTTCTTTTGCACGCAGCTCACAGCTTCTCACCAGCTCCTGATGCCTGTGAACTTTTCTTCTGCATGGTTTTGTCGTACCTTTACTTCTTCCTCAGGCCTCTTCCGCTTTGTAGCTGCTGGATATGCATCCTCCCTCGTGTCCCCATTGCCTACCCTACTCTTGCAAAATAGTGGAGTCTGTTCACATTATTGTCCTGAAGCTAATGGTGTATAAGTGCAGGGCTCCTCACAAACCCATCTAAGTCTCTGAGCGGAGCCTGAGCAACAGGTTTCCTTGGTCATATGTTTTATACAATTAAAAAAGGTGAGGTATTTCACCTGCAGAAGTTCAGAGCATCATCTTTTTCTACTCTGACTTCCTCTATCATGTTCTTTTTCCTTCTGGGTGGTCACAGTCATTTTTGGTATCTGGTTACAAGTTGAGTTGGGGATGCATTGAACAAGGGTTAGTGGAACATATTCCTGCATTTCTCAGTCACTTCTGTGTATAGTTATTTTCTCTCTAGCTGTCCTAGTGTAGGCGTGGCCTCCAGACGCAACTCCACCATCTACGTGGATTTTGACCCAAAGGAGCAAGATCAGAAGATGGACCTTGATCAGGAAGTGTCCTACAGCACCTCACATTGGAAGTATGTGATTAGTGGAGAGGAAACAGCGTTTGAAATACGTGAAACCAGAAGCCGGTCTGTGGAAAATTCTTCCCATAATGTAAAATTAGAGTGAAGAATTTGGTTGTTTTTGATGCCAAGTCAAAAACGGAAGTTTTCTCTCCTTGGGTACATACTCACTAATGTGGTACATGCAGTAATTCATGCACCTTGCATTTGTTTTTATTTTTGATGGGAATTGGATGCAATAGAATTTCTCAACCTTCCACATTTGTAGGGCACACCTGTCTGGTGTGACCACCCACAGCTAGGACATATTTGTGTGAAGTGGCATAGATCCAATGTATGGGATCCAGCCTCTCACGCCCTTTTATCCTGGTGAAGTCTCGCAGTTCTAGACAAGACAGATGTAAAGTCATGACCTGGGAAGTAAGACGCCTGAAGAATTATTTATTTCAGTACAAAATCCTTATGCAGATACAATAAACTGATCAAGGTAGTACAAAATTATATGACTACACAATTTTGAAGCTCAAGACCATGTAGAGACAATTTAAAAATGCTGTGTTTAGTGAGCATTGTCAATACAAAGAGTCTTTTAGATTTACCAATCTTAAATCAAGAAAACTTAAGAAGTATTAAAATCTTAGAGCTCATATATGAAAGAAAACTGACAGAGGCTTGGCCAAATTTGACAGTAATTTGAAAAATTTACAAGATATTACCAATTAAGAGTTTTGAAAAAGAAAAAAATGGTATATACCATCAATTCAAAAAAAGTGATCAACCTTATTTATGGAAAGACTGATTCATCTTTCAATTACATTTATAGAAAATGATGTTACAAAGTCAATGTCATAGGATGAGGCAATCCAGTAGTCGTTCATTAGCTGAGGATGAAGCTATAAGAGAAAATTATTATAGTTGTGTCAAGAAGGTAATTAGTAAAAATACTATGTGAGAAAGTAAAAATAACATGGATTAAGAAAGGAGAAGTCCGCCCTTCCTTCCACAGGATGAATGGATGACGCAAGTAGATAAGGACAAAGCCAGTTGTAACATTACAAGGAAACAATAATTCTCCCATCTGCGGCTTTAAAATGTCAAAGCGACATCTTCATTAATTACCTACTGCTTTCTCACTCAATGAAAGACCTTGTTCTCTAGAGCCAGAGCTTCAGAAACTTTGCTCATCAGTAAGAAGAAGACATCCCCTGCCCAGAGGACCTAGGTCACTTCCACCCAAGAAGCAACCTGTACACAGAACTACAGGCTTCAGAGAGGGGATTCTGGACCAAACATGACACTTCTGGATGCATTATGTGGTTTGTAAGGAGATAGGACCCGGGGTCCACCTTGTGTCCTGACCTGAAGTTGACTCCTATACACACAGCCCTGCTTTGCTCTGAGTCCGCCAAAATACTGCTTCAAAATCCCTTCCCTAAGCCTGTAGTAACTCTCTTTTCCTTTTTCTGGTGAGTTGCCCCTGGGTTCCTATGACTTTATTTCCTTACGGCAGCGAGCTGATAATCATGAATTTGTTGACCCCAGGTTTGTTTTTGGTGAGCTGATTGTGCTACAACGTATGCTATTTTTCTGGATTTTGTGATGTTTGTGGTATTTATTGACATTTTAGAATTTGTAATATGCCATGATTTATTTTCTTATTCTAAATAAATATAACTTTTGTGCTTAGTTGGGTATTGGTAATATTGTGGTATTTTTCATAAAGATGGCCCCTAAATGGTCCAAGCCCTAGGCCTTGCATGGCTGCCTCCGGCCATCACTCTGCACGTCCACCTCCTCAAGAACCAACCGCACTTGCCTGTGGGCTCGTGCCTGGCACAAATCGTGCCAGGGATTTGTCTACACTGAACTGAGGGCATTCTAACCTCTTGAGTTTCAATCTTTTACCACTGACTTTTGATATTATTTCTGCTAAAGGAACTCTTGGAAGAGGCATGATATTTCCAAAATATCAACCCAATGTGATCCTCCTTCACATTACTCCAAAGACCTGATGGCTCCTGGAGACAGCTTGGTGCCCACAGCTTAACATGTAAGATGAGTGCTGCTTACCCTCTGGCCTCGTCTCCCTGCTCCCCTCTAAAACACAGCCCTGTGCCTCAGCCTCCCAAGCAGACTCCCAGACCTGCTGTTTAAGGCCCCTGTCTCATTTTCTTGGACTGATCGCCTATCTGGATATGATTGCCTCTATGTGACCACGCAACGGCTAAGAAACCCCAGCACATGGCCAGTTTTTGTCAAGCAACATTGCAACCCTACTCAGAATTGGGACAGATGCTCATGTGTCTTCTCTTTCATAGCCTAGAATAATTAATGCCCATCCTAAAGTGTAATATTTTAGCACTAAGTTTATTAAGACCATTATTAGTTATTAACTACCAGGGAGCCAATTAGGTATTGGGGAATCAAACTCAAAACTAAGAGAAACAGTGAACCAGGTCCTGTTGGCCCAGTGGTTAAAGTTTGGCTCTCTCACTGCTTTGGCAGTTCAGGCCCATTTCCCAGTCCTAGAACCACACCACCTGTCTGTCAGTAGCCATGCTGTGGCAGTGGCTCACACAGAAGAACTAGAACAACTTACAACTAGGATTTACAACCATGATCTGGGGCTTTGGGGAGGAAAAGAAAAATCTAAGAGAAATAGCAATGGCCACTGTGCAATATGAAAAGACTTGGACTTTGCCATGTCTTTCTGGAAAAAAATATCCATATTGCTATATTTCAGTTCACTCTGTGTCCCCTGCCTGGTGGTACAATTATTGTGGACAGTAATATTAACATTGTCAGCGATCATAACTTCCCATCACTACCATGGGTCAGATGATTCATGAGGCAGGAGTGGGTGGGTGGAGGCCTTGGACTCTGAACACTGATGTTTGCCCCATGTGACCGCAGGCATGTCATCCTCTCTAAGTGTCAGGTTCTGCATTCACAGAACAGGGACAGTGATGCCCCCCCTCACCAAGACGAGTAGGTGAGGTGGTGGATGCAGAACACTGAGCATCATTTTGGGCACAACATCCATGCTGGTATTGTTTTTCATATTCAGGTTTTGTTTGCAAAAGTCAAGCATATTATTTCACCTTTATTTGGGGTTCACGAGGACTGGAGAACGTTAGGACTTGGAAAGGACTTTTCAGTCCAGGTAAACCCTCTGCTTTGCAAATGTGGAAACTCTAATTTTCCCAATGTCATGTGGAGTCAGATGGGTATCTATGCCACTGACTTCTACTGTGGTGCTTTCTTCCATTTCTGTGCAAGGAATTCAGAAAGCTGTTGTTGTAATCCTGAGCCACGGTAGGGTTACTTAACTGAGATTAAATATATAATGAATCAATTAATTGAGAAGTTCACGGGGACAGAGTAACCAAGTGCCAGGACAGGGGTGCAGATGTAAAGGTCCCAATTTCAGGTGTATGAGAGTGGCTCTGAGCTGGGTGGTCCTGGAGCCCGCACTGCCTTCAATGCTGTTCTTTCCCAACAAAGTGTTGTGTTTAGATGTTTGAGTTTCTCATTTCCAACCCAGTAGGATCTGATTAAAAACTGGAGCTGTTACAATTATCAGGGCTGAACAATATGGTATCTTATTTGCATTCGACCCCAATCCAGGGTTACTTTGTCTTGAACATCAACGTCTAATTTGTTCCAGAGAGGTATATTTTAATTCAGCAGTTTTTTTTTCTCTTCTGCCAGAGAAATAAGCAGACTTCAAAGGGACTTTTACATACCTGTAAGACTCCTTATTGTGGTTTCACGTCAGACCACCAAGCTCATGAGTCATGGTTAGGACTATGCGTTTCTCCCTCTTATTAGAGTTCATGCACAACTTTGTAAATGGTGGCTTCCCCCTGTGTGGTGGTGTGTGAATGAGGAAGGAATCAGCACACGGTGCAAACCCAGAGAAGTCATTTTGAAGACTCCCTGAGCAAAGAACCACCAACTGTGTTTCTTTAGACGAAGTGTGAGGATGTTTGCTCTAAATTGTGTCACTTAGCAAACGATTCTGGTTAGAACCAACGGGAGTGATGACATAGGTGCCGGCCCATGGCCGAGTGGTTAAATTTGTGCACTCTGCTTCTGCGGCCCAGGGTTTTGCGGGTTTGGATCCTGGGCGCAGACATGGCACTGCTCATTAGGCCATGTTGAGGCGGCGTCCCACATAGAGGAAATAGAATGACCTATGGCTAGAATACACAACTATGTGTTGGAGGGCTTTGGGGAGAAGAAGAACAAAAAAGAAGATTGGCAACAGATGTTAGCTCAGGTGCCAATCTTTAAATAAAGAAAGAAAAGAGAGATGACATAAATCAAATGACAGTAGATTCTAAAAATTATTCCACTGTTTTTCACACATTGGACAAATAGTGTGGCACGTGAGAACCAGGAGTTGCTTTTTAATTGGTTCTGCATCTCACCAAGAGAGTGACTTCTCCAGGGACACATTTGAGAAGCTGCAGATGAGTATTTCTGGTTGGAACATTCAGGATTCAGAGCAGCAATTTAGTAGCTAGGTCTTGTGGCATCTTTGATTAATCTTTGGGTTGTGATTTTCTGGGTCAGTCCTAATTGGGTAGATATTTCCTCCTAGATTGTGGGCCTATAATTAGCTGGTCTACATCAGACCAATTGTGATTTCTGCTTTCTGGATGTTTGACCCATCAAGTGGACTGGTGTGTATAAGGAAACACTACCGTTGACTGCGCATAGGTCAATTTCACTTTTTATATATGTATGCATAACTATTCTTATGATAATAACGTGAATGCAGCTTTGTCCTTATAAGCCTTATAAGACATACTTTTAGAATAACATTGAGAGGTGCAAACGTCCAGGGACCCCATAGCACCTTTATCTTCCAAACTTCAATTGCCAGTGGCCACCACTTAATCTGACCCTTGCCTTTATCGTTCTGTATCATTCCCCCACCATGCTTTAAATGTATAAAGATGACCATATGTGGCTTTCTTCAAAGTGTGCTGTGCAGATTCTCTGCCTGAAAATCACCTGAGTGCTGCTTAAAACGCAGATCCTTGGACCCCATCCCAGACCTGCTGAACCCTAATCCTGGGTGGAGTGTGTGTGCACGTGTGTCCGTGTTTTCCAAGCTCTCAGGGGGGCCTTACGTCCTCCGAGGTTGGAAGACCAGCTCCTCTTGGGATTTAACCACTTCTCTCTTGCGCATGCGTGTTGTGGGAGTGTGTACGTTCATCAGGAGCTTCCCAGGCACTCCTGCTTCACCTTTTCTGTATTTTTGTTGTGGTCATTGTTACTCCATCCCTTTCAATCTTTTGCCAAGAGATGCAGCTGCTATTGGATTTTATTGGGGAAAAAAAGGCAAACACAACACATCGGGCTTCTATGGGTTACCACGTGACTCTTCTCTTCCCAGGAGGAAGACAAGTGTTTCTGAGCATCTCACTGACCTCTCCTTTCTCAGTGGTGAATGCCCTACACCATGGATGAGTATCTCTGCTGTGCTTTAGAAGGCTTCCATCAGGGTTTACTATTTTTTTTTTTTTTTTTTTTGCTGAGGAAGATTCACCCTCAGCTAACATCTGTTGCTAATCTCCTTCTATTTTGTATGTGAGCTGCCACAGCATGGCCGTCAAGGTGTGGTATAGGTCTGCTCTTGGGAAGTGAACCCAGGATGCCCAAGTGGAGCTCACAGAACTTAACCACTAGGCCACCAGGGCCGGCCCTATTATGTTCTTAATAGGACGTTTCTGTGTTTTCTTTTCCCCCAAATCAACTGACATTTATTGAGTGCCTGCAATATGTCAAGTTCTGTACTGGGCTTTCAAGTTTTCCAATTGAACAACTTAAAATATGTGTCCGAATATACCAGAAGTCACTGTTAAATTTTACTTAGAAAAATATAGCATTTTTCCATCCAACAAATTACACATTGGTCATAAAACATCAAGCCAAAACTACAGCCTCCTTGAAATTCACTGTTTTCCTTAACTGTGGGAATTAAAACAACATTGCGTCACCAACTATTTAGTGAGCCCCTCCTACAAGCAAGAGACATCACAGAGGTGGCGTGAGAAGATGCGCAGTTTGAATAGGTTCCATCCTTAGTGAGTTTTAAGGGTGATCCCAGACATAGACTAGAAACATACCAAACGGAGGGGAGGCTTGATGTGATTGTCAAATAACAGTACTAACAATGATCACAACACAGCCCCCATTCCTGCGTGCCCCTCTGGGCCCGTTCTCCCATGGCACAGGCCTCGGATCTCTCCACCCTCCTGACAGCACCCTCAGGTCACTATCCCGGTTTTATAGCAAGCAAGCTGACCCGCAGAGGGTAGCACTGCGTTGCTTGAAGAGGCAACCCAGAGGCAGAGGGGAAGGATGGAGGAACCCTGCCAGTGAGGGATGGAGCATGGACATGAGTGGCCGAGTAGAGGGCCCAGCAGGGCAGCGCTCCTGTGGCCGACGCTCAGGAAGGAAGAAATACTGTCTACCCTGCAGAGCAAGAACTTCAGCCACTTTGTCTGTCGAGCCCGTGCCCGCTACGGAAAAGTTTATTTGTAATAAGAACAAGACGACAGAAAAACAAACCTTCCCACAGCAGAGTGTAAGCCAGCAGGTGGCCACTAAGGACCTCGCAAATAGCCATAGATCTGCAAGACTCTGATCAAAGCAACCGTTTACATTTCATGACCCTCAATGAAAATATTCCAGCATAAACTCTCATTTACTGTGAGAACTAGAGGCAGGTCATGCAAAGTGAGATGGAAATTTGATACAGCATGCCATCATTTTGGTATAAGGTGTGAGCTTCAGGGCAAGGTGTTTCTTTGCCTCTGGCTGTCCATTCCAGCAGCACTTGTTGCACAGGGTCTCTTTCCACCACTCACCTGCTTTTGCACCTTTGTCAGAATCAGTTGGGCATCTTTGGCGGGTCTCCTTCTGGGTTCTCTGCCGTGTTCCACTGATCTGTGTCTGAGTCTATCCCTTAGCCAATGCCTGTCTTGAATATTTCAGGTATAAATGAGGCCTTAGTATTGGGTAGAGGGATTCCTCTCACTTTACTACTCTTTGTCAAGATCCTCTTAGTTATTCCAGGGCCTGCACTATTCCAATAAATTTTAGAATAAGCTTGTCTGTGTCTACGACAAACCTTACTGAAACCAGAATAGCAAAACAATCTTTGAAAGAGAAGAGCAAAATTGGAGGGCTAACACTTCCCAGTTTCAGAACTTACTACAAAACTACAGAATCAAGACAGCATGGTACCGGCAGAAGGGTAGATGTGTAGGTCCACAGAAGAGAATTGAGTACAGAAATATTACAGTCCCTTACATTTATGGTCAATTGGTTTTGACAAGGATGCCAAGACAATTCAAAGGGCAAGGAACCATGTTTGCAACAAATGTTGCCAGAACAACTGGATAAACACATGCAAAAGAAAAAGCTGGCCTCCTTCCTTGTACTGTGTGCAAAAATTGACTTAAAATGGATCATAGACCTAAATGTAAAAGCTAAAACTAGGAAACTCTTAGAAGAAAACATAGCAGTAAATCTTTGTGATCTTGGGTTAGGCAGTGTTTTTTATTAATGTGACACAAAAAGCACAGGCGACAAAAGGCAACACAAATAAACTGGACTTTATCAACTTAAAAGTTTTTGTGCTGCAAACAAAACCAACAAGAAAGTGAAAAGACAACCACAGAATTAAAGAAACTGTATCCAGAATATATAAAGAACTTTTATAGTGCAATAATAAAAATACAAATAATCCAACTAAAACTGCGCAAATGATCTGAATAGCTCTTTCTCCAAAAAGATATACGAATGGCCAATAAGTACATGAAAAATGCTCAACATCATTAGCCATTAGGGAAATGCAAATAAAAACCACAATGAAATGCTACTAGGTATCCCATTCATACTAACTAGGTCAGTTATAATAAAAAAATACAGAAAATATCAAGTGTTGACAAGGGTGTGCAGGAATTGGAACCCTCGTACACAGCTGGTGGGAACGTAAAATAGCGTAACTGCTTTGGAAACAAGTTTGGCAGTTCCTCAGAATGTTAAACATAAGGTTACCGTATAATCCAGCAGTTCCACTCCTAGGCATATACCCAAGAGAAATGAAAGAATATATTACCACAAAAACTTGTCCAAGAATGTTCATGACAGCTTTATTCATAATAGACAAAAATTGGAAACAACCCAAATGTCCATCAACTGATGAATGCATAAAAAAATGTATTGTTTCCATATAATGCAATATTTTTCAGCAGTAAAAAGAAAAGAATGAAGTTCTGATATATGTTACAACTTGGATAAACCAAAACATTTTTCCCCGTTAACATAAGCCAGTCGTAGAAGAGGACATATTGTTTAATTCCATACCTATGAAATGTCCAGAATAGGCAAATTCAGAGAGATTGAAAGTAGATTAGTGGTTACCTGGGGCTGGGGAGTGGAGAAGGGGGAATGGAGAGTAATTGCTAATGGGTTCCAGGTTTGTTTTAGGAGTGATGGAAAACGTCCTAAAATTAGATTGCTGTGCTGGTTGCATATACTACAAACCATTAAGCTGAGCACTTTGAATGGGCAAATTGTGTGGTAATTGAATTATATATCAATAAGGCTGTTAAAAAAACTTGCTAGGATTTTGATAGGAACTACGTTAAAGCTATAGATTAACTTGGTGAGAATTGACATCTTTACTGTGTCAAGTCTTTCAATCCATTAGTATGGCATATTTCTCTATTTACGTAGGTCTTGTTATTATTAATTTCTTTCAAAATAATTTTGTAATTTTCAGAACACAGATCCTGGATATGTTAAGTTTATACCGAAGTATTCCATTCTCTTTGAAGTGTTTGTAAACTGTATTGTTTTTAATACTGGTTTGCACATAGTCCTTTTTAGTATGCAATTGATTTTCGCATGTTGATCTTGTATCCTGCAACCTTGCTGAGCTGACTTGTTAGTTTTAGTTTTCCCTTATTTGCTTTTTTGGTAGATTCCCTGGGATTTTCTGTATAGCCGATCACATTATCTGCCAATAGGCATAGTTTTACTTATTTCTTTGAGATCCATGTGCCTTTTATTTCTTTTCTTTGTTTTATTGCAGTAGCTAGAGCTCCTGTTACTGTGAGGAGTAAGAAGGGGGAGAACAGATATTTTGCCGTGGCCCCAGCTTAGAGAAAAAGATTCAGTCTTGCGCTTTCCGCCTGAGGTTAGCTGTAAATTGTTAACAGATGCTTTTAATCTGGTTAAGGAAGTTCCTCTCTACTTCTGGTTGGCTGAGAGATTTTCTCATGAGGCAGTGTAGATGTTGTCAAATGATTTTTCTGCATCAATTGATATTGCATGATTTTTATTTGTTAGCCTGTTGATATCATGGATTACACTCATTGACTTTAAAATGTTGGATCACCTTGCATCCCAGGGATAAATTCCTCTTGTTCATCATGCATACATCTTTCTACATTGTTTGGTCCAATTTGTTAATGCTTTGTGGAGGGATTTTGTGTCTAAGTTCACAAAGGTAGTGGTCTGTGGTTTTCCTTTCTTGTGCTGTCGTCTGATTTTGGCCTCATTAAATAAGTAGAAAATTGTTTAATACTCTTCTATTTTCTGGAAAAGATTGTGTAAAATTAATGTTAATTCTTCTTTAAATGTTTGGTATAATTCTCAGTGAACCAGTCTGGACCTGAGGATATTTTAAAGGGGATTTTAAATTATGAATTCAATTTCTTTAATGGTGTAGGACTAGTTAGGTTTTCTGTTTCATGCTGGTTAAATTTCGAGGGTTTGTGATTTTTGAGGAATTGGTTCATTTCATCTAAGTTGTCAAATTTATGAGCATGAAGTCATTCATAGAATTCTGTTATTATCCTTTTAATGGATGGAGGTCTGTAGTGGTCTCTATCATTTCGTTCCTGATATTGGTGATGTGTGTATTTTTATTTTTGTCAGTCTTGCTGGAGATTTACCAATTTTATTGATACTTTTTGAAGAGTCAGCTTTTTGTTTCATCGATTTCTCTATTGACTTCTTGTTTGCGGTTGTATCGATCTCTGTTCCTATCTTCAGCATTTCCTTCTTTGGGCTCGTTCTGCTCTTACTTTACGAGTTTCTTGAGGTAAGAACTTATTAATTTAAGATATTAATTTTTTCTAATATAAACATTTAGCACTATAAGCTTTCATCTCAACACTGATTTAACTACATTGTACATATTTTGATATGTTGCATTTTTATTTTATTCAGTTGCATGTATTTTTAAATTTAATTTAAGGTTGTCTCTTTGACTCATGGATTATCACAAAGTATGTTGGTTAATGTCTGACTTTTTGGAGATTTTCTTGTTTTCTTTCTATTATTTCTAGTTTCATTCTATTAGGACCTGAAAATATACACACTCATCCTTAATGAATAACTTTAATTCTCTCAAATTTGTTAAGGTTGGTTTTTGACCCATTGTATGCTCTATCTTAGTGAATATTCCATAGGCACTTGAAAAACTGTGTGTTCTTAAGTTGTTTCATACGTTCTAAACAGGCTAATTAGCTCCTGTTGGTTGATGATGCTGTTTGGGTCTTTTATATCTTTGCTGATTTTCTGTCTACTATTTCTATCAGTTGTTAAAGGGGATTGTTAAAGTCTTCAATTGTAATTGTAGGTTTGTGTATTTCTCCTTTCAGCCCTATCAGCTGTTTTGTTTCTTGTATTTTGAAGGTCTGTTATTTGGTGCATACATATTTAGGATTGTTATATCTTATTGGTGGACTGATTGATTATATTTTAATATTTATTTCACCAGATTCTAAGTTCCATAAAGACTACGTTTATTTTGTTTACTGTTTTACCCTTATTACCTAAAGCAAGGCTTGCACTGAAGAGGTACCTACTATATGTTTACTAAATAGATAAATAAGACATCTTTAATGTAAAATATTATCTAGATTAACCTATTCATTTTATAATGGAGACAATTGAGATCCATCAGATTATTTATTTTGTTTATGGTTTCAGAAGTATCTAGTCAGAGAAAAAAGGGTTAGATTACAATAGGTTTACTTCCAGATTTACATTTCAAAAAATATTCAGTGCTGTATTTGTGTACACATTACATGTGTGTTGAGATCAAAAGCAAGAAAAAAGAGAAAGAAAGATCCTAGATTCTAAAATGTTCTTGGTGTTTCCTATTTGTGCTTTATTACATTTTAACATTCTGTTCAATGCATGATTCTGCTCATGGTAAGTAATTAATGCTCAACTCCCTAAGTTTACCCCTCACTTCTCTTTGGATAGAATTTGTTGGAATACCCATGTGTTAGTTAGAAAGCTCATTCTCCCCTCCAGAGGTTTACTGTAAGCTTGAGGTTGCACTTGAAAAGCTTCTAAGAGTGGAGTGTTTCTCCCCAAGGTCTCATGGCTTCAGAAGCTCTAGATCCTCTTTCTCCTAGGAGACAGTGGCAGAGGGCCCACTGAGGTCTCCGCCTCCACTATTTGGCTCACTGATGTAAGCACATTCCCAAGGCAGTCTATCTTCATGCTCCACAGGGAATAGTTCTTATCGAATGACATGTGAAACCTGCAGATGGGCTGTGGTCATGGCCTTGCCCATCCAGTGATGTTCCGGCCTGATCCTCCACGCAAGGGCTCAAATCTGAGGGCCAGAGGGTCTTCTGCCCTCATATGTCTTCCTTCTGACGTGTCCTTCAGTCAGTAACTTAGAAAGAGGATGGATGGTTTCATTTTGAGCCATGATCTTTTTGTTTTCTTCCTTTACTTGCCTTGTTTTTTCTTCAGGACACCTGTCCTGTCCAGAGAATCTTTAGGGCACTAAATAAAGTGGTCCAGGTAGGAGGATGAAACGTAGTGAGAGCTGACAGCTGTCCGAAGCTGTGTGATGCTGGAGGAAAGCCAGGAGTGTCTGTTATTTAGTCTAATTCTCACACGTATTCCTGCTACTTCAACCTTGGTCTGCTCCAATTTTGACCAAAGAGGTCACCTTTCATACTAGTGAGAGCTCAGAACTCTTGGTCAGGAAACGTGCGCTTTGTGTAACGGGGAGGAAATGGGGCATTGTCTGCTCCCAAGCGTGTTAACCTGCATGCTTCACTTTGGGGATGGTGTTGAGTCCATGCTATGTGCCATCACCCAAAGGCAGCTGGGCTTTTATCAAGTGCGCTAGGCCCTGTTTTAGCTACATTAGTTCAAGAGACACCAGGTACAATAGACACGTACCACTCTTGAGAAACTGAAGATGCAATGGGACAATAGAACAAGGGCACGTGAGATCTTAAGACATCCATTATGTCTTGTTGTGTAGCTCAGTCCAGAGGTGCAAGAACTTGCTGAGGGTGGGACTGTGGCTATCAGACTGCTACCTGGAATATAAAGGGTTGGAAGTGGACCTAAATCACAGGGGAGCAGCAGGAGGTTATGGTGGCATCAGAATGGCCAAGTCCTCCCTGTGATAGGCACCCCAGTCCCCGGACTCCAAGGATGGCTCTAGAAATGGCCTTCATGACAGTCATGAAATCTTTTGCTTTAAATGTCCTCCAGTTCATCCATTGGGATCCTTTGGATTCTATACTCTTTGGGTTCAGATGGCACGATCTATATTCTCTCCTAGTTAGGCAGCCATGACATAGCAGAAGAGTAGGAACCTTATAATTACAATGACCAGATTTCTGCCTGTGTGCTCAGGCAGAATTATTTACTTCATTCAGCCTTGGTTTGTCCATCTGAGAAATGGGAATTGAGGAGTGCTGGCTTACTCTGGTTGCAGTAAATCATGCTAATTATCCTGTTATGTGGAATGTCTGGAGATAATTCTCCATTTAGTAAGGGGATTTCCAGTCAGAGTGTTGAAAGTGTCATCTGGTTTTTTCTTGTTGCTTTTAATAACATGCAAGAGGAAAGATAAAAGCTTTCAGAACAAAAATAAGCCAAGGTTTGCTGCTTTGAAGATTTGTAGCCTCCTCAGATGGCAAATGATGTTAAAATTAACACATGTCTTCTAAGCAAAGATCTAATCCAGGACACTTCCAGGAAAGCGTGATCTAAGATGAGGCCAAGGCTGCGACTGTAAAATTCTTTATTAAAACCTCAGGAAGACTGAAGTTGGTTCCCCAGAATACTATTCAGTCAGACAAAAGGCCCTGTAATTATTTCATTGTGTGACTCACTCACAGAGCCCCTCAATCAAACAAAACGGCCTCTAAGAAGTTTAAGGATATTGCCTCCCAGCAGAAGCCTAAAATCAAGAAGGGCTTATTCCAAACAGATTTTTAGGGGTGGTTTTGTCTAATGGAATGGACCCTATACTATTTATAAAATTTAAAAGAATGATCTTAGGTGACACACTGCCAGCTTGACCTGAAAGGGACAGAGATGCTACAAAATAAAATAGGCTGTTTGCCGCCGCCAGATTCTACTAGAAGGAAGTCAGCTGGGAAAACTCAGCTGCAAATGCATGCTACCATTCACGGGAAATGAAGAAGGACTCAGAGATTGGAACCAGGACCCAAGGGGCAGAGCCAGGAGCCGTGGAGAACAACACGTGGGCGGGATAAGGAATGCGTCCTAATCAATGAGCTTCCAGCCTTCTCCCAGCTGGATATGAGAACTGCTATGACCACTGGCTCCTGTGTGCCTCCTAGTTCCCTCTTTTTTGGATAGGAGTACTGATGGTGCTCACCCTACTCCTGTTCCCCATTGTCTTTGGGGCCTGTGGGGGCAGATAATTCATGTCTTCAGTTTACAGGTTAAGAGAATCTGTACTGGAGGAGCCTCGTCTGCACCTGGGCCTGATTTAAGTGACAAGATGGTGGACTTGAGCTGATGGGATGGGATCGGTCTTACGGGTGTCGACGAAAATAATCCATAACCAATCTATAAATGAAAATTTGGGTGAGTTTATTCTGAGCTGAAATCTGAGGACCATGGCCCAGGGCCTTTCTTCCCGAAGGAAGAAAGGGCACCAAAGAAGTGGGGTGCACAGAGTGGTTATATACCCCCAGAGAGGATGTTTCACATAGGATTGAAATGTCCCTTTTACAATAGTCGCAAGACTGCTCTGTTGGCACAGCGATTGATGGAAAGAGCAGGTAGGTCTGCTGTTTTGAGTTGAGTGGTCACAGGTGAGCTGGGTGGTCGAAGGTGAGTGCAGCAATCAGTTCCTAGCCTAAGGAAAGATGATTATCCATAAGGAAAGACCAATGTCGGGGGAAGTTGCACCTTTATCTCAAGGGCCTTTGTTCTGGCCATAGTAAATGTTTTAAAGAGGATACACAATGCGTGCTCAACAGCCACAGTCAGGCCCTTTTGGAAAAAATAAAGTCAGGCCAGATTAGGTTTATGCCAAATGGCTTCCTCATATACTCCAATATATCCTATTGCTTGCCATTTCAATTTGTCATTTCCCCCCTTTTGATCTCTAATCTTTTGATAGAAAGCATTGATGATCAAAATATTGTCCCTCGGTGTCAGGGTGGTTGCTGCCTGCCCTGGGTCCATCATGTCCCTTGGTGCTAGGCTTTTATCTCATTTATTTGCCTAGTCCTCCACGTTGGGGGGAAATAGTGGACAAGCATAGAGTTATATATATTAACAGAGGAAGCATTTCATATGTCATGTAATTTCCAATTAATTTTAGATTGTTGCACAAACATTGTATATGTGCTTTTCTATGACACTTCACATTTACATTGTATATGATTATAGAACAAGTACAGTAACAATAATAACTCAGCATTTTTGAAAGGATTGGTCTGAAATGAATTCTTAGTCATAGTCCCTATCAGAAAAGGAAATTTGTCCAGGGTTATAAGACAGATCAACCATTTTAAGCCCTCAAGCAATCATTACTCTAGTTTGTATGCTACTCTTACAGAACTGCTTAAAGAAAACAACAATTAGTTTGAATATTATGACTAGTATTAGAATTCCAATAAGTAATAGAAATAGGAATTCCAAACCAGATTGAAAAAGGGAACAGATACTGAAGGGGAGCCAACCAAACAAGTCAAAGTGGGTGCAGGATTCACATAAGGCATCCACCTGCTTCTTCATGTGCTTTAGCAGAGATGACACATTGGAAGATTCATCGCATATAAAAGCACAGCATCCAGTCTGAATGATTGTATATGTACCACCTTGGGATGCAGTAAGAATATCTAAAGCCATTCTGTTTTGAAGGACAGCCCTTCTCATTAAAGACATTTCAGTATTTAAATAAGATTATTCCTGCTTGACTATCATTAAGGGCTTCTTGAGTAAATTTAGTCAGAGCTTTCATATGTAATAATGACATCTTTTAGCCCCAAAGAAGAAGCACATATAGCTGCAAATATAGCCATACCAGTGGAACACTGAACAAGCCCATCCGGCCTTAAAGAGAGGGAAATTGACAACAGGTTTTAACTCAGCCTGACTCCTTCCCTGCTTTTAAAGGAAACTCAGGGTGCAGTGTTTTAGCCATCCAGGCAGTAGCCAAGGCCAAAGATTTGTTCCACATAACCACTGAGTTCCGTCAGAAGTAACTCGATAAATGCCTGGCCTTCAAGACCAGTCTGTTCCAAATTAATCACTTTTTTTTAAGTGTGATAGCATTCCAAATAAATTATAAAATAGGTATACAGTTTAAGCATTACAAAGGTTTAAATGAGGAGATAAGGTCAGGGAATACAGGCCTGGTCCGGAGTCTTGGGACAGCTGTCTACAACAGATGCCGTCGTCTTCTCCTCCTTGTACAGTCCTTTCCAACAGGGCTGCAAAGAGTCTTATTTGATGTCCCTTTCAATAAATAAATTCTTCAGGTTACAGTCCACGATCGTTAAGTTCTGGGAATTCTCTGTGAAAGAATCAGCTACCAATCTTTCATTTCTTTTAAGCACATCAATAAGACCGTGACAACAATGTAATATATCCCTTAAGCAAAGCTGGTTCATATATTTCCTCATCTAATTGCATAGGCTGTTCTATCATTATTTCAAAAGGAGACAGCCGATGTTTACAAAAAGTACAGATCTAAGATGAAGGAGCACGAGCACAAGAGCTTTTGGCTGTGAGAGATTAAATGCTTCTGAAGGCTTGCCAATTAAGTTTTGGTTGTGTCGTTAGTTCTTTCTACCAAGCCTGAGGATTGAGGATGGTAAGCGCAGTGGAAATGCTGCAATATTTGCCCAATATTACAAATAGATTTGAGTTCCCCCAGTCACTGTGTAACTCTGGAGGAATTCCTCAAACAGGAATTTATCCTTTTCAATAACAATTTACCTAAAGCCATCGCTCTTCTGCAAGGAAAGGCCTCAAAACAATGTGAGAACATACAGATCATTACAAGACATATTTATCCTTGAGATGGTGGCATTTGGACAAAGTCCAATTGTCATACCTCAAAGGATACCTTAGGAAGGGGAAAGTGGCCTTGTGACTCATGAAGTGGCTTCTCTGGATTATACTTTGGGCATATAGCACAAGTAGTAGAGGCCATATGAGCCACTGGGAGAATGTTTCCAAAAGTATTGTTTTTCTCTTTTGCTGTAACCTATATATATATATTTCTTCTTCCTTGGTGATTTCTTAAGCCTGTAGAAGGAAATCATTTACTGGGTTAGCAGAGTTAGAAAGTAGCAGGCATTCTTGAGGCTGGACAGCATATCCAGCTTGATAACCATCCTTGTTTATCATTTAAATAAGACGCATTTGTAAACCAAATTAAACAATAGAATGCAGTTGTGGTCTTCTCCCCTTGCGATGTTGGAAGCAAGGTAGCAAGGTTAATGGTTGGAGCAAATTATAAACTAGTTCCTGAGTTCAGGGGGCAGGCAGTCAAGAAGACTTCTAGCTGTCAGAGTCAAAGCATCTTTCTGCAGCTTGAAAGGTCTCTGATGATGTCATCGGGCATTCAGGTATATTTTGAGCGGCTTCCAGCTTACACAGCAACAGACAGGAATCTCTCAAGTTTCCATCAAGTTATTCAGCTTCAGTTTGCAAGGCTTCAGGAAAAAGAGCAGGTTCAATTCTCAATGATTCCAAATGAAAATGAGGTAAAAAAAATTGAAAACATTAGTTTGGAGGTTTGTAACCAGATCATTCAGTAGAAGAATTCAGGATCCAGTCCAATTCACAGGTAGAAAAAGCTTCAAAGACAATTAACAGAAGTAGGATCTGATACCCACAAATGTGTGTTATAGTTTTTCACTGAAACATAATTCTTCTCTCTAAAATCACCCTCATTTTGGCCAAAGATAGCCAAATTAAGACTAATTGGTTTGCAAAATAAGTTTAGTTTCAAGAAACTTGGCCCAATTATTTACATAAGTGCAGCACGAATAGCAATTGATCATACAGGCTGTTAAATATGCTTTGCTGGAATTTTTAATGAGGAATCTCAAATTGAACTTTAAAGACCTCTCGAGGCTGGGAAAGCCACGCCAAGGATTTGTGCCATCAGGCCTTGCCTGCAATACCTTAGATTTGGGTGAATTTCTCTCCTTTCTTGAGATTCCCCAAAATATTTCGAGGTTCATTGCACCTGCCAGATAAGCAAGCTTCCTTACTTACCAGGTAAGATTGCTGGACTCTCTCTCTGTAAAGCAAGGTACCAGGGCCATATTTCCAAGCGGCTTTATTTCCAGAAAGTCAACCTTATTCCTCAAAGGCAGCATTGTCATATCTGAGTCCGTTTGTTTCTCTCAAATATGACATTCCAGTCAAAGCTTTGGTAAGATAATGAATGTGTCCTGTTATAAGGAGAACAGATTCTTATTGAACTTATGCAAATAACTATATTGCCACGAAATAACCATACTCATTCACTTACTAGGTTTCCAAACTCTGGAGGGATCAGGCAGGGAGAAAAAGATAAATGTTTCAGTTTTGCTCACAAAGGTATAATTTCACCAAATTGCTATAATAAGTCATAGTTAGCATAAGAGAAAAGAGAAAACGATTTTCTTGAATCAGAGAAAACAAAACAAAACATAAAAAAAAATCAACGATATTTCAAATAAAAGTCATAAAAATTATAATCATCCTCAGTTCATTCAGTCCTGTATAACCGGTTCTTGATATTAATCTTCTATTAGCAGTTTTATGAGGTCATCAGTTTTTCCATTAGATTTCTGTAATTTCTTACCCAGTTCAGTTCTATGATCTGAAAGTTTATCAGAAAACTGTAATCCAGAGTAAGTGTCAGAGTCCTTTCCATGAATCCCTCTGAAGATGAGACATATTTGCCAAAGCAAAAAGCATCAGAGTAAAACAACTGACTGTAAACAACAAAAGACTTAAGAATGATGATTGACAGAGAAACTTATTATTTCTGTGATATACAACACCTTAAAATAATAATCAGAATTATGGCTGATAGCCAGGACAGATCAGAATTTTAGGAATGCTATATAATTTTCAAAACACTTATATCAATAACATTTACCCACATAATACCACCTAAGAAAGATTATCACCGCTTATCTGACAATGCTTCCAATGTAATTTAACAGACCAAATAAGCCTCATTAGTTTAGAATCTTCCACCTTATAGGAAGAGAGAGCAAATTTCTCTGTGAAGTCTCAGGGGCCCTCTGAAAATCCCCAGAGAAATTATCTTCCTTCATCCAGGTCAAAGGAAAACCTTTATTTAGGACTTGAATATTTGTTTGAGGGAGAAGCTTGTCAAAAATATCAAAAGATTTTTAAACACTTACTTAAACGAGATCAAGAGATTGCTGATCTTATCATTGTAAAACAAGGGTCACTGAAACAATGCTTCATAATATTTAACCAAAGTGACAACAGCAAAAAAAACCTTAATAGAGAGACCTGTCTTTTATCTTAACAGAACGTAGATCTTCTGTAAACTTACTCAGAAGGAAAAACCTTTTACAATCTCTTTATCAGGACCAGACTAATAGTTTAAGAAAATTATCCTTTTAAGAGAGAAAGCCAAATTCTAATGTTTGTACCAGTTTACTTTTTCATATTAAAACCCATTTACTTAATTAGATTCATTTTAATCTTAACCAACTTGACCATGTACAAAACTCTTTTCAGAATTTCTTTCACAAACCTTCTATAACTTTTTTTTACATTCAGAATTTGTCCAAAGTCCTTTATTTGTTTTTTAGTACTTTAGGACAAATTTACCCTTTTTAACCAATCAAACAAAATTTTTCCATTCTTTTTATACCTTCTTTACTGAAAACTTACCCCTTACTTTCCTTGAATATAAATACATTTTCCTTATTAACTTCTAGTAGCTTTAATCACATATATTAGAACTCCTTAACCTTTAACAGACCATAGTAAATACTAAAAAGTTAAGCAATTATGAATTGTCTTTTATATCAGCATTCTAAACACTTTACATAATTTCTAGGAACACCTCACTTTACAGTAAAAGACCCAAACACTTTTAGCATCTATGCAATAAGAAGGCAAAAGTAGATAACTCAGATATGCTTAGCAATAATGTTTCAGTGTTCTATCCAATCCAAAAATGACCCAGATACTCAGATTTTTATCATTTAACTTAACTTGGCAAAACTCAAGATTGTTACCAAAAAGAATTTCGAAGCTGTTTTTTTCCCCCAAGTATACAGACCATAAAACAGTTATTGTACCCACTTTTATCTATTTAAATTGTTTCCAACAATTATGTTCAGATTACCCACGAAAACCTTGAGTTATTAGATAAAACTGATCATTTAAAGCTATTACTTTGCTGACAAATTTCTAACAGACAACATGAACTTACTTGACTAGTAAACCCAGGCTGCATGCCTGCATCATATTCAAATACTAACAACTCCTGAGGGCATGCCTTTTCAATCAAACCAACAACTTAAACTTTCATTAACCAGAGGTTAATCTATATCATGTTAACTTGAAAGACATTTGGGTTAGTTCTATTTAGAAAAACTTTTTGTAAATGCTTAAGTCAATGGAATAGAGCTCTTTAGAAATTGCACCATCTGGAGGTAAAATATAAAAACTTTTGTAACATATATAGACACACACAAACAACAGACAGAACAAAGATTTTCCTAAGATTTCTGTCTCACAGCAGACCACGGTGAAAAAACTTGTTTTCCCAGTTTTTATTTTTCCTCTTTCTTTCTTTCTTTCTTTTGGCCTTAGCAATCTGGCTTGGGATCCCCCTTTGTTAAGCGATTGCAGTCACAGCATGAAGCCAACCAGAGTCCAGAGGAGAAGCTACCCATTCGGGAACTGATGGGGCTGTTTTAGAAGCTCGATTTCCCGCTTCTCTTTTGATTTTGTTTTGTTATAAAGTCCGAACAACTTCTAAGGACAGTGTAATGGATCAGAAAGTGTGCTGCTTGTGAGTGTCACTCCCTATAGAAAGGTCGTAAACACTCTCTTACGTGCCTCAGCTTCTCCGGCAATCTAAAACCACCATGGGGCTTGGAGCACCGGGTGACCAGCCCTTATGTATGCATCCCCAAATAAGCCTGTAATTAATTACTGTGAATGAAAGTGCAGTTCCCTATGGGACTGCTGCACGTCACAAGGATTGATCCTCTGACACTACCGCTGAGGTCCTTAGTCACCTAAGGACACCTGTTGGTAAAGGCCAGGAGGAGCAAGTGTCCCTTTTCTTCGGAGCTGAACACGTTCAGTTTCTCATTTCTCTATCAAGCAGTTTGTTCAGACTTTATAAACACAATTCTTTCCAATTTAAAGCCAAGTTAAAAACATCAGCCTTCTCCATTCACTCCCAAGTTCCTCTAGGCTCCTCTGGCCTAGGAACTTCCCTCTAGGCTCCTCTGGCCTAGCAAATTCCTCCTAGGTTCCTCTTACCTAGGGTATGTACCGGTACCCCTTAAGACACCTAGTCTTAAGATCTTAACCAGCTCATATAAACTCTTGGACCGTCAACTTAAAGTAAGGAGGTCCGGGTTTCAGGAGAGCTCACCAGGGTCACCTGAAGAATGCAGTGATTCGGGGGGCTCAGTGGGCACTGATTGGTACCAAATGGTGGTTCAGTGTAGATTCCAGGTGGTCTCTGGTGGGTTTCTCTGAAATCCTGCCACAACTATGCCAAGAACTGTCGACGAAAATAATCCATAACCAATCTATAAATGAAAATTTGGGTGAGTTTATTCTGAGCTTAAATCTGAGGACCATGGCCCGGGGACTTTCTTCCTGAAGGAAGAAAGGGCACCAAAGAAGTGGGGTGCACAGAGTGGTTATATACTCCCAAACAGGATGTTTCACATATGATTGAAATGTCCCTTTTACAATAGTCGCGAGACTGCTCTGTCGGCACAGCGATTGATGAAACAGAAAGTAGGTCTGCTGTCTCGGTGAACACAGCAGGGTGGCAGGTCTGCTGTCTGGAGCTGAGTGGTCACAGGTGAGCTGGGTGGTCAAAGGTGAGCATGGCAATCAGTTCCTAGCCTAAGGAAAGAAGCTTATCCCTAAGGAAATGCCAATGTGGGGGGAAGTTGCACTTTTATCTCAAGGACCTTTGTTCTGGCCATAGTAAATGTTTTAAAGCAGATATACAATGCATGCTCAAGGGCACGGTCAGGCCCTTTTGCAAAAAACAAAGTCAGGCCGGATTAGGTTTATGCCAAATGGCTTCCTCATATGCTCCAATATATCCTATTGTTTGCCATTTCCATTTGTCACGGGGGTCCTGGACAGGCTGGGTTATTTTGCGAGTCTGAGGGATGTGAGGTCAGATTGTAGTATCCAGCCTCCAAGATGGCCCCTGGTGACCTATGCTTCTTAGTATTTACATCCTTGAGTTGTTTCCTCCCACACTGTCCCAGGGTTGGGATGGGAGAAGTGGTGGCATATCCCTTCTGACGTTAGGTTCTAAGAGACTCCCTGGCTTCCATTTTGGTAACTCTCTCTCAAATCACTCTCTCTGGGGAAGCCAGCTGCTATGTTGTGAGCTGCCCCATGGAGAGGCCCACTTGGTGGGGGACTGAGGCCTCCTGCCAACAGTCATGTGAGAGCACTTAGGAGCAGACCCTCCAGCCCCAATCAAACCTCAGGTGACTGCAGCCCTGAATGACACTTGATTACAGCTTTGTGAGAGACCCTGAGCCAGAACCACCCAGAGAAGATGCTCCTGGATTCCCGACCTATAGAACTTTGCCATCATGATGGTTAAGTCACCATGTTTTAGGGTAACTTGTTTCACAGCAGTGGATAACTGCTATACAAGTTAACCTTATGCTGCCCTAAAACTGACTCTAGAAGGTGTAATCAGGGCCTGGATCTACATTCTGGGGTGCTGAAGCAATCCAGCTGTGGAAGAGGCTGAGCGCTGCCTGAGAAGATGGTGACTCCCTCAGTACTACCTGCAGGGGTAGGAGTCCATGCTGTGATCACCATGTCTTGACACGACCATCAGGGGAGGACCACCAGGGAGAGCCTTCTCCAATGAGGAGTGATTGAGAGTCAAGTGCTGTGCCGGGCTGATGGGAGCTGCAGTGCTGAGAGCATCTGCTTAGAAGGAAGAGTGCTGAGAGCACCTGGAGGCAACAGGAGCCCTGGGAGCAGCTGGTGGAGTGCCTGGAGGGCCAGCCTCCTGATTTCCATGAGGCCGGACGTTATTGGTTTACAACTGTATTCTCAAAGGCTAGCAAATAAATAGATTGCTTTCAGGTTTTCAGATTCACCCTCTTATGGGATTTACTCTTGAGGTCTATGGGATGGTAAAGGTGTATGGCCATGTATAGTTCTAGCATTTTTTTGGTTATAATTTTAAGCTTACAGAAAAGTTGCAAGAATAGTACAAGGAATCCCCATATATTTTTATGCTGACTCACCTATTATTTATAATTTGTCCCATTTGTAACCTATCTATCCATTTCAGAGTAAATTTGAGACATTGCTCCCCTTCATCTTTAAATAACTCAGTGCGTATTTCCTAAGAAAAACGATATTGTATTACATAACCACAGCACAGTTATCAAAACCAAGTGATTTAATATTGATATAATACCATTATCTAAACCATATTCAAATTGTATCAATTGTCTCAAAAGTTTCCTTTTAACCATTTCTTTTGTGTACACATTCCACTTAACTGATGTATCTCATTAGTCTCTCAAACTGAATCAGTTTCACAGACTTTCTTTGGGCTTCTTGACCTTGATATTTGTTAAGAGTAAAGCCAGTTATATTTGTAGAATGCCCTTGACATGTTGTTTTTAGCTTCACGATTAGATTCAAATCATGCGTATTTGGCAGAAATGGCACAGAGATGATGTTGCATTCTCAGAGCGATTCATCAGGAGATGCACAATGATGGTCTGTCCTCACATTGGGATGTGAAGCTTTGTCCACTAGTTAAGATATTGACCGCCATGTTTCTCCAATGAAACGTTACCATTTTCATATTTGTAATTAGTAAATAATTAGCTGGGAGATATTTTGAGACTATGTAAATAGCTCCTCATCAAGCTTTAACTTGATAAATTTTAGTATCCCTTGATGATGTTCTAACCTTACTATTTCTACATTTATTTGTTCCCATTCCTGTAAGACGAAGCTCGCTCTGTGTCTGTTTGTGTGTTTACGCATTCGTTTCTAACCGCGTGGGTTTTCTGGATGCTTACTTTTTTCAATGTATTATAGTTCCTGACTGTTATAACTCACTTTGATTGCTCAAATGGTCCCAGATTTGCTCCTTGGGAGTGCCTTTAAGCTGCCCCTATATCCTTTGACATGTCCCCATGATTCCGAGAACTGCTTTACTTAATGGCACAACAAGATGCTCTGATTCCAATTTATTTTTGCTTTTACTGGGCTCCTGGGGGGGGGGGGTGGTAGCCTCTAAAGAACTGTACAAACACCTTGAATTATATCCTCAGGCCCTTGGATTCTTGGTCCGGTTAAAAAGCAAGATACAGATTCTGTGCCGTGGGACTTTCGTGAGAAATGGGAGCTTCGTGGAATGAAAATCTTCACGTCAGAGGACCAGCTGGTCAAGAGAGAACGTTAGACAGACACTTTGTTTGAAGTATAAACACATTTGCATCCAGTTGTCTGTAAACAGTTCACAAGCTCTGTCCTTTAAAACCCCTGACGGCTTTCCTTAGACGCCCCTCAGATCATTCTCGCGAGTCGTGCTTTTCTGATGTCCAGTGAGTCATAACAGTCCTGGCAAAGAAGGTGGCTGTGTTAGCCAAGATTCTCCAGAGAAACAGAAACAACAGGAGATTATAGATACACATAAAATGTACGTAATATTAATTAATTAACTTTAAGGAATTGGGTCACGTGATTGTGGAGGCTGACCAGTCTCTAGGTCCGTAGTTTGCAAGCTAGAGAGCTGATGATGTAGGTTCCCGTCTGAAAGCTGACAGGCTCAAGCTCCAAAAAGAGCTGATGTTTCAGTCTGAGTCTGAAAGCAGGAAAAGACCTGTATCCTCGCTTTAATGTAGTCAAGCAGGAGGAGTTTCTCCTTACCTGTGGGAGGGTCAGACTTTTTTTCTATCCATGTCTTCATCTGATTGGGTGAGGCCCACCCACATTGGCAATCTGCTTGACTCAGTCTAACAATTTAAATGTTAATCTTATCCATAAACAACCTCCCAGATACACTCAGAATAATGTTTGATCAAATGTCTGGGCACCCTGTGGCCTAGTTAAGTTGACACATAAAATTAACCTCACAGCATATTATCTCTCCTGGTGCCAAGGTCAGTGGAGGGGGGGAGGGGTTGGGCCATGGGGCTTTCTAGCACAACATCTGCTCCTCTGTTTGATGAGAACGAGGCTGCAGCAGTCCCAGGAGAGCCTGCTACAAAGTGCGAAAGGCTTGGTTGGGAGGATTTGCCTTCCCCCGCCCTCCCTCTGTTCTCCATCTCTTTCCCTCCCTGCCTTCTCCGTCCCACCCTCCTCCATTGCTTCCCTCCTTCCTTATAAAGAGTTTATTCCTGTATTTCTTTTTAGCATACTACTTGAAGGAAACTAACCAATCGTTACAGACCAATACCCTCAGGTAGAGTTTGCCTAGTCTACTCCCAACATCTTAGAAAATGACAAGCACAGGCAGGAGATGACGGAAAGCAGCTTTGGGCATGAACACAGCAATCTTTTCAAAGTAATGGGGGGCAATTCTCACTAGGAGCACTAGGCAGCGATGCATCCGCTTTAGGCATGCTGTGCTCGCCCTGCTTAGATCACCATACGTCCAGTTTAGGTCACGACCCAGTTCCCTTCAGGATCCAGTCTTTATTCCCTTATCAAAAGGCACTCCTGGGAAAGACAAATTTGTTACAAGTGATGGCTTTCCCAGAGATATTTGCATTTTCAAATTTATAGATGATTATGAGATAAAAATCACTGTTATAGGAATTTGAAACAGTTGGAGTTGGCAGAGAAAGACTTTTCCCACGGGGGGAGGGGAACCCGTTGACTGCCTGCAGCCGTGAAATAACTCTGCGAAGTATGTGTGAAGCTTCCTCTGGGTGAAGTTTGCTTGTGAGGCAGAAGAAGAAGGTGGGACAGAAACAGTGTCGCCTTGAGTCTGCTTTCTCGTATGCAGAGAGGGATGGAAAGGGTTCTTCTAAGACATTCACAGGTGAGGCTTATTCCATTGTTTGCAGATGATTACACAGGCTCCGTTTCTGATGATAAAAACGTCACACGTGAAATCAATGACTCAGATTAAAATCAGGCAAAATGGAAGATGAAGATAATCCATCTGAAAAATTAAAAAAATACAGTCCCAACTGTGGCTATGTAATAAAGACAGCCTGCAACCCTTGGTACTGGACTGAAGCAGTAACGATCTTTCTGGTCCATTCTAGAACCTGCACTCAAGGTTGGGTGAAGATGGCCCCTGACAGGGTGAGAAAACTAACTTTGTCTAATTTGGGGAAAGTTGAAGGAGGGGATTGAAAATAGAGTTTGATCTAACGCTTTCTGGAAGCCCGCAGCTTTTCTCTGCCTAGTAACCTTGCTTTTGCTTCTTCGAAGTCCTGGGATGGAGAAGAAAGAAAAGGAATAGTCCCCATGTCTCCTTAAGAAGCTGGCTTGGGCCAGGGACATGTCCTTTTAACGGAAGGTTTCTCAAAGTTGGTTCATAGAAAACTCACCTTGAGTTGCCCCCTAAAGAGGGCTCTGTCTCCAAATTGCCAAGGGAAGCACCACATTTTCCATTCCTGTCCTTCATGCTCCCTGTGTGCACATTAGCATTGTCATTGTCCTGGAAGTCCTGCCTCAGGAGCCCTGGCTCCCTTTGCTTAGCCCTATGTCCCCTAAGCTTATTGGATCAAGGACTCTGAATCAGGTAGCGGTATCAGGCACTCATGGCCCTAGGGCTCAGGAAATGCTGCCCAATTTCACTGAGCTCTGGTGAGGTCTGTATGCTGTCAGCATCCCATTCCTGCTCAGAGGCTTTCCCAACTAGGTGCAGGGCTTGGAGTTGGCATGCCTGTGAAGATGCAGTGAGGTCCAGAGAGCAAAGTGGGGTAAGTAGGAGCACGAGTTCTGCAGCCAGATTGCCGGCTCTGCCACATATTGCTGTTGGGAAAGTTTCTTACCCTCTCTGTGCCTCAGTTTCCAGATTTGTAAAAGGGGTGTAGTAATAATACAGGTGTCTGTGTGGATTGAGTGAACAAATGCTTGTAAAGAACTTAGAACAGGGCCTATCACACAGGAAGCGCCCCAAACTGGTGACTGTTATTCTTGGGGAATCTGATTCTTTCATCAGCTCAGGCTGGAGTTAAGCTTTAAGCTTTCCTTATAGCAATGGGAGAGCATGTCCACATGTTTTTATTACTTCTCTAAGTAGGAATTGTGGGTCCACGGAAGAATTCAGTTATAGCTTATTTTTCCTTTACTTGGAATACAAATTGGCTTTAACTTATCCGTGCAGACATTCATATGGAAAAGTGTGAGTGGCAAAATTCTAAATTCAGTGCCACTAGGGGAGGACGGTGGATGGAGCAGCTTCCTGGGTAACATCTGGGAGACGGGTTTCGGGTATGGCAAGTTTGAGACGTCTATTAAATATCGCAATGGAGTCACTGAATAGGCACTTGGGAGATATGAGCCTGGAATTGAGGGCCGAGGTGAGGATGAGAGTTACAAGTTTACAGTCACCAGTGAATAGATGGTATTTAAAGCCAAGAGCCTAGAATGGATCCTCAAGGTCAGCAAGGGCCATAGAAGAGAGAAGACCAAGGGCTGAGCCCCCCAGAAACTTTAAAATGTAGAGGTCGAAGCTAAATTATAGATGGTGAGAGGAAATGGCTGGGCATGAGAATGAAAGTGGATCAGAAGGAAGTTGAAGTTGGTCTTGAAGCTTGAGCTCCCAGGAACTTAAAAGCTATTAGGCAATGCAGTGATTCATGTCGAGGATTCCTGGAAGTACTTTGTTGACTGGGATGTGTAAATAGTGTCTCTTTAATGGCCAGGATCCTGGAAGTTCTATGAAGCTTCCACTGTTAGGTCACTGTCCGTGGCTGCAGAGAAATGCTGCTCTCCCAGCTCAGGTTCTCCTGAAGCAGCTCTGGGGATCCAGCAGCCAGTCAACAACCTGGCTCACTGCTGATAAGGAAGAGCTTTGCTCTAGGTGTTGAGAAGGCAGCAGTGGGAGGGTTCATCTGTTCTCTGGGTCAAAGTTGAAAGCTGTACGTTGTGTAGAGGATTCAAACTTTCTTCCACATTATGTGAAATTGTCCTCTCTACTGGGGAAAATTGATAGATATTTCAAGTACAAATAACGCTTTTGCTGAAGTAAAATATAACTTAAGCGGTTGATATTATTTCAAAGCACAAATCTTCTCAACTGTTGTAGCCACAGCATCAGTTCTTTGTTTTCTTCCCCACGTCGGGGAAAATCAGAATCTCGATGAAATGGTCCCAACTCTACCCAGAGGAGGACCCTGTTGACTGAGGGCTTATTCTCCATCCTTCATTTCATGCTCTCTGCTGAGTGACCAATGGCCTCTGCTTTGTGCCTGGGGAGAATTTCTGAGACCTGAAGTCTGGAACTGTCACACATAAATGGGCATGTTCTTTAATTACGGAAGTCAGACAGTTCATGCATCCACCAACCCATCCACCCACCCACTCTTCCATCCTCCATTCATCCATCGATCTATCCTTCCATCCAACCATCCACCAGTCCAATAGCATTAGTTGTGCATCTACTGCATGCTACATGTTCTGTTGGGGGTGTTCCTGTGGGGAGGTGGATAAATAGAAGCACAATTTCCAGACAGCACTCTAGGTCGAGGGTACCTCTCCACCTGTGGGTGGAGAGGTAGAGAAAGCTTTTCAAAGGAGGTATCACCTAAGCCTTGCTCAGCTGTTCTAGCCTCAGGTAATTTGCCCCCCAGGGGACATTTGAAAATATCTGGAGACGTTTTGGTTGTTACAACTAAAAGTGTACAATTGGCAGCTAGTGGGTCAAGGCTACATCCTACAATGCAGATGACAGCCCCATGACAAAGAATTATCTGGCCCAACATGTCCATAGCGCCAAGGTTGAGAACACTGCCCTCGAGTGACAGATGAGCAGTTAGTCAGGTGGAGAAGAGGCAGAGAGAGTGTGAGGGAGTCCAGTGTGTTCATAAAGCTGTGTCCCATCTGGCAGGAGCCCTGAGATTTGGGAGTGGAGAGATGCAGCCCCCTGAGCGTTAAGATTCTCAACTGTCTTGAAGGCAATTGAAGGATGTGAACGATTCTGAGTAGAGGTGGGGTGTGGTAAGATTCACATTTTCAAACAGGAACTGCTTTGGCAGCAGTGTGAAGGGTGGTTTGAGGCAGAATGTGGAGGAGCCAGTGCTGGGAGTCACGAGGGTACAGGGGCCACACAGAGCATTTCTCCTGCATGATGGCCAGCACGATCCTCAAGGACCAGGAACCTTGGTACACACATTTAACCTTCTCATTTTTGAATATTTGGCATAATGCATATTCCTCTTTTGAGATATTTTAGCATATCTTTTTCAATAATATACTTTTCAAAAAATAGACCAGAGGAAATAAAAAGGACCTTGGTTACCTTTTGGTCTGAGAAACAGTGTCTGGTGGTAGACGTTAGATTGAAGACGGACTCTTCCTGATGTCAGCAATGTTCCTAGAATGGTATTGTAGCCAGACATCGAATTCACGCTGGTGCCCTGAGAACGGGAGCAGCTGGAGCCTGCTCCAATAATTCCCCTGACAATGAAATTCTAGGCGAGCCCGTTTTCTGCCTTCAGCTGTGACTAACCAAAGGAAAGATTTAATTGAACCTAAAGAAAAATCAGTTTCCCCTCTTAATTTTAATTGGATCTTTCAGCTGGTGAGAGCACTGAAAAATGAACTTCATTCTCTCTTTGTAATATTACAGGGAAAATTAATGTAATTAAAAAATAATCACTGTACATTGTTCTGAAATTTCCCTCCTGAATTGTTCACATGGGCAGTGCTGCCCCTCGGCAGCCACGTGAGGACGTTAGTACAGTGCTGTGGGTGTTTTCATTGTCTGCCTCTCCTTGGGCTTCATTTTTGTTTAAAATGTTTACCTTGATCTACCTTGCTCACCTATAGCAGGGCCCGTTGGGAATTGATCCTGTGTTAACGGGAACCTCCCCTTGCCCCAACAAAGAGTTAGCTCATTTCTACTTTTAAAAATTAAAGAGCCAAGGTAATGTGTTTCATCACAGAATTCGGTTTGTACTCCAACGTGGAAGACAAGTTTCTCTCTAAGCTACAGCTGCCTGCCCAGATGACTTCTCGTGCTGTTGTAAAATTGAGCAGTTCCATAAAGGAACGCGGATCTGGCTTGGAAATGAGGTTGGTGAAGAGTTAAGTTACAAACGATAGAAAACGGTAATCTTTCTCAGGTTAAAAAAATAATAAATCTCTGTATTTAAGGTGTTTCAACTTTTCCTTCTCAAGTTCAAATTGGATTTCGTATATGAAAGATGATATCACTTGGGCATATATAAAAATTTATCAGAACTGGCTGTGTGAGAGTCATCAAAAGAGATATTAAGAAGCACAGCAGAATTATGTACAGGCAGAAATGCACACTGATGTCTCCTTTGGAAATTCCAGAGTGTGAGATTTGTAATTGGTAGCACTCATCTTATTTTATTTAGGTTGCAACAATTTGAACCCTTCTTTCCAAATAGTATGCAGTTCCAGGCAGGGGCTCTGGGCCATCACAAAATTTATAATGCTAAAATGGAGAATTCTATTTCATGACTTGAACTGATATTACTGAGTCCTGGGGCCCATTTATAGCTGATAAAGCTGACAAAAAGCCCTTTTGAAGAGACGAGAGATAAATGAAATGATCACTGACTTCCCTGGTCTGGAAAGAGCCGGAATATTGTTGTTATTTCGTATGAGTGGTTGAGGATATCTGTGCATTTCCTGGGCAAGAATCAGAGGGAAACCCCTCTGCGCTGGCATCCAGAGAGAAAAGCAAGTTTCCAACAGAAGTACCAAATTAGACCTTATACTCTGATTTGGGATGGAGCAGCTACAGGAAGAAAAACAACAGATGTGGGGTCCTTACGATATCCCACTTAAGTTCTGGGAGTTTCCTGAGGTTATAACAAAGTGGGCAAGTTTCACAGTTATTGTATTTCCCAGGATGTTAAATTGTAGCCCTTGAAGGTATTTTCAAATTCTTGCTAGGAGACAGATGAAAACCGAAAAATATAAAAACTGAAGTTGATGAAGAGTTTATTTCCAAAATTTCAGAGCAATTTCTACCAACAGTAAACCCAGATAAAATTGGATTAAGAGAAGCTTTGGTGATCTGTGTATGCTTTGCCTCACGAAACTTACTCCTTGCCCACCCAGAATGAGGCACATAGGTGCATGTCCCTGTCCCAGAGCTTGCCCTGAGCTTAGAGGCCATGGAGCCAAGTCAGCAGAAAGCAGGACAGAATCTCCTCCTGGTATAAGTACTTTTCTCAGTGTGTCCACTCAGAAACTATGACAACTCACAAACAAAACACGGTGGAATGGGCAAATTAGCACCTTGAGGTGGCATATGAAATGTTGTAAGTGTTGTGTCCACGAGGAAATCACCAGGGGTCAGGGAAGGGAAAGGACACGCCCATGAAGCAGGTTGTGTGGGCAACCAGGATAGTCCTGCATTCCTTTGAATTGACAGTGTCAAAGCATGAGGTGAGCATGGATGAAAATCTCACATCAGCATGAGTCCAGCTCATGGGTGAACCACCTGTCAACGTACTCTCCATCTGACCTGCTGGGCAGAGGTAAAAACAGGTAATGCGGCTCACCATTTGCCAAAACACAAGGTTAACTCTACATCCCTTAGAAGATGAGTAAATAGAGAAAAAGAAAATACTGTCTACACCCTCCTTCCCCCAAGAAAACACATTTCAATCCAGGGAAAGAATTGCTTATTTAGAAAACTAGCGTCCCCAGTAACATGTAAATGACATGGCTGTGTAATCCTAGAGCAGAAAGTGACAAGGAGAAGTCATACTGAGATGAAAGGAGCGTAGGTGGTATGAAAACACAAGAGGATAAGATGCAAAGGCAATGCAATGAGATTAGAAATGCCCCAGTTGAATAAAGATTTAATAGCAGAGCTAAGATGGGCCTCTGCAGCGATAAAGCACATGTAGTGAAGTCACTGATGTGGGGACGGGGCCTTTGGGAAGCCTTGGTAGAATGCATAAAATGTGACAAATAGGTGTAATCTCCAAGAGAAAGGTTGACGCATAAAGAGAGTAAAATGCAAACTAAGAAAATAGATGGCCTGAAGAGATAACATGGACAACTGGAACATTAGCCATAATCAAAAGAATTATTTTTTGAATTAGTATAATTCAAGAAAAGTGTCTTGATAAAAACAATGACAAAAAAACCACATAGCACTGGAGATTGGATTGGTGGTTACCAGAGGGGAAGGGGGGAGGGGGAGGGCAAAAGGGGTGTGAAGCTCACATGTGAGGGGATGCACTATAATTAGTTTTCGGGTGGTGAACACGATGTAATCTACACAGAATTTGAAATACGATGTACACCCGAAAATAAATAAATTAATTAATTAAAATAAAAAAATTAAAAAATAAAAAAATGGAAAAAACCAAAAGAAAGAAAAGTGTCTAGACCCAGGACCCAAGTGTCTAGATTGAAAGGGTTCTTTTTTTTTCTTTTGTAAACAAAGATCCCCAAGGAATAACACCTGGATGTCCAGGAAAAATGTTCCCATTAGGAGGAGGACAGGCCGTATCTTTGTCCTACAAACATTCAGAAAGAAAAAGTTACAAAAAAAGGGAACCAAATTCAGACTTCTGCACTAGGATTTAAATAATATATATTGTTTTTTGAGGTGGGGGAAGATTATCACACACAAATTTTATTCACGTCTAGAGATTACATAGTCCAATACTCAAAGACATATACCTAAATTTTACCTTTTGATAAAAAAATTGAAGAAGTTGTATTTCAGAAATAGTTTGGAGATGTTCAGAATAGTTGGAGAATGAGGAAGTTGTGTGAGTAAAGGATTGGTTATGAACACTGAGACCAGTGAAAGGTCGAGTTAACCTAAATTATTGTTACATACTTGCAAATCTACAAGATTATATCATAACTAATATTTGATGAAAAGAAAGAATGCAAAATCGATCATGTGGAAATCTCAAAGGTCCAATTTGTGTTTTAAAAGACTGAAAAATTTGGGATAGAATATGAGGAAGCAAAACCATGCTAAAGTCCACATTTAGTGCACATGAGGAAGCAGATGCAAAAGACAAATTTTCTGTCTTGATTTTTTTCTTTAATTAGTGCAATAGCCTTTTTTTCTTTTCTTTTTTTTCTTTAGGAAGAGTGACCCTGAGCTAACATCTGTTGCTAATCTTCCTCTTGTTTCCCTCCCCAAAACCCCAGGATGCAGTTGTATATCCTAGTTGTAAATCATCCCAGTTCTTCTATGTGGGATGCCTCCACAGCATGGCTGGATAACCGGTGCATAGGTCTGTGCCCAGGATCCGAACCAGTGAACCCCAGGCTGCTGAAGTGGAGTGCATGAACTTAACCACTCGGCCATGGAGCCAGCCCCTTTGTCTTGATTTGAATAAAGAATTATAGGTGAACAATTAAAACCGGAATGTAAACCTACTAAATCATTAGAGGGGATAAAAGGGAATGAAACGTGGTACTCTTCAGATCGTATCACAATTTAATAGAAGTAAGAATATACATAGCAGAGATTACAATAAATATAAGAGGGCTGGATGCCATTAAAAGAAGACATAGATTCTCAAATTGCATTAAAAATTAATATCTATCTATAAGTTGATTACACTCGAAAACAGACAAAGAAAACATATAAGATTAAATTATATAGCTAGAAAATAGTCAATTAATATTCAACAAGGGGGCCAAGAGCACTCAATGGGGAAAGGATAGTCTCGTCAACAAATGGTGTTGGGGAAACTGAATAAACCATGTAGAACAATGAAATTAGACCCCTATCTTACCTCAATCACAAAAATTAACTTGAAATGGACCAAACACCTAAACGTAAGTCCTGACATCATAAAACTCCTAGAAGAAAATGTCAGGAAGAAGCTCCTTGACACTGGTCTTGGCAATGATTTTCTAGATATGACACCAAAAGCACAAACAAGAAAAACAAAAATCAACAAATGGGACTACATCAAACTTAAAAGCTTCTACACAGCAAAAGAAACAATTAATAAAATGAAAAGACAACCTACAGAATGCGAGACAACTTTTGCAAACCATATATTGGATAAGGGATTAACATCCAAAGTATGTAAAGAACTCATACAACTCAATTAAAAAAAAAAGCAATCCAATTAAAAAAGGGGCAAAGGAACTGAATAAACATTTTTCCAAAGAGGACATCCAAGTAGCCATTGGGCACGTGAAAAGAGGGTCAGCATCACTATCATCAGGGAGAGCTATCTTCATGCCCAGGGGTTCCCAGTGGCCTGAGGGCAATATTTCTGACTGGTTGAGGCAAGAGTGAGCAGCAGTGACAGTTGAGGCTGGAGAACTCCGCCTGGAGAATGGGGATAACCCCCGCCCTGATCTTTCCTCTGATTCGTCCCTCTTCACGTGTATTTCTTCTCCATGCATTATCCTACCCCAAGGTTGCAGGACTGATGGAGGAACCGAAGCAGGAAGCACAGACTACGTGCTCAACTGTTGATGACACAGAAGAGATTGGCTGCAAGACGCCCAGGTTGCAGTGACTTGGAGATCAGCTTCCATTCCTCCTGAAGCAGTGATGAACTATTATCTTTTTTAATTTTTAAATAAAATTGAGAACAAGTGTTGCCAATGCACCAGCAACATCTCCACGGACACACACAGGGGCTCATGCTATCCTGACACATCCCTACTCCTTTGCTCATGCTGACACAGGAAGCTAAGAATGGCTCTGCATGTGGCTTAACGCCTTCAGTGATGATATCTGAGAGACAGACTTACAAATATCCCAGTGACCTGGCGTAGTGTGAATGATGGAAAGGCAAAGTCTGAAGGGACTGTTATTTATTTGCCCACTTGGACAACTTTGTTTCAAATTATAGCTCAAACTGACCTGATTTCTGCTCTCATCAGGCATTAAACAATCTTAGGAAAACATGTCACCTCCTGTGATCTGTGTCATGAATACTAATAATGTCAACAACCACAAATCATGACTGACATTATTGAGCAATGCCTGTGAGTCAGACGTTGCTCTAAGCACTTGGCATTTATCCACTTATTTAATCCTCACAATAATAAATTTTATTATTATCTCCACTCTGCAGGTGAGGAAATTCAGTCACAGACACTTTGCCAAAGTTGCAAGCTAATAATTTGTGGAGTCGGGACTTGTCCTCTGCAGCCTGGCTCCAGGGCTCAGCCAATAACAGGAGAATGTGTTTGTCTCTTGAATCCACTCCAGTGAGGCTGGAGTCCACTGTTCCACAGAAACCGTTCTTGTCAAGGTCACTGTGACTTCCACATTGCTAAACTCAAGGATCAGTTCTGGGTCCTCATCTTGCTTGACTCAGCAGCAGCATCAGACGTGGTTGATCCTGAAATGCCAGCCTCACTGGCTCCAAGCACACCATGTCCGGCTGGGCTTTCTTCCACCTCTTTGCTCCCTCTTTATCTCTTTCACTAGTTCCTTCTCATTTCTCAGCTTCTGAACCTCGGCGTGCGTGGCTTCCCCCCTTGGACCGCTTTTCCTTTTTATAATGCTCGCTCTCATGGTGACTTCACCCAGTCTCATGAGTTTAAAAAACTCTATGCAGTGGTGATTCCAATTTCTTGATCTTGAGTTTTGACCTTTCCTTCAACTCTGGACATCTAACTGATTACTCAACACTTCCATTTGGATGTCTGGTAGAATATTTCTGGTGTGGCATGTCCAAAACAAAGCTCTGGTCCCCCTACCCCTCCACTGATCTGCTCTGCCCTGGCCTTCTCCATAGGAAGGACATCTCTATCCTGGGCGTACAGACTAAGGCATTTGGAGTCATACTTGATTCCCTTTTCTTGCCCACTACACATTCATCGCAGCATTATGCACAATAGCCAAGATACGGAAACAACCTGAGTGTTGGTCCTTGGACGAATGGATACAGATGTGACATGTATATATATATATCTCACATCTTCTCTATCTGTCTGTCTGTCTATCTATCTATCTATCTATCTGTCTATCCTCTATCTATCTATATATTGTAATATTATTTGGCCTTTAAAAAGAAGAAGATCCTGCAATTTGCTACAACATGGATGAAGCTGGAGGACTTTTGCTAAGTGAAATAAGCCAGACACAGAAAGAAAAATACTGCATGATCCCCCTTATATGTGGAATTTAAAAGAGCTGAATTCATAGAAGCAGAGAGTAGAATGGTGGTTGCCAGGAGTGGGGGTGGGGAAGTGGGCATCTGCTGGTCAAAGGGTACAAAGTTTCAGTTATGTAGGGTGAATAAATCCTACAGAGCTAGTGTACGGCATGGTGACTATAATTAATAATATTGTACTGTGTGCTGGGAATTTGCTAGGAGAATAGATCTCAGGTCCTCTCACCACATCAAAATGAAAGGTAACTCTGAGAGGAGATGGATACGTTAATAAGCTTGACTGCAGTAAACATTTCACTATGTGTATATCAAATCATCCTATTTTACTACTTAAATATATATCATTTTTATTAAAAAACAAAGACAGAAAACTCTTACCGTGGCCTTCAGGGCTTCACATCTCCCCCACCTCTTCTTGTCTCTAACCACCTCTCTCTCACACCCTCCCTTCTAGCTACAATGCCTCCTCCTTGTTGACCCTCCATCATGCCAGGTTCCAGCCTCAGGGACTTTGCACTGGCTGTTCCCTCTGCTTGGAACTCTCTTCCCCCAGATACCCACAAGCCCTCTTTCAGCTCCTTCCTGTCTCCCCTCAGTTATCACCCTTCAGTGAGGGCTTCTTTGATTCCCCATTCCACATGGCAGGCCCATTCCCAGGTGACCCACCCTTCCTCCTACTCTCCTTTTTCCAGAGCAATCGCCACTACCTGACAATACACTGCATGCTTTTGTCCATCTTGTTCGTTGTCAGTCTCTCCCTGGAAGAATGTAAGCTTAATGAAGGCAAGGGTTTTCTCTTTGTTTCTTGCTGCATCCCAGCCCTCAGGACACTGTTTTGCACACAGTAGACACTTCATAGTGAGTGTGCGAGGAGCTATATAGGAAGTAGCAGTCACCGGTCTCTCCCAGCACGCCAGGCACCGTGCTCACAGTCTTTCTGTCACATCTTGTTTAACCCTGTGATCACTCTCCATGCTTGGGACTTTATTTTTAGGTTCTTTTCTTGCTGATGAGGAAGTTGAGGCAGGAGCAGCCACTGCCAGCAGCACGTGAGTGCAGAAACAGGACTCACCTCCAAGAGCCTGATTTTAGGTCTGCGTTCATCCAGACCCTCCATCACGGACTTTACGACCTGTCTGGAGGGTACATTGGCTTCCTTTGGGAGAGTGAACCAGGCTGACCGCTTTATGCTGAACAAGGCTAGAGGACTTGAAATGTGGCTTGCGTGGCCAAGGAACTGAATTTTAAATTTGATTAAATTTTTGTGTGTGTGTGTGTGTGAGAAGATTTGCCCTGAGCTAACATGCATTGCCAATCCTTCTCTTTTTTTTGCTTGAGGAGGATTAGCCCTGGGCTAACATCCACGCCATCTTCCTCCACTTTGTCTGTGGGATGCCTCCACAGCATGGCTGATGAGTGGAGTAGATCTGCACTCAGGATCTGGACTCGCAAACTTGGGCCACTAAAGTGGAGCTCACAGAAATTCAACCACTTGGCCATGGGGCTGGCCCCTGATTCAATTTTAATTTATTCAAATTTAAATAGCCAATGTGGCTGGTGGCTACCATATTGGGCAGTGCAGGTCAACACTACCACTCATCAACAAAGCCCTTTATTTCCTGTTATTTTGTGCCAGTACTTATTTTAAAAATAGATATTCTCACTGCCAGGTGAAGCAGGCCCTTCCCTGGACTGAGGGAGAGCATTGTGCGCTGTGGGACTGTGTCGGACGACTGTTCGTTGTGGTTCCTCCGCATTGTTTCCCCCGCCATTTTGCGCAAGATCTCATTTGCTTTCAAATAGCAGCAGTCTGGTAGAACCCCCGTCTTGTGTCTCTGGTTCCTCCCGTTGTGTGCAATGGTGAGCGTTCCGCAGCAGTGGGGAGACGCCGTAAGCAGATAAAACAGGCACGGGGGATTCTCAGCGCAGCAAGCTCTCAGAGGACGTGTGTCAGGAAACGCTGTGCCCCTTCCACCAAGGACCTGAGAGCTTTTACTCAAACATGGTTGTCCTGTCCTCTCACAGACGGCTCTGGGATTGACTGAAGCGCACCCTCCTATTTTAATTCCAAAGTGTTGGTGTTCCTTTGGGGGCCGATTCTTTCTGCCGTGCTTGGTTGGGTGGCCGGGGAAGGAAGTCCACAGGGAACACCAACCATGGGGCTGTACTGCAAATTTGGAACAGCTTTGCCGGATCTGGGCTCCTAGGGCCACCTCTGTTGAAGCCCACAGCAACATGGAGCTGAAAGAGGAGGGTGCACCCATATATTTCACATGGAAGCCCCCGGGTCCAGGAATGGGGTGTTGCAACTTGGGGGGGGCTGCTGCAGCATTAACTGCAGCCCGGAGTCCCCTGAAGTTGCTGGTTTGGTTCCGATTGCCATCATTCGTCTTGGTTTGTACTCTAATGCTTTAAAAGGTGAGCAAGAAAAACAAAAACAAAACCCAGCTTCAGACTTAATCATCTTTCTTGTCCCGAGGATCCCATGAGGCCACATGCTTGGGGACAGGGATTGGATAGAATGTGGCCTTCCTGGGTGGATAGAGAGCTGTCATTTCCTTAATCATTCAGGACATCCCTTAGAAGGATGATCATGGACTCAGTCACCCAACACACACCTGTGAACACTTTCTACTTGCACACATCTATGCTATTGAGAGCTTTGTTGGTGAAGGCACAGTGCTGCCTAGGGCAGGGCTGGCAATGAGCATGCTTTATGAAGATGCTATGTGAGTAATTAGAATACTAGATGTTGAGTGCACAGGATAAATAGAATGATGCGAAACTACTTTCTGTCACTCCTCACTGATCCTCTCGATGCTATATGCTGAGCTCCACTAACTTCTGTACTATTTCATCGATAGAGTGAAGTAAATTTTACAGCAAATTAAATACAGTCCTTGTTCAAGGTCTAAGGGACTCAGAAAGATGCTCAGCCCAGCCAGCACAAATGAGCCCACTTCCCTGGGCCCCTTGATACAGCTGTGCTTGCTTGACCTTCTGCGTCACCTCAAAATCCTACCCACACAGTGCCCCTGGGTGAAGAGGTTTGCCCCATCAGCAAACTGCCTCTGCAGCCACCCCCAGGGCAGGCACACCAAACAGACCGAGTCCTGAATCTGTCCAGAATCCCCTATCCACTGGAGCATCTGCTCCTCTGCGGACCTCGGTCACACTGCTGGTCTGCCCTATGACGTAAGACCACAGGGAAGAGGCACCCAGGCTGGATGGAGGGTGCGCTCCCAGAGGAAATGTATCCATAAATCATGGTGCCCCCCTTGCCCCCCATGGGCACAGACATCTGAGAGAGCTGGCAGTCTTTCTGGGGGGAGGTTGACTTCAGGAAACCAATTGATACACATTCGCCTTTGCTATCAGGAAGTTCATAATCTGGAAAAATGATATGCACGTAATATCTGTGTACTGAAAAACTGGGTAGAAAACTCCACAATAATTGTACATTCTAAGCATTTTGGGCACTAAGAAGTGAAGGGTTGTTTCTGGCTGGGGGAAGTCTGGGAGCCCAGTGGCTGGCATTTGGATGAGTGGGAATAAGAAGGCAGGGGTCAAGCTGCAGAGGTGGGGATTGGAGGAGCCCAAGGAGACTCTGAAGGTGTGGATAGAGGCAAGAACAAGGCAGCACATGGACCATTCCAAAGTCATGGCTACCATGGATGCAGACATAAGGATTTAGGCCCATGTGAGAAGGCACTGGGAGCATTTGAGAATTTGAGGAAAGAAAGAGTCCTCATGGAGGTGGAAATCTAAGAAGATCCTCCCCGCTGGTGGCGTGGTGGGGAGTGAGGAAGAAGGCCTCCTCCACACTGCCACCCAGAGGGATGGAGCTCACTCATAAAGGAAGATGTGGAAGGAGGAGTCACTGCCAGAGGAGTTTGGGGGAAGAAGAGTCGATGTGGTCTTGAGCAAGAAGGCAGGTTCAAAGTGACATGGGGGAAGGATTCACGCTCTGCTGGATCACAGGTTTCGGAGGTGATGATGGCACCTGCTTGGAATTCTATGATCCAGTAACTAATGTTCCAGGGTGGGCACAGGGCAACCTGACAGCCGCCAGGTCCCACCCATTGCCCGTCCCTGGTAGACTTGGCTCTGGTGGGTCTTTCAGAGTCCTCCTTCCTGTCTGGGAAACATTGCACACACTCCTCATCTCTCATGCCCCTCCTTGACAGCCTTTTCTAGTCAGCAAATGATTTTCTTTCTTTTTGGACACTGGCACATCCATTGTCCCCCCTCTCTATCATAACATGCTAGCCCTGTGGCAAATTTAGCCTTGAACCTCAGCTCGGCAATGTTTGTGACTCTTGTCCTTCACTGTGACCCCTCTGAGTGGACCCCTTCTTCTTTCTTTATAGATAACCCAAAAGATCAGTTGTCCCCCAAACAAGTGTGTCCTCGACCCCACTGCCTTCGCTAATTCCTGTCCTGCGATGTCAAGGAGAGACAAGCTTTCAGGGAGGACTTCGGTGAAGGGGTGACTGGTGATGCCACCTAGCTCCAGCTGGTGACCTCGAGGAAGTAGGGGCATAAACTTTCAGCTCAGGAAAAATGATCTCTTTGCTCTGTTTACTGTTGATTGTTAATATTGTTATTGTGTTAGTTCTTGTTTTCCATACTTCGTAAGGTAATATGTTTTCTAAGCCAACATAATACCATTCAGATTACTCTGTGTTCTGGAATGTAGACAAGAAAATTACATGGAAGTATATTTTAGAATTTGCGCAGCTGTGTCTACAGTGGTCTAATGGACTTTCAACCCGAACCTTCCATTTCCTGCTGTACATACAATGTCGTTTGAGAACTGCTGCTGGGTACTTCTTAGCATGGCATCCATCTCTTTGGCATCAGGTCTTGATTTATCCCTAAAATGAATTCTTAAGCTCCCTCAAGGACACACCTGAGCTTTCTTTACTCTAGAACTCATACTTTGATTATTGCCAATGAGGATCTGATCCTGTTGAATCTCTGACACTTTTAGTAAGTCCCAGGCCAAACCACGAAGGCAGCGAGCTGTGTGTTCAGTGTTCCTCTGGCCTTCACCCTGATCGCTCTTTCAGGCATCCTTCCCCGCTTGGTGACCCACACCCACTGGCTGGGTGAAGTGGAACTCGCACTTTGTGCTCTCCATGTCTACATCAGAAAGTGTACCTTTTGAAAAGGGCTCTTATTCAACTATACACTTTTTTTTCAAAGGCAAGAGTTTTGGTTTCTGCTCCGTTCAGTGGCATTGTGTTCAGAGCGGTGGTCCTGTGGATTTGTAAGAGAATCCATCAAGATTATGGAAGGATATATTATAATCTTATTTTTATTTTTAAAAATCTAAACATAACAGAGGAACTGGGCTTTAGTACCATTTAAAACATGGGCTGATTCAGGCACCCTCGTTTGGTTTCCGTGTTGGCTGATTGTCACTGGGTCACCTGTCAGGTAAGGACTCAAGTGTCCCTAGGGCAGAGTGACACACAGGAAACAGCCAGGGCTTGGGGCACACAGCCCAAGGTGCATGAGTGTGTGTGTGCTGCGTGACACATGTTCATGTGTCATCTGTGATGTGGGGGGGTGGTGGTGTGTGTGTGATGTGTGTGGCGTGAGTGTGCATGTGTCTGTGCTGGGGGCAATAGCAGGGGAGGCTATGGTTTGTACTAGGAAGCTTGATTAGGGATATAATGTAAGATTTTGTATGCCTTGCTAAAAGATTTGGGTTTTATCTAGAAAAGGGCAGAAAGCACTCCATACATTTTAAGCAGGGCAGAGATTGGAACAGACTGACCTTTTTGACACTCTAGCAGAATTACGGGAATGAATGAAAGAGTGTGATGGAGATCAGGAGGCTGGCTAGCAGTTGGTGGTATAGACCGAAGGAGGACTACAGCAACTGTTGAATGCAGTGGAAGTAATGGGACTCACCGTGGATTGATGCAGTGATGGCTCTTGATTCTTCATGCTTTCTGATATCTGCACCCTGGAGTGGTCCTGCCCTCACTGGCTCTGGTTTGACCATGGACTCGCTTTGACCAATGGGACAATAGCAAGTATGATGTGACTTGAAGAGTGATGTATTTTGGGGCTTGCCCTCTCTTGCTCTTCTTTGGATTCCCATCACTTCCGCCATGCGAAGAAGCTGGACCAGCCTGTTGAACAAAGAGAGATAACGTGGTCTCACCATCCCCAACAGCCAGCAGCCACCCATCTTCCCGAGGCAGCGCCGTCCAACCGACTGGCAGCTGACAGCAGATGCATCTGTGATCTCAGACAAGGCTGGCAGGAGAACTCTGCAGAGCCCAGCCCCAGTTGCCCCTTCACAGAATCTGGAGCCGAATTTGGAAAAGATTGTTGTTTTAAGCCACTAAATTTTGAGACGGCTTGGAGTTCAGTAAAAGCTAACTGACAAACCAATAAATAAATGAGCAAGGCTAATGATTTCTGGCTGCCTTCGTAAGTGGTTGGATATGAGGGGGTATCTCAGAAGTTAATCTTGGAGGACCCTGTGCTCTCAGATCAGGGCATCCTGAGGCCCCTAGGGCCACACTGACACCTGGAGTGAGAGGGACGACGTCAGACTTTGACCTCGTGAGACCAAGAGTGGGGCTTTGGCATGGAGCATGCCTCACTGAGCTGGGGGTGCAGGGCCTCAGCCCGCAGGTGTGGTGAAGGTTGGTGCGGAGGGTGAGCCAGCCCTTTGATGTGGTTCTTTCTCTACAGGATCACTCTTCTCTTCAGTCGGTTGAACTTACAGGACACAAACATGCAGCGGAGAGCTAGAACTTCTTGTCAGATGTTCAGCAACGTGGTCTATGAAATGCTGAACGTGAATGTTTCAGATCATTTGGAAAGTTGGTCGCATTTTCCTTTTATTAAACTCCATGTAGTAGCAATTAGAAACAACGACGACAACAGAACTGACAACTGTGGAGCTGAAAACCCTTGTGTGTCGTAGTCATCACAACCTAGGAAATGAGGATCCAGTCAGAGAAGCAGAGTCACCTTGGGTGACGTGGACCAGGCGTTATCATAGGGATCGCACCTCAGCAGCTGTCAGAGCTAGAGGAGACGTTCCTCTGTGTCTGGTGATGGAGGACCAGGAGCCGGGGCAGAAGAGCTGGATGTGAAGTGGGAGGGAGCAAAGAGAAACTGGAACCTATGTCTGTCTCTCACTGCCTCCCACTTTGACAACGCAAGCAGTCTGGAGAAGAAGCTGGTGCTTCGGCCGCAGAGCTGCACACAGGCCTGGCCCAGACTCGGAGAAGCTGAAGCAGGGAGGCCACTGGGAGCTGGTGGGCTGGGTGGGCTGCTATCCAGGCTGGGCTCTGCGCTCACCTTCTGAGCATGAAGGCTGCTGCCTCCTTTAGGTCTTTCAGGTCTCTGGATGTGGTTTTGAGGCCAGCACTGGTGTGGAACGAGACAGGGCAGGGCTATCCTCCTTCCTGTGGCTACTGTGAGACACTGGCTGGCCAATGCAGTGGGCCCCAGGGTGGGGAAGTGATGGTAGGGTCTTTCTCTTACCTCGGAGTTGGCAAAGGAGATAAATTTGAGTTGATTCAACAAAGGAGGAGGGGAGCTGTGGGGTGGTCTCCATAGTCAACTTTACCCCGGTTTTCACAGAGGTAGGAAGGCCCTGTCAGGCCAAATTTCTGAAGAACTGGGAGGTTAGGATAGCGCCGTGGTTTTACAAAAGCTCATTTGTGAGGATTTGGAGATCCCCTCCTGGGCTAGCTGCTGGTGGCCCCAGAGATGACACAGGGAAGGGCCTAGGTGGCACTGTTCTCAACCTTAATTATTTGGGGCATTTCAGTTTCTCTTATGAACGGCTTACCACACTGTCATTCATCGTTTTGTCAAAACTCTTTTTGGGACACTTCTCAAAGGTAAGGAGAACACGAGTTGATTCCCAGCTGCATGGACCACAGGTCGTCTTCCTTGTGGCGTGTTTGCGTTGTTTACATTTGCATCTTACTTTCCATACGCTTGCTCACTAGCATAACCTCTTCTGGGAAACCAGCCCATGCTCCTTTTATCCTTGACAAAAGCATCACCACCCAAGCCCACAGCCCCGCTGCTGTTTCTGGATCCCCCAGCCCAGCCCATGGATTTCCTCCCCTCCTGCTTCCTACCATGAGAGTCAGGGCGTGGCTGTAAGGGCCCCATGGTGCCACTGCTCTCCTGCCCACTTCTTGCCAGACTCTGGACCTTGGCTACCTTTCCCCTGTCCAGTCCTGGCACAGTTGCACCCATCCAGGCCCTGTCCTTACACCCTCCCTAGAAAGGCTCCTGGCTCCTCCAGCTCCCTCACGACGTCTGCATCAGAGGGAAAAGCATACTCTCTTCTATACACCTGGTTCTGAGCTCCCTGTGCTGCTTTTTTTCCTCTGCCTCTCTCTGCCATCCTCTGTGCTTCAAGAGCTATGTTGAATGTGATGAGTTCACATGAACCATGCGGTTCAAGGATAGACTATTCATTTCTGTTTACTTTTGGTATTTTCTCTGGTGATGCACCCACCTTTTCATGGTCATTTTTGTCTGTGGTTGCACATTACAACAAAATATGCTTTAGTGATAACAACTGCAAAACAAGCTGGCCCCTTGTGCTCACTTTCATCCCAGATATAAGAGTGAACCCCAATGATTTATCTTAATGTCTTACCTCTTTATACGGGACTCACAGTAGGCAGACTAATAACCCATCCCTGGCCTTGCTCCTGAGGGGCTGTGTCGGGGAGCCTCACAGGAGGGGAGCGGGGACCTTCTCACCACGGCAATGAAGGACTGCTCCAACCTATGACTGTGATTTCTTTCTAAAATCATAGAAGGATGCTATGAATTGTTCCTCTTACTTAGAAATAGTTTGGGAGTGTAATTCATATTCAGATTGTGAGTAGTTTGAACTAAATAAACTGTATTCCCTTCCAGCTGAAATTTTCTAGCAGCTTATCTTCATGAAACCTATGTATGCAGAGAATCCAGAAATATGTCAAGTAATAAATCTCACCTTCATTTGCTATTGCCTCTCAGTCCAATCAGACAAAAATTCCTTAAACAGAACTTTATTGAAGTCACTACTCATCCCTCAGGAACTGCTCTGGGTGGATTAGACAGGTGATTTTGTCCCTTGTCACATGAACGGAAGACCAGGCCTCCTGTGCTTCCTCTGTGAACATTCCTCACTGGCCTGTGATGTTGGTTTAGAAGGAAAATACCACCCATGATTGTTCCATGTTCCCAACAGGTTGCAAGCTACCAGGGTCATGTGCAACTGAAGCTAGGGAACCTCTTATTCTTTGCGTAGTAAATGTTTGGCAAACTCCTCTACAATCACAAGAATGTTTGTTGGTGAGACAGGCAAGACCCCCACACCCCTCATTTCACAAAGACCCCCTAGCTCTTTTCTGCAAACCTCCAAATTCCTTCCACCTCTTAGCTACTGTTGTCATTGCTTCTCCTGCAAAAGCACACCAGCCATTTCCAGTTGCCCTGCTTGAGGCACAGTCACTGAGTGCTATGATGATGTTAAACTGCAGATCTGCGGGCCCACAAATAACCCTGGAGAATGAGATCGCAGAGGGTCATTCCGTGAAATGGCTCATAGATTTCCCGTGGGTTATTGCTTTTTAACCTAGATTGTCTTGGGAGAGAAATAGGTTTCATTTATATTCTAAACTCATGCAAAGGGCTGCAAAGCTTGCTGATTTCAGAGTCTGATTTATTTTATGGAAATTAACATAACCACTGAAATCAAACCCTTTCCCTTCCCCAGTGTGGCTGCTACAGTGGCCTAATTGTGATGGGGGACAGTAGGAGAAAGCATCTCACTTTCCAGTCCTTGTTTGTTTTGATGCTTGTTATTGCATGCGTGAGGCGCCACCCCTTTGCTTGCTCTTCTTGCTGCCTTCCTTCTGGACTGGCCGTAGTTCACCATCAACATCAGCTTTTATTTTACAGTACATTTCCTGCTGACTTTTTATATTGTAGTAAAATATACATGACACGAAATTTATCATTGCACCGTTTTTCAGTGTACATTTCAGTGGCATTAAGTACATCCACGTTGTTGTGCAATCATCACCACCATCCATCTCAAGAATATTTTGTCATCCCAAACTGAAACTCTGCATCCATGAAACAATGACTCTTTATTCTCTCCCTCCCCCAACCCCCGGCCCCAGCTGTTCTACTCTCTGTCTTTATGAATTTGACTCCTCTAAGTACTTCATGTAAGTGGAATCATACAGTATTTGCCCTTTTGTGACTGCCTATTTCGCTTAGCATAATCCTCAAGATTCTTTTATGTTGTAACGTGTCAGAATTTCCATCTTTTTAAAGGCTAATTGTATGGAATTTTTGTATGTATTGCATGTATATATTCAATTGTATGTATTTTCACTTATGGAAATAACACTTTTGTGTGTGTGTGTGTGTGTGAGAGGAAGACCGGCCCTAAGCTAACATCTGTTACCAATCTCCTCTTTTTGGTTGAGGAAGATTGCCCCTGAGTTAACATCTGTGCCAGTCTTTCTCTATTTTGTATGTGGGCTGCTGCCTCAGCATAGCTTGATGAGCGGTGTGTAGGTCCACACCCGGGATCCGAACCTGCAAACCCGAGCCCACTGAAGCACAGCATGCGGACTTCACCACTACCCCACCAGGTCGACCCCAGGAAATAACGTATTTTGGATACTGTCTTTTAATTTCCCTTTCTGTGCTTCCTGGGGACACCTTCCGATTAAGGACTGTGCCCAAGTCCTTAGCTCAGGATCTGCTTTGAGGAGAACCCAAATCAAAGCAAATTTAGATCTCTTTTCCTTTCAGGAGTTTAGATCCCACTTTATATAAAAAAATAATTTAAAGGTATGCCAAATCTGAAAACGTTCTTCTGAAAGAGGAGAAACAGTTACCAGGATGTTTAGAGAAAATTCAGGGAAACAAATTTAATAAAAAGACTTGCAGACTGCAGATAAGCCCGGGGGAGTTTCCACAGACCCAGCCAGAAGAAACAGGCCTGGCAGGAGGCAGGCAAACGGGCCAGGGTCCCAGCGGGTTGACTTCTAAGTGTGAGGGACCAAGATGAGGTTCATTTCCAGGGCAAGGCCCCAGGGAGCTGCAACCATTTAGGACTTTATCGGGGACCAAGGACCCGGGCGAAGGTGATGGTTTCCAAGGACTCAGGCAGGGGGACAGGGCAGCAGCTGCTCCTGGTGATGCGTGTGAGAAGAAATTTCTAACATTCTGCTTCTCGGAGCCCCTTGGTGGATGAGGACTTGATCTGGTCAGCGGTGGCTGTGGTTAGTTGGGGCAGGGCGAAGGTGGCAGAACCAACCCAAACCTTTCCAACCTTCCTCCGCATGGTGATATTTTCTTCAGTGGATTCCACATTCAAGTCGTAAATATCTGCACCTTGGATATGTGCCATCTGCGTTTCCTTTTTCCTTCTCTGAGGCTTTCTAAGCAGCAGTCAGCAGTGCTACCGACCATCTGCCCCTCTCTTGGCAAAGCGGCACAGCTGCCATCAGGAAGGAAGTTCTTGCCCTTAGTTCCGCGTTCCTCCTTGACTCTGGCCTACGGTTCTTAGGGGTTTTCCACTGAGCACTGCTGATTTATCCTGGATGGTCCCTTAGTTAGGATATGAAATTCTGTGTTTATCATGACTCCTTCGAATAAGAACGCTCTTCCCAAGATGTCTTCAATAAAGGGACTAGAAAATACTGAGCCCTTCCATGATATCCTTTATAAGCTGAATGTGTAACAGCACAGGTGAAAGTGCTCAGGAAGTTAACTACTTGGTGGCAGAGGTGAGGTTCAGCTTAAAGGACCAGAAGCCAGGTGGACACAGGCTTCGAGGCCACCCCTGGGGGTTGATATGGTAACACCAGGCCACCCCTCAGAGGTGGTGCTCATCGAGGTCTCCCCCATCTTGCTGTTCTTCCACTCTGACACTGAGTGGGAAGTGAGTGACCAAAGAATAAACCTGTGCAGCAGAGGCCGTCCCAGGCCCACCTCTACTGCCTGGGCACTTGCTGTTCTCAGACCCTCCTGTGGAGGCCTGCTCTGGGCACCTGTGACTCCCGCTGAGAGCTTGCTCTCCATGCTCGCACCCATCACCAGGAGCAACTGCTGCCCTGTCCCCCTGCCCGAGTCCTTGGAAACCATCACCTTCGCCCGGGTCCTTGGTCCCCGATAAAGTCCCAAATGGTTTCCAGCTCCCTGGGGCCTTGCCCTGGAAATGAACCTCGTCTTGGTCCCTCACACTTAGAAGTCAACCCGCCGGGACCCTGACCCATTTGCCTGCCTCCTGCCAGTCAGGACAATCAGGAGGTACCAGCACTCACTGCCCGGGACCTGCCTCCAGACAAGCTGGATGGGAGGTGGAGCAGAAAATGTCCCTTTCCTCACCCTTACGGGCGAGTCTGAGGCAAGTCCCATGTCATCTCGCGGAAGTCCCCAGACTGCACAGGAGCTATCCACAGCAGTGACCTGCTCACTAACTGGCTTCCTTCCTTCCCTGTCTCACTTTCCCACATGCCATTTGGGTCCTCAGGAAGCAGACACTGAGAGAGAATTAGGAATGCCAGCAGTTTCTTGGGGGTAATGCCTGTGAAGGGGAACAAGAGGGTAGGAGCCGATCGGGCAAGGGAAGGGCTCTGCGATGCAGACATGACACCTATGGAAGGAAAAGGGGGGTCGGATGGGGCACGGAGAGCCTCAGGCTGTGGCACACTCTGAGGCAGTCTTGGCCAACCCTGTGACATTCCGCAGGGAGGAGTGTCCTACTGGGTGGGAGCGAAGGGACCCCCGCGGCCCATTGGCTGGGGCTGCCTCAGAGAGCATGCTGGAGCTCCCCAGCAGAGGCAGATCCTGATGGGTGGGCTGCACCTGGAGGCTGTTGGGTAACTGCCCTCCTTGAAGCAGAGGGGCAAGTACTTTCCTGGAGGGATTCCAGGGGACAGCTCCATGATTCACACCACTTCCCCCATGCTCCCTCCAGTCTCCACTCAAACCAACTTCTTGCTCTCAGATCCTTTTCTCAAGGTCTGCTCCTGGGAGATGAGCCTGAAACAAACTTTATTTGTAAGCTAAGATTTACCGAGTAGCTTCTATGTGCCCACTGTGAAAGCACATGTCCCTAAAAGGCATTAAGATGATCACCACATGGATGAGGAACTGAGCCTGATGGAGATGAAGACTCTTGCCCAAAGTCATGCATCTGGTAAGAGATAATCTGAGATTTCCATCCAGTCTGTGGATGCGTTCTCTTTTGCTGGACAATTAGCCCTAAGCTAACATCTGCCACCAATCTTCCTCTTTCTGCTGAGGAAGACTGGCCCTGAGCCAACATCCGTGCTCATCTTCCTCTACTTTGTACGTGGGACGCCTGCCACAGCAGGGCTTGATAGCGGTGTGTAGGTCTGCACCTGGGATCCTAACCAGTGAACCCCGGGCCACAGAAATGGAACGTGTGAACTTAACCTCTGTGCAACGAGGCTGGCCCCTGTGGATGCTTTCTTTTACAGCAGTGTTTCCTGCTCCCATGAGTTCACTCTGCTTTTCCCCCAGTGCGAGACTCTTTGCAGGGAGTCTCCTGGCTGCACGCTGGTCAGACAGTTAGAGGAGGCAGAGCAGGTGGACACCTTCTAGCAGCCACAGAACCACTGCTGAAGTTGTTTCTCAGACGCAGTGTTGCTTTCATGGGATGCATGGAGCTCCTGGGCATCCCTCAGGAGCATGTACATTGCAGGGAGCCATGCCATATTGTCCCTGTGGCTCCCAGGCTCTCATTAATATGCCACATGTTTACAAAGAACATTTGCAGGGGGTCTGCAAGAGGAGCAAAGCCAACAGCAAACTGCAAGAGACTGAGCTAGCATGCTCCGGAGGAGTTCCAATGTCTGTCACTGCACCTAGTGCCCTCTGATCGGGGAAGCACAGGCACAGGGCATTGACAGGATGCTGGGACCAGGCTCGTCATAGTCACCGTGCTGGTGAGCACTGAGTTTCCATCTTGCAAGGCTGTCCCATGAGGCCCCTTTCCTGCTGCATTTCTCTTTATGGCACCCCAAATAGATGACAGCCAGCTGCCAAACAAACAGAAGGCATCTGAATATTCACAGGATTTGAGATAGGCATCCTCCTCTCAGGAAGCAACTTGTGGAAAAAATCAGTTAAGAGCGAGGTTTCCAGTTTATATAAGTGCTCAGATTTGTCGCACAGGTTATTAAAGCTGAACAACGAGCTTCTCATTCTGTTTGGAGGCCAAACGCTGCAAAGCTATTAACGTGCATCCATCTTGTGTGCTTCAAAATTGGAACAAGCTTCTTTAATTGCAACAGCATAAAGCAAATATCTGTTCCTCAGAGGACCTGGCTTTAAAGGTGGTTTGAAATTAAGTGACTCCAAGGCCCACGTGGGCATCGTGGCAGCAACTAGGAAATGGGGTGACTGACTGCGTGCAGGGAGCAGTGGAGGGGAAGTTGAAACAGTGAGGGAATTGTCTTTCTCTTTGCTTCCTTCCTTCTTCTCTGGAGTTCACTGTTAGCAATTAAGTACTGAAGAGCTCCTCCCCCGCCTGATGCTTTGGGACACGTAGCGCAAGCAGTGAGCCCGCAAATTGAGTGGAAACCCCTAATCACTAAGATAACGGTCCCGACAGAAGCTTCCTTGGGAGGAGAACTGCTCCTGATATTACTGGGTGGGACCTGGGTCCTCTGGTCCTCTCTGTTCACCAGTCTCAGCACAGGTCAATTCCATCAGCAAAGGCAGCCAACTCACTTCCTCAGTCCCCTGCGGAAGCAAAGGGGCCAGAGGAAGCGGGGCGTGAAGACGGGCCTCTGAGGAAGCAGTAGGACGAGAGAGGAGAGACAGTGGGGCTGACCAAGAGACACAAGCGCAGAAATGCAGAGAGGAGGGGAGGGGAGGAGGGGAGAAGGAGGGAGGAGACAGCTCATGCTCTCTTGTGCTGCGAGTAACAGGTGCACTTTCCATCTCTCTCCACCAGGTTTCCTGTTAATTGGGCATCACATTAAGAGTATTTTTCTGTTTGCTATTTGAAAAACACAGAAATTATAATAACAAGCATGACTGCCTTTTACAGTGTTTCATTTTCTCTGACATACTTGTGATGATAGTCACAATTTTGGTTGCAATGTGCTTTCATATGGGTCACCTCTGTGAGCCGTACCATGGACCCGGAGTAAGTTAGGGTTATATGAAGAGTGCAGCCTACCCTAATACAGATAAGGGAACACGCCCAGGTAACTCTCGTTGGGGCTGAGAGGTATCTGATGGCTATTGATGCATAATAAATTACCCAGAAACTCATTGAGTTCGCTCACTGTTTAGTGGGTGAGGTGCGCAGGAGGAGCTAGGTCAAGCGATTCTTGGTTGGGGTTTCATGCTGGTGCAGTCAGCCGTGGCCCGACCGCAGTTCTCAGAGGGCTCAACTGGACAGCGCCTCCACGGCAGCTGGTTCACACAGCTGATGCACCTCTTGGCCCCTCCAGCATGGAGAGCTCAAGGCAGCTGGACTCCTTGCATGACATCCCAAGAGAACCAGGTGGAAGCTGCATGCCCTTCTTCCACTTCCCATTGGAGGTCACACAGTGCCCCTTCCACTGCATTCTGTTCATTACAGATTCAAGGGCATGGCTCACAGACCCCACTTCCCGATAGGAGGAATATCAATTATTTGGGGCCATACTTTTAATCACCACAAGAGACTTACCCAAGGAAGTGATGGAATGAAGATGGCTCCAGGAGAGCCATGCCTCAGGATTAGAATCTTATGTACCTAGAAGTGTTCCAGGGATCTTGCTGCTTCTCTGTCCTGCAAGTGCTTCTTGACTCTCCAGGCACAAAATACACAGGATGCTCCAACATGGGACTCAGTGTACTGTATTACTAAGTAGGGTAAAATATAAGCACCCTCACCCCACTGACTGTCAATCAACTTGTCTTCTATTCAGTGGCAGGAAGAGGACGAACAATGATGAGCAAGGGAGGGGAAGGACTCTCTCATGCTCCTGAGTGAGAATTAAGTAGCACTAAACACAGAACAAATCAACATGGCCTTTTTATTTGTCCTGTCACGAAACTTAGGAAGAAAAAGCTCATCTCAGCCAAAAGCTGTGTGACTGATGTCTGGTCCATGCTGAGAACCCGGCACAGTCAGTGGTGCAGGTATGGTCCTATGCCCTGCCTTGACCTACCTGACAAGCACCAAGGCAATTGCAATTTGGCATGTGGCATCTTCTGTAGAGCCAGCTGCACATTTGTCATCTGCCTCTTCATTAAAGGAAATTACTGCACATAGGTGTGCCTGTGCTCATTTAGCTCTGGGGATAGATGGACAAATAATCCACAGATGATGCCTTCAAGGGACTCATGGCCCAGGGAGCAAAGTCAACTATAAACCTGCAAGTGTGCTGAGAGTTGGAGAATTTTTCCTCCATAAAAGTTTTAGGAAAGTCTTCTTAGAGAAAGTGAAATTTGAGCTTAATGCTATAAAGTAAGTAGCTGTCTCTGTGTGTGTCTGGTGTGCCGAGGTGGGGTGGGTAGGAGTTGGTAAAAAGGCAGCTCCAGGTCGTGGGGTCAGTCTGAGAGGTCAAAGGCAGTAGCAAAGGGGAGGTGCTTGGCTATTCTAGATAATTGTTCTAAGTTTGGCCACAGCTGCTATCCCCAGGCAGGCCCTCCCCCAGTACATCCGGGTCTTAGCCCCTGGCTAGCTTCCCAGCAGAAGTGAGGAGAGGGAACGACATGGAGCTGGCCGAGTGCCCTGACTCTGCTTCCTTCACCTCTGCTCTTTCCCTCAAGGCCACCCTGACTCTCCAGAAGTCCCCAAGATTGTGACGAATGCCTCTAACTATCAGAAAATTTAGCTTTCTGGTGAATCCTAGGCTGCCTTCCATTAGGTCTGGTTCTGCGCTCAAGGCTGTAGAGGGCAGTATAATTGCTGTCTCCCAAATCTGCCCTCATGAGTTCACCAATGGCTATCCCAGTTACTCCACTCCGGGCTTCGTTAGCTCAGATCCACCTCTCGCAACTTATTTGAAAGAAATAATGCTGCTTCCAAACATGTCTAGATTCTCACCTGTTTCCTCATTTGGAAGATCAGACTCTTGTCATCGTGTAAATTAATTCCAATCAATGAACTGTGTTTTGTCTCCTTGTGTGTCCTTTTAAATAATTGGAAGTGGCGAGTTCTGGTTTTCAGTTTGAGTTAGCTTACAGGAGCTCTGCCTCTCTTGATGCTTGGAAACTGCTCTGACGTGGGCTGAGCTGTAGCAGAGATAAATACTCAGACACAACACCAGTGATGCTGCTGTATTTATTGTTTTTGGTACACAAGTGGTATGCATAAATGTAATGATCATGTGAGACACTTAAAAAATACGGTCTGTTGCAGGGACTTTGGCCTGCACAAAAGTGAAGCAAGATAAGCTGGCCATTACCCTACAGTGGAGATGGCTCTTCACTCCCAGAGGGCAGAGTTGTGGTGGCTCTTCTTCTCACCAATCACTTTGGGAAACTGCCAGGTGAGCAGCGCCCCGGTGCTCATTTGCATTAGTTTCCTACAGGAATTCAGATGGGCGGGCTCCTCACCTTCATTCCAGGACTTGAGAGGTCAACATGCCTGTCTTCAGCTGGAAAGCGATTAAACGCCATGAGAATTAGGAATTATTGCCACAGAATGAGGCCATGTGAAGCCAGACAGCAGCATGATTGTATCGTGCTTGGGATCAATGAGCTCAAATGCTGAGAAATATGACGAGAGTAGAAACACAACTATTTTTATGTAAGAGGTAATTAAAAATTTTATAATGTTTTCATATTTATCAGAGTGATACATACATATGGTAAAGAAAAATTTAAAAGGACTCGAATTTACAATGAGAAACACAGTGCCGGCACACCTCGGACTGCTCCCAGCTCTTGCAGCTCTCTCTGCTACCAGCTCTGTTGGCCACCACCGAACTGCTAACAGCTGTTCTGCTATTTCATTCATCTAAAAATAATTTTCAGACATTATCTCTTAACTCTCTGATTTGAAATTTTAAGATTTAGCTCACTTAAGCCACTTTCCTCTCTTCTCTCTCGCCTCTTCCCAATTTTAGATAGTGCTTCTATCAGTTACAGTGTAAGTGCAAGTAATTTAATCAATTGCATATTTATTTCTTATCAGATTTGCGTCTCTTTTCATCCCCATTTCTATACCCACTCTCCAACTCCTGTTAACCGGACCTTTGTAAGGGGAGAGAACATTTTGTATTCCATAGCATAATTAAGTTTTGTGTACAGGTCTTCTTCAACTTATGATAGGGTTACATCTCAAAAAATCCATAGTAAGTTGAAAATGTTGAAAGTTGAAAATGCATTTAATCCATCCAACCTACCGAACGTCATAGCTCAGCCTAGCCTACCTTAAATGTGCTCAGAACATTTATATTAACCTTTAGGCAGGCAAAATAATTTAGCACAAAGCCTATTTTATAACAGTGTTGAATATCTCCCGTAATCTACTGACTATTGTACTGAAAGTGAGAAACAGAATGGTTGCGTGGGTACAGAATGGTTCTAAGTCTATCAGCAGTTCACCCTCGTGTTCACGTGGCTGACTGGGAGCTGCCACCCGCTGCCACTTGCTGCCGCTGCCCCGCGTCACAAGAGAGGATCATATTGCATACTACTACCCTGGGAAAAGATCACAATTCAAAATTTGAAGTATAGTTTCTACTGAATGCATATTGCTTTCACACCATTGTAAAGTCAAAAAATGGTAAGTGGAACTGACGTAGGTTGGGGACCATCTGTATCTTGACTGTAGGTTGATTTAAGAGTTCAAAACCAATGCAGTTCCTTAGCAAAATTATGATAAAGTAAGTATGATTTTTCCAGAACCAAGTCATGTGGTTGAGCTGTATTCCTGTCTCCAAGCCCTATATGATGGCCCTAGGGCACACAGAGCAGCGTATTTCTAGGATGAAAGACAGGTTACATCCCTCCACTGCAGCCCAGATGGCGTTTTAGCTGGATGCACGGTTAAACCCTGCCTTTCGGAAAGGCTTTTTGCTTTCCCCGGCGTTTCTAAATGCCTTTTGTTTTGTGAAGCTCAATCAGATCCACATTTCCCCAGGGTGTAGTCCCTGTCCTAAGACGTGTCCAGGGGTTCTGTAGTTACAGGGACATGATTTAGGGGTTTGGAGGGCCATAGAAAAGGCAGGGAATAAATTTTGAAACACTCAGTTTTACACTGAAGAGCAGCAAAGAGAAATGACTGGAGAAGAACCCATGCCACTGCTGTTGGTTTAGACTTTACCTCTTGGCCCAGGGAGATGTCTGAGGGCACAGAGGGAGATAATATCAAAGGACCAGATTGGAACCTGCTGAGCTCGGGGCCTTTTCAGTATCTCTAATGGCGAACTGAGGAGAGAGGCACCTGCCGGGATAAAGAAGAGAACCAGTTCGGGCAAATTGTTAATGGGGTTGCTAAAATACGGGGAAGCATATTTACATGTGTTTTGATATATGAACCAAAAAGACCAAGTGGGGTGAGTTGCCGGCTTACCCTTCTCCTCTTCTCCCCTCCTGCTATGCTTCATCTCTCCCAGCTCAAAATGAGAAATAAGCAGAAATGATCTGTACATAAATATTACAAAGAAGGAATAAAAAAAGAAATAAAAACATATATCAGAAGAGAAATTAACCAAAGGAGAGTGAGTCTAAACACATAATTCTCCAGAGATGCAAATATATGACAAACAACATATCATTATTCCACAAGAGTCACAAGAGAAAGAGGAATTCATACAAAACATTGCGTGATCTCACAGAGATCCCAAAGTGCACGATCGAGGCTCAGAAAGATGAGAACCAAATGGAGTGGAAATGAATTTTTCCAAAATGTAATAAAACAAAATGCTCCTGAAATAAGGAGCTGGATCTGTAGCTGGCAAGGGCACACCTCCCCCTAGGAACTATACACACTCTGGAGAAAGGACAATGAATGGCCTTCTCAACTCCAGGACACTTCTGTTCCCTTTTTCTGTACTTTATTGTGTGTGGTGTTTGAATATTTGGGCTGAGGTTGGCAAACAATTCTCTGACATTTTCCATCACCTTAACTTTTCGCTTTGGGGTCTGGGAGGCTTTTATTTTTCAGTCTTACTAATGATTTTTATTTTAACTTCAGAAATAAGCATTTTAACTACCAAAAATTGTTTCTTGTTTTTTGATCCTTTCCTGGAGGCCTGTCTTTGTATTATGGTTGTAATTTCTCCAATACTTCTGAAGATATTTTGGACTTTTGAAAATATCCTTTCTGAATTATCTAAATTTCCTATGGAATGAGATATTTTTGTTGACTTTGGTTGTTTCCCTTGGAATTGCTGACTTTCCCCCATGGCCTGGCGATCTGAGCCAACGCTTCAGAACAGAAACAACTCCATCAACTGGCATTGGCCCACGTACAACTCCCTCCCCACCCGCCGCTGCACCCAAGGTGAGTGCTGCTCTGAATTTCGATGGAATGCAGCTCCTTTTTACATATGAGTTCACCCTTTATAAATATGTGTTTAGAAAATATAGCATTGATTTTCAATTGTTTTTTAACTTTATGAAAATGCTATCAAGATGTATGTTTCTTCAGGGACCTGCTTTTTTCTTTCGTTAACATTTTGTTTCTATAGTCTGTGCTTGCTGTATGCAGCAACAGTTCATTTTCAGACAGGCAGAGTCCTGGAGTTGCTAAAGACAGAGGAGCGGAACGGGCCAGGTGTCGGTTCTGGTGGCAGCATATCGGAGCACACGTGCTTCGCCAGCTCACGTCCACTGCTGCAGGACTGGGGGAGCCACGTATGGACCCAGAGCAGCCCCGAGATCAGAGTGTGCGGAGCGATCACCCACAACATGGAGAACAGCCTCAGAGAGCTCTGGGAGCTACTGCAAATCTGACGTGAGCAAGAAATACACATCGTTGTGTCAAGTCAGTGAGATTTTGGGGTTATTTCTTATCAGAGAAAAACCTAGCACACCTTTTCCTTCCAGCTTGAAATGATTTTTGTGTATGAGGTGATGTGTTAATCCAATTTTATTTTCTACAAGGATAACCGATGTGCATCCCCACTCATTAAACCGTCTGTTCTTCCCCTGGGGACCACCATGCACCCGTGTTTGTGTGCGCCTTTCTCTGGGCTCCCTTCAGCGTGTAGTCAGTTCATCAACCCTGCGTGAATGCCTCGGCGGCCTTTATTACTGTAACTTAATAATATCCCGTGAAGTGGCCCTCCACTTCCTTTTCCTCCTTCAGGAACACCTTGTCCAGTCTTGCTGTGCTCGTCCACCAGGCTTTAAACACCTAAAATCACATGCACGGCAAAAAGCCTGTGGTTTGATTGTAATTGCATTTGGGGAGGATTGACATCTTTCTGGTATTGAGTCTTCCTCTCCTCCTGGGCTACGGGCTGTTCATTTGTCTTTTTGATGTCTCTGAATTATTACCGTCTTTTCAAACACAGGGATGGGTTGCTGGAGTGTAGGCCACCATCTGGCACTGGGAGTCTGTCTATAGCAGTGTTTGAGAGAGTTAGACTCAACGTTCATCCTCATGAAAGCAAAGCACGGAAGAAGAGGGTTGGCGAGAGGACCAGACATCAGGACTTGCTTTGTGTGTGCCGCCCAGCTGGGTGTGAGGCGTGCAGGGCCTCAATCTGCTCCCACTAAACCCTTCCAACTACAGGATAGGTTTTCCTTGAAATCGAGGTACAAGCAAGTCAAGCAAACTATCAGAGCCCACAGTGGGACAAAGCCACAGTCCAGGACTTGGGGCAGGCCACTCTGGCTGCAAGCCGGAACTTTCCCAGTACATCGCCATTAGCTTACTAAATAAACTGAAAAGCTTTTGCCTGACATTTTTTAGATTTATGAACCTGTTTATCATCTTGGCTGATATTTTCTAGCACATTTATGATTATGAGAAATAAATTTTAGAATAAGATCCTTCTTAGGTTGATTAAAAGTTGTTAACTTTCCAGAAATGTGTGTCCATAGGCCAATCTGGCAGAGGTCACGTGGCACCATGTCATCTTTACATCAGCAGAGGTTGGGGAGCTCGCCATGCAGAGAGATGAAACAGCAGGAATTCTGTTTGTTCAAATGAAACCAGCAAGGTGGATGCATCTGTTGCAATGTTTTGAGAAAGGACATTAGCTCCCCTTGGTCTCTGTCATCACATCTTTCTTCCACAACTGAGGGGCAACTTATTACTGGCAGAAATAAATTGCATTATATACCAGCTCTGTCTTTGCAGTCTTGTATTTTCTGTCTGTGTAATAACCTGCTATGATTATGTATGAACTTCTAAGTGGGAACAGAAGAGACTTAATTCCGTTAAATTTCCCTGGAGAAGGGGAGTCTGATTCAGTTCAAACACAAGGGTTCTTCTTGTTAGGAAACTGTAGCATTTGGAACAGTCTTTTGCGGATCGGTTGACGTACCTTGATGAGATTTTTATTTTATGTGTCCAGTCCAGGTTTCCCACACTTGACTAACTTGAGAGGCAATACTACAAAAACCGTCTTCCTTCTGAACATGCAAAAGGCCCTGATTTTCCCACTTCTGCTCCAGGAGATATGATCTCAGCCCTGATAAAATTTAGCCTCTAACTTAATTTTGTTCCCTCCTTCCCACTGACCAATTTTTTTCTCCTGCTGCAGAAGATCTACCAACCACAGACACATCCTGTTTTCAGATGGTCTTGAGCCGTCTCGTTTTGCAAAGGATGTAGGAACAGGCAGATTCTATAGGGGACTGAGAGACAAGGGTTGTAATTTAATCACATAAACTCCCGTGCTTTAGTTAGCATAGCTGGGTAGCTTTTGGGGTACATCACAGAAACCTACTTAGGAACTCAAATGCTAAGCAGATTAGTTCTCTGGATCTGAGACACCACCCCAGAACACAGCAGGCGAGGCTTGTGGGAACAGGAGGTCATCCATCACCTCTGCCGGGCTACCCTTTGGCAACACCCTCCCTTGTCTCTACACATCTGCTTTACTACTCTCTGCAGACTGCCTTTTCCGCCATGCCAGCACTTTCCCACAACCCCAGTGTCCACAGCCCAGAGTGGAAGCCTGAGTCCACCCGAGTATTCAGCTCAGTTCTGTGCGAACAATGGAATCTCTGTCCCATTTCCATACCCTTCGAGGGATGTTCTACTGGCTGAGCCAGAGCTGCATGCCCACCTCTGATCTAATCAGCCGTGGCTGAGGAGTGGGTGTCACGGGGAAGGAGGATGGTCTCTTCCCCACGGCAGCCTCCCACGAGGGGAGGAGGGTGGAATTACAGATGAGTGTCTGGAGGCAGAGCAGTGGCTCCAAAGATGTCCACATCTTAATCCCGAAACCTACACATGTTGCCTTACGTGGCAAAAAGAGCCTGTAGCTGTGATTAAGTTCAGGGTCTGGGGATGGGAGATGAGCCTGGATACCCAGGTGGGCACAATGTAATCACAAGGTCCTTATAGGAGGGAGGCAAGAGGGTCAGAGTCAGAGAAGCGGATGTGGTGATGGAAACAGAGGTTGGAGTGATGAGGCCATTAGTCAATGAATGCAGGCGGCCTCTAGAAGCAGGAAAAGGCAAGAAACAGACTCTTCCCAATGCCCAGAGGGAACACAGCCCTGCTGATGCCTTGATGCTAGTCCTGCGGGACCCATTTCCAGCTTCTGACCGGCGGAACTGTAAGTTAATACATGTTTGTTGTTTTAAGCTACTAGTTTGTGCTAATTTGTTATAGAAGCCACAGGAAACAATACAGTGTGGACATTGTTGGAACCTGTAGTTGGAGTCAAGCTGGAGTATCGGACCTGTGTCCTTTCATTTTTATGCTTCTTGAAGATTTTATTACAGTTACTTATTCAAAGTGTGTATGTGTGTGTGTGAGAGAGAAGAGACATAATGGTCAAATGAGCTAACTGTTCCTTAGAAATAGTTCTGGATCTGATGATATCAGGATGGTAGCCTGTTTTGAACTGTGTGTGGGAAAAGTTCTATAGATATTAAATAAAACTGAGCAGCAGTCCACCCATTTTGCCCGATTTTTAGTATTCTTATCTTTCCTTTTCGGTCACATAGGAGAGTTTGAGCGTCTCAAATGGGTTAACAATGGAAATCTTTTCTCAGGTTTGTATTCTCATGAAGAGATCTGAGTCCCTCATGCCTGACCTCAAGTCTCTGGCACCATTTCTGTGCCCACGCTGCTAAGGACACGAAGGTTGTTTAGAAGCCGTCAGGAACACGCCTGTCTGGTGTGCAGATGCCTGAACAGCTAGAGGTTGGGGGCTGGCCCGGGCTGAGCTGTGCCCTTCAGCAGCAGGAAGTGCATCTGACACCTGAGCTGTTCAATGGAGAGAGTGCTGGTGCCCGGGGAAGGGTGACCCTGTTCCATCCGGGAGCGGGATGCAGGTAACTGATGGGTTTGGGACAGCTGTCTCGGAGGGGACCACCAGCCAGATCCTGTGCAGATGCCTGAGAAGGAGGATCTGACCCCTGCAAACCTTGGGCTCACACTGCATCTACAAGAACCAAGGGTCAAGAGGACCAGATTGGATTATGAAACATTGCTGCTTTCACTGTCTGGCTCCAAAGAACCCCACTGGCTCTTAAGGAATTAGATTTGGGCTTTTGTAAGATTCCATCCAGTCTTAACGTAGAAAAGTCTATTTTGCTGAACTATTTAGAATCAGGCAAGATATTTTAAAACTGTATTTTGTACACTTATTTTTAACCTTTACCCAAGAAAAAGTCAAATTGAACAGGAAGGAAAAGTTGAAGTGTTTGAGACTTTTCAGGGAGCCTGAGTCCTCTATTGAAGAGAAGGCAGCGGGGTCACTGTGCTACTAGACATCTGATTTCAGCAGCCCCGAGACCACTTAGACTACCAAGCTCTCGGTTGCTAAGATGTTTCTAGAATGTTCCTGGTGTTTGACTAACTTCCAAAAAGCAAGAGGGTCTGGACCTTCTGCTGCAGAGGCACACACTTTAATCTTCGAGTGATGGCCCGACCACCCTTGACAAATATGCCAAATGACGTGGGAGTTTCTGCAGTTAGTGAACAAGCAGGGAGGCACAACGTGCACAATTTTAGAGAAAACTGTTTATGGAGAGTAAAACTCAGATGGTAGATGGCCTTTGTTTTCAAGGGAGTTTCAACACAGGATCAAACGGGGTTTATGACTCCACTGTAACAACGAGTACTTAATAATCACAACGGCATCTCCACTGTCCAGTCAGTCATTCAGATCTAAAGATCCAGATATTTCTATCAGTCTAAATATTTGCCAAATTAATCTGAATGCTTGGCCTTATCTTTCCACTTTTGTGGAAGTATTTTGCCTAGTGTAGATTTGTTCTCTGAGTGTGTGCGTGGTGCTCTGGACGCAGCTTATAGCGGGCAAATATTGACCATCTGTTGTACACATTTCCCTGGGTTTTTATGACAACGACATCAGGAATATGGTTCTCTCTTTGCCAAGATGAAGCTGTACCCCGGCCAGTTGGGCTATGTATCCAGGGATCAACAGCTGGTAAATGGTGTACTACCTCCCAAGGCCACAGTCCACTTGCCAGGGAACATTGTGGCCAGGTGTACACATTCTGTATCACGTCGAGGGTGGGGGCTACCTGAGTGTATCCAGACATCAAAAGTGTCCTTCTATGATTTGTGCATTTCAGCCACAGTGTGTGATGGTAGCTAATGCCATTACCCAAGAATTTTATCCTCATGGTAAGACATTATTTCTGCTCAGCTTTATTCCAATGATTTGAAATAAAGTTTAAAGACTCATCAAAGTTAAATATTTTTTGAGGAAAATTAGCCCTGAGCTAACTGCTGCCAATCCTTCTCTTTTTGCTGAAGAAGACTGGCCCATGCCCATCTTCCTCCACTTTATATGTGGGACGCCTACCACAGCATGGCTTGCCAAGCAGTGGCATGACCGAACCCTGGATCCTAAGCGGTGAGCCCTGGGCCTCCGAAGCAGAACGTGTGCACTTCACCGCTGCACCACGGGGCTGGCCCTCAAAGCTAAATATTTTTTAATGAGGTGATGACAGCTAGACAAGCAGAGTAGGGGCTAGAAAAGACAGAGCAAAAGTCACGGATGGGGTCAGTTCACAGAAGGCCTGAGACCTGCTCAATTACTAGAGATGGGCTAAACATTTGACTCTAAGCTTTCTAGTAAGAACGCAATAGGAACAACATCCACTCCAGAGGCCTCGGCGTCTGCGAGAAGTAAACCAGACAGGTGCTTAGGGAAAGCCCAGTTATTCCCAGTACCGAATTTAGAGAGAAAGTTTTCTTCTGAGCCCTCATAAAGAAGGCACTCTGTGATGTAGAGAACAGCATAACCTCCATTCTTAGGCCAGTTTTATAGGGCTAAACTCCTAAACTCTTTTAATATAGGACATAACACCAAGCAGTAAAAATATGAAATTGACGGGGGTGGGGGAGGAATTGGCTGTGTTTTGAAACTAATGTGATCACTGGTTTTCTGTGTTCTGACTTAATCTAGGGTTTTAAGGAATCTAGAGGAAAGTCAGGATGGAAGCTTTCCATCAGTTTTTTCTTACAGCTCAATCTCTGAAATACTTGGCGTGGTAGGGAGAAGGCAGTTGAATTGGCCTTCACGGCTTCCCCACAGAGCCACATGCTTCATGGCTGGACCACCTGGGCACGCTGCTAGGAAGAGTCCTGACAAATTCTGGAGGCAGGGACATTTCCCAGAGATGGTTTATTTGGCTCGAGCCCTGCAATCAGCTGTTTCATATAATTTGAGGGAGTTGACCACAAGCAGATGCGCATAAAGCTGGAAAGAGCAAGATTCCAGCCATCCACTGGGGTTGGCTCACCCTTCATGTAACCATTCCCCAGAATCCACTCCCTCTTAGCCAAACTCATGTCTTCCTTCATGCATGCACCCGAGCGATTTTATTAGTCAACAAGAAGATCATAATTAACACCTCATACTTTACAAAACTTGAGGAAATCCTTTTCAATGTTTGCTTCTGTTTTCATCTCGCCAACCTGGCTCAGGCCAATCTGATTTCCTTGGCCTTCCTTCCTTGTTTACTTTGCATATTTTTGATTTCTTTTTGTTGTGGTCACTGGGTAATTTAGGTAAAGTGTACTAGTCCTTATCACACTTGGTGCTAGGGAAATGAATCTCATGATTTCTGGGTTTGGGGGTAGGATTTTACATTATGAATCATCCAATGATTGGAGGCAAGAGGAACAGTCTCTCCTTCAGGGCCTCTGGAGACAGGGTTTAGAAGGTTCTCAGGGAGTAGCCTGTCACCAACGGAGCCTGCAGCTCTTCCTTCATTTGACTGTTTTCAGCTGTGGTAGATTGCAAAAACAGCCCCAGCTCCGTGCACCTCCTCTCATCAAAGGGCAAGGTCTGGTTCTCCATCTATTGACCCTGGGTTGGTCTTACGACTGGCTTTGGCCAATAGAAGTCAGTGCAAGTGACAGGGTACCAGCCACAAACCTGGACTGCAACAGGCCTGGCATGTTCCCACACTTCCCTTTAGAAACATACTGAATCGTCACGTGAACAAGCCCAGGTTAACCCATGGGAGAATACAGCCCGGTCACCCCCCCATCACCCCAGCTGACAGCCAACCACTGGACTGGTGGCTGAGGTCATTCTAGACCAGCCAAATTCCAGCCAATTTGTCAGCAGACCTCAGACACCTAAGTGAACCCAGCTGAGATCAGCTAAGCCTCAACAGGTCAGCAGAAGTGTTCAGAGCACGTAGACTCATGAGCAATAATAAATCCTTATTGTTTTAAGTCACTACATTGTGGGAAGGTTTGTTGTGAAGCAAAAGTGAACTGATAAATCTTCTCACTTTAATGAGGATGCTAGCAGCTACAAGGGAACTCTGCCCAGGGTAACATTATTTAGTCTCAGAATTAACTAATTTGATTGCAAGCGACAGAAATCTAATAAAACCTGGCTTACTCAAAAAGTGGAATCTATTGGTTGCTAGAACCAAGCCACAGCAAGTTCAACAGTGCAGCTGGGACTCGCGGAGGACTGAAGCCAGGAATTGAGCTCCATGTGAGTTTGCTCTTTCAGATCCAAAGTAGTAAAGTACGATGGAGACCCCTTTCGAAAACAAACATGAAAGAGAAAGATGAATCCAGGGTATTTTTACTGTATGTTTTTGGACAGGGAGAGTGAGGTTAATGGTAAGACTTTTTTGTATTTTCCTGTCTCCCTGGAGTAACGTGGCTGCTCCTGGTTCTGCGCTCTGGGAAGATTCCCCTTGCCTCATGACCTTTAGGGCCATGTGTGAGCAGAATGGGGCAGACTTCACCTCTTGGGGGCTCACAGTGGAACTTGTCATCCTTTTTGGCTGCCTGGCATCTGAACTACCTTCCTCAACTTTGAGGATCCTCTACCTACGGCAGCGGAATCTGGCCTCCCTTATTTAAATGGAAAAAAACAGATGTCACTTTCCCAGCCTCCTTTGCAGTGAGGACACAGTCATGTGACCTGGTCTCTGTGCCAGATCTGGCACAGCATCACTTCTACCATATTTTATTGTTCAAAGCAATCAGAGTCCCCTCAGATTCAAGGCAAGATAACCCCAAATTCCCAGTGGGAGGAATGTCAAAGAATTCATGGCATCTCTAATCTTCTACACGGTGACACAGTTAGAGTCCCAAGAGAACAACCTGGTATCTGTTGTCTCAGTTGGGGTTTCCGCAGAAGCAGACCCTGAGGCAAGGATTGTGAGCACAGCGGCATCTCTGGAAACACCACTAGGGAAGTGAGATGCAGAAAGGAAGGAACCTAGGTACACTATCAAGCAGGTGACTGAATGTGGGTGACAGGGGCTCATGCGGGCAGAGAACTCAGGGACAACACGTGCAGCAAAAATGCATTATACCAAAGAGGGCTGAGGGAACCGAGAGTACGCACTACTCTCACAGGTGTTACCTCCCTGGCACTCCGGGCCTGCCCTGCGCGTGTGTTCCGAGAAGACTTGGGGAGACGTCTGGTGCAGGTCTGCAGGCTTAGAGCTGGGGCTGTGGGTGGGCAGCACTGGGCTAGGGAGTGTTGAGGGGCCATGAGTGGGGCACTGGCCACATCTGCATCCTCTCCAATTCCACAAGTGATTGTTTCTGTAGCAGTCAGAATGTTTTGGTTGTAATATCCAGACCCAAACCCAGGCTAGCTTAGGATAAAAATGGGGGTGTATTGTATTATGTGTCTAAACCACAGGAAGGGAAGAGACAGAGCCAGGGTTCAGGGATAGCTGGGTCCAGGAAGCAATCAGTGTCAGGCCTCTCACCCCTCCTGTCTCTCATTTCTGTTTTTCTCTGCATTTTAGTATCACTCTCAGATCCCCTTCTCCACAATATAGAGATATGATGGAGGGTGTCTTTGGGGCTCGTATGATCCAAGTATTGTTACCATGAAAGAATTTTAAGTTCCAATTTAAAATGTTCTGTGGAAGAACTCCAACCGACACAGCGCGACTCCCTCGCCTGGCCCTGGAATCAATCGATGGTGGGGGTGGGGTTCAGCGTGTTATGACTGATGGTTTTCCTTGGAACCAAGCTGTTGGAGTGGATTTGGAGGTACCATTTCCAAAAATAGACAAGCTACTTCTACCAGGAGTGGGAACAGTGCTGATCAGTTGAACTTTTGCCTCTAGACTAATGGCTTGTGAGGAGACGTTTCTCAAACCCCAGTGAGTCACATCAGACCTTCTAGCCATCGTCTGTAGGGCTTCCTTATGCAGAAGCAGAGTGCTGTCTCATGGAGAAGTAGAGTGAATAAGAACTCAACATGATCCAAGAGAGAATATGCGCTTGAGAAGATGGTCCGTTCATTGATAAGGGGCAAGGTCTTCTCAGCCATTTCATCTTCCACCCTCCCCACCCTCAAAGACAGCACGCTGTAGCAACAAAGGACTATCTATGAAGTAAAAGTGTGAAGACAGTGTGGAATTCTCTGCTGGAGGAGCAGGTCATTTGCGAGGAGGAAATCTAAGTAAGGCCCTGCCTTTGCCCTGACCCCCTGTAGAGGTTCCTGGGTGGGCCTCCTGGCTCACAACAGTCCTTGCCTCTTTCAGCAATGCATCCATGAGCTCCCCAAGGTGGCAACCATGGCTGTTCTGCACCATGTGGCGTCTCAGCCTGTAGCCAGTTGATCCAGGGATGGACACATTAGCCGAGCTGGGGCTATTAGATTCTTTTTCCTAGGAAATTTGCATTTTGAATCTGAGCAAGATAGAAACTGAAAGTGGTTGCAGTTGTTGAAGTCAACATGCATCTCAGCTAAGCATTTCCATTTCGTATTGACAAAACAATATGGTTTTTAGTGAACAAAATCCTGATCCAAGCCAGCATGCTGGGGAGAAATGATCGTTCACCCAACTTCTAGGTCTGGGTCTCTGGAGTGAAGGGGATGCTGGGTATTTCTGAAGAAGGATGCTGCAAAGGCAGAGAAGAAAAATCAGACAGGTTGAAGGAAACCAGTAAGGATGTAGGGACAAGGAAACAAAATGGAAGAGATTATTGAGACTTAGAAAGAAAAGCTAGATAATGTTTCATGCTGCTGAGGATTCAAGTAAATTGAGGACTGAATGGTTACCATTGGTCACTGGTGACTTGATCAAGAGATGGTCTGCTCCATGGATACCTGCACTGTCCTGTCCCTACCAGCACTGTGCTTGTTCAGTGGGCTTGTGCACAAAGCCGTGGTGGCAAGCACAGCCCGTAGGACTGGGCTCCACAGGCTGCATTTCCCTTCACCTGGATAGCAGTCCTGAATTTCTATTTGCCAGTCACAGCAAGCCAATCTGAGCTGGACCTTTGGCACAGTAATTCGAGTGGACTGTCTGTTCTTTGTGCCTCTCTCTGAGACCTGCCATAATTCCTAGGGGTGGCCCCCAGCAGCCTTGCTGGAGCAGCGTGACTCTTCTGGGTTGGTTGTGTGACCCAGGCTTAGCCTATAACCTGCTCTTCAGCAGAGATTGTAATATGAGGAACTGAGAGATGCAGGCGCTGGAGGTAGCCGGAGCCAAGCGAAGCTGATGGCAGCCTTCCAGAGAGGGTTTATGTTTCCTGCTGAGCCTCCTGGCTGCTCTCTGTCTCACTGCTGGATGGCCAGTCCTTCCTCAACTCATGAGGTACCCAGTTACCTTCTCAAAAATTCCATTTGATGCTTAGTTTCTGCTCACGTTAAGTAGTTGGTTCCTATTGGCTGCCGACAAAAGAACTTCAGTCGTTACATCTACTTGCCGTGTTACCTGTAATTACAGCATTTTCAGCCATTTGCCTTTAGCCACAAGAGGAAAGGAAGAAGAGAGGGGTGATGGGTGAGAGTGTTTAGGGGGGACTACCAGCTCCTGGATTCAAACATCTAGAGTATTCCCAGTTTGCAGCAGCAAGGCCCAACCTAACCTCTCTGGGCGTCTGAAGCAACCCTAAGTCACTCAGCACAATCAGATGCTCTGTTTCTAACCGGCACTCGATCCTGCAAAGCTTGGTGTTAGAGGGAGGTCAGCGGGATTTAAGGGTTTTAGCAGAACTCTGGAGCTTTAAGATTTTGAACTTCAGAAATTCCACTCATTTCTGACCTTCTAAAAGGAATATCCAACTGTTCAGTAAAGCAAATTAAGTTCTGGTCTTCAGATGCTTCTCTTCAGTGAGAAGGGTTTCTCTTAACCATTTCGCTCGAGTTGCTTCAAGCGCAGGACTGTAGTGTCCCAGGGCTGTATAGCTAGATGACAAATCAGCCTAATGGAGGGCTCTACATTCCCCTGGGGCTGGGCTGGGTGGCAGCACGAAGCCCACGGGGCTCCCCAGCAGCCTTCAGGGGCTCTGCTTGTCTTCACTCCTTGTCTGCAGGTCAAGCCCAGGGGATGTGAAGCCCCTGCTTTTCATGGGGACTTGTGAGATGCAAGAGCAGCTCCAGCAAATGCTGGCCTTTTGGCTGAAGCCTCTGCAGCTGACTGTTCTGCCAGAGCATGGGATGGATCCCTCTGAGGCCATCCTCATCCTTAGAACCACCAGAACGCCCAGGATGTCAGACAGGTGGTGCCTCCGTCAGATCATCCAGAGCAGACCCCCGCTTGACTGCGGGGAGGGTGGGCCCAGACCTGCACGAATTACCTGGGGCTGCAGCTCGTTAGTGGTGCCTCACAGCTGGAATCTGGCTGTCCCCATCGCTATCTTTCTCCTCCTGCACCTTGCCTGCCACGGAGATGTTGGTGCCACGGGACAAGGGAGTGGGGTGAGAGTGGAAAAGAGAGTTCCTTATTCCTCTCCACTCTGTGTGAATTGATATATCCAGCCATGCCCCCACCTCCCAATGATAGGGGCTTGATAACGTCACTGGTCACTTTAAGCCAATATTTTCATTTGTGCAGATTTCACTCTTTTAACTGGATGTCTACATATATTGTTTAGACTTGAGCAGCCTTCGCTCGGAGGCTGGCACTGGGCTCGAGCCATCCACAGATGCCTCCTCTCCCACCCCCTGGCTCTAGGCCGTGAGATAAGCACTCGATCCTCATTGGGAGGTGAGGAAAATGAGTCCAAAGAGTTTAAGAAATGCACGTGTGGACACTCACCTGACAAAATCCCCTGATTTGGAGTCCACCCCTGGAGACAGGTGTACCAACAAGTGAGATCTGGCAGGGACACAGGAGAAAGGCAGGTCTCTATGTGGGAACCAGCGTAGAGACATTCCCCCAGGGGAGCAGTCCATGCCAATGCCCTGCAGCAAGAAGGGGCGTGGCCCACCCCAGGAACGGGAGAAAGCTTGTGGAGTGAACCCCAGTGAGCCAGACACTAGGGTGAAGAAGAGAAGTAGCCAGTAGCTGTCCAGGTAGGTCCCACAGGCGTGACAAGGACTTTGCCTCTGTCTTAAGAGCCAAGAGTAGCCACCTGCACCCCAGAGGATGCTGCTTCCCCTGCAGCCCCCTCAGGCTGAACGCATTTCTCCTACAGCCCTGTTAGCACCTGAACCTGGCATGGCGAGACTCTCCTGCTCCTCACTGCCACTTCCGGACTTTCTCCCTCCTTTTCCTGAAAATCCCAGCCCTGAGGCTCAGACAAGATGAACCAGCTGCTGCCCCTCTGGCAGTAGTTGTCTCTAGACTCCCCCGGGGCTGTTTTCCTTCATTCCTGGGATTGCGGCTTCCCAATACCCCATGTCTTCATGTGGGGTATCCACTTGAAGAGGTTCTCCAGCGCCCTGGCCTGGCGGGTCCTGACTGCCTCTCATCACGTGGCCTTGTCTTCTACCCACCTCAGCCACCCGTGTCCACAGTCCTGCCCTAAACCTTGTCATTCACAATACATGGAAACTTCCATCACCTCGCTCAGAGGATCCCACATACCACCACGACCTCCTATCTCGATACAATTTATTTTAATAGTTGCAGATAAAAATCTTGTGCAAACATCAAAAAATAAATTGCAGACACGCGGGACACGGTAGATTTGGCCAAATAGAAAATCAAAATGATGCAAGCCAAGGTAAGTAAAGGTTCTATTAATGGAAATCTTCAGTGTTGGAGCAAAGAAAAGAATCCTCCTGTGACTACACTGGAGAACTCGGTTAAAGTAGTGTGTCCACTTCCTGGTGAGTTTTTAAGAGGACAGTGGTCTTCATGGGTGTTGGGAGAGACGGTCTAAAACCTTTGTGACATCAAGGATACCAACTTGGTGGGGTAAGTTTATCCTGGAAAGATGAAGTCTTAGCGTTGATGTCGATTCTGAGAGTGTTGGCTTGTTATTGTTAAAAAATGCTATTCATGACCAGCCCACTTCTCACTAAAAATCCAGATTTCTGACATCTTTTCAGAAAAACCCAAAAATTTGGCAGTGTTGGTTAGTTTTGCCTGATGGCTACCGCGGGGTGAAGCTGACAGTGGCCTGCCCTGCAGGACGAGCACGTGCTCTCTGGTCACTGCAGTCCTACCACATGGCCCACCCCCACCACTGCCCAAGCCACTCCTGCATAGAGCGGGGTGTGAAGTGAATCACCTCCGGCTGAGGGCAGCAAAGTTGCTTTCAGGGGAGGGGGAGTGGACGTGCATTCACATTATTCCAGATCTACAAGGTCACCCAAAGAGGTTATTTAATGCTAACTCAGGAAGGCGTTTCAGAGAAGCAGGGCACTCTAACAAAGGGATGGGCTAGCTTGGGAGAGAGTGAGCTCCCCATCCTGACCCTGGAGCTATGCCTGCTTGGGCTGTTGTGGCGGAGCTCTGCTTAAGGCAATGATTGGGGCTGTGACTTTTCCACTCTGGAGTCCCAGGCTCTGCCATCTTGTCTTGCATCCTGGCCCAGCAGTGTCGAAGCAGCCCTCTGAATGCAACCACGACAGCAGCCATGACTCTCTCCTAGTTGGGTCTAGAGACTGTTAGATCTGACCAACTGTGCTGGCTGGCATTTGGCCCTTTGAGCTTCAGAGAAAAAGCCATAATTACCTAGGCAAAGATGATCGTGTAATTACCCAATTTGCCGGCACGGCAGGGTGTGATGCAAATGCTTCTATGATGTCAAGCCGGGTCCATAGAAACGGAAGCCTCGAGCCAGCAACAGGAGGTGGCATTTTTCACACAAGTTTGGTCAGGAGCAGTGGCGTTGACTCAAGGCAGAGAAGCAGGATATGGGAAACTCTAGGAGAAACCATTGGAAACCACCTCTATGGTCTGTTTCCACGGTCTGTTTTGGGCAAAAGTGCTTTGCCTACTTTATTGGTTTTTAATGAATTAAACTTTTGTCTTTGTTGCTCTTCTCTAAACTTTGTTTCTATTCATTGAGTTCTGCCTTTCTCTTTATTACGTCTTTTCTTAAAATTCCCTTGAGCTTAACCTGTACCCTCTTCCTCATTTAAGCTGACTTCTCTGTCTACCAATGTCCCCCATGGACCAGCGTCTGTGCCACATGGCTGCCTGCCCCCTCTTAATGGATGACTCTCTCTGAAATCAAGCTCTTTACGTGTGCAGTGGGCTCCCACCCCCTCACCGGCTCAGGGACACCATACCAGCAACACTTCCCTGACTCTCTCATGTCTCCTTCTCCCCTCTCTGTCCCCACTCCACAGCATACAAGCATGCAGTTTTTTCTCCCATGTTAGAAACTCTCTTGATCCCATTACCTCCCCAGCCACCACCACCCAGTTCTCTGACCCTTACAGTCAAAGCGTTGTCTAAACACACTGTCTCCAATCCCCCTCCTTCCATTTTCTCTTAAATCCACTCCAATCCAGTGTTCATACCCTCCATCCCACCAAAGCTGCTCTCCTCAAGGTTACCATTTATGGCCACTCTGCAAAATATGATGGCCAATGCCCAGTTCCCACCTTCTGGAAGTTCCTGCCATGTTTGTGCTGTGTCTGAGCCAGTCGCTGGTGGTTATAAATGAATATTCCCTCGTCTGAGGAGTTTACGGGAAGAAGCGTAGCCAAGAAAGCTACAGACCACTTCTTGCTTACTAAATACACATTTATTCTCATAACAAACCAAGCAGTAGATAAAGCAATGAGGGTGAATTAGCAGCCAAGCCATCATGTGAGTTAGCTGGGCACAAAGAACAGCAATAACCTCACCCCAGGATTTGGTCACTCCGTCAGGCGCTCGACGGCCCCCAGCCTCCTGGCTAGCCACACTGATATGTAAGTGACCTCTGCTGGCCAATGTCTTCACCCAGTCTCCTCAAGGGGACACCTTTCAGTCCACACGTCCTGTGGTCTGCTGCTTGCCTCCACCCTCTAGAGAGATGTGGGGACACCAAGGTTTATCTGGATATTTTGGTGGCAGGCTGAGTTTTTATGCTAAGGGTCTGGTGTGTTTGATAAACCTGCCATTCTACTGGTTCAGGGCTACCTCGTTCCTATCAGTGTTTTCACACTCCCAGGAAACAAGGATGTGTTTTCCACAAACACGTTGCTGCTCCAGGTTTTGACGTCTCAGCAGGTGTATATCTTTTATGTCCAGGGAACCATATGTCCATGAGAGCCAAGGGGACGTATACAAACAACACGCGCTCACCAGCTCTGAGGTTTACAACGTGTTTAGGAAGGCACAGGGGTGGCACCGGGGTCACACACAGATGCACGGTAAGTTGGAGGGTGAGGAATCCTTCACATGGTCCATAGTTTGTATCACCATTGACTCCATCCACCAGTCCCTCCCCGGAAACAGTTTCCTCCCTTGCTCTCTGGGGGGCGCACTCTCCTGCTTCTCTCTTGCCCCACTGTGGGCTTGGGCTCAGTCTGCTTTGCCCATTCTCCCTCACCAACTCGGCCTCTTAGTGATGCAGCGCCCAGGGATCAGTCTTGAGTCGCCTCCCTGATCTGAGTGTTCTCACTGTGTTGCCCGTTGCTTCCAGCTCTTCACTGTACCTGTCGTCTGTCTATTGTTTCCTCCAAATTATGACTCTCCAGCCAGGACCTCTTCTCTGAGTTCCCGACTTGTACATTCAGCTACTCAGTATGGCCATCTGCTATGTCCAGCGTGAGCTCCTGACCTCTTCCCAGCCCCTCCCCGCACTGCCAGCCCAATGGTTCCCTTCTTGGTAAATGGCGATTCCACCCTTGTGGCGGCTGAAATGTTGGAATGATCAGCTACGCCTCTCCTCTTCCTCACCCGCAGCCACTCTGTAGCAAATCTAGGGCCTCCCCTTACGACCCAGATCCAGATTCTCTTTGCTCCTCAGCGCCTCCACTGCTCCCACCCAGGGCCAGACAGCAACATCTCTTTCAGGGGTGCCCGCTAGTGCCTCCTGGCTGGTCTCTCTGCACCACTTTCCACTGTCCCCTCCCAAGCCATTCCAGTGTGATCTTTTAAAAGTGTAAATGTAAATTGTATGAGTTTTCTCCTCTGTTCAAAACCCCAGTTTCAGGTAAACTAACGTTCCCCCACCTCCTCCCACCAGGTCACTCCCCACCTTCCCTCCCGCCCCCTTTCACTCTCTGCTGCAGCCACACGGCTCCCTCTGAGGTGCTGTCCTGGCTCCTGTCCTCTCTGTCACAGTGCTTGGCTCCTCAGTTACCTTCCTGCACCATCTTTCCTTCCCATTTTCCTCTGCATGGATTCTTCCACAGCCCTCGCCTTCCAGTGCCCCATGTGACTCAACGAGTGATGTACCTATCCTGTCAGTCATCCCCACTGCAAGGTCAGCTCCACGGGGCAGGGATTTTTGTCTTTTTCCCCTCATTTCTGTATCCCCGAGGAAGTGGCAGTGTCAGACATAAATACTCAAAAATATGGACTGAATGAATGAGGGACGTGCTTAGCTGTCTGGTGTGTTCCTTTCAAGTCTTGGTTTGTGCTTGAACATGTTGCCAATTGGTGTGAAAGCTGTGTCTTTTAGAAGCCAGTGTTCACATTCATGTATGACCACTCATCCCTTGGAATATGGTTTAGAGAGAACACTGGTTTCTGTGCAAAGTGTCCCAGTGTGAACTGGGTGATTTGATGGTGAATGCCAAATGCTCAAGTGGTTCTCTACCAACTGACGAGAAACTACGTATGAAAGTTCATACTAGATTTTAGCCTCTTTTCTTTCAGTCATATGTGAAAGCAAAACCAGTTTACTTAGGCAGACAAAATCCCAAACCCAAGCATGTTTTCTTCCGCTGGCTTCCAGTGTAGTGCTTGGTAATCACTCGTCTTATGGGTTGAGCACTTCAGGAGACCTCTCTGTTAAGTCCCCGGCGAGCCAGGAGCTTACTTGGCATGGCAGACGGCCTCTGAAATGTGGGTTTGGGGCTAGTAACAATGCGTGGCTGCCTGTCCCAGGCTGCTGGCTCCATTTCTGGACTATTGATAAAGTCGACATGCTGTGGTTGCACCTTGGATTTGTGAGAGCACAGGGCCAGGCGTCCTGCACGGCATCCCAGTCCTCTGGGGCTCAGGCATGCATCCCAGGGATGGGGGGCTGATGGACTCACCATGCAGTCAACATAGTCCAGCGAGTGACTCGGATGCAGAGTACCACCATGGACGACACTATGGACGTGCCATGAGCCCTGTGTGTGGCCTTCCTTTGCCTTGATGATTGGGGTGCAGGGACTGCCTAAGCCAGTGGGGGCCGCTACGCACTGCTGATTTTCAGTGTAAGAATTCTGGTCATGTGACCTCACCGACAGTAGTTATAAACACGTGTATGTGTTTATATATGTATTTCTATGTCATGTGCACGTGTACACGTACAAATTTACTAATATCTATATTTTAAAACATATAGGAATAGGTGATGAATATGACATGAAGGACTTTTTAAACATTTATTTATCAACAGTACAAATTTTTAGTAATGATAATACTTCAGTGAGAGCAATAGGAACAAATATGCTTCAAAAATTTTGAAAATTGTTTTTTAACATTTTGTAATATAGCAGTCTGAGAGTACACTTTACACTGATTTATTTTGATATTTGGTTTCAAAGGCTGTGATAGCAGACAAAAATACCTTACAGGTGTAAAATCTTGCTATGCACTCTAAATCCTAATATTCATTTTCAATGCTATCTACCTATTATACAAAGATGTTTCCTTTGCTGTAAATTTCTATCTTTCCTGTTGTTTTTAATGAATGACTTTGTAACCCCACAGAATGTTTTCATTTGGAAGACTTTTTTTACAAATTTTCATAGTATGCAGATGAGAGCAATATTGAGATGATATGCTTCTATTGTTCTTAATAACATTACATAGCAATGAAAACATTGTCAAATATTCATTTTCACAATGCTGTCTCCATAGGGTGGGTTTCTCTTAAAGGATAGCTTCTTTCTCCCTCATTGTCATAACACTGCCTTCACCTGGAAGGCATGGATTGCATATGTAGAGTTTACTAGGGAGCGAGCGCATTGCTGGGAGCTGGCCAGTTTGCTGTTCTTTTTCATGACAAAGCCCCTCAGCGAGGGGAACCTGTGGGGAGGGCAGGCTTCTCCTGTCCCGTTGGGTATCTGCCAGATTGAGGAAACCCAAGCTTCAGCCCCACATGCTGTGGGGATGGACCACAGCATCCTCTGGAGGGTCCGCAGTGCCCCCATCTCTTCTCTCCAGCAGGGGAGAGGAGAAAGCTGTGAATGGATGAGACAGTGCAGTTTTGAGTTAGCTTGGACTGGACTTTTTTGTGCCTAAAAATGAGTCTGATGTAATAACTGAAAGTGATGTGGATTAAGGCTGCCCCAGCTAGAGAAGCCCAAGGTGACCTGGCCTACATGCCAAACTATACGACCCAGTGGACTTTTTTTATGGTATGAATTAGGGCTGCCCCAGGGAGAGAAGCCCAGGGCATCCTCACCTACATGCCGATCTATATGGCCAGATTCGTATCTAAAGTTATATGACCGCACAATAACCAGACCCCATCTGCACTGAAATCATTTAATGACTTTTTACATCATCTTTTCTTTTTCCAGTAAAAATAAGTCACGTACCCATGCCTTATAAAATTAGCCCTAACCCTCAACTCGGGGCAGCAGCAGGAGCTCTGCCTGCCCATGGGCCCTGTCCCCATGCCAGCGGGGGCAGCAGAAGCGGCGGCAGCAGAAGCTCTGACTGCCCATGGGTCCTGTCCCCATGCTATTCCACACTATTCTCTAAATAAAAGAGCACTACTGCCAGATCTTGAGAGTCTAAGAAATCTTTCTTTCGATTCCTCGGCTCACCGACCCCACATCAAAAGTAACAGGAAAACTATTGGAATGTCTAGAATTTCAGTCAAGGGATGAGAAAGGGAAACTGACAAAGCATGCTTGAAGGCAGAAATTAGAGAAAAACAAAGAAATTTCCCATGGGGTCCCCACAGCATCCACCCTGTTAAATATACCAGTTATAACCCCAAGTTCTGTTGCATATTTATTTTATGTCAACAGAGTCACAGAGAATGCTCTTTTCCCAAAATTATCTTTCACGACAACATCCCAGCGATTCAGATCCCTGTGGTTTGAACACTAGACTCTAAGAATCATTGTCTTGGAAGTTCAGGAATGTCTCAGAAACCAGTGAAATAATGCCCTCTGAGTTTCAGCAGCTTGTCCCTATCATGAGCTATGACAAAGCTGTTTGCGCTTCATAGAGTGCTCCTTGGGGCTCTAACAACTGAGATGCCCGCTCTCCCATGATTTCACACTGCACCCTGAATCCTGGCCCCTAAAATATACTCATTCACCCTCACGACAGGCAGTTGAGGGGGGGCGGGCTGAGGGACGGCCTAAGTTGATCAGCACTCTTTGGGGCCAGCTGCAGGTTGCACGTCACTCTCACAGATAGACAAATGCGGAGTTAAATGGGTTGCCCACATAACTTTCTCAGGTTCTGTTTTCTCACTGAAATCAGTGCCTCCTTTGCCCTCTGCTTCTAACCTAGCCTGAGGAGTTTAGGTTTTATCTTGAAACAGTTTTCCAAGCAATTTAAACATTTCTGCACTGCAGCTTCTCTCTCTGAAGCACTGTAAACACTGAGCATATTGAGAAATGAAACAGTCCAGTACCCCACAGCAATGATTCCAGTGAGGTAAGACAGGCCAGATGCGCATTTTATGGAGGAACCACTCTGGAACAGCAAAGACATGTGACTTGCTGGTGACATGGCAATTCAGGACTGATTTGGGGGGCTAGTGCTACATTCACTAATGCCCCTGGTACCCTAATCTCAAGCAGCCTCAGGAATAACTTAATTTTGCATGTTTAAGCCCAAATTAAAAGCAGGTTCTTCAGTCATCTGTCCTCCTCCACTAGGCTGGCGTCTCTCTGCTGCACTGCCACTTGAGCAGTCTTTGAGATTGCAAAGAGACAAGTTGGTTGACCCTTTTCCTTGAAAAGAATCTTCTCTCACCGTTTACTGACGTTTATTTTCTCCAGTGCCTTTTACACATGCACCTTCAATTTCACCAATGGGATACCGACCCTGATATCAGTTTTCCTACATTAAACCCAGCATATATGGGGTTAAAACTAAAACACTCTTTCCCTGCTTATTCTCTGGCTTCCTGGCTCCAGAATCCACTATCCTCCGTGGAGACAGACACCACCAAGGACAAGCACCTGAATTCATTATCTCCTCCCCACAAAGAGATATGGGCTGGTGGGAAAGCTGCTGACCAGCAAGGTCATGGGCTCCCTCCTCTCTGCAAGTAGTCTCAAGGCCAAAGACAGGCTGGTGGGAAAGCTCCAACCAGCAAGGCCATATGCTCCCCACCCACCTAAAACTGCAAATAAAAACCCTTCCTTTTAGCTTTTTGGGATTTCAGCATTAGCTGCCCTCTCTCCTTGCTCAGTGCTGTGCAATAATAAAATTCCTACTTTCTTCCAGTACACCTGGTGTCAGAGATTGGCTTGCTATGCGAGTGAGTGAACTCACTTAGGGTCCGATATCAACGAGATGCTCTTTTTTCCCAGTGCTGTCATGGATGGACACACCCGCACACACACACACACACACACACACACACACACACACACACACACACATACACACTTTGTATACTCTAAGGTTTTGAGGTGAGGAGAGAAGTTTTGAGCAATGGTGCATTCTGAGATCCCAACCCAAACCCCTCTCATTTTCTGTAAATCTTTCCTGCAAATCCCTTCTGAATCATATCCTCTCTGTCCTGGACAAGGACAGTCAGTGCATCACTGGCCACAGCTCATTGAGCACCACTAGCCAATTACCCGTGTAAAGGTGTAAAGCATTGCATCAATTACATGGTCGGCGTCTGGAGGCCAGAGACCTGGTCTTCTTGCCCCTTCACACTTCCCTCAGCTCTGGGCAATGCTGCAGGTGTTGTAGTTTCTCGGTGACATTTGTCAGGGACATTTTGACCTACCTTTGGGATAGAAGGCATTTCACTTGTTGACAATCTCTTCTTTACACATTCTAGTCTCTTCCTTTCTGTTTTCATGGACTCTCAAAGGAGTGGATTCCTCTGTGAGCAAAGAGGCTGATATCTACTGAGACTTAATCTTTGTCAGGCACTGGGCTGAGCAAGCTACATTCATTGACTTATTTAATCTTCAGAATAACCCTATAATGTGTACATGACTTTTAATAAGAATGTGAAGGCTTTGACTTGCCCAAAGGCACACAGCTGATAAGAAACAGAGACAGGTCTCCAAGCTAGAGTTGCTGGACACCAAGGTCTTTGCCTTTGAGCCGCTATACTGTGTATGGCAGCTTAAGTTTTTCTGGTGTTTTTCCTTCCTATTCCCTGACTCTATTCCTGCTTAGTAGTGGGTGGCACCCTATTAAACAATAGATATTAGCTAGATGAAAATGCAGCCAATAGAATGCCATTTTCATAGAGTCTGTTAAGGCATAGCTAATGGATGCTCTGTGTAGTCAAGGTAAGTTTTCAAAGCATGATCCTACCCACTAGGGAATATATTTATTGCGTGCATCAACCAGATGCTATTTTCTGTTGCAGACTCTCTTGGTGCCCCATCCACAGGACTCTGGTATTTGCTATTCCCATGCACATAGCCCAGATGGACTCTGCTGCTGTCACCTGCCACTTTTCGCCTGAGGGCAGGTGTAAGCCACCTGGCCTCATAAGGGTGGGCCAGCATGTCAGTCCAGCTGGGAGCAGCCCTCAACCAGTGGCTGACAGGGATTAATGAGTAAGGACACCACTTCTCCTGACCTTCATTTGGGATAATGTGCAAGTCTGCATTGTCTCCCAGGGGTCCCCAGAAGGACTGTCATCCTTCCCTTAGTAAGGACCCTTCTCGTCCCTTATATCCCTTACTCCCACATCCCAACAGTGCCTCCTGGGGTCACTACCTGCACTTATATCCTTCAGCACATGCTCATGGGAGCCCAGCCTGAGACACCAGTTCCTGAGACAGGACAGGGCCACACAACAGTGTTTGGACTGTCAGCAGAAGCCATGAAAGCACACCAGCTTTACCATGTTTATGTGGGCATCCAGAGCAGTCAACTTCAAGCCTCTGACAGGACGGGCTGGGATACTATCCAGCGAAGAGAAGTGGTCTGGGGCATGCAGGGGGGACCTGGATTAATTTTACAGGAACCAGAGTGGAAAAGAGGGTTCAGGACCAGGTGGGGCTCCAAATTCTTGAATGAAGAGACTCTCTCTCTTAACCCCCTCCTTTCCCTCCTCTCTCTGTGTCTCTGTCTCCTTGTCTGTCTCTGTGTCTCTCTTTCTCTCTGTTTATCTTTCTCTCTCTCTGTCTCTCTGTTTCTCTCTCTCTGTCTCTGGATTTGTGGGTTTATTTATCTTCATTGTAAGTACCGACACTACTTCATTTTACCTTGCATGGGCTATTATGCATTTAGATTCTTTATTTTCCTCTCCCTTAAAACAAATAATATTAGATTACAGTAATGATAGTGTGTTTCTAATAAAGGAAGACAGATGAGGCAATTTTCAACATGCAGAGGCTGCAGCGAACATCTGTTGTGTCCTCTCCCCAGGGCCCTTGGCCCTTGTTCTGTCTCGCCATCTGCATTAACATGTTTCTTAGGTTGCTCAAGCAAGCACTTTGGTGCTCCTTATGAAACCCAGAGAAGGTAATCCTATTTTGTTAAACGCTGCTAATACACACCCATAATTTTGGCATAATTTAGTACCTGGTACGTTGAATTCCATTTTCCTTTGAACTGACTGTGCTATAATCACATTTGATGCAGGTCTGTGCGTCCTAATTATTCTGTGTTTCTAGTGATTTTGTTTCACCATTCACGAATACTGGGTCTGGATCAAATTCATTCTGAGGTTGAAATGTTTTAATTATTTAGAAAGTCAGTGTAATTCGTGAGTTACCTAAACAGTGCTTACCAGTGGGCATCCTTCCAACAGGAAGCTATAAAGTCAGTTCTTTAAAATCTTTGGGCAAAGGAGAAATTACAACCAAAGAAAACATCTAGTGATAAAGCAGAACTGTTTGGCAATGTCAAAAACTCAGGTATGGAACTGCCACCTTGTCTCTCATGAGGATGTGACCTTAAGCAAATCATGCCACGTTTCTGGGTCTTGTTCCCTCAACTTCCCTCAACAGTGAAAAGAGGATATTGGAAAATTCTAAGGCCTGCTCAACTCTGTAAACTCATGATTTTTCAAAGCTCCTTCAAACTCAACCATGCCTCTTTTGGGAAACCCTCAAGATCTTCCTTCCTTCTTCAAGGGTGCTTAAAATTCCAAGATAGAACACTGCTGATTCCCGACAGAGCTGCTCAAGGCCAGCTTCTCAGGAAGGACGCCTCTCTGCGTTTGGCCACGCCCCGGGTGTGAGATTCAGGCCAGGCTGCTACCCCGTGCTTCCACATCTACGCATCTGGACAGGATGAAGGCACGGGGCCAGTGCGGGCTCACTCTTGTTTCCGGAGGATGGCCGTCCAGCCTGCTCACCCTGGTCCTGTTGCCATGGCGAGGCAGGAGGTATTCTGGGGACGCTGGCGGGGTTGCACCGAAGGCAACAAGACACATGATGGGGGTTGAACAAATGTGCTTCTGACTTTACTTTTTTGTTTTGAGCCTCCTTTCGGGGGCTGGCTTTGAAAAAGAACGAGTGCTCTAGAATCTTTGGTTCTAGCAAACGCCGAGAGCGACCATTTCACTTAAGAGTATGCTTCGAGAAGGGAAGCTGAGCCAGAGCGCAAGTCCTGCTGCCCCTCAGCTGGCCGGAGGCTCCTCGCTTAGGGCTGGGCTCCCAGAGCCTCCGCCGCTGAGGGCAGCGAGTGTCTCTACAGCAATCCCACCTCTGACGGAAGAGAGGACGGCTCTCGGAGGAAGTTCGCCCTGGGCCGCGCCATGCTTCATTCAGCGGCGCATCACAAATTACTCAGAACAGTGGAACTATGAATTCAGTGTTCAAACAGCTGCTGTGGGTGGAAAAGAAAGGGGTTCATCACACTTCGGGTTTCTTCCTTCTCCTCAGCTTGTCAGAGGATTGCGTGATGTGTAACAAAGCCCAGAGCTCCGGTGGCGGCAGCCTCCCTGCTCCCTGTAAGTCTTTGATGAGGGTCCCAGAGGCCTGGATAGTGTTAAAAAACAAAATCTGACTGAGTAAATTTGAAGATTTGTGAATTGGGCAGCATCTCATCTGGCAAGCAGAGAGACACCCGGAGGGGTTACACAGCACGGAAGGCTTTTATAGTAAGGAGGGTGGGATAGGGAAAGAAGTCATTGGCAAGGATAAATGAAAGTTCATTGGAGGACAGTAAAAGTTCCCGTGATGACGGCTTCTCATTGGCTGAGCTGTGGCATTTTTGATTGGCTGGACTTGTTGCTGGGCAAGAAGGAAGTCTTTCTTCCTCCTGCTCGAGTAGCAAAGTAGTCACATTTCCTGTTTAAGAGTGCAAAGTGTGTCTCTTCCTGTTAGGGTCTGTGACTGATGTCTTCTTGTTTGGGATAATTGATGATGAGTGGTAGGGCGTTCTTCACTCCAATTTTGTTTGAGGTTTCCTTTATTAATTTTAACATTTTCCCATTTTTGATCAAGATCTTTCTCTGTAAACATCACTAATCAAGAGTTAGGTTTTCAGGGGCCAGCCTGGTGGCAGAGTTAAGTTGGTGGTTAAGTTTGCATGCTCCACTTTGGTGGCCAGGGGTCATGGGTTCAGATCCCAGGTGTGGACCTACACACTGCTCTCATCAAGCCGTGCTGTGGCAGCATCCAACATACAAAATAGAAGCAGATTGCCACAGTTGTTAGCCCAGGGACAATCCTCCCCACCAAAAAAAGCAAAAAACAGGTTTTCCAATTTGGTAGCCTTTTCTCCTAGGTGCCAGGAAAGTCTGCTCCTGGGTGTCGTGTCCCAGGTCAAAGAAAAAGTGCATGGACCGGGAACCACTTGGGGCCACATTTGAGTAACAAGGAAGGGTAGTAGGGAGAACTCTCAAGCATTTCTTGTTCAAAGTCTATATTCAGTTAAGGTCATAAGCATTGGAAATCATCTCAAAGTACTGAGTTAGCATCACTTTATTAGGCATGTTATTTTTACAAAGGTTCATCAAGCAACAGATACAGAGCTTAACAAGGGTACAGAGCAGAATTAAAAACAACCTAACAAACCCAGTTTGTAAGATGTTTCTAAACCACCTTACCTGAAGGTAACCGGCTAAATAGATCAAAAGATCATGAATCGTGAGGTGAAATTTGTTGTAGCCAATGTACCTGTTCCCTAAGTTAATGTCATTGAGCTCCCACTTCTCCAGAGGCATTTATCCCTGCACAGTAGGAGGTGTTTTCTATCGCACAGATACCTCCTTGCTCAGCAGGCAGATAATCAGGGGATGCACTGTTATTCAAAACTATTTTTAGGAAATGAGTCAAGTGATCGTTGTTGGACTGAGACTGCTTTGGCTGGGAATTGGCCAACTATCCTACTGTTCGGGAGGGGCTTCTGATCAGTTGTTCACTGGCGTTTACTCCAGTCCAGGGAGAGAAAGCTCTTCTTGTGGAGGCAAACCCAGAATCACACACATCTCCCGGAAGTTCTCATTTAAGGCAGTTATAGAGGTTTGGTGGGACTGATCAATGGGAGGCTTCCGTTTTGTTGTGGAGAGAGAATAGAATAGTGAATACAGCAAGGGCATGCTGTCCTTTTATTCTCTAGCAGTCAAGGCAGTGGGTTGTCCAGGCATAAAGGCCAGTACCAAAACCTCCACATATAAAGAGGGTTTCCTCTTTCACAGTAGATTGGGAAATGCAGACAGGGGCACTGTCCTTCCAAGAAAGAGAGGGAGAAAATGAAGTAAGAAAAAATAGTAAGGAAAGGGTGTAGAGGCCTGGTCAAGTTATCCTGGGACAGCTGTCTCCTTCAGATGCTGTCTGCTTCGCTTCCTGGAAATCTGAAATTTTAGGTCACCGGGTGGTGTGCAGGTCCGGTTGAGTTTGGTGCCTTCTCTAAGTGCAACACATGAATCCCAGAGTCCACTCTCCGGAGTTGGCAGCACAAGGCTTAGTTAACAGTGCCTGATAGGAGAGGTGATATGTCCAAGTAGTTTGCAAGGCTTTTGTTAAGGCTCCAGAGATTTGCCCAATGAAGTGAATGCCTCAGTCACTGGAGATTGTGGAAGGTATACCCCTATTGGGAAACACATTCTCTAATAGTTTCTTTGCCACCGTGAGGGCATTAGCCTTGTAACAGGGAAAGGCTTCAACCCATCTGGAAAACGTACATACAGTAACAAGAACATATTGATAACTCTTGCTAAGTTGCAGCTGAAGGAAGTCCCGCTGCAGGTGTTCAAAGAGTCCAAAGGGAGGAGATCAGAGGCCTCTAGAGACAACAATACTTTTCCTAGGATTATGGACCTAGCAGGTCAGACATTGCTGGTAGACTTTTTGCAGTTTTTCAGAAGTCTCTCCAGCAATGTTGATTCATAATTTGAGTCATCTTAAATGCACTATGGTGGGTAAAAGAATGCAAAAATTAAAAAATGGGGTTTGCCAGGGAGCAGCCATCTTGGGTTTCCTGTAGCCCTGAGTATTCATTTAATTTACAGCTATTGTTTGCCCATCCTAATTTCTCTGACTCAGGAGCAGACTGTTGCCATGTTACAAGGACATGGAGATGACAAAAGTCTGGCAATGAGGGGTTATTTATTGCAGAAGCAGAATGGGCTTCATTCATAGGTGCCACAATCTTTATAGATTCTATTGCTGCTGCCTTCGCGTGAAAATCAGCTGGACATTTTCCTGATACTCAGATTCAGTCCTTTTAGTGTGAATCTCAGTTTTGATGACAGAGCCAGTTCAGCTTTATGAGTTTTCTTTCTATGAATTTTTTTGAAGATGAAGCATCTTTGCAAAAACATGAGAGTAACAAAATTTGTAAGAAAGTAAATGACAAAGACTTAAAAAAATAATGCATTATAATGAAATAGACAAAGGAGTTTGGCCATTTCTGTGACATACAACATTTTAAGATAAACTAGAATTATGACTGATAACATTATACCAGGACATATCTGGATTTTAGGAACTTCACACAACTCTTAGAACACTTAACTGCCTATTCAGACACAGTGTACAAAAGAATTCCAATCTTAGCCAGTCCTGACCATATATAAAATTCCTTTCTTATATTATTTACAGTAGTTTTAATTACATATGCTAGAATTTTTAAACCTTAGAAATCCTTAATTTCTAGTGAAAACTAAGAAGTACGCAGTTATGAACTGTCTTCTACATTAACATTCTGTGGATTGACAGACATAAATACTTTTTATAATTTATAGAAATATGTGCTTTTTCATAGTAAAATTCTAAGCATGACGCAAGACATGTTTACTAATAGACCTGATTTTATCTTTGGCTTCTCTGCAAGAAGAAGCCCAAAGTAGATAAACCTATGTTCAGTAATTAATTTTCAATATTTTGTCTTATTAGGGAATGATCAAGATATTCAATAAGTCTCTGTCATTTAATTTAACTTAGCAAAACTCTAAAGTTTCAAGTTGCCAAAAATATTTAGGAAACTTACTTGGAAAGTTTACCTAAAAAATCTTTTATTCTACTTAAATTTATTTAATTTATTTGGTCTTAATAATTGGATTTAGATTATTTATGAAAATTCCATCATATGAGTTATTTCTCTTGACAAATTTATGTGTAAGTAGAATAAAAGTATTATATTTAATGCTGATAATTCTAAAGACATGTATGTTTTAATTAAACCAACAAACTTAAACTAGCTTTTCTTTCCTAAAGATTATCTTAGATCATGTGAACTTGAAAGAACATTTGGTTAAAATTATTATTATTATTATTATTATTCCTGTGAACTCTAGAATGCACAATCCTACAATCACTTGCCTTCAAGCCAACTAAATAGAGCTCTTTTACAAATCAATTTTAGCAGTACCATCTGGAGGTAGAAAAATATCTCACATTTACAACATATATATATGGACATATGAACAAACACATGCAGAGATCTTACAGCTTTTGATTTTGCTAGTATTTGTGGAGAGGACATTTAAGATTTTTTTATTAGCCCAATTTCCAAATATCTTCCCTCTTTCTGATGAGAAACACTTGCATTTCAAAGAATGTCTCTTAGGTCCTAGAGAAGATGAGGATAGAAAATTTATGTCACAAAGGCACAGATTAAATGCAGGACACTTTTATTTCCAGTGTCCTGATCTTTCTAAGCATTTTGAGAGAAATAGATGCGTTCTGGGGGACTGACAACAGGGTGGGTAAACTTTGAACTTCCAGAGCCACACCTCAGGCCACACCTCAAGCCCGGCAGAGATTTGCAAGACAAAGACAGCTGTTTCCACTTCCCCAAATAACTGAATCATAGACAGATGACAAAGGCTGATCACCCCTTCCAATTACTTTGCCTCCAATTTGCTTCTTTACCTCTGGTACATTGTTTTATTTTAGCACAAGGCAGAAGGCCAAATAAAAGTCCCATCGGGCTCTGAATATCAGTTTCCAATTTGGCCAAATTTCTGATCATGTTATTAAATCCTTTTCAATATCTTGTCAGGTTTCAGCCAGGATAAACAGTAAATATTTCTGGCAGATCAAATAACCTCATTAATTTTAATTTCTTTCCCCTTGGCTGTTTAAGGGCATAGCATAGCAGTTTTCCAAGGACTCCGTCAGATCCCGCCAACTTTGGAGGGGCTCCTGTGGGGGCGTCCCCTGGAGGTAGATGTGAGGGCATCTGAGAAGAATTTGTATAGGACCATTGAGGACAATCTCTTTTCCTTTGTCCCAGTTGATCACAATTGAGACGTCAATCTTTGGATCAGTGTTTTTTTTCAAAGTTGGACCCCTGGAGTGTGCAACGCAGGAGGCCCAGGTGTTATTTTGGGTCTCTGCCCTTGGAGCTGTTGACCTTGCGTCCTGTTAGCCTGGTGGATTTCTGTTTGCCATCTTGCTCCAGGGCCCTTTCAAAACACTCACAAAGTCATAAGCTCAGCCAGGGCTGTGGCCTCCCTACGTTTAGGAAATTCTTTGACTATAAGATCTCAGTTCAGTCTTTGATCAAAGGCTGCAGCCTCGGGTAGTTTTATTTTAAATGGCAACTGTTGTCTCTTCAGAGTAGAAAGGCAATACAGACAGAGAATTAGTAAAACATGAGTGCCCAGGCGGAAAAGACGGGACAGTAGAGTCACGCCCCTAGTCTCATCTGTCCTAGTCTTTTGTTTTAGGTACCTTTTGTCTCTTCAGTTTTTTATTAGACTTTTGTAACGAGTCTTTTAACGAAGCTATTCTGGAATCTTGAAGGCTTTTGTAAGCTTCTGCATACCAATTAAAGTAGGCATCCCATTATCTCTGTCCAATTTGGGATCTTTTGCTCTCTAGTGTATTTGTTAAATGAACGGTTTGTTCTAACTGGAACATTCCTCATAATGGCCATTGTAATTCTCAGACAATTTTAGGAAAATTTTGACATTTTTTCAGATAGCTACAGCTTGCGGAAGAATAGTTCTTACGCATAAAATAAGCAGAAGTGCTGCGTTCTCCTCCTTGGGTATAAAGGACCCATTTCTCTAGCCTTTGTCTACACACAACAAGACAAACAAACCTGTGCACTTAACGTGTCAGCAGGAACCAAGAGATGTTACTACGTCCTGGCCGAAAGAAGGCGCTGTGAGCATCACCAACAATTCCCCTGGAAGCTTGGACTGGGGATAAGGAAGGACTGAACCAGGAAACTGAAAGGAATGGGGACTGCAAACTGATTCCAGACAAAACGGAGAACTGCAGCTGCCAACAACACTTCCCAGCGTGGAATCTGGGGGCTGAGTCCAAACAGAATCTGGGGACAGAATTAAGGGCTTGGGTTTTCCACTTAAAAATTGACAGTAATCAGATGTTACCAGGTCCTGGGAATTGCGGTCTGAAATGAAGACCCTGTAAAGGAAAGCCTTTAGATCAGGAGCTCAAACACAAAGAGACAGCAGGGCTCAAATCGAGAGGAGCTCACTAATGGGCCTGGAAACGCTGAGAAAGGTGGAACTTGAAGAGGACACAGGCGCCACGCTTGTGTTTTTCGTTGTCCCTGAATATCTTGGAAGTTTGCTTTGATTCTGTCACTGCTACCAACCTGTTAAAAATGAAATTCAGCTGAGAAGATTCGAAGATCTAATTGGCTTTATCAAACAAGCTATGAATCAGGCAGCATCTCATCTGGCAAGCAGAGAGGCTCTCCGAGGGCTTACAGCATGGAAGGCTTTCATAGCGAAGAGGGTGGGACAAGGAAAGGAAGCCATAGCAAGGATAAATGAAAGTTCACTGGAGGAAAATAGAAGTTCGGGTGACAACGGCTTCTCATTGGCTGAGCTGCAGTGCTTCTGTTGGCTGGACGTGTTGCTGGGCAAGAAGAAAGTCTCTATCCCTCCTGCTGGAGCAGTGAAGTAGTCGCACTTCCTGTTGGGGAGTGCGAGGTACGGCTCTTCCTGTTGGGGTCAGTGACAGATGCTTCTTCTTGTTGGGGGTCATTGATGACAAGCGGTAGGGCATGAGAGCTCCCTCTACAGGCCGTCCCTACTCCAATTTCAGTTGAAGTTTCCTTTCTTAATTTTAACAATACTTAGGGAATCTGAACTGTGAGTCCAGCTCTGTCATGGGACGTGTAAGTCTAGATGGTAGAATCAACCCAACAATCAGGGGACTGACAAATACAGGGATTTTCCTCATCTTCACAATGAACACATCTACACAATGTATTATGCTCCACAACTTTAGCATTAATCTGGCTTGAGGAGGGATCCCCATCACTGCCTGTGCTGCCATAGGGAGTGTCTACACTTCACCCCACAGTGGTGTGACAGCTATGGACAGGGGAGACCCTGGCCACCACCCACCACCATTGCCCACATGCCCTCCCTGTCAGCCTCTTGTGGATGTCTGACACCTGCAGGTGTCTGCGTGCTTTCCCAGAAGCCTGCTGCCTGCTCCCAGGGAGGTACCAAGGGGCTATAAGACAACCTCTAATGTTAAGACCACCTGACTCTTCTCCTGAAGATATTCCCCTCCACTTCCTTTCACCAGCACCCTTGCATAACACGCTGTAGGTCTTCACCTGTGAGCCCGGCCTCTTCACCTGCCAGATGGTAGGGCTCTGGGCTGCAGGAAGAGCACCGTGCCTGTTAAGGTGAAACATGTCACTGCTGGGCCTGTGCTCTTTTTGTGGACAATGAAGAGACCAACTAAAACTCTTCTGAGCAACTGTTCTCTCATTTCTGCACAGGCAGACTCAGAGAAATCCTTTATGCAAGATGAGAATGTTTTTTTTTTGGTGAGGATCATTGGCCCTGAACTGACATCTGTTGCCAATTTTCCTCTTTTTGCTTGAGGAAGATTGGCTCTGAGCTAACAGCTGTGCTAATCTTCCTCTATTTTATATGTGTGTTGCTGCCACAGCATGGCTTGACAAGTGGTGTAGGTCCACACCCAGGATCCAAACCCACAAACCCAGGCGACTGAAGTGGAACACGCTGAACTTAATCACTTTACCACCAGCTTGCCCTGAGAATTCTTTTTAGTCTGGCATCTTTATCATATGAACAAATGAGATTTAATTCACAGACCTAAAGCATGCCTGAAACAGTTATGATCAGGGAATATTTCAAGTCAGGTGTTCCATCAAAAGTTCTCAATATTAAAACTACTCCAGGAGTCTTTGACTTGAACCACATAGCTTTCTAGTGAAATGCCAGGGTGAGTTAGCTGTAAAAAGTATTCAAAAGTAACTAAAAAATTTTTTTCTGTGTTATTATTGATTATAAAGTAAATTTTGAGGATCACATTTCAAAATCATTGATTTTAGTTTTAGTACAATTGGTATGAGGGCATTCTCTCTGACATTAGATAGAAAAATGAATGGCTGATTTATATGACTCTTTATGGCAATAAAACTTTTCAAGAACTTAAGAAAAAATAGTCATTTGTCTGTTTTCCATAGTAGGAAAACATGCAGCCATATCATTTAATAGGAGCATCAAATATTTAAGATATGTTTGGAAGATGTATATATACACATGCAGACACACACGCAGACATATATATAGGATGAGACAAAAGACATCTGTCTTAGGCACTTTTAATTTTTTATCTGATAAGCTTGGAGAGGATTCCCACTGACTATGACTATAAAGGTTGTGTTTGGCTTCAGATCTTTCTGGAAACATCCTACCTGGATGTCTATACTGAACAATTGAAGCCTTATCAACACTAGGTGCCTTTTCTACAACAGCAGGGAGGGGGTCGAAATGTGCCCATAATCACTTATTATTCTTGGTAATTTTCTCCCCAGAATGGTTAATAAATGCAACAGTGGCCGGTCTTTGAGCCACTGAGTCTGAAACTCACTTCCTCCCTGTGTAAAGGATTTGCTTTAGAAACCCAGGACATGTTTTTTAATTAATTTATTTATTTTTTAAAGATTGGCACCTGAGCTGACAATGGTTGCCAATCTTTTTTTTTTTCCTGGTTTTTCTCCCCCAACCCCCCTAGTACCTAGTTGTATACTTTACTTGTGGGTCCTTCTAGTTGTGGCATGTGGGCCGCTGCCTCAACGTGGCCTGATGAGCGGTGCCGTGTCTGTGCCCAGGATCTGAACCAACAAAACCCTGGGCCACCAAAGCAGAGCACATGAACTTAACCACTCTGCCACGGGGCTGTGCCCAGGACATGGTTTTAAGGGGGACAGAATAAAGTCTGGAAAGAACAGAATAGGAAGTAAGAGGCTGTAGATTTGGAGATGTGTAAATTATCTACTGAGGTAGTCTGAGAAAAAGCACATGTGTGAAGTAAATGAATAGACACAGGATGTTAAATATTGGAGCCCACCCACCCAAGAACATGTGCAGGAATTGTGGGGCAGCCGTGTGTTGTTACCTGACATTTTGCATAACTTGTTCTTTTTGTTTTAGATAAACTGCACTGTAAGACTCAATAAAGACTCAATAAAGTTCTACTAAGCTGGTCTGAGTATAATAGAAATATGCAAAGAAAGCTTTGTGGGTAGCAATTTGAATGTGAACTTCATAGTGGGTAATGTCTTGATGTCTCCAAATCTACCCAAATTATAAACGATCATTTTTGCCTCAAATTCCCAATCATCATTACCCCCTATCAGAGAGCATCCAATCCAGACAAACTCCGGCTTCCTGGCTCCCCAGATCACCAGCCTGGACCCCATCACAAGCTCCTCCAGGCGCCCTCTTACTGTAATGTGCGGGGCTCTCCATGGCCTTGGTCTCCTGAGCTGGAGCAGGTAATAAGTCTGACTCTGACCCCAGGTGTGGCCCTGGTGGTCTCTCCCTGGGACATGGTCAGTGTCAACCTGCAGTGACAGTTGGGGTACTTGGGGGGAGAGGGGCGACTATCTCAGGAGAGAGGACCTGGGTGTGGTGAGGGGGACAGTGGGAGAAGGGAGTTCAAAGGTCAGGCAGAAGGATGCCCAGGCTGCCTGCCATACCCTTGATGGTTAATATCCACCATGAGGAGGGGAGGGGGCACTCACAGCATTCCTTCCTATGCTGTCAAGTCTCCAAATGCCACACTGCCTGAGGAGAGTTCAATAATTATTTACTAACTGAATGAGCCATTGAATGAAAGCATTGGTCTTGTAGCCAAGGACTAATACCTGCTGAGGATAACAGAGCTGGTACATGTCTCCTAGTCTAGCCTGGAAACCTTGCCTCCAAAGGGTCTCCTTTGGTTGGGTGGCATTTAGGAGCTCCTGATGTTATCAAAGCCCCCAACGACCTCTGAAGGGACCATCACTACACCATGGCATGTAATTTCCCCAGGGATGCCACTGGGCAGTAAAACCAAATTCTATGTCTACAGACTGTCCATTTGGTCTTAGAAAGGCACAGGGGGATGGATCATATTCTGCAGGATCTTAGGAGCTAACAGGAGAAGCGTAAAAGCATCATCTCTGTCTCTTAGTGAGGGAAAACCATGTTGGGAAAAATTTATGGGATTTCTTATTACTTTTCTAAAGCTTCATATCAAAATTTCTATTGATTTATTTGCTGTTCAAGTTGTGATGGAATCCACTGCTGGGGAGATGTGGGGAAAGGAAGCCCGCATTTGCAGCTGGTGGAGACACGATTGTTCAGGTGTTTTCCAGTGTCTTTTAACTTATAAAAAATCAGTGACCCTGAAATTGCACGCCTAGGAATCCATACCATGGAAACTTACTAAATTTCAAAACTTACTAAAAAACTTCAATAATTAAAACAGTGTAGTACTGGCATAAAGACAGACACGTAGACCAATGGGATAGACTAGAGAGATAAACCCTCATATAAATGGTCAAATGATTTTCCACAAAGGTGCAAAGATCATTCAATGGGGAAAGGATAGTCCTTTGAACAAAAGGTGTTGGGAAAACTGGATATCCACATTTACTTCAAAAGAATGAAATTAGACCCTTGCCTTATACCACAAACAAAAATTAACTAAAAATTTAACTCAAAGACCTAAATCTAAGAGCTAAAACTATAAAACTCTTAGAAAAAAGTAGAGAAAAACTTCATGACATTATATTTGGCAGTGATTTCCTTATATTAATATCAAGCACAGGCAACAAAAGAAAGCATAAATAAATTGTACTTCATTAAAATTGAAAACTTTTATGTATCAAAAGACGCTATCAACAGAATGAAAAGAAAACACACAGAATGGGAGAAATATTTGCAGATCATATATCTAATAAGTGATTAATATCCAGGATATATAAAGAACTCCTACAATTCAACATAACAAAAACAACCCAATTAAAAATGGTCCAAGGACTTGAATAGACATTTCTTCACAAGAGATATACAAACGACCAATAAGCACATGAAAAGATGTTCAACATTGCTAATTATTAGTGAGATGGGAATTAAAAAACAGTGAAATACCACTTCATACCCATTAGGATAGCTATTATAAAAAAATCAGAAAATAGTAAGTGTTGGCAAGGATGTAGAGAAATTGGAGCCCTTGTGCACTGCTGGTGGGAATATAATACGGGGCAGTTGCTGTGGAAAACATTATGCCAGTTCCTTAAAAAATGAAACAGAATTGCCACATGATTCAACAATGCCACTTCTGAGTATATACACAAAAGAAGTGAAAGCAGGAACTTAACAGATATTTGTACACAAGCGTTCATAGGAGCATTATTCCCAGCAGCCAAAATATGAAAACAACTCAAATGTCTATTGACAGATGAATGGATAAACAAAATGTGGTATATACATATGATGGATTATTGTTCAGCCTTAAAAAGGAAGGAAATTATTATTTTTTTTTTGAGGAAGACTAGCCGTGAGCTAACTGCTGCCAGTCCTCCTCTTTTTGCTGAGGAAGACTGGCCCTGAGCTAACATCCGTGCCCATCTTCCTCTACTTTATACATGGCACACCTACCACAGCATGGCTTTTGCCAAGCGGTGCCGTGTCCGCACCCGGGATCTGAACCGGAGAACCACGGGCCACCAAAGTGGAACGCACCCACTTAACCGCTGCGCCACCAGGCAGCCAGGAAGGAAATTCTGACACATGCTGCAACATGGATGTACCTTGAGGACATTATGCAGAGTGAAACAAGCCAGTCACAAAAGGCCAAATGCCGTGTGATTCCACCTCTATGAAGGACCTAGAGAAGTCGGATTCACAGAGACGGAGAGTGGAGTGGTGGATGCCAGGGGCTGGGGGAGGAGGAATGGGGAGTTATTGCTTAAACAGAACCGAGTTTCAGTTTGGGAAGATGAAAGCATTCTGGAGATGGTTGGTGGTGCTGGGCACAACAACGTGAATGTGCTTAGTTCTACTGAACTGTGTACTTAAAAATGATTGAAATGGTAAATTTTATGTTACGTGTACTTTGTCACATTAAAGAACAATAGACAGAGAGGGATGCCTGGGCCCTGCGTGCCTTGACTCAGGACAGGGTCTGGGGGCAATGGGCTGCCTGCCGGAGACATTTGTTTTTATATATACAAGCTTGAGTGGTTTCATTTGCCATAACAAATCTTAATTCTTTTCATATCTTAGAAAATGGAAAGAGCAGCTTCTGTCCTGTGTGCAGGGCTACCAGGCGCACAGACCTGCTGGGCAAGGGGCGTTCTTCCTCCTCTACTGCAGACGCCACTTTAGGAGCTTTCCTAACCCAGAGACTGACTTGTAGAGGAGGCTCCTTGCCAGGTGGACTCACCAGCTGAGGGCCGATTGCACAGCAGACGCCCCCGGTCTGGGCTGGTGGAGAATGAAGGCAGAGCAGGCAGCTCTCCATTCCTGTGCATAGAGACGGTCCCCGTGTGCCTGGCTGAGGGCCCTCTCACCTCCACGAGACAGAGCATCGTTCCCGGCACTCACAGGCGAGAACAGGGGGCAGCAGAGGTCCCAAAGCCTCAGGGAAGACAGACCCCACCGTAACCGGCGATTAGATAAAGTGAGAGGAAAGTCTGAGGTTCGTGAATAGCTGGAGCAGAACACAGGGCCATACACGTTCTGGGACGCCCTTTGGGAGAACCAGCCATCTGTGCTCCAAGCAGAAGGAGCCTTGGCAAGCTGGGCCGTGGACGGGAGAGCCGTGGGAAGCCAATGGGACTGAGGCTGCAGGACCGGATAGAGTCACGTGGATTGAGATGGAAGGGGAAATCACTTAAATAAGAACAGCACGATGGGAGGCCAGGCGCTGAGAAGTGTGCTCTTGGTCAGGATGCTGTGATGAACAAGAACCACTCTGGGGAGAAGGATGGAATCAGGCCGTTGTCACGTAAGGACTTCTGGAAAAGCCGGACCCAAGGGGCCCCCTCAGACACTGGCGTGCCAGCTCCCTCTGTCTTGAGCTGAGAGTTTCCGAATGTGCTGAGAAGTCTAGCAGGAGGTTATCTCAGAATGTATAGAAAAAACAGAAAATCTCTATAGCTTGAGGGTAAAAACTTTTAAAAAGATTTACTTAATTTCTAATAAGCTTTTATTTCATTTCTGCTCTTGCTTTATCCTTGCTATGGGTAACAACCAATTTAGAATAATTGTCCATAGTTATGAAATACAGTATTCAGTATTGAGGAAAAGGAAGCTACAAGGATGTGAAAAAATATGGCATACATGTAAAAAGCTAAGATTTGAAAACATAAAGGTAACGATTATGCCTGGAAACTAAAAAGTGTTTCTCTCACTTGATTGGAATTCATAAATTCTGAAATTAAAACAAAACTATAACCAGGGAAAAAGTCACATTTATTACAAAGCTCTCAGAGGCATAGTTTGTTTTCTTGTTATTCTGAGTACTGAGCAGGACATGATGTTAAGTTCCCACAGTGCAACATTGACAATTTTTTTCTTGATGTGAATTTTAAGAAATTGCATATTTTTTATGCTTCATGATCTGTCGGGTTTATAATTTCACACACAAACATTTGCTGATACTGTACGTCCTGTTAGGTTCTGTGAGATGTACAAAGAAAGTGTAAGACTGTCACTTCCTCTCAAGAAGTTCAAAATTTAGAGAAGAAAAAAATCACAAATAAAACCCAGCAAGTTTGTTGGGGTGAGGACTTGGGCGGAGACCCCTCCCTGCACAGGCGCTCGCACGCCTGCTCTTCTCTGGTGCCCACCCCACAAATCCCTCCTCCCAGACATCCACAGCCACCTCCAGGTTCCCAAAGTGCCCTGCCATATCCCTGGGCCCCTCCCCTCCCCTTCTTCCGTCACAGCCCATGCGTCCCAGCTCCACCCTGACAACCGCACTGGCAGTTTTCTTCCCATCTTCCGCACTCTGGACTATCACAGTGGGTACTTCCGAAGCCCATGGGTCTTGGCCGATACTCATCGCCTCAGCCAGGGGAAACCCTCAAGAGCATCCAGGTAGAGACAGGTGACGGATGGGGCCTGGGGAGGGTGCAAGCAAGCCCTGTCCTACTCTCTGACAAGTGGATTTGGAAAGTACATTTGGGCTGCAGTTTGTTGAAGGAGCTGCAAACGTGCGTGAATGGAGGCTTGAGGCATTCCAGGAATAAATACTGAAGAATACCCGCAAAACCATCCCATCTAGGAACAGTGGTCTCCTTCCTTCTGAGCAACTGGAGCATGTGCAGAAATACCATTGTTTCAACGTGTTCTTGCTTTTCACTTCTGGGTACTGCACAAAGGCCTGAGATCTGAAGTTAGGCTCAGAATGGCCTTCATAAATCCTGGATTCTCTTTTTCTGGTTTCCCAAAGTTGTAAAATTATTTTTGTGTGTAACTTTTTTTTACACAATTCAAACTTTCATAAGAATGGCAAGAATAAAAGGAACTTCCACTGTTCACGTTGCTCAGATTCACCCATTGTTTACATTCTGCTTCATTTGCTTTCTTATTCTCTCTCAATAAATATGGATTTACATATTCATGTATTTTATGTATGAGATGTAAATGAATACGTATCTACAATGTCTGAAACAAACATATTTACATCTCATGTAAATATATGTTTATTATATATCTATAAATGTTATCTCTATATAGATGTGCATGTGTATATACACACAATTCCCCCCCTAAACCACTGGAGAGTGAGTTGGAGACTGTGTTTACTTCTAATGACTTCAGAGTGAAGCTCCTAAAAACAAGGGCGTTCTCTTACATAGATACAGTATTGTTATCAAAATCAGAAAACTTGATATTGGTACAATGATCTCATCCACAACTTGTTACATATTTTGCCAGCTGCTGCCAATAGCTGTATTAGTCTCCTATTGGGGCTGTAATAAATTACCACAAACTTAATGGTTTAAAACGACACAGATTTATTCTGTTACCGTTCTAGAGGTTGGAAGTCTAAAATCAAGATGTTGGCAGGATTTTGTTCCTTCTGGAGGCTTCAGGGGAGATTTCATTTCCTTGCCTTTTCCAGCTTCTAGAGGCTGCCTGCATTCCTTGGCTCCTGTGGGTGTCCTCATATCACGTCACCCTCTTGCTTCCATCATCACGTGGCTTTCTCCACCTTTGACCTTCTTTCGCCTTCTTACAAGGACCCTTGTGATTATAGTTCGGACCCATCCAGGTAATCCAGGAGAATCTCCACATCTCAAGATCCTTAACTTAATCACACCTGTAAACTCTCTTTTGCCACACGAGGTAACATATTCACACGTTCTGGGATTAGAATGTAGACATCTTTGGGGCCATTATTCAGCCTACCAGAGAATCCTTTATAGCTATTTTTTCCTTCCAGATGCAGACTGCCATCCAGGATCCTGCGCTGCATTTTGTTGACATGTCTCTTTAGTCTCCTTTAATCTGGAACAGTTTCTTAGTTTTTCTTTCTATCTTTTGACCTTGACATCTTGAGAAGTACAGATCAGTTATTTTGTACCATGTCCCTCAATTTTTAAATTCTGGGTTCAAGGGAAAAAATTCCTAATATACTTATGCATCTTTAAAAGAGAAGGTGTAGAGAGTTTAGCAGATCTCGATGGGTGCCAAAACTCCAAAACTGTTTAAATCCATTGGAATGGGGAATAGTGGGACTTACTCAATATTGTATCTTAATCTGTGAATCTATATGTATAAATAATATATATCATATCACTAGTATGTGTGGCAGTTTACAAAAATGGCGACAGATTCTCCTCTGTGCTTCCTTGCCATTACAGTGTGACTTTGCAGCTCCTCTTGTCACGAGGCAGAGTTTATTCCTCCATCCCTTGAGTCTGGGTTGGCCACGTGACCCGATTTGGCCAATGGAATATTACCTAGTGTGATGCGGGCAGAGGCTTGAAAAGTGCTTATTGCCTTGCTGCTCTTGGAATTCTTCGACTGCTGCCCTTTGAAGAAGCCTGGGCTGGTTTGTTGGATGATGAGAGACATACAGGCCAGTCACCCCTGTTGTCCTAGCCAACAGTGTGCCAGGCATGTGACCATCTAAGGCCACCCTGGCTTCTGTCCGCCAGCCCGCAAGCTGATGACAGCCTGAGCTAGCCTAGTTGAGGCTGGCCAAGCCTGTATGGACCAGAAGAACCACCCAGCTAACTCAGAGAGTCACAAGCTAAGTAATGGTTGTTTTACTAAATTTTGGGGTGGTTTGTTACACAGCAAAGCTAATTTATACAGCACGTGTAGTTTAATATTATGCATAATTTCTACTATAATCATGTTTTTTGGTTGAAGTGTAGAAAACCTTCTCTCTCAGAGTCTCTGAAAGACAGAGAGGAACAGTCTTAAAAGTTAAAATTATTTTTAGCAGCTGAAGCAATAAGACTAATGCACTTAAGTTTATCAAGGATAGCATGATTTCTTATTAAAATGAAATACTGTGGGTTCTGCTTTCTTTGCATATAAAATGACTTTATATAACTACAACTTAAGGTGTATTAAAATTACAGCTTAATGTCAAATAGGTGTTACTGTTCCGGGGTGTCCATCCATATTTGAAAGTCAGCTTCTGTAACCCTTTGGTGATCTGAAAATGCTGGCTAGTTGAGGGTTAATCTACTCCTTTTCCACACCCACAACACGCCCTCCGTCCCTACTTTCCTCCACACACACAGTTCTGTAGGGATGTGGGGCTCTTGTAGGAGTGAGGGGCTCTCTTGATAGCAGCTGGAGCTCCAGAAGCTGAAGCTGAGCCGTGAGGTCCACTCTTCTCTCCCCTGGCTCAGCCATTTCCTCTCTGACCCTGGATCCATGTCTTCACTTTAATAATATTTCAATACTCCTTTCATGTCCATAGGTCATCCTTTTGACACGATGCACGGATTGTTTGTTGGAATCTATGGAAGCAATTCTTTTAGTTGGCATCTCCTTCTCCTCTTTCCCATCCTCTTCCTCCTCCTCCTCTTTCTTCTTCTCCTCTTCCTCATCTCCTCCTCTTCCTCCTGCTCCAAAATGTGGATTAATAAAACGACTTAATTCTCTGGCCTCAAAATTATTGAGATTGGATTAAGAATAATATGTCTAAAGTTTTAAGTGGCTACTATGTGTTAGTTGTTGCAAATCTACAGTCTCGTGTTTTTTATTTGTTGCACTATCCTTCTGTCTTCACACTCTGAAGCCAAAAGATACCCAAAAAGTAAATATTTAACTCATACAATCATCTTTCCATCTATCCATCCTCCTTTCCTCAGTCCTACCACCTATCCATCCATCCCTCAGTCCCTCCCTCCTTCTTTCCTTCTCATTCCTTCCCTTCCTCTATCTGTCCATTTATTCCTCCCTACCCCTTCCTTCTTCCTTCTCTCTCCTTCTCTCCATCCATCCTTTCTTCCTCCTTCCTTCTCTCTCTTCCTCCATCTGTACATCTACGCACTCATCTATCTATCCATGCATGTGTTTATGCATTCATCCATCTACATATTTCCATCTATCAATTTTGATCACTATATACCTATATCTGTTATGTACATATACATATTTGAAACATTTTAATGTAAACACAGAAAGGCAGCATGTAGTTAAGAGCAGGATGCTGAATACAGACTGACTGGATTCAATGCCCGGCTTTGCCACATGCAAGCATTATGATCTGGGAAACTTACCTGTACTCCATGTGCCTCAGTTTCCACATTTTTAGTACGGAGATAGTAATAATAACTACTCCATAAGTATTATATTCAGTAGATTACTTTCAATAGATTAAGCCTTGATAAATTGTAAAATGCATAGAATGATGACAGGCACATAATAAGTGCAATGGTGTTTGCTAAAATAATAGTTAAAAAATCTGATCTGGAAATGTACTTACCCATGAATTGGTGACAACCTGCCTGTTTCAGTTGTCTGCCCTTTTTGTTCTTGTTTCGTTGCCCAGATTTGATCCACGGGTTCACAGGGGGCCTTTGCATTTTGCTGGAGGGAAGATGCAGACTAGATTGACTCTCCTCCCACCGTGTCTGCAGACAGATCTCTCTAGGGGACTCCTGGACAGTCACAGGTCCAGGGCCCCTAGCTAGGATCTTTGTTCTCATTCTTGTATCCTCTCCATCAAAAACCCCTACCTGTGGGAAGGTCTGATGACCAGCACACCCCTTCCTAGCCTCCTGGATAGACTGTGAACTGGCAGCCCTGACTGAACAGAGATGAAGCTTTCTGTGTGTACTTTCATGCTCACGACTCTCTAACCTCATGAGGCACCAATGTGACACCTCATGCTGAAGAATGGGGCTATTAATATACCTGTCTTTAGTTTTCTTCTCTTGAAGTGAAAAGCTGTTAAAAGAAATAGTTCTTGATAAGGTTTATTACATACTTTGCTGGGAAATAGAATCTAAGAGGGTGGACTTTCAGGTCAGAGCTCCAGCGTACGGTAATGAAGGCCTCCATTCGGATGGGAGGACAGGCACTGGTGTGTTTCCTGGGAGGATGTAGGCACGGCCCCGAGTCCTGTGCTCTCAGACGTGGATTATCACATTCAACGGCTAACCTGGCTCACACCTTACAGCTCTGTCTCTAACCCACGTGTGGGCCTAGGATGTCAGCAGTTCAATTTTTTTTTACATCAGGTTTATTGAGGTATAATTTGCATATAGTAATATCCCTTTTTAGTGTCTACTTCTATGAGTTATGACAAATGCATTCCATCAGATAACCATGACTATGATCAAGACACAGAACATTTCCATCACCTGAGAAAGTTCCCTTGTGCCCCTCCCTTCCTAGGCAATTTTTCTTCCACCCTCCCGCAAGCTGACAACTAGGGATCTGCTTTCTGTACCTATAGTTTTGCGTTTTCCAGAATGTCACATGAATAGTCCAGGAGCATTTCTAACAGCTGACCTGTCTAATAAATAGCATCACTGCTTTTTAAAATTACAGTGTCCACTGGTGCAGGCATGGGCATCTTTGCCTACCTCCAACACTCATGGGCTGATGTGGTTCAGCAAATATCCTTTTCTTCCTCTTAACAGACTTTCTGGGTTCAAACTCTAGTTACTCAATGGATTTGCCTGTTCCAGGTACTTCATATACAACGAATCATACACCATGTGGCCTTTTGTGTCTGGTTCACTAACTCAGCATGACATTTTCAAGGTTCATTCATGTTGTAGCATATTTCAGCACTTTATTCCTTTCTATAGCTTATTAATAATCCATTGTATAGGTATGCCAGGTTTGGTTTATCTATTCTTCACTTGATGGACATTTGAGTTATTTCAATTTTTGGCTATTATGAATGAAGTGGCTCTGAACATTTGTGTACAAGTTTTTGTGTGGGTATAAGTTTCAATTTTATATATATATATATATATCTATATCTATCTAGGAGTGGAATTCCTGGGTCATATGGCAACTCCACACAGTTATGTGCTGCCTAATGACATTTAAGTCAATGACAGACCACATATATGACAGTGGTTCCATAGGATCAGTGCCATAGAGCCTGGGTGTGTAGCAGCTTGTACTTATCTAGGCTTGTGTAAGTGCACTTTATGATGTTTGCACAATGACGGAATCATCTAATGATGCACTTCTCGGAATGCCTCCCCATCAAGTGATGCACGACTATAGTGAACTTTTTGAGGAACTGACAAAATGTTTTCCAAAGCAGCTGCACCATTTTATATTCCTACCAGTAATGTAGGAAGGTTGCAATTTCTCTACACCCATTCCAACACCTGCAGCTTTCTATATTTTTGATTATATCCATCCTAGTGGCTATGATGTGGTATCTCATTGTAGTTTTAATTTGCAGTCGCCTAGTGACTGATGTTGATCACATTTTCATGTGCTTATTGGTCATTTGTATATTTTCCCTGTGGAAAATGTCTGTTCAGTTATTTGCTCATTTGAAAAATTGGAATATTTCTCTTTTTATGGTTGAGTTGTAAGTGGTTTTCAGTCTGGATTCAATTCCCTTATCAGATACGTGGTTTGCAATATTTTCTCCCATTCTATGGGTTATATTTTCTCTTTCTTGTAAGTGACTTTTGAAGCACCTGAATTTTGAAAAAGTTTAATTTATCTATTTCTCCTTTTGTTGTTTGTGCTTTTGCTATCATGTTTCAGAAACCATTGCCTCATCTAAGGTCATGAAGATCTACACCGATGTTTTGTTCTATTTTCTTCTAAGAGTTTTATATTATTAACCATTACATTTGGCTGGTTGATTCATTTTGAGTTAGTATTTTATATAGTGTAAGGTAGGAAGGATATCCTGAACGTGGATATCCAGTTGTCTCAGCACTGTCTGTTGAAAAAACATTTCTTTTCCCAATGAATAGTTTTGGCATTCTGGCCAAAAATCACCTGACCATAAATGTGAGAGTTTACTTCTGGTCTCTGAATTTATTTAATTTCTTTATATGTCTATCCTTCTGTCAGTACCATACTGTCTTGATTATAGTAGCTTTGTAGTAAGTTTTGAAATTGAGTCCTGCAACTTTATTCCTCTTCTGTGTAGTCGTTCTATCAAGTATTGAAAGGGGCATAGTGAAATCTCCAGCTATTGTTGAATTGTCTATTTCTCCCTTCAATTAAATCAGTTTTTGCTTTTTGTGTTTTGGGGCTGTGTTGTTTGGTGCATACATTTCTCGAATTATTATGCCTTCCTGATGGACTGAGACGTTTATCAGTATAAAATGTCATTCTTTATAGTAACAATTTTTGTCTTAAAGTTTATTTTGTGCATTATACAGGCACTCCAATTCTCCTCTAGGTACTGTTTACATGGTGAATCCTTTTCTCTTCTTCCATTTTCAAATGATTTATATATTTGAATCTAAAGTATATTGCTTCTAATTGAATTATTTTTTTCATTCATTATTTTGATGTCTACCTTTTGATTAGAAAGTTTAATCATTTATATTTAATGTAATTACTGATAAGATAGGATTTACATCTGCCATTATGCTACTTTTTTTTCTGTATGTCTTATGTCTTTTTTGTTCCTTTATTCATCTATTTCTTTTTTTCTGTTAGATATTTTGTGATGTACCATTTTAATTTTCTTGTCACTTCTTTTTATGCAACTTGAGTTCTTTTTTCTTGCTGAGGAAGTTTCGCCCTGAGCTAACGTCTGTTGCCAATCTTCCTCTTTTTGCTTGAGGAAGATTCGCCCTGAGCTAATGTTTGTGCCAATCTTCCTCTATTTTGTATGCAGGTCACTGCCACAGCACGACCCCTGGTGAGTGGTGTAAGTCTGTGCCTGGGAACTGAACCAAGGCTGCTGAAGCAGAGAGTACCGAACTTAACCACTAGGCCATTCGGCTGGCCCCTTGAATTATTTTCTTAATAGTTGCTCTTGGGATTAAAATCAGCATCTACTCTTATAACAATCTAATTCATATTATCACAACTTAATTTGAATAGTATACAAAAACTTTGCCCCCATATACCTCCATTCCCTCTTCTCTACTCTATGCTATTATTGTTACAGAAATTGTATCTTTATACATTATAAGCCAATCAATATAACTTTATAATTATTGTTTAATGTAGTTGTTTTTTAAATCAAATAGGAAAAAAAGTGTTACAAGCAAAATTATATTTATACTTTCTTTTATATTTACCTATGTTGTTACCTTTGCTGGTGTTCTTTATTTCTTCATGTGTATTTGTTATTGTTCAGTATCATTTAATTTCAGCCTAAGGATTCCCTTTTAATACTTCTTATGAGACAGATATGCTAGTGACAGATTCCCTCAGTTTTTTTATTTTTTTAAATCTGAGTATGTATTAATTTCTTACTCATTTTTAAAAGACAGTTTTTCTGCATAAAGAATTCTTGGTTGACAGTTTTTTCCTTTGAGCGCTGTGGATATATCACCCCACAACCCTCTGGCCTCCATGGTTTCTGATGTGAAATCAGCTATGAATCTTACTGAGGATCCCCTATCTGTGATGAATCACTTCTCTTTTCCTGCTCTTAGGACCCTCTGTCTTTGACTTTAGACAGTTTGATTATGATGTGTCTTGGTATGAATCTCTTTGAGTTTATCCTACTGAGAATTCATTGAGCTTCTTGGATGTGTAGAGCCATATTGTTCCTGAAATTTGGAAAGATTTTGGTCATTATTACTTCAAATGATGGTTGATAATCTTTCGAAAAGACTTCAACAGCCTTTTTGCTCCTTTTGCTCTCTCTTCTACTTCTGGGACTCCAAATATGTGTATGCTAGTGTACTCAATAGTGTCCCACAGGTCTCTGTGGCTCTGTTTATTTTTTCTCATTGTTTTTTCTTTCTATTCCTCAGTCTGTGGAATTTCAACTTACCTATTTTCAAATTCACTGATTATTTCATCTGTCAGCTCAAATCTGCTTGTGAATTCCTCCATGAAATTTTCATTTCAGTTTTTGTGATTTTCAACTCCAGAATTACTATTTGATTCTTTTTTTTTTTTTTTTTTTACAATTTCTCTCTCTTTATTGACATTCTCTATTTAGTGAGACATAGTCTTCCTACTTTTATTTAGTTCTTTAGACATGATTTCCCTCAGTTCTTTGAACTTATTTAAAATAGGTTATATAGTCTTATTGTAAGTCCAATACCTGGGCTTTTTGAAGAACAGTTTCTATTGATTGATTTTTTTTTTCTTGTGTGTGGGTCAGTTTCTCTTTTCTTGCTCTTTGCCTGTCTCACTTTTTTTTTTATGTTTAAAACTGGACATTTTAAATAACATCATGAAGTAACTCTGAAATCAGATTCCCCCTTCTCCAGGGTTTGTTTTTCTTCCTGTTATTGTTATTCCTGTCTGTTTGTTTAGTGGCTTTCCTGAACTAATTCAGTAAACTCTGTAATCTTTGTCATGTGTAGCCTCTGAGGTCTCTGCTCATTTAGCTTAGTGGTCAGCTAATGATTAGACAGATTTCTTCAAGTGCCATGAATCAATGAGTCTACCAGACTTTGCAGAATGACCCTATGTGGGTGTTGGGGCATCCCCTTCACACTCTGGCAGGGGACTTACAACTCTGCCTTAGGCTTTACCTCATGGTTGCATATATTCTCAAAGTCAAAAGTCTGGAGTCCTCTCAGGTTTTTCCTGGGCATGTACACAGTCCTAAATATGTGCATAACCTTCTAGATTCCCCGGATATGTTGAAGTTTTTCCAAATTCCTCCATAGATATCTCATTCCTCAGCTTTTCCTTTTAAGTTTTATGTTTAGCTTCTGGTTTGCCCCAACTATATCACCACCTCAGCCAGTGGTGATGTTAAACAGTTGCTGCCAATTGTTTTCAACAAACACTCTGGGGAAAAAGCTGTTCACAGGGAGTTAAGTCTGAGTCAGGTTAGGTAAAGACAAGCACTACAAGCTGGGATTTCCAGAGAACTGCCAGACCTGTCACATAATGATAGTTCTTTGGGGATGGGACTTTCGGGGAGCTCCAAAACCATTCTATCCCTGTCAGTCACACCTACTATGACTGCAAATCTGTTGGGTTTCAAGGCTACTGCAGAGCTGTGGAGAAGGGAATAGGCCAAGTTAAAATTCCCTAAGGATCACTGTTCTTAGCAATATTCAATTTTTTTTTTGAAGAAACTCTCTTTGGATTTCTACAAGCCTTTGGTTAGTTTATTGAATTCTGAAAGTTGATTTTGACAATTTTTGTAAGTGTTCACCTTGCTCTTATGGAGAAGCAGATTTTTGGAGGTCCTCGTTCATCTCATTGATGTCACTCCACTAATTTAATTGCATTGTCAGTGAAATAAGGATCACCATATCTGAGTTATCTGCACTTGCTTTTTAGGAAAGTCACACTGAAGAAGGCATGGAGGAAAGCTTTGTATATTGTATCTTTTTCAAAATCATCTTGAACCCACAACAATGGGTTTAAGGAGTTATGGTGTCCCTTTTGCCAGGAATCACTGGAGATACAGGGAAGTGTTGTGGTCCCTGCCCTTGTCTCTCAGAAGCACACAGCCTGTGAAAAAGATCTGTGAGGGGCCCCATCTATGGGCACAGAAAAGTCAAGAAAAATTCCTCATATGTTAGGGCAGTCATAACTCAACTCCTAAAGCCCTGGGTACTACAGAAAGAAGAGCTCTATCAGTCATTATTCTGAGATTTTTTTTTTTTTTTACTTTGAGTATTTTTTAAAAATTACTTTGAGTCATTAGTGTGAGCCTTATTAGTCATTACTTTAAGATGACTTGAAAGAAAATAAATTTCTGTAGAAATAAAATGAGTAACAATTGCAAAGATGATAGATCCTTTTAGTCCATCTTTTTCCCTGGAAAATCTTCTCCTTCAAATTTCTAAATAATTTTCATTTCTTATGTGATTTTTATACATTCTGGAGCAAATTTATTTTTTTCCAAAAATGCCTGCATTTATCAAAAGCTGTATCATTGCAAGTTTCCTGAAGAATGAGATTCAAGGAGATGCAATGGGTTGTTTCTCCCTTAACTTCTTTGTGGCCCATCTGGTGCATGATATTGAAACAAGGAAAAAAAAATCACAAATGGAAGTGTGCAAATTAATGCTTCTTTGCTACCTTGGGAAGAAATACTTTAAATATTCTCTTTCCCATTCACTTCTGAGGTTTTCATATCTGTTCTCTGAAACCATGGTTGTGTCCTCTGAATGGGCACCCAACAGTGGGCTCCAGTTTCTAAGTTTCCTAGGTCTTTGGCATGAGTAGAGGGACTACCATGACTTCCTTTAAATGAAGACAGAATCAAGGAACAATGGTGCAGTTATGCCAAAACCTGTTCAGAGCATCAGAACAGACAGCCAGGGAGTTTTATTCATAGCCTCATTATTTTTAGGCTGCTTAATATTATTTTAATGCTGAGAATCAATGAGGTTGTTCTACTTGGATTATCAACAGTGCGGAAAGAAGAATATTTTTAACATTAAGGTATGGTCATGGTGACTTCCTCAGGACACTTACCTGCCATTTGAAATGTGTCTGTTTAAATAATTGACATAAATTGTGCACACTTCCTGGCACAGATGAGTCCTGAGGAGGAGAGAAGGAGACTAGGGCAAAGATGCTCTGACTTTGTGTGAAGTTCCTTTGTGAGCTTCTTTCTTTTCACTTAGGCTTTTTATCAAGAGCTCTTAAAATGCTAATGAATTCTTAAGCTCAGGGTGAACCAGCTGCTTAAATGCATCTATTTCTATTTTTACCTAAGGTACTGTGACAAGGAAAGAATCATACAGCAGCACATCTGTAGGTGCCATATCAAGTGGTTTGAGATCACAGAGAACCCCACTGGTGGCAGAGCTTCCCCATCTAGGGGCCATTTTGCTATGTTACGGCTCAGTGACTGATGATGCTCTTGGGGTCTGAGTGCTCATTTTCTTAGATCAGTAGGAAGCAATCAGTAACCTGGACTTTTCCACTTTTCCTAAGGATATACTTAGGAATATACATACATACATACACACACACACACACACACACACACACACACATATATATATATATATATAACATATATATACACACACACGCACACTAAATAATGCTGTCCTAAGAATTTACCTTGCTTTATGTAGTTATTTTGGCTTTCTGATCTTATCACCAAGAATATTATCTTTCTTGTATAGGAAAGAAACTGTGTCAAGACTTCCCAGTAAGTACTTCTAAGGAAATAAGATGGGGAGTGAATGGAATGACAGGAAAATAACTCTCTGTTCCTCCATGGGCCAGCATCACCCATGATGATGTCACATGGGTCAGTGGACTTTCTTATATCCTACTGGCAGTGAACACAGGCAGCTGTTTCCCTCATTTGTTCTGTGGCACAGAAAGGGATGCAAATAAAGGTATGTAGGAAATGTCTGACTCTTTAAGAGAATCAAGCTAAAACACATACCTTAAGTGTCACTGTCAAGTCACATTGATGTGAAGCCTCAGTAGGGCCATCTTTGTGTGTGATGAAGAGAACATTTGAAGAGCAATGTACACCTTTTGTGTTATTTAGAGGTAATTCTAATTAAAGTGTCTCCTCATTGTCTTTGAATCTCTTTGATTCTGAAAGTACTTGAGGTAGAGGTGTTCATGCACATTCGTTCTTCCTTTGATTGATCAAATGTCTGTTGAGCACATACTATGGGCAACATGCCCAGGAGATGACCCCTACCTCCTATAAGATCCTAATCTAACTCACAGGCTGCATGTGAAACAAGCCACACTGCTGCAAAGCCGCGTTTCAATGATATATGTGAAATGTGCTATGGGAAAGCAGGTAAAGGGCTCTTTTGATCTGGTGGACCTCATATTCAGGAAAGTCCTTATGGAGAATGAAGGAGAGAATGGGAACACATGTCTTTTCAGTCTGACAGTCTGGTGTAAATGAACTCACAGAAGTGAAAATGCAAGGGACGTTTGGGGAGTAACACATCTTCCCTGTGTTTGCAGGCACCTGAAAATTACCATCGGTGGCAGGTATTGGTCCCCATATGGATCAGAGTCAAGCCTAAGAAGATAGAGAAAGGCGAGGACAGCCTCCAGCCCCCTCCCGTGATCGCCACCTCCTGATGTTTCTGTCCTTGTGCAGTCCCTACCCTCATGGAGTGATCTGCGACTTAATCCTAACCAGGAGAATGTGGCAAACTTGAAAGGCTCTGCATGATTGCAGACGTTAGAATAGAGCACCTGCTCGTTTTGAACAAGCAAGCTGCCAGGTTGTGGCTGCTTATGTTAGGAGGCCACTTGGCAAAGAACTTCTGCTGGCCCCTAAGAGCTGTAGGCAGCCTCTGGCTAACATCCAGCAAGAAACTGAAGCCCTTCATTCTGCAGCCTCCAGGGGCTGAACTCTGCTAACAACCTGAGCAGGCTTAGAGCAGATCGGAATGCAGCCCTGGCTGACACTCTGATTGCAGCTTTGCATGATTGTAGCAAGAGGACCCAGCTAAATTGTGCCTGGACTCCAGACCCACATAACCTAAGACAATAAATATGTGTTTTAAATCTGCTAAGCGTGTGGAGATTTGTTATGCAACAATTGAAAAAGAATGTGTGGCCTCTCCCTCATTCTCCCAAGCAACTCTTTGCTAAGAAGACATTGACTACTAGCTTTTTCTCTCTCTCATTTATCTTCATGTGTAGCAGGAGTTCTGAGCAACATGGTTCCAGCAGCATTTTTCTCCTGAGATTCTTTTCAAACTTTAGTCTAGATAAAAAGTGAGGTGGGGGCTGGCCCGGTGGTGCAGCAGTTAAGTTCGCACGTTCTACTTCGGCGGCCCAGGGTTTGCCGGTTCGGATCCTGGGTGCAGACCTACACACCGCTTGGCAAGCCATGCTGTGGCAGGCATCCCACATATAAAGTAGAGGAATATGGGCACTGATGTTAGCTCAGGGCCAGTCCTCCTCAGCAAAAAGAGGATTGTCAGCAGATGTTAGCTCAGGGCTAATCTTCCTCAAAAAAAAAAAAGCGAGCTGTTTTCTTAAAATAGATGTTAGAAATCAATTCTTCCTGGACTCACGGTGCAGGGAATGGGGCTTAGGTACACGTGCAGAAAGTTCACATGCTCCTTCGGACCTGTGGTGTGAGCCATGGCTCAGCTCTCCACCCACAGCACTGACATGGCCCAAAGCTCCTGGCCTGGGCCCGTTCTCGCCGTCATTTTGATTGCTTCCACTATCACTAAGGGTGAGGAGGCCTTTAGAGGTGGCACCCTGGGGCAGATGGATTGACCTTTTAGATTTCTGAAATGCGTACATCCCTCAGGTTTATTATAATATACGACCATCCAATTAAAGGTGAAAAGGAAAGACCCCAATGGGATGGTTTAGGCATTTCTAAGTTTTCAGCCTAACGTTCACTCATCACAGTGACCAGACATTGGCCTCTTCCTACTTTCAGAGGAACAGAAGACACTCTTCTAATTCCAGCCCCTCTGGTTGGCTGTCATTTTACTTCATCATTACTTGGTAACTAACTCGGCTTCCGTTCTCCATTACTGGAATAATTTCCTTCGCCTCCATCAGTTCCTTGGGGGCTCAGGCAAATCCTTGCCTGAGGATTCGGCTTCAGATTGAAACTATTTTTGTTTGCTATCTCTTGACTCCTGAACTGAGTCCCCTTCTCCAAGGCTGGGCCTGCTGGAATTTCAGAGCAAGTAGAATATAGGAGAGGCAGTGGACCTCCAGTCAATGGTCTGAGTTTCTCCCTGGCTACTCTTTGATGCTCTGAATTTGGGCATGTTGCTTAATCTTTCCAAGCCTGGTTTTTTCATTTATAAACTGGGATAATCCTAATGATTATGAACAGAATAATAATAAACCCATGTCTGCATGCTTCACAGGCACAGGGTGAGATCCAAGTGTTTTGGAAGCTACCAAGTGGCATCTAACTGAAAAGCAAACTCCTGCCTTTTCTTCGTTTGGGGTCTTGGCAACTGAGACAAATTAAGCTCTTGCCTTTCTGCAGTTTGTTATAAATAGACATACAAACTGAACGCCCGGGGAAATCATGCCCGGTGCTGTTGCTGGCTTCCTGGTTGTATGATGCAGCTGGGGAGCCTGAATTTTGATAAACTGATTGATCCAGTTTAGGGTCCAAATCAAGAGTGTGTTTATCACTGCTCAATCTTCCCAAGGGAGATGATGTTCTGACCTCAAATCATAGTAGGTGCCAATGAACTAGCGTTTAGGACAATAAAGTCTCTAATGACTGTCCCTTTACCATGACTCCTTAGATTGTGAGTTAGGAGAAAGCTAACACTATTAAATTGTTTCCTCTCTGAACTAATTTGCCCACATCCAGAGCAATGAGGAGGTGCTCCCTACGTCTCCCCTTGTGTAGACTGTTTGATTTACGGCTCTTGGCATTTGGACTTTCTATGATTCTCTTCTGGAATTTTATTTCTCTCTTCTCTCTCTGTCCCTATTAACCTCGTGAGACACTTTTCTCACTTTGACCAAGCTTGGTGTGCATGTGTGTGTGTGTGTGTGTCTGGCTCCAGTTCAAGCTTTCTTCCCTCTGGTTGTTGCACTTATGGGCCAGGCGTAGTTCTAAATGCCTAAAATCATTGCCCCATTTACTTATCTAAAGGCAAAGGCTATTAATGTCCTCATATTACAGGTAAGGAAATTGAAGCACAGAGAGGTTAGGGAAATGCCTGAGGTATCATAATTCGTAAGTAGAAAGTCAGAATTCAAATTTGGGAGATGGAGTTGGGGCCCCCATTCTTGACCACATCTCCAGTGCTTATCAAACTTTGGTGAGCATCAGAATCCTCTGGAGTACTGGTTTTGCATTCGCTTGTTTTTGCATTTCTTTAATCCTTAAACATGTCAATGGAGCCACTGCAGGTGTGGGAAGGATGCTATTGAAAATGCATCTTCATGGACAGGACACCCTGGGCCACCACAAAGGCATATTGATATACACCTATAAACCATATACTTTAAAAGAAAAGCTTATGTATCTGTCTCTACGTGGTCTGTATTTCCCAGAGCTTGAGAACTATTGGATTAAGAAAAGGGGTGTTAAAGAGGAGTCATTCACTGGATACTTGTTAAAAATAGCAAGGAAGACTTTATTCAGGAGTATTGCAGTAGGGGAAAGCGGTGGGACTCAACTCTGAATACCACAAAAACAGCCGGGTCAACAGGTGGAAAATTACAAAGAGGAACTTGATTAGATATCAAGGGTAGAGGGAGGCGCCTGACCTGAGTTTGGTCAGAGGGGAGCCTTTGTAAGAAGAGAAAGAGGTGAGGGAGCCAAACCTGAGCAGGTGCAGCATATTTTCTGACAAATGGGCGTCTTCAACAGTTTTCAGTCCTGGGTTCAGGAAACCAGAGGCTATGCTAATTTACCTTAAGGAGCAGTGTAAAAAATTTTAGGTCAAGATTAATTTCAATTTGCTGTACAATAAATAAAGCAAAACTAACTTTTCCAGAGAAATCTTTTGAGACTAGTGGCAGGTGTGGTTTAATCAACCAAATAATAAGTAGTTAAAATTCCAAGAAAAGTTTGAAATCAGTAAGTAAGAGTGGAACTCAAAAGTGTGTGGAGGGATCAGACTGCAAGGGAGATGATGCCATCTGAGATACTGTGTCAAGCGAGACTCACTCCCAGGCTGTTTCCAGAGTCTTCTCATGAATAGTCTGAACGATACAGAAGAAATCACCTAATGTGATTTTCAGATAAGACCAATCTGGCCATGATGGCTGCTGCTTTGGGAAACTGAGCTGGCTTTCATGATGCCCCAGGGAGAAAACAGCATGAGGTTCAATCAAGAGAAATGACGTCTGATAGGCCTGCAATGGAGGCTTGCCCTTGGGAGAGAACAATAAATCTCAAAATAACATTTGGCAGACGATCAGTTATATTGGAAGGAAAAGAAAGATGTGTGGGTCCTAACAGACCCACACGTCACTGAGATCTCCCCAGCTTGTGCTGACAATGGATTTGATCTGGGGGACCAAGCATCCTGCCTCCCACTGCCTCCGGCCCGGGACCCTCAGCCTCTGGCTGCCTTTGCCACAGACTGAGTTTGCTGGTGAGCAGACTCTGAGATGGAGCCTAGTGTGCAGATCATTGGTTAAGGAGCACCCTTAGGACTGACTCCTATGGAAAGGTGGAAGGAGAGGCAGAATAGGCAGATGGAGAAGTCAAGGCACAGGCTGACTCTAAAGGGAGCTCTGGAGCCAGAAAGGCCCTTCAGAGTTGTGTTGAGTTAGGCCAGCAGCCCGACCTTCATTCTGCTCCATCAGTGCATCATTTGATATGGGTCCTGAGCAGGCCAAGCAACCCCGATATCGCTGACCCTAAAGGCATCTGTGGTGAGCACTCTTGGCAGTGGGCCACAGCCTTCATTGACTGGCGTCTGGAGGGGCCCCATGGTGTCCACCACGGCTCTCAAATCCCCCTACTTTCAAAGCTGAACTGAGCTCTGTCAACTCCAAGTGCTACTTATGTCTGCAGTAGCAAGCTATCTGTTTTTAAATTTTCTCTGACATTTGCATGAATGTGAGTTGTGTCTGTTTCGTAGGCCCCTTCTCTTAGCTGGGGGGATACTGAAACATGATTTGTTTTCTTATCTGTTTCTGTCTCATTGGACTGTACACTTCTTGGAGAACGGGGCTGGGTTTGTCCACGTGGATTCTCTCCATCTGGCACAGTGCCCACTTGGTGGAGCGTGGACCCGTGAATCTATGTATTTGTTAACTCCCCACGCCCAGTGCTGGGTGAAGCTCCAGCTACGTGAGTGAAGTCCACGCATCCCTGTGACTGCCTGGAGGGGCCGGTGATGGATGTGCACAGAGTTACCCGCAGGGGCCAGCGACTTGGCTCATGTGAGAAGAGACGTCTGCAGGAATATGGATGACTTCTTACTGTGAGTCCTGGCTCAGGAGAACATTTTATCATGATCTACGAAATGCCCGCATAACAGGGAGGAAGTCTTGATTAATAAGTCACATAAAACAGAAAGAATGAACATCAGCAGGGCCTTTCTTCAGTGCTGAAGAAGATAAAGCACTCTGAGCCTGCTTGCCAAACAGTGTCTTCAGCCTGCAGGCTGGTCGAGCTGTGTTCAGACAGGTGATGGGCTGCCACGGTGGCGCCTTTGACAGACTCTCAGGCAAATGCATCTCTAGTTCAGAGTTAGGGAAATGACTCCTGCTGATGCCTCTTCACGGTTAAAGGCTGTGGTCCACACTTTGCATTTTCCCACAGACTTGAAGTTGGGGACTATTCCACCTCTTGGTAACGTAAGGCACACCTACAAAGCAGGACGAGGAAGAACAAGTCTCCTGCGCGCCCCACCTGTGTCTGCCCCAAGGCCCCTTGTCTGCTTCCTGCGCTGCTTGTCTCACGCGGCCAGAGCATGTGAGTGTTCTGGTCCAGTCTCTTGTGCACAGGCTTTGGGGCTCCAGCTGTGTGGTGTGTGAAGTCCTGGCCAAACCTGTGCACAACACTGCTTGGCAGCTGTTGTCCTATTTCCGACCTCGACTGTGCTGGAAATGCCCAGGGCTCCTGATACCTGGGGTCATGGCATGGTCCGAAGCACCCGTACAGCCAAGAGCTTTTCTTAGCCAAAGGGCCCACTTAACTCGATCTGTAGATCAAACACACACGGCATTTCTTGATCATCCTGTTAGTCCTACGTTCACCTGTCCTACTACCGAATGTGTGCAATGGTACACCTGAACCTCACCCCTGCACACACCAGTGACAGGGCTTACCCTGGGAAAACGTGGCACCGCTGTGTGTTCCTCAGGACTGTGGTTTCTGACCTGCCCTGGTGAGGCTGTGCAGAGCCCCCAGAACGTTCCTCACATTCCTCCTCCGGGGATGAGCAGGGCTTCTCAGAAGGCGACACTGCCCCATGTGGCCGTGAGAACCAATGACTTTATCCTTCCTGCTCATCCATCTGGTACTCCGCCTTGGCCTTCCCATTCCCTGACCACAAGGGACCAGATAAATCTACATGAGGCACACAGAGTTTCAAAAGTTGTTAATTGTGGCCCATCTAAGTATAGAAAACTCTCTGCCGTTTGGCATCTACTAAGCAGAGTTTCTGTCAGTGAAGTCTTCTGCTTAGCAACCAAGCAAGGATAATTGATGTTTAAATAATAACCCTGAGGACTGTGAAACTTCAAAGTGCATTATGAATTACCAGATAAGATTAATATTTCTATAATCTCGCTGCAATTCATTTTTACCGAGCAGCACAAAGCAGAGAATAAAGATAAATGGGAAGAATTCTTAAGACACAAAGATTATGCTAATCATTAAATTCAAAGGTTTAGAATTGGAGAAGGGACTTTAGAATGAATCTTATGTAATTTTACAGACGGGGAAGTAACACTCACAGTTAGTTACAAAATAAAGCCAAGTTGGACCCCCTGACTTCCAATGCTTTCTCTACAGTGATGCATGTATGTTACTCAATGAACTCTTCGTGGCAAACTTGTAGGGAGTCATATTTGCCCTCGGCATAGCTTTGGGTCCTCCTTCCCTCTTGTCCCTCTCTCAGCAATTGCCCAACTGGGCTGAAAAGGTCAGCTGGTGCATCCATTACTCTCAGAGTATCGATGACACAGAGCATGGTAGGGAAGGACAGGGTCTCGGAAGTCAGTCTCTCCAGCTGTGTGACTTTGGATGAATTATCAGCTTCCCTACATCTTAGAGGATTATTAGAAGCATCCAAACAGCTTAATATTTATAAAATAATTATAACAATGTTTGACATAGAGAATGATCCATATTAGTGGTTGTTCAATAAATACATCAAATTGCCAAGTGTTTACTTTCAAAATAAGAAGCTGGCAAGAAATGACTTTACATTATTTAATGACTATTGTGGTATGAATCCTGGCTTGAGTAGGGAAAACTTGGGGCCAGGGTGCCTTGTTAGCCACATCTCAACCACACCACCCTCTGGGTCCGGGGTGAGGACATTGGTGATGATGGTTTAATCGTGGATTTTGCTAGAAAGAAGAAGAAATAACAAGAAGAATCACAACCATGGGAAGGTAGTCACTTTCCTGCCTGAAAACCCTCTAAGCGGAGCCAATCAATCGATGCCATCAATATGTGGTTGGAGGCGCTGGAGTAACTGTCCTCCTGTTGTTTGGTACGTGCAGATGTGATTCATAAAGTCCAAACAAGCGCATCTGGCAGTTTTCTTTGGGGCATTTGGATGGATGAGTGCCATCTTGGGGAAATTTTCTTTGTCCTAGTGGTGATTGAATACATGGGCCTACAGAACCTGTAAGTCATTGAAATTCTAAGAGGTTTGGCCAATATACATACATTTGGCAACTCTCTTCTGTGGGACACAATGGATAATGAACAACTTGGTTATTATTTATAAAGAGTCTAAGCAATTTAATTAAGAATTGTGGGGTTTGGAGTTCAAACTTCCCAGAACTCTCATTAAATGCCCTTTTTCTATGCTAGTGATTACTCCTCCTGATGCCCACAGGTGCCTTTGGCGTCAATTGATAAGATTAAGGTTCCTAGAAGATACACAAATCCACACCAGCTCACGGGCAAAGCCAGGGGCCCTGTCGAACTCCACCCATCACACACCCCATCCGACGCAATCATCCTATGTCACATGGAATATCGGTAATCACTCCCTTTGCTATCTTCCCTTTGAGAAATCATCCGTTCTCCTTGCTGCATTCAGAAGGATCTTTTCAAGAGGCAAATCTTATCTTGCCCTCAATCCCAGCCAGGCTCCCCCTCTCCTCTCACCTTGGCCTTCCCTGACCGTTGCTGTCCCTGCCGGTGCTGGTGTCCCCGTGCCCTCCTGACTGCCTGGTCGCCTCCATGAGATCTCAGCGAGCCTGCCCTGCTTCCCAACCTCATCACCTGTGCTTCCTTCCAGATCTGGCTGCATTTGTCATTTTCCTTTGATTTAGGTGATAGCATGAGTTCATCTCTCTTACTGGGCCAGAAGCCCCATAAAGGCAAGATTGCAGTCTGTTTCGTCAAAGCTTATAGCACTCTATTAGCGTGGGTTGAGAAGATGTAGGAATATGTATGAGTGTATCTATTTGAAGTAGGGTTATTGGACCCACTACGACTGACCTGGAAGGATAACATACAGGCAAACATTCTGTGCCCATGGAATTGGTTATGCTGGTGTCAGCGTGTGGAGTGTTGTTCTCTCTTCCAGTTATATCTTGAGGCCTACTATTCTTTAGTTTTTTGTGCGAAGAAGATTGGCCCTGAGCTAACATCTGTTGCCAATCTTTCTCTTTTTACTTGAGGAAGATTATTGTTGAGCTAACATCTGTGCCAATCTTCCTCTATTTTATGTGGGATGCTGCCACAGAGTGTCTTGATGAGCTGTGCTAGTCCGTGCCAGGGATCTGAACTTGTGAAACCTGGGCCGACAAAGTGGAGCACGCAAACTTAACCACCAGACCACCAGGCCACCCCGAGTCCTACTATTCTTTGCATCTTTAAATGCCAGCTAAAAGCCTCCTGATAAGGCTTCTCCTAAAAGGCTCCTGATAAGAGCACAGGTTCCTTCAGGAGCCAGAGGGCCTGGTTCACATCTCAGCCTTGTCACTTCTTGGCTGTGTGATCTTGGGCAGATTTTTCAACTTCTCTGTGCCTCAATTTCCATCTCTGTGAAAGGAAGATAATAGTATTTCTTACTACATGGAGTTATTTGGAGAAAAATGTGTTAATACATATAAAACACTTAGAGATACCTGGCACAGACTTAGCACTCTGTAACTGCTTGCTATCGTTATTAGGACTTAGTAGTTCTTATTTAGCTTCTATTTAATCAGGCATGTTCCTTATCTTTCTTCCTAGTGGTATTCTTTTTGAAGACATCTTGTATGTATATAAGATTTGTTCTTGGATCCAGTAGATAAACATATATCTCCTTACTTCTTATAAGAGAAGGTTTGTCTGGAAGGTACCTGTGGTTCCTTCCGGCCCCAGGATGCTACAATTTCATGCCCTCCTCCACTGGAAGGTATTTTCACCACCCAGTCCCTCTAGTTCTCATTGACGTGAAATATAAAGAGGAGAGAGAGACATGACCCAGCCTGCCTCACTAGACGGCACGAGAGAAAGGAGCCACTCAGTGCTGAATTGAGAGATGGAGAACAGGGGCCCAGAGCGAGTTTGGAGAAGAAGGAGATATTTGTGGTGATGCTCATGAGGCTTAAGGCACAGTCCTTGGGAGGAGCCTTGGCTCACCTCACTAAGGAAAGCAGTTCTCCACACAGGCCACTGCTCCCACCAGGCGCTTGTGGATGCGTGTGAGGATCTCAGTGACCTTCTCCCTCATTGGACAAGGCTAGGGGCCCTGTCTGATTTTGGAGGTTCATTCCCTTCAAGGACTTTTTGTTAAATCTCAAAATAGGAGGTTTTGTTCCCAAAAGGTTAGCTGGGCTCTCCTTCCTAATTCAGGGCCAATATTTTGTGATGATGAAGAAGAAACAAAAACGATCCTTGAGGTTTTCTCTTACAAACCACCATGACGGAATAGACAAAAAAAGAATGCTAACAATGTTGATGTTAGATGAGTGACTTCATCAGAGAACCGTTCCTGCTGCCATCGGGATGGTGGGCTGCCCAGCAGGACGGTCTGCTCCCGTGGCCAACCAGGCATGGCTCCCTTCCCTCTCTCTCTTCTTCAGCTGACCAGGGGTGGAGGATGATGCTAAGACTTGTAATTCTTCTAGGGTGTCACTCAAAGTTTTCAAGGAGACCTATGTCCCTTGTCCTTTAAGAGGTCAAAATGAAGTATAAATAAGAATAAAGACAGACTTTGGAAAGCATTTTCATTACTCGGTCCTGGAAAATTACATGACACAATTGTTTTAGGCCACACTAACTAGGGAAATTTGTGTTCAGAATAAAGTGACAATTCCTGATGTTTTCTACTAATAAGAACCACCTTGGAAGTTTGCTAAACTAGTGGTTTCTCACGTCCTTTCTCAGCAGATTCCAATTCCATTGCTCTGTGTGTAACCCAGGAATCTGAATTTTTATAAGCATCTCAATGATTCTTATGAACAAAAAATTCTGGAAAAATAGCAAAATGGGTTAATCTAACAGGAATGAAACAAATGCGTTTATTATTATTTTTTCTCACTAAATTTTTTTTTATTGTGGTCATAATAGCTTATAACATAGCAAGATTTCAGTTGTACATTATTGTTTGTCATACACTATATAAGTGTGCCCCTTCACCCTTTGTGCCCACCCTCCACCCCCCTTCCCTTAATAACCACTAATTTATTCTCTTTGTCCGTAAGTGTGTTTATGTTCCACATATAAGTGAAATCATATGGTGTTTGTCTTTCTCTGTCTGGTTTATTTTGCAAATGGGACGATTTTGTCCTTTATTATGGCTGAGTAGTATTCTATTGTATATGTATATATATATATATACACTACATCTTCTTTATCCAGTCATCGGTTGATGGGCACTTGGGTTGCTTCCATGTCTTGGCTATTGTGAATAATGCAGCAATGAACATAGGGGTGCATAAGGCTCTTTGAATTGTTGATTTCCAGTTCTTTGGGTAAGTACTCAGTCTTGAGATATCTGGGTCATGTGGTAGTTCTACTTTTAATTTTTTGAGAAACCTCCATACTGATTTCCATAGTGGCTGCACTAGTTTGCATTCCCACCAGCAGTGGATGAGGGTCCCTTTTCTCCACACCCTCTCCAACATTTGTTGTGTTTTGTCTTGGTGATTATAGCCATTCTAATGGGTCTAAGATGGTATTTCAGTGTAGCTTTGATTTGCATTTCCCTGGTGATTAGTGATGTTGAGCATCTTTTCATGTGCCTATTGGCCATCTGTATGTCTTCTTTGGAAAAATGTCTGTTCATATCTTCTGTCCACTTTTTGATTGGGTTGTTTGTTTTTTTGTAGTTCATTTCTGTGAGCTCTGTATATATTATGGAGCTTAACCCCTTGTCAGATATCTGATTTCCAAATATTTTCTCCCAGTTGGTGGGTTGTTTTTTCATTTTGATCTTTGTTTCCTTTGCCTTCCAGAGGCTCTTTAGTCTGATTAAGTCCCATTTGTTTATTTTTTCTTTTGTTTCTCTTGTCTGAGTAGATATGGTATTCGAAAAGATCCTTTTAGGTCTGATATCAGAATGTACTGCCTACATTCTCTTCCAGAAGTTTTATGGTTTCAGGTCTTACCTTCAGGTCTGTGGTCCATTTTGAGTCTATTTTTGCCTGTGGGGAAAGATAACAGTCTACATTCATTCTTTTGCATGTGGCTGTCCAGTTTTCCCAGCACCATTTATTAAAGAGGCTTTCCTTATTCCGTTGTATGTTCTCGGCTCCTTTCTCAAAGATTAGCTGTCCATAGCTGTGTGGTTTTATTTCTGGGCTTTCAATTCTGTTCCATTGATCTGTGTGCCTGTTCTTGTCCCAGTACCATGCTGTTTTGATTGCTATAGCTTTGTAGTATGTTTTGAAGCCAGGGATTGTGATGCTACCAGCTTTGTTCTTGTTTTTCGATATTGCTTTGGCTATTTGGGGTCTTTTGTTGCCCCAGCTAAATTTTAAGATTCTTTGTTCTATTTCCCTGAAGAATGTCATTGGGATTCTGATTGGGATTGCATTGAATCTGTAGATTGATTTGGGTAGTGTGGACATTTTAACTACGTTTTCTTCGAATCCATGTGCAGGGAATATTTTTCCATTTCTTTATGTCATTCTCTATTTCTTTCAGTAATGTCTTATAGTTTTCATTGTACAGGCCTTTCACCTCCTTGATTAAATTTATTCCTAGATATTTTATTCTTTTTGTTGCAATGGTAAATGGAACTATATTCTTGAGTCCTTGTTCTGTTAGTTCATTATTTCAGTATAGAAGTGCTACTGATTTTTGTAAGGTGACATTGTACCCTGCGACTTTGATGTAGTTGTTCATTATTTCTAATAGTTTTCCAATGGATTCTTTAGGGTTTTCTATATGTAAAATTGTGTCGTCTGCCAACAGCGAGAGTTTCACTTCTTCAGTGCCTATTTGGATTCCTTTTATTTTTTTTTCTTGCCTAATTGCTCTGGCTAAAACTGTTAGTACTATGTTCAATAAGAGTGATGAGAGTTGGCACCCTTGTCTTGTTCCTGTTCTCAGAGGGATGGTTTTCTGTTTTTTACCCATTGAGTATGATGTTGGCTGTGAGTTTGTCATATCTGGCCTTTATCATGTTGAGGTACTTTCCTTCTATACCCATTTTATTGAGGCATTTTTTACTATTAATGAACTTTATTTTTTAGAACAGTTTTAGGTTCATGGCAAAACTGAGCAGAAAGTAGAGATATTTCCCATATACCTCCTACTCTTAAATGTGCATAGCCTCCTCCATCATCAATATCCCCCACCAGAGGGATAATTTGTTATAATCGAAGAATCTACACTGACACATCGTTTTCACCCAAAGTCTATAGTTTACAGTGGGGTTCGCTCTTGGTGTTGTGCGTTCTATGGGTTTAGACAAATGTATAATGAAATATATCCACCATTGTAGTATCAAACAGAATGTTTTCCCTGCCCTAATAATCTTCTGTGCTTTGCCTATTCATCCTTTTCTCTTCTCCAACCCTTGGCAAACTTTAATCTTTTTACTGGCCCCATTGTTTTGCCTTCTTTGGAGTGCCATATAGTTGGACTCATACGCAATGCAGCCTTTTCAGATTATCTTCCTTCACTTAGTAATATGCATTTACGTTTCCTCCTTGTCTTTTCATGGCTTGATAACTCATTTATTTCCTACATTACTGCACAATTTTGCATTCCCACCAGCAATGAATGAGAGTCCCTGTTGCCCCCCATCTTTGTTAGTATTTGGTGTTGTACGGGTTTTAGATTTTGGCCATTCTAATAGGTGTGTAGTGGTTTCTCATTATGGGTTTAATTTGCTATTCTCTAATGATATATAACATTGAACATCTTTTCATATGTTTACTTGCCCATGTATATATCTTCTTTGATGAAGTGTCTGTTCAGGTCTATTGCCCATTTTTTAATCTGGTTGTTGATCATCTTATTGTTGAGTTTTAGGAGTTCTTTATATATTTTGGATAACAGTCCTTTATCAGACATGTCTTTTGCAAGTATTTTCTCCCTGTCTGTGGTTTGTCTCCTCATTCTCTTTACAGTGTCTTTTGAAGATCAAAAGTTTTTAATTTTAACAAAGTCCAGCTCATCAGTTATTTGTTTCATGGATGGTGCTTTTGGTGCTGTATCTAAAAAGTCATTGTCAGCTTGGTTTTATCCTTTGTTATCTTCTAGGAGTTTTACAGTTTTACATTTCACATTGAAGTCTATGATACATTTAAAGTTAATTTCTGTGAAGAATCTAAGGTCCATGTCTAGATTCATATTTTTGCATGTGGATGTCCAATTGTTCCAGTACCATCTGTTGAAAAGAATATCTCTTTTTCCATTGTATTGCTTTTGCTTCTTTGTCAAAGATCAGTTGACCATACTTATGTGGGTCTATTTCTCTATCCTATTCCACTGATCTGTTTGTCTATTCCATTGACCTATTTGTCCATTCTTTTGCCAATACCACATTGTCTTTATTACCAATGCTCTTTTTAATTAAAGCAGAGAACCTTTTAATGATTTATAGCAATCCTCAAATATTTGAGGTTTGGGGGTGTGGTATAAGTATTATACATGTTTTCTGTGGTCACAGTAGTTGGAAGCTAAGATAGATGGATACAAATTACAGAAAGAAGATAAACTACATACCCTTTTGTCCCACACTGTCATCCCAGTTTCACTATTAGTCATTAGAGTTAAAATAAGGAAATTAGACAATACGTTAAATGGCAATACCTCTGCCATATCTGAGTCTGGTTCTGATGCTTGCTCTGTCTCTTCAAACTGTGTTTTTATCTTTTAGCATGTCTTGTAATGTATTGAAAGTTGGACATGATGTGCTGGGTAACAGGAACTGAGATAAATTGGCCTTTAGTGTGAGTTGTTATATTTATCTGCTAGGGGTTAGGCTATGTTTATTGTTTGCTGTAGATGATGGTGTCAGAGACTAAAATTTCCTTGGATGTCCCTGTTTTTGTCTCCCTTGATGTCTTTGGGTTTCCCTAGAGACTTCTTCTTAAATAAGGTCTGAGGCCCACAGTTCTTTTAGTTGTATTCCCCTGTTATTATACAGGAGCCCTATTGATGTGGTGATAAGTTTTAGGGAGGGGGGAGCATTCTGCAGTCTTATCATAGTCCTATGATTAGTGCTTTAGTGAACATGTGCCCTGGGCTGTGGCCTTCACAAGTGCTTCTTGGTCACTCTCCTCACATCCCACCTCCTCTTGGGTGAGACAGGAAGGCTGGAGGGGACTTGAGTTCAGTATTTTTCTTCCCCAGGTTGATTATGCCCTGATAAAACCGTTTTTCTTGAGGGAAGGCTTGTTCAGAAGAACAAGGTGCTATGGTATATTTCAAAATGCTTTTCCCCTCCCCCTGCCAGAAGCTTGAGAAGAGTTTTCACCAATCTTCACTCTGAGAACCCAGTAGGACTCCGGGAGGTAAAACTCACAAAAATGTGGGGGCCCCCCAATGATGGGGTTCCCCCCACGCTTTTTAACTCTCAGGTTTGTCTTCACTGAACCTCCAGCAATTTGTCAATTACAGTTCAGGTTTCCCTACCCTGGTGCTGATTCTTACAGAGTCTTCTGATGCTGGGCTTCAGCTCTGGTACGTTGTGATTCTCTGTATCTGCCTATTTCTTCAATTTGGGGGCAGTGGTTTGCCCTGTGACCTCAATTCTCTAATGTATTTAAGAAGAGTTGCTGATTTTCAGTTTGTTCCCCTGTTTTCTTGTTGTGAGGATGGAGTGATGACTTCTAAGCTCCTTGCATACTGGGCCAGAACTGTGTTTCTCAGATTTTCCTTGTTTTTGATGAGCTTGATAGTTTTGAGGACTACTGGTCAGACTTATTGTAGGTTGTCTAGCTAATGTAATTTGTCTGATGTTTTTCTCATGATTAGGTTGGGTATGGGGGGAGAAAACCCCAAAGGCAAAGTACCTTTCTCGTCATGACATCATACTAGCAACATAATTTATGACTGTTGGTGTTGAACTTGATCAGCTGACTGAGGTTGTGTTTGTCAAGTATCTCCACTGTAAAGTCCTCCTCTGCTTTCCATACTGTCCTCTTTGAAAGGAAATCACCATACACAGCCCACACTCAGGGAGTGGAGCCCACTTAAGGAGCTCACACTCAAGGAGTGGAGAGTTATGCTCCCCCTCCTTTAGGGTGGAGTGACTACATAAATTATTTGAAATTCATCTGCACGAGAGACTTGTCTCCTCTCTCCCAATTATTAATTTATTCAATCATTTATTATATATGCATGAACTTGTATTTATACCTTGAGTTATAATCCAATACTACTTTGTTTTTTTGTTCAAATTGTTCTCTTTCGGTTGGCTGCTGTGCCCCTTTGAGCTACTCCCCATCATTGTGGTTTTTTGTTCATTTGTTTTTAGCACCTCTTTACTTTCTGGCACTACAAGATTTTCCAGGTTCATTTTGTATATTTCCTGGCTCGGTCCTAGGATCAGCCGTTTGTCCGAGGCTCTCTGGTTCTTTTGGTGAGAATAGTATTAGAAACCAAGATCTGAGCACTGGGTGTACTCACTGCTACTGAAGTGTTATTTTTAGGCTCCTTTTTGGCTGACTGAGCAAGGAAATATATATGTGTATACTAACCCGTATATAAATGCATAGCTATGTATACATCTGTGTGTAAACATCTGTATCTAGACCAGTTCTTACTGAAGTCTCCAACTCTAATCTACTACCACACAGTGCCTCCTCTTGCCACTAATTTTTAATAACTTTTATATATTTAGAAGAAATACAAATTTTGAAAATAAAAAAGAAAAATCATATTTTATTTATATAGTTATATTTTTTACATTTCCATCATTTACATTCATGATGAAAATCTATCTAAGTTTTGTACATTTTGAACACAATTACATCTAACATATTAGTCTTTTAGAAAATTCTATCAATAGAACACAAATTATATGACAATATTATAGACAGGGAAATCCATAATTTTGTTGAAATGAAGACAAGAAAAATAAATTTTATGGACTAAATATATAATAGTGCATAAATCACATGTATTTTTATTTTCTTACTCATCTAAGCGTCACTGTCCATAAACAGAACTGAGACACATGCAATAACTTTGAATTCAGCCATTTTTGGTATATTGCCGATTTTTAGTCATGTAAAAACCATGGCCTTATAGATATTTTTCTAATTTGTTGTTATGGAGATATATCTGATGAGGTTGGAGGCTAGATTAGAGTTTATTAGCAGTTTGTGGTTTTGATTTACTACTGTTAAATGTTTCGACGTGTGGGATGAGGACCCCCACCTATGCTCTCGCCTGAAGTTCTCTAAGTGTTAGGAGTGAGTTTGCTGTCTCCAACTGGGAGTGGCAAATCCACCCTTGTGGCCTTGTAGAAACCTATCCAAATTTATAATATCAAACATTTCTCTTTTTATTTGGCCCAACAGCACAGAGCCTCCTCTGCCCTCCCTTCCTTGTGGTCTTGGTGATCACTTTATCCATTCTGACCACCAGCCCCCTCGCCTCTCTGAAGAACATACATTAGCCCTGAGTGTCCAGCGAAACCCCAGAGAGAGCACTGCTGGTGCACAGGGGGGATGGATTGGGAAGAAAGTCATTAATACTATGACTATTATGTTCTTATAAGATAGGATACTTACAGCCCCTAAATGGTCCCTGGGCTACTTCTCCCAGCTTTGTCTTAATGCACAGCCTTGCCTTTTGTAAAAATCCTAGATACCTTTCGTTCTGAGACCTGAGAGCAACTCCTATGTAATCTGAAAAAAAGCCTAAACCGAATACCTAATGAAGACCTTGCCCCCTCCATATCCGTTCTTCGTCCATCAGTAAGAAAGCTGTTTGAGAAAAAATTGTTTTCCCACTTGAAATTCTCAGAAGCTTCCTGCTGGGTTTAGAGTAGAGGCAAATCCCTCACTGTGGCTTCTGAAGTCGCCAGCCCTGTTGCCTCTATTCCCACCTCCGTCCTTCTCCACACGCTCACTGTGCTTGTCACACTGATGTCCCCTGTTCCTCTCACATCAAGCTCATTGCTGCTTCTCGGCCTTGGCTCATTTGTTCCCTGTGTCTGGGACATTTTTCTTATAAAAGTCATCACATAAAAGGGTCTTTCCCATACTCAGGTTTCCAGTAAAATTCCCTATGCTGAGCGGTCCAATCTGAATTAGGAAGTTACCCCATCACTGTCATAACAACATCTACAGCCTTAGTAGCACTCAGCATCATCTCAAATTATATTTGTTTATCATATAGGGTTTTTCCTACCTTCTTCATCATTATAATCTTAGCATCTATCCTAATTTTAGGGTATCAAAAACCCAAAATACCTGAGCGTTCCATTTTCAAAAAGGGAGTTTTTTCTACTTTGATACTCAAGCACCATTCATCCCATTGAATATTCTGTCCGTTTGGTTCTGCACCATTGGCTGGTCTCAGGGGGGAGACCCAGGAGAGTCTTGCCATCTTTGGTATGAGTTGGGTTCCCCAACATCTTACTGCAAAATTTGTTACAGCTAAAGAAACATTTTTTGTAGCTTGAATCAACCCTTCTTTGTCCTTTGAGTCTGTGTCCAGGTTAAACTGAACAAGGAGAGGCCCCTAGTTATTTATGCTCCTAAAAACACTCTAACTTAAGAATTCAGGCAGCCTGCAAGTCTGCTATGAAGGCAAAAGGCAGGCTTATAGGTACCATCACACCCTGAGACAGACAAAGTAGGGCCTCCCTTCACTCATAACCAGTATCTTAACTATGCATAAGATTATCTGGATGCCCCTCACATAGCGACCCGGCAATTCCAGGTTGCATGTTGAAAATATCTTCTCGTTTTCATTAAGTAGGAGAACCTACAATCTAACACGTGTCACAAAGAATGCCAAAACCAGTGATTCCAAACCAGAAGCAGAATCGTCCTCCAAAATCCAGTTGGTATATGTTCACTAGCTCTCGTATGCAGGTTAATTAGGCTAGTTACCTGCAGATATACAAGCTCAGTTATGAATTCATTCTACGAGAAGTGACATCTCTCAATATCAGACTCTCAGTAGAAGCACCATTGAGATTTTTCTATGGTGTCTGGCACATGAAAATATCTACCCTGAAAATTTTCTAGGCTTTCATAATCGCATTTGTACTGTATAGAGTCTTAACTGATGCTTCTGTTCAGTAGTTGGAGCAGGCAAAGAACAACTTTTTGAGACAAGCTTCTCTTTTTTATGACATCCCACTTTCTTAAGAAGGTTACGTAAAATCTCTACCCAGATGAGCCCCTCTCAAGAAAGAGCTTTGGCTTCCCCACCTCATTTCCCGTCTCCTAAAGCACGTGAATCAGGTCCCAATTCTCAGTGCAAGCTCCATCTTTTCCAGATAGATCAACTGCAAATTATTAATTGATGGTGCATATACAAAACCTGGTTGAAAGGATATTTTTGGAGGATGCTTTAAAAACTATGCAGTTCATCTGTTTCTCTGATATTCTAAGCACAAATTTGAGTTGGGTTAGGTCATCAGACTATTTCTTTTGCCCTTGCCAAATTTCCTCCACTGAGCCCTGCTTCCGTGCTCTGCCCTTGGCTTTATTGAAGGAGAGCCCAGACACGGGTCTATTACAGCATTTGAAATGGATATGCCCCTGAAGGCAGACACTGCTGAGGCATCCACCCTCTCCCTGGGAAGTCGCACAGGGACCAAAGGCTCAAAGACTCAGTGAGATGAACCCTGCCCCTGGGGAAGGCCTGGTCCCCTCTCTCTGTAACTGAAATTGTGCCCCACCCCTGCTTTGACTGCCAGGAAACCCTAATGGATGTTAGCTCCAATTCCGCTTCTCTATTAACCATTATTCTGGAACTTATATAATCTTTGATTTAAAATTATTGCGTATTTTGTGGCAAGTTATTGCAAAACCTTGTATCTTGGTGAGGATATCAATCATTTAAACAGATGTTAAAGAGGGAATTCTAGAACAGAATAGAAAAATGATTATCAAATTTTCCTTTTAGCCAGGAGATTTCACAATGTAGTAATTTTATCAATTTGTACTGAAATGCCCTCCCTTTCCTATCAGTTCTGCTAAAAATATTTGTGCCTTTAAGATAGGCCTTGACCACCAATGGCTGCTAACTAACTTTTTCTTCATAAAACATCGCTGATGATGAATGTGCTCGCTGCTTCACTGTTGGCGTTCCTTCAGCCATCGAGCTTAGACATGAGAACCTGACGACCCCTCCAAACGCAGTCTGAGTGTGTGAGGCGAACTTCTGGGTCTTTGGTTAAGGAGACAAAGTACCCAAGAACACTTCTCAGGAGGTGCAATAAGGACACAGCCTGTTACACACCTTTGAAAAGTCAGTTCTATAACTCTGTTTTCACACTCATTTCTATTGAATTTCTTTCTGCTTTGCCCCTCTCCACTCCTGCCTGTATCCTGTTTACTTGGCTCTGTTTTTAAAATGTGCTGTCAGTTAAATGGAATCTGCAGCTCAAGTTGCAAATGTGGCACCTGGTGAAAAGCAGTGTCACGATTAATAGAATTTGTACCTAAAAGGTGCCACCCTCCTGGAAGGTAGCCGGTCACTCATCACAGTAATAATCCTCAGACTGAATGTAGGCCACCAAAGACCTGAGGGAGCACACGTTAATTAAAATAAAACAAGTTCTGCCAGGCTTTTCAGATGTGGAGAGACTTGCTCACAGCAGGCCAGCGGGGTGGAGCCTGTTGGACTAGCTCAGATAAGAGGCTGGGGGGTGGGGCGGGGGCGGGGGGACAGTAAGGGGTGTGGGGGGGTGTGGGATGTGCTCAGATTAGAGGCCGGGGAGCAGCAGATTGAGGGAGCCAGTATGTGTTCCTGAGAGAAGGCTACCCCAGCCACAGGGCTGTCCCCATTCTCAGTCTCTACCATCAGAGGCACCCCCACAGTGGCCGTAAACCATGACATGGAGCTCAGGGGACATGTAGCTGCCCTCACTGCTTCAGATGAACATTTTACAGTGGCGAGAGGGCTGGATTTTGTGTCCTGAGGGGTTATTCTCCTGCTGATACTGCTAAGGAAAGAACCATAGAGTTTTCTGACAACAGATTAAAGAATTCCACTCTTGCTGTGCAAAGCCTGTCATCCGGAGCAGACAGGAGCAGTAACTCTGCAGAGTGGGCAGCGCTAGGGGGCACTGAGGCTCTGGTGCCCTGGGCAACGTGATCCCAACAGGTCCCTTCAGTCCATCCTTACCTGAGCGCACTTGAAAAGTGCAGACTGGCCACCACACCCACTTGTGTGAAGCCCTCTGCGCCTCTCCACTGTTCTGAGGAAAGAGTCAACTCCCTTCACAGGCTCCATCAGGCGAGCTCGGGGTCCTTCCTCAAGTCTCACCTGGCGAGACTGTCAACTTTTCTCTTTACGTGCCAGGAGAGTGCCTCTCTTTTCTCCCTCGGGGTGTCTACACCTGTTCCCCTACCTGCCCGGAACTCTCTCTGAACCTCCACCCTCTGGCAGGACACGCCTCAGGCATTCTCCAGGCTCTGTCCTCAACGCCCATGTTCCCACTTTTCTTCTCCTTGCTCTTTGCCTTTGTGCTCGGTGCTCTTACCAGTGTCCCCATCTTATTCAGGGCTTAGAAGAATATCTGACGTACAATATGGGTTTGATATGTGTCTGTTGATATGGGGTGTTGTATGGATTCAGCTATTACCTACATGCTGTGAGTCCCAAATCCTTATCTCCAAAACTTTTCCTCCAGAGAACTAAATTTGAATATTTGTCTACTTCCTAGATACCACCACAAGGTACTGAGGCATCTGTCAGTCACTACGCCCCCAACTGAAGTCATTCTAAGTAGTACAGTTGAAGGAGCATAGATTCCTGATACATCTCACTTGGTTTTGAATTCCAGTTCTGACGTTATATATACTTGAACAAGATGCTGCATTCTGCAAACCTCATTTCCTCACTCATACAATGGGATAATAATGCCCACATTAAATTCATGAGAATTCAGTGAGACTGTGCATAGAATGACTAGGATAGAGTAACTGCTTAATGACTTAGTTTCACATCCCAATCATTTCTGCTCCTCCTCGCGTTTTCTAATCACCTATTGTTTTCACCTTTAAAACCTTCCGTCCAACCTATCCCATTCATTCATCATTAATCCACTTTCCCAATCACCCAGCCACCACCCATCCATTCATTCATTCTTCCCTCTGTCCGCCCATCCACTCATTTAGTTATCCAAGTTAGACCTCTAGAAGTGCATTGGGTACAACAGGAAAGATGAATGATTAAGGATGGCTAAAGTAAAGGCTGAGTCATGAGTAAATAGATAGGAGACTGATAATGTAGATGAGAAACAGAGATGACTGACCTTCTTTTCTATGCTAATGAGGGTGGGCTTTATTCTAAAAACAGTGAGAAAGCATCTAATTTTGCATACAGATTATTATTGATTCTTATGGCCAAGCCTCTAGAGAATTGGGAATGGTTAAATTAGCAGCCAGGTGAACTAAAGCCTGTTGAGTATGGCTGTGTGAGTGTAGGCACTTAAGATCAAAGAATGATGAAGCAAGGAAAGTGATGGTCTAAAACTTATAGAAATCAGTAGTTTGGGGAGAAAACTGGCTTGCATAGAGACAGCGAGGAAAGTGAGGAGGACTTCACGACAATTTATGTAAGGAATGATGGGGCCTGAACTTAAACTGAGGCAGAGGGCGGAAATGTGGATTTGAGAGTTGCACAAGAGGCTAGAGAGTGGATGGGGAGGGATATCTGGGTGACATGTGGCAAGTCATTCAAACCCACTGTGTCTTGACTGTCCGTGTGCAGAGTGAGCACACCTCCACCATGAGCACCTGATGAGTTAACACCTGGGCCACGCTTAGACATGTGCCTGGCACATCGTAAGCCTTCAGTAAGAGCCAGGTCAAATTAAGGTTGTTAAATAAAATATGAAAGTTTCCTGAGAGAGTATTTCACAGATCACAATGAATAAAAAAGCAAGGGGATTTACAAGTACAGGTGGTTTCAGGGGTGGGGCATAAAGAAAGGAGGGGCGGAAGGCAAAGCTACCTGGCTGGTAGCTCCCATCACAGGCTGACCTTTAATATTTGCTCAAGGTGGGAACCACCAGTGCACCTGAGCCATAGAAAGCAGTAGAAAGAGCTTCCCTTGCTTGACAAGTGACACTTCATTTCCTCTTCCCACAGCCGCCTCTCCTGTCCCGAATTGAGCTCCACCCACTGAAATGGACTTTCCGTTATTACCGATGGTTTGGCACCTCCTTCTGGTTCTTTACTCTAACTCACTCCTCTCCTGCCCTCAATTTTGACTGACTCTTGGAATCTTCTTCTGTGAAAAGAAGATATTGGAGACCAATGGATTTTAAAGTGTACATTACAGTAACTTCCCTAATTTGGTTTTATGACAGTATTTTACTCAATAATTCATCCAAGATGTCTCCTTTAGCTGTATTAACATGATTTTCTGGGGCATTCCAGCCCCTTCCCAAAGGATTCAAAGGCAGATTAGCATGCAAGTTTGGGCATTTTGATGAGTGGCTGGAGGGGTGTTGAGGAGAATAAATGAAAACACAAATACCAGGCTGCTGAATCAGACATTCTAGGGAATATGGCTGACTAGTTTTATATTTATTCCTAAGTGCTGAACATTGTGGTACAGAAGGTAAACGTAAGCTCTGGGGAATTCAGAGAAGGGAGGAATTTTATGATACAGAAAGAAGAAAAAAAGAAACTGCACATACAGTCCCAAGGGCAGTGTGGCTCTGACTTCCCTGATGTCCTGGCCAGCTCATGTTATGATTTTTGTAATTATGCCTCATCACAAAGATGGATGGATGGATCGTCACAGAGATGGATGGAGAGACGCATAGTGCTGACTACCTCGTAGCCATCATTTCATTTAACGCCTCCCAAAGTCCATGAGGGGGGTCCATCATTATCATCTCCATGAGAAAATAGAGGCACAGAGAGATGCCTAGAGTGGTGTTTCTGGGAAACTGAGATTGGTGCAATCACAGAGCTTATTCCGATATCAGCAGCTTTACGTCCACTCATTTCTGTGTGCATGTGAGAGCTTGTAGGTCTATGCAAACTGATTACTTGTGTGAATTCCACAAAGATACTCAACTCCACCATTGCCACATCGCCACAGGACCCCATCCTGCTGCCTCTTTATAGCCATACCCACCCCTCCCTAAGCCATCCCTAGCCTAGCCCTTGGCAACCACCTGTCCATTCTGCATCTCTATAATTATGTTAGCTAACAAATATTACATAAATGGAATCACGCCATATGTATTCCTTTGATGTTAGCTTTTTTCATTCAACATAATTTCCTTGAGGTTCATCCAAATTGTTCCATGTATCAGTGGTTCATTCTGTTTTATTGCTGAGTAATTTTCCACGGTATGCCGCACTGACTTTTTAAATCACAGATTTGTTAATTAAGCAAATTAACAAATTAATTTTGTCAGCAAAATTCTGTATAATTGCTAATCTACTTGACATGAGTTAAAACGTTGACAGCTCATAAAACACGGAAGCAGTCAATCAGAAGATTTGTGTGAGTGATGGCATCTTAGTGCTCAGTGCTGTTCCCAGCTGGGGGCCAGGGCCTGGCGTGGCAGAAGCGCTCAGCAGTGCTTGTTGAGTAAATGGGGCTCTGTGGTTTCAGAGCTTGGCATCACATGTGTGCTAGGCTTGGGGGCCTGTCCCAGCTTCTGAGGATGAGTCAATAAAGGCAGTTGCAGCCCAAGCACAGTGACTGAAGGAGTGGAGTGGTCTCATGCTCAATTTCCAGGTGTTAGAAGGATCAGAGCACGCAATTGGCTTTCAGACCAACAGCAGGAAACTAGACCGGAGTCAAACACTCAAGTGTCAGGCGATGAGGAGAAGTTCATTCTGTGAAATTAGGGGGCACCCATCATCAGGGTCTGACTTAGAAAGTAAATTGGCAAAAGTTAGCAGGGCCTGTGGGAGTGGTTGTGATTCTTACGTACTGCACAACAGCAGGGGACAGCATTACAAAGTGCCGTGGCGTGCAGGTGCACACTGCGCAGCGATGTAAACCGCTCTGAGGAAGGACAAGGACTGGTGTGAGAACCGCATCAAAACGGCCCTGGTTTCACTGCAGGGTTCCCGTCGTTCAAGGGGAAGACTAGGCCTGAGAAGCCAGTGGGGGACCTTGGTCAGCACTGAGTCCGGCGCATCTAGGCAAACTCAGCCTTCTGTGGTTGCAGCCACAGTGGTTGAGAAGCTCTAAGGGTAATCTGGGCTCCTCCTTTGCACGCCCTTCTCTGGGGTAGGTCAGCTGCAAAGGAGACACGGGATCTGGGGGTCGCCTGAATCCTCGATCCAGGTTCAGGTGTGTGACTTAATTCTAAGTGGCGTCTGATGTGGCGGAGGAGGCCGGGCAAGGCGGGCGGGACGGAGGCCCATACGTTTAAATCCTGCTTGGGTCTACCAGGGGGTTAGAACTGTGTCATTTGTAGGGAGCTGAGACAGGTAGAAAATGGTTAAACAGGGAGAGTTGGAACAAAGAATCTTTGCTGGTCCTGTCTCATTGTAGTGAAGTCTCTAGGGGTGTCTGGAGCCCCCAGAAAATACGGCCTCATTGCCTCACTAAGTGTCCTCTTATTATCAAAGAAGCATTTACCACAAAAATATTTCAAAGGGAAAGCAATGTTGGGGACTAAAGTTCCTAAGATAACAAAGATGCAATTGCTGCAGGAATTGCAATTACAAGGTGCTTTATACCTTTACGTGTGTCTTTTTATTGCAAATTAAATTGTAGAGATTGGTTTACCTACAGCTGAAATAAACAGGCAAACCTACAATTCCCTCCTTATACCCACATGCTCAACAGCTTGTCAGAGTCTTGCCGTCTTGCTGATTGTGAGACGTGACACGAGAATACTGGAGGGTTAAAAACAAAGAATAACAATGACATCTCAGGGCCAACAAAAGCACAGCGGCTCCTTTTTTCCTCCTCGTTCAGCTCTATTTCCAGGTCCTAATCGAGTTAGGGCCAATCCTGGGCAAGTCTTAGCAAACCCTGTTATCTAATTCATGAATCTCATTATACCCACTTCACGTTGTGACAACTCAGGCACTGGGCAAAATGTCCAAATTAACAAAATAGGAGAACCATCTGTGACGGTCAGAACCTGCCATCAGCCCGGAGTGCAGCGTGGCCTGTGTTCGTGGGGCCTGCCTGCGTGGAGGCCTCCCTCCATGCTGAGGGGCCTGTGTGTGCAGAGATTCTAAGACACAGACACCAGAATAGGAAGGCAAAGCCATCGACGTTACTGTAACGAGGTGAACGCGTCACTCCTGCAGGGCTGTCCTTCGTCTTTGCCGGGGTTAGACTGAGGCTAGTTTTGACTGTAGCCAAGCCAGGCTGGAAAGTCCTCCACAGCCTGGCTCGAGAACTTGTCTCAGATCGGGTCCCTTTGTCCAGACCTCATCCTCTCCTTCTCTCTCTCTCTCTCTGTGTCTTCTCCCTCTCATTCCCCACTCTCCTGTTCTTTCTTGTGACAAGCTTTTCATCTGTCGTGGCTTTGCCCTCAAATATTCTTTTAGGACTGCAGGACTGACTGTGTTCATGAACTCCTCAGGACCCCTCCCCCACCTCCCAGTGGCTGCACGCTTTGCCTGTCCTGCGCATTTCCATTGTAGCTTTCAGCACAGCAGTATCCTCTCATCACAGCAGTTCTCAGACTCTTTTAAGGATCTGTTTCCCCAACTGGACTGGCAGATTCTTGAGGACAGGGAGCAGACCTTATTTAAAATTGTTTCTACAGACTCTACCACTTTACTCAGGATATAAGTACACCAAAAATCTATCCGTTAAAATGAATGAATAAATGGATTCTCTAACAGTAATTCTATATTATTTCAGTAGTGAAAATTCAGGGACAGATCAGGAAATATATTTTCCATACTGTTAGGGCTGTCTCTGGAAAATTTAAAAGAAAATAGAAATCAGAGTGTGGTATAGGACAAGAAAGAGGGTAAAGACAGTTGTACGCTCCTATGTTAAGGCATGTCTGTGTGTAGAATTTTTGAGATGTGTTTTCCCAATTAAGGATTATAGAGAAATAAAACAAGAGCCAAATTCCTATTCTGCTTTTAGCCAAATATCCCAGGTTCTCCATCTTAGATGACCTCAAGTTTACCTGCCTCTCAGTATATGCAGAAACGAGGAGTTTGATTTATTTTGTCATCGATGAGATGGCTGAGATTGATGACATGAAACATCCCAAATGTGGGCATGGGACTTGACTCCCAGCCTAGATCCTTTCTAAGTGGATCAGAAGACCCGAGTGACAAAGGAGAGCAAGATATCTTGAAAACTCTTTGTGTATTAAAAGACAATTAACAAACCCCCAGTACTTAGTGGCTGAAACTCACAATTACTCATTTCTCGCAGTCTGAGGGCTGGCCAGCAGGGATGTTCTTCTGTTGGTCTGCCCAGGCTCACATGTGTGCTGCAGTCACTGATGGCCCCACTCACAGGCCGGCAGGCAGTATGTGCTGTTGGCTCGGGCACCTCAGTGTCCCCCAAGTGGTCTGTCACCCTCCTGGAGGCGGGCCCCGGCCTCTTCGCGATTCGGTAGGCCCAGGGCTGCAGGAGGGTGAGGTGGGAGCTGTGGGTCGTCTTGAGGCTCTGCAGCCTGCAGGCACCACTTGCCCCATGCTCCGTCACTCAGAGCAAGGCACCCGGAGTGCCTGAGTTGGGGGGGCGGGGAAGGCTCTCGACAGGAGGAGAGGTAACCTCGCATTGTGAAGGGAGGCGGATTCACTGGGCCTGAATTAGACAATCTATCACAGCACAGACCAGATGAATACAAGCGGCTCTTGCGCTGATCTAGAGTCACCCCAGCTGGGACCTGAGACAAATGAGAGAGCTTCACAACATCCTAGTTGCTGCAGTGGTGACAGAATTGCACTAAAGTGGTAAGGAGAAAGAACTCTCCCTCTACTCCGGCAGCATGGACCATCCTGAACGTGTGCATGGGAATGCACCCATGGGTGAAAGGAGACTTGATTTGACTCTAAGCCTGGTGTTGAAACCTGTGACTTCCCAAATGCCCTGGGGGAAAGGGCTGACAGCAGAGAGAACCGTGATGGAAAAGTTCAGTGCTGGAATCAGTAAGGCCAGGACAGAGCAAGGCTGTGACATTGTACTGAGATGGAGAGCAACAGCAAGGGCAACACCCATAGCTGCCATGAAAGGGAGTGTTTCTCTATAGATCCACGAACAGAGCCATCAGAGGGAGGGGTCCAGACCATTGATTGTGTTCTGTTGCAGTGACCACTCGTATACTCCAGCTTCTCTCTGTGAGCTCATTCAGTCTGTAAAACTGGGAGTAATAAGCACACAATGAGTGCATCTTAATATGTTAGGCAAAAAACCAAAAAAAGCCTTCTAGATTCTAGAAGCACCAGGAAACCAGTGGCTCATAGTCCAGAATCACTTGGTTTTGATGATTTTGGATTGGGACATCTTCCTGGATGTATAGTGTATTCCTTGTATGTGGAGTAGAGACAGCTTCCTTTGAGAGACTGATGACGTCATGATGCTGGAACAGGGCAGCAGGTAATAACAGGCCATGAGCTGCTGCTCTCTGGCTGGACTGAGACCAATGGGGGAAAGACCATGAGCTCTCACAGAAAGCCTGTGGGGTTCCAAGATTGGTCCTTCATGTTACATGGTGACATATTTATGTGGTGCCCACATGCTGTGAACCTGCTAGAAATATGAACTTGGGCATGGAGAGGTAGCAGTTTGCGTCAACAAGCAGGCAACAGGTTTATCCTGGGAATCCTGGGCCAACTTCAAATCCTAGCAAACCCAAGTCCTGCCGAGAGGCCCGTGTCTCACAGCTGGAAACCTGGCGTTGGTGAGCGGGCTGTGGTGGGGTAACTGAGCTGCGTGCTGGGTAAGCTGTGGGCTGGAACCTTCCCCGAGACCAACGCACAGGCACAAGGCGCCTCTCACAGACAGCCCTCCTAGGAGCCATTGGTACTGAAGGGGTGCTGGAAGCATTGGTGGGTGAAGGGACCTTCCTGCTGCTGCCTTCAGATGAGGGAGAGGAAACTCCCTGGCTGAGCAGCCATCTCTTCTCGGGTGGAGGACTGCCGAGGGGTACAGCAAGGCTTCCACAGGACCACACATTTTGGGCTCCTGAGCCAGGCAGGCCATTCTCACAGCAGCTACAGCAGTGATGAGGCAAAGAGGTCTGGATGACAGAAAGATGAAAGAGCAGCCTTAGCAACGCCGATCGAGCTACCTACTCTGGGAGCTATGAAACAGACTCATGGTGACAGATACCTGAAAACAGCTGTGAGGATATTAGGACTACTTCTGCAGAGTAGAACTTTTGTTACCAAGAGTTCTATTAACACAATCTACATATTCACCAGCCATTTCCCCAAATGCCTTGAGAGGAAGGCTGTCAGAGGATATTCTTTGTTTGAAATATTAAAATGTGTAGTTTTTGCTACAGTCGCAAACTGATTAATAGTTGCCACGGCATGGCTAACATCAGCCAGCCATGGTACAGCATAACACAGTGAAAGCCCTGATCTAATCGTGAGCTGATATAAGCAGGGTAAACCTTGATTTGGTGATTTCCCCACTTTATTTTGAGAATCAGCCAATGAGAAGGGCTGATGGAGAGGCATCAATCGCAGTCAGGACTTAAGCCATATAGTGTATTAATAACATACATTAAGAGATTCTAAAATGCATTTTCTATCCTAGTCTACGGGATTAAATTATATATGAAGATACCGCTGATCTATCTGATTCGTTTTTAAGGGGATCTGACTTGTTTGAGTTTTGGTAATGTTCTATCCGTTAAAACTCTGACTAAAACTGACACCACAAAAAAAGATACTTGAATGACCAATAAACGTATGAAAAGATGTTCATTATTTCTTAGGGAAATACAACTTACAACCACAAATAGATGCCACCACATCCACAGGAGAATGGCTAAAATTTAAAAAAACAAAGATTGACATAACTGGCTAGGATTTGGAAGAACCGGAACTCAGACACTTTGGAAAATAGTCTGGAGGTTTGTTATAAAGTTAAACATCCACTTACCATAAGAGTGTGAAAGCACATACCCACACAGAAAGTTTTACACAAATGTTCATAGCAACTGTAATTCATGACAGCCAAAAATTGGAGGAAAACTAAGTATCTACTTGTAAATAAAAATGAGTGACTATTGATAGTGCAACAACATGGCTGGATCGCAAAAACATTACACTGAGCAAAATAAGCCAGACACGAAAGGATACACACCGTATCATTCCATTTATGAAATCCTAGGAAATGCAAATCTAAACTTGAGATAGCCAGTAGATCAGCGGTTGCCTGGGTCCAGGCTTGGGGAGGTATTGATCATAAAGGAACGCAAGGGAATTTTGGGGGTGATAGGAATGCTGGACAGCTTGATTATGAGGATGATTACACAGTATATACATTTGCCAAAACCTATCAAGCTCTGTGCTTAAAATGGATGTGCCTTATAGTGTGTACATTTTGTCTCAAGAAAGTTTCTTTTTAGAGGTTCCCTAAAATGTACTTGATACTTCTATTGTTCATTAAACAAAAATAGTAAGACGTGAGTTCAGTGTTCTTGCACTGCTATGCTCTGATCAATTAGTGAGAGCGAGGGGTGCTGCTCTGGGGCTTTCTGGCTCCACTGTGGCTCAGTCAGGCAGTGACGCTCCCTCTGCACGTCATCTCTGCTTCCTGTCCTCTCAGGGCAGACAGCACTTTGCTAATGGGATTAGGTCTTCTCAGTTAGATGCCAGCAATGATCAAACAATTCTCCAGAGGGTAAATCAAACTCAGTCTCCTTCTGAGCTGAAATATTGATCGTTGCCAAGTTCATTTCTGCTCAGTCCCCAGAAGATCCAATTCCTGACAAGGAAATGACATTAGCATTTTCCACTCAAAAACAGAGATGGTTTTTCCCAAAGTTGATAGAAACGATGTCAGTTGAATCATATTTTTTAGAGATTAGCCACAGACAGAGTTGTTCTGTGTTAACATGTTTTGCCAAATATCAGAAAGCACTCTAATAGGACAGTACACGCTCTTTGCCTCTCTGACTATGCGACAGGCAATGATTGCAGAAAATATTCATTAGATGATAAAATACTCTCCAAAATCTATTAGTTACACACAAGAGATAAAACTATGTCCTTTTTAATGCATCTTCTGATGAAATGCAGGAAGGAAACTTTGTGAAATTTCCCTTTTGAAAGGCACACTCTTTGGGCCATGATGAAATGACATTGCAAAATATAGATTCCTCCAGGAAGAAAAATGACCTCTCAGAGCAGATTTTATGTTCTTCACCATAACCTGAGGCCAGAGGTGCCTCCTGTGATGATGTCATTTCAGACCAGAAATAGCATCTTATTCAATCTTGTCTAAGGTTGTCCCTTCTAAACTGAAGCCAGCAGAGAGAGCCAAATCTCTGGAACAAACAGCCTGTGCCTCTACCGTGGTCTTCTCCAAGATGGTCCACGTTTCGCGACACAGAGCTCAGGCGGATATCACTGGGGGCATTTTTCAAAGCAGATGGCATCGTTTTTTTTCCTTTTGATTCTGATGGCAAGTGGCATTGTGATGCCAATTTCCAGGTGCAGAACTTGAGTTACCCCAGCAGGTATTCCTTGTGAAAGCACCAATCAATAGAACAAGAAAGAGGCCCCTGCTGTCTAGAGGGCGAGGCTGAAGCCTGGTGTCCATCCTGGACCTGCGTCCATCTCTCAGGGCAACAGTGGAGAAAGACAAAGAGGTGGAGAGAGAACTTATTGTCTTTTAGACGGAATTCTAAGGTCCAGGTTCTGCCATTCTCCTCTCCCACACTGAAACACTGGTGTCGTCTGAAGCAGAATCGAACATCCCAGAGGTCTGCTCCCTGGTTTTTATTCTACAGATTTGAAGCACCTCAGCCACTTTCTCCTCTCACATAAGAACAGTAATTTGAGTAACAGTGATATTCTTCTCCCAATAGGAAAGGAGCTTCTTGCAGGCCAGGCTGGGGCTCCCTCTGTGCATTGCTTACACCCCGTGGTCTGATGGTTTAGCTTCTTGAAGTAAAGGCCAAGGAACTGACAACAGGGGTTTGTGTTTAAGCATCCTAGAGCTCTGCATTGTCCAAGATGACAGACCCCAACCAGATCACGACAGGCCCAGCTGCCCCGAGGACTAACTTGTTGTCATGGCCAGGCCTCTGGAAGTCCATGACAAGCTAAGGGATTGGGAACAGGATTCATGCTTTGTGACCTGGGAGCCTGTCATCCTAGGCAGGATGGATCCAAATCTAGCCTAGCCCAGGTAAAAGGAGGCCGGCGGCCATTGAAATGGCATGTTACAAAGGCTTGGTACAATCACGATTGAGATGGTGGCAGGGAGAGCAAACCAGAGCCCTGCTTACCAGGGACTTGTCAGGGCAGATGACAGCGGAAGCGGAAGTGAGGGAGGAGGAAGAACATGGATCAATGAGCAGGGATACAGGATGCCCTGGAGGCCTGTGGGGCAGGAACCACCTCTGTGACCTGGGAGATGATGAACGTTTATTCCAGAGGACAGCCAAGACTGATGCCCTGGTTTCCTATGAACCCTCAGACTCGATCTCCCATCACCCTGAGCTCACTTGAGTGTTTCTGTATCGTGCAGACTTCAACCTCTGACCACAGTGGGATTCAGTTCTACTTCAATGATACCACCATGGCTAACATCCCTCCAAAACTACTAGAAATAATAACTTGAAAAAAATGTATAAGTAACTTATGAAGCAAAGAATAAATGAAAATGGAAACTCAAGAAATGCTACAACTCAATGACATATACACGTGCATACACAGAACTCAGATCTTAGACCACTGGGAACATAACTGAAGAGAGACTTAGAGGGCAATGCGTGTTAGACGTCTATATTAGAAAAGAAGTAACACTGAAAGTTCAAACGCTAATCATAGCACTTAAGATGTTACAAAAGGAACCACAAACCAAGCCCTAAGAAAATAGAGGGAAGGAATCACAAGGATAAGAATAGCAATGATAGAAAATCAACGTATTCAAAAGTTTGTTCTTGAAAAGACCAACAAAGTTGAAAAGCCTCCAACAAAATTGATGGAGGAAAACAGAAATGTCATAAGCAATATTAAGGATGCAAAGTAGGGGGACCAGCCCAGAGGCACAGTGGTTAAGTTTGCACACTCTGCTTTGGTGGCCTGGGGTTTGCCGGTTTGGATCCTGGGTGTGGACCTATGCACTGCTTGTCAAGCCATGCTGTGGCAGGTGCCCCACATATAAAATAGAGGAAGATGGGCACAGATGTTAGCTCAGGGACAATCTCCCTCAGCAAAAAAGAGGAGGATTGGTGGCAGATGTTAGCTCAGGGCTAATCTTCCTCAAAAAAAAAAAAAAAGAAAGAAAGAAAAAAGAAGGAAAAGAAATACATAATTACCAATTGAGCAAAGAATTAAAACTTGTAATAAAAGAAAATATAAATTTAAAAACTCAGGCAAAATTGACAAATTCTTAGAGAACTATAAATGATCAAAACTGAGTGGAGAAGAAGAACCCTGGACTAAATCCTATCGCTTTGTCATTAAATAAGTGGAAGAAGGATTTAAATTTCCCCACAAATGAATGTCTCTCCTTAGTTCTTCAGGTAAGGTTTTTAGGGATCATAATGGTCCTTTTTATGTACATTTACCAAGTGTCAGGCATTATTCTCATCAGCTTGTACATATTAACTCATTTCATTGTCACAATGGCTCCCCCTTGCAGGTGTGTGCTATTCCAGCCCGCACGTGAGATACCGCAGGCCTGGGGAGGTTAAGAGACCTGCTCACGATCGCACGAGAGGCAGAGCCAGGGTGTGAACCCAGGCTGCCGGAGGGCACAGACTCCAAACCCCAAAGGCCCTGGACCAACAATCCCCGTCTCACACAAACCCTTGCAGAGACGGTGATCCCCTTTCCTCGAGGCTGGTCTAACTGATGTCAAACCCAGAAACAGGAAAGGAAAATCAGATCAATCTCTACCAGGAACATAGGTGCAAAATGTTTAAACAAAATACTGCATTGTATAAAAAAGACAATACTCATGAATAAGTTGAAATTATTATGGAATGCAATATTGGTGAACGTAGGAAAATTAAATAATATAACTCACCACTTTAAAGGAAAATGACAATAGATGCAGTTAGCTCAATGAAAGTAGAAAACTCATTTGATAAATTTGATAAAAATTGGGAGTGAAAACTCTTAGCCAACTAGAAGTCAATAAAAAAAATTTTAGTTTGATAAAAGATATCTGCCAGAAAGGTATAAAAAAGAAACCCTGCTTCAGTGTGAAATACCAGCAGCATCCCCTTTAAATACAGGGACAAGACGGGGGCGCTCAGCAGCAGGGCTTCTATCCACACTGCGCGGGACCCTCCAGTCCCGGGCCCCAGGGTCACCTTCGCTTGGGTGCTCTGTACGTGCCTGAAGTCTCCTTCCAAAGGTTTGAGTCAGCGGCTCTCTCACTTCGTAATCAAGCTAACAGGCTTCACGACTGCATGGTCAGTGGCCGAGGCCGCAGAAGTAATCGCCGGGAAATTGGCCAGACAGGCCCAGACAAGACATCCCAGGTCAGCCTAATTTACACGTGGGTGAGGATGACTAGAGTAGAAAAAGAAAGACCAGCTCACGGACTCTCTCGGTGAGTGAATTAAGCGGACTTCAGACTGACAGTGTCACAACTGTCTAAGTCCGAGTCCATGGCCCCCAGAGACGACGTGAGAGGAGTACAGGCAGGTGAGGATGAGCTGGGAGCGTGGGAGCCAGGGCAGGATGCTCAGCTCCTCACACCTAGAGTCGCCCCCTGTGGTCCACACCGGCAGTGAGTGCGTGCCGTGTCCACACTTCCCCTCCTCTGAGTGACGGGGAAGTATATCGATGCGCGAGGGCCTCCTGGCCCCGGTCAGTGGCCGCAGGGTGGACAGCACTCTGGCCTGTCGGTGGCACGAGGGTTCCAGCCAGGAGGGTCTCAGGCACCCAGTGCCACATTCGCTGATGCTTCTCTTTCTTAGAGAACTGGAAACCAGGAGGGCTGGATTCTGGTCCTGCCTCTGCCTTATTAGCTGTCTGCTTTTCCTTAAGTCATTTTATTTCTCTGAGCCTCTAGGGACTAATTTGTTAAACAAGGTAACAAAAAAACTGTCCTTTTGAGCATGAATATTGTACAATCTGAAATATTCATGAGATCTTCGGAATTAATCAATGGCATGAAATTCTCTCTTTAACATGGAATAAAAAACATGGGGCTCAGGGCCGGGTCTTGTCTGTCCTGGAGCACACAGCATGGTGAGTTCTGTGCAGCAAGAGCGCCTGCATGCCCCACCACTGGTCCACTTCCTCCAGGCCCATGATGATATATTACTTGCCTTTTTTTCACTCATTCCGCACAATTTCACAGTAGTCCCTGGACCAGCAGCATCAGCAGTACCCAGAACTTGCGAGAAGTGCAGATTCTCAGGCCCCGCCCAAGGCTCTCAATCAGAGACTCTGGGGTGGTGCCCAGCCCTCGGGGTGGTTCTCATGCCCATTCAAGTTTGAGAGCCACAGGGACCAATGGTGCGGGACAGCCCTTCCTGGTCTTTGCTGTCCAGCCAAGTCCCCCGAGCTGTTCTTTGAGCCCACATGTCCGGCATCCCCAGGCTGGGAGGCCTGGGATTTTGGGGTTTGAAACCCCACAGCTGATGCTAGTGCACACCAGCAGCGGAGACCCTCAGACCTGGCTCCTTCAGACCCATTCTCACAGGTGTGAGTTCTGGACCTCAGAGGACTTTCCAGGTCATCCTCGAGTGTTTTGTCAAGGAGAGGTTGGCCCTGTGGAATCAGGATTTGACCTCAGGTCTGTCCAGCTTTTTCCACTATGCCAGGGGCTTTCAACCCCAGGTTGTGGAATCAAACCCACCTGGGTCTCCACGTCAACGTGGCGCCTCACCCACCTCAGTGTATCTCCTCCTGGATGACGGCATGATTTGGTCCCGTGTGTAGGACTGCTGTAAAGAACAGAGGTCACAGTTCAAAGTTAAGTAATAGGCAACTAATAGAAGCTTAAGATCATTGCTAATAATGCAGGGCCACCTCTGGAAGAGTTCATCTGTGCTAAGTTCTAGCTGAGTTAAGAAATGCTCACTCCTGGGGACATTTGACTTTTTCTCTGGAACAAACCAGGGGAAGTTTACAGCTGCCAAATGGCCCTGCTGACTTGTGTGATGTTTGGAGGAAGGGAAAAGAGTTGGATGGAAGCGGCAAACAGCCATGGCTGCTCTCTCTGTTCAGTTCACTCAAGGCTGATACAGCCCGGGGCTTCAGGGAGGGTTTCAGGAAGGAAAAGATGCTCACACGCTCACCCACCACCGCTCTCGCGCCTCTTCACTCCTGCACACATCCTGCCCCCACGACAAAGCCCCCTACGCACACATGTGCACACACACACACATACACACATGCCTCTTTGGGCTTCTTGTAGCCATTATTTTTCTTTAGTTTATTTTCTCCCTCACAAAGCAAAGTAGCGTTCTGATACAAGGTCAGAACTGAATGTAACGCATTTTCTCTAATAAATATGATTTCTGCATCCAGCCAGGCAGACTAGGCTTCATCTTCCTAATACAGTAATGCCACTTTGTGGCAGGGCCATTTGTTCGAACATCAGTGACACCCAATGGGCCGCTTCCCCTCGCATTGTCCACTTCTGGGGTTATTAGGACCTCGTTAGGCTAACTGTGGGATGAAATGGCACAGCACCGCAGGACACCATGGGCAGGGACAGCCACGAGCAAAGGGGGAGGGCTGATTGTGTGAAAACTCGTGTCCCCACTGTGCTATTTTCCTCCTTTAACGACACTGGGGCTGTGGGGATCCAGTGCTGGTGTCTGCGTCTGAGGTTGGCCGTTCCCTTATTACCCACTGGGTGCTCTCCCTCTGACCTTCAGGATTTTCTCAACTCTGAAATAACAGGAATTAAGTTAGAAAACTGCCAGCCTGGAGAGTCTGTGATGATCTGAGAGGGAGGGGACAGGCACGCCTGCTTGGGGACACCATGCACGCCTGTTGGCAGCAGGCAGAAGGGACTCTCAGATCTTTCCTTTTTTCCTTCTGGAATTACTCTAGTTTCTCACAAGATGAAAAGAATAGGGATTAGTTCATTAGGTCCATCTTTTGATTTTTGTCCTTAACTGGTGGTGTGACCCTGGGGACAGTACTTCATCCTTTTGAGGATTGTTTTCTCATTTGAGAAAAAAAATGACGTCTGGATCTTTTCTGTCTCCAACGTTCTTTGATTCCATGAACCAAAAGTGCTGTGAGCAGTAGGGAGACCCATGATGCTGCCCACAGCAGAGGAAAGGGCCCACAGCTCTGTCAAGCAAAAGCTTCTCACTACCTGAGACAATGAAAACATTTCTGGGAACAGAAGTCTGTGGTTTACCAAGGTTTTCAAAGCAGCTTTTGACCCACGGAAAGGCTCAGGGAAGTCTTTTCTGATATCTCGGGCCCCTTCTATTCTCCCAGTGCTCCTTTCCCAGAGCTTTGGTCCCAGCACAGCTCCTGGGCGGCCCTGGGTGGCGGACGCCCCTCTGTGCTCATTGGACTTTCCAGCGGGGAGGGTTCAGATCCCGGCTGTGCTCTCCCGCCTCCTCCTTCCTCACAGCACGTGAACCTCCAGCCCTGTTCCTCTCCCCACTGCACGCTCTGGGGACCCTCGGGGGAAACCAGTGGGAGCAATCATCTCATGGGTGAAGACGATTGGCTAAAACTGGTTCTTAAGCTTAAGTGACTACTGTTCACGTTTGTCCTTTTCATCAGTTCTGGCTGCAAAGCACTTGGTACACTTTGTGGCAGAACTATACCTTTAAGTTGAGCAAATAGGAGAAGTTATAGACCAGAGGGTCTTTATTTCATGGGCTGCTGGCTGGGGCGACTGCGGGCAGAAGTGTCGAGTTGGGGCTGTACGTGCCTGGGAGTCTCCTGCTGGTTTCCTGAGCTCTGATTCCTGATTTCTTGTGTTTAATGGGCTTCTGTCTCTTCTCATATCCTGGGTCCTCATAGAAAAGACGAACTTAAATGCGAGTTGGTTATGCTCCCTCCCTCATTTACACGTCTAGATGCTGTTTAACTTTTGGTGTTGAGATATCCTTTAGAATTAGCTGAAAAAAATTAAAGCACATGTTTTATTTCTCCAAAGTGCCAGGTACTGAGATAGCGACTGAGGCGTGGAGACAGCGAGCATGTGCTTGTCCATGAGGCCCCACCGAGAGTGTGCAGGGCCAGGCATTGCAACGGCGGCGGGGGAGGTGGGTGCAAGGAAGCTTCTACAGACCCCCCGGCTCCAAGTGTGGTCCTGGACCAGCTGCCCCAGCCTCTTCTGGGATCTTGTTAAAAGTGCAGCAGCTCAGGCCCTGGCCCCACCCAGCAGTCAGAGGCTGAGACCCTGCATTCTAACAGGCTCCCTGGGTGATTTGTGTGCACGTTAACGTTTGAGAAGCTCTGGTCCCGATGGGAGACGACAAGGCTCATGGTGATGAACTGATTGTAGATGACTTCCCAGGAGGTGAGGGAAGAGCTTGCCAAGCCCAGAAAGGGGAGAGCAACGTTTTAGTTGAAGAAAACATCGTGTGCAAAAATATGAAATTGCTAAAGGGCTTATTTTGTTCTGGGAACTGAAGGAGCTTGGGACCATGGAGCAGACGCTGTCTAAGGTGACACTGGCAGCCCAGAGGCAGAGGAGTGAGCAAGTCCTCAAGTTAGCAAGAGGTGAGGTGTGGTATGCCCAGGCTTGGGAGTGTAGCTCTGCAGCTAGACAGCCTACTTTCCACTTCTGATGCTGTGGCCCACTGGCTGTGTGAGCATGGGCAAGTTACCGAGCCTCTCTGTGCCTCGGTTTCCTCATATGTAAAATGTGGTCACAGTAGCACCTACCCAATATGGCTGTTCTGAGGATTCGCTGAGTTAATGCACGCAAACTCTCAGAGTATCATCCTGCACACAGTAAGTGCCATACGGGTGATCAGAGTTATTATTGATGAGTGAGGTCTGGAGGTAGTAAGTAATCTCACCACGTGGAGACTTCGTTTTTCATTTGTTTCTGTTTTTGTTTCTTTGGAAAGGAAGTTCTGGTGGTAATGAAGAAAATGGGATGGAAAGAGGAACAGATGCTGCTTTAGTGGGAAATGAAGAGCACCATGAGCCCTGGTACCTCACTCTGCAAAGGAGAGGCCACATCCAAAGGGTCATGTGCACCTGCCCACCATCCCAGGGCAGGACAGGTGAGGACATTCCTGGGTGGGGCGTGGCCTTGCCCCAACTTGTCCCCAATGTCAGAAGATGCAGGGCCATGAGTGAAGATGGGTTTACTTCTCTGGAAGACAGCGATTCTCACATAGGAAGTCAGCAGATCGACAGGGTGGTTTAGGCAGAGCTGAGAGCCTAGCCATCGGACAGGACAAGGGACTGGCCGTTTAGCTCAGTCTCACATTGACCAGTGTCCAAGGAGAATGAACGACCGAGAGGAGGACAGATAAGAGGCATGGTAGGGCCGTCACAGGCTTTGGCATCCTAAATCTGCCACTTGTTAGCCACATAACTGTGGTGGAGTCCCCAAGGCACTCTGCCCTCAATGTCTTCATCTGTAGAATGGGGACGATAATGAGCAACTTGATATCGTGAGTATCAAATGAGAACCCAGGGGTCAGGCACCGAGACCAGATTCTACACGGGTCCGTTTAGGGCTTCAAAGCAGGGTGTGGTGACCCCTTATGACTACTCATCCCTCAGGTTTTGTACCCAAAGAGCTAACTCACAAAGACGAGAGCTGGATGGGAACTACAGTGCCATCTGTTAACACCCAGAAGCACCAAATGGCCTTCCACGTGGGGCAGCTCAGCTATTGGGGTGAAGTCTTCCTCAAGGAGCTCTAAACGAAGCCCCCTACTTCCTGCCCTCTGCCCCTTGAGCCAGAGGCAGTTCAGGCAAACAGCGAAATGAAAGAGAAGCAGAAGGAAGACGGGATGGGGCACCTCCCCAGACCCTCAGGACAGCACACCTCAGGAGAGACCCACAGAGAAGCACAGGAAGGCTCCTCCTGACCAGTCCCATTGCTGCCGCTCTTTCCTCTCTGAGGAGGAGCCAATGAGATAAGAGCATTTGCTTCAGGGCCACCCAGACCCACCCCACCGCCACCCCACGGGAAGGGGGAACCGCTCTTCTCCCCCACGTGGCACTGGCCATGGTGGCCACCACATGGGTGACACGACCGGAACCACTCAGAGCGGGGTCAGAAGGAGGAGGGAAGGAGCACAGCCTCCTTATGGCCCAGGTAGAGCCTTCAGTGGGAACCTTCCCCGCAGAGTGAGTCTGAAAGAGTAGCCAAAGTTTTGCGGGGCCTGAGGCGCTCTCTGTTATCCACCAGGTAACACAGAACTCAAGGAGAGGAAGCCATCTCCATCCCTGAGTGGAGAATGTGCATTTCAGGAAAGGAGCAGGTGACGGGATCACGCTGCCCTGCAAGGCAGCCTCCGGGAAGGACAGAGATGCTCGGCTGAAACGCTCAGAGAGTCAGCTCCACAGACAGGCAGTGGACTGGGGACTTAAATCTGTTGCAAAGGTGCTTTTTCTGTCCCCAAATGTTTTCTCCATCACAATACAATGCTTTACAGTTTGGGCTGAAATTGTGATTATTATAGTCACTAATAGCTTAATGACACGAAAGCTGGGCCTTATCTCTAGAAGCCTCCACTAAATGTGCGTTTGCTTGGTGCTGAACTTTCCTTTGCGTGCTCTGCCATCCAAACACATTGGCCGGAAACTTGTAGCCACAAATGTCCACCCGTGTCCCAGGCAGAGGTACAGAGTGGTTCCTGGGGCAGGCAATTGTTTTATGAATTAGAAAAACATTTAAAATCAGGCCGTTATAATTTATATCCTTAGACACCCAGCAGAAAGCCTGGAGAAAGTGTGTTTCTTTTAAACTGGAGTACTTCGGGTGAGTTAGAGACTTTTTTCCTGACACTCACTCTCCAGTCCCCCTGCCTGCTTTGGCTCCATCTGTTTCTCCCTGCTGCCTTGTTTGTAAGGAGAAGAAGCAGGCTGAATTTTTAAAAACCCCTGCAGACAGGCTACAATTTCCCTTTAATTAACTTCTCCCCCCTCACTGCAGATTCTTTTAATCTCTTTGAAATTCTGGTTCTGTGAATCTCTAAAATTGGAGTATTTTTTTCATGATAAATTCTCGGCAATAGTGAAGATATGTTCTCTTAAATATGCACTTGTTTTGCAATAGTATTTATTGGTGTGTTTCATTATTCTTGACAATAACTTCTACATTCTTATTTTATTGCTCATTAAGAAGATAACTATGTACATTGGAAATCAACAAGTGAATAAAAATAGAATCAAGTGGGGACAATTCTAACCTGCAAAACGTTACAGTGAATTTATGCAGATTTCTAACTTAACCAGAGAAATCAACGCATTGAAAACAAAACAAAAACAACCACTGTCACAGAAAATATTACACTGATAGCACTTCCACTCTAGACTGGCAGTTGTGGCAATGAGGAGAACTTGAGAAAAGAGAGAAAGCGCTTGCACACGAGTTTTGGGGGGTAGTTTGTTCTCAGGCTGCATAACGTGACTCTCCTAATTGCCATCTGAAGCGACAGCTCTGGGTGATGCCACCTGAGGGGAAGTGCTGCAAGTCAGACTTCCATTTCTGAATATATGGCAGACAAGACATCCTGAGATGCTCCTGCACCATAAACTACCCAAGAATTCTTGCCAGATCAAATCCAAGAAACATTCTCTTCATGCAAAGATAGATTATACAAAAATAAGGGAAATCCTCAGGTGCCAAAAACAAATAAGAAGCTGAAAAATCAGGGAGAGGAGAAAAGGGAAAAGCACGTGGAGAGCCGTCCACTGTACTGGCCTGGTGCTAACAGCTAGGCAGGGTGGACCCAAACCCTTTCACCAGAGCCAATGTCAGGAACGGCCATTCAGTACCCGTGGTGGATCGAGCAAAATCAAGGCCCCTCCATACTCCTGTCTGAGCAAGGACAAAAACAAGAGCCGTGTGCAAAGCACAAGCACGGCCACACACTCCCCTCTCCATCCAGCAGGAGTGACTGCTGCTTTTTTACCAATTCCAGCTCCAGTCCCGCTCTGTTCTTCCCCTCTTCCGCTAAATAGCACTAGATACCCAATCAGAGAGCCACCTCACTTTCGACAGCATCCAACCCACACACTCCGGCTTCCTTGACCCCTCCCAAGTTACCTAACACCTGCCCAGACCCATCCGCAAGCTCCTCCCAGCGCTCCTTGCTAGGATGCGCCAGGCTCTCCGTGGCCTGTGGTCTCCTTTGCTGCAGCAGGTAATAAGCCCGACTTTGACTCCAGGTGTGGTCCTGGTGGTCTCCGACTGGGGCATGGCCAGTGTCAGCCTATGTTGACCCTTTGGGGGCTCTGGGGCAGCCTGGCGGGTATCTCAGGAGACAAGCCTGGGTGTGGGGAGGAGGCCAGTGAGGGAGGGGCTTGAGACTCAGCCGACTCCGTTGGACTGCCGCAGAAAACGAACATTTGTAGACTTTGCACAAGAGTGTGTTTATATTTTTTGGGATGGAGGTCTCAAAGGGTTTGGATTTGCATCCTAAGGGGCCACTTGGGCTGCAGTTTTGAGAATGTGTAAGATGTAAGGCACGTTATATACGACAATCACTATCATCCAGGGAAGAGAGGATGGTGACTTGGAGGCGAAGGAGTGGATTGGAGAGGAAGCATAAAGAAAAAACACAAGATTCGGCGTGGGGCTGGCAGCGGGCGAGGACAAGAAAACCCCCAGGCTCCTGGGTCTGGCACTGGGTGAACGTTGGCGCCATTTGATTAGAGGGAGAGACGAGAGGATCAGGGGTTCATTTTAGATGAGGGATGTTTATTATCATTTGAGACACTTGCAGTCTGGGGATAACTGGGGCTTCCGGGTGAGGACCTCCTCAGGAGGGCTTTGGGCTTGGAGAGACTGTGTGTGTCGAAAAACTGGAGACTTAACAGAGAGCCGGGCGTGAGCGTGGGTCTGAGCCCTGCGGCGTAGTGCTCGGCCGCACAGAGGCGGGCCTAGCATAACACAGCGCAGACGCGGAAGGGACTAAGTTTGGCCTCTGGCCGTGCCGTGCAGGCGAGCAGAGCACACTTATGCAAGTTTCCCCGAGTCTGTTTTTTTCTCTGTGTAGTGCAAACAGATGCCTGCGGCTTGCTAGTTGTTCTCAGATTGAACAGCATTTCAAAGGCTCCTCATCGTCCGAGTTCTGTGTTCTGATCCCCACAGTCACACGGTTTCACAGGGAAGCATCAGGCACGAAAAGATTCCCCCACAGGCTTGCAGACACTTGTAAAATTAGTCTCCGGTCAGTCGTTCTCTCCGTTTAACCCTCGTGTCTATCCCTTCTAATCCAGCAGCATTTTTTGTCACTATCTCTCAGTTGATAGTTGTTAATTTCGGATAAATCAGAAAAAAATGCAAATCAATTGTCAAAGTGAAAGGGTGGCATTCGAAGAAGCTGCAGGATTTCTGCAGCCGGCGAAGCGGACGTCTGGGCTGGACGGAGGGCCGGAGTCCGCTGACTGTGCGCAGCCAGCCCCGCAGTTCTGGAAGGAGAGCGCTCCCGGGACTGGCAGCCCGAGGGTCTTCAGAAGAGAATATCTGAACACAAAGGGATAAGAGCGACTCTCGGGAAAACTGGCCAAGTTCTGGAATATTATCCCTCACGTCCACCCCCAGCCGTCTCTGCTCGGGGCGCGCTGTGGGGGTCCAACAGAGGGCGAGAGGGCGAGGGGCTTCGTGCTGGGCATTCATGTTATTTTTTGGAAAAATTTGATCCCACCCCCCCATCCACATTTGATTCATTATTTGCTCATTCTATGAAGTAGAATATGATTATAAAGAAATCGAAATTTTGCCTAACATAAACCAAGATCAACCTGTTTTATCAGTTTTACTTTGGTTATTCGATGTAGTAAATCACACACGCTTTCTGCTTAAACTGTGATCGCCTTTGAGAGGCAGCTCTTCTGATACGAATCTGCCTCCAGTGACAAGTGCCACCGCGGAAGGAGCTGCTCTGTACCCGGCTCTCACAACAGGGGCTGCGTGAATGACAGTTCTTTCTCCTGCTGCCTCACTTTCTATGAGACAGGAGGGAGGCGTCGATGGCAGACGTGGAGGCCTAGGTCTCAGGGGCTGGCGAGAGATGAAGAGGCGACACGTTCATCAGTAGGCCTGCACGTGGTCAGCCGAGCGGGCTACAAGGCATTCATTAGCACCAGAGAGACGCTGCTTTCCTTCCTACCAGCCTCTTAAATGGAGTTTGGTGTCCAATGAATTTGGCTTAGAGGGAGATCTCCTTCAAACTTCGAACCTGCTGGACCAACCTGCGCCCTTCAGGTAAGCCGACGGGTCTGATCTTAGAATTTGGCGATCCTCTCCCTTTTAAGCCATGTGGGTGGAGGGTTTTTCTTTCCAAATTTGCCCAAAGAAAAAGTAATACTAAATAACTCATCATTTAAGAGGGGATGAATTACTTTGAATAAATTAGCACCATGTTTTTAAAGTAACAGGATAGTAATATAGTCATCAGCCAACGATCAAGTCCACACTGTGTTTTGAGAAAATGAATGTTATGTCTCTCTCCTGTCACTGCTGGAGTGTGGACAGAAGAGGTTATCTGGGGTGCTACTCTGGTGGCAATCCAAGCAGGGGCTACAATTGTTTTCCCAATTTCTAGAAAATGAGGACGGGATGGTGAAATCCTCAACTGGCTAGAGGTAGCAAGCAGGAGGGATTCCAGGACTGCTCCCTGCTGGACGAAGTCACTGATTCTGTATATGGGCGTGGGAGGCCCAACGAGGGCCAGAGACAGGAGAACTTGGATCCGTCTTCCGCTGAGACAACACCCTGATGTTCGTGTGGATTAGGAATCGGGACCATCTTTGTTTACAAAGTCTGCTTAACGCATTGAAGAGAGGATGCAGGGATGTGCTAACCTGCTCATGTAAAGAACGAAGTCAAAGTCCAGTTGTAACTGTGGGTGGGTTAGCAGTTTATCTGAGCAAGTGCTAAACATTTGGAGAAGGCCTTACACATGACCTGGGGGATGGGAGTGGCACAGGGGAGCTGGATGGGTATTTAGAAAGTCTGAATGACTTGGAGAGAGATCAGTGACATAAATAGCTAGAAATGAGAAAGATGGTGGCCAGGTATGACTTTTTCTGAAGGGCCAGGTCAGTCCCATTTCCTGGTTACTATCTGAAATGATGACAGCCTTGTGGACATTTGTGTGGGACCAAGCCCCAAGCTTATGCATACTTGGCTATATAAGGACTGCCACCATCAACTCATGGTTTTCGACGGACCATCGGTGCCATGTGCTGAAAATTAAGAGAGGAAACTAGAAATGAGAGGTCAGGAAAGGAGGAAAATCCCAAACTTAGTTTTCCTTCAAACCTCAGAGTATTGGGTGGGTTCTTTCTCGCTCTGATGCTTGTGTATGTTCTGGGGCACGCTCTTGAATGTCCCCGTAGCCTGTTTAATCAGTAGGAAGCCTGACCAAGACTGTGTGTTACCATGGCGACTGGCACAGGACCTCCTGCGGGATCCTGAGCCCTTCCCTGTGAGGTAAGAAGACTGTGGGGAGACAGATGGACTTTACAGAGCAGCTCCCCTCTCTGTGGGCTTCGCCCTGTGGGGGCCTGCCTGTAGAGAGAAGCAGGGTTTGTCTCAATGAGTGCCTGAGAGAAGAATCCCACACGAGACTCCTCAGCGCTCCCCATGCCTTTAGGGAACCATTCTGATCCTCCAGGGGCCATCCAAGGAGCGGAGGTGCTCCTCTGCAAGCAGGGTCCTGAGTGTCATTGCTCATGCCACGAGGGAGCCCTGACCATTGCCCTCTTGTCAAGAGCAAATCTCTCTTTCTTTAAATTTAAGCTCAAACTCTCCAGTACTCTGCTCTAAAGATAAAGCAAAGGGTTGGCACAGGCCATATGTACAAACTCATGTTTAAATACCCTAAGACAATGAGTACATACCTTAGCACCATTTTCTGTACAATAAATTTTATCTTTTTGAACTGTTTACTGATTGTCTCTACTTTTTACCTTCTTCACTTTGGCCTCCTTTTATGCAAAATCTTTCATCTCGTATAAGATGTAGACACACAGTTGATCTCTCTGTTTTATAAAGAAGTGACTTATTGCCAACCATAGGAAATGGCAGCAAGATTCCTCGCGAGATCTTAGGTCTTCCATATTTTTATGCAGAGGCATCAGGCAAAATGATAATAATAAGGAGCAGTTTAAGTCCCTCTAATATTCCAGACGCTGTACTGGACACCACACACATATTGTCTTAAATCTGCAAAAAACTCTACAAGGCAGAAGTTGCTCGTGTGGCACAAAAGCAATGGAGTCACCTGGGAGTCCCTGTCTCTCTAAGTCAGCTCCCGGGCTCAGTGGATGTTCACATCCAGACATCACAGGGTCTCCTTGGTGTCAGAGCGTAGACATGATTCTGAGCCCCTAGGTGAGTATTTAGTGGCAGATAAGCCCTCAGCAAAAACCTCTGACTGAATATGAGTGTGTGAATGATAAAGTCATTCAAGTAACCTTATTATCAGGTGTGTAGTCCACCTAGGCATTTCCACATGTTAATACGTATTTTAAATGTTATCGCATTTTTGACGGTGCATTTTTTTGACACATCAAGGGCCTTGGAGCATCGCTCCTGAATGCACCGGCTCCGGCCTCTGTGATGAGATGTATACACTTGCACAGTTCGCCGTTGTGTTCACCCAGCAGGTGCAGTTGGAGAACTTGGCCGACCCTGGTTTGCTCCTCAGGGCCAAGCATGGCCTCTAGCCTCGTGTGCTGCCATAGTTGGCTTTGAGAAAGCGAAGGAGTGAGAAAGAGAGATCGTAAGAATGAGACAGACAGACAGACTTTGCTTGTCATACAAAGCAAGCAAATGGCAAAATCAACGAAAACTAAAAATATACTGTTTGATTTTCAGCATTGAAAGAACATGTAATGAATTATTTCTATGTTGGTATACACTTATGTACTTACCTAAATAAAGGGGTGTATGTGTGTGTGTAAATGTGTGTAGGTAGTAGATATCTATGCACGTGCATGTGTGTGGAAGTATGTAGATTGAATGTATATGTGTGCATGTGTGTAGATGTGTAAGTGTGTGCCTGCATGTGTGTGCGTGTCCACCTCCGGCTGACGCTGTTAGTTGTCCACTGTGGAATATGCCATTGATGCCCCCCAGCTGCTGGGAGGATTGCTGCCTAGTCCCTGAGCTGTACCCTCCCTGGACAACTGCCCTTGGCTGGTGGGAAATGCCTCTCCTGGAGCTGCCCTCTGCTGTCCCTGCACCACAGGGTCTTCCTGTTTGCAAAGACTGCCTGATCCTGGGGCACAAGGGCCTGGCTTCCTGTCTCAGGCAGGACAACTCTCAGATGTCGTTTGTACTTCAGAGTAACCCATGGATTCCAGTTTTCTATGTGGCATAACAGCCACGCTCAACTAAGTGGCTTAAACACAAACATTTTATTATATGTCATGATCTGTGGGTAAGGGGTTTGGGCAGGGCTCAGCTGGGCAACTCTTCTGTTCCACGCGGTGCTGACTGTAGTTTCAGTATTGTTTAGCTGGCAGCTGGACTGGTCCTGAGTGTCCCAGACAGCTTCACATGCCTGCTGCCTTGGTGGGGACAGTTGGAAAGGCGGGCCTGGCTGCGCAGCCCCCACTCCCTGGTATCTGAGGTGTCTCCTTGTGGTCTGTCCGGCAGGGTAATTGGGCTTCTTATGTGACAGCTGAGGCCTCTGAGAGCAAGCTCTCCCAGGGACGGGGACTGGGAGCTGGCAGTGTCTTGAGACCTGACCTGGAAACCAGTGCAACATCACTCCACCATAGTGTCTTGTCAGAGCAGTTGGAGTCACGCCCAGGTCCGAGGGAAGGGCCACAGGCTCACCTCTGGATGGCAGGGGTGTCAGAGAACATGGTCCTCAGAATGAGGCTGAGGCTGGACTTCTGATGGAATCACATGTTGCTGGCCGCATCCTGATTCCTTCACTTCTTCACGGATTCTGCAGTAACTACTCACAGACAAGTGGTAGGTCTATACCTGGGAACTGAACCCAGGCCACTGAAGCAGAGCATGCTGAACTTTAACCCCCAAGCTGTCAGGGCTGGCCCAAGAATCTCCATCTTTGGCTCTGCTTCTAGAGAACCTGAGCAAGTGTCAACCTAACACCCATCCCTTGTCCTCCTGGTGATCAGAACCACAATTTTACTGAAGTTTATTGATGTAACCCCAGGCAACAGTTACCCTGTTTCTAGCTCTCCCAGCTTCCTTTGCAGCTGGGGGGTCATGTGACCCAGGTCTGGCCAATGAGAGCCCAAGGAATTCTGCTGTGGGGCTTCTCAGAGATCTTTGCTTTCTTGATAAAAAGGGACAGAGGTGTTTGACACTGCCCTTCCTTTGCCCTCTCTCTTTTTTTTTTTTTGCTTTGAGTATGGTTATAATGGTCGGAGCTGCAGCAACTATTTTGCAAATATGAAGAAAAGAGAATATGAGGGCTATCAGCTTGCACGTTGTTAAGCCACTGAACGAATGGCACATGTATTTATCTCTGACTTGTCACAGGAACCCTGTTTTTGTTCAGGGCATTGTGTCATGTTTTCTGTCACTTGTCATGGCAATCTGAACTGATTATTGATGGAATATAAACCAACCAAACTAATAAATAAGGCACTGGGCAGGCTACTTTTTTGTAGTTAAAACTGTTACCCACTGAAGACGGGTATCTTTGCAAGATGACATTGAAGACACAATTTGAATAACTGGCTTCATTTTGGGGACATTTCCCCTTGAGTTTATGTTTGAAGTTAGTATAAACGCTAAAAAGGAAACCATCTGATCTACTTTCCTTTGCCAATTGTGGATTTTTTTCTGTGTTTAAACTACAATTAGTGATTGTCATTTCTATAGATGTATCAGAACCTAGATGTCACTTTCAAAACATGGAAGAACGAATGAAATTTAGCTTGAAACTGATTCATTGTTCTCCATTCAAGTCTGTTCTCCACCACTCTGTCTGGATGAATTTTAATACGGCCCAAGGTCAGTGTCTAAATCACTCACGTTCAGCCTCATCACCGCTCCAGCTGTTTTCTTTCAATATGCAAGCTGCTGAGGAAGATGTTTCCTTCTGTGGGAATAACTTGCACCAGCGTAGAAATGAACTTGGGCTTCTCTCTATCCTCCCGAGGGAGGCGGAGGGCCGGGGCCTGGTCACACAGCTGCTAACTCTATGCCCCTGCCATTGGTTGTCTTCCCACCCGGTCTGGTTAATAAAGCCCTCTTAACATTGAGCAGACACCCTGGGGTCACCAGACATCACAGGACGGCATTGTCTTAGCTTGGGTTCCCTGCGTGAAGTGGATGCTGAGATGAGAGTTTTCCGGAGGAGAGTTTATTCAATGAAAATGATGCTAGGGAGAAGGAGTGAACACCGGGAGCGCACAGGTAAAGAGAGACAATGCAGGCTTGCAGTTTGAACAGGTTGCCTCCTTGGACAGCTGGGGCTCGCTCTCTCTGGGCTTCCTTTGGGAAGTCATGTGGAAGGTGTCTTAGAATCGTCCACATGAGGCATAGGGGGCTGCTCGCCACCAGCTCCACGACCCAAATCCTCCAGGATGCCCCCTGGGGTGCAGCCTGCACTGTCAGGCAACGCATGTCTGAGAGCCAGGCAGGTTCCACAGGTGTACCTGCTGTGGCATCAGGGAAGCCCCGGGCACAGGGAGCAGGAGATGCAGGGTTTGAGGGAAGTGGGCTCTACCAAGGCAGCCCTTTGAAAGGGGACCAGGCAGCAATGGCTGGAGGAAAGGCGAGCTGAGAGGATACGAGCTGGGACACAGAAAATGCTCGAGAAAGCATCTAACGGGAGAGGTAGAAAAAAGCTTCATGGTGGAAACAAGGACAGACAGAGCATGTGTAAACTCATGGAGAAGTGAGCAAGTGACAGCACAGCTGGAACACCTCATGGCACATCTGGAAACTGGGAAAGACCATCAGGAGTTAGACAAACAAGACAAAGAGAGGGAAAAGAGGTGGGGAACAAAGAGTTCTGAAATCCATCAGAACCGAGAGATGAAACTAAACGATTCCCAAGAGAGGAAGGAAGAAAAGAAAGTTTACCGCGAAGGAACAGGAGTCAGCACGGCCTAGCAAGTGTCAGCAGCTATGGATGGCAGAAAATAATGGAGCGATGTCTTCAAAATTCCAAGAGAAAGTGATTTCCAACCAATAATTCCATTTCTAGCCAAACTGTCAACAAACATAGTATACAACATGTAGGTCTTAAAAATTATCTGCCAAGTGTCCTTCCATAGAAAGCTGCTAGAGCATGTGCTCCACCAAAACATGGGACTAAAACAAGAAACAGGAAGACAGAGGGGTACAACTTGAGAGAGGTGAGGGGGTTCCCAGGATGAGAAAGTGACCCCAAGATGACAGCTGTGCTCCAACCCCAGAGAGCAATCAGTCCTGAATGGAACAGATCAGAAAGACCCTGGAGAGACGTCATCAAGAAAATGGAATTGGTGGCAAACTTATTATTACCTTTGCATGATTTACACCAGGTGCCCACAAATTTTTTTTCTTAAAGGATCAGATAGTAAATATTTTGAGCCTTGCTATTATGGGGCGCCCAACTATGCCACTATATGGCAAAAGCAGCCGTGGACTAAACATAAACAAATGGGTGTGGCTGAATTCAAGTACAACTTTATTTACAAAAGTAAGAAATAGGTCAGATTTGACCCACAGGCCATAGTTTGCTGAGCCCTATTTTGGAGAACTGGGGTGGAGTCAGGGTATGAATTAGTGATGACAATTCAGAAGATGTTTTAACTTCATGAAAAACAAATTTTTTTAATGTACCCCCAAAAAGCAAAAGAATTGTGTATATTACATGGTTCACCTAGGAATGATCTTTATATAAGCACATTATTGGAAACCTTGAAAGCTTGTATACCCCAATTTATGATATAACCATATATGGAGCATGGGAGGATGGAAATTACATATGTGAAGGGGTGGGTGTGGGCGAGGGAACCCTGTCTGCTGTGGTGGGAAGCCGATGGGCGATGCCTGGAATGGAGAATCCAGAAGAGCAATAAAACCATGTGGTTTAGATCCACGCCAGGACACCTCAGTAACAAGTGGCTAAGGTTGGGAAGGTGGGCTCTGGGAAGAGGACTTTGGGGAGGGTGTGGGGGCCAGGAGAGGATGTCCAGTCTGCCTGAGCCCGCCTCCGGGGCCCCACAGGCACCTTCCTCAGAACAGCCCTCCTGGGGGCAGAAGACACAGCCAGTAGGTGCAGTCTTATAGCAGAGGGCTAGCCCAGCGGGCAGACAGAGCTTGGATATGTGGGCAGGGTGTCTCCTGCGTGTGCGCGGGGCAGCTCGCAGAGCGGTTGAGGGGGAGGTGGTCCTGGACTGGGGCGGGTGAGGGGATGGTTCTTCTGGCAATGCCACATGCCGTCATGGAACTCCTAGGATTGTAACAATTGTGGGACATTTGAAGGTGTTTTTGTCAAGGCTGGAGGACACAGATATTTTATTTACTAGTTTGTTTCATTGATTTATAACCTTTATTTAAGCCCGAGGTAGGCAAGCTCTTGTCCCATGCCCTGCAATGACAGGGCACTCCTGGCCGCTTTGCCCAGTACACGGAGCAGGCTATCAGGTGGGGAGAAGGAGTCGACTGGAACAGAATCTGGAGGACTGATTCAAGCCCTGTGCAGGGCCTCACCTGCGCTGCCCGCTTCAGGGCAAAGGTCCAGCCCAGGGAGCTGTTGATGCCTCTTTCTGTCTCGGTCTTGTCTGAGGTTGCTCCGAGAGGTCACTGCTGACTCAGGGACAACAGAGCAGAGACCTGGAGGAGGGTAGGGTGCGTCTGGGGGGTGGAGTTGACTGGGGTGGAGTTCTGGACCAACGCAGGCACAATTTGGGGTTGCTGCAGGTGTGTCTGTGGGCGTCACGAAGCGGAGGCCAGCAGCGTGGAAGGGTGCGGATGCACACGGGGCTGGGTGAGCTCCGGTCCTCCGTGTAAAACAGCACCAGCTCCGCTTCAGTGGTGTCTGCAGGTCGGGCCTGGCCGTGCATCTCCTTCATTCTGGACCAAAACCCCATGCGGTATTTTGTCTCACTTCACCTAGAAGAAAATTCAGGTCCAGAGGAGAGCTCTGGAGGCTGTGGGAGCTGCTCTGGGTGACCCCATGGTGAGTCCCAGGGCCTCCAGGGGGTCTCCGAGCCTCAGGGCCTCACTGGGTGTCGTTGGACAGAGCAATTCCTACGTGAGTGCTGCACCTCTGGGCAGGAGCTACGAATCACACTGCACCCTTTGGAGGAAGGCTGAAAAAAGGAAAAAGAATGAGCTTCTGCTTGTGCTTCATGTCTTTGATTTGGGTTTCAGTAACCTCCTTGGTAGTCAGGGCATCCTGACTTGGGTAGTAGCTTGGGGAATCTTTATAGTACAGCTTTGCTCAGAACCTCGAAGAACTCATTTACATATTCTGGATCCATTATTATGGGAGATCTGGGATAAATTGATGCCCAGTATTACTGAGGGCAATCAAACTACAGAAATATCACATATCTTACCCAGATTTAAACAGCCAACCAGGGAGCAAATGAGCTGGGTATCCAGAAGGTGGACAGTTGAACTCTACTGTGTGCCTGGGCGCGTGCCAGCTGCCCCTTGAAAGACCCACAGGCTACGTCTCTGTCCTCAGTGAGCAACTCTTGGCTGGAATGTGTCAACCCACAACCTCCTGCCAAAGCAGAATTATTGAGGACAGAGCAGTAGCCTGGGAGGAGAGCCCTACTCAAGTATTCAAAAGTCCCAGGGTGGAGATGGAACCAGTGCCCAGAGCCAAGCAGATGCACTTGTTCCGCTTGGCAGATTCGCTTTTCTAATCTCTCACACAGGACAAGCAGCCCCCGCCGTGAGGATGCTGAGAGATTTGCAGGTACTTCAGGCAAAGTGCCTCTCACTGTGCGGGTCTGCGCCCTGCAGGCTTCACACTGCCCTTCATGCTGGAATACGGACAGGCCCTCTTGGTGTGGACAGCACCCACGTGAGCCCAAGAACTTAGCGAAGAAGAGCACCTAAGAACCACAGCTCAGGGGGACCAGCGCCGTCCAAGCTGCTGCGAGGGACATTTCTGTATCTGTGCTGTCCAAGACAGCAGCCACAGCTACACTGAGCACTTTGGATTTGGGACAGCGGGACGGAGCAGCTGACTGTAATTTAATTTAATTCACATTTTAATTTAGCCCCACACGGGTAATGGCTGTCTTCCTGGGCAGTGCTGGTCTAGACCACAGAGCGTAAATGAAGGGATGCTTGTTCAGGCTCAGTTTCATCTTCCTGGGACATGTTCTCTGCATCCCAGATGCCATGCCAGTCCCTCACCCAGGCTGTCCTCTGAAAACCCGGTGCCACGCCGAGTTCCCCGGATCAGAGGCTAGAGCCGCCTTGTGCAGCACGCCCCCGCGCCGCCGTGTCCCAGCTTGTGCCGTGCGCGGAGGAGGGAGGTGTGGAGGTTCCTGAAAGTGTGGAGTGCGGGGAGCACTGGTTACTCTGAGGCGCTGTCATCACAGAAGCCTGCTGTTGCGCCTTCCCCATCGCGTCTGGTGGCTTTTCGCATCCTTGGCCGGGGCCTGTCTCCAGTCAGGGAAGTGAACACCGGCTCGGGGGTGAGGACTGCCAAGACACACGGCAGTAGGTGCAGGGCTGGGGGGCCCCAGCTCCCGGTCCCCAGGGACCCTCAGCTGCTTCATAGGGAGGGGACGCCATGTCTCCAAGTCCCCGCCGCACTCTCCCACTTCTCGTGCTGTCCAACGCAAGCCGTTCTCTCTCCGGGCAGTTAGCCGGCAGCCGACTCATTAAAAGTTTTTTTTAATTCTTTGAATGAATTTCTTCTAATTCCCTAAGATCAAAAAAATATTATATCGTTTATTTTTAAAAGGTGTTGAAAATGAGCATGTAGCTCTTCATGTTTTAAATGATTAAAGAAATTAGGTTACAAAAGCACTAATTAGGAAAGCAGTCCTAATCACGTGGTTGTTCAGAATCTCTTTCCAAGGGACTGGGTTGAAAGGCTGGCATTTTTCAGCTGCATTTCACTAAACTCCCAAACCCGCTCAACAGCTCTGCAGGCGCAGTCCTGACACCGGGCTGGTGGGAGAGGAGCCTGCGCTGCACAGTCAGGGGTCGTCCTGGGTTCCTGCTGTGTGCACACGGACAGCAGGAACAGGGCAGAGCCCCTGCTGGGACACCTGCTACTGTGCGTCATTTTTACATGAATGAAATGGCCATTTGGGCGACTTGGGATGGCGCCTGCCCTATAGTAATCTCCCCCTTTTCTTGGCTTGGTTTGCTCTTGCGTCCTGCGGGTGTTTATTCGCAAGGCCGCGAGGTTGCCTGCCCTCAGCGCACCAGCCGCGCTGGGCACTGCGCCCAGGTCCTGCGCCCAGGGCGGTCCTTCACCTTCCTTAGGCTGCAGCGCCCGGGACAAACGTGTTCATTTCACCTCTTCTGGTTCCCGCCCTGGCAGCGGTGGGCTGCTTCCAGGACCCTCTTCCTGCTGGCCACTCAATAGGACCTCACTGTGACCACGAGGCCCCCTCCCCCCAGATGAAGGTGGGAGCCTGTGCCCCAGGTTGGGTTTTCTTTTCCTTAAGTTTATACTCAGGAATGTCTTCAGAATTTGGCAGATGTCCACAGGGAAACAGTGTCCACTGTGAAAGGTGTGTTTTTCCAGCAGTGGCAAAATTAGTGCCTGGAAGGAGGGGCTGTGAGGGAGGCAGGGTGGAGAGGGTGGTAGGGGGAGAGGGCTGGAGGATCTTGCCTCCGGAACACAGAAAGCAGCCTGCTCTTGGGCAGTGGGTATCCAGCCTGGCCTGCGGGCTTGCTAACACACTCCGGGAGCTGTGGTGGGGCCTAAGGATTGTCTTTCCGCCACCTTCGCTGGTGTTGCTGCTGCCTGGTCTGGGAGCCACTTGGAGACCCAGCCGTTTAGTTTGATGCTCTCGGGTAACATACTCCACAGCTGGAACTTGTAAAGGTTCCCAACTGATTGCTGGAACGTGAGCCTGCCAGTGCAGAGAATGGGAGCAGCAGAGTGCCAGTCACCACGGCCTGGCCCTCCACGGTGACTTAGCCCTGTCCCCGCATCAGGGTTATCGCATCCTCCTCTTCCTCATCACTCAGTTAGGAACATCGGTCCCTTCTCTCGGCCCCACACTCAGGAAGCAAACTCCTTGAGTCCGACTGCAGCCCTCTGTCCAGAGCCCGGCCCTGAGTCTGTTTCTGTCCTACCCTCTGCCTTGTTTCTGGGTCCAGCATCTCCTCCCTGGACTATTCAGGAGCCACCTGATTCCCACCCTTGGCCAATTTCCCATTTCTTTTTCTCCCCTCCCACCCACACCACCAGGAGAGCTTTCTGAAATGCAGATGGCACCTTTGTTGCTTTAAGAGCTTCCACAGCTCCTTCGGCTCTAGGGACAAGCCTTGGAGTCCTGTGTGTGCCCTGGAGGGGCCTCTCTAAGAGCCTGTACTTGAGACCCCCGCCACATCTCCGTGGCACAGCAGCAGCAGACCCCGCCTGCCTGGGCACAGCCCCTCATTTGGGGCCTTTTTGCTTGGAAGTACTCTTGCTTCTCCCCATAGAAAATGTGCGTTCGCCTGCCAGGGTCTGAGTCAGATGCCCCGGGATGGGGAGGCTCTGATTCAGTGCGCCAGAGAGGGGAGTTGGCTCTGATCTCCCTCCTCCCTGAGGTGGGGCGTTCGCCCTCCAGGCAGTAGCAGATCTAACTGTTCATGGTGAGGGGCTTATCAGCATCCCAAGCTATTAAAATGTGGCATTCACATGTCGTGGGCAGGATGGGGCCTGAGCAGATTCCCAGGTCACAGAGGCCACCAGTCCTGTGGGATGATCCAGGGGCCTGCCTGTGCCGGCTGCCAGTGAAGGGAGGACGTTGCCCCTTGCCCAGCTCCTGGGCATAGCCAGGGTTCTGCTCACTCCATCAGGAACATGAGCTCTCCTGGCCCCATGGGCTCCCTGGTGCCAGACCTGGAGAGGGAGCACTCTCAAAAGGGCTGATCCCACCCCACTCCATCCTCCTTAGGCTGGGTTCAAGTTCACATAGTTTATTTTGGAGGTGAGGGAACAGTGGCAGGGGAGGGGCAGGGAGGCAGGGGGAAGGCGGCCAGTGAGGGTGTGTTGATAAGCCACTTACCGTGATGGCACCTGGGGCTTAATCAGGCAGGGAAATCTGGAAAAGGCAGAGATTCCGCTGTGCCTTGGGGGTCTCCCACTGGAGGATGCAATGGGTTGAATTGTGCTCCCCAAAAATTCTCTGACAAGGAATTGAGTTGAAGTTCTAAACTCCAGTACCTGTGAATGTGACCTTCTTTGGAAATAGGGTCTTTTTGGGTATCATCAAGTTGGACGAGGTCATTAGGGTGGGCCCTGATCCAATATGACTGGTGTCTGTACAGAAAGTGGAGAGAGGCACAGAGACCCAGACACAGAGGGAAGAAGGCCGTGTGAAGATGGGGCAGAGCTGCAGCGATGCTGCCACCAACCATGACACTCGGGGCCACTGGAAGTTGGATGAAGTGAGGAAGGATCCTCCTCTGGAGGGAGCGTGGCCCTGCCAACACCTTGATTTCAGACTTCCAGCCTCAGAACTGTGAAAGAACAACTTTCTGTTGCTTTAAGCCACTCATTTGTGGTACTTTGTTACTGCTGCCCCAGGAAACTGATGCTGAGGGGTGTGTGGGCCGCACTGTTTGTCCGCGTCTCATCTTTATGCTCCTGTAGTTGGGGTTCAATACATATCTTATTGTTTCCTTTTTAGAGGAACAAAACCCTAGAGTTGGCCTGGGGAAGGCAGGGCCCCGCAGTCGATCAGGCCCAGAGCGCCTGGGGTGTGGGTAGGAGGCAGGTGCAGCCCTGCTGGCTCCTTAACAGGTCTCCCCAGAGCAGGCTGGGTCCCACAGGGAAAAGGGGGCTGCTTTTTCTGATGCGTGTGGCTGCAGGTGTCCTGGGCCGTGTGGCTGCCTGGAAAGAACTCCTCTTCCTCATTCAGGCGGGAAGCACCAAGTCCCTCTCTCCTGTCCTCCCTCAGTGAGGACGAGCAGCAGGTAAGCCAGCTCCACATATGCAGCTGCCGGACCTGGAGGGGGAGATGCCACTGCGCAGGGCCAGTTCTCCCTGTCGCGCTGGGGTCTGCGCTGTCCAAGGCGAGCGTGTGGCCTGCCTGGGGTGGGAGAAATTTCCACAAAGAAATCATCTATCTTCATGGCTGTGTTTTTCCTCTCCCATTCAAATCGTAAAGTTCTCTCACATTTCTTTTCGGTCACTCAGGTTCTAAGTCCCACAATAAGATATCTCTCCCTAAAGCAGAGATTCCCTCCCAACTCTGTCCTCTGACCCTCGGAAATCACTCACGATGGCCCTCGCGTTGCTGGGTTAGATGTTCCTGAACTGCATTTAGGGGAATTGGGTTTCTTTCACATTCTCACTCTGTCTCCCATTGTTTTTTCTTATTTCACAGCTCCTTATGTTCTTCTTTCTTTAAATCATAGGTAAACTTTCACGCAAGCATCAGTGTTTACGAAGCCCGCCGGCCTCCATCACAGAAGCAGCACAGAGTGATTGAGAAGTCCCAGGCTGGGGTTCCGCCGCTTGGGGAGCCTGTCCCACTGCAGGCTGGCCACGTGGCCTTCGGAGAATCACCTCCCCATCTACACCCAGCATCTTCCCCTGTGAATGGGGATAAAGATTGTGTTTTGAGGACTGAAGGAGGTCATACGTGTCAGGGACTTGCAGCAGTGTCTGGCATACAGAGGATCCCATCAAGGTCATCTACAAGAGGGACGTAATTAAGCAGAGCCGGCGTAACACACACCTTCTCTCACACGTGCATATGTGCGGGGGTCGACGGGGAGACGAGGGAGGGACAGACCCAGCTACAAAGATCTTTGATCCTTCAGAGCCAGCGCTAATCCAGTGAAACAAGACCTATGTGGATGTTACCTCTGCTCTGCATTTTACTCCATCTCAGTGGAAGTTTATTAAAAAAAAAAAAAATCAACTGAGTAAATTTTAAAGGGCTTATTGGCCTCACTCAGTAGTTCAGGAATCAGGCAGCATGCAGTCCAGCAGACGGAAAGGAGCCCCAAGGAACTGGACAAAATGAGAGATTTTTAAATATTTTTTACTGAGGTCGTAGTAGTTTATAACATTGTGAAAGTTCAGGTGCATGTTATTCTTTGTTTGTCACCGTTTACACATGCCCCTTTACCCCTGTGCCCACTCCCTACCCCTTTTCCTCTGGTGACCAGTAGTCTGATCAAAATGAAAGCCTTTATAGGCAGAAGGGAGCAGGAATGAGGAAGCTATTCCAGGCAAAAAGAGGGTTGGAGATTGCAGGTCCCTCCCCTTTAGGGGATGGCAGAGGTCTCTCAGGCAGGTCACCTGCCTAACGCTGATCAGGCAGTTCCTGATTGACTGGTTTAAGATTCCATTCTGGGAGAGCCAGAACTGTGGCTAAGTCTTGGTTTGGTGATGTGAGGCTTAGCGTAAGCGACTCCCTTTTGGGCTTGTTATCTTGTTTTTGACAAGTTCCTAAATGTTACATGGCTACAAGGACAACAGAAGGCCCTTGAAGAAATGCTCCCTCAGGAGAATGGCCTGGACCCCTGGAGTCAGGCGCAGTGGAGAGAGGGCGCCGAGTGAAGCTGAACCGTCGGGATCCTGGGCTTTGATGTCAGGCAATCATGGGTTTTATTGCTTTTGGCAACCTATTAACTCTGGTACCTCAAACAAAAGGCTTCATTTTTCTCTCCCTTAGTTTTCTCAGCTTTAAAATGGGGTTAATCGTGGGTCCTGCCTCACAAAGAAGAGTGAGAACTTTCGAGCAAACAACATCGTATCGTTCGCTCCTGGACCTCAGCATCAGGACAGGTGCACCGGGGCCTGTGTGCCCACAAAACCTCACTCCCCCTGCCTCTGTCACCTGATTCCACAGAAAAGACTGCACCTGCTCCCGTCGCCCCCTGCCTCCCCCCAGCTCCCCCCTACTTTTGCCTTGGCTCCCACCTTACCTGTGAGTCCACAAGGGCAGGGCCTGTCCTGGGACCTGGCAGGCCCTGGAGAAGGTCTTTGCGCACAGCCATCAGGCCACACTCCGGAGCCCGGCGCCCCTCTCTCCCTGCTCCCGGCGGACACTGCTGGGGGCTGTGGTCAGGGAGGGGGCTTCCCTCCCAGCTGCGCACATCTGCTGGTCCCAGCATTTCTCCTGCAAGCGGGTTAACAGATCTTCCCCGGCAGGTTATTCTGACGGCACAGAGGTACACCGCCCCTGCTTGAAATCTCGTGTTCACTCATCTTTGCTCAGGGCCCTGAGGCGTAGATCTGAGCCAGATGCTGCTTGCTTACTGCTACAGACTGGGCGTTTGGGAGGTGATTCGGTCACGAGGGTGCAGCCCTCATGAATGGCATTTGTACCCACAGGAAAAAGGCCTCAGAGAGCTCCCTCAGCCCTTCCACCAAGTGAGGAGGCAGCAAAGCTATGAACGAGGAAGAGGGCTCTGACCAGACCTGGAGCCTGGCGCCCAGCCCCAGCATTGTGAGAGGCGACTCTGCCGCCATAAGCACCCAACCGGCGGTGGTTTATTTCAGCAGCCAGAGCCTGACACTCGGCCCCATCCTCACCAGGACAGTGGAAGTGAAGGTGGCCTTCTGGAACGTGTTTCTGAACATGGGCACAAGAACACGTTCTTGGAGAAGAGCGGGGGACCCGGAGCGGGTCATGGAGAACACACCAGAGCCGAAGGTGCCCAGGGCCGACCTTACTGTGCGCTCTGTTTGAGGACAGTTGGCTGATGGGACAGAGGGACACGACCAGGGATGGCCACACTGGTCAGTCCAGAGTGGGCCTCCTGCACTCTCCAGGACAACGTCTTCCTTTTGTCCACAAGAACTACCTTCAAACTACCTTCAAAAGTGAGTTTGGTTGGGGCCGGCCCCATGGCCTAGTGGTTAAGTTCAGCACACTCCACTTCGGCGGCCTGGGTTTGGATCCTGGGTGTGGACCTACACCAGTCAGCAGCGACCATGCTGTGTTGGTGACCCACATACAAAATAGAGGAAGATTGGCACAGATGTTAGCTCAGGGTGAATCTTCCTCAACAAAAAGAAAAACAAAAGAGAGAGAGTTCAGCTACTTTGCAAGTGAAGACTTAGATCAAAGGATACTCAAATAAGAGTGATAATAATACCGTGAAAATAATAATAATACCCACGCTTCTCCTCTGTGCCAGGCATCTCCTCTAACTTCACGCATAGACTAATCATTTGGGTCTCACATTCTCTGTGAGTAGTTACTGCTCTCAAGTTTCCTCCAAGCAGGAAATTCTTCTCCCAGACTCCGCACGGCTCCCTCCCCACTGCACTTGAGGGGCACCTTACCAGAATGCCTGCCTTTTCTATGTCTAAAATGACACCTGCCTCCCACGCAAACCAAGGATTCTCTACCCTCCTCACCCCTGACCAACTGCACTTCAATGTATTTATTTATTATTTCTCCAAGGTGCCACCACCGCAGGAAGTAAACTGCACCTGTGTGGTCACATCCTACCCCTCCACCCACCCCCCACATTTCCTGCTCTTCTGGGGCCATCCTTCTTCATTTCAAGATATGTTAGTCTCTGTTATTTATAATCCGACCTCCTGGCACCATCCGGTTTTCAGAATGGTCTCTCCTGTGATGGTACAGGCTTGAATTAGGGTTTTAAGGAATCTTACTTTTTAAAAAATTTTAAAACCTCTCTCTGAGAATATTTTTATTTGAATGAGTTTATTCTCCAAGCATCCAAGTCAGGCTTCAGATTCCATTAATTTGTCTTCTAAAATAAAAATGATTTTAAAAATAAATCACCAATTAGATTATATGTCTTGTGATGTCATTGTTATTTGTGTTTCTTTCTTTCTTTCTTTCTTTTTTCCTGGATTGTCCCTTTTCCTACTGATGTGTGTAAAGACCTATTTTTCGCAGAGTGGCAGGTCCCTGACAGGTGATGATTAAAAATTCCACTGAGCAACCTGATGAGGCATGAGGGTTGGTACACAGATGTGTTGATCAACACGGAGCTTGCTTCTGTAAGAAGTTGGGGCGAGGGCGGGCAGTGCTGTCCACAGTGAGGTGGGAAGAAGATGGGAGCAGAAGGTTAGGAATGGAAATGATCTTTCTGCAGATGGGGATGTTGACACAGGATTATTGAATTCTGCCTTGCCGAGGGAGGCAGTGACTGTGTCGTTCTGGTCCACAGACTAGATCACAGGATCATGAAGTGATCCCCTGGATTCTTGCAGATTCTCTAGAACTCATCTGACAGGTAGCTGGTCATTCAGCTAATGTTTGAACCCTTCCAGCCATCCTGACCTTCAATGCTTCAAAGCAAGGTCATAGTGGGCCAGTGACACCAAGAACCGTGGTCAGTAATGACTAATAATCAGAGGAGGAGGAAATCTCCCATCCTCAGAAACCAGAGGAAAGGAAACGAGGATGGGTGGACTGTGGATAAGATTTGGGGTTGAGGGTTTGGAAGTTGATAGAGTTAATACTTGGGTGTCTCGACTCATTAGTGAATTCAGAGTCAGGGTTGAACACTGGGAATGGATTGGGCCTGGTTGAGTTGGGGGCTAGAGGCAAAAAATGAATATTTAGAAATAACAGAGGGATCTAATAAAGACAAAGGAGTGCGTGGATAGCTTTAGGGACCACACTGAAGTTGGGGGTGGTTTCATGGCTTTCATCTGCACAGTTGTGAGTTTCCTCCAAAATTGTGGCCCTAACTCAGGGTAATGATTTTCCTGGAGTAGAAGGGAAATGGTACCAAAAAATCAAAAGTGCTTGAGTTTTCCATTTAAATGATCAACCTGGAGTACAGTCTTCTTACGAGGGAGGAAGTCTGGGGTATTTCAGGAGGGAAAACCCAGCATATCAGGTGAGCATAGACCTCAATGAGATCATGAAACAGTATCGAGGAAGTTGGGGAGAAAAGCCAGAAAGAGAGATGATTCTTCAAAGAGCGGCATGTTGGGTTTATGATTTCTGAAGTAGAGCCATGCTGGGTGAGAACGTGTCGTGTTCTCTTCATGTCACTCAGGGGAAATACATTTGAAATATATTCGGCTTCTTTTCTCCAACAAATGACATTCCAAATTGTTTTTTAGGCTGTGTTTGTTTGGGGTTTTTTCCTTCTGAAAACTGTCTTTCTAAGTTGTCTGATATCTATTTGAAAAAGTGCTACCCACCCAAGGGTTAGAAATCGAATGTTTAGAAAACAACATCAACAACAACAGCAGTAGTAAGAGTCTGGATGAAATTATTCCCCTCCCTGAGTGGAATGTGGAAGTGATCACTTCCTAGGAACAAGGGAAAGGTGGAGACAGATAATGTAGCTCAGGTCACCTCCCACCTGGGACAGGAGGAACACCACAAAACAATTTAAAAAACAAGTCAACTGGATTTTCTTGTTCATGTTCATCAGGAACAAAAACAAAAAGCAAAACCCTGAGACCTCAGCCTTCCCCCAGGGCCACTTTCTCATCTGACCCTGGGTGTCGAGGACGTGCTGACAAGTGGTCAGTACTGGCCGCCTCCTACTCCTTCCCTGTACTGACCTGAGCCTGGGGTGACACCCAGATTGCCTCAAAGATTGTCCTGATCTGGCCCCAGAGTCACAGTGGGGTATGGCTGTTGTAGGCCTTGCTCTATCCCTTCACAACAGAGGGTAGACACACAGTATGGGGTGAAACTTCCCCACATCTTGCTTGGTTTGACTCTTTTCCTCCATTGCCCCATTTTCCTTGAGAACTTGCCCAAGGTTTCTGAGCTTATCACTAGATAATCTAAGTTTGCCTGCTTTGGCAATTGATGAAAAATCTGTCCCTCTGGTCACCTCCCGCCAGCCCCTGAAAACCAAGGCTAGACTCCCAGGTGTGCCATTTCTCCTCTGAGAGTAAATGCATTGCATACACAGGCATCATTCCTGGCTGGCAGGAGTCCTTTTCCTGAAAACCTGAATGTGACTAGGCCTTAGTTGTTGAACCCAGCCATCAGCCCCAAAGTATCCAGTCATCCTGACATGAAGCTCAATTTCAGAGCAAAAATGTGAACTGTAGGAGTAACATCAGCATCATGGTGGAGTGAGCTCTTCCCCTGGACTCTCCCTCCTAAGATATAACCAAAAGGACATTCATACACCAACAGAGGACATATACACATCACAAAAGGCATCTGAGAGACCCATGCAGCCATATGCCTGAAGGTGGTGATGGGGCTGGATCCTCCAGAGTAAGTGGAAGCTGATCTGCAGGAGCTCTGTGGAGAGAGACAGGTCGCGGTGGTGGGAAGTGTGCAGGTGGAAACAGCATCCCGTCCTCACCCAGTACTCCAGCCCCAGAATCATCCAGAACATGGTGAGGTGAGCGTGGCAGTGGTGGCGGGGAAGTGCACAGGTGAGGGAGGTGCCCCATCCCTGCCCAGCACTCCGGCCCCAGGATTGCTTGGAGCAAGGTGCAGAGAGCTTGGTGGTGGTGGTGGTGGGGAAAGTGCACAGCCCCAGAATTGTCCAGAGCGCAGTGCAGTGAGTGTGGCAGAGGTGGGGGGGAAAGCATGCAAGTGAGGAAAAGTACCCCGTCCCCACCTGGCACTCCAGCTCCACTATCACCCAGAGCATGGAGCAGTGAGCAAGGGAGTGGCAGCTGGGAAAAGGGAAAGTGCACAGTCCTGCAATTTCCCAGAGCTCCATACAGAGATACAAGCAGGGGGTGGGGGAAGCACTGGGGAAGGAGAGTACCCCTCCCTCTGCCTGGTGCTCCAGATCTGCCATCAATCAGTTGCTCAGACAGAAAAGCAGTCAGTGGCCAGAGCTGGGGAGCCCTGGTTCATGTTGGGCCCAGAATACACAGCGCCTGATCTCCACCCAGTGGTGGTACATGGCAGCTGCGACAAGATAAGAGCTCCATGAGGAGGCAAAAATCCACTCCGTTAAGCAGTATGAAAAAGTATGTTAAATCTCCAGACCAGAAAGGAAGTAACAAGTACCCAGAAACAAACCCCAAAGTCACAGAAATCCATAACCTAAATGACAGAATTCAAAACAGCTACCATAACAAAACTCAATGTTTACAAGAACACGCAGAAAGCAAATTAGCAAATTCAGGAGCTTCTTCACAGAGGAGATTGAAACCATAAAGAAGAACCAATCAGAATTGTGGGAGACGAAAACCACAGTGGATTAAATACAGAAAAATCTGGATTCCCTAAACAACAGAGCTGACAATATGGAGGAGAGAATCAGCCAGTTAGAGGATAGAACTATAAAAATGCTTCAGATGCAAGAGAAGAGAGAATTAAGACTAAAAAGAAATGAAGAAGCTCTCAGAGAAATAGACTCAATCAGGAAATGCAACATAAGGATTATAGGTATTCAAGAGGGGGAAGAGAAGGAGAATGGAATAGAAAGCCTGTTCAAAGAAATAATAGCTGAGAACTTCCCAAACCTGGGGAGGGAGATGGAAATCATGTGAAAGAAGCCTTCAGATCTCCTAACTTTGTCAATGTAAAAAGACCCACTCCAAAGCATATAGTAGTGAAACTGGTAATAGGCACAAAGAAAATATACTAAGGGCAACAAGGCAGAAGAAAATAATTTACAAAGGAACTCCTATCAGGCTTTCAGTGGATTTCTCCGCAGAAACCTTACAGGCTAGGAGACAATGGAATGATATATTCAAAATCCTGAAAGACAAAAACCTTCAGCCAACTATACTCTATCCAGTGAAAATCCCCTTCAGATATGACAGAGAAATAAAAACTTTCCAAGATAAATAAAAGTTAAGGGAGTTCATTGCCACAAGATCCTCCCCCTACAAGAGATCCTCAAGAAGGCCCTTATACCTGAAAAAAAAAAAAAAAATAGGAAAGGGGCTACAAAGCCCTAAGCAAAGAGATGAATAGGCAGGCAGTAATCAGAAAATGGCAGCTCTCTATCAGATCAGCTTAGTAAACACTCAACTTTAACATCAAGGATAAAGAAAAGGTAAACATCAAAACAAAAATGATCTCATCATTTTAATCACAAACTCACAACACAAGATGGAAAAAGATATGACAAAGATAACTTAGAAGAAGAAGAGGAAAGAGGTGGAATCAGTATAGGATAAGGAAATGAGAGGCAGTCAGAAAACAGACTATCTCAACTATGAGACTTTTTTATACGCACCTAAGGGTAACCACTAAACACAGAACTAGAATAGAGACATTTCGGATAAACAAGGAGAAAATGAAGAAAACCAACAGGGAAAAATGCCTAATTAAATTGGTAGTCCGAAATACACGGATGAGAAATAAACGAAGTACACAAAAACTGGGAAACATGTGATAAGATGGCAGTATTAAGCCCTCATATATCAATAATCACTCTAAATGTAAATTGATTGAATTCTCCAATTAAAAGACACAGAGTGGCAGGATGGATGAAAGAACAAGACCCAAGAATCTGCTGCCTCCAGGAAACACAGCTCAGCTCTAGAGACAAACATAGGCTCAGAGTGAAGGAGTGGAAGACAATATTTCAAGGTAATGGCAGACAAAATAAAGCCGGTGCTGCCATACTTATATCAGACAAAGTAGACTTCAAGATAAAACTGGTAAAGAGAGACATAGAGGGTCAGTATATAATGATAAAAGGGACTCTCCACCAATAAGACGTAACACTTATAAACATATATGCACCCAACACAGGAGCACCAAAATACGTAAAGCAACTATTAACAAACCTAAAAGGAGATATCAATGACAACCCAGTAATAGTAATAGTAAGGGACCTCAGCACACACTTACATCAATGGATAGATCATCCAGACAAAAAGTCAATAAGGAGTTAGCGGACTTAAACGAAAAACTAGACCAGATGAACTTAATAGATATATAGAGAGCACTCCATCCAAAAACAGCAGAATATATATTCTTCTCAAGCACACATGGAACATTCTCAAGGATAGACCATATATTGGGAAACAAGGCAAACTTCAAAAAATTTAAGAAGATTGAAATCATATCTACTGTCTTTCCTGACCATAATGTTTTGAAACTTGAAATCAACTGCAAGAAAAAAACTGGAAAAGGAACAAAAATGTGGAGACTAAATGACATGCTACTGAACCACCAATGGGTCATTGGAGAAATAAAAGGAGAAATCAAAAAATATTTGGAGGGGCCGGCCCCATGGCTCAGTGGTTAAGTCCATGCACTCCGCTTCAGGGGCCTGGAGTTTCACCGGTTCAGATCCTGGGTGCAGACATGGCACTGCTCATCAGGCCATGCTGAGGCTGTGTGCCACATAGCACAACCAGAGGCACTCACAAATAGGATATACAACTATGTACTGGGGGGCTTTGGGGAGAAGAAGAAAAAAAAAGAAGATTGGCAACAGATGTTAGCTCAGGTACCAATTAAAAAAAACATATTTGGAGACAATCAAGAATGAAAACACACCACACCAACCCTTATGGGGTGCAGCAAAGGTGGTCCTAAAAGTGAAATTTACAGCAATACGGGCCCACATCAACAAACAGGAAAAGCTCAAATAAATAATCTCAAACTACACCTAACAGAGTTAGAAAAAGAACAAACAAAGCCCCAATTCAGCTGAAAGAGGGAAATAATAAAAATTAGAGCAAAACTAAGTGAAATTGAAACAAAAAAAGACTGTAAAAAGGATCCATGAAACAAGGAGCTGGTTCTTTGAGAGGTCAAACAAAATTGACAAACCCATAGCCAGACTCACTAAGAAAAAAAGAGAGAAGGCTCAAATAAATAAAATTAGAAATGAAAGAAGAGAAATTACAACAGATACCACAGAAATACAAAAGATTATAAGGGAATATTATGAAAAATGATGCTCCAACAAACTGGACAATTGAGAAGAAATGGATAAATTCCTAGACTCTTACAACCTCCCAAAACTGAATCAAGAAAAAATAGAGAATCTGAATAGATCAATCACAAGTAAAGAGATTGAAACAGTATTCAAAAACGTCTGCAAAAATAAACGTCCAGGACCAGATGGCTTCTCTGGAGAATTGTACCAAACATTCAAAGACAATTTATTACCTATTCTTATCAAACTATTCCAAAAAATTGAGGAAGTCGGAAATATTGCTAACACATTCTACAAAGCTAACATCACCCTGACCCCAAAGCCACAGAAGGACAATACAAAGATGGAAAATTACAGGCCAATATCACCTATGAACATAGACACAAAAATCCTCAACAAAGTATTGGCAAACCCAATACAGCAATAAATTAAAAAGATCATACACCATGATCAAGTGGCATTCATATCAGGGACACAGGAATGGTTCAACATCTGCAAATCAATCAACATGATACACCATATTAACAAAAGGAGGAACAAAAACCACATGATTGTCTCCATAGATGCAGAGAAAGCATTTGACAAGATACACCATCCATTTGTGATAAAAACTCTCAGTAAAATGGGTATAGAAGGAAAACACCTCAACATGATAAAGGCCGTATATGACAAACCCACTGCCAACATCATATGCAATGGGGAAAAACTGAAAGCCATCCTTCTGAGAACAGGAACAAGACAAGGTGCCCACTCTACCACTCTTATTCAACATAGTACTAGAGGTTTTGGCCAGAGCAATTAGGCAGGAAAAAGAAATAAAAGGCATCCAATTAGGCAATGAAGAAGTGAAACTCTCGCTGATTGCACATGACATGATTCTATAGATAGAAAACCCTAAAGAATCCATTGGAAAACTATTAGAAATCATCAACAACTACAGCAAAGTTGCAGGATACAAAGTCAACTTAAAAAAAGCAGTGGCATTTCCATACTCTAATAACGAACTTACAGAATGAGAACTCAAGAATACAACCTCATTTACAATTGCAACAAAAAGAATAAAATATCTAGGAATAAATTTAACCAAGGAGATGAAAGGCCTATACAATGAAAACTATAAGACATTACTGAAAGAAATTGAGAATGACATAAAGAAATGGAAAGATATTCCATGTACACGGATTGGAAAAATAAACATAGTTAAAATGTCCATTCTACCTAAAGCAATCTACAGATTCAATGTAATCTCAATCAGAATCCCAATGACATTCTTCACAGAAATGGAACAAAGAATCTTAATATTCATATGGGGCAACAAAAGACCCCGAATAGCCAAAGCAATCCTGAGAAAGAAGAACAAAGCTGATGGTATTGCAATCTCTGACTTCAAAACATATTGCAAAGCTATAGTAATCAAAACAGCATGGTACTGGGACAAAAACAGACACACAAATCAATGGAACAGAATTGAAAGCCCAGAAATAAAACCAAAAAGCGACGGACAGCTAATCTTTGATAAAGGAGCCAAGAACATACAATGGAGAAAGGAAAGCCTCTTCAATAAATGGTGCTGGGAAAACTGGACAGCCACATGCAAAAGAATGAAAGTAGACCATTATCTTTCTCCATAAATAAAAATAGACTCAAAATGGACCAAAGACTTGAAGGTAAGACCTGAAACCATAAAACTCCTGGAAGAGAATATAGGCAGTACACTCTTTGACATCAGCCTTAAAAAGATCTTTACAAATAGGATGTCCACTCAGACAAGGGAAACAAAAGAAAAAATAAACAAGCGGGACTTCATCAGACTAAAGAGCTTCTGGAAGGCAAAGGAAACCAAGATCAAAACAAAAAAACAACCCACCAACTGGGAGAAAATAGCTGCAAATCATATATCCGACAAGGGGTTAATCTCCATAATATATAAAGAACTAACACAACTGAACTACAAAAACACAAACAACTCAATCAAAAAGTGGGCAGAGGATATGAACAGATATTTTTCCAAAGAAAATATATAGATGGCCAATAGGCACATGAAAAGATGCTCAACCTCACTAATCATCAGGGAAATGCAAATCAAAATTACACTTAGATCTCATCTTACACCCGTTAGAATGTCTATAATCACCAAGACAAAAAATAATAAATGTTGGAGAGGTTGTGAATAAAAGAGAACCCTCACACACCGCTGGTGGGAATGCAAACTGGTGCAGCCACTTTGGAAAACAGTATGGAGATTTCTCAAAAATTAAAAATAGAATTACCATATGACTCAGCTATCTCACTACTGGGTTTTTATCCAAAGAACTTGAAATCAACAATACAAAGAGACTTATGCACCCCTGTGTTCATTGCAGCATTATTCACAACATCCAAGACCTGGAAGCAACCCCAGTGCCCATAGACCGTTGATTGGATAAAGAAGATGTGGTGTATATATACAATGGAATACTACTCAGCCATAAAAAAGACATGATTTTCCCATTGGCAGCCACATGGATGGACCTTGAGGGCATCATCTTAAGTGAAATATGCCAGACAGAGAAAGACAAACATCGTATGATTTCACTGACATGTGGAAGATAAACAAACTTACGGACAAAGAGAACGATTTAATGGTTACCAGGGAGAAGGGGGGAGGGTGGGTGCAAGGGGTGTAGGGGCACATTCATATGATATTTGACAAATATTAATGTACAACTGAAATTTCACAACGTTATAAACTATTTAGACTACAACAAAAAATTTTAAAAAAAGAAAAAACTAAAACGAAAAGTAACAGAATAATAGACACAAAATTCAGAACAGTCCTTACCTAGTGGGAGGAAAGAGCTATAGATGGATATGCTTGGGAAGGCTCTCATGGAAGACTTCAGTGACGTTAGTAGTTGTAGGTGGGGGTGCATAAGGACTTTTACTTTTCACTCTACACCCTCATATAATGTTTACATTTTTTACTCATGGGCATATTTTAAAAACAGTTTTATTCGGGTACAATTGACATGAAATAAATGGTTTAAAGACTACACTTGGACAAGTTTTAACACATATATACACCCGTGAAACCATCAACACAATCAAGATAATGAACATATTCATCATCCTCCAAAATTTCCTTTGTGTCCCTTTGCCATCCCTGCCTGCTGCCCTTGTCATCCCTCCCACCCCGCTCCGACCCCCAGGCAACCACTGATCCACTATTATGTATTACTTTGACATTTCCCAGACTTTTTGCATCCTTTCTTCTTTCCTTATCTGGTTATTTAAAGCTATCTATTTCCTTTGAAACATTTATCTCCCACTAGTTTTAATATGTACTAGTTTCAGTTCCACGGATTTTTTTAAATTCAATTTTTTTTGACTTCTGAGTTATTTAGAAATATTCTTTTTCGTCTACAAATGTGGAAGAGGGTAGGTTTTTTTTTGTTATTGGTCTCTAGTTTAATTGTATTGTGATTACAGAGGCAGAATAAAAAAGTGGTTAGGAATATGAATGTTAAGTCTGAACTCCCTCAAACCCTAGGTCCACTATTTGCAAGCTGTGTAATCTCGGGCTTAGATTACTTAACCTCTCTGCCTCAGTTTCTTCATCTATAGAATGGATGATAATAACAGCTGCTATGTCATAGGGTTGTTAAGAGGATTAAATGAGGTAATAATCATAAAATGCTTAGAACAATGTTGGGGCATAATCAGCAGTATATAAGTGATAATAATAATAAAAATAGTGAAATATTCAGAAAAAAATCTGAACTGTATATATTTCTGTGAAGCTTCTGGAAAATGGAAGTTCATCCCCCTTTTCATTTGTTGGTGATGATCTGGGGAAAGGCTGGCAGGGAACTGTTTTCCCAAAGTCTTACCTGCTCTAGGATTGTAAGAACAATTCCCAAACGTCGATCTAGACCCCTCGTCCTAGCCCTAAAGTCACACTCGTGGTCCTTTGCTGAGGAAACAAGCACAGCTGCTCAAAGTCAGGCGGCTTCTCCTGGTTTCGGTGACTGTGTTGCCTGGATATTCTCCTCAGATCCTGTCAGCATTACTGCTTACTGCACCCACTGCTCAGTGACCAGCTCCACAGAGCCTCCCACTGACCTCACTGCCATGCGGCCTCAGGCTGGGCCACGCGTCCCTCACGTCCAGCCCTGGGGCCCTCCAACACAGCTGTGCGCGATGATGCACACTTGGCCCTCAGCACAGAAGTGCTGGGGAGCCTTCCGGTTAGGGTGGCTGCATGACAGTCCCCCCAAAGCACAGTGGGTTACAATAACCACATTCACTTGGCTGAAGAACCTGCGCTTTGGGCAGGGCTTCTGCTCCCCTCACCTTAGCTGGAGTGCCTTAAGGTTGGGGATCCTCACTTGCAGGTCTGGCAGTTGATGTTGGGCGTTGAATGGGACCTCAGCTGGGGATGTCTTCCAGAACGCTTACCCATGGCCTCTCTGTGCTTATGTTTCCTCACAGCATGGCAGATGAGTTCCAAGGGGTAGAGAGATTGAGAGAAAAAGAGAGAGAGACAAGAGGAAGCCAATTGCCTTTATGAGCTAGCCTCGGAAGTCATGCAGCATCATGTCCACTGCATTCTGTAGGGAAAGGACAAAGGCTTCACTCCTCGATGGGGAGTAACGGAGTTCTGGAAGAGTGAGTGGGCCTAGACATTTTGCTGTGGTCACTTTTTGGAAAATGCCACCTGTTACAGGGGAGTTAAGGCCCCATGAAGTAACCCCTGATCAATGGGAGCAAAAGCAATGGGAAACGACTTCTCCCTTTCTTCTCCTGGAGGGACAATCCAGAGAAAGAGACAGCAATAACTGCCCACTGCACACTGCAGTTTTCCCCATTCCATGCCTGCTTCTTCTGCCCCTCAATCCTGCATTCTAAGATCCCACCTCCCAATGAACTCTTCACACACAAGCCTCTGTCTCAGACATTCCTTTCTGGGGAGCACGAGCTAAGGCAGTTGGTACCAGGAGTGGATCTAGGAAACAGTCTTGGGGGTAGTTTTTGAGGCTAAGTCATCACCCAGATGTCAACAGGACTCCATGCATAGTCACTGGGTTGTGACAACTTGGGCACAGGTGGCATCCATTAGCAGGCCATTGCTTGTGGCTGACTGGCCTGTGGTGCAGGTTCAAGGTGAGCAGTGGGTCCACTGGTTAGGCAGGAAAGCAGCTGGGGGATAGGTGGAAAGGTAACATGCGTGGAGTTGGTTGGTTTTCTGAACCAGCATGGGGAAACTCGGGAAAGATAAACTCAGAAGTCCCAACTGTCAACTCCACACATGTTTGAAGGCCTGAGGCCTCGTCTCCTGCAGTTGCAGGGGACACACCGAAACGTTTCTCCTGTGTTAAAAGTTGGGACCCTTACAGAAGGATGGGGACCTGAAATATAGGATGAGGACTTTTATGTGGATAAGCCTGAAGAAATCATAATCTCCAGATTCCTCCAGTCCTTGTTGCTGGTAGACACAGTCCTCTGGGGTCTGTCAGAAGAGAACTGTGTGGTGGAGAGTGGAGGATGTATTGGCATGGTGTGCTCGCCATGAGTCAGTATTCACCATCCAGTCGAGGACCCTGGATCAGGCCTGGCACTCTGCTGGATCATGTACCAGGATGCCCACTGATATGAAGTGGAGATGCCAGAACTGTCTGGGCACGGAAGTGAGGAAGGCAACGGACCACCCCAGGAGACCCAGAGAGCTCCCCCTCAACCACAGCAACAGGGGAACTCGAGAGCAGGCACTGACACTTTTGGTAGCGGCTGTCCTCAGAAGCTGGGGGCGGGACAGCGAGGAGCTGTGGACTAGCCAAGGCCAGAGGCACAGAGGAAACAATTTATCGCAGTGGGCAGCAGTCCCAAAAAGACAACCCGGGGCTCTGGCCTGCAAAGACCAGGGCTGATGGCTCCTAGGGGATGGCAGGGGTGAGATAACCAGCTATTTGCTCCACTGATCCGTTCACAGAGCCAGAGCTGGGACTGAAGGGAAGCCAGGGCCCTCTGAAGAAGGACCCGCAGAGCCAACATGTTTCTGCATTCCTTCCCCACTGTGCACTGGGAGGAGGAAACACCCTGACTTTTCAAGGACTGAAGTGTCACCTTGCTCCACTGGTTGGAGGGGAGGCTCATGGAAGTCAGGTGATAAGTGGACACCTGGCTGGAGCTCATCTCACATGGGTCCACCAGCCGTGGTCACTTCCCCAGGCCCTGAATGAAGAATGGGGATACATATGCTTAGTGGCTGGTGGAACCTCGCATCCGTCCCCTGTACTGTGGAGTAAAAATGGTGAAAAAAAGGTGAAATTGAAATCCCTAAAATTACCTCCTGTCCCTCACTCTGGTCCAAAATGGTAAATCAGAAGTAAAACCACACTCTAGGAGAAATTAGAAAGATTACATCCCTGTCAAGAAGAGCATGCAGGTCAGAAGATGACGGCACAGCTAACGTCAGTTGGGTGTTCATCAGCTATCAGGCATTAGCCCAATAACTGCGACTTCTCAGCTCTTTTTCTCTTTGTCCATCTGGGCCCAGCCTGGACTTTATAGCTGCTCTCGGGATCCCCGTTTCACAGTGGGGTTGCTGAGCGAGGGCAGGAACGCTTAAGAACTCTGCTGAAGTCACACAGTTAGGAAGTTTCAGTCTGGCTCTGGAGCCCAGAACTGGTACTTGTAGCCCCGATTAAACACAGGGGGCCTGACTTGGCCCTGTCTGGGCCCTGGAACGTTGGCTGATGTGACATGTGCATTTAGGGGTAGCTGAGCCTCTCAGATGTTTGCTTTAGAGGAGGGGGACAGGGACATATTTCTGCCGGGCCACGTTGGCCCCCCACATCCACCCTCTTGTGTGTGGGTCCTGAGAACCATGCAGGCTTCCATGGAAAGCAAGGGTCTGGGGATTTGTCTGCTCAGGGCTCATTCATCCTTAGTGCTTAAAAGTCAGACCGCACCCGCCGCTGTCCTGGAGTTTCGGAAGCCCAGGCCTGCCCTCCTTCTGGAAGGAGTGGACAGTGAGTGGAAGCAGTGCAGGGACAATACCAAGCATGGACCTGAAGCTCTAGCGAGGACTCAGTCTACCTCTGTGTAAATCGTATTTCCTGCTCAGAGGGGCGACAGAGCCTCCCACTCGGAGACACAAAGGAGGCACCCAGCTTCGCTCACTTGTGCTTCCCAGCCACGCTTGATTTAGCTCGGAATTCTCTGGGAAGGGACTAGGCTGGCCGGAAGAGTGTGGTTAAAGGAAAAGTGTCTCATTGAACTGCCGTGAGGTCGGGAGAGAGCGCGTCCCAGGGCGGGCCTCGCCTGGTCCTGTCCCAGGCAGATGTTCTCCCGGGAGCCTGAACTCTGCTCCCTGGAGTTTCAGGTCTGGTTCCCTGAGGAGCAGATGTGATGCAGGACGTGCAGGGGGGCCTGGTTCTCAGGAACAATCCTGAGGGTTGGGTGTCCAGTCCCACAGTTGGACAGAGGGAGACACTGACCTGAAATACAGCTGGGAGTGACCCTCGGCTGACCTCACGGGGAGCTTGGAGCTGGGATGGACCTTCAGAGCTGGGGTCTGTGGGGGCAAGTCTTCATATGTCTGCATTAGTGAGTGAGGCATTGGATGCAGGACACCCTCAAAGTGGGCCATGACCTTGACCGAGGCAGTTCCCTCATCAAGGGCAAGTTTCCAGATGGCCTAGTCTGTGAGCCATCAGCGGCCAATGCTCTAGCTACCGAGCCACTGTCTTGAATGGAGCCTGGGTGACACCCAGCATGCAGGACTCCTGCCAGTCCCAGGAAGCCCTCTGGGGAGATGGAAACAGGCAGACTTTGGCTCCAACCCAGACCCAAGGCAACTTGATCTCTCTGATGACCTTGAACTCACCTTTGGGCTTCTAGAATGTACCAAAAGCATGATGCACAATTGAGACTGTGGTTCATTTCAATACTCAAGAAATGTTTTGCCACGTTCTGCAGTAGGCAGAGCATGTGTAACTCGGAAAGACCTGTGTACTTTGCTGCAAATGTGGCTGCGGGGGGTGTGTTCCCAGTTCCTCCTTGTCAGATCTTTCTGGGATCACACACGGGCACACACCCCCTCATACACACATTCTTTCCCTCTCTTTCTACTTTAACTTTTATGCACTCTGTCAAAAACTGGCAAAAGACACATGGGGTCTGTGGGATGCTGTGGTTCACAGGGGCAGATCTGTACCCCCCTCCCAGATCGCACGGTCCTGAGAGGGCAGGAAGGGCACCCACGTCCATACATGTGCTTCCTGGGAGTGCCTCCCCCAAAGCGGCTATTCCACACATCCCAATGCAGGGTCTGCTTCTGCAGGTCCAGATCAAGACGGGTGTGCTCGGGACAAACTGATGCATCCGTTATGGCCTTACTGTTGAGGTGTCTAACACGTAGGAAGCAGATAAGGTGGCACAAACTTATTTCTATTGTAAAACAAAAACATCATTAAAAATAACAGAGTCTGAAAGAAAGAAGAAATTGCTGCAATTATAGTTACGTAGGATTCCTTGAAACCAGAAAAGAAAACACTGTGAGTTGTGTGAGTGTGTCATACTGACGTATAACAAGGGCTCACTGTGTACAGCAGAGTTCTCAAAACGATTTCACACCTTTTAACTAATTGGGTCTCACAAAAGCTAGGATAAACAAAGGGACGTTATTAAGCCAATTTCACAGATGAAGAAATGGTGGGCCAACTGGATCTGTACACCACAGCTCATCATCCCAGCCCATCCCCACATGGGGTCTGGATCAAAGCCATCTCTTCTGGGAGACTTCTCTCCCTCCCCCAGAGAAGCACCTTCTCCAAACCTCCGCAGCTTTGCCCCCATACTGCTATTCAGGCATTTTCTCTTTTCATTTTGAACACGTGTAATTCAAGAATCCCTTGGCGGGATATTCTCGCCCGATAGTTGTGGGGCCTTTCCTTCCCCAACCAGCAGCTGGCTCTACTTTCTCCGGTGCATTTGCACCAGATTTGCAGGTGAGAGGGCTTATTTCCCATTGGCCCCTGTGTTGCCGGCGCCCAGCCTGCTTCCCCATCACGTGGCCTCCCGGCCTGCTGGATGTTCTTCATCTTACATCTACCCTTCTTTCTTCACCTTGCCCCACTCTGCAAACATTCCCTTCCTTATTTCATTTCTCAAAGCAGTACCAACACAATGCAGAAATGCGTAACAAGTGTTTGGGGATAAATGACAGTGGTTAGACCACATGCAGAACAGGAAAATAATAACAAGTAAATACTAGCATCACTGTTACTTAAAATTTCTCAGCTCACAACCCACAGAGATCTCCCAGACTTGCCTTTGAGGACCTGGGGAGGCGTTTTCCACAGCTGGGCCTACTCCTTTCTTCAAAACTTCCTTCCACCTCTGAAAACCTTCTCTTTCTCAAGCTGCTGGGAGACAATTCCCAAATTCCTGCCATGTTATTTCTCAAAGTGTGTCATCTCTTTGTGTCTCTCTCCTCTCCCTTCTGTCAGTGCCACGCAGTCTTTCCTGTTCCAGCTTCCAGCATCCTTTGGTGGGGGGGGTTCTCCAGGTGAAACAACAGGCTCTCTCGCTAAGCAGAGCATTGCAATCCTTCTGGACCGTTCCAGTCATAACCAGCTTTCCAGCAGCATGTTGGTCTCTGCAGCACCCACCTGCCAGACCACCAGGGTGCCGTCTGGGCCATGGATGCTCTCTCTCCTTGTTCAGCACTTTCAGTTCACTGTGACTGCTTACCTAGGTTAAGGTTGTGGGCTCTCACCTTGCTTGCCAGGTGTAAGGTGTTCCCATGGCTCAGGTGCTGGCGACCTTCCTTGGAAGATGGGGAGCTCTGGAAGGCAAGAGCACATGGTATTTGCTGGTGGACCTCAGCAGCCCCAGCCAACACTGGGCACCCACAGAAGGTGCTGAGTGAAACTGTCTGCCAACCTCAACCTGAGTAGAGAGCTGGGTCTCCAAAAGCCACATTGCATGTCATTCCACATTATTCCTCTATAGGCCACTGGCTACCAATCTCCACAGTGTTTCTGAAGATTCCGGCAAGAACTTTGACCTTAATTGCTGCAACGATCTTTAGTAACAAAAATTCTGGAGTGGCACTCTTCCCAGCCCCTTCACCCTCAGAGGGGGTGCTCACTGTGTAGCTCCCCAGGAGCCCACTCAAATCTAATAAAAACAGAATCCTGCTCCCCAGACGTGAGGCTTATTTCTCATGCATAGGACAGCTAAGATAAGGTCAAATTGGAAAAATAATAACCAAATTCCTTTGAAAAACATCAAAGCCTCCCAAAGCAAAACGCAAACTTTAAGCCATGCTGTCCGTGTCAGCAGCGCTCTGTCATCAGCATTTGTAATGCAGGGGGCAACAACAGTGCCAGTGCAAGCATCGGGTTCTCCAGGTTCTCTGGAGTGCGCTAATATAAAAATAAAACTCATTTGATCTGGGAGAAAAGAGAGTTGAGATTTTCCTCACGCAGGCATTCTAAACCCTATGCGTCTCCTGACGACGCAAAGCAGCCTGCCAGCGCGAATGCCACTGAGCCCCGGGGGCTGGGAGCCGGGGGCGTGTGGCAGGAGCAGGCCCCCACTGCAGCAGGCCTTGTTTGCAACCCCTGGCACCTTTGCCCTGTTCTCATTTTTAATATGCTGAGATCACACATGTCTTATTCGTGAGCCTCGGTTGTAAAAGTATAGAGAAAATATCTGTCTCTCCTCCACTCTTTATCAGTCCACCCGTCCGTCCACCCATCCAGAATGAGAGTCATGCATTCTGTGGGTTTGTGACAGTCTCGTGTGAAGTAGGGCTGGGAGCACGGACTGGGGAGTCACTTAGCCAAACAATGAAGAGGACTTCCTACCCAAAGCCCACAGATAGGACTGACACATCATTAATCTTATAGGACTTACAGGGTTTTCAAGGTATGGGGAGATGGCAGGTACATTCTTGGGGCTGTTGAGTAACACGTGGTCACCTGCCCAGGTGGAGCTAATGAACAAGCCAGGGTTTTATCCACCCCGGTGGGAAACCCAGGTGTTTTTAGGACTTTATTTCACTTTTTATTTACTTATTCATGCACTTATCCAGTCACTTAACACACACATATGTTAAACCAGGTGCTGCGCTGAGCCCCAGGAAGGCAAGTGAAGGAGACAAGCCGGGCGTTGGTTACCTGTCGCTGCTGTAACCAATTGCCACAAATGTGGTGGCCTAAATGGAGCTCATCTCAAGCTCAGGAGGACGGACGGAAGTCTGACTCAGGGCTTGAGGAGCTCAAATCGAGACGTCCGCAGAGCTGCCTTCTCTTCTGGTGACTCCAGGGGAGGATCATTTCCAGCCCTGTCTGGCTCCCAGAGAATCCTGCATTCCTGGGCTCAGGGCCCCTTCCTCTGTCTTCAAAGCCAACAACATTGTGTCCCGCTGACTGTTCCTCCGTGGGCACACCTCCCGCTGGTACGCTGACTCTTCTCCTACTCTTAAGGGCCCTGTGACCACCCTGGGCCACCTGGATCATCCAGGGTGCTCTCTCCCTCTCAAGGTCTGTCACTTGCCCACACCTACAAGGTTGCTTTTCCCTGTAACATACTCACAGAGTCCAGGCATTAGAACATGGGCATCTTTGAGGGCATGTACCTCCCGGGAGTTTGTAGGTAAATGGAGGTGACACCCAAAACTGTGATGACAGCAGTATCTCAAGATAGGTGTGCCAATAAAGGGGTTTCCAAGGCACTGTAGGGCCCCAGGGGTGGGGCACTCAATCACCCCCGTGGAAGCCAGGAAAATCTCCCCAAAGTAAGTGGCACTTGAGCCAAGTGTTGAAAGACTGGGAGGGCTAAAGCAGGAGCAGGGGCAGGCGCAGGAGTGTGTTTCAAGCAGGAAATTGATGTCTATAGAGTGTGCAACTGCTCAAGAAATTCCAAGTCATTCAGGGGGCCTGGGACACAGAGGCATGTGGGGGTAGTGAGGGATGAGGCTGGAGAGGCAAGCAAGGGACAGGCCGGGCTGGGCCTGCTGTTGCTGTGTCTGTGCATTTGTGGGGTGCCCTGAGAACTACTGAGCGCCACTGCAGCTTTAACGTTGGGACCAACACCATGTGAGTTACAGGCAGTTTAACAGTTCCACCTGGAGGCAAGCAGGTAATTGGGGGACTGCCAGTGTGGAGGCACAGACACCAGCTGGTGGGATGCTGTGGGAATCCAGGCAGAAAATGATGGACCTCTGTAAGGCGCACAGTGAGAAGAGAGAAGGAGGGATGTGTACAGGAAATTGAGGAGGCAGATCTACATGGTTTGGGGACTGAGTCAGTGTTGGAGTGAACAGAAGGAGGAGACTGTGATTCTCTCAGGTTCTAGCTTCAGAAAAAAGAAGATAAATTGTATCTTTCAAAAAGGAAAGTAAGCTGGGTAAAGAAAATAAGTTTACTGTTTGGCATGTAGTGTCTGGGGCAGTTCAAGGATGTCAGTAGGTTGTGCAGTTGGTTCTGGAGCTCGGTAGAGAGCTCCGGGCATGGCCAAAGCTCTAGGAATGTCCACCACCCGAAGGGCTGCTGCCTCTGTGGTGTGGTGAGGCTGCTCCCAGAAGGCAGATGGAGAGAAGTGGTGGGCCAAGGAGGAACCCTGCAGACCAGCACCAGTGAAGGCTCAGGCAGAGGAGAGAGAGCCCACGAGGAGACAGGGCCCTAGGGACACTGGGAAGTCCAACCAAGCACATCTGTGTTGCAGTCCCTGGGATGAGCACGTTCATTGAAGGCCAGAGGGATCCCTGCTGTGGGAACCACAGCAAGGTCAGACGAAAGGAAGGCCGCAGCATGGCATTGGGTTTCCCAGACCGCACATCCTGTGTGCCTTTCTTCCAGACACAGCCCTACAGGAAGGCGGGGTGGTGACTAGTGACTGGAGGCTTATGTGCATGTTTCTGGTGCTTGTGTGTTTCAAGGGAGAGGTTGGAACAGGTTTAGATTCTCAGGTTGAAGATCCCGTAGAGATGGAAAGGGAGGAGATAAGAAAAGAGGTGACACTCAAGTGGACATGGGGTGCGCTGTGATGGGACCTGGCACAACTGGCAGAGGCCTGCGCTCACAGGGCTGTGCAAACCTGCCTCTTTTGTGTTGCTCGTCCCTGCATTCCTTTTCATCACAGGGCCTGGTCTCCGGACGGTGGGACAGCATCAGTAGGATCCAGCATAGCCCAAGTTCTGTGTTTACTCTGGGGGAATTTTGTAATCTTGTTATTTGTGTCTATTGATCTTTGGCCTGAGAGTGTACAGTCTCGCTAGTGCTGAGATCTCTAAGGATCCTGAGAATGTTAAGGATCCTGAAGGACACACCTATTGATTGAACAGTGCCCATCATTAGGTCGCCCCACAGATGCCCATCCACTGTGGGCTGAGACCTCCTTGCAGAAACTTCCCTTCTCTCCTCCTAGTAAACGTCTTTCTTTATGATAGAATATGGGTTGTTATGGGCAGTCAGTTCAGAGGGGGCTGAACTGGGAGGAAAAGGGGACAGATGTCACAAGATGACAGATTTCAGAGGGTAACTTTTTGGGCTGGCCTTGAGCTTTCCTATTACCTGTTCTCATGATGCAGATGGATATCGAAGAACCAAAGAATTTTCCCCATGTCTCTTGCAGCCATTCTGACTTAGGCATTTTCTGTTATTCAACAGCCAGAGAGGCCAAGGTTATGAGGTGCGAGTGGTGCAGGATTTTCAATGTGCCCACACATCTGAGTTCTCCATCTGGGGCAGCTGAAGTTAGGGAAAAGAGAGGAATCTCATCATGTCCCAAAATGGTTCTTTAAGGAACCAGGTGTAGGCGTTCACAGGTGTCCGTGCCATTTTTAAAGGCTGCATTGGAAAAATTCCAGGATTAGGTAAGAAATGGCAACTCTGCAACACTTTAACCATCTTCCATTCCTTTAAGACCTTAAGCCTCACTCGATGTTTCCTTACTTCTTAAACCTTGTAACTCTCTTGGCCTTGGGGAGTAAAAACACAGAGAATGCAAGCTTATTGTACATAGAGGCACTGTTTGTTTAGGGGGAATCCCACCTCAGTTGCACCCAGGCTTTCTTCAAATAGAAATAGGATATTTAAACAGTCTTGCAGAAAAGGGCATCATGATTGTGTGCAGGAGAGCAATAGCTGAAAGCTGGACCACAGGGCTCAGGGAATTGAAAAAACGTGTGAGCATCCAATGGCAAGGCAGACATGCTCTTTATTCACTCTGGCTGACAGACGGTGGGATTGCAGCAACTCCCCTGTGGCCGTTTTTATATGACCACTAGACAAAAGTGGTGCACAGCCAGCAGATGACATACAATGTTTACATTATTCAGGTTACATAAGGTATTTACATACATGGTTGATGCACGGGCTGCCTGCAGCAGACATGCTGAGTGACATCTGCCTGGAAGCTGCTCTGGTCTGATTGTCCATAGTACCTCCAGTTCCCTTCAATGATTGATGAGTGGCAAACCAACTTGGGTCTGGTTTCTCCATCCTTAGCAAATAGCACTGGAGTTTGAATAAAAATTCCAGGCTCTGTACTAAGTTCTGCCATCTGTACGTTGTGTGTCCTTGGGAAGGGCACTCAACCTCTCTGAAATTTATATTCCTCCTCTAAATAAAATGAGCTCTTGATATCCCCACCAACACTAAATTTCTTTAATTCTAATTCCTTCCAGTTTGTGTCATCCTGTTTCTGTCAGTGGAAAGAGATCTGAAAGACCTCTGATTCCTAATGGAATCATCAGGGCAAGTGCCCCAAGGGCAAGATTTCAAGTGGCTTTTAGTTACTAAGAAGACTAAAACTAATGATGTCTACTTGATGTGACTGGATTTAGGCCAAAGGTAAAAGTTAGGACAGACTATTTCCCAAAAGCCATTCAAAATCATAGATGCTTAATCATGACTCCAAGATTCAGAGACAAATATTCAGGATTCTAAATGAGTTAAAAATTAGTATGGAGCTGCTTAGAAAAAAAGAAAGAAAGAAAGAGTGAAAAAAAATATTAACTAAGTAAGAAATCTCTCCAGGGAACTGAAGAAAACCCAGCGTTCCTTCGGGTTTCTTGCAAAGCTTGAGAGAAGTCTTCCAGGACCGTAAGACAGCCAGAAGTGTCAGTCACCAACCTGCTGTCTCCTTCCAAGTGACACTAGGCAGGTTGCACGCAAGAGAAAACTGCTAAGCAGTCCATGGTGGAAGGGTCCTTGCAGCTGCTTGTGCTGGTTAGCTGTTGCCATAATTGTGCTGTGTGATGGACGCCTCCAAAACTCAGCAGCCTAAAGCCACAGCTATGCAGTACGGCTCAGTGCCAGTGGGTCAGCTGGGGTTTGGCTGACCTAGGCTGCGCTTAACTGGGCAACTCCGCCCATACTACAGCAATCGAGGCAGCTCTGCCTCATACGCTTCTCCTCCTCCTTGGGCCAGTAAGCCGGCGGGGCTGTGCTTCCATCGGCAGAGGCATGCAGGTGACTGAAACATCCAGGGTCTCGAGGCAAGGCCGTGGAGCAGGCAGTTCTCCTCAGTCCCACCGGCTGAGGTGAGTCCCGGGGTGAGCAGACACACCTCTCTAGCAGAGGCACGACAATGTCACAAGGCGAAGAGCACGGATAAACGGAGAGGTGAAGCATCAGAGCCAGTAAGGCAATCTACTCAATGAGCTTCCCAGTATCACTGATTCTTCGGGAACCCTTCTGCTCTGGTCCCAGATCCATCTTGGTGTCCTCATTTGTACCTTTCCCTGGATTCCAGCCGTCTACCTCAACCTCACACTTCTGACTACTGGTCTATCTCCTCTAACTTGCCCTGTGGGCAAGCATCCCTGGTGAGTTCCGTCCGAAACTCCCCACTCAGGGTGCTGGCACCTTCCCAGGGGGCCTAGCCACTGGAGCCAGGCCTTCTCTGGCCTCTTGGCCTCAGGCAAGGATGGACGGGAGCTGTTCTGGGACAGGCGCCAAAGTGCAAGGGTCAAAGCAGGCCCGAAGGCACATGCTCTCACTTCTTGAACAGTAATTCCTGAGCTCGTCGCTCTTAGCTGGATCAGTCCCATGTGTTTTTCATATCTTTGATGTGTCTCTGGAGCTTTATAACCTACAACGCCTGTATCATATGAGATCATAAAAAGAGACTTTGTTTCAGAGAGGAAAGTAGGAGGCCAGGCCCCCTGCTGGCACAAGCTGCTACCACAGCGTCTCTGTGTGCTCGCTGTGCCTCGCGCCCTGCCTCCACGTGCTCCGTCATCTCGTCCTAGGATCGAGGTTAATGTGGAAGGAAGCATAACGCTTATTGGTTATCAGCTCCTCTAATTAATAATGAGAAGTCTCAGGAAAAGCAAGATGAAGTCATACAGCTGGAGCAAGAGCTCCAGAATGCTAATAAATTAAATAAAATCAAAGTGAAACAGGGTATTTGCAGTGACTTCGCATTTTCTTTTGTATTAATAGCAAATCTCCTGTTATCAACATAAAGCTGTCTCTCTGGCCTTCTTCCTGGCTTTATCTGTGGTTATTTTGCATTTGATAAATTTCATAAATTACTGCCGGATGTTCTCACATTTTGTTTATAGTGTTGTCCTTTGTAAGGCAGATTTTGTTTTTCCCCTGTGCATATGCAGTGGGTGTGCAGGGGGGTGGGAGAGAGAGGACAGCGTGTGTGTGTCAGTGAAGCACCCCGATTATTTCTTCAGTGGTCATTTGCTTTGTGTGTTCTTTCAAAAGCAAGTCCCAAGGTTCCTCTTTGAGTCTGACTGACTGACACAGTATTCGGGGTCCCAGCCCTGTGGTCTCGAGGTGGAACGAACTCTGTGATGCAGTTCAAGCTTCCTCGCTGCACAGGATCAGCCTGAAGCTGCCGTCTGCCTGACGCCCCATGTGTCTTTGCTCAGCTCCTTCCTCTCCCGTGTCCTGCTCCACTCAGGACCGTGTAGGTTTCTCCTCAGTCTTCCCTCAGCAGATCATCACCCACGAGCCCCCATCCCAGACTCTGATGCTGGGGAAGCTTTCTCAAGTCAGTTAGGTGCTGTTCCTTTTTGCTGATCAGAAAACAGTTTATCATCAGTTTGGGTAAACGGCTTGTCCAGTTACAAGTAGAAAGTGGTAGAACAAGGGTCCACCTCAGGTCCTCTAGCTATAAGTCAGGTTCTGTTTTCAATCTTCCACCATATTTTTCATGACCTGTTACATGGGCTGCTCCATGCAAGGCAGCAGTGGCTTCAATCCGAGGGAGCTGGGCTCTGATCCAGCCTGCCCCTGATGTGTGTAGGGCCCAAACCAAGAGCACAAATAGAAGCCAGCATGCCATGTGTCCAAATATTTAAAAATTATAAATGAAGTTAAGCAAGTGCTAAATAAAATACGTCCTATCATCTCACATGGTTGAATATACCTTTACAAGAACCTGGAAATCCGGGTTTAATTTAGACTTCTAGGACTCCTTAAAGCTTCACGGCAGAAGGGGTGATGTGGGGTGAGTGGGCTCTGGCCTCTGCTCCCCCCCCCCACCCCTTTCCCACTCTGGCTCAAGTGCTGTTCTATCATGTGAGGGAATTGTAGACACACATAGACACTCTAAACACTCACACCTGCTACCAACAGCCGTACCTGGGTCACACCTTGACCTAGAGGTGCACACAGACGTGGGCTATGGGCCACTGAGCAGGGATTCAGGTGATCTGGGTGCCCAGATGTGAGTACAGGCTCCAGCTAGGCAGCTCCCTTGGGCACATGGACTTCGTGAATTGTGGGGCGGGTCAGCCACCCTGGGAGGCCCTCTAAATGATGGAACCTAGGCAGAGCCCCCTGTGCCCCAGCCAAGGTGGTACTGTCTCCTCTGGCTACAACACCTTGGTCAAGTCACTCTCCCCGGTGGCCAGTTTCTACTAAACCTGTGAAGTGAAAGTTGTGGGTTATACAACCTCAGTGTCCTTTTTTGCCACGCAAATGTGTGGTTCTGTCATCCACTAGGCGTGAGGCTGACTGTGTAGGAAAAGAAATAGCTCTCTGGACAAACTCGTATATACGAAAGCAGTGAGGGAGGTCTCGTATGCGGTAAGGGAAGGACATAGAGAAGACCCCCAGCCAGTGCCTTCCCTGTGGAGCCACGCCCTCGGCATCGTGCGGTGAAGACTGTTTTCAAAGCGTATGTTTTACGTTGAGTACCTTCCACCCAACTGCTGCCCTGCAAAGAGCCTGTGAGTGTTTGGCTGCATGCCCCGTGTCCCCAAGACAAGAGTGAAGGCCACGTTTTGAAAGAGGAATGCTGGTTTCAAAGCAGAACTAGAATACAGGGTTCTGGTTGGAGCACTGCACTTTAATATTTGAAGGCACACCTATCAGTATTTCACGTTAATACACTAATTAATATTTAAACCTGTTAAATTCATCCTTAGGTAAAACATTTTTATTTTCACATGGGTTCTCCAAAGCCAATGTCTTTGCTTTACTGAAGCCTGTTGTACGCGTCAGAGCAAACTTTGCCAGTGTTACTGGGAACTGATGTCAGCAGGGCCACTGACCAGGGAGGATGATTTGATGCGGCTCTGAGCGCTGGGCTGTTCTAAGTCCTGGGGCGTGGATACAGGCAGGAGAAATGGTGGGAGATGGAGAGAATAAAGCCTAGCATGTAAGATCCACTGAGCTGTGCCTGCTGTGGTCACCTGTGGTCACTTGGCAGAAGAACGCCATGCAGGCGGCGCAGGGGGAGCAGGGGCCTACACGGGAAGTCTGGTGGATGGCAACACAGCTTTGCTCCCTGTTGACTGTCCCAGCACTGCCCTGGATGGCTCCATTGACCGGAAGACAGTGGAAGGGCATTTGGGATAATCTGGTTCGGGAGTGTTCAGACCTCCTCCAGGGAGCTGCCTCCAGGGCAGGGCCAAGGGACAGAGAGTGGGGCTGGAGCGGTGGGAGACGCTAGGTACGTTCTCAAGCAATGCCACTCCACTTCCATCAGTTTCAAGCATTTATTCGACATCCTAATGGGGGGCACCCTTCTGAAAAAAGGGTTTCCACTGCTCAAAATGGAAGTTTGGAAGTTCCCTAATTTTATTTTCTCACAAGACCATTGAATCCCAGAGAAGGGAAATGAATTGCTGGTCATGTAGCAAGGTTAGAATGCAGGTTAGAACGTCTGATCATAATAAATGAATGAAAAGGCCTGATTCCGATGGAGAAATTTTGTGTGTTCCTACGTGTTTCCAAGTGTGTGCGTACAAAGGAATCGCTGTGGTGATCTTGACAAGCACTGGTGTTTCTCTTCTGTGAGGCTGCTGGTTTCTCAGCCTCTGCACGGGTGGTGCAGATGCACTGGAGGATGTGATAGCAATGCCATGAGCGGTGTTCTTTATCACAGCCCGTTTTTAAGGAAGCGACTGCAAGGACTTTACAACCTGGTTAGGAGGCCACCTGGTCCACCCACTTCAGGGAGGCTGTCTGTGGACCGCAGGAGACGGGGGCTGACAGTCCTCCCCGAAAAGCCCCCCACTCGGGTGATGGGCCACCGCTATGGGCTGGGGTGAAGGCTGCCGCTCTAGTGCCCCTGCTGTGGGCCATCAGCAGGCCTCTCTCTCCTTCCAGAATGAAGGGTTAAGATTTCAATTCTCTCTTCACAATGCTGGAGGCTGCAGAAAGGAAAGCAAATGCACTCCTGAGAGGCCACATGCCTTCTGAATGTGCTTCCCGCTGTGGGTGGGCTGAGGTCACAGTTGTCTTTTACTTTTTTGTGTTTTTCAGTATTTCACAAATAAGTAGACGACAAAACAAAGACAGAACGCAAAGGTATTTTCAATGTGGAATGTGCATATTCAGTGGCATTAGGAGGCCTTTGCACAAAGCTGCTCCAGCTCAATGCCGTGTCTCCTGTGAGGACCCGCTGGACGCCCAGCAAGCACCCCCAGCTTGGATGCAGGCACTCGAACTCCCAGCTGGAAGACAGCAGACCATGCGGTTCAACACAAGTGTTTGATTTCTGATATTTTCATTTTCCTTGAATTTCAGGAAAATAAATGTATGATGATATATCCATTGTTTGCAAAGTCAAAGAGGTGCCACTCTTGCCCAAAGCATGCTCCACATGTCACCACCCCATGACTTCAGTTGAATACTCGGATCTGAAAAAAACAGAGGAGCTGCGTCCTGATGGCATGAAATGAGACACTAGCGTTAGGCTTCTTTGCCTCATCTCTTGTCTGCTGGGGTCAGGGGCATGAGGGGTGGGGTATGTGGGGTCAGAAAGCAAAGTGCCTTCTTAGGGAAGGATGGAACTTGAGTTACGGACTTTGTCATTCTTCCCTAATCACAGCCTAGGCCCAAAGCCAGCCTAGGGGACAGTTGATAAGCCTCCTTTGGAGCATCAGGGATGAGAAACTGGACTCAGGCAGGGAGCAGCGGGGAGAGGTCAGAGGTGGGAGAAGCAGGGAAGTTTCACAATAAGGAGCTTGTTTTGCTGGAAAAGAAAAGCTTGCGAGGAGATTGTTTTGCATCTTGACATGTCCCTGGGAGGTATCCTTGGCCTGGTTGTGTTTTATTTCAGAGCTTGCCAAAATGAAATACAAACAAAAGAAATGAACCCCCAAAAAAAGAAACAAAGAAGAGCAAGGAAATAAATTTCTGCTCCAGAGATGAGAACTCCACCAGGCCCACAGCACAATCTGTTTCTGGTACTCCGATTTCCCCAGAGATAAGGCAGAACCTGGGGGTTCAGCCAGCTGGGCCCTTAGCATAGAGTCTCAAAGCCAAGTACTCAGGTTGACCCATGGCGGTACACCAAAATAATAGAACCTCTGTTTACATTTCATCTCAACCTTTTAAATATTCCATTACAATGCATACTTTATAAGGTACTCCAGTGTGCAGTGTACTGTGTGCAGGAATTCGTGGTCCTTATTTATAAAGAATGTAGTGGACACACATTAGGGTGTTTCATGGTCAAGGTACCTGACCAAAAGGATTCTGGGCCTTGGTTTGGAAGATCGCCCAGAAAGCCATGTGCGGTCTTGGTGCTTCTCCAGTAGGTGGCAGCACATGGAACTGGCACCGTATGGGGTTGCTTCTGCCTAGGCCCAGGACGGAGACTCAAAGATTAAGAAGAGGAAAGGATTCCAAGTGGAAGTGCCAGGAGGCAGGGCTCTGTCTGTTGGGGCTACTGCAGATAATAGGGTCTGGCATGGGGCAGACAGGCAAAAATATATTAATTAACTTGTTTATTGAATCAATATGATTTCCCACCAGCAGTCTTCCATACCAACATCTAAAAAATGAAAAAATGTGAGTATTACTTCAGTAGGAAAGCTCTCACCTGTAGTTTTTGGTTGCAAGATTCATAAGTCACTTGCAATTAGACTAATCAGAAATGTCGAGTCAGTCTGTCTCTGGAAACTTCCCAGTTGCTCTCCACATCCACGGCCCATTACTGCCCCCATCATGCCCCACCTGGAACTCACTGTCCTCACCGTGCCCGTGGTGCTTCTGGGTCTTCTCAGGACTGTGCCTCTTACCTCTGACCTTTGCTCCAAGGTCAGGGGTCCTTAAGGAGCAATTCTTCTGGGAGGCAGAGCCTAGGGGGAAGGACCTGAGACAGCGACCACTTCTGTCTGTGTGGAAAGGTGGCCCCTGGGCCCACTGCTCCCTGCCTGTGGTGCTCGCACCTTTATGTAGCAGGAGCCCTGGGCAGCAGCCTGCAGGCGGCTTCACCTGGCATTTCAGATGGAAAGGGAAGGACACTGGGCCGCATGCAAGCACACAGTACCAGGAGGAAGGAGCCTATGTTTGGAGAAAGCGGGGTTAGAAGGGTAAAGTTGAAACCCCTTAATCCATGGCTGTGAACCCACTCCTCTAAGGTCTCCAACCCCTCCTCCTGCTTCCAAAATCAGCCTGCTCCGCTTCCCTACCACTGGGGAGTTCGCTTTGTGGTAGTTTCGACTCCCTTGCTGAAGCTTTCTCCTGCCTTTGTGTTCCTGTGATCTTTTGCTGTTCTCTTTAGTTTTCAGACCACTCCATGATTTCATTCTCCAGCCCTATCTCCTCTGCTGTCCATCCTCATGCAGCCAGGTCCAGGGTCAGAATCCTGACCTCACTTCTTCCCTCGGGCGAGAAACTTAAAACTGTGCCTCGGTTTCCTGGTCTGTACAATGAGAAGGATAGTGCCGACCTTGTGAGGGTCTTAATACAGACTCCCATTCCCAGCCATCAGTAAGTATGCCCACAAGCTGCCGGGAAACGTGAGACAGAGCCAGCCCCTCCCCGTCTCCCCCTGCAGCACTGTGCAGCCCAGAGCAACAACCCCCCCACGGCTGACGGCGGGAGTCTTCTCCTTTCTGGTCTTGTTGGTGGGATCGCTCCCAGCACAATTGGTCCAGGGACCTCAGAGTAACCTTGGACATTTCCTCTTAATCTGTCCCCACATTCAGTTGATCCCCAAATCTTTTCAATTCATATGACTCTTGACCTTTGAGCCCTGCCCCCACTCTGTCAGAACCTGATTATCTCCAGCCTCACCTCCCCACCCAGTCAGTCTGGCGGCCCTGGGGTCACCTTTTACACTTGTTGGTCTGCATCCTCAAATGGCAAATCTGACCATGGCTTCTGTTACGGGCCGAAAGTTTGTGTTCCCCGAAGTTCATGTGCTGAAGCCCTAACCCTTCTTACTATTATTATCATTACTATTGCACTATAAAATACATACAGCATGCCTGTATTTGGCGATAGGGCATTTAAGGAAGTAATTAAAGTTAAATGAGGTCATAAATGTGGAGTCTAATCCAGTAGAATTAGTGTCCTTCTAAGCAGAGAGGCAGCAGAGGACTCTCTTCGCCTCGTGAGGACGCAGGGAGAAGGCAGCTGTCTGCAAGCCGGGAAGGGTGCCCTCAGCCGAAACCAAACCCTCCCTCACCAGACCTTGATCTTGGACTTTCCAGCCTCCAGAATTGTAAGAAGATAAGTTTCTGTTGTTAAGCCACTCAGCGTCTGGTATGTTGGTGTGACAGCCTGAGCAAACTAATACGGCTTCACTGCTCAAAGGGCCTCTATGGGTTTGCACTGCCCATAAGACTCTGTCTCCTGAGCACAGAACACCAGGCTTTCCCCACCCCAGAACCCCTCTCCAGCCTCACCTCCAGCTGTTATCCCATTCTCTGCCTTGTTCTGTTCCATGAGCATGCCGTATGTCCTTGCGTACCTCCAAACCTCACACTGGCAGGTCACCTAGAGTGGCCTTCTTGAGCACCCATCAATCCTCAAGACCCACACTGATGCCTCACTCCAAACTTCTCCAGGAGGTCGTACCAGCCTCTGTGCTCCCAGATCCCGTGGGCTCGCCCCTCCCCTCCATTACTCTGCACCTGGAGCCTGTTCTCCACAGTGTGTTTCTCACCAGCTCTGTGTATCTCAAGACAGGGGCTTGATCTTACTCTTCTTTTCTCCATCTGGGCCCTACCTAGTGTGTGGCACAGGATATCCAGGCCCTCAGCCTGTATTTAATACATGAATCAATGAATTGTCTATGCCTAACACTGAGAGGATGAGAATGTCCCCTTCAAAGAAAAATCACTCTAAAGGGTTTTAAATAAGTAGATAAAGAACAACCATGTGGTCAGTGAAAATCCCAGGTGAGGGTGGTTACTGGAATGGAAAGCTCAGGAGCCCAGAGGCTGGGGCAGGGCAGGGTGTGGGGCAGAGGTGCGGCTGCAGGTGCTTGAGAGCACTTCCCAGGCTCCTGCACTCAGGGATCGGTGGGCACGTGCGAAAACGTGGCTGTCCTGACTTTCCTCCCTAGAAAATAGCACAAAATCTTGCTGTTTCAACTGATTTATACCTGATTTTGGGTTTTAATTTTTATTGCACTATAAAATACACACAGGAAACTACAAAATCCAGAGTGAGCTTGATGGGAACAAAGCGAACATAACCAGAGGTATCAGCCTCTCCGAGCCCCCATGTGCCCCCTCCAGTCACTTCCCACTTAAGGGGTGTCCTGACATCTGTCCACAGCACATTCTGTGACTGTCTCGGAACTCTCTGTACATAGAACCATACATACGTGCTCTCTCGTGTTTGACTTCTTCAGTCCAACATTGCGTCTGCGCGATCATGCATCTTGTCGCATGTGGATGTTGATTGTATGTTATCTTGCTCTATAGCATCCACTGGGGAAATGCTCCATTGCTAACATCCATTCTCCTGTGATGGGCATCTGCATTGTCCCACATTCATATATGATAGACAAGACTACCAGGAACATCACAGTGCAGGTCTTGTAGACACAGGTGAATACCTAGAAGTAAAATTGCTAATTCATAAATTTCAGCTCTCTAGACACTGCCAAACAGTTTAACAAATACGGCACCAGTTACCCTCTTAGCACTGCATGACAGAGCCATGGCTCCATATTTTCATGAATACTTGGTATTTTCCATCTTTTCCATTTTAGCCATTCTAGGTAATTTTTAAATTAAATATTTATTTCGAGATAAGTATAAATGCATGTGAAGTTGTAAGAAATAATATAGAGGAGTGCCACGTACCCATTACCCAGTTTCTCACAAAGGTAACATCTTGGAGAACTCTGGTACAATATCACAATCAGGATATTCACACTGATACAGTCAAGATACAGGACATCTCCATCATCACAAGGATGTTGCCCTTTTGGGTGGTGGCTTCCACTTCCTTCTCATTCTCACTCCCTCCTTAAAGGCTTGCAACCACAATCTGTTCTCCGTTTCTATAATTTGTGGTTTTGAGGATGTTATAGAAATGAAATTATACAATACATGACATTTTTAGATTGTTTTTTCCTTCAGCATCTTTCTCTGAAGATTCATACAGGTTGATGAATGTATCACTACTTTTTTCCTTTTTATTGCTGAGTGGTATTTTATGATATGAATGTACCAGAGTTTCTTTAGCTAGTCACCCACTGGAGGACATCTGAGTTATTTCCAGTTTAGAGTTATTATGCTTAAAGCTGCTGTAAACATTCATTTGTGAAGATAAATTTTCATACATCAATGCCTACCAGTGCAATTGTTGAACCATATCATAGTTGTATGTCTAGTTTTTCTTAAAGAAAATACCAAACTTTTTCAGAGTGGCTATACCATTTTACTTTCCCATTTGGTATGTATGAATGATCCAGTTTCTCTTCATTCTCACTAACGCTTGTTGTTGTCACTACTTTTTAAAAATTTTAGCCATTTGATAGATAAGTAGTGATAACTCGTTGTGATTTTAACTATCATTTCCCTAACGACTAATGAGGTTGAACATCATTTCATTTGCTAATTTGCTGTTTCATGTCATTTGTCCATTTTCTAATCGGACTACTTGTGTTTTACTATTGGGCACTGAGAGGTTTCTCTTTGTAATATATAGTTAGATACCACTAGTTTTTTTAAATATATGTTTTGCAAATATTCTCTCCTAGTCTATAGCTTAACTTTTCATTCTCCTTACAGAGTATTTTGAAGAGCAGAAGTTTTTCATTTTGATGAGGTCCAATGTATCAATTTTTATTTTTATGGATTGGGCTTTGGTGTCAAATATAAGAACTCTTTGCCTAGCCCTGGATCCAGATGATTTTATTTGTTTTTTTTTGCCAAAAGTTTTATAGTTAATTTGTATTAAACATGGTAAACAGTTAAAGATTTTTGGCTCTTTCAATTGCATTGGAAAAATTATTATATTTGCACCCATATTGGAATTTAATGGCTAGAATTTTTTTTACCAGTTGTGTAACTCTAGTAAGAAGTTGGCTAACTGATCTCTGGTCACTGTAGTACCTATAATGTCATAACTAAAATTAGAAAAGAGCTAGCAACTGAGATTTGATAAGGAAGGCACATAAAATACAAGAACTAGAGAGTGAATGATGGATAAGAATATGCAAAAACTAGTGCACAGGATTCAAAAACAGACTCACAAATATTCCATGTGTAATAATAGTAACTAATAATCATGAAAATTTTATGTGCCAAAAGTTTATAGTTTAATGTTTTACATTTAAGTCTATTTTGATCTATTTTAAGTCAAATTTGCATAAACTGTGAAATTTAGGTCAAGGTTCTTTTCTCTGTTCTGTTCTCTTGATCTATGTTTGCATTCTTTCACCCACATCGCACTGTTTCTATCAGCGTAGCTGTATAATGAGTTTTGAAATGGGCGGACTGATTTCTCCCACTATACCTACTTTTTCAAAGTTGTTTTATCTTTGTCTTTCTATAGAAATTTAGAATCTTGTTTATATTATAGTATAACAATGTACTATATGAAAAGTTATATAAATTTTAGAATAATCCTATCTATATCTAAAAAACTTTCTGGGATTTTTATAAGAATTGTGTTAAACATATATGTCAATTTGAGGAGAACTGACATGTTTACTATATTGAATCTTGCAATTCATGAACATGTTATGTCTCCCCATTTATTTGGGTCTTCTTTGATTTTTTTCGTCAGTGTTTTATAGTTTTCAGCTTACAGGTCTTGTATATGTTCTATCAATTTTATGTCTAAGTATTTAATTTGTTGAGCAATTTAAGTGATATTGTATCTTTAATTTCTGTGTCCATGTGTTTATCACTAGTACATCAAAATAAAATAGATATTTTTATGTTTATCTTGTATCATTTGACCCAGATGAACTCACTTATTAGTTGTAGGAGGGTTTTTCTGTAGGTTTTCTTTGATTTTCTACATAGACGCTTATGCCATCTGCAAATAAAGACAGCTTTATTTCTTCCTTTCTGATCCGTATGTCTTTTATTCCCTTTCTTGCCTTATTGCAAGTGCTACAGCTTCTAGCTCTCTGTTGAATAAGAGAAGTGAGAGCAGATAGCGTTGCCTTGTTCCTGATCTCAGGGGAACAGCATTCAGTTCAGTTTTCTACCATTAAGTATGATGTTTGCTGTAGGTTTTTTGTAGATGCTCTTTATCAAGTTGAGGAAATTTCCCATTATTCCTATGTTTTTTTCTGTAAGTTTTAATCATGAGTAGGTGTTAAATTTTTCCAAATGCTTTTTTCCTGCATCAGTTAATAAATCATGTGATTTTCCTTCTTTAAACTGTTAATATAGTGGATTGTGTTGATTGAATTTTGAATATTGAACCAGACTTGCATCTTTGGAATAAACCCAACTGGCCATAATGTACAATTCTTTTTATAGAAGACTAAATTTTATTTGCTAATATTTTGTTAAGGATTTTTGGTGTATATTCATAAGGGATATTGGTATATAGTTTTATTTTTTTTTGTATATCTTTGGTTTTTATATCAGAGTAATATTGGCTTTATAAAATGCATTGGGAAGTGTTCCCTCCTCTTCTGTTTTCTGGAAGAGATAGTGTAGAACTGGTGTTGATTTTTATATAAACATTTGGTAGAGTTCTTGAGAGAAACCATCTGGGCCTGGAGATTTCATTTTAGGGAGTTTTAAAATTATGAATTCAATTCCCTTAATAGTTATAGAACCAAACAAATGATCTGCTGCCCATTGGGTAAGTTGTTGCAATATTTGTTTTTCAAGGAATTGATCCATTTCTTCTAGTTATCAAATTTATATGAGTAGAATTGATCATAATATTCCATTATTATTCTTTTTTTCTAAAGATTAGCACCTGAGCTAACACTGTGACCAATCTTTTTTTTTTTTTCTGCTTTTTCTCCCCAAATCCCCCCAGTACATAGTTGTATATTCTTCATTGTGGGTCCTTCTAGTTGTGGCATGTGGGACGCTGCCTCAGCGTGGCCTGATGAGCAGTGGCATGTCTGTGCCCAGGATCTGAACCAGTGAAACCCCGGGCCGCTGAAGTGCAGCGTGGGAACTTAACTACTCAGCCATGGGGCCGGCCCCCTGTTATTATTCCTGTGCTGTCTACAGATTCTGTAGTGATAACCCTTGTTTCATTCCTTATATTGACAATTTATATCTTTTTTCGTCTTTGTTAGTCTTGTTAAAGGCTTGTTAATTTTACAAAACTTTCCAAAAAAACAGCTTTTTGTTTTATTGCTTTTCTCTACTGTTGTTTTTCTGTTTTCATATTCATCTATTCCTGCTCATATCCTTGTTGCCTCCTTTCTTCTACTACATGTTTTGGGTTTATTTTGCTCTTGTTTTTTGCTTTTTGAGTTAGGAGCTTAGATTTTTGATTTGAGAGATTTTCTCTTTTCTAATGTATTCATTTAATGCTATAAATTTCTTTTTCACCACTGATGTAGCTCTGTTCCACAAGTTTTGATATGTTTTTTAAATTTTCATTCAATTCAATGTATTATTTATTTCCTTTGAGACTTTATCTTTGACCCATGGATTATTTAGAAGTGCCCTCTTAGCTTCCAAGTGTTCAGAGATTTTCTTGTCATCTTTCTGTTATCAATTTCTAGTTTGATTACATTGTGGTCACAGAACATACTCTGTTAAATTTTAATTCTTTTAAACTTGTTGAGATTTGTTTTATGGCCTAGGATATAGCCTATGTTGAAATGTGTTCCATGGGCTCTTGGAAGGAATTTGTGTTCTGCTGCTGTTGCATGAAGCATTCGATAAATGTTGATTTGGTCCTGGTGATTGGGGTAGTGTTGAATTCTTCTATAAGCTTGCTGATTTTCTGTGTAGTTATTCCATCTATTGTTGAGAGAGATGTGTTGAAGTCTCCAACTATCACTGTGGACTTGTCCCTTTATCCTTTCATTTCTATCAGTTTTTGCTTCACCTAAAAGCTTTGTTGTTTGGTACGTACATACATAGAGTTACTATGCTGTCTTTGTAGATTAACCCTTTGATTATTGCACACCATTCCTCTCTGTCTCTGGTGATAGTCTTTGCTCTGAACTCTACTTTACACGATATTAATATATCCACTCCTGCTTTCCTTTGATTACTATTTGCATGACATATCTTTTTTCGTTCTTTTAATTTTAGTTTGCTTATGTTATTATATTTGAAGCAAATTTCTTTTAGACAGCATACGTTTATGTAATATTTTTTAATCCACTCCACCAATTTATGTCTTTTAGTTGATCTATTTAGACAAATTACATTTAAGGTAATTATTGATATTTGGGACTTAAATTTGACATTTTAATTTATTTCTATTTTTGCCTATTATTATCTATTTTTTTATTGAGGTAACATTGGTTTATAACTTTTTATACATTTCAGGTGTACATCATTATATTTTGATTTCTGTGTAGACTACATGTTCACCACCCAAAGACTAATTATCATCTATCACTGTACACGTGTGCCTTGTAACCCCTTTCACCCTCTTCCCTCTCCACTTTCCCTCTGGTAACCACCAATCCAATCTCTGTATCTATGTGTTTGTTTGTTGTTGTTGCTTTTATCTTCTATTTATAAGTGAGATCAAATTGTATTTTACTTTCTCCATCTGATTTCTCTCTCTTAACATAATTCCCCCAAGGTCCATCCATGTTGTCCAAAATATATAAAGAACTCACACATCTCAACAACAAAAAAACAAACAACCCAGTTAAAAAATGGGCAAAAGACCTGAACAGACATTTTTCCAAAGAAGATATACAGATGGACAACAGGTACCTGGAAAGATGTTCAACATCACTAATTACAGTTTTTGATGAGAAATACACTGTTATTCCAATTGCTTCTCCCTGGTTGCTTTAAAGATTGTTTTCCCTGGATTCAGTTTTCAGAAGTTTGACTCTGATGTACCTCAGTGTAGATTTCTTTGACTTTATCCTGTTTGAGGGTTCACTCAACTTCTTGACTCTGTAGGTTTATGGTTTTTTGCCAAATTTGGGAAATTTAGGTCAGTATTTATTTGTCTGCTTTTTCAGCTTTTCCCTCTTTCTCCTTTTCTTCTGGAAGATTGATGATATCAAAGTTAGAGCTTTTGTTGCCGAGTCCCACAGTTTCTTCAGGTTATGATCTTTTTTTTCAATCTATTTTCTCTCTGTTGTTTAGATTGGTAATTTCCTTTGTTTTACTATCCAATTCACTAATTCTCTCTTCTGTCGTTTCCATTATGCAATGGCTCATCCACTGAGCTTTTTATTTCAATTATATTTTTCAGTTCTAAAATTTTAATTTAGTTCTTTTTATCTTCAATTTATTTGCTGAGAATTTCTATTTTTTCTTTTGTTTTAAGCATGTTTGTAATTGCTTGTTGAAGTATATTTACAATGGCTGCTTTAAAATATTTTCCAGATAATTCTAACAGCTCTGTCATCTTGGTGTTTAGGTCTATTGGTTATATTTTCATTCAATTTAAGATCTTCCTACTTCCTGGTCTGAAGAGTGATTTTAATTGACATTTTGACCAGACATTTTGTTATTATGTTATGACACTCTAGATCTTATTTATATCTTCTGATTTAGTTGACTTCCTTCTTGACTACTACAGAGAAAGAGGGTGTGCTTCTGCATTCCTGCCAGGTGAGGATAGAAGTCCAGGTTCCACACTGACACTTCAGGGGAATGGGCTTGGTTACTGTCTAGCAAGGGGAAAAGGACCAGCTCCCTGCTCAGCTTTTTCTGACACCATCCTAGTTGCATGTGTCTGTTGGTGAGGGGGAGAGTATAGGGGATAGATGGTCCTTTCCTGGTTCTTTGGCTAAGAGCAGGCATTTAAAAAGCATTTAATTGTGATAAAATACACGTAAGCTAAATTTATCCTAACTATTTTTAAGTTTACAGTTCAGTATTGTTAAGTATATTCACAAATTCACATTGTTATGCAACCAATCTTCAAAACTTTTTTATCTTGCAAAACTGAAACTCTATATCCATTAAACAACAACTCTCCATTCCCACCCCCCTTACGCCTGGCAACCCCCATTCTACTTTCTGTCTCTATGAATATGATACCTATATAAGTGAAATCACACAGTATTTGTCTTTTTGTGACTGGCTTATTTTAGTTATCATAATGTCCTCAAGATTCATCAATGTTGTTAGATGTGTTAGAATTTTATTCCTTTTAAGGCTGAATAATATTCCATTGTATGTATATAACATATTTTCTTTATCCTTCCTTTGTCAACAAACAGAGGGTTGGCTTTTGTTGGAGTTTTTCTTGTCAGCACTGATTGACATATTTAGGTTTCTAACTTTTTCAGCTTCAAGTCTGCAATATATGAAGCAGAAAGGAAACCAAGAGAGCTCAGAACGATGTCATTCCTTGGGTCTCAAGGTCTCTAGCCAGTTTGTCTTCTTTTCTCCACCTTTATGAGTCTTCTTATGTTTGTTTCACATGTAGTGTACAATGTTTAGCTGTACTTATTGAAAGGAATAGGGCCAAATAAATCTACTCCATCTTCCTGGAAGTAGAAAGCCTGCAATTGATATTTATGTTAGTTTATAATGAGTATACTATTGTTTCTGAAAATGTTAATGTTCAAAAATATTCTAAAAATCTGATTTTTTACTAAATCAGACAAGATTTCCTTTCTTTTTTATTTAAAGTATATGTAGTTTTACTTTTTTGACTTGCATTCTGAATAGTTCTACAGTTCTTCATTGGAAGACACGAAATTAGTTTATGAGGATTATGTAACTCAGAGTATTCTCTTCTGCTATTTGCAAAACTCAGCTTTCTTTGTCAATACCAACTATCTGGTAAGTGTCTCTTAGTCTTTCTTGGATGTTGCACTTGAAACCACCAACACAAATCTATGTTATTGGATGGTGACTTTCAGAATGGCCAGGGGATAAATTCTTTCAAGATTCTTCTAAACTACTTAGGGCCATAAATTTTATTGACTTTTGAAGACTTCATAAAATTTAAACCTGCTGAGAAAATGATTTTTATTTATTTTTAGAAAAAATGCTGGGTTTCTCTACAGTAGAGATATGACCTCATATTTCTCTGCCAACCTGCATGGAAAATAGAAAATAGGGCATTTAGCTGAATTAGCAACCTGCTCTGACCTAGCATAGATCTTTTGGGAGCCCAAATAAATTCACTTCTAGTGAAAAACTTTCTATTTGAAGGACTGTAGGTATAAATAAACCCTGAATCTACAGATCCTATTTTCCATAAGATTCACATAAATTTAAAAAAAAACTCTCTTAGACTTAAATATATCATTTCTAAGGTGAAAAAGTTTGAGACATTCCTGAACCACAAAGACCTGTACATCTTCATGGACAGTATTTTATGATAAAACTACAAGGGAACAGGCATTACAATGGCTCAAATGAACAAGTGGCTGACTTGCTTCATTTATCCTTTAAAAATAAAAACAAAATAAGAAATACAAAAGCCAGCATGGTTCAACTTTTATTCCTGTAGTGCTAATGTGAAATGTCTTCGTGTTTGTAAGGACATCCTTAACCAAGGCAAAGGCCATTGGGAGTCCATGTGTCTGACTTTGAGTGGAGAGATACTCCTACACACAGAAATTAAAAAGCTCCCACCTGATCACTCCTCTTAAAATCCAGTGGTCTTAAATAACAAGGCCTGATGACATAGAATAACAAATAGGTGTAAATTCCAAAGCTTTAGTATATGGAGTTAACAATAGAACCTTTTCTGATTTGTGTATCATCCGTAAGTGCCATCTATAAATTCCAGCCAGATGACTGAGAGTCTGAGCTAAGGCCTCAAAACCTAAATGAGCCAATGCAAGGCACTGTTCAGTGTCTTCTGGCTTGCAACAAACATTTTATTATATGGCACAATTTTGTGGGTCAGGAATTTAGGCAGGGCTCAGAGGAGAGATTCTTCTGTTCCAAGTGAAGTGACTGGGGCACTCAGTGGTACTCAGCTGATGAACTGGGTGGTCTGAAGGGTCTAAAACAGGTGTATTCACATGCCTGCTGCCTTGATGCACATATTTGGGAGGCCAAACTCAGTTGCTTCCCTCCAGGTCATCCCATGGTCTCTTCTCCTGATATCTCCAGCAGAGGGGTTGGACTTCTTACATGGAGATTCAGGCATCCAAGACCTATCATGCCAGGAGACACAATGGAAGCTGCAAGGTTTCTCATGTTCTACTCATAGAAGCACCAGAACATCTCTTCAGTTGTGAGCAAGCACTCAAGTTGTGAAGCAAGTCACTGAAACCAGACATGTTCAAGTAGGGGAGAGGGGAACTGGACTCCACTTCTTAATGGGAAAAATGGCAGAGAATCTGTGGCCATCTTTAAAGTCATAGTCTTATTTTTCACTGACACAAGTAGAATGGTAGTAACGAATTTTTTAAAATCCTGATTAGTGAAGATCCCAGCATCAAACAGCAATAAACATGTTCTATACTCTTAATGAAGTCTAGGAATTTTCAAATATTTGGCTAAGCCCAACACAAGCATTCACTGGAGATGGTATGTCAAGGTAGATTGGCATTGGTAGATTGACTCTTCCTTCAAGGGTCTTAGATGCAAAACATCTAAAGAAGGTTACTAATAACACTCACACTTCTGGGCAGGAGGGCGGACTGCTGCTGATGCTGTTACACCAACCAACCACAGCTACTACTGCCAGCTGAAGTTTATTCAATATTTACTGCAAAAGTGGCCTGTAGTGAGACAGAAACCAGGAAAACTGGCTCAGTGCTTTACCTCCATCATCTGTCTACTAGTCATCACAACACTCCTACTGGATTGGAATGCTACATGGATCATCATTTGATAAAGTGTGTCTTTAAAATTTAAGGGCTTTTCTTTTCATTGAACCATGGGTCTCTTGAAGAAATGTAATGTCTTAGTCCATTCAGGCTGCTATAACAAAATACGGTAGACTAGATAGCTTAAACAACAGACAGTTATTTCTCCCAGTTATGGGGGCTAGAAGTCCAAGATTAGTGTGCCCACATGGTTGGGGTCTGTCGACGTCTCTTTTCCCAGTTTTCAGACTGTCAAATTCTTGCTGTGTCCTCATGTGGCAGAGAGACGAAGTTCTCATCTCTCTTCCTCTTCCTCTAAGGGCACTAATTCCATCGGGGGCTCCAGTCTCATGACTTCATCTCAACTTAATTACCTCCCAAAGGCCCCCCTCCTGATACCATCGCATTGAGGGTTTGGACACACACATTTGGGGGAACACAAACAATCAATCCTCATCAGGTATGATGTCTTGTTACATACGTAATGAGGTTCCCAGCACCCAGCACAGTATCCAGTCCATGGCCATCAATGAATGTTGTTTGAATCAATGAAACTCAGAGCACTTGGAGCAGCATTGTAATTGGCAGTTTTCAGATTGCAGCTCTGATGGGCAGTTGAGATGTGTGATGTGGCAGCTGAACAGATGCTGTGCCCCTAACTTTGCCTCAAGCTTGAGGTGTGACCCTGGGCAAGTCATGTATGTGCTCTAGAGGCAATTGCTCCATCCGTGAAGCAGTGATATTAAGGATATATGTTTGTTAAGTAAATTTTAGTGCCTTAGTGTTGCAGGCTAAGAAAACACAAAGAACTTGAGGAAGTCCTTATTTTAAGGAGCATTTACTGGCCTTTGTCATTTCCGAGGGAAACCCTGAACTTGTCTTCAGATCACCTTCATGATCTGAGCAGGGCAGGGTAAGAAGTTCTGCCAAAGAGCCACCGCAATATTATCCATTTGCCTCGGGAGCCTGATGCCAGGGAGCTCAGCACAGATTTTCAGAGACTGCACAGCTAAATCATTTGAACATTTTGTGGAGTCTTAAGAAAATCCAATTTCATTTGTAAAAAAATGTTTGATTTTAGTAGCTATCTATCTATTTCCAAAATGTCAATGCTTTCCTAAAGTAAGCGGGAGCAGGATTTGTCTTCCCTGAAATTGAATTCTTGTTCAATAGATAAACCGTTATTGATGCTGCAGCCTCTGAGGAAGCGCAGAGTCTATGAGGCCTGGGGGGTGATGAGGAGCTCAGAGACAGAAGAGAAGAACAGGGACAAGGCCAGATTTGTTCCCCTGCAATTAACACTGAGACTTAGTAAGACGAACAATCAAGGAGTCAAGGTTCCACCCAAGGCCTTCTTTGCTAAGGATTGCAGCTGTGAGTCAGCATGGTTTAGACCTGGGGAATGTCTCCTAGAATCTGGTGCCCCAAGCACATGTGCCTTTTGCATCTTGCCAACGGAGGGCTTCTAAGGTTTCAGCCGAGTTAGGAGCAGGAGAGGAACTTTCCGTCTGAAGGAGTCAGGCCTACAAAGAGGGACCAGTTGTTTGGGTCTGTAGTGCATACACACCTGCCTGACAGTCTTCCCCTCAACTCCGAGATGGTATTTATGGGCAACTTCTAGATGTTCAGGCTTCTTCTGGGCCAGTCAGCAAAGCAGCCTCTTATTCATGCACCCCACTCAGGTCAGGCCTGTCCACGAATACTGGGAGGCTAGAAACACAGGTACGATGAAGACGAGACCCTCCTCTGTATCCAGTAATTAATCCTGGGCTACACTCTCTCCCACCTTGAGGCCTTTGCCCATCCTTCCTTCTCTGCTGGACAAGATCGATGTTGACTGCCAACACTTAACAGCGCCTGGCACACAGTAGGTGCTCAGGAAATTTAAATTGGATGTGTCAACATGTGGGGGTAAGGCATCTACATCTATTAGAAACTGAGGTCAAGAATCACAATAAATTAAATAATACCTGTAACCACAAAATAACTAAGACGGAGAGCACACTGGGGTGGGAGCTGTCTGAGCTGCTGCAGTAAAGCTAACAGAGAATGAAGATGCTGGACAATTCCAGCCTCTCAAGACCTAGAAATGATGTTTATGGCAATAATCCTGTACTCAATTACCTTTCACAGAGTATAAAGTGCCAGGAAACATGACTCCTGCGTGTGTGTGTGCACGTGTATGTGGATGCCCACTAGGATTTCAAATTGGGAGATGGGAAAGCAGAATCTTATTTGTAGTTCTTCCTCTGACTTTTCTTGACTATAGTGGCAAGTCCCTCCTCTTTAGAATCTCTTCAATAATATGGGAATGTTATGACATTTTTGGCGTGCGTACTGTAGATAGACTATTAATGTAGGTAATTTGATACCATTAGCTGCTGAGAAGATTATTGCCCCTTGCCTCAAAGCATGACATGTTGATTGCATCATTTTAATTCCTTCAATATTTTTGACCCTTCAATAAAATTCTCTGCTTTTCTCAATTGTCTTGGCTTTAATGAGGTATATCCCTAATTTTGTCTTCTCTCTTTTATCTAGTCTCTTGTCAACCTATTCCAGTCACGTCTTCTTCAAGGTCTTGTCAGGATCACCAAACTTTCCCACTGCCCACTGCGTTGCTCATTCCTAGAACTCCTTGTTCTCATCCTGTCGATAGACATCAAGTTGGGCATGCCCCACATGGAAATTTGAGTCTCCACACCACCACTAAATCAGCTTCTTGCCCTGGCTTCTCTCTTTCAGTAAAGCATGCACCATTCACCTATTTGCTCCAGCCTAAATCCTAGGAATATTCTTTAATTCCTGTCTCTCTCAAATACCATATGCAATCAATAGCAAGTCTTATTGGGTCGAACTTCAAAACATTTCCCAAATTTGAAACATCTTGCCACATCCACAGGTATAACCTTGGCTGATTCACAATGTTTTATTTCTAGGACATTAGTAACCTCTGATCTTCCTACTCAACAGTCAGTTTTGCACACATCATTTAAAGCAAATTTCTAAAAGTATAACTGTGACCATGGTACCTCCCTATCTGAACCTTTAAGAATTCTCATTGCACTTGCACTAAAATCCTGACTCGTTATGGCCCGCAAGGCCTTCAATTTTCTAGCCACCTGGAGCAGATTGTATTCTCCAAAGATGGTCAAACCTATGTATTTATCCCATCCCTGACTCTCCTCTCACCACTTGAATCTTGGCTTTAACCAACAGAGTGGACTAGAACTGATGTTGCTTGAGAGTTCTGAGGCTACTTCATGTAAAGGATGCAGCTTCCTCCTGGATCTTTTCTCTTTCTCTCTGCTCGCGTTTAGAACTCAGCTACCATGTTATGAGGAATAGAGGCTATCGGCCAACAACCAGCACAAACTTGCTATCCATGGAGGAAGACACATTGGAATTAAATCTTCCAGCCCCAGTCAAGCCTTCAGATGCTGGAAACCCTGGGTGATCTCTGACTGCAGCCTCTTGGGAGACTCTGAGTCAGAACCATACAGCCAAACCACTCCTGAGTTCTTGACCAACAGAATTTATGAGACACAATAAATGATTATTATTCTTTTAAGCCACGGAGTTTTGGGCTGATTCGCTATGTGACATTCAATAACTAAGAGTTGTCTAATTCTCTGACTTCTTCAACCATTCTGTGCTGGGCAAACAGTTAAAGCTTATTTCTGCCTAAGGAGATTGGTGTTTCTCATTTTTCCCAAATCAAAGAAAAATTTCTTTTCTCGTGTTGCCATATGGTTACCTCCCTCACTTCATTAACATATCTGTTCAAATGTAACATGCCAGGCCAGCTCCCTTCACAGCGCAAACAAAAATGCCCCCTTCTGGGGCCGGTCCAGTGGTGCAGCGGTTAAGTGAGCACACTTGCTTTGGTGGCCTGGGGTTTGCTGGTTCGGATCCCGGGTGCGGACATGGCACTGCTTGGCATGCCTTGCTGTGATAGGCATCTCACATATACAGTAGAGGAAGATGTGCATGGATGTTAGCTCAGGTCCAGTCTTCCTCAGCAAAAAGAGGAGGATTGGCAGCAGTTAGCTCAGGGCTAACCTTCCTCAAAAAAAAAATGCCCCCTTCTTGCCTCCACATCATTTTCTAACCCATCATTACCTTGTTATTTTTCTTCACTGCACTTTACTGTACCTGAAACTACATTTCTATGGATTTATTTATTTATTATCTGTCTCTCTCATTAGAATGTAAGCTCTATGAAGGCAGCAATTAAAAAATCTTATCAACAGATATCTAGAACCTAGAATAATGCTTGGCATGTAAAAAAAAAAAGACCCAACTAGTATAGGTTAGACGGATATTGAAATAACTCAAGCTTTCATGGTTTCCTTTCAAGATAAACTGCTTAGAACTTTCCTCCAGAACATATCATGAATTAACCCAAACAAGGTAATATTCATTCAGTTTGCTTATATTTAAACATAGATCCAGGCAATATATTTTTACCATAGACCTTGATATATAGTATCTAAACAATATTTTTAAATTAAGGATTTAAAGGCTATCCCTGGAACAAACAGGGGCAAATATCAAAACTCTCTTTTTTTTCCTCCCCAAATCCCCAGTACATAGATGTATATGCTAGTTGTAAGTCATTCTAGTTCTTCTATGTGGGACGCCACCACACATGGCTTGATGAGCAGTGTGTAGGTCTGCACCCAGGATCTGAATCTGTGAACCCCAGGACACCGAAGAAGCCAGGCCGCCAAAGTGGAATGTGTGAACTTAACCACTCAACCACAGGGCCGGCCCCAGTCAAACCTTGACTCTAATCTTTCTCATTATCCAGTTCCATGCAAATGTGGGTTAACTTGACTTTGGCCATCCTCTGGAATGGACCAGGATTTCTGATGCATCAGCTTAGAGGAGATAAGAGTAGGACATCTGATTTCTAGGGGAAATGCTGCTATAGGAGAATATGCTGCATTAAAGACAGCCACACATTCTTTGACACACTGTCCTTCAAGAGGCGGAGTCTATGCCTCTTTCTTTCAAGCTGAGTGGGTCTATGGATGCTTTGGTTAAGAGGTAATGGCAGAAGCGGCACTGCATCAATTTCTGAGACCGGATCTTAAGAAGCTGGCAATTTCCATTTCCCATCTCTTTGAACACTTGCTCTTGGAGCCCTGCACTGGCATGTAAGACCAACTATACTCCTATATAGACCACACAGAGAGACCTTGAGATGACATGAAGATGGAGAAGGGACCAGCTGAGCCCAGTCTCCCAGCCATTCCCACCAAAGTACCAGAAAAGCGAGTGAAAGGCGCCTTGACCATCCACACCAGACCAGCTGCTAACTGAACACTATCAATTAATCCTAGTCAATGCCATATGGAGCAGAAGAATCACCCAACTGAGCCCAACCAGAATTCCTGACCCACAGATCTTTAGCAAAATAGAGCAGTTGTTTTGTCTCTATGTTTTGGGATTGTTTGTTAAAAATAATAGCTGCCAGGAACAAAGGACTTTCACCCTTTCATTTCTAAGATTAGCACTTGGTCCTCTTCCCTGAAATACTCCTACCCAACCATTCCTGGGACCTGATGCCAAGGACAGCCCTGGGAAACCCTCATAGATGGTCTTCGTCTTGCTCATTTTTCTGGCCTGGCAGAAAGCACAGATACGTCAAGAAATAATTAAAGTCACATTCTCAGTTCTTAACTTCTTTTAATAGAGATCATCAAAGAGAAACAGATTTCATTACATGCACAGCGTGAGGCCTGCATTCTCTGGAGTTCCTGCTTTATTCATTCAAATGGTTACATTTCACTCAGTGTTTTGTTGGAAATAAGTGACTTAAGTTGGGAAAGAAGAGAAGAGAGAATAATTTAAACCAAAAAGTAAAATCTAATACTTGGAAGATTGTTCTCTCAAGAGTGAGACGCTAAAGCTAAATCTTTAATGACTAACGTAAAAATTTAATATACTGCGTGTACCTCTGGAGGGACAATATATTTAATTAACATTGGACAGCCAAGGAAATGATGTTCCCTACAGAGATACACATCTTCCACATGGAAATATGCCTTTGCAACAAGTTTTCTCCTCTTCCTTCCTATTTTTTTCTTTCATTTTTAACTGCATATTTTTTTGGATATTTTACTGTATCTCTGGCATTTTTATTGTTAGAAATGTTGGATATTGCTGAATAGTGTAATGAAAATGAGATTCATCTGTAATTCTTGAACAAAGTGATAACCCAAATTATCATTTTGGTTTTTTCTTCCTGTTGCATTTCTATGTCTATTAATGTTTATTCCTCCCTCCTTTTCAAGGAAGGAAGAATGTATATGTTGTCTTATACATAAACAGACAATATACTGGCATTTGCTGTGACTTTTTTTTCCCATTGATTAAATACATATTTGTTCTATTACACACTGAAATAATTCCTGGCAGGTTTTCAGTCATAGGGATAATCTGTCCTGAGATGTCAGCCGTCATCACTGACTGGTCTAGACAGATTTACTGACACGAGCCAAGCACCAGTGGCCATTTGTGTCCTGAGCAACAGCTACATAGGCATGTGCTCTGCAAGATAGTATAGAAAGATATAGATTGGCATAAAATCTGGCTCCTGCTATTAAAGGGCTTGTGAGTCAGTAGGAAACAGGCTACAATAGGAGGATTTTATTCTAATGTGATAAATGCACTAATAGAAATATGTCCTAAATGACAAACGGGTAAAATGAGGGCTCATTTAGTGCCCTTGGTATTGTTAGGATTAGAACATTCTGGTTAAATTATATTAATGGTCTATAAATAAAAGAAATAATTATCCCAGAAAGGGTCAAGGCTGGAAAACAAATGATTGTTATATAGGTAAACAGGGCAAAGATAAAATGTCAGACGTAGACTGGGATGATGTCAATGCGCTCAGGGCGCATCCGAAGCGCCTGTGCACCTGCGCAGGTGAGCCGCACGTTCGAGTCTGCTTCTCGTCACTTGTTTCTGACGTGGTTGCTTATGGAATTACCAGCTCTTATATGATAGGATAAAACTGGCTATTCCAGAGAAATGCATTTTTTTTTTCCTGGCCATTGAGTAGATTCACTTTATTTTTTTTTTTATTTTTTTTTTAAAGATTTTATTTTTTCCTTTTTCTCCCCAAAGCCCCCTGGTACATAGTTGTGTATTCTTCGTTGTGGGTTCCTCTAGTTGTGGCATGTGGGACGCTGCCTCAGCGTGGTCTGACGAGCAGTGCCATGTCCGCGCCCAGGATTCGAACCAACGAAACACTGGGCCGCCTGCAGCGGAGCGCGCGAACTTAACCACTCGGCCACGGGGCCAGCCCCGAGTAGATTCACTTTAATATAAAAATCATCTCATATTCAGCCCTCACCAAAATTATCTACCCATGTCAGATATGGATTGCTACCAGAATTTGGATTTGCTACCAGAAATTGCCTAAAAACTGAAATGTGAATTGAAATTTGCAGTTTATTTTTTAATTTCAACTGCCACTGCAGGGATTGCCTTTGCCTGTAACAAGCTCTTTAGACTTACAGGTGTTCTTTGGCTGAGGTGAAAGGCTTCAGGCTTTGGAACTGTATGGCCTGCACTTGGAATCCTGCCCACCAATAACCTGCTGGAGGCACGCCTGAGCTCTTTCATCGCAGCTTTCTCACCTGTCACAGAGCTTGCTGCTTATTGCACAAGACGGCCCTTTGCAGCATGAGAAACAGACTATGTAAAGAGTCCCGCACAGACTTGGCTGGTAGAAGTTGGACAGTAACGGCCATATCCCACAAGCTCCTTTCCCCATACCACCGCTAACACTGGCTGTTTGGAGGCTCAGAGATGGCGAAGGAGATTCCTACAGAAAGCTTCCCAGAAAGAAACCCAGACTCATGTGACCAGTAGCTGATCCCCTTTGGGATGGATTTCTGTCTTCTTCAGAAACAGGTCCTCCTCCATGCATCAAACCTCGTCTTTGCAGAATCTCCCTGAGGAGGCATCTGCTCTTCCTCTCTCAGGCTCTGGAGAAACTGCTTTTGCTGCAAGAGCTGCTTCATACCCTTGGGGCTGCTCAAGCAGCCCCTCGTGCCTGTGCTACGGCATTCCTCTGGGCCAGATTAGACCAAGAGGAGATGTGTTGGCATCACACGCTTAGTGCCTTTTCCCAGACAGACCATTGAGGATGGAGACTTGGTGTGGGATCTGGGCTCTCAGATTCCAAGGCAGCCCCCTTCTGCTGCTGCCTCAGTGTCAGACACTATTGGTCCCCACCCATATCCCTACGGATCTCTTAATGATTTTGTACACCCACCCCCCAAGTTCCTCGTGCTTTGCTGCTGATGGCTCACACCTGTGCCATTCTCCAGAGGACTGCCTTTGAGCGGGTGGAACTGCCTGGAAGCTTGCAGCCCCCACTTCTCCCCATCTCTGGGAGAGAGCCAATGGCCGACTGGAGCAGAAATATAACATCCCAAACCCCTGGCTTTGAGATGGGACAGACAAGCACTGAGGTATAATTTCTGTTCCAGTGCTGCCACCAGATCAGGCTGAGGCTGGGTCTCCACTTCAAATTGCACCCCTCCCCTATCCTGCCTTATTACATTGCCAGTTTCTACTGGAAGCACACGCTTAATACATCGCTCACAGCTAGACCCTTGGCTCAGGATGGGCTGCTGGGAGAATCCAACTTAAAACACTGTCTAAGGACCCAGGATCCTAGGACTGCTGCAAAACCATCAGGCTCGTGCCCCACAGGGCCCATTTCTAAGGTGCTCCTAGAGCTCTGCACTTTCCCTCCGTGCCCTTGTCCAATTCTTTCAGCCTTCACTCTCGTGGAGAGACACTGATTTTATCTCCGGAGCCTGATCTGGCACAACAGATGACTGATAATGCATTGGCAAATAAAGAAGAGTCTCCTTTTATTGCCAGCTTTATTTTGAGTTCTATCAATAAATCACATAACTTCAGAACTGAAGGTGAGTTAAATAATAATAAAATAAAACAATAAAATATCTACTATTTTTAAGGGTTTCCTATGTGCTACATGCTTACCTTTTTAGTAAATTCAAGCAGTGTTTACCAAACTCCCATCTGTGCGACACACCATCCCTAGGCGCTGAATACATATGAAAGAGAAAAAGGAAATGCAGCCACTGCCTTCCTGGACCCCGCAAGGCAGCGAGTCGCTAACTAGGCTGTTCTAATCTTTCTGGTAACCTCGAAGAGCAGCTATCATTCCCTCATTTTGCAATTGAGGAAACGGTCTTCCCAAGATTAATTTACTGCTGTTCACTCATGCAGGAAGCAGCCCAGGTCTGACTGGTCTCACAGTCCTCCACTACGTCATTCTGCTGCTTCTCAAAATTATCAGTAGCCCCCCCGAGACGTCCCCACCCTCCATCATCTAGCCACTGCCCTCGCCCAGGCAAGCAAAAATGAATCTCAAAGAGGGTAAAGAACAAGGGCAAAAATGCATCATTGGCAGGGACACATGGTCAAATCTTTTGCTCCCATCTCAACCCTCTTCCTGCTGGACCATAAAGGTTTACTTCCAGAAATGGTTGTTTTGTGTTACATCTCTTCAGTAAGATTATAAATTCTTGAGAATGAAGAAAAAGCTTCATTTCTTTTGTTTCTTCCTCAGTCCTAGAAATGTAATAAGCACTTAAAATGTTAGTTGATTGTAGCAGTGAATGAATGGATGCATGCATTATTGGCTCAATTAGTCCCTGATACAAATAAACTCCAAAGACAGAGTTTACTGACACTTCGGGCCAGTATCAAAGATCTGACATCAGAAACCTCAAGATCCATCCTGCACTTCCTTCCTGAATTATCCAAACATCCTAACAGTGGAGGAACTGAAGCAGATGAGAATTTCCTTGTCAGGTGACAGTGCCCACAGCTCATCCTCTAACTGCAATTAACTGATCTCATCAGGAAGGGACTCAAATGGCACTGTGAAGACAGACAGCCAGAAACTTCAGAACCTGTTGTCCAAAGAAACACCTTGCTTACAATTTGTAAACGTTCCCTTCAATGATCTCAGCTCAAGTGATCCTAATTTGAGTGTGCCGTCGCATCTGTTCCCTGCTGGGACTCTGATGTACTGTATTTGGCGTATTTGCATTTGGTGTTCTCATCTTAACTTAATTACTATTTAATTAATTATTTTACTGATAGATTCGATTGTTCTTGCATTTAACGAGCGTCCATGAGAAACGAAACACGGGGCCAGAATTCCACATTCCTTTTCTTCTCTCCCCTCTCCTAGGCACCTGCTCCTTCATGAAGCCATGATTTTCCCCCTCCTGACGCTGGGCCCCATTTCCCTGCTTGGCACTTTCCCCTCCTCTCTCCATTTAAACTAAGCTTCCTTTTCCCCCAGGGCCTCCCCAGGTCCCAGGGAACGTGCTGGGAACTCAAACCACATGAAGTTTTCGTTGGTCTCATTGGTGAGATCACCCCAAACCACAGGCTTATATATTAAAGCTTATGTGGGGATGGTGGACGCACAAGGACTTAGGGATTCCTCGGCAGACACTTGAAGTTGTTGATACTCAATCCAAATGAGAAAATAAAATGATTCTCATTTCATAAACCAAATCAAGCAGACCCAGGAGACATGTAGTGACAAAGTATCCTTCAGGATCCCAGAAATCAAATCTCCCCATAAAAGTGGCTCCTCAGATCTCTTGGGGGACCAGGTGCATTGTCAGTGAGCAGTAATATTTTGAAAGGAATCTTTTTCTCTGAGCAGCAGGTCTCAACAGTGGGCTTAAAATACTCAGTGAACCTTAAAATACTTGTAAACAGATGTGCTCTCATCCAGGCTTTGTTGTTCCACTTACAGAGCATAGGAACAGTAGATTTAGCATAAGTCTTAAGGGCCCTAGGATTTCCAGAATGGTAAATGAGCACTGGCTGCAACCGAAAGTCACCAGCTGCGTTAGTCCCTGACAAGAGAGTCAGCCTGTCCTTTGAAGCTTTGAAGCCAGGCACTGACTTCTCCTCTCTAGCTATGAAAGTCCTAGATGGCCTCTCTTCCAATATAAGGCTGTCTCCTCTGCACGGAGAACCTGTTGTTCAGGGCGGCCCCTGCATTAATGATCTTAGCCGGATCTTCTGGAGAACTTGCCGCAGCTTCTACATCAGCACTTGCTGCCTCACCTGCACTTTTGTTATGGAGACGGCTCCTTTCCTCAAACCTCATGAACCAACCTCTGCTGGCTTCAGACTTTTCTTCTGCAGCTGCCTCACCCCTCTCAGCCTTCACAGAATTGAAGAGAGTCAGGGCCTGGCTCTGGATCGGGCTTTGGCTTAAGGGCATGATGTGGCTGGTTTGATCTCCTCTCCAGACCACTGAAACTTCCTCCATATCAGCAATAGGGCTGTTTCGCTTTCTTATCATTCGTGTGTTCCCTGGAGTAGCACTTTTAATTTCCTTCAAGAACTCTCCCTTGTATTCACAACTTGGCCGACTGTTGGGCACAAAAGGCCTAGCCTTCAGCTTATTCCAGCTTTCCACACACCTTCCTCACTCAGCTTAATCATTTCTACCTTTTGATTTAAAGTGAGAGATGTGCAACTCTTCCTTTCACTTGGACACTTAGCAGTCATCGTAGTGTTATTAATTGGCCTAATTTCGATATTGTTGTATCTCAGGGAATAGGGAGACCCAAGGAGAGGGAGAGAGAGGGGGCAACAGCTGGCCAGTGGAGCAGTCAGAACACACACCGCATTTATTAAGGTTTCTGTCTTACAGGGGCGTGGTTTGTGGTGCCCCAAAACAATTGCAAAAGTAACATCAAAGATCACTGACCACAGATCACCATAACAAATATAAAAATAATTAAAAAGCTTAAAATATTGTGAAAATTACCAAAATGTGACACAGGGACACAAAGTGAGAAAATGCTGTTGGACAAATGGCGCTGATAGACTTGCTCCATGCAGGGTTGCGACACACCTTCAATTTGTGAAAAATGCAAAATCTGGGAAGCACAATAAAATGAGGTATGCCTGTACTCAATTTTGATATGAGAAAAACCTACTTATATTTTGAACTGTAGTTCTTAAAATATTACTCAGAAAGTAAGGAGAATTTGGGGTCCTAAGCAAATTTCAAGATTGCATTTTGGGGTTTGTTAAAAGATCTTTTGGCTTAGAACCTCTTTAGAAAATCACTAAGATGACTGAAGTGATTGAGTCAATTACTGTGCTAATTCTGCCCAAAACAAGCCGTCTCATGTCTCAAATATGGGATCTTCTTACACTCCCCCCACTCTGGGATTATCCAAGCTAGCACATCTCTTCCCTAGTTTTCGTTACCAATTGGGTAAATGAAGTGTTCCTACAGGGTCCCTGAGGCTATGCATCACGGGCAAGGCGCAGTAGGGGAAGCTACAGCAGGAGAAATGACCTGGACCAGTGCCTACCACCCAAATCTCTCAGAGCCCAGGGCAGGTGGCCACAGAGAAGGAGGGGCTCTGTTTGTTGTCTGATAAACTAATCATCTCCATAGCAGTGATGCTGTTGGCAAACGCTCCCTTTCACAATTCCATATTTAAGAATATTACTGTGGAAGTTATAAATCGCCAGCTATTTGATTATCTCAGCTTGGTGCTTGCGACATAATGACTTCCTCAGTGGGATGCTGAGCTGCTAATTCACAACCTCCTTCTGAAAAAGCTTTTCAGGAAATTTGTAACAAATCCATTAAATTAAAATGAATTTGTGCTATCTTGAGAAGTAACTGAACCATATGGGGCCGATCCAAATGATGTTCTTTTAATTTTTTTCTCCAACCCAAAGAACATTTCCTTTATTTCTCTTCAGTGAGAGGGCTTGTCCTTTTCTTTTATGGTAAGGATCCTTATGATCTGTGCAGACGGAAAACAAGTCTCTTCCTGAGATGCATTTAGAACTATCCCATCTCATCAAATATCTGTCCGATAACAACCTGCCGAGCTTCATAGGCAGCGCAAGCTGACAAGGCTTCAAAAGCCGAAGGTGTGTTTCTGAGCTGGAGTTACTCCAAAGGACAGCAATTTGCAATCCTGGTTGCACATTAGAACTACCCAGGGAGCTTTCAAAAATCCAGGTGCCCAGGCCACACTCCAGACAGTTAAATCAGACCCTCTAGCCATGGCCCCATGGATCAGCGTTTTCTCTAAAGCTCCTGGGGGTGTCACCTGTGCCGCGCTAGGGCTGTGGCTTTCAGACTTGAGAGTGTGCTCAGCATCACCAGAGGAGGCAGAAAAACAGAGGGCTGCCTGCCGTCCCACCGCCAGGTTCTGATGGAGTAGCGTAGAGTGGAGCCAAGAGCCGGACGTTGGTCCAGGGACCACAGTCCCTAGAGGCATGACAGCAGGCTTGTTAGAAAACTGAGTCCCAATCCCAGCAGCTTATAGCATCTGAACCTCATTTTTGACATCTGCAAAATGGAGCACAGTAATTAATCCTTCCAACCCTTTCTGAGAGAACCAAGTGGAACATTTGTGAACATTTTTGATGAAACTCAAGGTTTGCGGGGCTGGCCCCGTGGCCAAGTGGTTAAGTTCACACACTCTGCTTCGGCGGCCCAGGGTTTTGCCAGTTTGGCTCCTTGGCTTGGACGTGGCACCGCTCATCAGGCCATGCTGAGGTGGCGTCCCACATGCCAAAACTAGAAGGATTTGCAGCTTGTAATATACAACTATGTATTGGGGGATTTGGGAGGAAGAAGAAAAAAAAAAGATTGGCAACAGATGTTAGCTCAGGTGCCAATCCTTTTCCTTAAAGAAAAAAAAAAAGAACTTAAGGTTTGCAATATTTAGCTTCTTTCAGTTTGCAATGAGTAGAAATTCTTAAAGGATAATATTCAAAAGGGCACAAATCATGATTTCAATTCAAATGTAAACATGTGTTAATTTTACTTGAGTCATTAATAAAGTAAGATACAAAAACAGGTTCAAAGGAGTATCTAAAGAAGAGAGAGTTAATAGGCAATCTGGATGCTGAGATGAATTCACTAATAGATGCAAAACAGGGTAATATTTTAGGTGCTAAAATGTAATGTTAATGTTTGGAAAAAAAGTAGAATGTTTTGATAATCCTTTCTTCAAACCAGAAATCATCTCCAACTCCCCAGAGGAAAAAAAAAATCTTTGCATTGCTCCGAAAATGAACTGTTTGCATCACAATGGACACGAAATATGTACATCACCAGCAGCTCTCCGCTCATCCACTTCTGTTGGAATGGACTTGCAAAATTGCCTGGCCAAGGACGGGAAGACCCACTTACCCATAGAATCGGACAGCCGCTCAGGTGGGGGGTCCTGCTGGACACACAGAATTCCACCTGAGGACATCCAGTGGCCTCTTCTGCCCTTTCAAAAGATAGCCATCATGATAATATTAGGAAAGTTATAGTTTTACAAAATCTTCATAATGCTGATTCCCACCTGACTTCTGAGGGGTAAGTCGCCTTGGCTTTTGTTCTCTGATTTCACCTTCCTGGACCTTTGGCAAAGGCCGTTAGACCCTATTCCTGACTTTCTACCACCAGGACTGGGAAGATGATTGGGCCAGAGAAACAGGTGTCTGTATGACTCCAGGGACCCACCCACTGGGGCCCCCCTTCCACCCACCCAGGGGGGGCCTCCCTGAGACAGTGCCTTCTTGGATCCTATCCATAGGATTATTTGCGTAAAATTAAAAACAGTCAGCCGTTTGAGGAAACAGAGGAAGGAGCACTTTCTTAAGTGACTCAACCCATATGCACAGAGTCTCTAGTGAACAGGAAGAAAACTCAAGTGCAGGGAGTAGAAAAAAGAGGCAAAACCACCTGACACTGTTGTTTTCAAGTCGAAGGTGAAGAAGTTCCGCTTCCTACACCTGAAGGGGAAAAATCCTGCCCGAACTCTCTGAGAGCGCCTGGCGTATACCTGTATAAGACAAGACTTCTGAAGACAGAGAAAGGGGAGGAAATTTCCTTTTCAAAAATCCAGTAGAATTTATGCTTGGAATTGCAATGAGTTCTTTAAATTCTTTTTTAAAGGAGGAATAATTGAAAAAGAAACACTCTTGAAATGATTACAATAAGGAGGAAAGCTTATTTTGCGTTTATTGAATTATCCCTTCTTTTAAAAAATAGGTTGTTGAAGCATTTTTACATTACCCAATGGATCATGCTTTCATGCAGGCTGGTCTTGTCTCCTGATGCAGCTTGAAGAGTCTCTCTAGAAGACAGAATCGCAATGGATTTGCTGAGTCTTCTGGTGCACACTACTCACTTTGTAAGGTAATGCCAAGCTGTTCTCAAAGTTACTGTGTAAGAATGTCAGCTGCTGCCCTGGGCTGACAAGGTCTGTGCCTACTAGTGGGCATAACCTAGGATCTCAGTGTGGCAGTCAAGGGCATTTCTTTGGCCATTTTTTTTCTCTTTGAACACGTCTCCATCCATTTTCTGAAAGGCAAGTCCGCGTGTTTTGCCATTTTTTCCTTCTTTCTTTTTTTTTTTTTGCTGAGGAAGATTCACCTTGAGCTAACATCCGGGCCAGTCTTCCTCTATTTTGTATGTGGGTTGCTACCACAGCATGGCTGACAAGTGGTGTAGGTCCATGCTCAGGATTTGAACTACAAACCCAGGCCACCAAAGTGGAGCACGGCAAACTTAACCACTATGCCACAGGACCAGCCCCAGTGTTTTACCATTTTTTGATTTGAATTTTTGCTCTTCTTTTTCTTATTGCCCTCTAGAGATTCTTGCTGGTCTGGTTATCAATCTGTTGTTACTGTATGTCTCAAGTATTATTTTCCAGCTTGTATTTTTATATTCTTCATATATTTACATTTTTTCGATAAACAGAAGTCCTTAATTTTATATTAGCTTAAGTAGCAATCTTTACTTTGATGGTTAGCACTGTATGTGCTTTTTAAAAGAAACCCTTCTCTATCCCAAATCTTAAAGGTATTCTCAATTTTTCTTCTAAAAGTGTTTAAAGTTTACTCTAGGCATTTATATCTTTTATCTAATTATGGTTTATTTTTTTGTATCGTGTAAGGTGGGGTGCAATTTGTTTTCCCCCTATAAATGGGTAATTTTCCTAGTACAATTTATTAAAAATAGTCCAATCATTCCTGACTAATAGGCATGGCCATCTCTGTCCTATATTACATTTCCATATATACACACATTTCTAGGCTTTCTGTTCTGTTTCCTTGATCATTGTATGTGTCATTGTGCTAACACCACACAGTCATAATTTCTATAATATTGTAATAAGTCTTGATAACTAACAGTGTTACTACCCAAGGGGTGGGTTGTCTGCTCCCTGCAGACATGCCAATCGTTGAAAGGCAAGGTGGCAGGAGAGGAAGGACTTTATTACAGTCTGCTAGCAAGGGGGAAGATGGCTGACTAACGTCCGAAAGAACCATCTTACAGAACAAAGACTACAGGCCAGTTATATAGAGGGCTGGCCTCTGGGTGGAGGAGGCATCTGGTGTCCCATTGGGGGCATCCATCTGATCTCCAGGTGAGGGCAGACATCTGGTCTTGGTTCCTGATAGTCTTTTGTTTTCCTGGGCATGCATCAGACCAGAGCAACACCCTATACCCCGATCTTTCAGTTGTCATCGATGATGGTTGTCAGCATAGACTCTGCTGGGGGGGCCTTAAATTCATAATGAACTCAACAGAACAGAGCTATCAACTTATAGCAGCTGGGAGGAGCATCAAATCTACAGAGTATGTCTGGGTTAGTTAATCAGACGTCATTCAAAGTTACAATATGGTTTCTTTTCTACAGTGTGGTGTCCCTTCTGGCAACCTCATATTGAGCCAGTGTCAGTAGGTCAAGACTTCCTCATTTTTAACCACTGAATACTGGTCTATAGAAATGCAATTGATTTGTTATATATTCATCATTCTTAGGAACTTTGATAATTAACTTGTAAACTGCTTCCACTCTTTTCATTTTTCTATATAGTATTAGTTTTCTTTCCTCCTTTCCAGTTCTTAACTATGTTCATTATTATGCGTGTGCAAACCTCAAGTACAACGTTGAATAAAGGTGGTGTTAGTTACAATCCTTATCAGGGTCCTTATTTTAAACGAGATGCAGCACAAGCTTCTCCACTGAAAGTGACGCTCCCTGGGGGTTTTTGGGTGAGACCCCTTATCAGCTAAGACAGTTTCCTTCTATTTTTCTTTTGCTAAGAGTTTTTATCGTGAAGAGGTGTCAAATTTTATTGAATACTTTTTCAATACATGTTGAGGTAATTATTAGAATTGTCTTCTTTAATATATTAATATAGTGAATTACCTCTAAAAATTTTTATAATGTTAAATAACTTCCAGAATTTTTAGAATAAGCTTAATATTCTAGAGCTTATTAGAAGATTTAATTATGATAATGATATTTTAACTTTTTAATAAATTGCTCTATTTGGTGATCTTATATGCTGTTTAGGATTTTTGCATGTACATTCATGATTATGTTTAACCAGTAATTTCTTGTTCTCATCCTTTCCTGTTTAGAGTGTGATATTAAGGTTATGATTATCGGGTAATGATCTCCACTTTTGTCTCCTCTGGAAGAGTTTTATCCTGTGAGGATAATCTGTTCTTTGATAGTTTGGTTTAACTTTTATGTAAAATAATCTTGTGTTTTATTTTCTAGGAAGATTTTGAAATATTAATTCCATTGCCTTACGGTTACTAGATTTTTTTTTCAGGTTTTCTATTCATTCTTGAATCTCTTCTGGAAAGTTTGTTTTTCTAGATTTTTTTCCATCTGCTGTAAGTTCCATTGGCAGGGTTTCAAACTTTATTTTTTATCTTTCTTTATTGTTTTCATCTCTGCTGCATGTTATTATGCTCCTTCCTCATTCTTAAACTTTTTTTCACAAAAGTTTTTTAACAACTTTTTTTCACAAAAGTTTTAGAATGTAGTATTTTTACTATGTTTGGTTGTAATTCATTTCCAAGTTTCATTCTGATTTTTCCTGTGGCTCATGGGTTGTTTAGAAGCGTGCTGTTTAATTTACCAAGATTATAACATTTCATTTCTCTTTTTGCATTTTATTTCTAATTTAATCGTGTTGTGGTCAGAGAGAATGACTTTATGATACCAATTCTTTAAAAGTTGTTGAGGGGGCCGGCCCGGTGGTGCAGCAGCTAAGTTCCCATGTTCCACTTTGGTGGCCCGGGGTTCGCTGGTTTGGATCCCAGGTGCAGACATGGCACCGCTTATCAAGCCATGCTGTGGTAGGCATCCCACATATAAAGTAGAGGAAGATGGGCACGGATGTTAGCTCAGGGCCAGTCTTCCTCAGCAAAAAGAGGAGGATTGGCAGCAGATGTTAGCTCAGGGCTAATCTTCCTCAAAAAACATTTTTTTAAAAATTATTGGGCATGATTTTATGGCCTGATCTGTAGTTACTTTTTTGAAAAATATGTTCTATATGTGCTTAAGAGAAGCACATATTTTCTCTCCATCATATCAGGAGTGTTCACTGTGTGGCTCAAATCTTCTAAATCGTGACTAAGTCTCTGTCTAGATAAGCTCTTAATAATTAGCAAAATGTGGGTCAAAATATCTCACCTAATAGCAAAATATTAGTGATTTGTCTATTTACCCTGGAGACCTATCAAGTATGTTTTTATATACATACAACACACACACACATATGTATACGAATATATGTAAAGCTATTTTATAGGTACATAGAAGTTTTTATTTATCATATATTTCTTATTATTTAAACATTTGTCAACATTTACTGTTCTATTTTACCACCAAATTTTTCTAGTAAATTTTTAAAAAAATTTTGTTTATATTGTGATAGTGACATTGCCTTTCATTTGTTTGGTATTTGCCTGAAATAGCCATCCTAGTCTTTCCATGTCCTTACTCCTGACCAGGGGTACTGGTTAGGTATTTTGCAGAATTTCCATCTATTGGGATTTATCTGATTTTCCTCATGATTAAATTAAGGTTACTGGTTATTGGCTCACATTTAAGGAGTCCCGAGTCAGCATGGACTCATGGATATTTATTTTGTCTTTTGAGTTATAATCCAACACTAGACTACTTTATGTTGTTAGCAAATTGTTCCAGCCTTGGCCGTTGGGAGCTCCTTTCATTGGCTGCTGTGTCTTTCTGACGAACGCCATGAATAGGCTTTTGTTTTATTTTGATCACCTCCCTACTTTCTTGCATTACAAGATGCTCCAGTCTCATCTTATGTATTTCCTGTCCCCGTCTTAGAATCTACTATTTTACCAAGAAGCCCTGGTTCCTTTTGTTAGAGAAAGTATTTAAAACCAAGATCTGGGCTCTAAGTGTGTTCCTTGCTGCTGGTGTGGTTTCTTCTCAGCTGTCTCAGCTGACAGAGCAAGGAAAGATGTGTGCAGGTTCACTAACCCACATATGTGTGTACATACACACATCTATAAACATTCTATATGTGACCACCTGCATCTGTATTAAGCTACATATGAGTTTGCAGTGGTGTTTGCAACTGAATCCATTACCATGTGGGTGGTTCTTGCCTCTCCTCTTGCTTATCTGTAAACTCCCACTCCAACAGTGAGGAAGTGGCTCCCACCCCTACCATCTATTTACTTAATTGCTCCGTGCCAGGACGCATGTATAGCAGTATCAGAATTGTTAGCCCACGCCCATGGGAAACGCTTTGATCAGCTAGAATGGAGTCACATGTGCAGGTCCTTCACCTTTAGTCTCATAGACCCCACCCATTTCCAGTTACTTGGGTCAGAGCCTTTTCCTACCACCCCGGCTTCAGTGAGGTTGTTTCATATGTTTGTAACCCTTTTGTTCTGTATTTCATCCTAGGATTCTCCCAACTTTCTAAATAATTTTTTAGTTTCATACATTGTTTCACTCTTTGCATTGTAAAGCTCTATGGATTTTGACAAGAGCATAGTGTTATGTACCCACCATTACTGTATCAAACAAAAGAGTTTCACCGCCCTAAAAATTCACCTGCGCTTTACCTATTCAAGCAGTGAGGGAGGCCACAGCCATGATCTCTAGCTTGCAGGTAAGCAGAACAGAGTGCAGAGAGGCCCACACTGCCCTCTTGGCAGGAGAGCGAACAAGGCACAGGTGTGACACAACACCCACCAGGGCAGGACCATGCCAGAAGGGCAGCATTGCCATCTCACTAGGAGACAGAGCAAAACAGCTGCTGCCAGCACTACCTCAGCCCAGCAACCAGCTGGAGACTGGATGGTCCTGAGCAATGAGGCAGTCCTCCCCTGGGAATCAGGAATCAGACAGAAATCACCTTGATCTCAGGCTTCTCATTCACGCTGGAGACAAGTCAGAAATGTTACTGCTTACTTAAGAACACTTACATTGTAGTAAAGTTAAAAATGCTATGTAATTACGTATTTCAGCAGATTTCTTGGTGATTACGTTGGAAAGGCTAGAATGAAAAATAATTACCATGCTGCTGAGTGTATGTGTAATCCTGTAAAAAGAATGTGAACAGGCAGTTGTGTTCCTGCAATATTCCACCTTAATTAGGTTACAGACAAATCCTCTTTTAAATGTTCTAGAGGAGCACACATTTAAAAGAATGTTATGGAAAATTCTCTTTTACAACTAACAAGTCCTTTTTAATGTGACTATCATAAAATATATCGAGAATGGAATTTAAAATTTTTGTCCTCATCTGAATCTGTTTCTAATTAGCTATAAACTAGGACAAGTGACTTAGCTTCTCGGAGCCTCAGTGTCTTCTTCTGTAAAATGGGGGCATTGAGTAGGTCACGTCTCAGATACCTTCCAAAACTAACATCCTGTTGCTGGTGATAAAGGTCAAGCTCACTGGCTACAACACATAAGCGCTCCCACAGTCCACAGAACACAAACCATGCTCCGTTGCTGGCTCTATTGTGGTTTCTTAAATCAAGTGTTTAAGTGGGCACGTGGGATGTTTGTTATATTTTCTCACATAAATAACCTTCTAAGCAACATCCTTGTGGACAAATTGATGTCATTGTTTGGAATTTCCTTTGGTGAATTGCATGGGCAGATGGGCAGTGAAACTTTTTTCCAAAGGTAACAGTTGTCTTAGAGATTGATAATGAGCAATACGATAATTTGAAATGCTACCTTTGTCATTTATAAACACTAGACACTATTTCTGTGCCTTTTTCTGTTCCACGGATTCATATATCATTTTGTGCAAATATTTTAATCATTGTATCCTTACAATACGTTTTAATACCAGATAACACACACATACTATTTTATTTTTATATGATTTTCTTGGTTATTTTTGTTTAATATTTTTAAAATATTCCCATTATTGCAGAAAATTCTGTTGTGTGCCTTTGCAGTTTGTCCTCAACCAGCTAACCTCAGGCCACCCTTTCTGTCCCCATAGGCCAGCTTTCCCTCATCCACGACTTCCTTTAGAAGGAATCACACTCTTAGCATGTACTCTTTTAGGTCAAGCTTCTTTTGCTCAACATAATGATATTGAAATTTATCCATATGGTTGTGCACGTCATTAGTTCACTCCATTTTACTGATAAGTAGAAGTCCATTTATGGATTTACTATAATTTTGTTGGACATTTGGGTTTTCCCAATTTTTTACTATTTTAAGTATAGCATCTATCCACATTCTTATACAAATTGTATTATAAATATTATATTTTATTTTATCTTGAGGAATGCCTAGAAGTAGAATTGCTGGTCATAAGATAAGTGTATCTTTAACTTCTATTTTTTTTTTTTTTTGGTAGGAAAGATTGGCCCTGAGCTAACATCTGTTGCCAATCTTCTTCTTTTTGCTTGAGGAGGATTGTCGCTGAGCTAACATCTGTGCCAGTCTTCCTCTAATTTGTGTGTGGGACGCTGCCTCAGCATGGCTTGGTGAGCAGTGTGTAGGTCTGTGCCCTGGAACTGAACCCACGAACCCCAGGCTGCCAAATGGGAGTGTGCAAATTTAACAACTATGCTACCAGACCAGCCTCGTTAACTTCTGTTTTTAACAGTTTTATTGAGACATATTTCACATATCATACAATTCACCCACATAAATGGACAATTCAATTAGTTTTAATATATTCACAGAATTATTCAACCATTATCACAATGAACTTTAAGACATTTTCATGACTCCAAAAAGAAACCAAATAATCTTTATGGATCACTCCCATTTCTACCTAACCTCCACAGCCAAGCTGTCAAAATCTACTTCACACCCCTCTAGATACACTTGTTCTAGAAATTTCATACCAAAGAAATGATACAATATGTGGTCTTTGGGGATTGGCTCTTTTTATTTATTATAATGTTCATTCATATTGAAGAACATGTCAACACTTTGTTCCTTTTTGTGTTAAATGGTATTTCATTGTGGGGATAGAACATGGTTATTTATTGTTCATCAGTTGGTCAACATTGGTTTGCTTCCACTTTAACTGCAATGAATAACACTGCTGTGAACGTTGTTGTGCAGGTTTTTGTGTGGGCATATGTATTTATTTCTCTTGTGTATCTACCTCGGTGGGAAATTTCTGGTCATATGGTAACTCTATGTTTAACATTTTGAGGAATGGTCAAAGGGGTTTCCAAAGCAGCTGCACCATTTTACATCCTTACCAACATTGTGTAATAATTTCTTCACAGTTTTGCCAATACTTGTTATTGTTCATCTTTTTAATCTGATCCATTTTAGTGGGTATAAAAAATAATATCTCATGGTTTTGATTGTATTTCGGTAAGGGCTAATGATGTTGAACATCTTTCCATGTGCTTATTGGCATTTGTATATCTTCTTGGGAGAAACGTTTATGTAAATCTTTTGACCACTTTTATTGGTTATAAGTTCTTTTTATTATTAAGTTGCAAGAGTTCTTTATATATTCTGGACACTAGACCTGTATCTGATACAGTCAATCCTAATTATTCACAGATTTCGTGCTTGCAAACTTGCCTACTTGCTAAAATTTATTTGTAAACCCAAAATCGATACTCACAGTGCTTCCATAGTTTCTCACAGACGTGCACGAAGTGGCAAAAATATTAGAGTCACTTGACGCAAACGTTCCCAGCTGAGACCAAACAAGACAATGGTCTGCCTTTTTGTTTCAGCCCTCTTATTATAAACAAGCGTCCTGTCCGTGTCTATTTAGCACCATGACTTTTAAATTTCATGCTTTTTGTTGGTTTTAGCTTTTTGTTGGTTTTTGTGGGTTTGTCTGTTTTCAGTGGCCCCCAGTCACAGTGCTGATGTGTTTCTACGGTCCCTAATGACTTGACCTCCAGCAGTAGAGAGATTACTGGTAGGCCATGTGTGATCTGGCAGTAAAGATATGCAAAATATCACTGTTGGATACTGCTAATCAAACACTTATAAGAAGCAAGGATCTGAATGACTGTGGATATGACGCTTTTGAACGTTTTTGTCAAACTAACGAGTACAGTGGGATCGATTGTTTGCTCCTAATGTCACTGCACAAAGTGGGGGAAGAAACGGATGAGCTCAGGCATTCAAAATTCTCAGCTCAAGCACAACCTCAATGATCTTAAAGTTTCTATGGTTGTCCACTTATCTCTTGTAGCCAAAGGGCAAAGACTGCTGAAAATGAAACCCAGAATCTTATCCTGTGAGTGGACTGACTTGCAACACAATTGAACTTTTAGCCTTACGGAGGGCCTACTTGTAAAGAGAGAGCGCTGATTGGGATGGAATGGAATCCTGAAAGTTAGAATGGTGGCGTGTGGGAAGACTCGGATGAAGCTGGGGACATGGAGCCCCTACATCCTGATGAGTCTTCTTTGCCAGTAGAAGCAGCCTCCTGTTCCCAGTAGAAGTGGCCTCCCTTCCCCATCTGAGGGGTTAACCCTGCATGCCCTCCAGAAGCTCTAATGGCTTCCCCTGAAGGAATTGCCATGCAAGACAATGCTGATTCTCCTCAGGACCCACCTCCCACCACCCTTCTTTGCTTCTGGAGCTATAACTAGACTTGAATCCCAGCAGGCCCTAAAGGTGAGGTGCAAAATGTGACCCATGAGGTACACTACATTCCAGAAGAACTGCTTGAGTTTTCTAATTTATACAGACAGAAATCCAGAGAAAATGTGTGGGAATGGATGTTTAGGTGTAGGATCACGGCGGAAGGAACAAGCTTGGATTTGGCTGAATCTACTGATATGGGCACACTAAGCAGAGACTCTGCATTCAGAAAGGGAGTTAGAAAGGGCCCCCATAGCTTCTCTGATTGTTTGGCTGAAACATAGACCAAAAGGTGCCCACAGTGAGTGAGCTGGAAATGCCCGACCTGCCTTGGTTTACTGTGGAGGAAGGGACTCGAAGGCTTAGGGAGATTGGAATTTAGAGTGGATCTGTCCTTTAAGACCTACTTCCACACACTGGAAGGGTCTAGAAGAGATACCTTTCACCACAACTCTGAAAATAAATTTGTGCAGGGAGCCCCATCATCTTTGAAGAACTCTATGATTGCTCTTCTCTGTAGCCAGAACTTATAATGGGAATTATGGCCACTGCTTTGGGAAACATAAATGAAATGGGAGTAACTAGATCCCAGGGTGACAGAGGCCAAAGGACAGCCCTCGACCACCAAGGGCGAGGTGGGTGCGGTTGCCACAGTAGACAGCAGAGCCAAGGCATCCATCGGAATAGTCTGACCTGCACAGACCTGTGGTATTGACTAGTTGATGATGGTGTTCCTAGAAGTGAAATACATAGGAAAACTACTAAATTCTTGCTTGATGTGTATCAGCAGAGAAGTTCTAAGTCAAGAGGACAAAAGTTGAACCTGAGCCTTAAAAAGAAAGATTCATGGCCCCTCAATCAACTCCCAGACTTGAACGAGTTTACAGACCCAGAACTCTTGAACTAAGGTGGGGTCAGGTGCCCTTGAGGAAGGACCCCAGTACACTGTCAAAAATGTGTGTTATTAATCTTTCTCCCAGCCTTCTCCCAAGGGAACTATGGCCTTTTATTAGGTAACTGCGTATTGGGGGAAATGAAATAATAAGACCTTTTTGTCACTACCAGACACTGGCTCTGAACTGACACTAATTCCAGGAAACCCAAAATGTCGCTGTGGCCACCAGGAAGAGTAGGGGCTCATAAAGGTCAGACAATTAATGGAGTTTTAACTCAGGTCTGTTTCACAATGTGCCCAGTGGGTCCTTGAATCCATTTTGTGGTTATTTCCCCTGTTATGGAATGCATAATTGGAATAAGTATACTCAGCAGCTGGCAGAATCCCCACATTCATACCCTCATCTATGGAGTGAGCGCTATTATGATGGAAAAAGCCAACTGGAAGCCACTAGAACTGCCTCTGCCTACAAAATATTAGACCAAAAACAGCATCGTCTTGCTGGAGGGTTGCAGAGATTGGTGCCACCATGAGGGCCTTGAAAGACTCAGGGTGGCGATTCCACTACCTCCCCATTCAACTTGCCTATTTAGTCATGGAGAAGAGAGATGGATTTTGGAGAATGATAGTGGATTATTTTAAGCTTAATCAGGTGGTGACTCCAATTGCGGCTGCTGTACCAGATGTGATTTCATTGCTTGAGCAAATTAGCATATCCCCTGGTACCTGCTATGCAGCTATTAATCTAGAAATGCTGTTTTCCGCATCCTTACTAATAGCGACCACTAAAGGCAGTTTGCTTTCAGCTGGCAAGGCCAGCAATACAATGTTACTGTCTTACCTCAGGGGTCTATCAAATCTCTAGGCTTTTGTCATAATTTACTTTGCAGGATCTTGATCACCTTTCCCTTCCACAAGACATCATGCTGGTCCAGTATATTGATGACATTGTGCTGATTGGATGTCGTGAGCAAGAAGGAGCAACTTCTCTAGATTTACTGATAAGACATTTAAGTGCCAGGGGATGGAAATGAATCTGACAAAAATTCAGAGGTTTCTACCTTAGTTAAATTTCTGTGGATCCAGGAACATGGGGCACATTGAGATATTTCTTCTAAGGTGAAAAATAAGTTGTTGCATCTGGCCTCTCATACAGCCCAAAAGAGGAACAACATCTAGTGGGCTTCTTTGAATTTTGAAGGCAACATATTCCCCAGTTGGGTGTGTTACTCTATCCAATTTATTGAGTTACCTGAAACTCTGCTAGTTTTGAATGGGGCCCAGAACCAAAGAAGGCTCCGCAATAGACCCAGGCTGCCACTTTGGCCTCTGATCCAGCACATCCAATGATGCTTGAAGTGTCAACAGCAGATAAAGATCCTGTTTGGTGCCTTTGGCAGACCCTCTTTGGGTAAATCACAGTGCAGGGCCTTCAGATTTTGGATCAAAGCCCTGCCATCCTCTGCACATAACTACTCCCCTTTTGAGAAACAGCTCATGACCTGCTGCTGGGCCTTAGTAGAGAATGAACACTAAACCATGGGGCCACCAGGTTACCATGATACCCGAGCTGCTCATCACACACTGGGTGTGTTCTGACCCACCAAGCTGTAAATCTGGGTGTGCACAGCAGTACTCCATCATCAAATGGAAGTGGGATATATGTGATTGGGTCTGAGCAGGCCCTGAAAGTGAAAGTAAGTTATAGGAAGAGTGAAGCCAATGCCCATGATCCTTGTCTCTATTACCCTACCTTCTCTCTCCCAGGCTGCACCTATGATCTCATGGGGAGCTCCCCATGATCAGTTGATAGAGGAACAGACAACTCAGGCCTGGTTTACAGATGGATCTTTATGAAACACAGTCTCCACCTGAAAGCGGACAGCTGCAGCACTGCAGTCTCTTTCTGGGATATCCTTGAAGGACAGCAGTGAAGGGATATACTCTTAGTCAGCAGAACTTCAGGCAGTGCGCCTGATGTCCACTTTGTTTAGACAGAAAAATTGCCAGACATGTGATTCCATGATGATTCCTGGGCTGTGGTCAATGGTTTGGCTGATGGTCAGGGACTTTGGAGGAACAGGACTGGGAAATTGATGACAAGGAAATGTAGGGAAGAAGTATGTGGATTGACCTCTAGGAATAGGCAAAAACCATGAAGACATCTGTGTCCTCTGTGAATGTTCACCAGAGGTGACCTTAGTAGAAGATTTTAACATTCAAGTGGATAGGATGAGCTGTTCTTTGGAGAGCAGTCAGCCTCTTTTCCCCAGCCACCTGTCATTGTCCAATGCACTCATGAAAAAGTGGTCATGGTGACAGGGATGAAGGTTATACATGAGCTCAGTAATATAGACTTCCATTTGCCAAGGCCAACTTGACTAAAGCCACTGCTGAGCTCCCAATATGCCAGCAACAGGAACCAACACTGAGCCCCTGATATGGCGTCATTCCATAGGGTCATCAGCCAGCTACCTGATGGCAGGTTGATTACATTGGACCACTTCCATCATGGAATGGGGAGTGTTTTTTCTTATTGAAATAGATACTCACTCTGAATATGGATTTGCCTTCCCTGCATGTAATGTGTCTGCCAAAACTACCATCTGTGGAATGCCTTATCCATCTTCACGGTATTCCACAAAGAATTGTATCTGTTCAAAGAATGCAAATGAAGGGCAACAGTGGGCCCACACTCATGGAATTCACTGGTCTTACCATGTTCCCACCATCCTGAAGCAGCTGGCTTAATAGAATGGTGAAATGGCCTCTTGAAGACTCACTTACAGCACTAGCTATTTGGCAATTCCTTGCAGGGCTTTTCAGGAAGCTGATTATACTCTGAATCGGCATCCAATATGTGATGTTTCTCTCATAGCCAGAATTCATGGCTTCAGGAACGAAAGGGTGGAAATGGGAGTGGGATGGCTCACTAGCAAAATTTTTGTTCCTGTTCCTAGGACTTTGTGCTCTTCTGTCCTAGAGGTCTTAGTTCCAAAGGGAAGAATGCTTCTATCAGGAGACACAGCAATGATTCCACTGAACAGGAAGTTAGGACTGCCACCTTGGGCTCCTCAGGACTATAAATCAACAGGCAGGGAAGAGAGTTACTGTGACGTTACTGGGAGATTGATCCTTATTACCAAGAATAAATTAGACTAGTATTCTATAGTGGAGGTAAGAAAGAGTATGTTGGATTACAGGAGGTATTCTGGTAGGGTGTCTCTTAGAATGTTACTTAGTATATTACACACCCTATGACTAAAGTTCGTGGAAAACTATAACCTCCTAATCCAGGCAGGATGAGTAATGGCCCAGACCCTTCAGGAATGAATGTTTGGGTCACCCCACCAGGTAAACAATCACAACCAGCTCTGGTGCTTACCAAAGGCAAAGGGAATACAGAATGAAGAGTGGTAAAAGGTAGCTATAAATACCAGCTAGATCACATACCCAGTTTCAGAAACGAAGACTGTGCTTGTCATGAGTATTTCTTCCTTATGTTGCCATAGTTATGTTTGCGTGTATGTGTTTGTGTGTATGTATATATATAAAGCAAATATTTTTTCTTCCCTCTATTATTCCTTTATCATGTAAATGGGATATATTGACTTTATATCATATTATTTAAATATTGTTAACTTTATAATATTCAAGTCTGGGATATCAAGGAGATGAATAAATATTATCCAAGGACTTGCATCCTTTTCTGGGGAAAGAGTTAGTGCATTTTGGGTTGTGTAGGATAGATGTACAATGTTATGTAGAAGTCTGATCTTGTTATTGTCTTTTTTTGAGATTAAGCACGATTTAAGGAGATGTGCATGGGTGCTGAGATGACAAGGCGTGGACTTGTGATGGTTAATTTGATGTTTTAAGATGCAGGGTGTTTTTGCATGCAATTAACATTTTAATCAGTCAACTTTGATATGCCCTGTACCATGTGGGTGGGCCTTATCCAATTATTTGAAGGCCGGAATAGGACAGATAGACTGGCCTCCTCAAGCAAGAGGGAGCTCCCCAGCAGGCTGCTTCCAGACATCTTGTGCACCATCTGCTTTCCAGGGTCTGGAGCCTGCTGACCCACACTGAAGATTCTGGACTCACCAGCCTCCGTAAGTGTGGGAGCCAGCTCCTTATAATAAACTTCTTTCTGTAGGTACATGCACATCCTACTGGTTCTGTTTCTCTGAAGAATGCTGACTAATACAAAATGAAAAAAAAAAGAATTGATTTTTGGATGTTAAACTAACCTTGGCTTCCTAGAATAAATATCATTTAGCCATAGCATATAGTCTTTTTTTATATGTTGCAGAATTCAGTTTGTTTATATCTTACTGAGAATTTTTTCATCAATATTCATGAGAGATACTGGCTTGTCATTTTTCTTTTCTTGTGATATCTTTGTTTGGTTTTGGAATTAGAGTAATTCTGGCCACATATAATGTGCTGGAAAGTGTTCCCTCTTCTAGAGTTTTAGGCGAGTTTGTGAAGAGCTGGTATTAGTTATTCCTCAAATGTTTCCCAGGTTTCAGTAGTGAAGCCATCTGGATCTCAGTTTTCTTTGCAGGAAGATTTTTAGTTACTAATTCAATATCTTTGTTTGTTATGCATCCACTCAGATTTTCTAATTCTTCCTAAGCCAGTTTTGGTGGTTTTTGTCTTTCTAGGAACTTGTCCAGTTTCATCTGTTATATACTTTGTTGTTATTCTGTTATTCATACTACTCTTTTATAATTCTTTTCACTTCTGTAGTGATGTCTTTGATTTCAGTAATTTATGACATCTCTTTCTTTGTTGGTCAATCTAGTTAAAGGTTTGTCAAATTTGTTAATCTTTCCAATAAACCAACTTTTGGCTTATTCATTTCTTATTTTGTTTATATTCTAATTCACTAATTTATCCTCTAATCATTATTGTTTCCCTTCTGCTCACTTGGATTTAGTTTGCCCTTCTTTTGCCATTATAGTAATGTGGTCATTGATTTGAGATATTTCTTCTTTTTATGTAGAAATTGACAGCATAAATTTCTCTCAATGCACGACTTTAGCCGTTTCTCATAAGTTTTGGTATGTGTCTTCATTTCACTCGCCCCAAGTATTTTCTAATTTATTTTTTGATTTCTTCTTTGACTCAACTGGTTATTTAGGAGAGTGTGCTTTAATTTTCAGATATTTGTGTTTACCAAATTGATTTCTAATTTTATTCCATTGTATTTGGAGAACATGTTTTGTATGATTTAAATCCTGTTAAACTTACTGAAGCATTTTTGTTGACCTAGCATTTGGTCCATCCTGAAGAATGCTTCATACACACTGGAGAAGTTTGTGTATTCTGCCGTTATTTGATGCCGTGTTCTGTAAACGTCCATTAGGTCTAGTTGATTTACAGTGTTCACGACTTCTATTTCCTTACTGACCTTCTGCTAGATTATTCTACCCATTGTTAAAAGAAGAGTACTAGTGTCTACAACTATTTTTGTTTCATTATCTATTCCTCTTTTCAATTCTGATTCATTTCTTCATGTGCTTCGGGGCTTTGTTGTGAGGTGCTCATGTGTTTCCAGTTGTTATATCTTCCTGACGGATTTACGCTTTGTCATTTTACAATATCCTTCTTTATCTCTAGCAACCTTTTTTTTTTCTGAAAGTCTATTTTGTCTGATATTAGTATGGCCACTCCATGTTTCTTATGGTTGTTCATTGGCTGATATATCTTTTACTATGTTTGTTTTCATCCTATTTGTATCATTCCATATAAAGTGTGTTTCCTGTAGACAGTGTCTAGTTAGATAGTATTTTTTACTCACTTTGAAAATGTATGCATTTTGAATAGATTTTTTAAACTAGTCACATTTAATTTTATTGTTGATATATTTGAATTTACACCTATTTTACTTTTTAAGTATATATATTTTTTGTTTTTATTTTCCTCTTTTATTGCTTTCTTTGTACTATTTTAATCCTTTATTTTTAATTTGTTTAATTTTTTCTTGTGATATTATTTTATTTATTTTCTTAGTGGTTGTTTTACAACTTACTATATAAACTTTAACTTATTGAAATCTACTTCAAATTTATAGTAAAAATTCTAGTGAGATATTAAAACTTTACTCCTATATATCTCTATTCTCCCCAGTTTTTTTCTGTTAATATGGCTATACAAATTCATTTAAATATGTTATAAAGTCAATAATACATCGTTATAATTATTATTTTATATAATTTTGTATCATTTAAATAAGCTGATGGAATAAAGGAGAGCAGACATATTTATAGAGTTTGTTACATTAAACTTTTTATTTTTCCTTTTCTGGTTTTCTTCTTTTGTTCCTGTGAATCAAAATTCTATCTGGTTTTGTTTCCTTAGTGTAATGCAGGCTTGTTCCCACTTGCCTCTTTTGTGCTTTTGTTGTCAATATATTTCTAGATGCTATAGACCTAAATAATCGCATACATATTTGTCATAAACTTGCTTTTTGAATCACTTAAGAAAAGAAAGAAAAAGAAATATGGAATTATACTCTTTTATAATTATATAATCACCTTTCCGGATTCTCCCTTTTTTTCTCATGGCTTAGAATTACTGTCTGGGATCACTTGCTTTCTGCCTGAAGAACTTTCTTTAGTATTTCTTGCAGAGTGGGTTTGCTAGCAGTGAATTCTGTCATCTTTTGTTCATCTGGGAATGTATTTCATCTTTATTTTTGGAAGAGAGTTTTGCTTGATATAATATTCTTGGTTGACAAGATTTTTTCCAGCACCTGAACATGGCATCACACTTTTTCTGGCCTCCATCATTTCTGATGGAGTTCCATTTATGTGGCAAGTCACTTTTCTCTTGCTGCCTTCGATTTTTTTCCCTTATCTTTGGCTTTTAACATTTTTATTGTAATGTGTCAGTCGATGGATCACTTTATGTTTATGTTTCCTGAAGTTTGTTGAGCTCTATTGATCAAGTTTATCCTACCATGACATAGTTATCATCTAATTTAGTAAGTTTTTCAATCTTTATTCTTAATTTTTTTTCCTACTTCTTTCTCTTTCTCTTTTTTCTTGGTGTAGTCATACTTGTGTTGTACTTAATGGTGTCCCATATTTCTGAGTCTTGTTCGTTTTTCTTCATTCTTTTCTCTCTGTTGTCCAGACTGCATAATCTCTATTAATCTATCTTCAAGTTTGCTGATTCTTTCTACTGGCAGTTGAAGTATACTGTAAATTATTTCATTTATTTATTTAACTCCAGAATTTCCATTTGGTACCTTTCGATAAATTTTCTCTCTTTATTTACGTTCTTTACTTGCTGAGATATTCTCATCATATCTTTCTTTATTATTTTTGCCATAGTTTCCTTTAGTTTTTTGAATATATTTGTAATAGCTGCTTTGAAGTTGTTGTCTGCTCAGCCAATATCTGGGCCCTGTCAAAGGCAGATTCTGTTGCCTGCTTTTGTCTTGTGTAGGGATTGCTTTCTTCTCTACATGTCTCATAATTTTTTGTTGAAAACTGAACATTTTATGTAATATATTGTAGCAAATCTGAATACTGACCTCCATTCTAAGGTCTTGTTGATGTTGTTTGCTTGTATTTTTTTACTGACTAGTCTGGACTATTTCAGTGAAGTCTGTTTTTGCCCACAGTGTGTAGACCCTGTTGTTTCTCTTCAAATAGCATAGGGTTGGGCATGCCACATTACTCTGGGATGAGAGTATCTTTAGAAGGGCTTTTTTAACTCCCTTTCCTTGATCTGTCTGTTAGGGTGTTCATCTCTGCTGCTGTGACTCTAAGCTGTTAGCCTCCACTAATTATCAGCTGGTTTATGTCTTGGGGCATTAATTACTCTTCAGGCTGATACAATTAAATTTAAGCCCCTTTTCAGGGGTGAACTTTGAGACCAGTCTTTGAGGTTTGTTCAGAACCCAAAAGGCTCTTCTTAGCTGTGTCTTTCCCTGGTTCTCTCTGGCAAACTCCTAGCTAGTCTATGGCTTGGCTTTTACTCCCCTAGAGACACAAGCCTCCTTTTAACTGCTTACCACTAACATCTCCATTGTTTTCAAGTTTCAGCTTGAACTTCCCCATACTCTCATCTAAGTAGTCAATTCCACTCGGGAAGAGCTATGGCACTTCCTGTTCTTAATGGCCTGTCTCTCCACCTACAACTCTGCACCACTCTTCTGGAGAAGGGAGTAGGGACAATGGCCAGTTTCTAGTCATGACACCCCTGGTTTTTGAGTGGGGCACTGAGCAGAGCTATTAGCCTTTGCTGTTCTCAGCTTGACTGCCCCTTCATGCCCCACAAGCAAACTCTGTCCTGTCAGGCCATACGAAGAACTTCTGGCCTACAAGTAGCAGTGAGCACAGGAAAGCAGCCCTTGACCTCTCGGTCAGGACTGGCTGAAATAGACTTTCCACAATATGGGATAGAGGGGTGAGCAATGCTGTTGGCCTGTCCCTCTAGGGGAGACACTGAAGCTCTAGTCTTGGAACAGAAGAGAGGAAGCCTGTGTTGTTGTTTAGGTACTCTCAGAGTTAACGTTCTTTACGCTGAGCTGGGAGAATGCAGGAGTGGATTGTGGTTCCAACATCACAGACTCTTGCTGTTCTTATATTGATTTATTAGATTTTTTTGAATAAATGTTTTTCCCTTTGCTATATATCTTTAGGAAAATTTTCAGAGATTTTAAATGGTTGTTTTAAAGTAATTTTTTTTTTTTTTTGAGGAAGATTAGCCCTGAGCTAACTGCTGCCAATCCTCCTCTTTTTGCTGAGGAAGACTGGCCCTGAGCTAACATCCACTCCCATCTTCTTCCATTTTATATGTGGGACGACTAGCACAGCATGGCGTGCCAAGCGGTGCCGTGTCCACACCCAGGATCCGAACCGGCAAACCCCGGGCCACAGAAGCAGAATGTGCGCACTTAATCGCTGCGCCACTGGTCCAGCCCCTAAGTAATTTTTATCAGTTATAACTATTTTACTGAGGAGAGGGTCCATGAAACTCTTCACACCACTATTTCTGAAGTGATGTCCTGTATATTTACCATGCACACATTCATAGAGTTGACTATTTTGATCGATGTAGTATCATGGTGCTATTAGCTTGAGGAGAAAATTTTCACCTTTTGTCCACATTTATGAACGTTTTATGTAGCATGGGCAATATCTACTCCTTGAAAATTTATAAAATCAACACACACAGTTGTCTGAACCAATTGCCATTTTTGAAGTTAATTGTTTAAAATCTTTAATCCATTTCTTTCTTGTACATTTAGTATTAACATTTATCTTTGTATCAGTTTTGGTAATTTATCCAATGATATACATTTTATCGTTTCTCAGCTTTTGTTTTTGGCTTTAATATTTAAAGTTAAGCATTTTTTTGGAAGATTCTTTATCTCTTTAAGAATATAGTCTTTGGAATTTATCCTTTTTTATCTGTGCGTGTTTTCTTTGGTTCGCTCAGCCAATGCTTTATCTGCTTCTCTAGTTTGCCTTATTGTTTTGTTGCATTGTATTTTCTCCCTTTCCCCCAAAGGTTTGGATCTCAGTTCTTCTAATTTATTTCTCAGTCTTTTTTTTTAAACTTTTGTTTTTAAAGATTTTATTTTTTTCCTTTTTCTCCCCAAAGCCCCCCAGTACATAGTTGTATATTCTTCGTTGTGGGTCCTTCTAGTTGTGGCATGTGGGACGCTGCCTCAGCGTGGCTTGATGAGAGGTGCCATGTCCGCGCCCAGGATTTGAACCAACGAAACACTGGGCCGCCTGCTGTGGAGCCCACGAACTTAACCACTCAGCCACGGGGCTGGCCCCTTCTGATTGTCTTTTTACAATACGTTTTCACATTTATCATTTCTTTTATCCTGTCTTCATTGTGTTTATTTTATAATTTATATTTTCACATAGCAAACTTACTTTATAGGATGTCTGTCCCACTAAAGAAGGTGGTTGCTTTAAGCATATTTTCTTTTCTGCGTCACAATGACATGGCCCATTCTCGCCATGATCTCCTCAGGTTTTACTCCTCAGAAATCTTAGTATGTTATGGTAGATGTCAAATTTACCCAAATCACTGTTTCCTCTTCCCTGAGATTATCAAGACGGTCTCCCATTGCAAAGAATTCCTTTTTGAGATGTGCCTTTCTGAGGGCTGACACATCTTGGGACACCTGATCATCAAGTCCCCTGTCCCCACTCAAGAGGGGACATTCCAGGAAGCTCGAGGGTGAGAAGGTGTCCTCTCCTGTTGGGAGCCGATGGACGCACTCAGGGCTCCCAGCAGGACCTGGAGGAGTCTCTATTATTTTTCTGGTTTAATAGTTGAGTATTGTTGGACCTTTCTCCACTAAACAATTGACTGCCCACAAAAAAAAGAAGCCGAAGAATATTTCTCTCTTGCTGTTTCATGGCTTTTGGAGGGTCTGTAATACACTCCAGTTTAACCGACATGATCACCAAAGGGGCATTCTGGCCTCTCTCTCTGACACGCTTTTGATAGACAGGTATATATTTACAAGAGTATTTTCCAAAAACAATTTTTAAAAAATACCTTAGAATCCTAAGAAAATGGGAGACTACTCCCCCGTATGTCTCTGCAAACCCCTTTGCGCTGATGTCTACACACAGCTCCCTGCTGGCTGTGATTTAAATACAACTTATGATTCCAGTCAAGATCCTGATTGCGTTTAGTTTGCTGGTGACAGAATCAATTCATTTCAGCCAGGAAAAATGATGCATTGGCTGTCAGGCTTCTGGTCTCTGGGACATCAAGTTTTCCCAGGGCCATCTCTCTGCATTTTGGAGTCGCCTGTCTTTGGCTCTGACATTTCATAATGAGCAACATTCAGCATTGGCTTACCTGCTCAGAGGTCAGACACAGCATATGCTGATCCCCCAGCCAGAGGGAGCCAAGCAGGGTGGCTCCATCATCAGCAAAACAGACTCCTTATGAAGAAAGTTGAATAAGCAAGGAGGTGTTTTTAGTTTAAGGTAAAGCAGGTTTTTTTTTTTTTTTTTGAGGAAGATTAGCCCTCAGCTAACTACTGCCAGTCCTCCTCTTTTTACTGAGGAAGGCTGGCTCTGAGCTAACATCCGTGCCCATCTTCCTCTACTTTATATGTGGGACGCTTACCACAGCATGGCTGCCAAGCAGTGCCATGTCCGCACCCGGGATCCGAACCAGCGAACCCTGGGCCGCCAAGAAGCGGAACGTGCGAACTTAACTGCTGCGCCACCGGGCCGGCCCCTAAAGCAGGTTTCGACACATTGGTGTTACTGCACACTGCGCTGCTAACCATGGTGACAGGACTTCCGTGAGAGTGCAGTGATGGACGGCAGGTGCGTGGTGCTGCAGCCATCAGGTGCTTGCAGACACCCTATCATCAACTATTTTAGAAGATTTGTTTCTCATGAGAGACCAGTCATCCAATTCCTACACCATTTGTCAATCCCACACATTACTAATTTGAAAAACAACCTTCTTTCAGGCCTTTTAGGTTGCGTAATAAGTTTAAGCCAGCAAAATTTGACACTACACACAGACCTGAAACAGCAAAGCACGTGCTATTTTTCCTTTAAGTAAGGGAAAGCTGCCACCTGGCTCAGGTGAACTGTGAGTGAGCATGCATGGCAAACACCTGGGAAAGAACGCTGTCACTCGTAGGACAGGCCTTCCCTTTTCTCTGTGCACAGGAGGCCAGAAATCCTCTGTGCATCTCCTGTCAGAGCCGAAGCCCAGGCTCTCCCGTCAGCTGCCCACTCCTCAGTTGAGTACACAGCCCGAGGGCCCTTCACAGGTGTGGGGAGGACTGTCTGAGACTGAGGGACCACCACAAAGAGTCAGACAGGGAGAGCAGCACCTGGAGTGCCTGGCCCTGGTAAAGACACACGTCTGTTTCTATAACATAAGCTAAGACACTGAGTGGCCCTGAAGTGTAGGTTGGTGTGCTGGACACTGTCCCTCAATACCTCACAGCACCCAGAGGGCGTGGCGTGTCCTCCTCTCTCAGGAACAAGAAAACGAAGGCTCAGCGAGACTGGCTCCTTGACTGAAGTTGCTGGGAGATGGGAAGTGAAAGAACTGGCTTTAAGACAACGTTTCTGGTGCCAAAGCCTGTCTGTCCTCCCACTACATGCCACACGCCGTGTGCCACACTGCAACACTGAGATCTGAACACAGGCAGCCTAACTCCAGAATCTGAGACTTTAGCCACCTGCTCCCACAGGATGTGGTAGCCCACCTTTCCCAAATAGAAGACAGGGCATGAATCACTTAGGATTGGGTTCAGTTACAAAGGATAGAAGCCCCGATTTAACAGAGGTTTAAACAAGACATAAGTTTATCTTACTCTCATGTTACATCCAGCTGCCACAGGTGGTCATGGCACTCCACATGCTCAGTGACCCGGGCTTCCCTATCCTGTTTCTCTGCCATGCATGGTCTCAATATCATGGTCCATGGTAGTCCTTCCATCTTCCAGGAAGCAGGATGGGTGGAAGAAGGAACACAGTAGAAGACCACAAAGGCCAAGTCAACTGTGTCTTGGGGAAGGCCCTGAGTGCTGCCATGCCACGTCTGCACTCTTATGTCGTGTGGCCACACCTAACTGCAAGGGAGTCTGGGAAACACAGTCTTCATTCTGGTTGGCCATGTGTCAGCTACAAGCTTTAATATTATGGAAAAGCAGAGAATGGATATTGAGGCAATGATCCACAGCTCTGCCATGACGATCTCCAAGGAGAGTGAGTGTCCACTTGCAACGGGTCACAAAATATTGCCTTTGCTGTCCTGCAAAGGAGACCTCCTCTCCCCACTCCCCATACTCTACGAACATGTCTCTACTTATATGAGCAACTATTAAAGTGTCACCTAGTCTGTGCAATGAGTACCAATCACCCCTTGTGGATATTAGTTGAAATAGAGGAACTGGGATGTTTGTGAGCTATTGATCAAATTGTTCAGGGGCTGGGTTTTCATAGTGCTGGTGGTCAGCTTGGTCAGAGAGCTTGTATCAGATGGAGGTCTGGAGTTTATACTTGCTTTCTGAAGATAGAGAAAAGGAAAGGACATGAGTAGTATATGCACAGGCAGTCACAAACTTGGGGACCAAGCTATCCACTTCCCAGCCCTCCCCTTCCGCAAGAGTAGTAGGCAAAGGTGGGTGCAGTGGACTCTTGGACGAGAGCCCACTTGGATAGTGAAAGGAAACATTTACACATCCAGGACGACAACGCACCCCTCCTCAATCTTCTCTTCAAGGGTTTGATTAGGCAAGAAGCCCTGAGAGCCGTGAGCCGGGCCACTCACCTTGGATGCTGCTCCTGCAGATGCTGCTGTCCTGGGAGATAGTAGTAGGCATTCTGTAGGGAAAAATTATGCTCTATGTCACCTGCTTGAGCCTTCACATACCCCTAGGATAAGATCATCTGGTTTTCGAGAACACCTCAGAGCCCATTTAAGAACACAGCTCCTCCCAGATCGTGGTGGGCCACCTCAGCGCTGGCCTGCAGAGCAAGGATGCCTCAGTTCATAAACATCACAATACCCACTGCTGTGGCATTTATTTAAAGTGGAAACTGGCTCACAGAGAATCTATTTCTGTCTATAGCAGGGGCCCTAGCTACCCAAGCACCCAGAGAATGGCCTCATATGTGTTGGCGATTGATTTCTGCAGATTCAGTAGAACCACAGGTAACGGATTTCTAAAGATTTTATACATTCAGAAGCAGAAGAAGAAATCTCACAGGAAAAGCCAGATATCTCAGCTTATCCATCCTGTTTGTTGCTGACTTTGCCACTATAAGGCCTGATGGATCATTCCTTCTCCCCTGTAGATAAGTTTCATCCCAACCTCACCTCTGCCTCACTTTCCTGTCCTGTGGCAAGTAACTTGGAGGGCTTCGCTGATCATCAAATGGCATGTAAAGCATGAACTTTAAAATTAAGATGTGGCACAAGGGCTGACACATTTCCTCAGAGGCAATTTGAGGAGAAAAATTGTAGAAAATTGAGAATCGTAGAAAATGGGCAGCAGGTTTTCAGAGGTTTGCTTCCAGTGGAATAGGGCTGGGAGCAGAACCTCAGCTAATGGCCATCACTGTGTCTCCAGTCCTGGGATTAAAGTCCTACTAAAGGAGGAGTGAGTGGGGACTGGGAGGAGGGTAGGGAGGGCTGGATCCTGGATTCTGAGCATTTGATCATCTTTTGCCCTGGCAACATTTCCATACAAGGTGTAAAATAGTAAGGGATTTACACAGAGAAATGGGCTGGCTAAATACAAAGTTTTATTTTTTCTTGAACTTGTCAAGTCTTAGAGAGAAGTGTTTCTGTTGGTCCAGCAGCAGGGCTGGGGCATGGAGCCAACAGACCTATTGTCCTCTTTTGTCCCTTTCCACCCTGAGGCCGCACTTGACCCATAGCCCTGCACATCCTTTTGTTCCCACATCAAAGAAGGCCTGGCCAGGGACAGGCAAGCTGTAGACTCTGCCCCCGCATGCTGAGAGCCCTGCTAAGGTGAGAGCACTCCCGCCAGACTCCAGCCTGCCCATCACAGCCTAGCACCTCCCTGCCCAGGGAGGATGTCAGCTTTGGAATGATTCATGGCCAGCTGCTCCTGGGAGAAGCCCCGTGTGTTCTGGGACACAGGCTCTTAACCCTAAATGAGCACACATTTCCTGAAGACCGAAAAATTGTAAGAGATTTACTTTGTTCCGCTGGTCTGTGGACACAAGGGGGATGCAAACATTTTCTTGGTTAAAATGATTGCTAATTTTAAGAGATACCGAGGCTGCACAATCTATTCTGAAAATTTGGCGAGTACCACCATCAGACCTTCACTAGTGACAACCTAGTTTAGCTTTTGCCTCCCATTTATTCTTAAGACAGCGTATTGCCTTTCTGGCTCTCTGTGATAGCTAAAGGTGACAGAGAATTGGGATGGCTCTGTCGGGAGGTCAGATCAGCAGCTGGCCACAAAAGGCAGTGTAGTCTGTCCTTCATAGTTCATGGGTCGGGTACACCTCTCAAGGACAGCAGAACATCCCCTTGAGCGGTCACAGCGGGAAGGACATGCCTTGGGAGAACCTGGGCTGACATCAAGCCTTAGCCAAAGAGGCTGGATACAGAACCACTGTGGAGGGGCTCCATGGCATGACACAGCACTGACTTGAGTGACATAATACACACTGCAATGAGCAGAACTTTTAAAATCCTAACTCAAACCAACCAGTTGCAGAAGACTGCGCTTCAGCCCACCAGGACATCTGAATAGGAACATTTGTCTTCAGTTTCTCATCCTCTAAGCTGGATTCTGGGCATCGTGACCAGTTAGCCTAGGGAGTGTAGGAGTGATGGCTGTGGAGCCTCAGGGCATTCTGCAGGCACAGTCTAGTTTCCCTTCTGGGGGCCTGCCTGCCCTTGTTATTAATGAAAATGTCGAGAAATTTTCTGCCACCTTCTGAAATTGCTCAAGAATATCATCTAATGTGAGAAAATTCCCTTTATTGGGAAGGCAGGCATCCCTTTTAAAAGGAAGCCCAGGGTGCTACCTCCAAGGACACATGAGTCTATTCTCTCCACTCCCTGGGCCTGAGTCACCCCAGGGCTGACTACTGTGCTCCTTGGAGTTCTGACCAGTGTCCCGTTGCCCACCGCACTCCCCTCTCTACAACAGATTCACCCAACAAGGCGCCTCCCAAACCCAGATGGCCATTTCCTACCTCTGCCCTCATCCTGGACCACTCCTGATATCAGACTGCTTCATGTGCCCTGTGTTGGCCTCCTACCTAGAATGAACGTATTGGCTCCTGGGAAGGTGCTATCCATTCTCCCTCCTGGAGCTCACTTTCAGTTCACTCTCTTCGTGCCCACCTCCTATTCTTACCACCAGCCGGATGAGAAGCAAGGGTGAGACGGACTCTCGCATCACCTGTTTGTCATTCCTTGTATTTTCATTGTATTCTTTTGACAGCTATTTTGGGCCATTGGAATGGAGACAGCTGCTATAAACAAGGTGGGACTCAAAACTGTGACGTCCCTGTGTGTAGCTCTGCATTCATTTTCAATAGACCTCACGTACCCTTGCAGCAAACAGGGTGCCATTTTTCACACCCTTCCTCAGCTTCCTGCGTGCTCTGCCACATGGGACCCTTCCATTTCCCCTAAACCCTAGCATCCCCTAAATCCACTGCTCCTCTTCTTGCAGACATACTCAGCTTGTAGGAATTCTAGGGTGAGCACAGGTCAGACTCAGGCCAGCTCTTCTCATCACACACACCTACACAGCCTGCAGAATGCACAGCCTGGAAAGTGCCATAAGTAGCCCTGGCTGGACTCACTTTGAATCTCACTGGAGGTCACTCTGCAAATCAGATGGGCATAGTAAGGGCACCCCTAAAAGAGGGGCGGATCTGATCGATGAGCCCTATTTACAATAAATAATAAGCCCCATCTCCAGTCCTTGCTTAGAGAGGTCCTTTTGACTGATAACAACTAGTTGCTAAGAAGCCCCTTTTTTGTGGCAGCTCTTCTTTAGAACATGGACCCTGATGGCAGAGATCAGTCCTCAGGGGCAGGCTTGCGGAGAAGCCCCTCAGGCAGATGGAAATGACAGGCCTGCAGGAGTGGGTAGTTGGTATTCAGGCTCCGTCTTTCTTTCCTCTGACTAACATGACGCAGTGCCGCTGCTCCCGCAGAGGTCCCAACTATTAGTTAATTGTGGGTTGTAAAACACTCTGCAAATATGCAGTGCTAAATAAGACGAGGAAAATCAATATTTGTTCCAAGTGCATTTTTTTGGCTCTGCATAATGTGAGTAATTTTAATTTAAAAAACCCACAGCTTTAATAGGGGAAACCAAAGACTGCACACTTGCTGATTTTAGACATCAAGACAGACGGTAGACAAGCAGCTTCTGAATCTTAAATTATTTAAATACAAGCCAGTCCCTCTTTTCCTTTGATGTGTCTAGAATTAATGCCACAGGACAGACAAATGGGGAACCACAGGCCTGCTGGTTTAAAAACAACAACAAACTCTGAAATCAGAAAGAATATGTGATGGAGAGCTGAAATGGATTTCAAAGATTTTTTCTTTGAAATCTTTGATTTCTAGTCTTTTCTCTAAGTCTGCCAGGAAGTTGGTTAGTTTATCAGCTGTGGTGATACAGGTGTGAGGTCAAGCTGTTCAGCTTATAAGGGCCAGGAGGAAAAGTGGAGGAACCGAGGACCAAGACTAGAGGCATCCCAGAGGAAACAAAGTCTGTTTGTGGCCAGGAACTGTAAAACCAAGAGGGCCAGAGAAAGAAGGAAGTGAGGAAATCTGGAAACATCCTAAACATCAGGCAGGCAGCAGGAAGTTCCTATGCCCGCCTGAATAATCACATTAAGCTTCTTGCTGTCTGTTCCGAGGACTTGGAGTCTGCTGTCTTGCCCTGACCTCACTCCCTGGACAGACACTAGTCCTCTGGCATGGCTGGCATAAAAGCTCTTCGTGCCTTTGCCACCTCTTTTTATCATCTGGATGGACTCACAGTTTGGAAGAGCCTTGAACTTTCTGCTGGGCTTCAGTTCTAATGAAAATAAATCACAATAAAAACACAACCATTAGATCAGCAAAGAATGGATTTTACAGGGCTATCAAAGGCTGTTGACAGCCACGAGCTCGAGGGTTTAGTTAAGTCAGAACATATCTGCCTCCAGGTTCTAGTGGAATTGCTCTTCTCAGTGCTTGGGAGCCCAGCTCAGTTTTGGCCAAGGTACCACTGCTGTGTTTCAAGGCGAGAGGATGCCCTTGGCATCTCAACTGTGGCTTCTTTACATGGACATGACTAGAGAGTGTATTCCTAGTGAACAATAAATCAGAAACAGCCAGAAAATCTTCCAGAGGTCTCAGAATGAAAAAGAAAAGCAGACAGGGCAGAGTGGGAGGAGAAGGGTGTTTGATTCAAAGCTGAATGCACTGGCCCGAGCACAACTTGGGGATTGTTTTTCCCTTTAGAGCCTTCCTTATAGCATCTTGTCTCAATGGGTGACCATCCTAACAGGCACTTGCTGGGGGTTATGCTGTTGAAGGCCTCGTGGCAGGCGCCAAGAGTGGAACTGCCCTAGGAAACTACAGACTAGGAGCAGAGATCAAAGTAGAACTTTGGTCAAGGCCTTCCTTCACACAAATAAGAACACAGGCCCAGTGAAGCCTGGCTGCTGTGCCCTAGACCTTGAGGCAGGAGCAGACTTTGGCAAGCTGAGAGGAGAAAGGGGGTTCTTTCTGTGGGGCTGTAACAGTGTGAGCATGGCTGGTGGAGGGGAACCATCCCTTCCCTCTTCACTTTGGCCCATAAAATAATGTCTGTTTCTCAGAAGTTCTGTGCTGCTGACCTCTCTCCAGGTTTCGTGAATGAAGAAGGACCCCATGTCTGGTGATAAGGCAAGAGTCCGATCCTCATGGTGGCTATGTGTACCCCCCCGACAAAGTCAATGGGTTGAAGGTCACTACATTCTCACAGTCTCTGTCTCTAGGACTCTATGTTCCATGAGGTATGGGGCAGCTGAAATCCTCCATGCACTTGGACCCTCAAAGCAAGTGATGAGAGGGTATTCCTAACCCCTGCCCCCTGACTCTTATATGAACCTCCTATATTCTAAGAATCAGGAAGTAGAGAGGAGCATTAAGTGGAACAGTGTACTGGGGAATGCTGTTCAGTCTGGTGTGCCAACAGGGTAGGGTAGGAGGACAGAGGAGGGGAGTATGGTCCTAGAAAGCATTGGAAATAAACATCTGCAAATGGCCCAGTATGGGTCTCAACTTCCTAGGGGAAATTTAAAGGTTTTCCAGTAAGAGGGGTATCGGGGTGAAGTTAGTTGTTTCAGAAAGACAAAGCTCTTGGTGGTATGGAGATATACATTCGAAGTTGGCATTAGGCTCTCAGACACAGAGAGCTCATCCTGCCTAGAATCCAGGCACAGGCACAGAAAGATGGCAGCTCCAGGGTTGGAATCTGCAGATGATGAGTCCCAGGGTCAGAGAGGACCCTGCAGCAAAGTGGATTTGATGCATTTGTACAGTTTAAGGAATGCTAGCAACAGAAAGACTTGTGTATCCACAACCCTGTAAGTGACCTTTTCAAATTTAAATCAGATCATGCCAGCTTCCTGTTTAAAACCCTCCAGTGGGCATTCATGTCAATCAGAATAAAGTCTAAACACCCTGTCTTCTTCAGAAGACTTTCCTTCACTGTGCCCTAAACTACCCTTTATCTCACTTCTCTCTCTCACTCATAGATTCATTCCTATTGGGTGTCAAAAGGCCTTTCCATCACACTAAATTCACTGCTGAATCTTACATTTGCATTTTCCTTCCCTTTTCCCTAAAATATCCACACTTTAGATTTTCACATGATTTATCCTTGCTCAACCTTCCAGTGGCAGCTTGGATACTGATTTCTCAAAGGACATCTTCCCTGGCCACCATAGGCACTGTTGTACCTTCTCCCATTTCTCCTTCACTTCTCATACTGTTCCTGTGTTATTTCATTATTACTTAGTCAGTAGCTGAAATGATTTCACTTGATCATTTGCTTCCATCTTTACTTTCTATAAGATTTCCACTAGGCCACTACTTCTCAAACTCGAGCGTGTGAAAGAATCTCCTGGAGAGTGTGACACAGATTCCTGGGCCCATCTCTGGAGTCAGTTTCTGACCCAGTAGGTCTGCAATGGGAGCTGAGAATCTGCCTTTCTAACAAGCCCCCAAATGTTGCTGATGCTGCAGGTCTGCGGACCACACTGCAGGTAGCAGAACCTAGAATGTGAGCTTCGCACTGAGCAGCACAGGGTGAGTCTTGCTCACCACCGCACTCCAGTGCGCATTGTGATGTCTGCACATGGTCAACGCTCAGCACACGTTTCCTAAGGGAATGAATGAGGGACAAGGAATTCTGACTTCCTTCTGAGTCCTTTGGGCCTGCAGGTGCTTATGGAACCTCATCTGATGCCTCCATGCACATTTGTCTGCAAGGCAGACCTGTGAACAGGACTTTGTTGGCAGTCAGGTGGCTGGGCTTGAAAGGAAGGCCTAGAACCCAGCAATAAAAAAGGTGAACGTTCTCCTAAAATCAGATCCGAAGCTTTCCTTGTCCAACATTTTTATGACCATGAGCTCTTCAGAGGCATCCACAACTCAACTAGGAGGCCAGGCATGGCCCACCTGCCCAATCCACAGAGAGAGTGCCCAGTGTTTTTTCCCATCCACCACTGTGTTTAGGATCCCCACCACTTCTTCTCCACGAGGCTGACCTGATCCTGCAGTTGCTAATAGAAGCTAGAGACAAAAAACCATCCATTTACCATCTGGAAATCTAAAACTCAAAAGTAGACAATTTTAAACCCTCTGGGAGCTGAATTTGCAAAACTGGAGCTTCAAGGTGACATCTTTGGAACAATACTTTTTATGGCTTGAGAAAAATACCAAAGGTATGGGAGTGACCAGGCACTACCTCTAGGTTGCATGAAGGTGATTATAAGCCCTGGGCAAAACATACACATGCAAGCTTGCCTCTGAGTGTCTGGTATGGCCTCCTGACCACTCATTTTCCAAATGTCCATTCACCCTCAGCCCCTGCAGAACTGGTGGGCTTATGAAATACTATTCTATTTTGTGTAAAACACCTGGAGTGATGTTTAATTTTATGTGTCAACTTGACTGGGCCACAGGATGCTCAGGTATTTGTTTAAACTTTATTTCTGGGTGTGTCTGTGCGGATGCTTCTGGGTGAGATTAGCATTTGAATCCGTCCTCTAAGTAAAGCACATTCCTCTCTCCAGTGTGGGTGGGCATCATCCAATTTGTTGAGGGCCTGAAGAGAATAAAAAGGCAGAAGAAGGGAGAATGTACTCATTTTCTGCCTGACCACGGGGCTGGGACCCGGGCTGCTCCTGCCCTTGGACTGGAATTGACACCATTGGCTCTCCTGCTTCTCAGGCCTTCAAACTCAGACTGGAACTTACACCGCTGGTTCCACGGCTTCTCCAGCTTGCCAACTGCAGATCGTGAACTTCTCAGCCTCCACAGTCTTATGAGCCAAATTCATTATAATAAATATAAATATGCATATATATTTCATATGTATAACATGTATGTATAATGGAGGGAGACTGAGGCCCTCAGATTCACTGAGGCTATGTGATCACATCCATTTAGAGCTAGAGTTGACATGGGGCAAACTAGAGACGGATGATCGCTACCCTTAATGGGAAGTAGAGAAACGTTGGACCTCTTAGAGGAAGAGCGGCAAGAGAGATGAGAACACAGCAGACACGGAGAGCATACAGAAATGTGAGACCACATGGTTCCTTGGGGACAGCAACAAAGGGCAAGAAGACTGATGTGTTTCCAGTTCCTGCAAGACCCGCCAGCATTTCCTACAATTCCACCGTGAAGCTTCCCAGGAAGCGCTCTTGTAGATGATGGCAAAATGGCTGCAATTCTCCATCTTTCCCTGTTTCTATGCCTTTTGCAGCCCCTCTCATTCAGAGGTGGAGTCCATTTCCCCACATCTCCAATTTCAGCTCTCCTGTGATGCTTTGGCTAATAGAAAGTGGCACAAGAAATGCTGTGCCATTGCATGACCACCCTTAGACCCCTGCTCGCCATGAGAACAAGCCAGGACTGACCTGCTGGAGGAAAAGAGATGACACGAACAGCTGCATGCCAGCCCAGTTGGCCCAGCCAAGGCCCCACATAGGTGAGGGGCCCAGCCAGGTTCACCCAGTGTCCCACTGAGACCAACCCGAACCAGCACAACTGCCCACGGACCCAGAGACCAGTGGTCGTTGAACTGCTGTTTTACGACACTGAGTTCCGGGGAGTTTGTTACATTACTGTGGCAATAAGGACAGCAGATATTTGAATTAGCTTTAATAGCTCTCTGTCTTTTTGTACCCAGGTGGTTCTTGATTAAGATCTGGGCTCCTTCCTCCATCTTGCTGCATAGGAACCATATAACTAAGCAAAAGTGAAGGGGCTTCCTTATTCTGTGGCCCCGTGTGATAACACCTGCTGTTAACGTATCCCTGAAAGGCCTTAAAATTGAACCATCAGCCTCTGGGAAACAAAGGAGAGAACAATAACTCCCCCTGTGAAGCTGCTAGTCTGTGAACACTGGCTGTTGTGATGTTTCAGCTTTCACCATAAGCAACAGTCCCTGCGCGTGTGAGTCCTTCCACCGTTCTCTTGATTAGCAGCTCTGTTCTGCTTCTATTTTTGTGGACAGGGCAAGATGACCACAGCAAGCCAGATTTCCCAGACAATTCCTGCCAGTTGTTGAGAAAAGTTGAATGGTCCATCAGACAAGTCAGGTTTCCTGATAACTAGCAATTCCTCCCATGCAGCACTGTGGGGTCTCACCTGAACTCCAGCTCTCGCCCATCCTCTAACCAGGCAAGAACTCCTCTTCCCTCAAACCCTTCTCTGAGTGCCTGAAGAGCCAGCAAGACCCGTAACAAGAGTGATGCCTGGACAGAAACGCAACTTCTCTAAGCCTCAATTGCCTTTCATGTAACACGGCTAGGAATATTTTATGCTATCGGTTGCAGTGAGAAATAAATGCAAAAACACTTGTCGAAACACCTACAGCCAAACACGTCATAAAGCAAGAGCATGCAAAAAATGTTAGATTCTAAATACCTTCCTACGGCAGAAAAAAATGGGCAGCGTGCATGGAAGGGTTAAATAGTGAACCTCAGATCTTGAAGGTCAACTTGAAGCTGCGTTGGAAATGAGTCAAACTCACTGTATTAGTGAACGTGGAAATGATGGAGGTTGTATATGTGTGTGTGAGCACAAGTGTGTGCTGGGGAGGGCACTGGGGGGAGGGGGGGGGGAAGAAGAGAATTTGCCATCCTGGTTGGGGATTTGTCGAGGCAAAGTCTGTGCTTGAGTAGCTTATTTGGGAATTTGACCCAGAGGGCCAAGGTGCAGGACGGTGAGGGTGAGGCAAGAAAGAAAGGCCTCACTATGTGTGGGCATCATAGAGACAACTGTCACCTGGGCACCATCCCACTGTGATCTTCTGGGAAGTCTGGGAAGTGAGATTCAGAACCACTTACCAGGGAGAAACAAAGTATTGGAAGTTCTAGCCAGAGCAATTAGGAAAGGAAAACAAATAAAATACATCCAAATTGAAAAGGAAGAAGTATAATCCCCCCTGTTCACAGACAACTTGATCTTATACATAGAAAACCCTAAAGATTCCACAGAAAAACTGTTAGAACTAATAAATTAATTCAGCAAAATTGTAGCAGTAAAATTTCATACAAAATCAACACACAAAGTTCAGCTATATTTCTATACAGTAACAATGTACAACTCAAAAAGGAAATTAAGAAAATGATTCCATATATACTAGCATCAAAAATAATAAAATATTTAGGAATACACCTAACAAAGCAGACAAAAGACTTGTACACTGAAAACTAGTAAACGTTGCCAAAAGAAATTAATGAAAACACAAGTAATGGAAAGCCATCCTATGTTCAAAGATTAGAAGACTTAACATTGTTAAGATGCCAACGCTACCCAAAGAGATCTACAGAGTGAATCCAATCTCTGTCAAAATCCTGGTGATATTTTTTGCAGAAATAGAAAAACCTTCCTAAAATTCATATGGAATCTCAGTGGACTCTGAATAGCAAAAATAATCTTGAAAAAGAAGAACATGGTTGGAAGTCTCACACTTGCTGATTTCAAAACTTACTAAAAAGCTATAGTAATCAAAACAGTATGGTACTGACATAAAGAGAGACAAATAGAGCAATGGAATCAAGTCAACCACCCTATGCCTTTTGAGTGGAGCTTTTGGTCCACTAACATTTAAAGTAGCTATTGATAAGTATGTACTCATTTCCATTTTGTTACTGTTTTTTTTTGGGTGTTTTAGTTATTCTTCTCTGTTCCTTTCTTCTTCTCTTGCTCTCTTCCCTTGTGGTTTGATGGCTTGCTTTAGTATTATGTTGGGGTTGGAGCAACAGAATCAAACAGAGAGCCCAGAAATAAAGCCTCACATTTACGGTCAAATGATTTTTGACAAGGGAGCCGAGACCATCCATTGGGGAAAGTACAGTCTTTTCAACATATGTTGTCGGGAAAACTGGATACCTGCATGCAAAAGAATGAAGTTGGACACTTACCTCACACCATAAACAAAAATTAGTTCACAATGGCTCAAAGACCTAAACGTAAGAGCTAAAACTATAAAAATCTTAGAGGAAAACATAGGGGAAAATCTTCACGATATTCAATTTGCCAGTGATTTCTTGGATATGACAGCAAAGATACAGGCAACAAAAGAAAAAATTGATAAATTGGACTTCATCAAAATTAAAAACTTTTATGCAACCACAGTGTCGATCAACTATGAGGCAGACTCTGGTAAATCTGAAACAAAAAGGAGTTTATTTGACGTTTGTTAGGACTGTAGCCCGGGAAGCACAGATTCAAGCAGCACTTGGATTGCATTCAGTCATTGAAGGGGGAAGGAAGGTTTTGTAGGTTTACAGTTGTGGCTAATAAAGACAAAGAAAAAAAGAGGGAAGGAACATCTTGTAACAAATTCCAGGCGCAAGGTAATCATCAGCGTGAGGGTCAGGTGAAACAAGCCATTAAACTTAGGAATGTGGGAGATGACTGACAGGGATGGGGTCTCTGTCCTGATAATCTTATCTTCCTGACAGGAATGGGATCTCTGTCCCAGTAATCTTATCTTCCTTGAGAAGACTCGAAGACGCATTTCAGGCATTAAATAAGCTCAAGAGTTCATCCTGAAGGAGGAATTTGTTCCTCTCCCATCATGTCCACCAGGCTCCATTTTACTGCCTTAATATGAGATACTCCATCTTTTTCCAATTCCACAACAGGCACTGTTAACACATTTAAAGGCAACACACAAAATGGGAGAAAACGTTTGTAAACCATACATCTGTTAAGAGATTAATATCCAGAAGAAATAAAGAACTCCTATATTTCAACATTAAAAGCCAAACACAATTTAAAAATGGACAAAGGACTTGAATAGACATTTCTCTGAATAAGTTATAATGATGGGCAATACACACATGAAAAGATGGTCAACATCTCTAATCATTAGGGTAATTTAAATCAAAACCACAAAGGAATAGCACTTCAAACCCATCAGGTTGGTCATTATAAAAAGCAAAACAGTAATTAACAAGTGTTGGCAAGAATGTGGAGAAATTAAAACCCTAACGTATTGCTGGTAGGAATGTAAAATGGTGCAACCACTGTGGAAAACAGTATGGCATTTCCTAAAAAATTAAACACAGAATTACTTTAGCATTCAGCAATTCCACTTCTAGGTATATACTGACAAAAGAATTGAAAGCACAGACTCGAACATGTACTTGTACACTCATGTTTATGGCAGCATTGTTCACAAGAGCCAAAAGGTGGAAACAACCCAAATGTCCAACGATGGATCAACAGACAAACAAAATGTGGCATTTCCATACAATGGAATATTATTTAGCTTTACAAAGGAAGGAAATTCTGACGCAGGCTACAACATGGATGAAACTTGAAGACATTATGCTAAGTAAAACAAGCCAGACGTGAAAGGACAAATAGTGCATGATAACACTTATGTGAGGCACCCTGAATAGTCAAATTCCTAGAGACAGAGAGTAGAATAGAGTGGTTGCCAGGTGATGGGAGGAGAGGTGTGCTTGCCCTCCCACTGGGAGCTGTTGGCAGGATGTCACAGAGCCAGACAGAACAGAAGCAGTTCTAAACTAACCCTAGAAATAGGTCTTTGGGGATTAGAAGGGAGAGTGAGAGGGAAGGAGGCCCCGGGGTGCACAAGGAGTGGGCATCTTTGCACTTCTCCAAGGCAGCCAGCCCTGGGTTTGTGACTTCACAACTTCATGGCATATACCCAGAGATGACAAAGTGTGAAGCAGTTTGCCCAGGGCCGCTCAGCAATTCCTTGAACAGAGCATGAAAGAGTCCTCTGCGGTCCTGGTTCCAGGGTGTACACGGAGTTTCTGGAGCCCACGTTGCTTCTCCAGAAGTACTGCCTGCCTTTTCTGCTGTTACCTAAAGCTTACTGAGAAAACAAAGCAAGGTTTCCAGCCTCTTCCTTCTACCCCTAAACAAACCAGTGTGATGAGGGGCTGACCTATTTTGCTGGCTCCTGAAACCTCCCCTCCCTGTCCTGGTTTACCCTCCGTATTCTCTAAAACAGACTGAGACAAAGTCTTTTGAGCACAGGGTGAACTCTCTCTACCTGTCACTGACTGTTCCTTGCTGAAAGCACCCAAGCTCACCTGGTGGCCGGCCGGAGGCTGCCTCTCCTAACCCGAAGGAGCCCAGCAGTCGTGAGGCTGCTGTTCTGACGACAGAAAGCGACTATGCCTCTCCTTTCCCTTCTGGTTTTTGCCTTTTCTAAACAATGTGAAGGAGGAGGAGCTTAGGAAGCTCCAAGCATGGACGGAACCTCTGATGATCAGGAAAACAGGTCCAAACTCAATTTTCTTTAAGGCATCCACATTTATTATGAAAGTGGGGGGCTGCCAGCATCCTACCCTGCAATGAGAGAGAGAGGAACTCTTCTAATAAGACACAGTTCAGTGGCTCCCAAGGCTGTTAAAAGGACTGGGTGTAGATCATACGCTCCTGCAGCCCATCAACAGCAGCCCTGTTGCCCTCAGCAGTGTGGGGAGGAAGGCAAATCCTTTACCCTCTGGGTCCTTCTGGCTGGGCTACCAATTAAATTGACATGAGGCAGAATAACAGGAGAAAATTGAACAAAGTTTTATAACATGTTTACATGGGAGGAACCCAGGAAAACCCAGTAACTCAGCCAGAATGGCCGAAGCTGTCACCTTAAACATCATCTTCAGCTGAATACAAGGGGGATGTTGGGGGAGGGTGGAGTCAGTTATGGGAGATTACTAGAAAAGCACAGTAAACAAGAGTAAGGGTATTATGCAGATTGAAATCCTTGCCTTCTGCATTGATAAGAGTTACTAGAGACAAGGTCATCTTCCTCTTCTTGGTACAGAGAGGGAGATATTTTTACAAATGGAGATTCCCCTTACAAATGTAAATGCCTCTTACAAAGGGTAACTTCTTCTTGTCCCCTGTCTGCAGGTTCTTAAAAGCAACCAGCCCAAAACAATCCTCATGCCAAAGAGACACATTTCAGGGTGGCCAATTTTAATCCCACACAATAGCTAGAATATATGAATAATCTGGATACATTGGGAGCCTTAGCAAAATGGCATTTATTGTCCAATGAGAAATGGGTTCAGAGAATTATAAATCCTTTGGGTTGGAAAGGCCCTGGGCCAGCTGCTTCAGGCACTTCTCTGTCAATAAGCCTGCAGGACAGGGCTCCTCCTCTATGGCCCTGGAGGAAGTAGACAGTGGCCTGCCAGGCATGAGAGGGCAGGGGTGAGAGGCTGTGGCTGCCAGTGCTGGGCCAGCCCCTCCGCCAGCCCCTCCCTGCACAGTGCTCAGCCTTGACTCCCATCACAGAGTTCTCAGGAGCTTCCTAAGAGCTTTGTGTGGATGGGGGCCTTTGGGACAATGGGAAATGTGCACTTTGGATATTAAACAACCTGTACGTGTGCAAGAAAGGCAAGGAAATAGAAATCTCGCACCAAAGGCCAGAGCTTCCATCATTTGGCAGGAAAATCTCTGTCCAGGGAGCATCTGTCAGGTTGATCTTGCCTGTTGAGAAACCAGCGTAGCCAGCATCCATCAGGTGATGGGGCGTGCTCAGCAGCCTGGAGGAGCCAGGGCACGCACGGTCTGCTAACAAGCCTGTAGGGTGAATTGGAAACACACCATCACTCGCCTGAATCAAGCAATCAATTAATTTGTTCCAAACTATTGATCCAACCACGAGAAGAAGCACACCAGGGAAGTTTACTGAGGGTAATTTAAAAGATTTACAAAGCGGAGAGACAAAACAAAGGTCTCTGTTATTCACTCATCTGCTTATCCACAGGCAATGTTTGTTTTATAAGGACTCCTGTTGGACAGAAATCATTTTTGTTTTTCGCCAGTACATTTCTGCTTCATGGACTCTCAAACACTGGGACGTACACAGAAAACCATCTGCATTCAATCAAGAAACGTATTGTAACTTTTTAAAATGTATAGGTACATTTTATTCAAAATTTCATTCCATAGAATACTATATAAAATGAAAATGATGAATTTGATACTGGTGCCAAAACACAAGTGGAGTCACAAACCCTATGTTGTGTACAGGAAATAAAACACATAATAATTCCAGAACATCACGTGATTTCATTCATACGATGTTTCAAAACAGGAAAAATGAAACCACATTGGTCAGTATTCTCTACTTAGCAAGAAAAGCAAAGGAATGTTGACTTTGTACTTTATGTTTAATTTTTGGGCTTGGAAAATATTATTGGATGGAATGCACAGGAGGCATAATACTCCATTTATTGACCTGGCATTGAACAGATATTGACTTTATAACTAGTCATTAAACTGCATGTGGAAGTTTGGTGAAGTTTTCTGTATGCATATTGTATTTCAAAGCAGGGAAGTCCAAAGTCATTGGGTTAAAAAAGTATAAATATGGAACTTACATTAAGAGGAGCCACAAAGGAATGAAAATATGTAAATTTTAATGGAGAAGCACAAGAATTGGGGTATATTATGAAAAGAAGACAAGAAAAAATCCTATACATTGTTATATATGAAATAAGGAAGAAGAAATAATATCTCATAGACAAAAATTATAATATACTTAAAACTATAATTATACTAATGTAAAGATTAAAAATCCCATCTTGGATAAGAAAAAGCAAAATCTAACTAGGCATTACCCATTTGAGAAACACTTAAAAACAAGGAAGAAATGTTAAAAATAATGTTGGAAAAATATACCAAACAATATTTTTTTTAAGATTATTTATTTTTCCTTTTTCTCCCCAAAGCCCCCAGTACGTAGTTGTACATTTTTAGTTGTGGGTCCTTCTAGTTGTGAGACGTGGGACGCCGCCTCAGCATGGCCTCATGAGTGGTGCCATGTCTGTGCCCAGGATTTGAACCGGCGAAACCCTGGGCCGCCGAAGCGGAGCACGCGAACTTAACCACTCGGCCATGGGGCCGGCCCCCCAAACAATATTTTTGAAATGCTGTCACCTCAGATTACTCTTTGAGCAAGTGGAAAACACATCGATACGTCATGGAACAGAAATCCATTATCAACTGGGTATCCCAGAACATGAAGAAGATATACTCATTAGAATATGTTCACTTACAGCGTATATTATAACAATATTTAAAGGAAATAAATGTAAGAATTGTAGGAAGAAATAAATTACTACTTCCTGTAGATTTTAAGAAATCCCCTCAGAAATGATAAGTCAAGCAGACCAAACAATTAGATATTAATGATATAGCAGTCAGAATATCCACATGCCTCTTGGTCGTTGATTGTTGAACACAGAAAAATTTACATTCACTAAAGCGGAAAGTGGGTCCACAGTGAGGATCCTGAGCTTTCTGAATTGCCTGTGGGCCTGTGTACCTCACGCCGCCAGAGCAGCCTTCTCACGTGGGATTCCACGGAGAAGCAGGCTCAGCAGAAAACAATTTGGGTGAATATTGTCTTAATTATGCGGAGGAGAGTAAATAAGCCCTGGCAGTCTAGACGCAGAGAAGATAAATTCGTCCATCGCCTGTGGTGGATTTCTTCGTGAAACCTGGCAGAGCGGGCACGAAGGGGCACCAGGCAGGGTAGTAGTTGAGTGCCCTTTCTCGGCTGCTTTATTGCTGGCTCATAAACTCCGCAGAGCATGGGCTAAAACCACGAGTACAATGATGTCTAGGAAGTCGTGTGCTGCTGCTGAAGTTGCTGACGCCGCCGCTTCCGCGCACCGTTCCTAATTCTGAGAGCTGAGTCGGTACAGAAAACGCTGCTGTACGATGTGTGAGGACTCCTGTGATGTATTTTTTATCCCAATTAGCAGAATTAAGCCTGAAATATTTATGAATTTGAGAGAACCAGTGATAAAATACTGTTGTTAATTGTAAGGATCAGTTCAGAAAAAGGCGTTACGCTGATGTTTTCATTATTGTTAACAGGGCGGCCTCTTTGATGACGGCAGGTCTCGCGGACACAGTGGCTAATCCTGCACACTTTAATTCTGCAATTTTTAATTCTACAAGGTAACTATAGAACAATTTAAATGACCATCTTGTCAGAACTGTGGAATCACAAGGAGCTTGTGAGCACTAATTGCTTTTGATCACTCGATAGACTACCGTAGCACTCTCCTTAGCAGCCTTCAAATTTCTGCCAAAGCTCCCAGGCGTGAGAACAGCGCCCTAGGCAAGAGCATGCCTGCTCAGGGGAGTGAGAGGACAGAGGGGCAGCTGAGTCTGAGGCTCATCCAGAAGGACCTACAAGACCAGACTTCAAGTCCATGGTTTTATTATTTATTTTTCCATCTGTTCCCTTTTTGTCTGAGGTTTTGTCTAAAGTCTTTTTTTATTCTTTAAAGTGGATCAGTGATTTACTCTCCACTGTCCTGACACTCTTCCTCCTTCTTATCTTGTATCTCAAAGACCCCTGGGCACGTCTACCTCCCCTCGAGTAGCTCACAGACCCCAGGGGCGCAGCTGCGGCTCTCTGGCCTCTGCCCCTCTCACCTGGCCCAGCGCTTTCCCATGGGAACCCCCCGGCCCAGAGGAGATGGTTGCAGGCGGGAGCCAGAGGTTTGTCTTTAGAGGCGCGTGTATATACAGAGACACAGCTATAGATCAGGATGATGTTAACCATCCATCCATTTGTCTGGATGAGCCTCACTCCTAATGCCTTTTTTCCCAGTAATTTTGCAGTTACACAGTCTTTCTCCTTTGACTTATATGACCAAGTACATTTATAGACACTTACGGATTTACTAATATTGAACCTTTCTTCAAGTCCTGGGATAAATCTTGCTAACAGGCAGCTGGATTAGATTTGCTAACATCTGACTCTGGACCTGCACTGGGAGGCTGATATTTCTAGACCTGATTTTTGAAAGTCCTGGGCACAGGGTGGCCAGTTCTCCCTGCTTCTATCATGAAACTTCCAGCCACATGGTCACTCCATCCCAAGCTGCCCAACTCCATGTCTCCGACCAGTCCTTTCTTTCTTGTATTCTAAGAGATTAAACTGGAGTAAAACAAGTCAAGGAGTATTAGATGATCGTCTGCTAACTGGATACGACAGTGACGATATCTATGGACTTTGAAACCCCGTGTCACTGTTGTCTGTTTGAGCCTGTTTCGTCTGACATGATCGTTAAACTTTATCCAACCCCTCTGTGATTCAGGAGACTCGTCCTTATTCCTGCCACCACTGTGGCCACCAATTCTTGATCGATTGTTCCCATTTTCCAGACAGGGAACCTGAAGTTTGGGGAGGTACGTCTTGCCTACAGTTGGTAGTAAGTGATTGTCTCATCATCTCTGAGCGCTGCATGGAGTTGGGTCTGTCTGGATCCAAAACCTGGGCGCTCTCCACCAATCCTTCTTTTATTTCCTTCCAGATGTTTCCCTTGATCCAACTTTTGGATTTGTTTTGTCCTTTAGGTATGTATATTCCTGAAATGTGCCTTTCCTCCCACATCTTCTTGTTCTAAGTTTCTTTTGGGCAGATTGTGCCTTCTACTGGCATCTTCCGGGGAGGAATCCCAGCTCAGAGAGGGGAGCCCTTTGGAATGAATCACCCTCCATGGGAAATAATTCCTTCCTACGTTCCTCTGTTTCTTCTGTGCCACATTCGCCTCTTCACCAATATTTCAGAATTGATCATCCACTCCCTCAGAACCTACTTTTTGTGGCTTTCTTACCAGTATTGTTTCCACTGTCTTTAGGATTCTTTTATCCTCTCTATAATCAAGAGGATGCTCCATGCAAAGCCATCCCTCCATTACAGGGGTCATCGGAAACTCAGAGAATGCAGCTTTAGTTCCTTCAGGGAGATAGGCTTTAAAAATACCTAGGATTTCTTTATCTTCTAACATTTGAGGGTCTGGAAAAAATGTAATAAAGACTCCAATATTAAAGTGCATCGTCATGTCACAAAATGCATTGACTAAACAGCTGTGGTCTATTAGAATAAAATGTGGGGTTATCTTCCCATTTATTCACACAGCAATTAGATAAACAATGGAAAGTCGAATTTGATCTTTAGGAGTTCAAAGCTATTTTGGGCAACTAGATTCTATCGCCTTTTGTCCATTCACCACAAGTCAAAGAACAATCACAAAGGCTGGTTAATACTTATCATGTTATCCTATTTTGGGGAATCATTATTTATTTTATTTTCCAAACATTTTAAAATGTATTATCTAAATAAACCCTAATCAAAATTGAGGCACTGGAGGGCCGGCCCGGTGGCACAGTGGTTAAGTTCGCACACTCTGCTTCAGCAGCCCAGGGTTTGCCAGTTCGGATCCCTGGTGCGGGCCTACATACCACTTAGCAAGCCATGCTGTGGCAGGCGTCCCACACATAAAGTAGAGGAAGTTGGGCACGGATGTTAGCTCAGGGCCAACCTTCCTCAGCAAAAAAAGAGGAGGATTGGCGGTGGATGTTAGCTCAGGGCTAATCTTCCTCAAAAAAAAAAAATTGAGGCACTGTTTCCTTGTTTCAGTTTTGTCCTCTTTTGAAATACGTAGGGTTTTGTGATGTGACTAATGCTTGAATACTGTGCATTCATTTGAGAATAAGGAAGAGGTCTGAAGCTTTTCCTTTTGCAATCTTTAATTCCCTAGAGCAAACGCCATTTAAGAAATTGACACATCTTTTCAGATATTTTGTGCACATCAGTTACCCTGGAGATTTTATTTGCTCAGAGCTTGTTCTGCAAAAGTGGAACCTATTGACCCTGTCAAATAGTGCCTTAGAGAAATGCCTGTGCTCTGAAATCGTGACTGCTGAGAATTTTGCTAGACATTAGACTCCACTCACGTATTGCCTTTCACTTATTCCAACTCTGTGGGAAAGAGTCTAATGTGCTGGTCTTCTTCTTTCAACACGATTCCCCATTACTTTTATGTGAAGAAACTTCTTAGAATGTTTGGAGAGAGTTAAGCTTATAAACAATTAAAGTAGAACCAATTATTAAAATGAAGCTGTGTGTGTTGGTAGCGACAGTGTAAGCAGGTTAGAATCCCTCAACTTAATCCAAAGCAGGACTGAGAAAAGGACATTTGAAAAGTTCGAGGTTTTCTGTCATATTTTGCAGCCTAAGGTCAAGGTTTCCCAAGAGCGATGAGCTCCGTGGGGTAGGGGTGGGAAGAGGGTGGATCATAGAGTCCTAGGGACAAGAGGAATCTCGGGAGCACCTCTTCCTCATCCTACTGCTTCCGGACAAGAAGGACTGTGCCCCTCCTCAGACAGCTGTCCTTGAAGACGCTCTCCGAGGACAATTTGGTCCCATCCCTCATCCTGCCATCAGCACATTTTCCCACGCTGACATTCAGGAAGGGCTTCTCTAAACTCAGTGTGGGCTCTCCATGTTGCCAATTCCAGACCTGTTGTCCAGAGTGTACTGAAGAGGTGTCTGCTCCAGGGAGAGCCCTGAGTGTCCACTGTTCAGTTTGTGAGCTCTCGGGAGCGGATCATCTCTGCTCAGGGATCTGGGTTGGAACGTCAGGAACTCAGGCACGAAGTACCCTGCCCAGCCTCAAGGTCCTGGATTAGTTTGTGTGGGGTCCCAGCACTCATTTTTGCCAATGTTGAGCACGAGTTGGCTGAGGGCCCTCTTGGGCTTTTTCCTCCCAGTCAAAACCCTCAGCAGGAAAACAAAACCTCAAAGAGAAAGGAAATCAAGGAAAAGAGTTTATCCCAAATGCCTCCAGCACTCTAGGTACTCCTAAGAAAAGGATCTTCTCTAGGGCAGGAGTAGAGGGTTGGGGGCATGTCCAGCCCTACAGTTCCTGGGGTTTATTCTGGATTATTCCAAAACAAAGCAAATGTGGGATGACCCACATGTATGAAAAAGCTACTCAAATGGCAAGGATGCAGCCATGGAGAGAGGCCTTACCATTAAGGACCCCAGCCCCGCTCCACCTGCAACCGTGACAGGCCTGTACGCCAGCAGCCCTGTCTCCTCAAGGAGTTCATTCAAAGAAAGGGCAATAAGACAGGAAACACAGTTCTGCAATTTGAATATTTATTCAATCTCTTCAAAATAATTGAAGTGAAGGAGAACATTCTTAATTTCCAGGAAGCTTTGAAATCCTCCCGTTTTTCTCCCTATCTCCATCTCTTTCACATCCCCAGTGACTACTGCCCTATAAATACCTTTTTCCTCCTCTATATTTCTCCAAACACTTTTCCACACCTCGCCTGTCCTCGTAGTTCAGGTCTTTACTTTTCACCCATTTCCTCATCATGTAGCCATCAGGGACTTTCTGCTGTCTTCAGTCTTATCTTCCCTTTGCCCTCACTCAGGTTATGGACACAAAGGAGGCAATTGACCCGGCAAGCTAGAATCCTTGCCTCTTAGAAAAGGTGTCAGGTGAGGGGAGAGGATCACAAACTCCTAAAAATTCATGTCTTTTCTTTCCATGATAATTGTCATGCCACAGATTGTATTACTTAACACTGTAGGTATCTTGGACTTTCTTCACTTACTTCCAGGTGCCCCCCTGGCAAGAAAAAAGAAAGGAATGTGTGAGGGGATTTCTGAGGCATCTTTAGGAATGATCGCAGTAAATTAACTCTACTTTTCCAGGTTGGTATATGTGTGAACAAGGATACTCCTGGAGACCACACATTTCTTGTTTATAAAACCCTGAAGTCATGTCATTACAGCTCTTTGTACTTGGCTTCTGTCTGGGAAGAGGTAAAAAAAACAAATTATTTCAAAGTTTATGCCTTTTGAGAATCAAATTAAATCTCTACCCAGCTTTCTCTTTATCCAACAAACTATCATTCACAACCTTCCATTCCTTCCCAGAATATAGCCACCTGCCATCTAATATTCTTTGCCTAACGCCCATCGCTGATGAGGCAATTAAAGTATTTGAATCATCCTGTGAACAAAGCATACTGAGGGAAATAATCCAAAAATGATTAGAACTTGGTATTGAGTTCTAAGGAATGTTCATGTAGCTCCGCATAACTTAGTGCTTCTCCAGAAGAGAAGATTCTGCAGCACCAGCTATGCAGCTCTCCTCCTCAGCCCAGCCCAGAGAAGTTTGGTAAAGCTGGTTCCATCTCTCACGTGAATACACTCTTAGAACACATGAGAATTCAATTAGCCTGCAAGGATTCCAACCTTCAACCACCAGCTTCTGCTTTCCCCTGTTTAAAGGGACCATGAAATGCAATCAAACAATGGAAAAATGCCCTGGAAATGCCCAGGGAATGTGGGGCTCAGCATCACTTTTACTAAGATGCACTGGCAATAAATGTGTTGTAGATGTAAATCAGATCTCTAAGAAAAGGCAGTGTTTCAACTGGTCAGGGTTGGGGAATAACCCTGCTTAGAAGTACATATTCAAACAAAGATGACCAAGAGAGAGTGTGCTTATCTCATCCTCAGTTTTTCTGAACTGTTTAGTCTTGGCCAAAAAAATACCTTCGCCTTACAGAAAGTGAGAGGCATCACTGTCTGCATTTCCCACCTGATCCAACTGAGAAACAAACGTGGATGGATCTGAGGTCCCCACAAGCCTCTCTGTGGATACTGCACAGAGAAGAATTAATCTTACCAAAAGACAGGTTTGGTCTTTGTCCGGACTCCTGGGAGCTAACCTCTAAACCTTTGGAATTTCTTGAGTGATAGGAGCCTTTATTACTCATGGTGGGCCCCCTGGGACCACACCTGATCATTTATGCTAAAGAGGTGACTCAAGGTGGGCCCCTCGATAGTTTATACTAAGGAGATGATTCCGATCGGGGCTGGCCATGCCAGAAAGAACAACCGTGTGATTAGAAGTTTAAGGCTTTAAGCCCTGTGATATCAGCCTGAATTCCTGGGAGAGGAAAGGGCTGGAAATTGAGTTCAGTCATGTGGTCAATGATTTGACAAATCATGCACACGTAATGAAACCAAATTAAAACCCTGGACACTAGAGCCCAGGTGAACTTCTCTGGTTAGCAGTACTCTGTGCGTGTGGCCACATACTGATGCTGAGAGGGCAATGAGTCCCTGTGGATGATAGAATCTTTGTGTTTGGGACCCTCCCAGACCTTTGTGTCTCTTCCTTTGGCTGGTTCTAATTTGTGTCCTTATGCTAAAGTAGAACTGTAGTGTTGGCATCGTGCTTTCCTGAGTCCTGTGAGCCTCTCTAGTGAATTATCAAACCTACAAGAGTCTGTGGAGACTCCTAAATTTGGAGCCAGCTGCTATGAAGTGATTGTGGCTCTGGGGACCCTGAACTTGGGACTGATATATGAAATGAGGACAGTCTTGTGGGAACTGTTTCCTCATACTGTCCAGTTTGGGTAAACTCCATTATAATAGCCACAACCAATTGCTATGAACCAAGAGCTGCGAATCTTCTTGATTTTTACAAGCAATGTGCTGTTAACACCTCTACACTTCACTTTCTACAGTGTATTCCAGGCCACTAAACTAATGTGGTCTTGTCAAACCTGAGTTTCCAAGAGATATTATTAACCTTTTTGGAACAGGAGCTTTTTACTGGAAACACAAGGCAACCTCCCCCTCCTTTCCTGCCTGCCTGACTCTTGGCTCACTGGATGCTGGTAAAGATAAAGCACTTTGGTACCTACTGGGATTCAGAGGAGGGCACGGATGCTGTAGTTTCAAGAATATCACTGAGCAGGTGCACGTCCCAGCCTTGTTAGCCTTCCTTGTCTCCAGGCAAATGGACGTCAAGTTCTGGCTGACCAGTGTCTGTCCTGGTCTCAGGCACAATCACAAGGCTGAGGACCCACTCAAATCAGAACTCTCTCCTGTCCTCTCTCTACTTTTATGTTCTCCTGTCACTTGTAAACACTCAAGCAGGCAGAAGACTGAAGGGCTGCACTAAGAAATTTAAAGTCATGGCAACCCAAATAAGCAGAACAGACTTCAAAGCCCAGCCCAGAGTCATTTTTTAAACGGAATTTTTCCCAGAAGATTGTCCATTTATGAATTGAGCATCTCCAAGTCCTGTCCCACTCTGACCCAGAAAACAGGTGTTTTGGTGACACAAAACACCAATACAATTTATAAGTAGCTTTCAAAATTTTAAATAAAATAAATTTTTTAATCACTTCTCATTTTAGCAGATGGCGTAGGATGGGTTTCCTGTTCCCCACACTCCCTCAGTTGTCAGGACCGGCTCCTCTGACGTAGGGTGGCTTAGAGCAGGGATTCCATGAACCGGAGGGTACACAGGCCCTTGGGGTTGAGGAGAGAATGGGAGAAAGCAAGTGAGGCTGAGGGGTGCAGAGGCCTGGTGGGAAGAAGTGAGGCTCCAATTCCTTTCCCACAGACGAGCTTTGAGGGCAGGAATCTCATTCCTGTTGGACTTGAAGATGGGGCAACAGTGAGTTAGAAGGGAAGCTGTGTTCTTAGGGGAAATCTGATGACTGGACATGGGGGACAAGAGAAAAACATAGCCAAGGTGGAGCTGGACAAATTCCGTTTTACCAGTGCTGAGTCCTGAAACCAGAGAAAGGCCCAAAGCAAGAGCAAGACTTGTTGATGTTGAAGGTTCAGATATCCTTTGTCTAGTGCGCCTCAGGGCCAATGTGGACCCGAGGCTGGGATGAACCAGAACTTACTGAGGGAGGACAGTGGCCCTGAAGTGTGCAGGGTTCCAAGAAGAGAGAGTCTGGAGGAAGGAGAGGCACTTCAGACTTGTGGGAAGTCCACAGTGCAATGTACAAAACTCCAGCCCCAGCAGCGGAAGTGGAATGGCTCACTCCCAGAAAGTGGGATGTCTGGGCCTTCCCCAACTCTTCTCCATGCCCCCCCCCCATTGACCACCTGATTACCACTGGTCGCTCTGGCCCTCCCAGGAACTAGTTTGAGCCCAGACTGGCAGATGAGCAGGAGGGCACAACCACTCTGCATGGAGTGGGGATTGAAATGACACTCATGATTTGTGGCAAGGATCCCACTGCTGGGAGAGCCCTTGGGCCTGATGGCCCAGGAGCAGTGCTTCTCTGGATGGTCCCCACCCCTGCCAGTCTCCCCAGGCTTGTGATACCTGAGTATCTCTATGCCCCCTTTCCGCCCTCTCGGCTGTCCACCACCTTACCCCACTTGCTGTGAGCAGCTGAAGTTTCCATGTTGGGGTTTTCCCTGATGGTCCTCACTATAGATTGGATTTACCTCCTTGGCTAATGACCTCAGACCATCACAGGCTTGCATTACCCTCCTCTTTGGGGTGGGAGCCTTTACTCCAAAGGCACTGTCCTTGGTGGGGGAGTCACTCTGCCTGTTTCCCAGCTCTGAATCCTTCTTTCTACCATGCTCTGCCTTTCTTCCTTGCCCCAAATCCACCTATTGCCCTTGGCCCCAACCATGGACCTGCAGTCTCACTTTGGAGAGCTAGTCCTCCAAAAAAAACAGTGACTTGTAAGGGTATAGATCATTAGGATACCATTGGCTAATGTATGTAATCAGTACTTAGCACTATATCTATATATTAGAATATAGAACTATATATAACACTGGGTCATTACACATATATAGTATTATGTATAATTGTGTATACATATATATCTTGCCCCACTTATATACAAGTATATGTAACATACATACATCATATAAGTATACATGATATCTAATATGCTTATTTAGAAGTATATTTACAAGTATACATGATCTATAACATATCCAATCTATGTATTGCAACACTGACATGATCTGGAGCTCTGAGGGTGCACCTATGGGGAGGTGGGTGTTCCGTAGCATGTTGTGCCGGTTCTCCACTTTGATATCTTCAGATCTTTTTTATCACTTTTACGCCCCTGCCCTTTGGCACACTTTAATTTCCAAAGCCAGTGCCCGTGACTCTCTCTCTAGAATAGAGCTCATGTTACTGGAGGCACCTTGCCCACAGACACTGGATGTGCTTAGGATCTTATGTCCCTCCAACCCTGGAGGCCTGGACTACGTCTGACAAGGCCAGGAGTGTGAAGCCCAGCTCTTGTATTGGGAATGAGATGACTCCAAAGTGTAGCTTATCCTTGAGAGCTCCCCTGCAGCATCAGACTCACACCACTGCTCCAGGACTCCCCCTAAGACTCCATCCTTTTCTCCTCTTCCCCTCTGGCTTGGGTCTTTGCATCCAAAGTGTGGGAGGTGCCAGTACTTGGTAGTGATGATAGCCATGCTTCTTAGAGGGATAAGGGTAGTACACAGGAAGGTTTTGTAACTACTGAAGATGGTAAATCAGTGATGCAGGATCCAGTTTAGGATTTATTGAAGGAGGGTAAAAGGAGCAATGTAAGAACAGATCACAGAGGAAACGGCAGAAAAACAGATCAGGCTTGGGCAGATGGAAAACTGAAAAAGAAAATTCAGCAACGATACATAGCAAAGTTCCTCATAAATAGGCTTCCTCCTGCAATATCTTCATGGATAATCCTAAGGTTTCTATTTCATTTCTTTTTTTTTTTCTTTTGGTGAGGAAGATCGGCCCTGATCTAACATCTATTGCCAATCTTCCTCTTTTTACTTGAGAAATATTGCTGCTGAGCTAACATCCATGCCAATGTTCCTCCATTTTGTATGTGAGATGCTGCCACAGCATGGCTTGATGACATATGTAGGTCTTCACCTGGGATCTGAACTTGTGAACCCCGGGCCTCCAAAGCAGAGTGCATGAACTTAACCACTACGTCACAGGGCCAGCCCCTCTACTTCATTTCTTAACTCATGATATTGTTTTACTCACAGCATGGTCAAGGAGGCAACTCAGTGTGTGATTCATGACGCATCAGCATGGGGCAGTGCAGCCCTGGGTAACCAGAAGGCCATAGTAGTTTCAGCGTGATAGTTTCAGTGTAGGCAACAAAATCCTCAAATCTTGCAAATATAGAAAAGTTCTTGGTTGAAATCAAATTATTCCGTTGTCATGCCTCTGTATTAGGACAGCAAGTGCCCCTGATATGAATTAAGTGTGAAGACAATGTATTTAATCCAGTTTGATCCCCCCTTGGTTCATAGGTCATGACCAAATTCCCAGGACTGATTAAATGGTCTGAGGTGGGCAGTAGATCTGGGCCAGCTGGGGTCCTGAGCAGGGAGCTGGTCAGTGCCAAGAAAGTCGGGTGGTTGCCACTGGTCAACCCCAGGATGAAAGATGTCTTCAGCCAGAGCATCCTGGGACCAGGCCGCAGGTCAGAGTGGGCTCAATGCATGGTGGGGGGGGGGGGGGAGGAACTGGTGCAGGGAAATCCAGAGGAAAAATCTGGCAGCAAAAGGCATGCAGGCTCAAAGGATGTGCCCTGGAGATGGAGTGAGTCTTGGGGCCAGCACCAGGTGTTCAGAGACAAGATGAAACAGGCACAACCAAGAAGGAATAGAAGGGCTGACTTTTGGCCAATGACCTAAAAATGTCCTTTCCTAAAGTGGGGCATTGGTCCTCCTGTCCTTTAGCTCCCATTCCTCCACAAGAGTTGCTTCCTCCCCAGGACTTCACATCCAGATTTACATCTCCATGTCAACTTCGTGAGGCAGTAGGACCAAATCATTTAATGGGTGACTGCATGGGGCTTATCAAGGCCAGGTTCCATGCTCAAAGTACACATTAGGAAATGATAAAGTGCATGTTTGTGACAGTAGAGCCCAGTTCTTTGCATATTTCCAGTCTGTCTTTCTGAAGTTCACGGCTCCAGCTCTGCAACCTTCAAATCACCAAATGCTGTTCCTGACATCTGAAGATCAGGCACTGGTGCCCTCCAAGAATATGGGGAAAGCTCTTAGCAGCTTATTAAGAAAAAGGACTGCTTCTGTTTGCTGAAACAAAAGCCTCTTCTTCTTGGCCACATAGAGATGCTAAATGGGTGTTAGATGACAGACAAAATGTCTACGTGATGCCAGTCATTCACTAACTGCTGAGAACAATCTATTTCTGTCATCAGGGGCTGCTCCTCTCTCAAGAATGTGAAGTATAGACACTTTATGGTGGGTATTATTTTCTTTTCCCATTTCACCTTCATGGCTTCTCATCCCACCAAGTCTGGCCCTTTGTTCCACTGTTTCCTCTACTCCTTCATGCCCCTCATAGGAAAACAGAAGAAAAACTATAAATCAAGAATAGTAGATGAATATTTCTCCAATCTAGCCAAAAGTATGGGAAAGCTGTGCCAGCCTCCTCTCATTTAAGGAGAATGCTACATCTGATGCTTCTTGGGGGTGAAATTGGTCAATTCACAGAAGCAAAACTTGGGGGCAGATGTGAAGAGGCTTCACAGGCTTCTGGCTGGATTATGGCCATGGGGTTGGGACATTTCCATCTCCCTATGTGGAGAGCAGTGAGCAAGGGAGGTATAATTGCTGAGAAAGGTGGTTCTGCTACTCCTTACCACTAGCCAGAATGGTTCTGTTACCGGGAATATGGAGTAGACGTACTTATCCCTAATCTTCCCACTAAGTGCAACTAAGTACCTGCAAGTTATATATAATACAGACATAAAAAATCTATGAAGAGTAAAGAGAAGAAGGAAGACTGGCTGGCATGTCAGGACCCAGAGGATGACAGTGGTGAGTTCCCTTGGTTTTCTTTTTGCCTTATATGTCCCATTCTTGGAGCTGAAAAAGCTGTCAACCCAGACAAACCAGTGTGTGAAGACAAGAGCAGTCTCAACAAAAGCCTGATATCTTCAGCCAAAGGACTAGGAAAAGGGACAACTAGTTAGATAGAAAACCTTTAGGCAATAAGCTCTCTACTCCAGTCAAACACCACAGAACACTGTGGCCCCATCTCCACTCATGCCAGCCAAAGCCAGGTGGGGAGCCTAGACTTCTACCATTACCAGACGGTAAGAGGGCATGTCTCCCTCTCCCTGTGAGAGTGGTGTTGGAGGAGATCTAGCTGAGAGTTAGATCTTTTTCACCCCCCGTGCAGTAGTAATGAGGCCAGCCTCCCTCTCACACACAGACAGTGGTGTCAGTGGAGACCATGTGGGGAATAGTAAGGAGGCATTCCAACCTGTTCCAATCAGGGAGGTATGCATGGGGGGGGGCATTCACGAGTCCCTGGAGGACAGGGAGTCAGAACTGCTGTTCTAGCCCAGCAGCAATGATGACCCTTACCCCTCAGGGGTAAACAGAGTCCAAGTGGGGACATGTGATATACACTCTGACCTGGCACTAATAAGGCAGTGTTTTTCCTTCCCTTACAAAAATGATGTCAGAATAAGCCAGCTGAAACACAAAGCTGAAATAAGACCTTGAGCGTTAACATATAATACCCCAAAGGTTCAAGTTTCAGTAAAAATTCACTCATCATAAAAAGAACCAGAAAGACTTTGAACTGCATTAAAAATGGCAATCAATAGATGTCAACATCAAGATGACAGAACTGGGAGAATTATCCGACAAGCATTTTTAAAAGACCATAAGAAAAATGCTTCAAGAAGCAATTATGAGCATGCTCAAAACAAAGTAAAAAATTAGAAAATTTTAGCAAACTCTTAAGGAAAAAACTATAAAAAAGAACCAAGTGAAAGTTTTAGAATTAAAAAATATGATAACAGAAATAAAAAAGGAAACCTCATTGAGTAGTAAGAACATAAGGAAACAGAAGAACAGAGAGGGCAGAGGAAAGAACGAGTGATCCTGAAGATAGACCAATAGAAATTACCTAATCTGAACAAGGAGAAATTAGACTGAAAATTAAAGTTAAATGGAGCCTCCAGGACATGTGGGCTAAAACAAAAGAGCTAACAGTCAAGTCATCAGAGTTCCAGAAGGAGAGGGAGAGGAAAAGGCAGGGCTAAAAAACTACTTGAAGAAATAATGGCTGAAAACTTCTCACATTTGTTAAAAGACATAAACCTACAGATTCAAGAAGCTCAGTGAACCTCAAACAGAAACCCGCCAAAATCCCTGTTAAGATGTATAATAGTCAAACTTATGAAACTAAAGGCAAAGTAAAAATTCTAAAAGTAATGAAAGAGAAATGATGTAATACCAATAGGGGAAAACAATTCAAATGGCAATACATTTCTCATCAAAAACCGTGAAGACCAGAAGGAAGTGGAACAGAATATTTCAAGTGCTGAAAGAAGAATTGTCAACCCAATATTCTACATCTGGAAAAACCATCCTCCAGCCATGAAGGAGAAATAAAGACACTCTCAGAGGAAAGAATACCAGAGAATTTGTCACCAGCAGACCTACCCTAAAATAATGTCTAACAGAAGTTCCCCAAACAGAAAGAAAATAAAAAAGAAGGAATCTCAGAACATCAAGAAGAAAGAAAGAACATGGTAAGCAAAAATACAAGTAGATACAATGGTCTTTCCTACTTTTCTTGTGTTTTCTAAATTATATTTGTCATCTGAAGTAAAAATTATCACATCATCTAATGCAATTCTAAATATATGTAGAGTAAATATTTAAAACAATTATATTTGAATTGGGGACAGTAAAGGAATGTAAAGGAGAGCTCCCTTTACTGGAACTGGTAAAATGATGACACAAGTGGACTATGATAAGTTACATATATATATAATATAACACCTATGCAACCACCATGAAAAACTATACCAAGAGCTACACTAAAAAAACCTCTGTAAATAAATAAAAATGGAACTCTAAAAAATGTTCAAGGAATAGAAAGAAGAAAAAAGGAGAAACAAAACAACAAATAGACAAAACAAACAACAAAACAAAACAAATAGACAAAACAAAATAAAAACAAAACAACAAACAGAAAACAAAAGTAAAATGTTATACTTAAGCTCTAATATGCCAATAATTATATTAAATGCAAATTGTATAAATATACCAATTAAAAGACTGATAGTGGCAGAATCAATTAAAAAATAACACAAAACATTACCAAACTATATGCTGTCTAGAAGAAACACTTCAAACATATATATGCAAGTTGAAAGTAAAAGGATGGAAAATTATATAGTGCAACCAGTAATGAAAAGAAGGTAGGAGTAACTATATCTATATCTGTTAAAGTAGGCTTCAAAGCAAAGAAAATTACTAGAGACACAGAGGGACAATGTGTAATAATAAAACAGTCAATTTACCAAGAAGACATAGCAATCTCAGATGTGTATGCACCAAACAATAAAGCTGAAAAATATGTGAAGGAACAACTGATATAACTGAAAGGAGAAATAGAAAAATCCACAATTATAGTTGGAGACTTCAAAACCCCTCTCTCAACAATTGATAGAACAATGAAACACAATATCAATAAGGATATAGAAGAACTCAACAGCACTGTCAATCAACATTTCAACATGTTCAAACTGACATTTTATAGAATACCCCACACAGCAACAGCAGAATATACATTCTTCTCAAGTGCTCACAGAACCTTATCCTGGGCCATATAACAAACTTCAACAAACATAAAAGAATTGAAATCACGTGATGTATGGTCTCCCACCACAAGGAAACTAAACAAGAAATCCACAAGAAAAGATAACAGGAAAATCTCCAAACATTTGGAAACTAAGCAATGCAGTTCTTAGCAACAGCCATGCATGAAAGAGGAAGTCTCAAGGGAAGTAAAAAATACCGAACAGAATGAAATTGAAAATTCAGTTTATCAGAATTTGTGAGACAAATTATATATAGTTCTGAGAGGGAAATTTCTAGCACTAATGCAAATATTAGAAAAGAGAAAAAGTCTCAAATCAAAGTTCCCAAATCAAGAACATAGAAAAAGAAAAGCAAATCTAAAAGCAAAATAAACAACCCCAAAGCAACTAGAAAGATGGAAATAATATAGCTAAGAAGAGAAGTCAAGGAAATTAAAAAGACAAAAGCAATAGAGATCAATGAAACAAAAACCTCATTGTTTGAAAAGATCAAAAATCGACAAACCTCTAGCAAGACTGACAAAGATAAAAGAGACAAGACTCAAATAACCAATATCAGGAATGAAACAGAGGACATCACTACAGACCTTGCAGACATCAAAAGGATAATAAGAGAATACCAAGAGTAACTCTACACTCATAAATTTGACACCTTAAATGAATGGACCAGTTAGTCAAAAAACATGAATTACCACAACCAACCCAAAATTAAATAATTTTCATAGCCTATGACTATCAAGGAAATAGAGAACCCAATGTATTTTATGAAGCTAGAATTACCCTGATACCACAAACAGAGACAGTACAAACATAGAACATTACAGACCAATATTCCTCATGAAAATAAATATGAAAATCTTCAACAAAATAATAGCAAATATATAAAAAGAATTAAACACGATGAACAAGGGAGAGAAGGGGCGGAGCAAAATAGCGGGGTGAGCTGACCTGGGACTCTCTCCCCTCCAAACAACAACAAAGGACTGGAAAAAAAACCCTGAATTTCAGCTAATAAACCTAATGCCAGGACTCAGTGACCTACAGAATCAAAAGACGGAGGACAGAGCCCCTGCTGCCAACCTCAGAGGAGCTGGAACAGGGTAGGAGAGAACTTTTCTCCCTCCCCTATAGTCTGGGATCCGTGCACGGTAAGGGAAGGAGCCGGGCAGGGGCCGCGGGACTGGGGGATCATCTAGGACTCCTGCCGCCAGTACAGTGGAAACCTGCTGATGGGGGAAAGCTTCCCCGTGTGGGGACCCCATAAACCCAGGGCCCCGGGAGAGCAGAGAACAGAACTGGTAGGAATCCAGATCGGCGCATGAGAAAAACGCCTCCTCCCTGCCCAGGCAAACTGCGCTGGGCGCCGCCATCTTGCCAGAAGGTGGAGAGCTCAGAACAAGCGGCTCTCGACCCCCATCTAGTGGCATCAGGCTGTAACTACAACCGAATTCTACCACTGCGAAAAAACTGCTCCTCTACCATCCAGCAATTTATAAAAGCCCCAGACCAGAAGGAAAACAATAAAAACACAGAATTAAGTCCTGAGGACTTGGAAATAGGTAAACTAAGTGAAAATGAGTTCAGAGCAGCTATAATAAAAAAACTCAATTAGGTGGAGAGAAAAATAGAGAAACAAGCCAAAGAGTTCTGGAGTTACTTCACAAAAGAGATTGAAATTATAAAGAAGAATCAAACAAAATTACTAGAGATGAAAAACACAATGGACCAGATAAAAGAGAATACAGATTCCCCGAATGCCCGTGTAAACACCATAGAGGAGCAAATTAGCATAATTGAAGATAGATAGGCTGAATGGCTCCAGACAGAGGAAGAAAGAGAATTAAGGATTAAATGGAATGAGGAAAGTATTAGAGAGATAGCAGATTCAATGAGGAGAAAGAATTTAAGGATCACAGGAATTCCCGACAACGTGGAAAAGGAAAATGGAGCGGAAAGTGTGCTTAATGAAATTATAGAAGAGAACTTCCCAAATCTAGGGATTGAGGGAGAAATGTGTGCAGAGGAAGCTTTCAGATCTCCTAGATTTGTCAATGTAAAAAGACCTGATGCAAGGCATATAGCAGTACAAATGGCAAAAATGAAAGACAAAGAAAGTATACTCAGGGCAGCAAGACAGAAGAAAGTAACCTACAAAGGAGCTCCTATCAGACTTTCAGCAGATTTCTCTACTGAAACCTTACAAGCTAGGAGAGAATGGAGTGACATATTCAAAACTTTAAAGATAAAAATCTTCAGCCAAGAATACTCTATCCAGCAAAAGTATCCTTCAGATATGAGGGAGAAATTAAATCTTTTCCAGACAAACAAAAGTTAAGGGAATTTGTAACCAAAAGTCCTCCACTACAAGAAATCCTCAAGAAGGCTCTCATACCTGAAAAAAGGAAAAAGGGAGAAAGGGGTCACAAACCACAGAGCAGGGAGACAGATAGAACCAGAATAGGATAGCAAATATTCAACTATAGCATTAGGATAAAGGTAAGGAAACAACCAAAGCAAAGACTATCTTATCACTCTAACTACAAACTCATAACACTATTTGGAACAAGAAATGAAAATAATAATTTAGGAGGGGAAGAGCAAAGGGACTAAATCAGTATAGGCCAAGTAAGTAAGAGACCACTGGAGAATAGACTATATTATACACGAGAGTCTAAATACAAGCTTCAGGGTAGCCACTAAACTAAAAAACAGAACAGAGCCACAAAACATAAATAAGGAAGAATCTAAGAAACCAAGCATAAGAAATTGCAGTATCAAATGGGTAGCATAAAGCACACAGGAAGAGAAAAGCAGGAAAGCCAGATAATGAGCAACAGATTGACAGCATTAAGTCCACATGCATCAATAATCACTCTCAATGTAAATGGATTGAACACTCCAATAAAAAGACACAGAGTGGCAAAATGGATTAAAGAACAAGATCCAACAATATGTTACCCCAGGAAACACACCTCAGCCCCAAAGACAAAAACAGGCTCAGAGTGAAGGGGTGGAGGACAATACTTCAAGCTAATAGCAAGGAAAAAAAAGCAGGTGTTGCAATTCTTATATCAGACAAAGTGGATTTCAAAATAAGACAGGTAAAGAGAGACACACAGGCACAATATATAATGATCAAAGGGACACTTCATCAAGAAGAAATAACGCTTGTAAATATATATGCACCCAACATAGGAGCACCAAGGTTCATAAAGCAACTATTAACAGACCTAAAGGAAGATGTTAAAAATAACACAATAATAGTAGGGGACCTCAACACCTCACTCACATCAATGGACAGATCATCCAGACAGAAAATCAACAAGGAAACAGTGGAGCTAAATGAAAAAGTAAAACAATTGGACTTAATAGACATATATAGATCACTTCATCCTAAAAAAGCAGAACACACATTCTTCTCAAGTGCACATGGAACATTCTCTAGGATAGACCATATGTTGGGAAACAAGGCAAGCCTCTACAAATTTAAAAAAATTGAAATAATAACAAGGATCTTCTCTGATCATAATGCTATAAGACTAGATATTAATTACAAGAAAAAAGCTGAGAAAGGCACAAAGATGTGGAGACTAAACAATACGCTACTGAGCAAGCAATGGATCATTGAAGAAATTAAAGAAGAAAATAAAAAAATACCTGGAAACAAATGAAAATGATAATATGCCGTACCAACTCATATGGGATACAGCAAAAGCTGTATTAAGAGGAAAATTCATCGCAATACAGGCACATCTTAACAAACAAGAAAAGTCCCAAATAAGCAATCTTAAACTACACCTAACTGAACTAGAGAAAGAAGAACAAATAAAGCCCAAAGTCAGCAGAAGGAGAGAAATAATAAAAATCAGAGCAGAAATAAATACTATTGAAATGAAAAAGGCGGTAGAAAGGATCAATGAAACAAAGAGCTGTTTCTTTGAGAAGATAAATAAAATTGACAACCCCCTAGCCAGACTTACAAAGAAAAAAAGGGAGAAAGCTCAAATAAACAAAATCAGAAATGAAAGAGGAGAAATAACAACAGACTCTGCAGAAATACAACAGATTATAAGAGAATACTACGAAAAACTTTATGCTAACAGAATGGATAACCTAGAAGAAATGGATAAATTCTTGGACTCCTACAATCTCCCAAAGCTCATTCAAGAAGCAGCAGACAATTTGAACAGACCAATCACAAGGAAAGAGATTGAAACACTGCTCAAAAACATCCCAAAGAATAAAACCCCAGGACCAGATAGCTTCCCTGGGGAATTGTACCAAACTTTCAGAGAGGATTTAATACCTATCCTTTTCAGGCTATTCCACAAAATTAGGGAGGATGGAACACTTCCTAACACATTCTATGAGGCCAACATCACGCTGATACCAAAGCTTAACAAGGACACCACGAAAAAAGACAACTACAGGCCAATATCACTGATGAACATAGACGCAAAAACTCTAAACAAGATTTTGGCAACCAGAATTCAGCAATTCATCAAAAGGATCATACATCATGATCAAGTGGGATTCATACCAGGGACACAGGGATGGTTCAACATCCGCAAATCAATCAACGTGATACACCACATCAACAAACTGAGGAATAAAAACCACATGATCATTTCAATAGATGCAGAGAAAGCATTTGACAAGATCCAACAGCCATTTATGATAAAAACTCTGAACAAAATGGGCATAGAAGGGAACTACCTCAGCATAATAAAGGCCATATATGACAAACCCACAGCCAAAGTCATACTCAGTGGGCAAAAACTGAGTGCCATCCCCCGTGAAAACAGGAACGAGACAAGGATGCCCTCTATCACCACTCTTATTTAACATAGTACTGGAGGTCCTGGCCAGAGCAATCAGGCAAGAAAAAGGAATAAAAGGAATCCAAATAGGGAGGGAAGAAGTGAAACTCTCGCTGTTTGCAGATGACATGATCTTATATATACAAAACCCCTGAAGAATCCATTGGAAAACTCTTAGAAGTAATCAACAACTACAGCAAAGTTGCAGGGTATAAAATCAATTTGTATAAATCAGTAGCATTTCTATATTCTAACAACAAACTAACAGAAAAAGAACTCAAGAACACAATACCATTCACAATCGCAACAAAAAGAATAAAATACCTTGGGGGTAAATTTAACTAAAGAAGTGAAGGACCTATATAATGAAAATTACAAGGCCTTTCTGAGAGAATTGGATGATGACATAAGGAGATGGAAAGACATTCCATGTACATGGATTGGAAGAATAAACATAGTTAAAATGTCCGTTCTACCTAAAGCAATCTACAGAGTCAATGCTATCCCAATCAGAATCCCAATGACATTCTTTGCAGAATTAGAACAAAGAATCCTAAAATTTATATGGGGCAAGAAAGACCCCGAATTGCTAAAGCAATCCTGAGAAAAAAGAACAAAACAGGAGGCATCACAATGTCTGACTTCAAAACTTACTACAAAGCTACAGTAATCAAAACAGCATGGTACAGTACAAAAACAGGTGCACAGATCAATGGAACAGAATTGAAAGCCCAGAGATAAAACCACACATCTGTGGACAGCTTATCTTCGACAAAGGAGCTGAGGGCATACAACGGAGAAAAGAAAATCTTTTCAACAAATGGTGCTGGGAAAACTGGAAAGCCACATGTAAAAGAATGAAAATTGACCGTTCTTTTTCACCATTCACCAAAATAAACTCAAAATGGATCAAAGACCTAAAGGTGAGACCTGAAACCATAAGGCTTCTGGAAGAAAACGTAGGCAGTACACTCTTTGACATCAGTATTAAAAGGATCTTTTCGGACACCATGTCTTCTCAGAGAAGGGAAAAAATAGAAAGAATAAACAAATGGGACTTCATCAGACTAAAGAGCTTCTTCAAGGCAAATGAAAACAGGATTGAAACAAAAAAACAACCCACTAACTGGGAAAAAATATTTTAAGTCATATATCTGACAAAGGCTTAATATCCTTAATATATAAAGAACTCTCACAACTAAACAACAAAAAATCAAACAACCCGATCAACAAATGCGCTGGAGACATGAACAGACATTTCTCCAAAGAAGATATACGGATGGCCAATAGGCACATGAAAAGATGCTCATCATCGCTGATCATCAGGGAAATGCAAATCAAAACTACACTAAGATATCACCTTACACCCATTAGAATGACAAAAATATCTAAATCTAATAGTAACAAATATTGGAGAGGTTGTGGAGAGAATGGAACCCTCACACACTGCTGATGGGAATGCAAACTGGTGCAGCCACTATGGAAAACAGTATGGAGATTCCTCAAAAAATTAAAACTAGAACTAACATACGATCCAGCCATTTCACTGCTGGGCATCTATCCAAAGAGCTTGAAGTCAGCAATCCCAAAAGTCCTGTGCACCCCAGTGTTCATTGCAGCATTATTTACAATAGCCAAGACGTGGAAGCAACCTAAGTGCCCATCAACCTACGAATGGATAAAGAAGATGTGGTGTATACAATGAAATACAATGGTATACAATGGTAAGTATACAATGGAATACTACTCAGCTGCAAAACAGAACAAAATCATTCCATTTGCAATAACATGGATGGACCTTGAGGGAATTATGTTAAGTGAAATAAGCCAGTTAGAGAAGGATAATCTCTGTATGACTCCACTCATATGAGGAATTTAAAAATGTGGACAAAGAGAACAGATTAGTGGCTACCAGGGGAAAGGTGGGGTGGGGGGTGGGCACAAAGGGGAAGGGCTGCACCTACAACACGAATGACAAACATTAATGTACAATTGAAATTTCACAAGATTGTAACCTATCATTAACTCAATAAAGAAAAAAACCCACTATGAACAAGAGAGATGTGTCTCAGGGAGACAATCTGATTCAATATCCAAAAAACTCAGTCAATGTTCTTCACCATATCAACATGCTCAAGAAACCTCACATGATCACATCAATCAGTACAGAAAAAGCATTTGACAAAATTCAAAATTCATTCATGATAAAAACTCTAATAAAATATTAAGAATAGGGCAACATCCTCAACTTGACAAGAGCATCTAATATATATTTGTATATATGCAAGTTGAAAGTAACAAGGTGGAAAATGATACACCATGCAAACAGTAATCAAAGGAAAGCAGGATATTAATGATTAAGGTCAGATAAAGTAGACTTCACAGCAAAGATATTAAAAGCAGAATCTATTGAGTTAGAAAACAGAAAAACAGTAAGAGTAATATGTAAATTAAAAAGCTATCTCTTGAAAAGAAATCAATTACCTACCTTGGAGGAAAAAACAAATACACAAAATAAGAAATGATAATAGGTAAATAACTGTCGAAAGAGAAAAATAATTAAATTAAAGGAAATTTTTACACAGGTCCTTGTAACTAAATCTGAAAACCTAGATGAAATAGGTAATTTTGTAGGAAAAAGTATTATTTACCAAACTGATCACAGCAGTTCTATGAAGTCTAAAGAGACCAACTTGCATTGAGGAAACAGACAACATCTACAATGAACCTGTACATCCTTCCCCGCTGACAAAGCCTCGGCTCAGATGGCTAATAAGGGAATCTACTAAAACTTCAAGGACAGGATAATCCCATTCTACTTGAATTATTCTGCAACATAGAGAAAGAAGTGAAATTTCCAAAATTTTTTTGTGAAGCAAATATAATTTCGCACAAAAAAAAGAAAATACCAGCAAATACCACTTATGGCTATGAACACCAAAATTCTAAACATGATGTTAGCAAACAGAACTTGGCACTGAGATGTCAAATTTTACTCAACACACTACAAGAAAAATTACAGCAAATCTTAGGGCGACTTGTGGAGAAAAGGCAAAATGATATAATTCCTCTGAAGGAGAGAGAATTTGGCACCACATAAAATATTGCTTCTACATTACTTTGACCCTACAATACCATTTCAAGACTCGACTCTGACGATACACCTCCACAAATATGAAATGATGTATGCTCATGTTTATTTATTGTGGTATTATTTATAATACCAAAAGAGAGGAAACAAGCCAAAGGACCATCCATACAGAATTGATTATCTGAACAAAGCACAATGCAGCCACATAATGGAGCACCATGAAGTTAACAAAAATGACAGCAGATAGCTTCTATGTATGGCATGCAGAATAAAGAGTAATTGCCAGGATTTATTATAAAGTGAAAAAAAGCAAACAAACAGGTAAGGGAGGTGTAAATAGGAAGCTATATTTTTGTATGAGATAGAAAGGAAAATATAAATACATCAGTTTATGAATAATTTTGTTTTGCTTCAGAAAGAAACACTGGAAGGATAAATCAAATAGTTATTCATTTGTAACTATTTATGGATATTTTTGATAAAGTAGTCTCCTGTTGGCAAAGGGGCAGAGTATGGGGAAAAGGCATGGAATTTTGACCTCGGAGTACATGTTTATGTAGTTTTACCGTTTGACCCATGTAAATATCTTATATGTTCAAAAAGTAAAAATATAGTAAAAAGAATAAATAGAAAATGCTAAAATCAAAAACAATCCTAAGTGTATATCAAACTGGAGACATCACCACACAGAGAAAATAATTATTTCAAGTGAATTTGAAAACAACCCTCTAACTACGTATCTTTGGAGTATACATTTTACTAACAAGAAGAACTGCAAAGAAAATATCTTCGCACACTAGTTTTTATTAGTAGCAATACTTATATATAAAAATATTCAAGCTATTTTATATATGTTGTATGGAAAAACAAGCAAATAGGCTAATGTTATTAACCATACTGTTAGGTAGAAGAGAAACCATTCCCTTCTAAGAAACCATTTAAATCTAAGTATAAAAGTTCAGAAAAAGCCCTATTACATAAAATTTTCATTGGAAAATTTAAAAAGAATTAAATGCATTGTCATCCTGCCAGATGTGTCTTCATTGCCCAGATCGTGGTTCCTCAGAACCATCCTGGATATGGCCGATTCCACGTCTGACGAAGGGAAGATCAAAGGGGAAGCTGGGACATCTTGTTTCACAGCACAAGAGGATGACCGAAAGACAAATGGCGCCTGCCAAAAGACAAAGGTACCAGGCTGACAGGGCTTCTACTGGTCGTATTTGGTACAATTCAGACATCAAGAAGAATTATTGTAAACTTATTTCAAAACATTGAATAAATAAAAATGTACATGCCCTTAGTGATGGGCAGGGACTACACCTTTGTCCTCGTTGGAGGTGACTGACCAATTCCTTATTATAAAAAACTTGATGATTAAAGGAAGGAATTAAGCATTTATCCTGCCTGTTTAGAAAGAACTTAGTCGTCCCTAGTTGACAAGGGAAAACTCTTCTTCCTAGAAAAACACCAGCTAAAAGAAAAGACAGAATTAGAAAATCACCTTTATGCAGCCCACAATGATGTAATTAATTCAGACAAGGATCACAATGAACATTAAATCTATTAAGTTCTGAGTTGTTGGGAAACCCCACAGATTACTTGTGAATTTCAAAGGATAATCTAATTTTACAAGGGAGCAATCTGGCTGTCACCGGGTGAGCCAACTGATAACACTTGACATGAGCAATGATGAGATACATAATGATATGGATACTGTCAGCCATGAAATATTCTTGTCAAAAACATTCAGATTGAATCTAATCAAACCTTTAGACCAACTTCTAGTTTACAGGAAATATAGGGAAGAGAGGAACAAATTAAATGACGCCATGAGGAAATAAGCAGATAAATCTGATGTAAGATAGTCTACCAAACAATCAGCTCTGTAATTCAGACAGCCTGCTTGTATCATGAACCACAGAAAAACAGTAGGTCTGTTCTAAATTAAAGGAACGAACGACAACCTAAGGCACTGCTACAGCTGCCCACCACTGACTGGACCAGGGATGGGCAACTGGGCCACTGGTCATTGGGGATGCCCTGTAATGGATAATGGCCAGCTGCCACATTCACCTTGCCAGTCATGGGAAAGGTACCAAAAGAGGGAAAGAGAGAGCAAACAAGATTGTCAACCATCGTAAAAACGTTTCCAGATTTCTGAAGATTCTGTTGAACCTTTGTAATAGCCCCACTGCATAAGGCATCTTGATGGTGTCTCTTGCTTGAAATTTGGAATAACAGGACTCCAAACAGGGGTTATGCCAGTATATTCTAAGAAGCTCTTCTTTCAATATTGACACCTGAGGCCAGATGCAAGGTTAAAAGACTGTCCTAATTTAAGAGAAGTCACATGTCAATCTGAATAAAAGCTTGGGCTTTGTGGTCCTCTGGTTTCTTGCTGTTCATAGTGTGGTGTGTGGGCTGGCAACACTGGGCTCACCCAGGGACTTGCTAGAAATGCAGAATATTAATCCCTAGGCCAGACCCGCTGAAGCAGCATCTGTATTTGTATGTGCATCTCCAGGTGCACGTTAGAATGTGGGAAAGTGCAGACTGCATTAAATTCCTAGCCATTCCTGACCAAACATTAGCTCTGAGAATCAGAGAAGACAGACCTATGAAGCTTCAGCTGAGCATACTAATGAGTGCATTTTCCTCACTTTGGGGCTTACTTTGGGTGCCCCCAAAAGCAGGCCCTTAGACAAATGTTTGAGTGGAAGTAGTCTATTTGGGAGGGGATTCTAGAAAACATCATTAGAGGAGGGAAGAGGTGGGCCTGGAAAGGGAAGTGCCTATTGAGGAGTGCATTCGTGAATGGGGTATCGCTGTGCGCAGCTGAGGCCCAGCTTCACTGCAGATCCCCCAAGACTGTAAGCGCACCTCAGATTCACCCTCTGAGGAGAAGAAAGCCGGGTGTTTATCTGCCATCTGTCCATTGCCGCTTGAGGGCTCCTTCCAGGGTGGGCTGACCCCATGTGTGGATCAAACCTTTCCCCAAGGCCAGGGCGCACCCTCAGGTAGAAAGACATAGGAAGTCCTCAGCCTGCAGAGAAGCCTCTGCGGATGACCACTGGCTGGTGGGAACTGAGCTTTATGGGGGACCGTCAGCAGCCACTGCTACACATTGCTTGTAGAATGTGCCAAGTTGGAGAATTATATGTGCGATCTGGGCAGTGTGGACAGGCTCTTGGATGAATACTGAGATGTGTGATTCCAGCCGAGGGTGCCTCTGGCGTCTGCCCGGACCACCACTGCACAGCCGGCTCAGTGGAAGCTGATTTGACTGAGAGAATTGGCTCATTGTCATGAAAACATTTTGGCAATGACTTCCATACTACTTCTGTCCTCAGAAGAATTAGCTAGCTCACAGGGAAATATGAAAATTATCTAAGAGAATTAATTTGGCACTTTTTAGTTGGAACCAGATATTGTCCCTGAAGAAGTCACATAACTATAAAACCATGCATTGTTTTCATCTTCTTCTTCTCCTGGAATGGTGTGGTCACAGCCGTCAATTGAGAGGAGACGCTGATGTAGTTCATGAAAGAAAGAAAAAATGAAAGCAGAGACAGCAGGAGGCTGCACTGTTATTCCCACGCCCTCAAGACGGGGTCCACTCAAAAGCATAAAACAAACAGGAAAAAAATGGCAGAATCTTTTTCTAAAGGTGTTGTTTGTGACCCAATTTCAAGCACATTTGGTTCCTTCCCTCACCAACAGCCTTTTCAGTGGGATGGAAGCATTGTCCTTGTCTCGGGCAAGTCTGTCAGAGCAGAAAGGACTACTGAGGGGAAAATCATCAAAGATGTAGGGAGAACGGCCCCTCGGAGTTTACAGTTTATGGCAGATTTTCTAAAAAGAGTGGTGATGAAATAATCACCAGAGGGAAGAATGTTCTAGGCTAAAAGACTAAGTGCTAGTGAGTCTGTTGCATGGCCGAGAGCGATGAAGCAGCCTCAGTTCACAGCTGTTCCCTCTTCTGGTGCCTAGGCCTGGCCGTTGAGAAAGCAGGTACGCATAGCTCCTGGAGGAACGGCCTCTGCTGTAGGCTCACCCAGCGATCACCAGTTACGGCTTTGCACTTAAGCAGCATTGAACCTCTTTGGGTCTTATTCCCATCAGACTGAAAACTAAGGGAGTTGGAATTTACGATCTTGAGGGTCTCTCCTTATGCTAATTATCTCTCTGACTTTCTGCTTCTGTTCTTTACTGCATATGCATAACATATGCGTGGCAGAAAGGATGGTTATTTATAAAAGAATAGAATTCAGGCTCATTGGATTTCATTCAGTTGATTAAAGAGAATAGGAAGACCGCGAAGACAGAGGAGGAAGAGAAATAGGCCAGGTCAAAGGGGCCTTGAGCAGTGTACAGTGATAAAGAGTTCAACAAAGCCAGGACGCCTTGAGCTCCACAGAGAGAGGAGTGAAGTGACACACAGTCTTCATCAAACATACGGGATAAACAACACAGAGAGGGGCCAAGGGAGGTGGGAGGAGGCAGAAATCAAGTCTGCAGGGATCCAAAGACAAGAGTACTAACTGTTGTTACAAATTGATCTTGGTTTATCGAAAACTGGATTTCTTTCACAAATCTCTGCTGGTCATTGTGACTACTCAGAGACAGAACTACAAGGGAGAGGAGAAGACAATGGAACCGGGCAGGAAGGGGCTTGGGAGATGGAGCCCACGGGCACGGGGTGGGGAGGCAGCGAGCCCTAGTTGGTGCTGAGGTCCCCAGGTTCTTGGGGCAGACCTGCCAGTTCAGGCAGTTGAGGCTAATCTGAGGAGCAGATGGCAGTGGGCAGTGCCTAAGGGAGATGATTGCTGGAATCACAGCTTTCCTTGCTGTTGTGTGCCAGGGAGCCTGTGAACTAGCCAAGGCAAGAGCAAGAATTCATTAACTCTCATAACCAATCCACAGGGAAGAAGAGAGGGGCCTGGGCTTGGGCTGCAGAACCAAGGACCTGGACGCCACAGGAACCCCCACCCTCTACCCCTGGCTTCTACTTCCCATTGCATCTCAGCTTACTTTCCTCGCTGACAGGCCCCTTTCAGGGTGGACACAAAGCTCTGGCAACTCCCAGGACAGTCCTCCTGCACCCTTCTACGCCAGTGAACTGGACTCGCTGCCTGATTCTGGGTCAGAAGGATGCTGCGGAAGACCCCTAGTGACTCAGTGGCTCAGTTTGCCCCTCAACCTCCAAAGCAGGGCCTGAGATGTGAGTGAACTGGGGGCAGAGATTTGGTGGAGGGGCTCCCAGGAAGCAGAAGTGAGGGAGCGTGTGACCAAAGAGGAAAAGTCACCAGAGGAAGGGTGACTGCTGACCCTGACCAGGCACCGGGCTCAGCTTCCAGAATTCCTTACAGATGTATTCATCCAAGGGATGGTGAGCTAGAGAATTATCTGCCACTTTGCACCATCTGTTGACTGATGACCACCGGCCCTGAGCTAAACAGGTTCTGTGAATTCAGAAAAAGACACCCAGGCAGAAAACCGAGAGGCTGGCCACAGGGGCTTGAGGAAAACGCTGACTGGACATAGGGACTTGACCCTACAGCTGGGCTGGAAGCCTCCTGTTGGGCCACAGGGTTGTGACTCAGCGCCAGATGTGTCTGTTACAGCCAGCTTGGGTCTGATGCCACTGCAGGATAAACTGCTGCTTCCAGGGAGGCCCCTGTAGAAATGCCACGTCTGGAGGGTGGGAAAGTCACTGGATCAGTAAACAATCCATGTGCTGAGAGGCAAATGACCAGCTCATAAAGGACCACAGGCGGAAGATAGGGGTCCAGCTCCTGATGGCTTAGGGGAGCAAGACCCAGTCACTGAGGTCCCCTCTAGGTAGTATAGAGCCCAAGAGAGTACTGCAGGCCACAGTGCCGCATAAAGTGTGGACCCTATGGGAAATGTGAGATGCTCACCTCTGATCACCGCTCCATGACCAAGAAGAGACACTTGCCGCAACAGGTACTCTCAGGGGTGGAGAGAGATGGCAGAACTGCCTGCAACCATGCACAGTGAGGGACCCCTGGCCTGGTGTGGTTTTCAGCTTCAAGCCTATACATCAGCAGAAACCTGGATTAGGGCACCAGTCACAGGAGGTGGTCAGAGGCTGCAGGTATTTCCTACTTTGAGCAGAGCTGACCCGGGGGGCTCAGGACCATGATGCCTGCTGGTGACATGCACAGGGGCTACAGCAGAGCCAGCCTGGGCAGAAGATTGTTCTTTGAGCTTCCACTGCAGTAGTCGTGATTTCATCCTTGTATCCAAGCAAGAGCTTTTAAATTAGAACAACTTCATGAGCATCAAAGATATAAGGAAGCAGAGCTGGCTCTCTGGGGGAATTAGGCCATTTACCACTACAGGCTGACATGCTAATTCTTCTAGTCCAAGTGCAGCATTTCGTTAAAGGATTTCTTGCCAGCACCCATGTCTCTCACAAACATGAATGTCTGGCAGATGACACAGCAGATGCTCCATTTCTGAATTTATTTTTGGTTTTATGTCATCAGATCACTTTCATTCCAAATGTTAATCTCTGGATTAGTTCAAATATGTGTACATGTTAGAATGCTACGATTCAGATGAAATCGTAGGAGCTAAACTTCTTTGGGGTTAGTATTTCTGCATTTCATAGGTCCCTGTTAAAGATGGTGGAAAAGAGTGTGTGGAAAGTCATTATGGAGTGAAGTCAGGTACACACCGCCCTAACTGTGGGTTTGCACAAAGTCAACACCTGTAGGTGTTCCCTCCTAAAGTTAAATCCAAATTGACACCATTCCTCTGTCTAGTATCTCACAGATGCCTGGGCTGCTACGAGAGACCAACAATGTGAGTGGACCACGTTGAAGCTCATGTCAGAGGTCTGAGTCCCTACAAAGAGCTCCCAAGCTCATCCTGATTAGGTTGGGTCTCTTTCATCCCTTAGTCTATGAACAATCAGGCAATAAAAGCAGGGTTGTGTCTATAAACAGAGACTGTGTGGTCTGCAAGGCTTGCTATGTGCATTCTGTTGCCCTTCACAAAACGAGCTTGCTGAGCCCTGGTCTGGAGCAGAGTTGAGGCTGTGATGGAGACATGGTTGTTTTCTTTTCACCACATCAACTTAGCCCATTCAAGATGTCTATTACACATTACTGTTTGGAACTAGATCAAAGCATTAATAGAGATCAGTGCTACACAGGAAAGAAAGAGAAATTCTATGGGGTCAGATAACCAAGAGAGGTTTAGCAGAGTCTACAGGTCTGGCCCGGCAGTCAGCTAGACGTGGGGAGTGAGTTAAGGGTGGGCAGATATACCAGCTCCATCTCAACAGGATCAGGAAATTTGATGTTGCGAGAGCTTTTCTTATGCCACCGCAGTCTAAGGGTAAGACTGCTTCCCAAAAATGGAAAATATTTGATCCTATAATCTGGTGGGGGATAAACTAGTCCAAGACTAATGGATGTCCCAGGATGCAGGGCTTACAGTGTGACAACTTGGGAAATCCCAGGTAAATCAGAACTCTTAAATTTGGGCTCCTAAAGCCAGCAATACAGGCAGAAATATTACCCTGGTGGGAGCCTGAGAAACCTGGTTGGTGACATCCCAGGACAAAAGGTGTTCCTCTTCTCTCTGGACCCTGGAGGTCAGAGGAGCCCCAGCGAGCGTGGCTCCAGGATTCCTGCAGGCGAAAGCTGTTCCTGGTTCAGCTAGTTTGCTTACCTCTGAACAACTAAGATCATAGGACTATTTTAGAAAAAGTTGTTTTGGAAAACAGCTACTCTTATTCCCACCTTTTAAAGTCTCCTTATTTTAAAGCCAAAGATTAAGTGTTTTATTCCGGGCGAACAGAGCTAGGTAGTGGTTTCCAGAGACAGACCTGGAAAAGTCAACGGTTCTGTTTCAACTCTTGTGCTCTCACCCCTGTAACCCGTCGTCTTATGCTTTAAGCTCAGTGTGCAGGTCGTCCAAACGCCAGGTCTGTGCATGGTGAGGACACAAGCAAGAGCCTGCTCGTCACGGCTGGGCCCCTCCCAGTTTCTAAGCAACACTTAGCAATGCCAGGCAGCTTTCAAAGACTGGGGTAGATTGTTTGATTTGCATGAAGATTAAGTAATATGTGGTTTCTCTAATAATGTCTTTAAGTGAAAAAATATACGTGGAAAAGAAAAACTAATGAGGAAGAGGTACTTAGATTTTGTAGTTTGTGCAAACCGAAACTGAGTATTGCATTCATGGGGTGGGCAACACTCATGACACAGTTTTATTTGAGAGGCTTTGGTGGGAGACACAGAGAGGCGCAGAAAAAGTGTGGAGGAGGAAAAGGTCAGCTGGATTTTGGGTTAAGAAGTGCATGTCATCCTAGAAGAGAGCTAGGGGGTGTTGAAATTCACATACAGTGCATAACTGGTTCCAGTGTTCCGTACCGTGGATCCTCGCTGCACACACACTGAAAATGTGCCCAGAGTCCTATTTTTAGGGGCTGGCCTCTCTCTTCTGTTGCTATCTCTTCGCTGAGTAAGCGTACGTTAATCTTCTACCGCATGCCAGGCATTATACTTGGTTCTGGAGGCATGAAGATTGACAAATCATCGTCCACGTCCACAGGAGCTCTCATTGTAGATGCAGGAGGAGTTAAGTCAAGGATCGATAAATCTTTGCAGGTGGCCTCAAAGTGCACACACAGTACGGAGGCCACAAACTTCCTGGGTAGGGGGATCTTCATAGAAGTGGGGGTCTTTGAGCTGAGTCCTGAATGAGTATGTGTCCCCAGGGGGAAGAGACAAAGTGAAGTTGGTCAGTGTGTAAAACACAGCCGTGTCTCCATCTCCAGGGGCTGAGGGACACTTTCTCTTCTCCCCAAACACCAATGAGCAACAACTAGGGCATCTATTATCATAGTCAGCAGGAAAGGGGCCTCATTCACAGAGAGGAGCCCAGAGGTGCTACAGAAACCTTCTCCACTCCTTGCTCCTAACAGGGCTCCTGTTTGTTACCACCCTGGGTCCCAGAGCATGGCTTGGAGGGGACAGCTTTAACTGCCCTGAGTATCCGTTAATTCTCTTCCACGTGAACACACATCATTACACGAACATACAAACAACCCGTCCACTGTGCAAGCAGCAGCTTCAGGAGGAGCCTCAAACTCCTTTCCCTTTGTCACCCATGTAGTGACACCCGGAACTCTCACTGCAAATTCTGGGGTGGCCTCCATTTCCACTTAGAAAATTGTTTGGTAGTTTATGCTCTTCAGGCCAAACTTAGGACATTTTTATGTAACAGCCATTCTTTGAGCAAAGGGTGAAGGCCTGTTTCTTGCAAGAGTTTTCTGGCAGTCACCTGAATGTTTTGATTCTCTTGGCCTGTAACCCACCTGATCCTTTTCTGGATTTTTCTCTATTGATCTAGAGAACTTTTAATTTTGAAATAAACTTTTCTAGACATGGCTGAGAATCTTGCAGTGTCATGCAGTGATTAATTGTGTTTGTGATGTGAAAACACCCTCAGAGAGAGTAAAACTTAGGTCAGGAGTTTGGGTAAGTTAATTACGCACCAATAGCGCCGGAAATATCCATCAGACTAACTGCTCCTCAGCTCTCCATCCAGGCTCTGTCACTGTGTGGGTGCATATTTGATTTTTGATGGCTTGGCAGGGACCTTCCTTGTGGGTAAGCCAGCAGCCGCAAGGGAGCTTATCTGCTCAGAACTTGCTGGATGTCTGACATCAGACCTGCACCCTTTATTCAAAGGCTGTGCCATCACTTGGCCAGCAGGCTTCCTTCACAAGAGTGTGTGGGCATCTCTGGAGTGTCTCTCCCTCAGCAACAAGAAATTAGACAACTGAGCCCATGCTGGCACTTCCGTGTCACCTATTGGTTATTTTTTTGCCTGATGGTTGCCATAATTACTTTCTTTTATTGACTTTGGAAAGCATGTAATTTTTTCTTTATATTTGGAGCTCCATTGGACACAGTCCTTTCTAGAGAAACAAAGAAGCTGAAGCAGCAGTTTGTTCGGACTTAGCGCATCCTATCAAATGGTGTGAAGTCCTGACCCCAGGATGGCTTGTGCTTGCGCCCTCCTCTTCTGCGGACCCCTGCCTTTCCTCGGCAAGAGCAGCTCCCCGCAGCTGCATGAAGGCCTGCCCCTTCTTCCTCCTTTGAGGAGACGTGGCAAAGATTTAGGACGCCGTACTGAATTACAATATAATTTGGCTTGAGAAATATTGCTCTGGATCTAATTCTTCCCATCTCAGCAGCTCCTTGGAGTGATTTGGGAGAAAGGCGCCATGTCTGTGGTGCCAGCACTTCCCCCCAGCATCACTGTGCAGTTTTCACAAAGCCTCACTAAGAAACTCTCAATGAAACTACTGAATTTTCTATTGCACGGCCTGGCTTTTAGAAATGAGTTGAATTAAGATTTTTTTCCTTTTCTGTGATTTTATTTATTTGCAAACCCAAGAAGCCTCACATAAAGTAGGTCCTCCCCACTATTTTACCCTAGTATTTTACATGGACTCACTTCTTCTTAAATTGCATGAGCAGGAGTATTCAGGGGCTTGGCCGCCACAAACACAGCATGAACTTTGTGCACACGGGACTGTGCTGTTACTCATGCTGCCTACTGCATACAATGCCCTCCTCTGAATTTGTCCGATTTTCTGAGTTTATCTTCCTGGGAACAGCTTCCAAATAATGTGCTCACAAAGCTGGAGTATAACTACCCCAGGGAGGGACAATGCTGAGGCGGGTGCCCTGTGCTGGTTGCCCAACACCGTGATGGCTGGCTTCCCAATTCACCCTTGGCTGACATTTTTCCTGCCCCCCCCCTTCCCACTCCCCAACCAGTGTTTCCAGTACCTCCCAAATAAATGATTTGGACTCACCTCTCTGTCTCAGGGTCTGCTGTAGAAAGAAAGAAAAGAAAATCAGATGAGACAACTGGACTCTGTGTTGCTTTGAGAGCTACGATTTTAAAAGAAGAATTTTATTCTGTGAACTGGGACTTCCTCAAACAAATTCGAATATATAAAACAGATTAAAGCAGAGCTGCTATGGTGCCAGCATCAACAAAGAAGAGATTCACTTATTGTTTCTTTGTTAATGATACAATTGTATAGAGAGACTACCCAGAACAGTCTAGTTCAAAAAGATGATAAAAGAGCTTGGCAAAGTGGCCTGACACAAAAATACATACAGAAATCTATAGTTTCCTCTATTCTAGCAATAAGTAATTAGAAATCAAATAGGAAAAGTACCCACCTGCAATGGAGACAAATGTGTAAAGTAATTAGAAAGATGTTTAACAAGAAAGAACTGTGATATAAGCTGTGGAACCTACATTCAAACTCTTATTGCAACATGTGAAATAAGAACAAAGCTAACAGAAAGGCATAAATGAGAGGATTTAATATCATAGTAAGATCACATGCTCTCCAAAATAATATTCAAATATAATTTCATTAGTATTCCAATGAGATATTGCATTTGGATTGGATAAATTTGCTGTAAAATTACTGTGGAAAAATGCATGTGTGAGAGTAGCTAATGACAGTATATTTTTAAAAAAATACCGGTGAGGTTGGTTATGGTTGGCCTATTATTAGATGCTGTAATAGAGCTGTGACACTCAGTCAGCATGTCACTGGTGGATGCGGGAGCCCTGCGAGGACTCCAGGCATCAGTCTTAACATTTGAGAATTTAATATGTGACAAAGTGCAACTCAGCAGGAAAACATTAGCTCACAAAGAAATAGTACTGGCACCACATATCTTCCTCTGGAAGAAAACGAAACTGGACATCTATTAACATTTTATACAAAACTGAAATCATCTGATGAGAGGCTTGAATGTAAACAACAAGATAACTAAAATTTATGAGAAAATCTGGGAGAAGACAGGCGTATTCTGCTTGAGAGAGGTCATTTAAACCACAGTGGGACACAGAAGACATGAAAGAAATGATAGTTGTATGTGTTACACCACACTTTAAAAAGCATGGGAAGAGGCCATAAAAATCAACTAACAAATCGCAACTGTGAGATAAAGGGCTAATATCCATAGTACAAAATGGAAGCTTTCGAAGGTACCACAGAAAGAAAACAAGGAAAAGATGGAGAAAGGAGAAAAATAGACAATTCAAAGGGAAATAAAACCAAATGGGCAGCAAATATATGAGAATATGCTCAAATTCACTGATTATCAGAGAAAGAAAATTGCTCACAGCAAAAAAATCACTTGCCACTTTCATTAAGATGACTAATACCACCTATTGCTGACAGTGTTTTGGGGAAAAGGACTGTCTCATAAATTATTAGTGAAAATATAAAGTGTCACAGAGATTCAGGAAAATGATATGACAACATCTGCTTTACTGTAAAATGCACATACCGTGCTACTATTGCAGCATTGTTACTGGGCCAAAACGCTGGACACATACTTAAGTGTGCATCAGTAGAACACCAACGAAAGCAGCTTCCAATATCCAAACACCGGAGTGCAGTGCAGCCATGACAGAGGGAGGGAGAGCTCTCTACGCTGATCGTCTCCAAGGTTTACAGAATGACGCGCAACAAGGCGCTGCACCTAGGCCTGTAGCTGTGGACCTGCCGGAACAATGCCCCGGGAGGGGCCGCTGCAAAGCGTCAATGGTGGCTGGATGCCTGTGGAGGAGGAGTGGGATCTGGGGGGGAGGGAGGTTTAGTTTTCACTGTTTTTTTCTTTGGAATTTTTGTACCTTTTGCATATATTCTCTTCCATTAAAGATAGTTAATTTTTTGTTTGTTTGTTTTATTGAGTTCATAATAGTTTACATCAATGTGAAATTTCAGTTGTACATTATTTCTTGACTGTCACCACATAAGTGCTCCCCTTCACCCCTTGTGCCCACCCCCCCACCCCCTTCCCCTGGTAACCACCGAACTATTTGCTTTGTCCATGTGTTTGTTTATATTCCACATATGAGTGAAATCATCTGGGCTTTGTCTTTCTCAGTCTGGCTTATTTCACTAAGCATAATTCCCTCCAGGTCCTTCCATGTTGTTAAAATGGGATGAATTTGCCTTCTTTTCTGTCTGAGTAGTATTCCATTGTGCATATACACCACATCTTCTTTGTCCAATCATTGGTCGATGGGCACTTGGATTGTTTCCATGTCTTGGCTATTGTGAATAGTGCTGCAATGAACATAGGGGTGCATAGGTTACTTTGGATTGTTGATTTCAAGTTCTTTGGATAGATACCCAGTAGTGGGATAGCTGGGTCATATGGTAGTTCTATTTTCAGTTTTTTGAGGACTCTCCATACTATTTTCCATAGTAGCTGCACCAGTTTACACTCCCACTAGCAGTGAATAAGGGTTCCCTTTTCTCCACATCCTCTCCAACATTTGTCGTTTTTAGTCTTAGTGATTATAGCCATTTTAATAAGTGTAAGGTGGTATCTCAGTGTAGTTTTGATTTGCATTTCTCTGATGGTTAGTGATGCTGAACATCTTTTCATGTGTTTACTGGCCATCTGTATATCTTCTTTGGAAAAATGTCTGTTCATATCCTCTGCCCATTTTTTGAAGGGTTGTTTGTTTTTTTATTGTTCAGTTGTGTGAGTTCCTTATATATTATGGAGATTAACCCCTTGTCAGATATATGATCTGCAAATATTTTCTCCCAGTTGGTGGGCTGTCTCTTTGTTTTGATTCTTGTTTCTTTTGCCTTCCAGAAGCTCTTTAGTCTGATGAAGACCCACTTGTTAATTTTTTCTTTTGTTTCCTTTGTCTGAGAAGACATTCTATTTGAAAAGATCCTTTTTAGTTTGATGTCAAAGAGTGTACTACCAATATTATCTTCCAGGAGTTTTATAGTTTCGGGATGTGTCTTCAAGTCTTTGATCCATTTTGAACTTAATTTGTGTATGGCGTCAGATAGTGGTCTACCTTCATTCTTTTGCACGTGGCTGTGCAGTTTTCTCAACACCATTTATGGAAAAGACTATCTTTTCTCCATTGTATGTTCTTGGCACCTTTGTTGAAGATTAACTGTCCATATATGTGTGGTTTTATTTATGGGCTTTCAGTTCTGTTCCATTGATCTGTGTGCCTGTTTTTGTAACAGTACCACGCTGTTTTGGTCACTATGGCTTTGTAGTACATTTTGAAGTCAGGGGTTGTGATACCTCTAGCTGTGTTCTTTTTTCTCAGGATTTCCATAGCAATTCAGGGTCTTTGGTTGCCCTCTATGAATTTTAGGATTCTTTGCTCTGTTTCTGTGAAGAATGTCCTTGGAATTCTGATTGGGATTGCATTGAATCTGTAAATTGCTTTGGGTAGTATGGACATTTTAACTATATTTATTCTTCCAATCTGTGAGCAAGGAGTCTCTTTATGTCATTATAAATTTCTTTCAGTAACGTCTTATAGTTTTCATTGTATAAGTCCTTCACCTCTTTGGTTAAATTTATCCCTATGTACTTTATTCTTTTAGTTGTGATTGCAAATGGAATTGTATTCTTGAGTTCTTTTTCTGGAAGTTCGTTATTGGAGTACAGAAAAGCAACTGATTTTTGTAAGTTGATTGTGTTCCCTGCAACTTTACTGTAGTTGTTAATTATTTCTATTAGTTTTCTGATGGATTTTTGGGGGTTTTCTATATATAAGATGATGTCATCTGCAAAGAGCGAGAGTTTCACTTCTTCACTTCCTACTTGAATTCCTTTTATTCCTTTCTCTTGCCTAATTGCTGTGGCCAAAACCTCCAGTACTATGCTGAATAGGAGTAGTGATAGTGGGCATCCTTGTCTTGTTCCTGTTCTCAGGGGGATGGCTTTCAGTTTTTGCCCATTGAATGTGATGTTGACTGTGGGTTTATCATATATAGCTTTTATTATCTTCAGGTAATTTCCTTCTAACCCCATTTTGTTAAGAGTTTTTATCATAAATGGCTGTTGGATCTTGCCAAATGCTTTCTCTGCATCTATTGAGATGATCATGTGGTTTTTAGTCCTCGACTTGTTGATGTGGTGTATTACGTTAATTGTTTGTGAATGTTGAACCGTCCCTCTATCCCTGGTATGAATCCCATTTGATCATGATGTATGATCCTTTTGATGTATTGCTGAATTCAGGTTGCCAAAATTTTGTTGAGGATTTTTGCATCTATGTTCATCAGTGATATTGGCCTGTAGTTCTCCTTTTTTGTGTTGTCCTTGTCAGGCTTTGGTATCAGAGTGATGTTGGCCTCGTAGAATGTGTTAGGAAGTGTTCCATCTTCTGTAATTTTTTGGAATAACTTGAGAAGGATAGGTATTAAATCCTCTCTGAAAGTTTGGTAAAATTCCCCAGGAAAGCCATCTGGTCCTGAGGTTTTATTCTTTGGGATGCTTTTGATTACTGTTTCAATCTCTTTCCTTGTGATTTGTTTATTCAGATGGTCTGTTTCTTCTTGACTCAGTTTTGGGAGGTTGTAAGAGTCTAAGAACTTATCCATTTCCTCTAGGTTATCCATTTGGTTGGCATATAGTTTTTCATAGTATTCTCTTATAATCCATTGTGTTTCTGTGGAGTCTGTTGTTATTTCTCCTCTTTCATTTCTGATTTTGTTTATCTGAGCTTTTTATCTTTGTAAGTCTGGCTAAGGGTTTGTCAATTTTGTTTATCTTCTCAAAGAACCAGCTCTTTGTTTCATTGATCCTTTCTAATGCCTTTTTGTTTCAATAGCATTTATTTCTGTTCTGATTTTTATTACTTCTCTCCTTCTCTTGATTTGGGGCTTTGTTTGTTCTTCATTTTCTAATTCAGTTAGGTGTAATTTGAGATTGCTTATTTGGGACTTTTCTTGTTTGTTAAGATGTACCTGTATGGTGATTAATTTCCCTCTTAATACGGCTTTTGTCACATCCCATATGAGTTGGTATGGTATGTTACCATTTTCATTTGTCTCCAGATATTTTTTGATTTTTCCTTTAGTTTCTTCAATGATTCATTGCTTGACCAATAGCATGTTGTTTAGTCTCCACATCTTTGTCCCTTTCTCAGCTTTTTCTTGTAATTAATTTCTAGCTTTATAGCATTATGATCAGAAAAGATGCTTGTTATTATTTCAGTTTTCTTAAATTTATAGAGGCTTGCCTTATTTCCCAAAATACGGTCCATCTTTGAGAATGTTCCATGCGCACTTGAGAAGAATGTGTATTCCGCTGTTTTTAGATGGAGTGTTCTGTAAGTCCAACTGGTTTAGCTTTTCATTTAATTTCACCATTTCTTTGTGGATTTTCTGTCTGGATGATCTATCCATTGATGTGAGTGGGGTGTTGAGGTCCCCTGCTATTATTGTGTTATTTTTAATATCTCCTTTTAGGTTTGTTAATAGTTGCTTTATTAACTTTAGTGCTCCTGTGTTGGGTGCATAGATATTTATAAGCATTATTTCTTCTTGATGGAGTGTCCCTTTGATCATTATATACTGCCCCTCTTTTTCTCTTTTTACCTGTCTTATCATGAGGTCTACTTTGTCTGACATAAGTATTGCAACACCTGCTTTCTTTTGTTTGCCATTAGCTTGGAGCATCGTCTTCCACCCCTTCACTCTGAGCCTGTGTTTGTCATTGGAGCTGAGATGTGTTTCCTGGAGGCAAAAAATTGTTGGATCTTGTTCTTTAATACATCTCACCACTCTGTGTCTTTCTATTGGAGAATTCAATCCATTTATGTTTAGGGTGATTATTGATATATGAGGGCTTAATGCTGTCATTATATTACTCGTTTTCTGGTTTTCCTGCATTTCCTTTGTTTCTGGTCCTGTGTGTTTTGGTCTACCCAATGAACTATGTAGTTTTTTATGATGTGTTTCTTTTTTTTTCCCTATTTATTTTTTGTGTCTCTGTTTTGCTTTTTTGTTTAGTAGTTACCCTAAGGTTTGTATTCAGAATCTCGTGTATAAGATAGTCCATTTCTGATGACCTCTTATTTCCTTAGTCTAAACCAATTCAGTTCCTTTCCTCCTCCCCTCCTAAGTTGTTTTTCTCGTATCTTATTCCAACTTGTGTTTTGAGTTTCTGGTTACAGTGACAAGATTGTCTTTGTTTTTGGTGTTTTCCTTCCCTTTAGCCTAATGCTACACTTGAATATTTGCTATTCTATTCTGATTCTGTCTACCTATTTATCTCCTTACTCTGTGTTTTGTGACCCCTTTCTCTTTTTTTTTTCTTTTTTCAGGTATGAGGGCCTTCTTGAGGATTCCTTGTAGGGGAAATCTCACGGCTACAACGTCCCTTAGCTTTTGTTTGTCTGAGAAAGATTTAATTTCTCTTCCATATTTGAAGGATATTTTTGCTGGATAGAGTATTCTTGGCTGAAGATTCTGGTCTTTTAAAGTTTTGAATATGTCATTCTATTCTTTTCTAGCTTATAAGGTTTCTGCAGAGAAATTCTCTGAAAGCCTGATAGGAGTTCCTTTGTAGGTTATTTTCTTCTGCCTTGCTGACCTTAATATTCTTCCTATGTCATTCATTTTTGCCAATTTTACTACTATATGCCTTGAAGTAGGTCTTTTTACATTGACAAATCTAGGAGATCTGGAAGTTTCTTCCACACATATTTCCCTCTCATTCCCTAGATTTGGGAAGTTCTCTGCTATTATTTCTTTGAACATGCTTTCTGCTCCATTCTCCTTCTCTTCACTGTCTTGAATGCCTATAATTCTTATGTTGCATTTTCTTATTGAGTCAGATACTTTTCGGAGACTTTATTTCTTTTTAGTCTTAGTTCTCTCTCTTCCTCTGTCTGGAGCATTTCAACATGTCTATCTTCGATCAGGCTGATATGCTTCTCTATGGTGTCCACACACATTCAGGGACTCCATATTTTGTTTTATCTCTTCCATTATGTCTTTCATTTCTAATATTTCTGATTGATTATTCTTTATAGTTTCAAACTCTTTTGTGAAGTAGCTCCTGAACTCCTTGAATTGTTTCTCTACATTCTCTTTTACCTCCCTGGGTTTTGTGATGATAGCTGTTTTGAATTCATTGTCATTTAGCTTACATATTTCTGTATCCTCAGGACTGCGTTCTGGGTTCTTGTCATTTTCTCTCTGTCTGGAGATTTGAGGTAGTGTCTGACATTGGAAGGTTGGGTCTTTCTCATTCTGATATTATTCGGTAGCGGTTACCATCTATTGCCATTCAGTGGGTTTAAGAGTTGCGTATTCTGAGCCCTCTGCCTTCACCCGAGTTCCCAGGCAGTGGAGTGGGCGTGGGGCGGATGCTAAGAGAGGCACTTTCTCCTGTGTGCACTGTGGGATTTCTCAATCAGCTTTGGCTATCTGGTCTCCTGGGGTCTTGGCGTGATGAGTTCACCCCCTGTGAAAGCTTTCGCCCTGTTGGAGGGCTTCCCTCTACTCTGCAAGGGCCCTAGGGAGCCCTTGGTGATTTCATGAACAAGCAACCCCTTCCCCATTCCTTCCCTCATGGATCCTTGCATGGTCACAATTGTAGTCTTTAGGGGAAGGAGTGAAGATCTCTCTTACCCCGTTCCAATTCCTCTGAGGGGGCCTCCAGCCTCTCTGCCCTTCGTCATATGGCTGCGTGTCTCTCTGAGGTTTTTGTGTTGTTAGGATGTCTTCTGTTGGAGTATGGATGCCCCCTTTTGTTGTATGTTGGAGGGGAGAGAGTACTGGGCAAGTTCACTCTGCCATGATGCTGACATCACTCACAGTTAATTTTTAAAAAGACCCAAAATAAAGGCTAAAGAAAAAAGATATATTATGGAAATGTGAATGAAAATAAACTGGGTCTAAATGAGACCATTAGAAACATGAGTACTGAGGGCCAGATCTGTGGCTGAGTGGTTAAGTTTGTATGCTCTGCTTCAGCAGCCCAGGGTTTCTCCAGTTCAGATCCTGGGTGCAGACATGCTACCACTCGTCTAGCCATGCTGAGGTGGTGACCCACACAGCACAACCAGAAGGACCTATGGCTAGAATATACAACTGTGTAGTGGGGGGCTTTGGGGAGAAGAGAAAGAAAAAAAAGAAGATTGGCAACAGATGTTAGCAAAAAAAAAAGAAATATGAATACAGATCAGAGCAGCTATCAGGGAAATAGTAAACAAGTAGACTAGAGAGGAAGAACTTTCTGACCCTCTGATTTAAGAGTCAGAGGAAAGGAAGAAACCCATAGTGGTGCTGAGATTCCCCACCCCTGTGACAGATTGACAACTGAGAAGGGGAAACAAAATACAATTAGCATGTAGGTTGAGGCATCTTGGGGACATGCTCGTTAGTGAATAGTATGGAGATGGTGCTCGAACGAGGCATGGCTGGATAGGCTTGCTATTTCCAACCACTAGCACGTCACTAATTAGTTAAGCTATGGCAGACCATGAGATTCCCAAGGAAACTCATCCAAGTTCACCAAGAAAGAACATGCAGAGCGCTGAGGTTAGGAGGGCAGGGTGCTTACAGCTCCCTAGTTTCCCCAGGCTTCCCTGTCTATGAGCACTGGAGGGGTTTGCATTTACAGTAGTAACGCAGCATTTAGGGGCTCAGGACCCCATCAACAGACTATACAACCTCAGGTATTTCTAATGCCACATGTACCCACAAAAATCCCTCTGTTTTCCTCTTGTCAAAGTTCACTCTCCATGAAGTTTCTATTTTCTCTATTCCCAAGAAAGCCATAGGCTCCTGCTCCCCACACTTTGGCCATTTCCACAAAAGAAGTGAAGGCACCCCCTTTCCAACTCCACTTATATCTTGTGTTTCACAAAGATCCTTGTGCAAACAGTTCTTATGTTTCTTTCTGCCCTTCCTTTGGGTTGGCATCTTTATCTTAGGGAATCATATCTTGAAATTTATGTTATTTTCTCCATTGCCAATTCTCTTCCTCAGGTACTCACCCAAATTGCCTCTCCTCACCCCACCCAGTCTGGACATCCCTGATCACCAATTTTTCACTCATGCCAGAACTTACCTGGATTCCAACCAGGACCTCTGCTACTCATGTAGTTTCAGGACAGACAAAAGCAAGTGAGAGACACCAGAGAAGTAAAGAACCCCCCAGAGGAGAGGAGCTTCATAGAAACCTGAGTGCAAGGAGGGGGTGGGTTAGGAGGACACTTGTGAGACTGAGCCGTTACAGCAGGCAGTCAGCAAAGCACCAAAGGTCTTCAAGAGAAGAACCTCAGCCCAGTCTTCAGGTCCAAACCTAGGATGAATAAGAATTGAAGAATTTACAGCAACAAATATAGATTATTCTTTCAGCACCCACCATTAGGAAGGACAGAAAAAATGTGGTGGTATCTTAAGGTCAAATAATTGTTGGCAGAACTCCCTTTTATGATGAGGTTGCTTAAATCCCTCTTGGAGGTCAAGGAAAAGTCATGGTAGAAAAACCGAGATTAACGACAGAATGAGAGTGAGGGAAAGAGTGATGGTATCATCCTCCTGAAGTTGTTCAAAGAGAGTAGAATCAAAGGCACAGGCAGAGGTGTTAGCCTACAAAAGCAGAGTGCCGGGACTTATTTTGTGACAAAGGAGAAGGCTAGCTGAATAAACAGTTTTGCAACTGAGGAAAGTTAAGAGGGACCACTATTCTTGGCCCCAATATTCTCTGTGAAATGAGATCCAGGTTCACTTGTTTTGAGAGAAGAGGAAAACGAGTTTTAGACCAGTGTTCCTCAAACTTTAATATGCAAACAGATCACCTGGGATCTTGGAAAAGTGCCAAATCTTTTCCCATAAGCCTGATTGGGGTTTGAGGTCCTGCATTTCTAAGAAGCGAGCAGGTGCTGCGATGTGATCATTCTAAATCCCACATGCTGAGTATCAGGGAGTAGAATTCCTGTTTCTTCCCAACTGGAGGTTAGTAAAATGATTGCCAAGTGCCATCAAAGGCCTGTCTGAGGTGGGAAAAGACATACAGTAATGGTTTATTTGTTGATATTATGTGACAGTATGTGGTTCTCCCTCTACCCCCCATCAGTAGTTCACACTCAGGGCACACGTGGAGAAATCAAGTGTTCAGGTGGATTCAAGGAAGTTAACTGGCCTGTGGAGGGAATTGGAGAACCATGAGGCACTCAGAGTGGAGTTGACATTCCTCCCTCTCAGCTCCGGGATGAGGAGTAGTAGGGGACCAGTTTGTATTGTAAGCACTCAGAGCAGAGATGCAGGTGCTGATGGTCTGGATGAGATCCAGAACTGGGGAGGTGGACTGAAGGTGCGAGGAAGGCAGAAAAAGTCAGTGCTCTGTTTGGCCAAAGTGGATTTCAGAAGGAGAACAAATCTGAGTCACAAAAAGGTTAATGCTTGTTATATTTTAAGCTTTACCTGTCAAGTTCATTACATACTTTACATATTCTGCTGCTTATTTTTTCATCAATACATTGTTGATTTTCATGGGGTAAAAGTTTTAAAATTGTATGAAGTCATTACTGTCCATCTTTTCTTTTGTGATTCATTCTATCACTATAAAATAATAAAGCCATTCTTTTCCTCCACTGTTGGCATTAAAATATTATTCTAACTTTCTGAAATTTTGTTTTTAGTTTTAAAATATAACATGTTCATATACTTGAGATTTATTATGCTATTTGGCAAGATATGTCAGATACCATTTCTTGTTTGATTGCTTATGCTGATTAACTTAACACTCAACACTCAAGATTCATGTCTGTATTTCTGAAGTGTTCCATTTAAACCTATAAATCATCTGCATTCCCTTTGTAAAATACAAAGAGTCTTATGCTACTAGCTTTACACTTTCTTCATCACTGTTTACACAGTACACTCATTAAACAAACATTATGGAGTCCTTCTATGTATGGGAGCTGTCCTGGGTGCTAGTGATGCATCCTCGAATAAAACAGACACCCTGCTCTGGGGAAGCTGCTCCAGGAGACTCCTCTGGAGATGAGCTTCCCTCCTGAAACATTTCTTTAGGCTTATCGAACATATTAATATCTGCCATCCATCCATGTGTGTGAAGGATAGATCATCTCAGTTAAATGTCTTTCTGAAGAAGCCCTTATCTTTAATTTTAAGTATTGGCTCAATATTTCTGGCTTTTATAATTTGATTAATAAGTTCCAAAATAAGCATTAATGAATGTAATAAATAATACAGTTGCAGTTGCTATTTCTGGGACCATTTTATTTGTTTGTTCCTTTGTTGTTTTTTTATTTTTGAATTAAAACATAGTACTCTCAAAGATTTGATTATCAACTTTGTTATTTGCCCCTCAACTTGCTTAAAAATTGTTCTTTCCTTCAGTTTTATATCACAGCACTTATTCTAAGGTGATTTTTTTTTTACATTGTTGTCATCAGTTCACTTAATCCTTGTGTCTTTTAGATTCTTTTCCGAAAGTTCTCCAGCTCTTGTAGTTGCACCATATTTCTTTTCATCTCCATTTGTTTCTTCTTTAATCTCCTTCTGAGTAAACTTCCATCCATGCACTGAAGTGTATATGAAGATGTCTTAAGATTCTTTTTGTTCTTTTCATCTCTCTACATCTTTTGAAGCTAGGGTATTCTAGATTTTATTTGTTTGTTTGTCTTTCTTTTGTACTGAAAAACTCCTCTCTCATCACAGATAACTTCTTCCTCTTTATCCATTTTTCTTTGGCTTGAATTTGTTGGTTTTAAAGTTGCTTGAAGTTGTCTGTTTCCAATTTTTTTTTGTAGTTTAGTGGCACTCTATGTGAGAAGTCACAGTGTGATCTTTCCAGAAGTACTTTTTTCTAGGCTTTAATAGATTAATGCATTTATTTTTGGTGGGTGGGTTAGGGCCATGTGTGCATATGCATGTGCATATGTGCACCCTATCATTGCTCGAGGTCTGCCTGAGTCACCACGGTTTGATGATTTGATGCTTCTCCTTTGAAAGCCCCTCAACAATCTTTTCTAATACGGCTGCTCATGCTCTCCTTGGATGCACCGGCATGGTCATGCATAGAGCATGCCCACTTCCCGACCCTGCTGGACATCAGCATTCTGGGCAGCATCAGTACCTCTCTTCAGGACCCTGCAGGGAGATAAGGAGTGAGATGACTCCTTCTTCTCAATGTGGAGGGGGTAGGCCTGAATGCATACGGCTTTGTACATGATACTGGAAATGTGAATGGAGTAGAAAAAGTATTTGACAATACAAACAAGATTCCAATAAAGTATAGTTTAAATATTGCATGATATTCTATAGACACTTTAAACATGAAAAGGAGAAAGAAGGAAACTGCAATTAGTCGAGACTTTATTCTAAGAGGCAGAAATTTAACTTTCAGACTTATATCTTCTGCAGATTTCTCTATTGGCAGAGCAAATAAGTGGAACTGAGCAGCCCCATAAATCTCAGCCCTCTGACTTCTCCCTCCTCCCCAGTGGTTCAACTTAGCCACACAGGAAAAGGTAGAAGAGCCCATTGAAAGATGACATGAGAGTAGATGTCTGGCCAGTGCAGAAAGATAACTTAACATGTCGGATCGTTGGAGAAACAACCAATGTGTGCTCTTTGGGGAGGGGCCCAAGTCTCTGCTCATCTGCCCACAATTCACACAACTCCAGAATCCGAGGATGAGATCAAAAATGTGTTGCACACTATACAAACAGACACTACTATTATCACCACCACCAAAATGGTTTGTGTGCTTTTGGATATGTGATAGTGTGCAAGTATGAGAAAGAGGAGGGTAGGGAGTGGCATCTCTCTATGTGAGATGATGTCAAGGCCACAGATTATCCCCCACCCTGCCTCAGAACCTCTCCCCTAAAGCTTACCATCTCTAAGTCATTCCTATGGGATTTTCACAAGCGTCTTCTGTTAGAAGGTGAATACTAACCAGGGCAAGAGAGATGACCGAGAAAGTAGAACATCAAGCACCTTTCCTGGGCTCACTCAATGATTTTTGAACTCGGGACAAAAAACCCAAACATCTTACTTCCTTTCCTCTGATGCTGACAGTAGAGATCTCTTAGTAGGGTGACAAATATCCTGGATTACACCTATTGTCCCAGTTTTGTTTGTAATAGCATTTCTTTCACTACGAAAGTGCCTTTCTTTGGACAACAATTGCAAGAAAACCCTACAAATTGGAGACTCGGTGCTCCAAATGCAAATCTGAACTGTGGAAGCTGAGAGTCCTCCCTGAGGTTCCCAAAACCCAGCAGGTCAGAGAAAACTACAGAGATAAACAACATGGGGTTTCTCATGTAGGTCCTTGAGGCCAGCCCTGTCTCCAGAGGTGAGGAGCGTGAGCAGTGCAGGGAACGCTACCAGCTCTACCACAGAGACACTCTTGCTCATGGAGAACTGTATCTGAAAATAACAAACAGTAACACCTGGCTTTGAAAATCACAGCACAATTCTCAAATGCCATTGTGTTTCATCTTCACAATCACCTCAGGATGGAAAATAACGCCCCACAAGGCTCAAGGTCTCCGAGCTGTAAGTGGTGAGTGCCAGCCTTGAGCAGAAATCACTGCATGCGCATCCTGCGTCCTTTCTGCCGCCCACAGCTCCTGGCTGAGACTAGGAAGGCAAAGGAGCTGCAGTGAGATGCGCATCAGCTCCTCTCCCTTCTCTCCGCTAATATCCAACATGCATTAATCTCCCAAATGTTTTGTCCAGGGGGAGGAATGCACACACGGAAGCCAAGATAACCATAATGAAGCATTAATAAGAGCCTAATTTCTGCAGATGCTTGGCTCCCACCCCTGACTCAGGCAAGACAATCCATCCCCTGGTGTTTATATGTGCAAAAGGGAGATATTAGGAGGTAAGGCAGCTCTCGGATGCGAATAGCCAGAATGTGATTCTGTGGTCTTAATTAGTGGGCCTCAGTGCAGAAAAGCAAGACTTATCTGCCTTCCTCAGCCCTGCAGGCTTTCTTGGTTATGAAAAGACATTTGGCACAAATTAACTTTCTCTCATTAGAAAAATAGAGCCTGGAGACAGAGTTCTTCTGAGCACCTGAGTGTTGGTGTGATAAAAGTGCCAGTGGTTACAGGATAGGGTCAATCTCTTTGGGCAGGTATGACTGCAAGCAAATGGCTTTCAGCGGAAAAAAAATGGTCCCTGCAGGCTGCAGGGTAATTTGAATGTAAAACAAATAATTCAAATAAACCCAGTGATCCCCAAAAGCTTGCAGAGCACAAAGCACTATTCTGGGAAGACGCCAACAAATGAAGTCAGCTGCTCCCCAGACTTCACACAGGTATTCCTTCCATGGCTGACTGCTTTTGGAAACTGATGGAAATGGGTTAAAGTTACAGCTTATCCATTAGTCAGTCAGTATGCATATGTGACATGCCAATTGCCTGTTCTGCACTGGGCTGGGCACTGTGGGAGACAGAAAAATACATAGGCTCTCAGGAGCTTAAATTTGGTGGCAGATAAGTCAGATGCAGCCATCTGAGGTCACTGAGAAATCCTTGCTGACGGGTGGTGTGGTTGAGGCTCCAAGGGCTGCAGGAGGTTCAGGGTCTGGGAGATCACTGAGGGCTGGGAGGAATTCAGGGAAAAAGGAAAAGTCCCGGATTGGAGCTAAAGAACTGGGGGTCCTGAATAATGCTGAGTAAAGTCATTCAGCTGTCCCATAAGTCTGATAACCTGAAAAATAAGACCAACACCCTGACATAAGAGGTGGACTGTCTTCCAGGCTGCATTCAGGAGAGAGAAATTAGCACATGAGCAGTGGGGTAGGGTTCACCGTCAGACTGAGCCAGCTGGAAGCAGGCACCCTGGGGTCCCTTCTCAGCCCTGGTGCTTCCTCAGGCAGGCTGCTTATCCCCTCTGTGCCTTGGTTTCCTCATCTGTAAAATGTTGAGTAATAGTATCTGCCTCCCGTGGTTGTCAGAGGAGGAAGGGAGCAAATGCAGGCAAAATTCTTACGGTGGGGTCTGGCACATAGTACACTACTCAAAACACAATCTATAATTTAGAGAAAGAAGATTCAACCGAACTAGCTAGAGCAAAATGAAAGAACTGATGGAACAAACAACAACAAAATAAAGTTGTCAGTGTCCTTGCAGCCCAGTCCATGAGAAGACAGAGGTCCCTGGAGAAGAGTTTGCCTTTATGTGGAAGGGTGTGCAATGGAGTTTACCCAGAACCCCAGCCAGTTCCCTTGCTTTGCTCATCATGCAGCAATATCTCTGACAAGAGGAGCATTCGAGACTCGTCTCAAGCATCAGGATCCCTAGAATAGAATAAAGCTCCATTTGGACTCACCAAATTGACATTTGCACATACACATGGAGTTTACACATGGTAAACCTGCGTAAAAAGATGGAGTATGTCTGGATTTCACTCAGGTCAGCTTATTTTCTGCAGCCTCAAAGCAGAGAGGCTGCTTTGAAAAAGATGCAGGTAAAGATGATGACTCCACCAAAATGCTACCCAGGGAGACCCTAACTCAACTCCCACCACACGCACTGCTAGTCCGCGAGTCTTCAGATGGGGAACATCTCACACACTTCTCAAGATGGTCCACGGAGAAAATATTAGAACTCAATTTGAATCTATTTTAGTAAAAAATAATAAGATTAAATATTAGATCCATGGCATTCACTGGTTTTCTCCCCTGGTACTCCTGGGAAGGGGCAATCCTGCATAGAGGATGGGTTCAGAGTGCTGGTCCCACCACCTCTGCTTGTTTTCAGCCAATTGTGAGGCAGTGGTTCATCGCTGGAAGGCAATGACTTTTGAGTTTACATTATTAAGTTTTAATGAAACTGATAGTTATAAAATGGACTTACGGCACACAGAGATTCCTGAAAATGTAGAACAGGAAACTAGTTTTGCAAATACAAGAAAGGAAGACTTTGGCAGATGTGACTAATTGCCCCACGCTTAGTGTGGGTGCTCATCAGCCACATTATGGGAGGAGATGACCATCTAATTTGATCCGAAGTCAGCAAGAAATGGTCATATATGTAGAGGGCTTCACAGAGTGGGTCCCAGTGTGACCGAAGATGCCTCAGCAGGAGGGGCCCTGATAGGATCACAGGACCCTGCAGAAGATACCCAGGCAGAGGTGTGTGCTGGCAAGAAGTGGGCTATGAGATTCTGACCAGTAAATGTATCCACCCTGGGAATGCTTCAAGTTGCCTGGAAACTTCTTCCTAAGCAGAGAGGGTCTCCTTATCATCTCTGAGCTAACCTTCTCTTTTCTCTCATCTCCAAAGTGAGTTTGCAACTTTTTAATCTCATATCCTGTGTCAGTCACCAGAAGCCTCTCATGGAAGAGTAGGAGAAAGTGTTGAGAGCCAAGACATATGTATGAGCAGAGCTGGACAAATGGAGAGGACGGAGGGAGGGGAAGCGTCCAACAGACATGTCAATTAGTGTTGACTTAGTACCTTCATAGCTACAGATTTCCCATCTTTTACCACCTTCTCTGGCTTTAACTGAGCATTTTATATGATTCTGTTTTATCTCCTCTCCTAGTGTATAAATTAAAGTTCCATTTTAAAGAAATTTTAGTGGTTGCCCTAGTGTTTAAAATGTACATTTTTAAAAAGATTTCATTTTTTGAACAGTGCTAGGTTTACAGAAAAACTGAAACTAGAGTAGAGAGAGTTCCTCCACACCCAGTTTCCTCCGTTATTAACATCTTACATTAGTATGGTACATTTGTTATAATTAATTAAAAATATGGATCATTACTATTAACTAAAGTTCATAGCTCATTCTCATTCCCCTTAGTTTGTGCCCACTATCTCTTCTGTCCCAGGATCTCACCCAGAACACCATGTCACATTTGATTGTCGTGTCCCCGTAACCTCCTCTCAGCTGAGACAGTCTCTCAGACTTACCTTGTTTTGGATGGCCTTGATAGTCTTGGGGAGTACGGGTCAAATATTTTACAGGATGCCTCTCAACTAGAATTTGTCTGATGTTTTTCCCTTGATTAGACTGGGGTTACAGGTTTAGAGAAATAAGACCATTTTTTTCATGTTGTGCCATTTTCGTTATGTTGTCCTTGTTGATATTCAGCTTGATAACCTGGCTGATGAAGTGTTTGTCAAGTTTCTCCCCTGTAAAGTTACTCTTTTTTTCCCTTTCCCATACTGAACTCTTTAGAGAATTGCAAACTAAAAGAACAATTGATAGAGCTACACTCTTAGACTGGCTAAAATCCAAAACTCTGGCAACACCAATTGACGGCAAAAATGTGGAGCAGTGGGAACTCTCACTGCTGATGGGAATGCAAATGGTGCACTTCAGAAGGGAGTTCCTGGCGCTCCTCAACTTCACCAGCAATAAGTACTGTCATTTTTTTCTTATTAGCATTCTAATAGCATTATAATGGTATCTCATTATTATTTTATTTTGCATTTTGCTAACAATAAATGGTATTGAGTATCTCTTCACATGCTTTATTGGCCATCTGTTTATCATCTTTGTTTAAGTGTCTATTTAGATCTTTTGCTCTTTTTTATTGGGTTGTTTCTTTTCTTATTGTTGAATTTTAAGAGTTCTTTGGATACAAACCCTTTATACAGATACTTTTCCCTGTCTATGGCTTGTCTTGTCATTCTCTTAACAGTGTCTTTCACAGAACAAACATCTTTCATTTTAATAAAGTCCAATTATAAATTTTTTCTTTCATTGACTGTACTATCAGTGTGGTATCTAAAAAGTCATTGCCAAACCCGAGGTTACCTAGATTTTCTCCTATGTTTTGCCCTAGAATTTTTGTAGTTTTACATTTTACATTTAGGTCTATAATCCCTTTTGAGCTAATTTTTGTGCAAGGTGTGACTTTGTCTAGATTTTTTTGCCTATGGACATCTTTTTCCCAGCACCATTTGTTGAGAAGATTGTCCTTTATCCATTAAGCTGTCTTTGCTCCTTTGCCAAAGACCAGTGACTGTATTAGTGAAGGTTTATTTGGAGGCTGTCTATTCTGTTCATTGATCTGTGTGTCTATTCCCTTGCCAACATCATGCTGTCTTAATTACAGTAGCTTTATAGTAAGACGTGGAGTTAGGTAGTGTGAGTTCTCCAGCTTTGTTCTTCCTCAACATTGTGTTGGCTATTCTAGGTCTGTTGCCTTTCCCTGTAAACTTTGGAACCAGTCTGTTTGTATCAACAAAATAGAATTTTGATTGAGATTGCATTGAAACTATAAATCAAGTTGGGAAGAATTGTCTAATGTCTAAATGATACTGAGTTTCCAATCCATGATCATACAATATCCCTCCATTTATTTAGATCTCTTTTGATTTCTTTTGTTAGTTATGTAGTTTTCTACATGTAGATCCTGTACATATTTTGTTAGATTTATACCTAAATATTTCTTTATTTGTGCTATTGTAAATGGTATTATATGTATTTTTTTAATTTAAAATCCCACTTGCTTATTGCCGTTATATAGGAAAGTGATTGACTTTTGTATATTAACTTCATATTCTGTGACCTTGCTATAATTGCTTATTATTTCCAGAAGTTTTTGGGTTTTTTCATTGGTCATTCTTTGGGAATTTTTACACAGAGAATCATGTATCCTGTGAACAGTTTTGTTTCTTCCTCCCTAATTGGTATAAATTTTGCTCTTTTTCTTGTCTTATTGCACTAGCTAGGGCTTCCAATGTCATATTGAATAAAAGTAGTGAGGGTGGACATCTTTGCCTTGGTCCAGTCTTTGGGAAAAAGCATCTAGCTTACCACAGTTAAGTATGATGCTAGCCATAGAATTTTTTGTAGATGTTCTCTGTAAAATTAAGAAAATTCACCTCTATTCCTAGTTTGCTGAGAATTTTTATCATGAATGAGTGTTAGATTCTGTCAAATGCTGTTGCTGCATTTATTGATGTGATCATATGATTTTTCTTCTTTAGCTTATTGATATGACAGATTACATTGATTGATTTTTTTAATGTTGAATTAGCCTTGCATACTGGCAATAACTCCCCCTTGGTTGTAGTGTATAATTCTTTTTATACTTTGTTGGATTTGATTTGCTAATATTTTGTTAGAGATTTTGCACCTATATTCTTGAGGGATGTTGGTCTGTAGTTTTCTTTTCTTGTAATATCTTCACGCGGTTTTGGTCTTAGGGTACTGCTGCCTTCATAGGCTGGGTTAGAAAGTCTTCCCTCTGCTTCTCTTTCCTGGAAAATTTTGTAGAGAAGTGGTATTGTTTCTTCCTTAAATGTGTACTGGAATTCACCAGTGAACCCATCTGGGCCTGGCTCTTTCTTTTTTAGAAGGTTATTGAGGCTTGGTTCAATTTATTTAACAGATATAGGATTATTCAGATTATCTGTTTCTCCTTGTATAAGTTTTGGCTGTTTGGGTCTTTCAAGGAATTGAATCATTTCAGCTACGTTTTCAAATCTGTGGACATAGAGCTGTTCATAGTGTGCTTTATTATCCTTCTACTGCCCATGAGATCAGTAATAATGACTCCCTTTAATTTCTGATTTAGTAATTTGTGACTTCTCTCTAGCCTGGTTAGAGGTTTATCAATTTTACTGATCTTTTCAAAGAACTAGCTTTTGGTTTTATTTTCTTTATTGATTTCTTTTTTTATTTTGCCTCCTATTTCTTTTTTTCTTTTTTCTGCTTTATCTCCCCAAATCCCCCCTGGTACATAGTTGTATATCTTAGCTGCAAGTCCTTCTAGTTGTGGCATATGGGACGCCGCGTCAACTTGGCCTGACGAGCAGCGCCATGTCCGCGCCCAGGATCCGAACCAGCGAAACCCTGGGCCACCGCAGCGGAGCGCGCAAACTTAACCACTCAGCCACGGGGCTGGTCCCATGCCTCCTATTCCTAATTTAATTGATTTTTGCTCGTTTCTACTATTTCTTCTTTTCTCTTTGCTTTAGGTTTAAATTACTTTTCTTTCTCTAGTTTCCTGCGGTGGAAGTTTAGATTACTGATTTTTCTTTCTTTTTTCTAATATATGCAATTAATGCCGTAAATTTCTCTCTAGGCACTGCATCCCAATAGTTTTACGTTTTATTTTTATTTTCATTTATTTAAAAATATTTTTAAATTTCTCTTGAGACTTCTTTGACTTACATGTCATTTAGAAGTGTGTTGCTTAATCTACAAATATTTTTGGAAATTTTCTCATTATCTTTCTTTTGTTAAATTTTAGTTTGATTTCAGAGTGCCTTGCGAAAATAGGTCACATGTTTTTCATTCTTTTAAATTTGTTAAGGTGTGTTTTGTGGTCCAGAATAAAGTCCATATTGGTGAATGCTCCATGTGAGCTTGAGTAGAATGTGTATTCTGCTTTTGGATAAAGTGTTCTTTAAATGTCAGTTAGGTCTCATTGATTGATAGTGCTCTTCACGTAATCTATGTATTTACCGATTTTCTGTCTACTTGATCTATCACTTACTGATCTCATTTGTGTTTGTATTTTCCTGTCTCTCCAGTTTTCGGCGTGTCAGTTTGCCCAGCAATCTCATTTTTCTGATTGGTTTGGAAAACATCTTAGATTTTATTTTTTCCAGTGTTTTTCTGATTGTAAGGATAGAGCTGACAATTTGCAAGTCTTTAAATGTCAGAGCTGACAATGGAAGGCCCTACAATATATATTTTTCATCTATGTCCACCTTCAAATAGCAATATCCTACTTCATGTGTAGCGCAAGTACTTTCTACCTCAGTATTCCCAAATCTTCCCCCATGCCTTTGATATCGCTGTTGTTTATTACACTTATCCATTTGCTGTAATCACCCAACAGATTATTACTATTATTATTCTAAACAGTTATATTTTAGATAAATTAAGAATAAGACAAGTCAAAGATTTTATTTTACTTTTATTTATTCCTTCTTCAATGCGCTTCTTTTCTTATGTCAATCCATGTTTCTGACCTATATCATTTCCTTCTGCCTGAGGACATTTTTTAAAGTTTCTTACAGAACAGGTCTGCCTGTAATGAATTTTCTGTTTCTGTTTGAAGTTTCTATTTCTCTTTCACTTTTGAAGGATAATTTCTGCTGGATGTATAATTCTAGGTTGGTCATTTTTTTCTTTCAACACCTTAAATATTTCACTTTACTGTCTTCTTGCTTTTACGGTTTCTGAGGAGAAGTCAACTGTAATTCTTATCCTAGTTCCTATGTAGATAAGTGTAAAAAAGAGTCTGACCTATTTTTTTTTCATTTGACTGATGACAGCTTTTTAGTCTAACCCCTCCCTCTTTCCAGTCTTCCCCAAATCTGGGGAAACTGGTAAGGAATTCTGGATGCTCTCTTCATCAGCACCAGTGGAGGTTCAAACCACACAAACTGCTGCCTGCGTGCGAGACCCTGACCGCAGGCCACGTCCCCACCACCATAGACCCTCAAGCGGGTCTCCTTTCACTGTTCTCTCAAATCGTTTTTGGACCTGCTGGAGAGCCACACCTCCCTCGTCAGAAAGCCTTATTATGTGAGTAAAAAATCTTCTCATATACTCTTGGTGTCTGTGCAGGGTCATCAGTCTCAACATCCAAAGCAAATTTGGTCTGGGGTCCAGGTCTATCCCGCTTCTGAAGAGTGCCTACCACAGTAAGTTGTTCTCCCTTGACCCAGCTTCTTTCAAGACTTTTTTATGTGTTTGGTTTTCTGTAGTTTGAATACGATGTGCCTAAGTGTGTGTATATATAGATATAATTTTTTTCCTGCTTATTGTTCTCTGAGCTTCCTGGATCTGTGCTTTAGGATCCAACAGTAATTTCAGAAATTTCTTGCCTATTATTACTTCAAATATTTCTTATCCTCTGTCCTTTCTTTGATCTCCTTCTGGTATTCCAATTAGTTATACCTTATACCTTTTGAGATTGTCCTACAGGTATTAGATGTTCTGTTCTGTTTTTCATTGTTTTTTTATCTTTGTATTTCAATTTGGGAAGTTTTAGTTGGTCTGCCTTGAAGCTCACTCCCTCTTTTCTTGGCTGTGTTGCGTCTACTGGTGAGCCCATTAGAGATATTCTTCATGTTACAATATTTTTATTTTCTAGAATTTCATTGTGACTATTTCTTATTTTCTATCTCTCTGCTTGCATTGTCCATATGTTCCTCCATTTTTGTTCACTTTTCCTGTAGGAGTCCAGTTTATGACTCAAGAAGTTTCTGCTCCTGGTAAGTGCCTCTGGGTGTGCCCTTCTTCTGAGGATCTGGTTGGCAGTTTGATCTCAGCATCATCTTGGACCACGGTGACCGGGCATCTTGGCTTGCCCAGGACTGGTTATCCCAGCATTATTATTAATTATTAATATCTCAATGTTTTCCTATTTCACTCTGAAAGGTATTCCAATCTAGACAACAAGCATTATGGTTATTTTGCTTATGAACCCCATGAAGAGAATTCCTGCAGACAGAAGTTGATGAAGCTTGTTTCACCAGGGCATTTCAACAAAAGTCAACATAGGCAGTGTAGCTTCAAGGACTAGGAGTAAAAGAGACCACTGAATCCCTGAGTGGAAGAGAAGCAGCTACCCATCACCGGTAGCATCTCAGAAATTAAGATTGTCCAGACAATTTGTACACGTATTAAGTTTTTATAAGCACCGATTTTCACCCCTGGGTCTCAAACTTTGCTGTATGCTAGAATCACCTGGAGAGCTTTAAAAATAATGAAGCCTGGGATCCAACCCCAGAGATTCTGATGTAATTGGCCTTGGGTGTGGCTAGGGCATGAAGAATCTTTTAAAGTTCTTCCTGTGACTCAAGTGAGCATAAAGGTTTGAGAACCACTAATTTAGAGGCATCCATGGGGGGATACAGGAGAGGATATTTGAGCAGCTTACGTAAATGAATGCCCAAAGTTGTGAAGCAACATGGCATATGCAAGAACCATGTCTGAGTCCATACGAAATGTATGAGGAGAGAGGTGGGAAATATGGACAGAGAGGCAGGCAAGGTTAAGTTCTTCAGGACTCTCATGGCATGCTGCCAGGCTTGGGTCTGTTGTGTGTAGATGAGGAGGTTTGGATGGGAAGTAATGCAGTCAGGCTTGTAATTCTGAGCATTTATAGCACCAAGCCTTGAGACAAGGAGAGCAGATAGGAGTCCAGGGCAACATTAAAGGTTCACACCTGAGTGCTGCTATTGGTAGAAAGAACTGACAGAAGGTATATTTAAGAAGGATCAGGAAGGAAAATCATCTGGTCTTGATCTTTGATTGATTGAAATAGTGTTGAAGACAAAAGAGAGGAAGGGAATCTCAGACCTGCCCATTGGCTTTTATGGGTTGGTGTACGGAGTTTTGATAAGTGAAATTTGGAACACATTTGGTGCAAGATGCTTGTGAAACATTCATATGCCAATGTCCATCAGGTAGCTGAATAGTAAAACCTGGAGTTCAGACAGGAGGTCCTGGGTGTAGGTCATAGATTTGGGATTTGTTGTTAAGTAAGTGGAAGAGGATGCCACTCATATGCATGAGGTAGTAAAATGGACCAAAGACTGAGCCCCAGCAAATCTCGGGAAGGTACCATACCAGAGACTAGTAGGAAATAATTGGAGAGGAGAGTGAGGATAAGAAAATGGGAAGACCACAGAGAGAAAGAAGTGCTTGAGAACACCTAACACATCAGAAAACCTGCTGCATCAAGGGGCTGGAGTTGCTCCTTGGGTTTGGCCATAGTGAGCTCGTTTGAATGTCTCAGTGAAGTGGATGCGAGAAAACTAGATTTTCCTAGTCTGAGAAATAAGGGGGTCAATGGAGGTGGACCTCATTGTCTGCCACATTGAATATTCAAAGATAGCATTTATGTAAATAAATGAATAAATGCAGCAGCAGGCTGCAGCAAAGCAAGAAATAAAGTGATGGCTTTGTGTATGAATACTGGAAATAAAGCCCTGTTTTTTAATGTGAGAATCTTTAGTAAGTTTCTAAATTGATGAGAAAGTACTAGTAGAGAAGATATGGTTAAAGATACAGGACATGAAGGCTACAGACAAAAAAGCTGATGTAACTTCGTTCATAAAATCCATGGCTGCTTACATGTCTCTCCCTCACAAACTCTCATCATTCTTTTACTATAAGTTGGAGGGCAGTTAACTTCCAAATAACCTTTTGGAGAGTGTTGGCAATTTATTAGCTCCCTGTAAGATATCTCCAATTTGGAGGGTTGTAGCAGGAAAATAGGGCCGTCATATCAGGGAAAGCACAGGTCTCTGAGGGGAGGGTCAGAGGCTGGAGGCTCCACACCCAGCTTCTTACTGACAGAGGTGACTGTGTGGCATGAGCGGTTGGGCGTGGAAACTGACCAGAGGAAGAGGCTATCAGGACTGGCTTCTCAGGCTATGAGGGCTCTTGGAAGTGTGATTTCAGGGTCTGCAAGGATGGGGAGCTGTAGCGGCTGAGATGCAGGATCACATGGCTTATGAGCATCCAGAAGAGAGGAGAAAGTTCCTGGAGCAGGTAGAGCTGAGGGAGTTTTCCAGGACTTCGGCCGCAGGCAGCAGGGAAAGCGAAAAGCATTGCTCTCCCCTTGAGGTGGGAGGTAAGAAGATAAGGATGGGCGCAGGATAGGTGTGGTTGTAGGGGAGGGAAGGTTACTTAGATGGCGGTTTGAATCACGCAAGTTACAGTGGAGAGTAGAGAAACGGTTAGACGCTGGATATGTTTTGAAGGCAGAGCCAGCACCATTTGCTGACGGATTGAATGCGAGGTACGAATTTTAAAAAAGAATCAAGGGTGAATGCATAATTTTCTACCTGACAAACTGTAGGAATAGAGACTCTATTAAAAGAAATGAGAAGAAAGGCAGGGGTAGCAGGTTTCCGTGGAGAATCAGGAGCTCTGTTTGGGGCGTATATAGCATTATAATGATGTGATTTATCTCTGCAGAGGAATAAGAACTTTGAATAATGCTGAAATATCTTCAAATTATTCCAATAATAGTCCCAACTTCTTGCCTTAGTTTCTTTACATAGCTCAACTTTATACAACTTTCTAACAATAACTCTAAGAGGTGGCTTTCATTTCCTGAGGCAATTTAGGATTCTATCTTTCTCCTCTAAAATGACGGCAGTGAATTTGGGTTGCTTCATGTTCCTAACTGTGAGAAATAGATGGAGGTGTCTGAGATCAAACACTATGCAGATGGAGAGGAGAGCTCTGTCAGAGGGAATGCGCTTCTGGGTTGAGGACCCTGGCTTCTAATTTTACTCAATAGGAAGCACGTCATTGGCAGAACAAAACTTTAGTTTGAAGCTCTGAAATAATGCTTGGCACAGTATGGAGGACTGGACAGTGGATTAGTTACGTTTGCCCACTGCCCCCTCCCCCACATCCCTCACTTAGGAGTCCTCTCCAAGATGGTAGCTTCAACCTTCTGTTTGTTCAGAGCTGGCTACAATTTTCCATTGGTCAGACTGGGGCTCCTGAATGGCCCCTAAAGAAACAATTAATCTGGCTTCATTTTATGGGACCCTTGGTATTCTCTGGTCTCCCACCACTGGCGTCATGCAAGGCACGGTCAGCCCCCACATGGGGTTCACAGACTCCTCAGAGGTCCCTAAGGGAGCCTAGGAATAGAATTCAGAGATTCTATGAACTTGCATGGAAAAGTATCTAACTTTATTTTCACTTACATCTAACAGAAAATTAGAATTTCCTTCTACTATAAATATTGGCCCAAAAGAAAAAAACTCTGAAATATTAGCAATAGCTGTTTCTTTGTCACTGATAAAAATCACAGATATTTTCATATCTCATCATAATTGTTATTTAATACATTAACTTAAAATTTTATTTGTTACCACATCACAACTTTTAAAATAGTTTAATAACAGCATGTCTACTGTTCTAATTCACTTTTTAATCTTGTATATTTTATGTATCTAAAAACATTCTTTTAAGAAAGACTGCATAGGCTTCTAAGCTCCTGGAAACCAAAGATGGGATTTTGTTATTGTCATAACCCCAGTCCCAAGGACAGGGATGAACACGATAAGTACTAAGCTAATATTTGTTGAATGAGTAAATGGATGGATCTGTTATCTTAATTTTCCAAGGTTGCAAATTAATCCAAAATTTGAAAATTGCTGGAAACATGGATTCCTAAGGTGAGTTTTAAAAGACTAAGACATGCCCATATTTTCCCAGTTCATTCATTATGACTCCTCAGCTTCCTTGTTGCAGATTTAGCTATCACTCCTCTTTGGAGAGATTAGCCTTCCCTGTCCACCCCTCAGCTGGGACTCACCATCTAAAAATGACTGCATGGATTTGTTTCATCACCATTCTTTGGCCGGTGAGGGGTGGAAGGAAGAAAGGATTAGATAGCCTTTACAAGAAGAAAATTCTCTAATTTTTCTCTGCTGTATGGGTTCCAGTGGTGAATATCAGGTCCCCTTCTGCACCCTTTACTTTATTTACTTCCTTGAATGTTTCTCAGTAAAGATAGAATTTGTGTTAATTGGTTGAAGTTCAATGAGATTATGCATTTATGAAAATAATCCTAAATATCAATCAATTCTCAATTGATATTCTCAATCAATATCAAAATTCTCCTAGGAGGATTTTTAAATAAAACTGCTTCTATTGTTCTTTAATCTTGAAAAAAAAAAAAGGCAAAAACAAGCCAGCCAGGGTTTACTTTGCTTGGAATGTTAGTACCCAAGTTTTCTTCGTCACAGCTTGAGACATCACATTCACCATGCAGGTGTCTTTCAATATACTAAATCACTCTGGGGGCAGCTCATTCTGGGAGATGCAGAGACATCTTATGTGGGTAATTAATGTTCTTTGGTTTACCTGGGATGTGTAATTGAAGCCAGATGCTCAAATAGTACCCAGAACAACAACAACCTAAAGAGACAATGGCAAGTTCCAGGGGTTATGTCACTGAAAGATGAGTGCAGGGTTACAGCTTTAGCTATTTGCAGATCCCCAAGTGCCATGTGAGTTCGTGGCTCAACACCATAAATACACAAGGAGACAGCCCTTACCCGGTCAGAGGCACTGACAACAGAACAGGAGAAGTATCCATGGGATCTTGCCAATGATTCCCACTGGAACATCCAGCGTACTATTGCTTTTGTGAAGCAGTAGTCATCTTTGGATAAAGAGATTCACGTGTTGTTTGTAATGAAAATCAACACTAATTTGGGCTCCACTTTCTTCTCTTAACTGGATTACCTCAATATTCTCCCAACTGGTTTCCCAACCCTCACTTCCATTCTTTCTGATTTCATTCTCCACCTTTCATCTAGAGCTACTTTCTGAAAACAAAGTCTAATCATTTTTGCTTCCCTGCCTGTATCCTGGTCATGCTTACCCAATATCATTACAAGAAAATGCAAGTACTTAATGGTTCACAGAGACTTTCTCCCTGTGGCCTTGCATCCCTCACCAGGCTTTTCTCTTGCTAAGCCACTCTTTAGTCACACTGAATGGTTTCCCATCCCCCACAACCCCCAAGCTTTTATTGGTCTCATGGTCTCTGCACATGCTGTTTCCTTTACCTGAAATACTTCCCTCCATTCCGCACTCTCTTTGGGTGCTAAGTTCAACATCTCTACTTTTGGGGTCGGAGTGGAGAAGTCATGACCTTCAACAGAAGACTAGGTTGTGATCTTTGGTATCATAACTCCCAGTAACACAACTTACAGTCTTTATACTTCAAGGTCATCAAGTGCTTAATGTCTCTCTTGTTCACTAGACTACAAGATCCCTGAAAGCAGGGACCACACCCATATCATTGACTACTATATCCCAGCACCTTGGACAGCTCTGGCACATAGTAGGAGTTTGATTAAGATTTGTTGAATGCATGGATCAGCAAATGGGACACAGGAGATCCCCACCTCCCTCTGACAAGGGAGTCCTGCTAGTAAGTCCAATTTTTCAGTGAGATCCCTTTCTCTCTCGTATTTAATTCCTGTAAAAAGAGAAGGAAATGAACTGCTTCTGTTGCTGACCCTTGGATGTGACCTTATTCAGCTAAAGTCCATGTGTCTTTCATGGCCCATCTTTGGTGGGTTTAGAGCAATGGCTCTGAGCTCAAGGGAACATCCCCTGGAGGGCTCATTAACACAGATGGCAGGGCCTCACCCCTCAGAGTTTCTGGCTCAGCAGGTCTGCTGTGGAGCTGGAGCATTTTGATTTCTAACTGGTTCCCGGGTGACGCTGATGCTACTAGTCTGGGAATCACATAGTGTGAAACATTGGTTTGGGCATTAGATTTAGAAGTCATTTAACTTCTACCGTCTCATTGTCCTATCTTATCTTATTATGAGAACCCTCGTTTGATTAATCTATGGAATTTTTTGGTCAAATCCTCTTTGGAAGGGGAAAAACCTCAATGCAATATATTTGTGTTTGACTTTGCATAGTTAAGTAGAGCCTTTGTATGCTTAGTAAGGCCCACCAACAAGCCAAAAACAGACTGAATGTGACCACATAAGGAAAAGCTGCAAGGTCATTGCTCTCTCATGACTGCTTCACAGAATTAGGGAGAGTTGATGCTGATTTGGATTGGAATTGAATCCTTTCTGGATCAATGAGAGTAGATGAAGTTTTGTCCTGTACTTCATAGTCATCATATTTTTCTCTATTTCCAAAGTCCCCAATAAACAATTAATGTGAATTTTTTGAAGAGACCTCCATATCTCTTATAGTATTTGCTTTTTAAATTTACCTCATTGGGACAATTCAACGTGCTTCACATACAAAGAGTAAGTTACCTTATTTAGTTTGGGTTTTCATTTTCATTTTGACCACCAGCTATCCCTTAACTTTTGAATATGCTTTATGGAATGACTACAGAACAAGCAGCTCTTACCCTTAAGAGTAAATGTTGGATCTAGGAAACTTCCAGGAAATTTTGGTCATTTCCTCTCTCTCTTATGCCCAAGGGATTTCAGTGTTGCTATAATAGATGTTGAGCAACTCAAAAATGTTGAGACCCGAATGTATTGACTTCTACATTTGGTTTTGATTAGAATTGGTTCGCCATCCATCCATCCATTCATCCATCCGTTCGTCCATCCATCTATCAATCTATCCATTCATCTATCCATCCAAATACCCATCCAGTCACTCAACAAGATACATCAATATAAAATTCAGTGTGCCATGTGTTGTATGGATCCAAAATTAAGAACCAGGTTATCTTACTGTGAGGATCTTTTAATTTGATAGGAAAAATATGATACACACAGATAATTGGATGAGGTAAGTGTCACAAAAAGATAAAATTAGAAAGTTAAATATATCCAGGAGAAGAAATGTAGTGGAAGAGCTTAGACTTTGAAAACAAGAGACTCTGACTCTCAAATCCAGCCCTTGTTAGATAGGCAGGAACTCATCCATCCCAAACTTTTGTTACCTCATCTGTGAAAAGGAAGTAACAATATCCAGGATAATGTTTTTAAGGGTTTATGATACAGTCTGATACCACTGGCAAGGGTCATGCTCTAAAAAGAAATAAATAAAGGATTGTCATTATTGTTATGCATGGCATTTGAACTAAAACTCTGAGCGTTTCATTCAAAGCCAACTTTTCTACCTCTCAAGATCACCCACTTCTTTTTCCAAACTTCCCTCCTAAGTTCTGCCTCCCAATCCAGTGCTCGTGCTCACTTTTTCATTCTGTACAACCTTCACTGCTGGAAACCTCAGGCAGCCCCTTTCTTTAAGGAACACAAGGAACAAGGTAACAAGGCAAAGCACCCCTGAGGCAGTGACAGGTACGTAGTGCCCCTAGAGTTCCATCTGGACTCTCAATGCTGCTGCTTTTCTGCATTTAGAGACAAGGATCAAGGTATATGTGAGTGGGTTAAGCCAGCACATGTACTATACACACACATGCTCACCCTTTGAAGGATTGGATTGAGTGGAGCTTGGCAAGTGTCTCTGCCAGAAGCAAGTCCAGGCTTGATGGATGCTGAGTGGGAATACTGTTTCAGGCTAACATAGAGATGTGAAGCTCCGGTCAGGCTCAGCCAGTGGAGCTGACAGACCATCCAACCACACACCCCAGCAATGTCTTTTAACTTCATCCAAGAGTGGCACAAATCACATCTGGAATTAAGTGCAGCACATGCAGGGGAACACTCTGACACACATCTCATCTTGTAGTAGGGACAGAGTTGATCCAGACCATACTCTCCAAGTTTTCCTTCATGCAAAGGCACATATGCACATTTCCATCCCAAAAGACATGAGTGTTCAGGAAACATCAGTCAGCTTGTAGGGGAAAAGCGTGTTTTGGTGGATTTGGGATAGTGGAGGAGATATGAAAGTGAAAAACAACACGTACACACTTTGTATTTCTTTAACTGCATAAAGCCACAGAAATACCATATTCCTATCCCTATCCCTCATCTGACTATGAAGTGACAAAATGTTTCACTCACAATGCAAAAGAAATCTATTCCACTTATTTCAATCACAGCAGCTAAGGTGATTGTTGCACTATGGCCTGGTGCTGACCAGTTGTTGCATATGAAATGACAATCAGTTAACCCACCAAGGAATATGAGTGTGTATGGTTACATGTAACATACACAAGCAGTGCCTTCTTATCATATGTTAGAGAGAGAAGTGTACTGTGAGGACCTCGCTGTTTTCAGCCAACAGAGAGAGAACCAGACTTGTGCAAAGCAGCACTGAGAGGAATGGAAGAGTCAAGGTGGGCCTCTTTTCTGAGGTGGTCACGCACAGGGAAGCATGTCCCTGAATGCAGCCTCGTCATATGCCATATCAGTAAGGTCTGTCCATATAGATGCAGACTGTGTTTGTCTCTCTTCTCTTCTCTGTAGTTATCATGGGTCTTGTTTTAACCAGCACTTATTTTAAAGGTATATTAAGTTTATTGATTCATTTGAAGAAATTAAATGAAATAATTTCAAATTCAAACTTTTCCAAGAAGATCCTGGAAGCCCCATACCCATGCCACTTTACAAAGACATTCTCAAGTCAAGAGCTGCCCATTCGTTCACCTTTCATCACTAGCAAAGAAGTTGGCCATCCTACGGGCATTGTACTCAAAGAAAATTTGCAAGAGGAAGTTACTAAATAGATGGGACTCACTGCTTGCATTTACAAGGTTTGGAATTCGCAGTCCCGTTGTTCAACCAATCTGCTCCATAAGTTTTAGTGTCCCTGGCTTGAGAAACAGATAAAGTAAATACTCCCAGAGCCTTTGAATAGTTGTGCTCATTAAAATGGCAATGCATTCTTTTTCTTCTCCTGCCCCTGGAAACCAGGCTGAGTATGTGATTCATCATTGTGGAAACGACTACCTTCAAGTGTCCCCACCTGGGATCAGGCACGAAAAGGTGATTCTTATGACGTGAACTCTGTGTTCTTGGTATACATCTCATTCTGACCAACCTCCAGAGAAGGAAACGTGAGCTCATCATTTGCTATATTCAAAGTGAACTGAGGGAGAAGTTGAAATTAATGCATGAGAAGACCATTCCATGGTGGCTTTGGGGGACCTACTTGTGAGGTAGATTCACAGGCATGGACAAGATTGCTTTAGTTTTCCCAACAAGAACTCAACCACTCAAAGTAATGTGACCACCTATGCTGGTGGGGAAGTGCCCTCGCCAGAGAACTCCAGGATCTTAAAGGAGATCACTTGAGGAGTTTCCTTAAAGGATTTCACTTCATTGCTTCAGCCTGTTTCTGAATCATTTGCATGTGAATAGCTGGAGTAAAAGGATGCAAAACCTAATAAAAACTAAGAATTTTTTTTAAATTTGTGTTTTTTAAACGTTTTATTAACATTACGTTAGTTTACAACCTTGTGAAATTTCAGTTGTATGTTATCGTTAGTCATGTTGTAGATGCACCAATTCACTCTTTGTGCCCTCTGCCCACCCGCCCTTTCCGCTGGTAACCACCAATCAGTTCTCTTTGCCTGTATGTTTAACTTCCACCTATGAGTGGAGTCATACAGAGTTCATCTTTCTCTATCTGGCTTATTTCACCTAACATAATACCCTCAAGGTCCATCTATGTTGTGAATGGGAGGATTTCATCCTTTTCTTACGGCTGAGTAGTATTCCGTTGTATATCTATACCATATCTTCTTTATCTAATCATCAGTTGATGGGCACTTAGGTTGCTTCCACATCTTGGCTATTGTAAATAATGCTGCAATGAACATAGGGGTGCATGAGACTTTTGGAATTGCTGAATTCAAGTTCTTTGGATAGATACCCAGTAGTGGGATGGCTGGGTCATAAGGTATTTCTATTTTTAACTTTTTGAGAAATCTCCATACTGTTTTCCCTAGTGGCTGCACCAGTTTGCATTCCCACCAACAGTGTATGAGGATTCCTTTTTCTCCAAAACCTCTCCAACATTTGTCACTTTTTGTTTTGGATATTTTTGCCATTCTAGTGGGTGTAAAGTGATATCTTAGTGTAGTTTTGATTTGCATTTCCCTGATGATTAGTGATGATGAGCACCTTTTCATGTGTTTATTGGCCATCCGTATACTTCTTTGGAGAAATGTCTGTTCATGTCCCCTGCCCATTCTTTGATCCGGTTGTTTGAGTTTTTGTTGTTGAGCTGTGTGAGTTCTTTATATATTATGGAGATTAACCCTTTGTCAGATAAATAACTTGTAAATATTTTTTCCCAACTAGTGGGTTGTTTTTCTCTTTCAATCCTGTTTTCCCTTGCCTTGAAGAAGCTCTTTAGTCTGATTAAGTCCCATTTGTTTATTCTTTCTATTGTTTCCCTCATCTGAGGAGTTATGGTGTCCGAAAAGATTCTTTTGAAACTGATGTCAAAGAGTGTACTGCCTATATTCTCTTCTAGAAGACTTATTGTTTCAGGTCTAATCTTTAGGTCTTTGATACATTTTGAGTTTATTTTTGTGAATGGTGAAAAAGAATGGTCAATTTTCATTCTTTTCCATGTGGTTTTCCAGTTTTCCCAGCACCATTTGTTGAAGAGACTTTCTTTTTTCCATGTAGGCCCTCAGCTCCTTTGTCGAAGATAAGCTGTCCATAGATGTGTGGTTTTATTTCTGGGCTTTCAATTCTGTTCCATTGATCTGTGCACCTGTTTTTGTGCCAGTACCATGCTGTTTTGATTACTGTAGCTTTGTAGTATGCTTTGAAGTCAGGGATTGTGATGCCTCCCGCTTTGTTCTTCTTTCTCAGGATTGCTTTAGCAATTCGGGGTCATTTGTTGCCCCATATGAATTTGAGGATTCTGTGTTCAATTTTTGTAAAGAATGTCATTGGGATTCTGATTGGGATAGTGTTGAATCTGTAGATTGCTTTAGGTAGTGTGGACATTTTAACTATGTTTATTCTTCCAACCCATGTGCATGGAATGTCTTTCCATCTCTTTATGTCGTCATCAATTTCTTTCAAGAAAGTCTTGTAGTTTTCGTTGTATAAGGCTTTCACTTCCTTGTTTAAATTTACCCCAAGGTATTTTATTCTTTTTGTTGTGATTTTGAATGGGATTGAGTTCTTGAGTTCTTTTTCTGTTAGTTCGTTGTTAGAGTATAGAAATGCTACTGATTTATGTATGTTGATTTTACACCCTGGAACTTTGCTCTAGCTGTTGATTATTTCTAATAGTTTTCCTATGGATTTTTTGGGGTTTTCTATATATAAGATCATGTCATCTGCAAACAGTGAGAGTTTCACTTCTTCATTGCCTATTTGGATTCCTATTATTTCTTTTTCCTGCCTAATTGCTCTGGCCAAAACCTCCAGTACTATGTTGAATAAGAGTGGTGAGAGTAGGCACCCTTGTCTTGTTCCTGTTCTCAGAGGGATGGCTTTCAGTTTTTGCCCATTGGGTATGATGTTGGCTGTGGATTTGTCATATATGGCCTTTATTATGTTGAGGTACATTCCTTCTATACCCATTTTATTGAGAGTTTTTATCATAAATGAATGTTGGTTCTTGTCAAATGCTTTCTCTGCATCTATTGAGATGATCATGTGGTTTTGGTTTCTCATTTTGTTAATGTAGTGTATCACATTGATTGACTTGTGGATGTTGAACCATCCCTGTGACCCTGGTATAAATCCCACTTGATCATGGTGTATAATCTTTTCAATGTATTGCTGTATCCGCTTTGCCAAAATTGTGTTGAGGATTTTTGCATCTATGTTCATCAGTGATATTGGCCTGTAGTTTTCCTTCTTTGTGTTGTCCTTGTCAGGTTTTGGGATCAGGGTGATGTTGGCCTCATAGAATGTGTTAGGGAGTGCTCCATCGTCCTCAATTTTCTGGAATAGTTTGAGAAGGACAAGTATTAAATCTTCTTTGAATGTTTGGTAGAATTCTCCAGAGAAGCCGTCTGGTCCTGGACTTTTATTTTTGGGGAGGTTTTTGATTGCTGTTTCAATTTCTTTACTTGTGATTGGTCTATTCAGATTCTCTATTTCTTCCTGCTTCAGTTTTGGGGGATTTTAAGAGTCTAAGAATTTATCCATTTCTTCTAGGTTATCCAATTTGTTAGCATATAGTTTTTTATAGTATTCTCTTATGATCCTTTGTATTTTTGTGGTATCCGTTGTGATTTCTCCTCTCTCATTTCTAATTTTATTTATTTGAGTCTTCTCTCTTTTTTTCTTGGTGAGTCTGGGTAAGGGTTTGTCAATTTTGCTAATTTTTTCAAAGAACCAACTCTTTGTTTCATTGATCCTTTCTACTGTCTTTTTTGGTTCAATATCATTTATTTCTGCTCTAATTTTTATTATGTCCCTCATTCTACTGACATTGGGCTTTGTTTGTTCTTCTTTTTCTAATTCTGTTAGATGTTGTTTGAGATTACTTATCTGAGATTTTTCTTGTTTACTGACGTGAGCCTGTATGGCAATGAATTTCCCTCTTAGGACCACTTTTGCTGTGTCCCAAATGAGTTGGTATGCTGTGTTTTCTTTTTCATTTGTCTCCAGATAATATTTGATTTCTTCTTTAACTTCTTCAATAATCATTGTTTGTTCTGTAGCATGTTGTTTTGTCTCCACATTTTTCCCCTTTCCCAGCTTTATTCTTGTAGTTGATTTCTAGTTTCATAGCTTTATGATCAGAAAAGATGCTTGATATTATTTCAACCCTCTTGAATTTATTGAGGCTTGCTTTGTTTCCCAAGATATGGTCTATCCTTGAGAATGTTCCATGCACACTTGAGAAGAATGCATAACCTGCTGTTTTTGGATGGAGTGTTCTGTATATATATATATATATATATATATATATATATATATATATATATATTAAGTCCGTCTGGTTTAATTTTTCATTTAATTCTATAATTTCCTTGTTGAATTTCTGTCTGGACTATCTATCCATTGGTGGTAATGGGGTGTTGAGTTCCCCTACTATTATTGTATTATTGTTGATGTCTCCTTTTAGTTTTGTTAATAGTTGCTTTACACATTTTGGTGCTCCTGTGTTGGGTGCGTCTATATTTATAAGTGTTATGTCATCTTGGTGGAGTGTCCCTTTCACCATGATAAACTGCCTTTTGTCTCTCTTTGTCTTTGTCTCTCTTTATCTGTTTTGCTTTGAAGTCTACTTTGTCTGATATTAGTATAGCGGCACCTGCTTTCTTTTGTTCATTATTAGCTTGGAGTATTGACTTTCTTCTCTTCACTCTGAGTCTATGTTTGTCTTTGGGGCTGAGGTGTGTTTCCTGGAGGCAGCATATTGTTGGGCCTTCTTCTTTAATCCATTCCTGCCAGTCTGTGTCTTTTGATTGGAGAGTTCAATCCATTTACATTTAGAGTGATTATTGAAATGTGGGGGCCTACTGCTGCCATTTTATCACTTGTTGTCTGTTTCTCTTACATTTCCTTTGTTTCTCGTCCCATGATTTTTGGACTACTAATTCAGGTAGGTAGATTTCTATATTGGCTTTCTTCTTATTTGTAATTTGTGTCTTTATTCTTGTTATTTGTTTAGTGGATACCATGTGGTTTGTATAAAACATCTCAGAGATGAGATAGTCCATTTTCTGATAGCCTCTTATTTCCTTAGATTAAGACATTCCATCCGTTTTCTCTTCCCCTTCTAGGTTGTTATTGTCAGATTTTTTTTTCTCTTCCTTCTTGTGTTGTGAGTTTGTGGTTAAATGACAGGATTATATTTATTCTTGGTGTTTCCCTTCCTTTTATCTTTAATGTTATACTTAGTCTTTGCTAACCTGTTCTGTTGGAGGGCTGCTACTTTCAGTTTTTGTCTTTCTACTTATCTCCTTTGCTCTGGGTTTTGTAACACCTTCCTTTCTTTTGATTTTTTGGGTATGAGGATCTTCCCGAGCATTCTTGTAGGGGAGGTCTTGTGGCAATGAACTCCCTTAACTTTTGTTTATCTGGGAAAATTTCTATTTTTCTATTGTATTTGAAGGATATTTTCGCTTCATAGAGTATTCTTGGCTGCAAGTTTTTGTCCTTCAGAGTTTTGAATATATCATTCCACTCTCTTCTAGCCTGTAAGGTATCTTCTGAGAAATCTGCTGACAGGCTTATGGGGGTTCCTTTGTAGGTTATTTTCTTCTGCCTTGCTGCCCTTAGTATTTTCTCTTTGTCATTGACTTTTGCAAGCTTCACTACTATATATCTTGGGATTGGTCTTTTTACATTGATAAAGTTTGGAGATCTATTGGCTTCTGTCCCATGGAGTTCCATCTCTCTCCCCAGGTTTGGAAAGTTCTCAGTCATTATTTCTTTGAACAGGCTTTCTGACCCCTTCTCCTTCTCTTCTCCCTCTGGGATACCTATAATCCTTATGTTGCATTTCCTAATTGAGTCAGATAATTCTCGGAGAGTTTCTTCATTTCTTTTTAGTCTTAGTTCTCTCTCCTCCTCTATCTGCAGAATTTCTACATTCCTATCCTCCAAATTGCTGATTCTGTACTCCATATTATTGATCCCACTGTTCAGAGGGTCCAGATTTTTCTAATCTCCTCCATTGTGTTCTTCATCTCCAATGTTTCTGATTGGTTCTTCTTTATAGTATCAAACTCTTTTGTGACATAGCTCCTGAACTCGTTGAGTTGTCTATCTGTATTCTCTTTTAACTCATTGAGTTTTTTAATGATGGCTGTTTTGAATTCATTGTCATTTAGTTTATAGATTTCTTTGTCTTTGGGATTGTTTTCTTGGTACTTGTCATTTTCCTTCTGTTCTGGAGATTTAATATATTTTTTCATACTGCTTGATGTTGTGGATTTGTGCCTCCACATAGGGGTAGAGTTTAGTTACTGCTTCCACTGGAGTGTCGGGGGGAGCAGCTGTTTAATCTACACTGACTAGGAACACTGTCAGCTGTTGCTGACTAGACCTGGGCCCCTCCTCATGATCATAGTGGCCCTGTGGGGTCTCTTGTCAGCTGTGGGGACAATCACTAGGGGACCTCAGGTTGCTGGTGCTACTGTTGCAGACCACCTAGACACAATCCCTCCTTAGGGTCTTCACCAGTGTTATGGGCTTTCACAATGGCCAGGAGCAAGTTCACCTAGATTCACAGCTCTCTCACCATCAGGGCCCACAAGATCTCACTTGTCCACTATGGGCCACAGGAGAGCCATGGGTATCTACTGCAGTCTGTGGTTAGCTCACCCAGCTGTGCTACTTCTGCCTCAGGGCCTTCCAGCCTTCTGATTGCTGGGAAGGGCCTCTCCACTAATGCTGCACAGAGGCTTTTGCTGTGGCTGCTGTGGGACCATGGATTTTCCCCCTGGACTGCGGAGCAGGCTTGCTGGGACTCCAACATGCCACCGCCCATTCACACAGGCTCATTGGGTGTCCCTTTCCCACTCTGGGCCACAGCAGGAGACTGTGAATCAGAGGCAGTGGGCAGGCTGCTGCACTGCCCAGGATCCTTCTGCCCCAGGGCCTCCCAGAGTTCTGAATGCTGGGCAGGGCCTCTCTGCTAATGCTGAGTAGAGGCTTTCCCTGCGGCTGTTGTGGCACCATGGATTTTCCCCCTGGACCATGGATCAGGACCACTGGGGCTCCAACCCACCCCTGCCCACTCCCACGGGCTCACTGGGTGTCCCTTGCCCCCTCTGGACCACTGCCAGAGTCTGTGAGTCAGAGGTGGCTGGCAGGCTGCTGCACTGCCCGGGATCCTCCTGTCCCGGAGCCTCCCAGCATTCTGAATTCTGGGCGGAGCCTCTCCACTGATGCTGAGTAGAGGCTTTCCCCATGGTTGCTGTGGGAACATAGATTTTCCCCCCAGAGCTTGGGGGCAATTGTGGGGGGCTTAGGTAGGGCTGTAGTCACCTGTTTCCACTGTCGCTCCACCGGTGAGTACACACGCCCACCCTTGGTGCGTGACGATGCTATGAGCATGTCTGCTGGGAGAAAGTCACCTGCAGGTAGTAGGCTGTCCAGGGGTCAGGAGTCGGAGAGTTTTCAACTATCTCCACCTCCTCCCAGGGAGAAGTCCGTCCACCTTCTGATGTATAGCAGCATGGGGGTCAGGTGTCCTGAGATGCTGTGTGGCTATCCTTCACTGACCAGTGAATGTCCAATTAGTTGTAGATACGAAGGTGGAGAGACAAAGAAGACTGCTCACTCTACTATGCTGCTGACCTCACTCCAAAAAATTAAGAATTTTTAAAATAGTCCAAGCCTGCACGTGAAAGCACAGGATTCTATTGCTGCTCCCTTAGGTTACTGAGGACTTCCTTGGTCCCCAAAGGAAAACCACCAGTGGCTAATTATTAGGTGAGAGTCACCACTGTACAGAAAGATAAATTGGGAGAGGTGTAGAAGAGTGAGCACTGGTGCAAAGGGAGCAATCCTGGGTTCTTATCTGTTGGCTGCGAGCTAAGTGGTTTTGGGGAAGTCACTTAATAGTCTGTGATTTAGCACTTGCTATAGAAGTGCTAAATTTACAACTTTGTGGATATGGATTAACGAATGAAGTGGACTCCATGGAACGACCAAGCGCCATGTGCTCCAATATATAAATTTCATTTAACCCTCTCCACATTTTGGACACAAATATTGGTATCCCAGTGTTTGCAGTCCTTGCAAGATATTAAATCTATCCAATGATTGCATTCAAGATAATTTAAGTGAATTGATATGTTCATGTATTTAATATTATATAGATATATTGTATATATGTATGTGTGTTTTAAAATAGGCAATGTCACCTGCAAAATGGCTAATGCCAGGAAAGAATGAGAGTGAATGGAGGCTTGACTAGCCTTTACTTTAACATAAAAAACTAAGATCTTGGAAAATATTATAATTCTGAGAAAACCAGCACTGTCTTTACCTTGGAAAATGGGTTCATAACTTCAGCAATAGAAGATTTGCTAATTAAAGACATTAAAGTATAAAACAAACATCAATTAATATATTGCTCTTTTCTAAGAAGAGTTAGAGGAGGTGGTACTTAAGAGCGTGTTTCCAGTGTAAGCATGTGAAAGCCAATACAAGAGACATATCTGAGCCTTATGCTTAAAACAGAGATTGAAGCCTTCCTGAGATCTCACTTGAGGCATGAAGCTTCACTGTGAATCTTGAAATTAGTTCCTATGACTGTTTTTCTTGGAAATGGTTGTTCTTTTTCTTCAAGGCAATGCAAATACAAGCACAAACTGAACCAAGTTGTCAAGGATCAACTTCATTGTCTATTTCAGGCCATGCATGTATATCTGCATTCACAGATACATCCGTGACATAATGCACATATGTCAATATTTGGATGGATGTCATATAAATACAAAGAAGATTTTATTATAAATGGGGGGGGGTCACAGGAATTATATATTCTCCCTGGTCTCTCCACTCTATGCCTTTTCTTGTCTCTTCTCTTAAGCACTTCTATACCTCCATCAGAAGGTGCACAGCACAAGTAAAAGAAATATAAACTCAAAACCTTGAGCATCTCACTGGGAAATTAGGTGAATGGACCTGAGAGAGAGGAATTTCACACCACATGAGCTGAAATGCAGGTTCCAATTAGGTATGGGATTCCCTTGCTTTGGTTTTCCTGGTCTGCCCACTATGGATAATCAGGTCATGACTTGAGCAGCATGGCTTGCTTGCTGTCGCTCTGCATATGTGATTGCAGAGATTTATTGAAAAAGCACATATCATGTCTACAAATCCAGGAAAGGTTAGTGTAGCTGAGAAACTGACTGAGGATCATATTTGATGAGACAGATCACATCTTCCTCTGAATTTGATGATCCCTTTGTAGAGGATTTGGAGTCAGTGAGGTCACAGCAGCTCCAAAGACTGATCAGCAAAGTAGTCTGAGTGAGACCAGCCATGAGATGTCTGAGACAACCCATTGGCTCAAGTGTCACTAGGGCAAACAGATTCTGTTCCCCCAACACCTTTAATCCATTGATTCACTCTAGCAGAATCTCAGTCTATGGACCCAATTTCTACTTGATTTGCTCCTTACCATCTTCTCCTGCAGCCGCCTGTTCTCATGCTATCCTGATCTGTGAGACTTTCAGTATTTTTCTGTTACTGGATGTATCATTTTCATCTCTCCATCTAACTTTTTTTCAGAGTAACCTCTATGGTTAGGGTTGCAAACTGTTAAAAAGAGAAGTAAATTTGAGATTTTTTAGTGACTATCATGACACCTTCAACAGACATTCTTCCAAGGTCTTCATGAGGCTGAACACTTTCCTACAACTTCCCATACTGTCATTTTGAAAATTGCCTTTTTATTGAACCTCATCCACTCACATAAACTATGACTCATTTCACCAATCACAAACAACATTTATCACCAAAAATTGACAAAAATCTAAATCAACCCCAGAAAAAAAGTCAGGCAACATGAGCAATGAGTAGAAAAAGGTAATTATGCCCTTCCTTGGTCTTATTTTAAAATCTTTTTATTGAGTCTTTAAAATAGATTACACAATCTATCAGGATCAGTAAGAAAGGGCCCTGATTCTGTCTATCAAGCTGAAATGTTGGTGCTGGAGGAGGATGGTGCAGAGTCACAGAGACAAGCAGCAGGTAGGCCCACATCCGGGTAAATGTAGGAGGTTTTGCCACTCGCAGATGAGCCATGACCATCCTCACTGCCTACCTGTGAACTATGTTCTCTTAGGCCAACAGCAGCACCACAGCATCCTCGTTCGTACTTAACTATGCAGAAGGAAAACCCACAAACATATCAATTTCAAGACTTTGATATGAATCATTCCATTTCATCCTGAGAAAACTTACCTAAGCATTTCCCAGTCTACATTTCTCAACTGTGGTGAATGTGACATGTAGTGTTTTTTAAAAGGTAATCAAGAAGAAGTTTATAGTCAAAAAGTGCTATGACTGCATACTTGTCAATAATCTCCATGCGGGGACTTTCCTGAAACAGCACATTGCCTCATTGTTCCATAAAGATCTAAATCCATCTGTACAGCCTGAAATGCTCTCCTTGCACCTCCAACGTGATGTCCTGCCTGGGCACTGGGCCAGGTTCCTGGGAACTGGAAGCGTTCTGTGCAGATATGGCTTGGGAGCATTTGATCCTGTCCCCTTTTGTGTCACTGGGTAATGACTACCATGGGGTTAACATCCTTAGTAAATAACCCCCGGCGACCAGCAATAATATTAGTCAAGAAAATTACAACACAATGAGAAGAACGCATGCATCCCCTCCCCCAGATAAGAAGCTGACAGTTCTTACAGGAATTGCTGACTCTAGATCCCAATAATATTTTGCTATCCTGCCAATGGGCCCCTCTCCTTGACAAATTTCTGCAGACTGCTTTGCTGGAGAATTCTCAGGAACATATGGTGTGAAGATAATGATGCGTTAGTGTCTACTATTTGTGAGACACTCATGCGTAAGGCTGAGTTCCTGACACCATGCAGCACTCTAAAGCCATGGCATTACTATTATCATCAAATGGTCAATTCGGTAACTGAAACAGCAGCATGGATTATGCCAACATGCTATTTTAAAAACTTGTTGATAGTGCTACAATCTCCAAAACTTAGAATTTCCCATGATTGCAATTAATTAAATAAAATATGTTTACGCTTGCAACTTCATAATACCCTCTCCATCTCTTTGTTACTACCCTGGAGCCAACATTTGAACATCACCTTGCACGTGCTGCTGTGCATGTCATGGGATCTCAATGAGAAGAGTATATCAGGCAGACAGAAGAATTGTCATGATAGTGAGGCGGTCCAGCTTCCTCCTCCACACCTGGGTCTGAAAGCCCATCTTGGACACGTGTGGGGTACAGATTTACTGACTATAAATACTGTCCCTATTCCTGCCCTCTGGGCGTCCAGTGGGCCAGTGTGAGAGGTCTTCAGAGAGCCTTTCTTGCATGCTCCAATGGAGTAGAAGTCTCTTTGCTCTAGATTTTTGTCTGAGACCAGGAGGAGAGGCTGCTGTGACTTCTGTCATATAGACAAGGCAGCTACAAGTCAGCCAGGCCCTTAAATCTGAAGAAACAATGTCCTCTTCCAGCCACAAGGCTCCTTTTCCTTAAATGCAATATAGGTTGACTTGATCTTGTGAACTCTGCCTAACACCTTTTCTATCCTGACTCCTCTTGCCCAGAGTTTCCAGAAAGCTTAGTCCACAACATGATTGTTAGAGCTTTTAGCTCGTTTCCAACAGATACTGGTTGCCATGGAAACATGGAGGCACCCACCTTGGACAAGAATCATTGGAGCTCTTTATAAAATAGAATTACTCTGTCATTTCTCTTGGCTTTTTGGAGCGGCAGCTGACAGACAAACTCTCAGCTAAGTAAATGGGTTTGGGCAATTAACCTAAGGGTCTCTGTGCTGATGTGGCATAAACATCAGGAGCTAAACCTCTGCTTTTAGACTGACTTACCGAATGCCTGAAGACCCTTTTCACTCTGTGGAAAAAGCTACCCTTGGCAAAGAACTCTGGGAGCGTGTTAAGAGCTCAGCTCCTTTTGGGGATTTGCACGCTCAGGGGAACACACATTCAAGGGGAGGATTTCAGCAGGGTGGAAATGCAGCTGATCTATAATTACTTCCAACCCAAACGGACAAAGTGCAGCCAAGCCCAGAATGAGGCCAGGATTGAGAGTCAGGGAAGAAACCTGGGTACCCTGTATATCCCAGGGAAAGTGACTCCACTGTCTGCTTTGAGAGTTATTGGTCTCTGAGCAGTGTGGGGAAACCTTATGTCTTTGGAAATGCTCTTATATATATTTGGTAAAGCAATCCTTTGTATACATGGAAATGCTAATAACCATGGTATTTTAGATGATAAAAAAACTCTTTAATTTTTTTCTGACAACTGCTGGTGAGTTTAGGTCTAGAAATGAGTCCACAGCGAGCTGTGATTGGTGAGCTCTGCAGTGTTAGTTAGGAGGACTTCTCATGTCTATCAGTTTTAGTTCTACATCCACAAAATGAGAGATTTGTATTAAATGTGTGCCGAAGTCATTTTCAGATCTGAAATGCTAATTTGGGGCCTATGCTGAGACTTTTAATTGGGCAGGTTGGTTCAAACTGTGTTGTATTGGGGAGCTAATCTCACAAGGGCCGATGTTGGTTGACAGGGAAAGAGCCCTGAGGAAGGCGACCGAGTTTACTAACCTGCCAGAAGCTGCTGCCATCTTGCAGCTTCCATCAATCAGTCCTGTTTAGGGGACTAAACGGCAGTGCGTGGAGCAATCAAGCAATAATTAATTGCTAAATTCCATGATACTGACTACAAATACCATGGCCTGACTGGATAAAATATCATGACAAATGGACACGACCACATGTTTTCCTTCTTTCAAATTCAGATGTCCTAACTGAGGAATGGGAGAAGATGCTGTAGCACAGCTCAGAAGCTGACCCTATGACCCCCCGTGTCTAGGAAATGGCGAGGATGGTGACTGATACTTCCCGCTGCCATGAAAAGTTGTCACGATTACAATTGTGTCCCCTTCATAAAACAGGTGTATATTGAATCTAAGACGTCAAAGCTATTATTCTTATGTTACTATTATCTCATCTTTTTTTAACAGCTTTATTAAAACATAATTCACATCCCACAATTCACTCATTTAAAGCATACAATTGAAGGTTTTTTATTATATTCACACAGTTGTACAACCATCACCAGAATCAAATCTTAAACCTTTTCACCACCCCAGAAAGAAACCACGTATTCATTATCAGTCATTCCCGATTCCCTCAAGTCTCCCACGCCCTAGGCAACGTTACTCTTCTTTCTATTTCTATAGATTAGATTCTTCTGCACATTCTATAGGTGTGGAAGCATATAATATGTTATCCTTTGTGACTGGTTTATTTCACTTAGCATAATGTTTTCAAAGTTCATCTGTCTTATAGCACGAATCAGTGCTTCATTTCATTTCACTGTTGAATGCTAGTCCACTGTGTGGATACACCACATTTTATCTACTCATTCATCAGTCAATGGAAATTCGGATATGTTTTACTTTTTGATTATAAATAATATTGCTACGAACATTCATGTCCAAGATTTTCTGTGGATATATATTTTCATTTCTCTCAGGTATATACCTAAAAGTGGAATCATTGGGTCATATGGTAACTCTATGTTTAACCTTTCGAAAAATGGCCAATTTCCCGAAGCAGCTGCACCAGCTTATATTTCCACTGGCAGTGTATGAACATTCCAGTACAGCCATGCCCTCACCGACACTTGCTGTCATCTCTGTCTTTTGTTATAGCCTCTATGGCAGTTATGAAGTGATATCTCATTGTGGTTTTGATTTACATTTTCTTGACGGATATTGATGAGCACCTTTCTGTGTCCTTATTGGCCATTTGTAGATCTTTGCAGAACTATCTGTTCAGAATCTTTGCTCATTTTTAATTGGGCTATTTGTCTTTTTATTGTTGAGTTGTAAGAGTTCTTTGTATATTCTAGATACAAGTCTCTTATCATATGTATAAGTTGAGAGTGCTTTGTCTCTTTCTGTGGGTTGTCTTTTTACTTTGTTGATGGAAAAGTTTTAATTTTGATGATATCCAATTTATCTACTTTTTAATTTTGTTGCTTGTGATTTGTGTGTCATATCCAAGAAGGTCTGGCCTAACCAAGATACCAAATATTTACTCCTATATTTTCTTCTAGAGTGTTAGAGTTTTAGCTGTTACACTTAAGACTTCATCTCTTTTGAGTTTATTTTCGTGTATGGTATGAGGAAGGCTTCTGATTTCACTCTTCTGCCTGTGGCTATCCAGTTACCCAGCACCATCTGTTGCAAAAACTGCTCTTTTCCTCATTGGTTTGTCTTGACACATAAGGCATATGAATGATAACATCCTCTACTTTTTGAAGCATGGTTTCTTTTTGTTTTTTGAACATATTTGTAATCACTGCTTTGAAGTCTTTGTTTTCTAAACATGACATCTGAACCCTCTCAAAGTCCGTTTATATTCTCTGCTTTTGTTCTGTGTATGGGTCATATTTTCTAGTTTTGTGTCTTGCATTTTTTTGTTAAAAACTACTCACGTAAATTAGTATATCATAACAACTCTTAATACTGATTAATCCCCTACTCTCTAATGCTTGTTGCTGTTACTTACTTATTTGTTAGGTAAGATGGTTAGGCCATTTTAGTGAAATCCATTTCTCCCATAATGTGCAGCCTCTGATGTCACTTCTCAGAGGGTGCAGCCCTGGCCAGGCAGAGAGTTTCCCTGGGATGATGGTGATTTTTTCAGGGTAATGTTTGCATCTTTTCCTTCTCTCTCTGCTAGGTTGACTGCTTCTGCTGGTATCACACTCAGCTGTTAGGTTTTGCTAATTTCCAGCTGATTTCTCTATTGTTTTCAACAACAACTTGGCACATAAACTGCTCTATAGAAAATCATTCGAATTTGGGCTCCTTTCCAGAAATAGTCTTTGAAGTTGATCTTTAAGCTTTGTTCCCACCCCTAGAAGGCTCTTCTTAGTTGTCTCTGAGAAACTGCTAGCTTGTCTATGCTTTAGGTTGTTTTCCCCATGGATCTGTCAGAGTTTCTCAATAGCTTGCCATGAAAATCTGCGCCATATCCTGGATTGGCTTTAGGCTTGAACTTCCACACTCTCTCTTCCAAATAAAATCAGTTCCCTTTGGAATATTCTTATGGCCTGCCTTTCCCCCCTAGGAACAGTCACTGAGTCACTGCTCCAGAGCTGAGGACAGGGACAATAGCCTCTTTATCTCAGAGTGACATCCCTGCTTTATGAACAAGCTGCTGAGCGGTGTCAGTGGCCACTATCTTCTTGGCTTACCTCTCCTGGTGTGGAACCTCTGCCCTACAAGTGAGCTAGGGAAAAAGCAATTGGACTCCACTATTCTTGGCATGCCACACATGAGGTAGAATTTCCACCCTATCGGGAAGGGAGGCTGGATGGAGGAAAAGAGCCCCTAATTTCCCAGCAATTCTTGCCTACAATACAGTATCCATGACACAGAGGGGGGTGATGAGAAGTGCTGGTGGCTTCGACCCTCCCTGAGAGATACTCTAGCACTAGACTAGGAGGCTGGGGGAGAAGGAGTCCTTTGTTCTTGGCCACGCCCACCTGGAATGGATCTTTCATTACACTCAGCTGGAGGCAAGAGTGAGGGAGAGGCTTATGGCTCTAATGCCACAGACACTCACTATTCTTGCTGTGATTTATTATATTTTCTTGCATTAACATTCCTTCATTTGCTGTATGCCCTTGGAACAATTTCCAGTGATGTTAAATGTTTGTGCTTTTTAAATAGAATTTTCACCAGTTATGGTTGTCTCACTGGGGAAAGGAATTATGAAATTTCTCACGACACCATTCTGGAAGTCACCTCTCTCATTTCTTTTTATGAAGAGATAATTATACTTTTAGGTAGTTGATTCTTTTTAGCAAATTGGTTTAGAGCTTAATCACAATTAAGGCCTCAGTCACTCTTTCTCTGGTATAAGTAATATCAGGCAATACAATGAGAACCATCCACTTGGATTCAAATTCCAGGTCCACTTCTAACTAGCTGCAACAACTTCCACAGGCTGTTTGTCTTTTTATTACTAACAATAAACATATTGAATTGAGATTTTTCCTAAGATTTCAAGGAATCATGAAAAGCTTTTAAGCCTCTTCAGAGCTATGTAAGGGAGAGAGTATATCCTATCCTCATTTTAAAGATGAAGAAACTGAGGCTCAGAAAGGTCTGTAACTTGGCCAAGACCTCAGCAGTGAGCAGCAGTGGAATCTGAACATGGGCCTTTCTTAGTAAAGCTTAGGCTCTAATCCCTGCCCCTTTCTGCCGTCTCCTGGTCATGGCAGCCATGGCTACCTGCCAGGGGTCCACTCAAAGCTGCAGCAGGTGGGCGCTGGGGCTACACTCTGGTTGGTGTGGTGTTAGAAGCCTCAGAGCAGGCACACAAGTTTTAGAACCTGGCTCACCAGTCGCCTGCTGCATTCCTTTGAAGAAGCTGCTTAGTTTCCAGGAGCATCCATTACTGCTTCTATCCAATGAAGGTGACAGTAAGGTTGGTGTGGCTGGGGGACTTACAGAAGTAATCACACAAGGCACAGAGGGTCATATTTGCACAAAGCAAAAGCCCCATAAATGTCAGTGTTATTATTAACACTATTATTGACGTTGTTGTTATTATTATGCTTGCAAATCATTCTTCTGACTGGGCCTGGGCCCAGGCGAGGGCTGATTTGGTGCCTGTGTCCTTGCATCCCTATATTAAATGTGCTTTATTGCTGCCTGGAGGGATGAGGCTGCTTTCTCAGAGAATGAGATTTCCTTTCTCTGGGTCCCTTGGGGAGGAGGGGCGGCAGGGAGCCAGTGGACCCTGTTGCCCTGTCCCGTGAATGCACTATGCTTTCGAGGGGCATTCTTCCTACCCTCACCTGGGAAGCTGTGAATTCGGACTCCTCTCGAGACCTGAGAGGGAGTCGCACATTCCAAGGAGCTTCACGTCCTCTAAATTAGAGACCGTCTGTCACAAAGGCCAGACCCCACTATTAAAGGTCAAGGCCACCCTGTCCTTCTTTCCTCCTTTTGCTCAACTCCTTATGACAAGAACTGAATTCCTCCAAGAAGTAGATATAGAGTGGACACTAACGCTAGGAAACAGAAAGAAAAGGCAGGGAGGAGGAGCGACAAGATGAATCCTGAGCGCGGTGGGGACAGATGCATGCTGCTGGCTGCTTAGGCAGAGTGCCTGGAATTACCTTTTTCCTTCTATGCTGAAATTCATTCTGATTTTGTGATAAAGGAGCTTGGCTGCAGGGCTAACAAGCTTTACATATCCTTCTAAGACCGATGTCAAAGACTGTACCGCCTAGATTTTCTTCCAGAAGGTTTATGGTTTCAGGTCTTACTTTCAAGGCTTTAATCCATTTTGAGTTACTTTTTGTGTATGGCAAAAGATAATGGTTGACTTTTCTTCTTATGCCTTTGGCTGTCCAGTTTTCCTGACACCATTTATTGAAGAGACTTTCCTTTCTCCATTGTATACTCTTGGTTCCTTTGTCAAAGATTAGCTGTCCATAGATGTGTGGTTTTATTTCTGGGATTTCAATTCAGTTCAATTGATCTATGTGCCTGTTTTTGCACCAGTACCATGCTGTTTTGATTACTATAGCCTTGTAGTATATTTTGAAGTCAGCAATTTTAATGCCTCCAGCTTTGTTCTTTTTTCTCAAAATTGCATTAGTTACTTGGTGTCTTTTGTTGCCCCATATAAATTTTAGGATTTCTGCTCTATTTCTGTGAAGAATGTCATGGGAATTTTGATTTGGATTGTGTTGAATCTGTAGATTGCTTTAGGTAGTATGGGCATTTTAACTATGTTTATTCTTCCAATCCATGTGCATGGAACATCATTCCATTTCTTTATGTCATCATTAATTTCTTTCAATAATGTCTTATAGTTTTCATGGTATGGGTCTTTAACCTTCTTGGTTAAATTTATTCCTAGATATTTTATTCTTTTTGTTACAGTTGGAAGTGGGATTGTATTTTTGAGTTCTCTTTCTGTTAGCTCATGATAGAGTATAGAAAAGCAACTGATTTTTATAAGTTGATTTTGTACCCTGCAACTTTGCTGTAGTTGTTGATTATTTCCAATAGCTTTCCTGTGGATTCTTTAGGGTTTTCTACCTATAAAATCATGTTGTCTGCAAATAGCAAGAGTTTCACTTCTTCCTTGGATATCTTTTATTTCTTTTTTTTGCCTAATTGCTCTGGTCAAAACCTCCAGTACTATGTTGACTAAGTGGTGAGAGTGGGCACGCTTGTCTTGCTGCTCTTCTCAGAGGGATGGTTTCCAGTTTTTGCCCATTGAGGACAATGTTGGCTGTGGATTTGTCATATACGACCTTTATTATGTTGAGGTACTTTCCTTCTTACTCATTTTACTGAGAGTTTTTATCATTAATGGATGCTGGATATTATCAGATGCTTTCTCTGCATCTATTGAGATGATCATGTGGTTTTTATTCCTCATTCTGTTAATGTGACATATCACATTGATTGATTTGCAGACTTTGAACCATCCCCGCGTCCCTGGTATAGATCCCACCTGATCCTGGTGTATGATCCTTTTAATATATTGCTGTATTCAGCTTGCCAGTATTTTGTTGAGGGTTTTTGCATCTATATTGATCAGCGATATTGGCCTATACTATTTCTTCTTTGTGTTTTCCTTGTCTGGCTTTGGGATTAGAGTGATGTGGCCTCATAGAATGTGTTAGGAAGTGTTCCATCTTCTTCAATTTTTTTGGAAAATTTTGAGAAGGACAGGTATTAAATCTTCTCTGAATATTTGGTAGAATTCTCCTGAGAAGCCATCTTGTCTTGGACTTTTATTTTTGGGGAGGTTTTGATGACTGTTTCAATCTCTTCATTTGTGATTGGTCTATTCAGATTCTCTAGTTCTTCTTGATGCATTTTTGGGAGGTTGTATGAGTCTGGGAATTCCCATCCGTTTCTTCTAGATTATCCAATTTGTTGGCATATAGTTTTTCATAGTATTGTCTTGTAATCCTTTGTAAATTTCTGTGGTGTGCATTGTAATTTCTTGTCTTTCATTTCTAATTTTATTTATTTGAGCTTCTTTGTTTTTTTCTTAGCGATTCTGACTAAGGGTTTGTCAATTTTGTTTATCTTCTCAAAGAATCAGCTCTTAGTTTCACTGATCCTATCTACTGGTTTTTTGGTTTCTATTTCAATTATTTCTGCTCTAATTTTTATTATTCCCCTCCTTCTGGTGACTTTATTTGTTGTTCTTTTTCAAATTCTGTTAGGTATAATTTAAGAGTACTCATCTGAGATTTTTCTTATTTGTTAAGGTGGGATTGTATTGCTACAAATTTCCCTCTTAGGACCACTTTTGCTGCACCCCATATGAGTTGGTATGGTGTATTTTCATTTGTTGCCAGATTTTAAAAAATTTCTTCTTTAATTTTTTCATTGATTCATTAGTTGTTAGTAGCATGTTGTTTAGTCTCCATATGTTTGTCACTTTCCCAGGTTTTTCCTAGTGGTGGATTTCTAGTTTCATAGTGTTATGGTCAGAAAAACTGCTTGATATGATTTCAATCTTCTTAAATTTATTGAGGCTTGCCTTGGTTCCCATCGTATGTTCTATCTTTGAGAATGTTCCTTGTGAACCTGAGAAGAATGTGTATTCTGCTGACTTTGGATGGAGTGCTATCTATATCTCTATGAAGTCCATATTGTCTAGTTTTTCATTTAATTCCAATATTTCCTTGTTGACTTTCTGTCTGGATAATCTATCCATTGATATAAGTGGTGTGTAGAGTCCCCTACTATTATTGTGTTGCTGTTAATTTCTGCTTTTAGGTCTATTAATAGTTGCTTTGTGTACTTTGGTGCTCCTGTGTTAGGTGCATAAACATTTACAAGTGTTATGTCCTCTTGGTGGAGTGTCTCTTTTATCATTACGTACTGCCCTTCTTTGTTCTCATTGCCTTTTTTATCTTGAAATCTACTTTGTCTGATATAAGTATGGCAGCACCTCTTTCTTTTGTTTGCCATTAGCTTGGAGTGTCATCTTCCATCACTTCACCTTGAGCCTGTGTTTGTCTTTAGAGCTGAGATATGTTTCCTGAAGACAGCATATTGCTGGATCTTGTTTTTTAATCCATCCAGATACTCTGTGTCTTTTTGATTGAAAAATTTCATCCATTTACATTTAGAGTGATTATTGATATATGAGGGCTTAACACTGCCATTTTGTCACTTGTTTTCTTGTTGTTCTGTATTTCCTTTGTTCTCGTCCTGTGTATTTACAACAGCCAGTTCAGTTTGGTGTTTCTCTATGATGGTTTTTTCTCAGTTTTCTCTTTATTTAACATTTGTGTCTCTCTTGTGATTTTTTGTTTTGTGGTTACTGTGAGGTTTGTATAAAAGATCTCATAGATGAGATAGTCCACTTTCTGATAGTTTCTTATTTTCTTATTCTAAGCAGTTTCTATGCCTTTCCTTTTCCCCATCTAAGTTATTGTTGTCACAACTTATTCCATTTTGTGTTGTGACTTTGGGATTAAAATGAAATGATTATAGTTATTTTTGATGCTTTCCTTCTCTATATCTTTAATGTTATAACTAATTGTTTGGTAACCTGTTCTGATAGCTGCAATTTCATGATTTTGTCTGTCTATTTATCTCCTTGCTCAAGGATTTGTAAACGCTCTTTTTTTTTGCAGGTATGGGGGCCTTCTTGATCATTTCTTGTGAGCGGTGACAGTATTGTGGCAATGAACTCCCCCAGCTTTTGTTTATCTGAGAAAGTTTTTATGTCTCCATTTTATCTGAAGGATATTTTCACTGTATAAAGTATTCTTGGCTGAAAGCTTTTGTCTTTCAGAATTTTGAATATATCATTCCAGTCTCTCCTAGCCTGCAAGTTTTCTGCTAAGAAACCCACTGAATGCCTGATAAGGGTTCCTTGGTAGGTTATTTTCTTCTGCCTTGCTGCCCTTAGTATTTTTCTTTGTCATTGACCTTTTCCAGTTTAACTAATATATGCTTTGGAGAAGATCTTTTTGTGTTGATGTAATTAGGAGATCTATTAGCTTCATTTACATGTAATTCCAGCCCCTTCCTCAGGTTTTGGAAGTTCTCGGCTATTACTTCTTTGAACAAGCTTGCTGCTCCTTTCTCCCTCACTGCTCCCTCTGGAATACCTATAATCCTTATATTGCATTTCCTAATTGAGTCATTTGTTTCTTGGAGAATTTCTTCATTTCTTTTCAGTCTTAGTTCTGTCTCCTCCTCCATCTGCAGCATTTCTATATTTCTGCCCCCTAAATTACTAATTCTGTCTTTCATAATATCAGCTCTATTTTTAAGGGACTCCAGATTTTCCTTTATCTCATTCATTGTGTTTTTCATATCCAACATTTCTGATTGGTTTTCTTAAAGAGTTTTAATCTCTTTTGTGAAGAATTCCCTGTGTTCATTAATTTTATTGCTGAGATCACTAAGTTGTCTGAGTTTTCTTGTAACTCATTGAGTTTCTTTATGATAACTATTTTGAATTCTCTGTCATTTAGACTGTAAATTACTAGGACTTCAGGATTGCTTTCTGGGTTCTTGTAACTTTCCCTTTGGTCTATAGTGTTAATATACCTCTTCATGCTATTTCATGGGGTGGACTTGTACTGTTGCATAGTGGTAGTATCTGGTTGCAGATTCCACCTGCCATCTCTGGTAGGAGACGGGTAGGACCTGTGTCTTCTGAGCCATCTGTGACTCCTGGCAGATGTACTTGTCTGTCAGAAGCTGTGCCAACTGGGTCCATCTGCATTTGCCTGCTGGCCACTGCTGCTTTACACACATATGCACAGGCACTCTAGCAGGGACCCTCTGTTCTGGCCAATTGGCCGAGCTTGTGCGCAGGCTGGGTGGGGTGCTTTCTTTCGCATGTATGATCCTGCATGCCCCAACTCTGCACTCACTGTCTGCTGGCTTGGGCTGCTCAACTTGGTGTGGATACCCCTACTGTTGCTTAGCTGCCTCAGTGTGGAGCATTCCCACAGGCTGGGAGACAACTCCAAGAGCATAAGCATTCCCATGGAGGGCTACCCTTTTCCCTTCTCCTGTCAGTGTTACGTGTTGGTCACTGACAAGGTCCCATGCCCTAGATCACTGCCACTCAGGGAGAGAGAGATCTCCTTAATTCCTTCCACTGCCTCCTGGGAGGGTCTAGCACCCCTACATTCAGATGTATGGTTGTGTGGATCTCTCAAATGTCTATTGCACTATGTGAGTGTCCTCTCTTGGTTTATGAATGTCGTTCTCATTGTATCTTAGTGGAGAGAGACTATAGGAAGAGCTCACTCTGGCGTGAGACTGATGTCACTCCCCATTGAGTATATTTTCAAGTGCTTATTTGCCATCTGTATTTCATGTTTGGTGAGGTTCATCTTCAGGTCTTTTACTCATCTTTTAATTGGGGAGTTTGTTATTTTATTGATGACTTGCAAGAGTTCTATGTATACTTGAATAAAAATCCTTTATCAGATATATGTTTTTCAAATATTTTCTCCCAGTGTGTGGTTTATCTTTCCATTCTCTTAACAGTGAGGAAGGGAGGAAGCTTTTATTTTTAATAAGGTCCATTTTATCAATCTTTCAGATTATGTTTTTGTTGTTGTATCTAAAGACTCATCTCCCAATCCAATATCACGCAGATTTTCTCCTAGAAGTTTTACATCTTTGCTTTTTACATTTAAGGCTATGGTAAATTTTCAGTTAATGTTTAAGCTGTAAGGTCAGTGTTTAGGTTCAACTTTTTAAATATATGGATGTCCAAATTTTCCAGCACCATTTTTTGAAGTCTTCTTACTTCATCAAATTGCCTTTGCTCCTTTGCAAAAGATTAGTTTAACGTATTTGTGTAGGTCTACATCTGGACTCTCTGTCCTGTTCCATTAATCTATGTGTTTATTCTTTCTCCAATATCATGGCATCTTGATTACTGCAGCTTTATAGTAAGTCTTGGAATTGAGTAATGTGACTCCTTTGATTTTGTTATTCTTCTGCAGTATGGTTATTCTGAGACTTTTGCCTTTCTATGTAGACTTTAGAATCAGTTTCTCAATATTTACATAACAGCTTCCTGGGATTTTTGATTGGGGTTATCTTGAATCTATGGATCAAGTTGAGAAGAACTGATACCTTGACGATTTTGATTCTTCCAATCTGTTGTTGCTGAATATCTCTCATACATTTAGATTTTTAATTCTGTCATCAGAATTTTATAGTTTTTCACACAGAGATCCTATAACTGGGTCATTTTTTACTCCGCTGTTGAAGAAGTAAAAAACTTTTCTCCACCTTCTTATGTTCAGTTGTGGGGGCCTATGAATTAAACTGACAAAAGCCAGATTAGCAAGAAGGGTAAAAAAGGATTTAGTTATGTATATTTGCACAAGGATTGACAAAGAAATGTGATTCTAAGAGGGGGTTAGAATTTTGGGCTTCATACTATCTTAACAATTGGTGATAAATTGTGGAGAAATAAGTAGGCAAAGGAAGCGGGGAGGTTTGGGCTTCTCAGGGTGGTAAACTGTGGAAGGGTAAATATATGGGAAGTCCAGTGGAAGATAAGGGTTATTTAGTAAGGTTGTTATGCAGACAAGAGTTGGTCCCTTCTCCATTGAGAAATGTCCTGCCTCCAGTGATTGAGTCGCCCTCCTCTTCCTAGCAAATGGAAATTTGTATTGGCTTTGCAAAGGGAAATTTATGCCCTGCTTTTGGACAGAAAGGAGGAGGACAAAGAGTGTTCCCTGTATCAACTGTCATCCAATTGCCCTTAGCTCACAATAATTCTTATGCCAAAGTGGAATATTTTGAGGTGGCATACTCTGATCCCTTTCACCCCTTTCACTCCCCCAGATTTCCATAGGTCATCTCTCTAACGCTGCCCCTTCTTCTTTCCCAGAAGTCCTCTTGGATAAGATCTCACACTGTATCTTCATTTTTGGGAAGCAGTCCCCTTCCGCTGCCATGGGGAAGTCCAGTTGTCTCCCACAGAGCTATTTTTCTTCATTCAAAATTCATTCAAAATCTCACATCCCCTCACTTTTACATTCCTCCTTGTGAGAACTGGATTCCAGTCCCTGTGCCCCAAACACTCTGGAGGATCCCTATCCAGTTCTCTGTGTGATTCTGCTGGTATGGAGATCTGATACTCACCTTCTCCTGCCCGTCTTGGGGTGGGGTGTGCATGCAGCACACGACTCTCCTTCTGCCTCCACTTCATGGCCTACAGTTGGATGCTGGACTTAAGCTGACAAAACCAGCCCAAGATACACAATAACTTATAATATGGGGTCCTTAGATTCTCTTTTACTAAACAGCAAGGTCTTAGTGGCATCAGGGGAAACTAAAACACAGAGTTTTAATATCCTGTTGCTCTTGTCTAGTGCCTCTGTCACTAAACAATGGGGACTTGCAGGGAAAAATAAAGACAGTAAAATTTTGTCATAATATGGCACAGAGGAGCAGCAAGTCAAGTGAATAATCAGGGGAGAGTGATACAGGAAACAAACCCATCTCATTCATCAAAATCTTTTTGAAGAGACAAATAGTAATAATAATGTGAGTTTCTAAGAGAAAAGTGGAGATCAAACTGTGAATTTCAGTGAAAACAACACTGAGTATCCTAAGGAGGGGGTCCTGGGGAGAACAGGCCATGGGAGGTTTGCTCAAGGAATTAACAGCTGAAGTATGTGTTAAAGGAAGAGCAGAATTTCATCCTTCTTGAAGAAGCGAGGGGCGTGAAAGTGGAAAAGAGGCAGAGGAAATAGCATCTGCCAAGGAAGAGAGAGAGAAAAAATTGTCTTCTTTCCAAGTATTCAGGGAGGAACAAGAAAATTTTCAATGTCTGGAGCATAGAATTCATGTAGAAGGTGGTAAATTGTGACTATGTAAAATTAATCCACGGCAAATGATCCACTGCCCTGCACATCCACGATAGGGAGGATGGGCTTCGTTCTGCAGGTGAAGTGGAGTCGCTGAAGATTGTTATGAGGTTAATTTTATGTCAACTTGACTGACCTAAGGGATGCCTGGATAGCTGACAAGACATTCTTCCTGGGTGTGTCTGTGAGGCTGTTTCTGGAAGAGACTAGCATTTGATTCAGTAGACTGGCTGAAGAGACCCACCCTTACCACTGTGGGTGGCATCATCCAATCTGTTGGGGGCCCGAATAGACCAAAATATGAAGGAAGAACAAAAACCTTCTCTTTCTTCTTGAGCTGGGATGTTTGTCTCCTGCTCTCAGACATCTGAGTTCCTCGTTCTTGGGCCTTCATACTCTGGGACATCCAGGAGCCACCCCCTGGTTCTCAGGCTTTCAGATGCAGACTAAATCATGCCACTGGCTTTCCTGGTTCTTCAGCTTACACAAGGCAGATTGTGAGACTTCTTGGCCTTCATAACTGTGTGGGCCAATGTTTATAAGAAATCTCTCTCTCTGTCTCTCTCCCTCCCTGTCTCTCTCTCTATATATATATCCTATTGGTTCTGTTTTGAACTGTGACTAATACAGATATGAGAAGAATAATGACAAGATGGACTGGAAGGGATAGAGACGAGCAAAAGAAAGACACTTGAGTCAGTGGAACGATAGATATTGAGCAGTTAGCCTGTACCAGCACCCAACTAGAAACCAGTGATGTGTTATAAATGAGATAGACAGTGTTCCTGGCTTGGGCAACTCAAGGTCAAGTTAGAATCTATTGGCACCAAGGGAGTAAGTGATCATGAGGGTCTGACAAAAGGATTGAGAAAAGGGAACATGGTCCAGGCGTGATTAGGAGGGAGGGTGATTGACAGGCTATGGAACAAAACAGAGACCAAGGATGACAAGTTTCTAGCGGGGGCCAGACAGATGTCAAGATACAAGCTGGAGGGTAAATGTTGGAAAGGAAAGTTAAAGAGGAAAAAGGAGCAGGTAGTGGATCTGTGGCAATTAGATAAGAAGTTACCTGAAGAGTGGTGAGTCAGCCAAGGAAGAATTGGTGATATGTTAACCCACAGAGAGAAAGAACAAAAGTTGTTTATATCTACAGTGGAGAAGCAAAAACAAATCTAAAGAAACTTAGCAAAGCAAAAAACAATGAGTGGCTGTCACAATGCTCAGACCTACCTGAGCATTCCCAAGAAGCTATGGTTGGCCTTTCAAGAGGCTGATATTTCCTCTGCTCATCCTCACCAGCCCATCCACCAACTGACTGAATCATGACGTGCTTTTTCATTTTCATGAGCAAAGAATGAATACAAGCCTATTTTCCACATAAACTAATTACAAGGTATAGACAGCAAATCAGAATTAAGAAGTTAAAGCTGTGGTATCTGCCACTGCTCCATTGTCAGTATAGAGTGTCTCAAGGGTGAATGAGAGCTTAAGCCCACCGCCCCTTCCAGCCAGAAAAGATCCAAGTTGGCTCAGCCTGGATTCCTCATTCCTGAAACCCTGGAAGCTTCCTTTCTGGTTTGGCCTTCTATTTCTTTGTCTCATTTCATCCCATCTAATTAGGTAGGTGGTTAGGCCCACTGGGTGGCTGGCTAAAGCTAGGTAAGGAGGGAAATGGAAAAGAAATACAGAGAACATCATAGATTTGACCATGTCCTCTCCCCCTTTTCTCAGTTGGCCCTGGCATAGGGTGCTTCATGTTGCAAGGAACAAGAAGATAAATTTTCTACAATTACACAAAATCAGAATGAATGTTGAGTAAATAAGGTGAAGGAGAGAGGGTCCATGTTCTACAAGTCTCTATACCTTAGCATCTAGGCAGATACCATGGCTAATTCATTCATTCATCAAACATTTATGTCATATGTTTCAAGTGTAATAAGAATCTCAAGGGATGCTAAAATTTATTAATTCATTAAACAATTATTTATTGAGTTCCCACTGTATGCCCAACGTTGTGCTAATCTTGGGGATAAAAGAGTGAGGAGAGGCTCTATACAAACCAACATATGGCACCAAGACAAGATTTCTGCTCTTGCAGAGCCTGCAGCTAGTGGAGGAGGCAAAGAATACACAAAAATACATATAAATTTACAGCTCTAGCTTAAGTGTTACAAAGCAGAGGTATGTGATGCTCTGACCAGTGAAGGATTCAGCAAAGACTTCCCTGAGGAGGTGACAGTTGAGCTCTCAAAAGGAAGATTAAGGCCAGGCTACGCTGTAAGGTCTGGAATACAGGGAGGAAAGAAATGTGGTATGAAGTGATACTTCAGAGAGAAGCAGGGCGTGGGCCACCTAGAAGCTCATGGACCATGTCAAAGTTTGGGCATGTATTCTACTAGCCACGGAAGACTGTAAGGAGCTGACATGGTCCTATCTGTGTTCAACAGCAAGGAGGCATGAGAAAGTATAGAGTATTGGGAAAATGCAAGAACTCCTTTATGGCTGGAGTTCAGAAAGTGCTGGAAAAAGATAGATGGTAATCATGGAAGACTTTTTAAGCTAAGATAATTCATTTTTGCTTTATACCAGGGGAATTGAGAGGCATTCATTTTAAACAAGGGAAGAATACAATCATGTTGTATAATACAAAATTACTCCTGGCGGCTGAATGGAGAAAGGATTATAGTCATGAAAGAAAAAAAGCAGGGAGCCCAGTTGGGAGAAAATGCAATAGTCGAGGTCAGAGACAAGGATCCTGCTAAAGCTGTTGGTGAGCACAGAGGGGAGGGGATGTGCAGGAAAGACAAGTAGGGGACATGGCCATGGAGAGGAGGTGGGGCAGTGAGAAACCAAGAGGAGGTGATGATCTTCCTGCTTCTGGCATGGGCAACTTACAGGATAGTGGCCTCTCTTATGTCAAAAGGGGTTATGATGAGTTCACTTATGGAGTTCAGGGGAGAAAGAGACAAAAATAAGGAGAGAGACAGAGATGGACAGAGGAAGGGAGGGAAGGAGAGGGCGACAGAGAGACAGATGAAGGGAGGGAAAGACGAAGAAAGAGAGGAGGGAAGGGGAGAGAGAGAGAGATTGAGAGAAAAGAGCTGGGATTCATGTGACTAAGTTCTCAGGTCTATGTACAAAAGACAAAAATTATGTATAGTCAAAATGACCCTAAATCCCATAAATCTCCATTAACTCACCAGAAAACTGAAAGTCAACATAAACTCCTGCGTCTCTGTATTTTGACTGTGAGCTTTCTTTTCTGGATCATGTAATGGAATCCATGGGTATTTTTAAACATGAAAAAGATGAAAGAATAAACATGTTCTCTTTATTTTTAGGGGGATTACTGTAGTTGACTTCAAGTTAAGCATGATATGATTTCTTTGCATGCGGGATGCATTATGTGATGGCTGGAGGGCACAAATGGAAGTCTACTGATAACAACAGAGTCAACACAATGCAGTGACAGGGACTGGGATGGGGCCAAGGGCAGCATACCCCGCTCTCAGCTTCTCAGATGTTGGCTTCTTGCTCCGCCTCTTCCTGCCAACTGGGGGTCTCTGGTGTCCTCTGGAGTTTCAATATTTAGAGAGGTAGAAAAGTTTGAAATCTTTCTTTGATATACTTTCAGAAAAACAAAAGCAAAACAAGTTCCAATGCCACCACCAGTCCTCAGATTCCAGAAATCAGGCTAGCCTTGTTGCAGTCCCTCTTGTCTGGTATGCTGGCATCTCTGGAATGAACTCAAGTTAGAAAACTTCCCTTTGCTCTGTGCCAGTGGCTAATGGAGTTTTCCTCCCCAGACACCGTGTGGCTTTAGTATACTTCCTGCCAGGAGCATAGGAATCCCCAATTCCCTCTGAAGCTTAATGCATCTTCATCAGAAAAAGAAAGATTATTAGGAGTCATACCCATAAAATTGAAGCCACTTAATCAGCACCCTGATACACTGTGCACACTTAATTATGATGATTACCAAGACTGAGATTCACTGTAATGAATTTTAATGACTCGCCTTGACAGCTACTTGATATCTCTGGATGGTTCTAGCATAGCCTGGAGTTCCAGGCACAGAAGCTCCCCACAGGAAGGCTCTAGGTGCTAATGGGACCCCTTCCTCAAGAGGATTCTTAAGTGTTTCACAGGCAAAGATACTCATGCAAGCGGGCTGAGGAAGAACAAGGATGACATCCTCATTTTCAGAGGGAGAAATGAACACCCCATGCTGTGAGAGCTGTCAGAATGGAGGATAGATTTCTTATTTGAGGGTCTGCTTCCCTTTTCTGCAGGATGGCTTAGCAAGCCTTTTCTCGTATTTCATGGATTTTTTCTACTAGGCTTGACTTACAACCATCAAAAGCCAGAAATGCGAACTCTAAGCAAAGACATTAAGCATCTGCTGACAACTCTGCTCACAGTGAAGGGCAAGATGAGCCTAAGGCTTCAGACTCATGAGAGGAGATTTCCAGAGTCTCAAGCAGGAGGTTCGGTTTGGCTACCATCAAGACTCATTCTGTGAATTTTGATTAGTGGAAAATTACAAGGTCTTGCTCAAGCCTTGTCTTCATCATCAAATCTTCCCCGAGCACAACAGCTCTTACATTACGTTCTCCTGGCTTGTAGTATCAATCTTATAAGATTTCAGAGGGAAGGATCCGTCTCAGTTATTAGAGAATCCGGATCTTTATACAAAATCAGGGACAAACATAGTTGTTGATTTGACATTTTACATTTAAATATGCCCCCGGCTGATTTTGAGGCAAGTGTTGGAAGTCTGCGCTTCAATAAATGCAATTATAATCCACCAGACTGCACCTCTGGGAAAGAATGTTCTGAACCCAGAAGGAAACCGTGCAGAACAGCAGGCACCTCTGCCCTCATGGCAGAGCCCAGCCCAGCAAGGGGTTAGCTTGGAATTAGCCCTCACCAAAACCTGCTAGTTGTCATTCGAGGCCTTTCCATCTAAATCCGCCACGGGAACCGGACTGGCCTATTTACGCTCTGCTGGCAGACAGGATCCCCGGACTCCACCCTGCCCTTTGCTTCTTTTTCTCCCTGGTGTGGCTTCATAAGCCCACCCTTCCCTTCCTCCCAGAGTCTGCAGGTTCCAGAAATCAGTGTGGGCTGTGCTCAGAGGGAAGCCACAATATACACGCTCAGGTCTCTTCAGAAGAAAGTCATTTTTTGATTCTGTTTCTAGAATTTTGCTGTGTTGATATAGCAGAAAACTTTTCTCTTTCCTCTCCAGATACTGGAATTGATGTATATCACTGCTGTATGGGTTCAAATTAAACAAATGTCATATCAACTCAGAGTGCAAACTTCAACGACTGGACTATCTGGATATCTGGACCCCAATCAGGGGAGGACGAAGAAGACATTTCTGCCGAACCTGTAAAATGTAGCCTTACTGTTTAATCTTTGATTTTTTTAGTTTCTCATTTGAAAATTAAACACGCAGTCTCTAAGTGAGTGCCACTTCTGGCATCTAAGCCTGATGGTGCCAAAATCACCTTGTTCCGGATTGAGGTGTTAGAAGCATCTGCTGTCATAAAGAGGAGTTTGATTTCTTCCCTTTGATCTTCATCAAGTCCCAGGCACAGTTTTACTCGGACGCTTGCTTCAATAAGACAGAAGGGATCCACCAGGACAATCCCCTCCAGCATGCCCCACCGCTGCCCAGGAGGGAGAGTACCAACTAGAGCCTCATGGAGCCCGTCGAGGCCACACCTTGCCTTCCCTGGGAGTGCCGAGATGGTGGGTGAGAGCTTACCATGGGACTTCTTAGGAAGAACCAGCCAGTTCAATAACACCAGTGCATGAACCTTCAAGTCCCAGATGGCAGAATGACCAGCCTGTTGATAACCAAAGATGAAAATGACCTGGAACGTCTCTTCCGACCTGGCTTGTGATGGTTAATTACATGTGTCAACTTGACTGGCCACAAAGTGCCCAGATTAAGCCTTGTTTCTGGGCCTGTCTCCGAGAGTGTTTCAGGACGAAATTAGCGTTTGCATCCGTGGACTCTGTACCGCAGCTTGCCCTCCCCAGTGTGGTGGGACATGTCCAACCTGTCGGCCTGAATAGAACAAAAGGCAGAGGGAGGAGGAATTGGCCCCTTTGTTCTGGCCTCTCTGTTGAGCTGACCCACCTCTTCCCCTCTTCTTCGGCCCTCGGGGTGGGATTTAGACTAGCAGCTCCTCAGCTTCTCAGGGCTTCACAGACACAGCACAGCTGGCTTTCCTGACTCCCCGGTTTGCAGACAACTCATCACGGAAATTTTCAGCCTCTATAATCACACTGCACAATTCCTCATCATAAATCTCCTTTGATATGCCTTCTATAGGAGATTATATAAAACTAGATATAGGCATAGCTATAGACATAGATATACGTATAGATATAGGTATATGGATAGACATCGCCTACTGATTCCGTTTCTCTGGAGAACTCTAATTCAGGACTTTCAGAATGTGGGTGGGCAACTATAAAAGGCGCTGATTTTAACACCACACTACTGAGTAGGGAACCCACTAAAGGCCGCTAAGAACGCCGACTGCACATGCAGAAGACCCAGGCTCAAATCTTGCTTCTCCCACTACTGACTCTTGTCCTGGATGAATCTCTTATTTTTTTTATCACCCCTATTTCCCACATCAGTACCACGAAGATAATGGCTCTCGCATTCTATTTAAAAGACCCTTCTGTAGGGCTTTCCCTGTTCTAGGCAGTTGTGAGAACTTTCCAAATGTCAACTCACTTAAACTTCCTAACAGCCCGGTAAGGTAGGTCCTATTACCACCAACATGCAGATGAGGAAACAGAGGGTCAAAGAGGTTAAGTAATTTGCTTCAGGTTATGTATATGACTACTGGAAAGGTGAAAACATAATGACTGCCAGATTACTTGGCAAACCTGGGATGATTTTAAGGTAATAGCAGCAATAGCTAACACATATTGAATGCTGGAGCACTGTAGGCTAAACCAGCTTTCAAACCTATTTTTTTAAGTGCAAAACACACAGTGAAGAATATGTTTTCACTTTGTAACCCAGAATGCATATTGAAATAAAAAGCTACCCAAAAATGGAGACTTCAAACAGCTGCCATAATGTACTCATGGACTCTGTGGGTGAAAATTCAGGAAGGGGTTAGCAGGTAATTATCTTGTTCCTTGTGGCACCAACTGAGGCCATTCAATGGTAATCACTTGGCAGATAGGTTAATCCAGAGGGTTCCAAGATGGTTTCACTCATACGCAGTACCTGGGCTGGGGTGGCTCAGTGCCTAGGACTTGAGCACCTATAGGTGGCCTCTCTATGTGGCCTGGGCTTCCTCACAGCCTGGTAGCCTCAGAGCAGTCTGACTTGTAACATGGCAGCTCTGTGCTCCAAGACTGAAGGTTCTAGTTGACAAGGCAGATGTGGCATTATTTTTATAATCCAGCCTTAGACATCATAGATCATTTCCATCACATTTTGTCTCTTGGAGTAATCACAGGCTTTCCCTGATTCAGCAGGAGGGGGAATAGACCTCATCATTTAACCATGGAGCAGGAAGTTCCTGCCCCATGGGAGCATGTGAGGCGTGAGATCTTATTGAGGCTACTTTTGAAAACAGAGCATGCTACACATGTTTAGTCTCCTCATATTCAGTGTACTCCAATATCTTCTACTGTATTCTGTCACTTTTTAGAAATGTTGGCCACAGTGTGCTAAACTAATTTTGTGACCTACTCATGGATTATGTCCAGCAGTTAAAAAAAATGAGTGAGGCAACGTACTAAACCCTTTTCATAAAATATCTCTTTTAATTCTTACAACAATTTTAGGAAGCAAGTACTTAGATGTTCCCCATATACAGCAAATCCAGAGTGACTTAAAGAGGTCACATAACGTGACAGATCCAATATTGACTCCAGCTCAGGCTAATTCCAGAGCAAGTGGTCTCAACAGCCATTCACTCACACTCCGGTCTGCAACGCATGACCCTTGCTGATTTCAACCTTCCATCATAGCTTGCGCCAGGTTGCCCTCATCATAGATTGCAGGAGGGGCATGATAAAATTGTTCGTGAATTTGTGTGTGCTGTGTGTGTTAGTGTGTGTGTGTGTGTGTGTGTGTGTGTGTGGCTCAGCTCCCAGGACACTTGGATGTGATCCTCCCAATGTGGGCCCTAAACTCCAACTGACAACATGAGGCAGAAGTGGACATGTAGTTCATCAGATGTCAGGGTTTGCTTGGGACAGGAAGTGTGCGCAGCCATGTTTCCCATTAGTGTTCATGAAAATGTCACAGGCAAGCTAAGGGGCCATCGCAGCCCACTTGGCAAATCCCTGGAATAAACCAAAGTGGCCATCCTGGGCAGATCCTCAAGTAGAAGATGCCGCAGCTGACTGTTTATCCACCGGAAATGCCCCCCGAGCATTTGAAGTGAACGTTGAGGGGAACTGCTACCCACATAAAGGATACCAGATGCAAACTGGCATTTCCTAATTGTTGGGTTTAAGCAAATGTCAGCTCTTAGGACACAGATGTATTATTAGACTGGAAAAACAATAGCCACGACAGCAGCTGCTCTGGGGGAGAAGTGTCCGCTGGTCAGTAAATGTCGGACACCAGCTGAGCATTCCTCATGTCCAGTCCTCACTCTCCTTAGGAAGGTTACTGTGTGTCACCTGGAAAGATTTAAAAGCCCTGCCGATTACCGTGGAGAAGAAATATTACCATCAGCCTATGGGGTTTTCCTTTTCATAGAATAAGGATTAGAAGGCCCCAAGCTTCCCCAGCAGCCTTCCAGTCGCACGGTGGGATTGGGGCGAGGGCTGCTCTCAGGACGCAGTCACGCCAGCCGGTCTCCACCTATTTTGCAGATCGTTCACTTTACCTTCTTTTGGTTTGCTGTTGCTCTGTGTGAACAACAGTATCTAGTAGTCACTTTCTTCTTCCCGTGCCTCGTTGCTCCCATCTCTTCTGTCTAGTTGGACCATGTTTATGGCAGAAAGGATGACATTTCCCTCAGTGTGGAATCCTTGCACTTGAAGGTGAGGTTGCTGTGGGGAAAAGATTTCCCTTGATTCTGACAACTAACTCCGCACCCGGCCAGGCAGGCAGCGCAGCCCCTGCTCGGCATGTGCTCCACCATCTCAGAAGGACCCTTCGCATGCCCAGCCCACAGCCAGGGCCATGCTGTAAGCCTTTGTTGCCTTGGGTCCGTGCTGCCTGCCCCCTCCCCACAGCCCCAGAAGAACAACTCCTCCGCAGCGGCTGCCCGCCGCAGCCATTGGCAAGGGGGCCTGTAACATAAACCTCCAGGCTTGACACAACCGAACGCCTGCCCCCAGCAGGGGTGGCGGCGTCCATCCTGCTGCCCAGCACCTGGCTCTTCGTTTCCCTGGACATTTAATCGCCCCCAAGCTGTCCTCGTCCACAAGACCCTTCATGTGGCACCAGCTTAGGGCGAAACTATAGACTGGGTTCCTGATCCTATGCTCCATTTCCTGCCACTGGGAAAACTCACTCTGAACTCCAGCCCACTGGGCAAGGCTACAATCAGCCTGGCCCTTGCCAACAGTGTGGCCCTGTTGCCCACTGCCAGCTCTGCCAGAACCATGCTCACCAGAAAACCTGCCTGGAAACCCGTGTCACCCACCCTAGCCACCCTGGCCCTGTTGGCCACCTCACCTGACAAATCTAAAGGCAAATCCTAGAAAAATGCTGCCTTCCTTAGGGTTCCCCAGAAACAAGCCCTGAGACAAGGCCTGGAGCACACGTGGCTTATTTCAGGGGTGCTGCCAGGAAACGGGGCAGTGGAGTGGGGAAGAGAGACAGAGCAGGCAGTCAGAGAAGGGTGAGTTGTCAGGGAGCTTCCCTCAACAGGAATCCTTTGGGGAAATGCGTGCCTCCAGCTCCCACCTGAGGGACAGATCTGGGCATGTGCTCACTGATGCCCATCAGCGGCTAGCCGAGGGCTGCTCCTGGGGTGCTGGCTCCTTGCCCTTCCAGCTGCCATGCTAAGAGACTCTTGGGCAAAGAGATGCAGAGGCAGGCATTTGGGGACGCGACTTCAGTGGAAGGGGTGAAGGTAGGACACTGCTGGAGCAGGTCCTAGGAACCGGCAATGCCGCATCAGCCTGGGATCCCTACCAGCACTCTGAGTTAGGCTGGTGCCTTCCGTCTCCTCCCCAACTCAAACTGGGAGCACTCCTGTCAGCTCCATCCATCCCTCCTCGCCCCCTGTTCCCCTGACACACTGCCAAGTTTCCACTCACCTCATAGTCGAGTCCTTTGGAAAACTGATGAAAATGGTACATTTGTGGAAAACCATCAGCCCCTCCAGGGCAGATGTTATTAAAATGAGGGTTTGTGGGGTCCAGTGGAGGGACTTCAAGGAGGTTCAGAAACCCATACGTTATACTGTCAGCGAATTCTTTTAAGTATGTGCATTTTTGGCGGAGAAGTTTTCTAAATTCTAAATGGAAAGCCTGAGTTATAAAAATTTTGAGAAAAATGTAAGACCCGCTGTTTTAGACTAAAACTGTGTTTGAAAGCACACTGCACAGGCATTCCAACTGCACGTTGAGAAACACGCGAGAAACAAACGTGAGCTCGTGAGGGCAAAGCTGGGTCTGTGACTCCAACAGGCAGCCAGCGCCTGGCATCGAGGCTCCCTGGGTGCTGGTTAAATGCACGATGGGAGCCTGACCACATGCCATGGAGTCTTCCATTTTTTCCATCACCTATCTGCAAACTCCTGATGTCAGAGAGGCAACAAAAAGTAATATGCTCTGGGTCAGAGAAGCTGATGGCACTTCAAGAGGTTCTGTAATCGAGGCTCCAACCTCCAGGGAGTTAAGAACTGTAAGTATCTGTCTGTATTGGTCAGCATTTGCTGCAAAACAAAACAGCCAAAATGTAGTGGCTCAAAACAGCGGCCAGCTATCTAACTCGTATTCTGCTAGTTGGCAATTTGGGCAGCTAAGTGGTTCTTCTGGGCTGGATTGGCCTTAGTAGGTCTCTGCGAGGCTTGCATGTGCATCTGTGGTCAGCTGTTCAGATGGCTGGGGTCACAGTTTAGGATGAACTGGGCTGGGATGGCAGAGAGAATTCAGGCCTTTATCCTTGGGGTCTCTCATTCTCCAGCAGGTTAGCTTGGCATGTTCATGCAGTAGTAAGGTTCTAAGAGCACAAAGTAGAAGCTGAAAGGCCCCTTAGGCCCAGGCTTAAAACTTGCAAAAATGTTCTTCTGTCACATCCTATTGTCCGAGGCAAGTCACAAGATGAACCCAAGGTCCAGGGTGGGAAAATAGATTCCATTTGTTAATTAGCTGCGAAATATCATGCAACTGCAAAGAATAGCTTCAAAGTATCATGGCCATTTTTGCAGTTTACTATAGTCTACCAGACTGGGAGAATCCTCTGGCTGAGCCCAGCACAAATCACCAAGCTACAGAACCATGAGCTCAATAAATGGTGGTTATCCCAAGTCACTAACAGAGGGTAGTTTGTTACACAGCAAAAATTAACTGATACTTTTTCTTAGGTTGGTGTTTCCTGAGGTGGATGCTGAGATGAAGATCCATGTGAAAGTAATTGATTAGGAAGTATTCCCAGGAAAAGCCAGTCATGGGGTGGGGGATGGGGACCAGGAAGGGAAAAAGTTCCAGCACAGGTGAAATGTCAATCAAAGCTCATAGAGGGAGAGCAAGATTGGCTTAACTTTGTAGGAAACATCTGGAGGCAGTGTAGGTCATACCCTGGGGTTGTCTCAGTCTGAGGCAAGGGGGCTGCAATGCCGTACCCAGCAGTCATTAGCTAAGATCTGAGAGTGTGAATTTTTAGGCACTTCTGGCTTTCTTTGGGCACAGCCAAAGTGGGCCTCACTCATGGCATGATGCAGCCCTCTGATCAAGAAACCAGGTGCTGCCTGTTGGGAGTGACAGTGCACCGGAACCTGGTGTGTGCTAAGTGGCTAATGGCTTCAAGGACATGTGGCTGGAGCGTTAACATTGTCTGTCCAGTGTCCAAGATGGGTTATTTTCCCTCTAAGTTTTGGAGCCTGCTCTTTGGAGCCTGTTGAATGATTAAAACGCTTTTACTGGCAAGAAGTCCTTTCTTATCTTTTTAACTGAACATTTTTGTTGCTGTTGTTACAATGCCAGTCCGTTTCTCCCTGTTTGTACCTCTGGGGAGGAAGCAAATCACTGTGAAGTGTTCTCATCATAACCTCTCATGCATTCAAAGACCATCACTAATCTGCCTCCTGGACACTTTCTGCTGGAGAAGTGGCGTCAACTCCATTAACCTTTCCTTGTAATTGCCAGACTCTCTCCTTTCAATCATGTGGTCTGTTACTCTCATATCCTACAAACCCCACCTCTTCCCCATACCAATTTCTTTCTTAAAGGCAAAGGCCCAAACTGGACACTGACCGCTCATAATTGTTTAGTTGGCGATAGGAAGTGGGGACACGCCTGTGCATCCCAGCCTATGTATTCCTTACTCCGAATATGACATTCGGTGTTTGAAGGTTTGTTTGATTTTTGACAACAGAGTTATTTCTTCTTCATGCAATAGTAATTAGTACTATTGTGCAATATGAAAAACAAACATATCAAGGTAAAAATGAAAACTCAAAAGAATATCAGGCTACTGAACGCTTTGTGGCTGGCGTCCTTTGTGCCTTGACTTGCCTATGCCTGGGAAACCTGTGCAGCCCTCCCTCCTAACCATGTCCAAGAGTTTAGGGATTTGCTGGGACAGTGGCATCATGAGCATCTTTCTATGCACCCTTTTGTGTCATTTCTAAACTTTGGTTCCAAATACCCAATATGTGGGAGTAAATTATGGGCCCTCCCTGGAAAGGATTTACCTTCTGCTCCTTCTAAAATGTGGTTGCGATATTGTGATTTATAATAAGAAGTGTATATTTGGTCTTCATCTTCATTTCTGGAAAAGAGCTCCTAAAACCCTTGGAATTTCCCAAGTGGTGAGAGCCTTAAAGGTGTCTTTTCTTATGTTAATGAGAACGACTTTTGGACTATGGCTAAGGAGGCTGGCTGGTTGCCAGGGGAATCAAGCATAAATAGAGGGTTGGAACTTTCATCTCACCCCCAGATTTCCTGAGAGGAGAGAGAGGCTGGAGGTGGAATCCATGCCCCATGGCCAATGATTTAATCAATCATGCCTATATAATGAAGCCACCCTAAAAACTTAAACGGATGGGGTTAGGAGAGCTTCTAACTTGGTGAACCAGAATGCATCCACGAGCCACCATGACGAGCTGACCCCATGAGCTGACCCCGTGAGCTGACCCCAAACTCCATGGGAACAGAGCTCCTTTGTTCTGGACCTCGCCCCATGTACCTCCTCATCTGGCTTTTGATTCATACCCTTTAATATCCTTTATGAGAAACTGCTAATATACTGAGTAAATAGGTTTCCTGAGTTCTGTGAGCTGCTCTGGCAAATTCATTGAACCGAAGGAGGGTTTGTGGGAGCCCAATTAGGAGAACACAGGCACTGCCCTCAAACAGGGCAGTTTGTGATTGTGAATATCTTTCATAAGTGCCATGTGGAAGAAGGATTAGACTGCTGCCTTTAGTTTAGAGTTTGACCCAGTGTCCGTTGATGAGGATTTTTAGAGAAATAAGAGTCAGCTGGAAATTTAGAATGATATTCTTGCATTCAGAGGTGTTGAAAGAATACATCGTCAAAATGGCCAGTGAATTCACTCAGAAGGTCCTCGATCTCCTGAGGCATTTATCTCAAATACAAGTTCCTGGAAAAACCACAGATTTGCTGTGCATATGTCATCCTTTAGATCAATGACTCTCAAACTCTAGCCTGCACCAAAATCACCAGGAAGTCTTGGTAAAGCACGCACTGCTGGCTGCACCCCCAGAGCATGTGAATTATTGGTGTGGATGGAGCTTGAAAACACGCATGTCTAGTGTTATCCCAAGTGATGCTGATGTTGCTGGTAGATTGAGAACATTGTTGTATATCACATACTGAGTTTCCTGATGGCAAGAACAATGTCTCTGAGGCCCTTTCTTACTCCCTGTGTTTCTTAGAACACTGTTGTTATATTGGTCGGGACACTCTAAGTCGTGCTTCAGGAACAAGCGAATCTTGAACCTCAGTAGCTTAGCACAGCCAGGTTTTTTCCTCCTTCCCTCAAAGTCTGAGGGAGGCCAGTGAGACTGTCTTCCATCACGTGAATCAGGGATCCGAGTCCCCTCCAACTTTCAGCACAACCACATAGACAGGTGTCTTGCAGTGTCCCTGGGCAGGAGAGAGCTGCTGGGGGCATGGCAGCTCTTAAATGATGTAGTGCAGAAGTCTCAGGCATCACTTCTGTTCACAGCCCATTGGTCAGAACTAATCTCATGACCGCCAGTCTAATTGCAAGGGATGCTGGGAAATTCAGGGGAACATATGGAGCATTTTTTAAGCACTCTTGTTTGTGCCAGAGTTGTACACAAGGCAATTGCTCGGAAAATGACTGCGGGGTGCGGAAGGGCATTTCAGTATCCCTCCTCGCAGTCCCCTGGTGGGTGTGGCTCCTTCCCCTCTGCGCAGTAGGGAATACAGCGGTGTCAAAGCAGGAGGTCTGGGGCCTGGACTTGGAGCTCTTCATAGTTAGTCTAACAGCCTCAGCCTACTCACCTCTTGTCCAGACTCCAGCCTCCTCATCTATAAAGTGATGGGAGTAAATGCACACTGACTCTTCTCTCTCTACGTTCTGCAACTCAAGGCAGCTACACAGGTGGTTTCTCAGTTCCCAAATCCTGGAGGTCTGAATAAAGAATAGGCCCTTGTGTCCTTGTCACCTGAGCAGTGGAGGCAGTAGTAGTTTTCTCCCAAAGGCTCGCTACTCTGGAACATTTTCACACACAATTTGACACAGCTGCCCCATCAAGCAAATCAGGTACTAGATTTGCAAAGGGCATTTGTGAATTATAAGTTGACCAATGAAATATCCAACAGGAAGAAGTCTGTCCATTTCGATTACTATTATTTTGACTTATTTAATAAGAATAATGGTAGTCTTTTTTAATAAATAAAGAAGTGCTAAGCTATGAACAACGTCTGTTCAGGCTGTGTTGCTTAAGAACTTTCCTTTTGTTAAGGCTGAGAGCTTGTTGTGAGGGCAGTTCTTGTACGAGCTGACCAGAAACATCTTTCTCTTGGACTGTGAACCAGCTGGCTGTTATTGCAGAAACTCTGCCAAGACCAAAGCCTTGTGAAGCGGGTCTGGATGTGAGGAGACCAGTGTGGCGCGGACACAAGAACAGGGGGCCAGGGTCAGGGAACCGGGCGGCAGACCCAGCGCTTCCTTGACAACCTGCCAGGGGAGTCATTTCATGCTTGGTGCCTCAGTTCTATCCCAATACAAGAACAGTAATCTATCTACCAATCTGGGGAGAGGGATGGACACAATCTATTTCTTTCATCTCATCCTTGGGGCTCTGCTATCCTCAGGAAGATCAAGTTCTTTATGTCTTTACTTTCCAATACTCCATGATGTTCCAATCTTCAGCACAAATGGAGAAAGTTTTGTCATTTTCCTTTGAAATAGTCATGGCAAATCTCTAATTATGAATCTTTGAACAAGCAGACTTAACCACATTTCTTTGCAAAGTCAACTTGAATTGAAACTTTTGGGTTTTGTGAGAGCGTAGCTCTGGCTGAGGCCGCCCAAGTTTTTTCTCTTTTTTCCAAAATCCACATTGAATTATGTCTTTGAGAGGCAACCTTATATTGGCCCATATTTTGGGTGAGGTAAAATGAGTATAACAAAAGTCTTCACTGTTGTCTCATAGATGTACATATGGATCCTGTCATGTTTCTGTTCCTACCGAAGAACATTTCAACACTTGTAATTCCCGCTATGGACTCAGAGTTGTAGAGGCATGGCCCGCTCCTCATGGTCCAAGTCCAAGAGTGAGAAAGGGATGGCTTAAGTAGCAAAGGATGGAGAAGATGTGGATGAGGAAACTCCTTTATTTTTCTAAGCCCTCTTCCCACTGGGGATTTGCACCTGAATCCAGCTCCAGGGGAACTGCAACTAATTCTTCAGGAAACAGGGTCAGTTCCCCAAACATGCCCATGCAATTAATCCTCTTCTTTACTGTTTTCATTCCTCCTCCCATCACTAAATTTATTCAGACTCGAATGCATTTTGCTGAGTTCCTTCTCTTTGCCACTGGAGTGGAGTTGATGGCATCTACTCTCACCTTGTGGGACCAGTCGGATCCCAGGAGAGGTTAGATGGGATGCTTTGGACTGGACACACCAGGATCCTTTGTGACTGTTGAGGTTGGACACAGTAAGAAATAACGGAGGGAGCCCTCTGGGAGGAGCGGCTGACTTCTCCAGCACAGGGCAGTGCAGTCATGGCATCGTCGGCATTCCAACCCTGAGGTGTGCTTCCTCCCTCATAGAATATGAATAGTCTTCTCTCTTCTTGATACTTGAGTGACAACAGCCCATCTGTCCCAAGCATCAAGCCCGGCACCAGGCAAACGTTAGGGCGCTCCCTGTTCTGCTCCCCTCATCGCATGACTGCACGAACACATCCCTCATTAGCTTCCCGCCTCCGTAAACTATCGCTCAGTAGTCACCTTTGAGTTTGGGTCAGGGAAATGAGAGTAATTTTAAGAGTATATATTTATGTATTTATCCCAGAAAATGCAGAAAAGACCAAATAGGGAAACAAAAGTCCTCAAAAGTCCCATGACTGAAGGGATTCCTGACACTTTTCGGTGGGCATCCCTGCACTCCCTTTTTATCAATACACACTTTAACATGTCGTAACTAGTGTTTTTGCTTTTCCCCTTAACACGTGATGTTTATTTCTCCCCCATTAAATATTTTCACACATCATTGTAATACTTACTTGGCATTGCACTGCCAAACTCAGCGTGGTTTACTTATCCAATCACCAAGTCTACAGCATTTGGGTTGTGTTCATTTTGTCCTATTATAAATTATGTTGTAATTAGTATATTTTAGACAGAGCTTTCTACACATAATCCCCATTGTCACGGCTTTCCTGTCAGGAGCAAGCCCGCCATGCACCAGAACTGCGCGTATCAATGCATCTGCATTGTCCGGCCCAGGGGACGAAATGGGCTTTATTTGGTCCCTGCTGTGCTCTGGTTTGTGTGACACTGAAGCCTGTGTTCTTTGTGTTATCTCAGACTGGCAATTCAGGGGAGATTTCGAGAAGGAAGAAGGAGATGATCTTCAAGTCACTTACATTTGAATTCCAATCCACCTATACAGCTTTCCAGCTGAGAATTTTAGTCTCTTACCCTCTCTGAGGTGTGTTTTCCTCAACTGCAAAGACAGTATAAAAATACTCACCTGCTGCCTTGCCATGTGGATCAAGGGTAGCAAGACCTGACAGGCAGTCAGCTCACAGCAGGCACCATCATTATTATAGTTGTGAGTATTATTATCACCAGGAGGTGCAGCAATGCGGGGTCTGGATTCTCCTGCATGTCTGCTCTGTGGGCCTTGGCTCCCTCTGCCTGGCTCTGATGGACACAAGGATGGCTCACCCCATCAACTCTCTGTCCCCAGCCTTCCTGTCTTCACACGGGTTCCCCTGGATGAAAAACTGACACAAGGAGTCAAGTACTAACAGTTTATGTGATAGGCAATGGAACTGTGGATAACGGATAAGGTGGGAAAGGGAGACAGGAAGAGATGGATGAAAAGAAAATGTGTGTTGTTAAGCAAGTTACGACTGTGAGTGACAGGTGCTCAGTCCCGTAGGGCCCCTGAGAGTCAGTGTAGAACACGCACTGCAGAGTTATCCCACTGAGGCCTGGGACAGGGGGAGATTTATTGACCAGCGGCCACTGCCGTTGTCGAGGGTTGTTATAGGGAGGTGATTACCAGCACTCCAGAGAATGCAAATGACATCGGGCCCATGGTCCAGGGACTGGCAGTTGGAGGTTGGGTCGCTCTAAGGAAGCCATCTAAGCCAGAGGAGGTGGTGGCCCCAACAGTGAGGGCTGCACTGCCAGTGCACTCCCACAGCTCTCACAGTGCCCTGGTTAGCATCTTTATGCTATTAGACCAGAAAGAACATCTAATGATGAAGAGACAGGCAGCGGCCTGCACAGGAGGAGCACTCAGCAACCCCTGGAGCCTGGTGGTGGCCAGCCGTCTCGCCAGGGCAGACCGTCAGCGGGCTCAGCAGTGACGGTCACAGTAGGGCAGGCTGACAGAGGCGTTCCTTCCTTCTCTGACAAGAACGTGAGAGCAAGCACGCTCAGGTCTTCCTGCTCCATCCTCTGGGTTAGGCAGACAGACGCCTGAGGAGACCTCTGCCTCACTGCGGAAGAGGTCAGGAAGGGCACACCTGAGCTCACTCCTTGTGTTAGTCAGGGTTCTCCAGAATAGATAGATATACACGTATGTGTATATCACTTACAAGCAAAGTGAACAGCTAGGTGCACTGCTCAAAGTCCTGCTCCCGGGAGGGTTTCCTTCCCCATCCTTCAGGGATGTCCTGGAGAGGGGCTGTAGCACTGCGCCTGACCACTTTGGGTGGCGCCTGCATATTGTGCAGAACCATCTGTAAACCAGGCCTCAGTCTTCTCTTCTGTCAACTGGTTGTAGGGAACTCCTCATGGGCCTGTAGGTGCAGGCTGTGAGAGAGAAGGCAGTGCAACAGGAGTGGGGACCATGGGCATTTGGGTTACTTTTTCATATAACTTACTTGTGCTTTCAGGGCCTGCTCAAGCCTGATCTCATCTACACCACTTCCATTTGATGATGGAGTACTGCTGTGCACACCCAGCTTTACAGCTTGGTGGGCCAGAACACACCCAGTGCATGAGGGGCAGCTCAGGTATCATGGTAACCTGGTGGCCCATGGTTCAGTGTTTGGTCAGTACTAAGGTCCAGCAGCAGGCCATGAGCTGTTTCTCAAAAGGGGAGTAGTTATCTGCAGAGGATGGCAGGGCTTGATCCAAATCCTGAGGCCCTGCTCTGCCCTTCACCTCTTGGGGCTGCCAAAGGCTCCAAACAGCACCCCTGTCTCACGGACACTCAAGCACCACTGCATCCACTGAGTCATATGGCCCAAGGACAGAGCAACTAACACAGCTTGGACTTTGTTCTGGGCCTCACTCAAAATGAGTAGATTTTCAGGTCATTTGTAAATGAGACGGAGTAACATGCCCAATTGAGGAATATGCTGCCTCCACATCTAAAGAGGCCCACTAGGTGCCTCTTTTGGGTTGTAGGAGGGGCCAGATGCAACAACTTATTCTCCACCTTACAAGGGGTATCTCAAGGTGCCCCATACCACTGAAGCCCAGAAATTTCACTGAGGTAGAAGGCTCCTGAACTTTAGTCTGATTTATTTCCTCCCCCAGCCCCGGCACTTAAAAGTCTTACCACTAAGTCTAGAAAAGTTGCTCCTTCTTGCTCAGTAGGTCCAATCAGCACAAGTGATCAATGCAACAGACCACTGTGGTGTCTTGTAGAAGGGAACAGTGATCAAGATCTCCGTGAACTAAATTATGACAAAGTTCTGGAGAGTTGATAGACCCCTGAGGTGAGACAGTGATGGTGTATTGCTGGCCTTTCCAGGTGAAAGCAAACTGCTTCTCGTGGTCTTTGCTATCAAGGATGGAGAAGATGGCATTTCCCAGATCAATAGCTGCATGCAAGGTACCAGGGGATATGTTAATTTTGTCAAGCAATGAAACCACATCCAGTGCAGAAGCGGTACTTGGAGTCACTACCTGGAGACACCACCACTGTCATTTTCCATATCCATCTCTCTTCTGCACAGACCAAATAAGCAAGTCAAATTGGGGTGTGTGAGTCACCATCCTTGCATCTTTCAAGGTCTTGATGACAACACCAGTTTCTGAAATCCCTCCAGGAATCTGGTAGTGTTTTTGGTTTACTATTTTTTAGGTAGAGGCAGTTTTAGTGGCTTCTCCTTGACTTTTCCCACCATAATAGCCCTCACTCCATCCTCAGGCTACAAACGTGAGCATTCTGCCAGCTGCTGAGTGTAGCTACTCCAATTATGCATTCTAGAGCTTGGGGGATAACTACAGGATGGGTGTGGCGCTCATGGGGCACACTGTGTGAGGGACCTGAGCTAAAACTCCATTGATCACTGGACCTCCAGAAGTCCCTCCTCTGACTGGTGGACCACAGTGACTTTTTGGGTCTCCTGGAATCAGTGTCAGTTCAGAGCCAGTGACCAAGAGTCCCTGAAAGTTCTAATTATTTCCTTTTCCCTAATTCACAGTTTCCCTGATAAAAGGCCGTAGGTGCCTTTGGGGAAGGCGGAGAGAAAGAATAACAGTATACATTTTCTCCAGTGTGCTCAGGTCCTTCCTCAAGCAAACCTAGAATCCTCTTCATTCAGGGGGTTCTGCATCTGTAAACCAGCTCAAGTCTGGCAATTAACTGAGAGGCCGTGACTGTCTGTTTCCATGATGTGGGTTCAGCTTTTATTCCCTTGACCTAGAACTTTTCTGCTTGTACAGATCAAGGAAGAATTCAGTGGGCTTCTTATCTGTTTCTCTTCTAGGATCACCATGATGAACTAGCCAGCGCCATAGGTCTGCACAAGTCAGACGACTCCCAATGCTGCTTTGGCTCTGCTGTCCCCTGTGGTATCCAAGCCTACCTCGCCTTGGGTGGTAGAGCACTGCCACTTGGCCCCTGTCCCCCGAGGATCCACTTGTTCCCGTTGCATCTAGGTGTCCCAAGGCAGTGTCTGCAGTTCCCACTGTAAGGTCTGGCCTACAGAGAAGAGTGATCATGGAGCTCTTCAAGGATGCCAGGGCTTCTCTCACAAATTTATTTCTCACTGTGGTGGGGAAAGGCACCTTCTGGAACCTCCCACTGTGGGTGAGTAGGTCTTTCATGACAAGTCCACTCAAACACTCCCTTTTCTAGAGGACACAGATCTGCAGATCAGTGCACCACTAGTTCCAACATGATCTCCTGCCAGTCCAAAACCCAGCATTGGGCAGATGCTCTAATTCATGAGTTTGAAACCTCTCAGGGACTGCCGCCAAAGCATCACATTAAGTTGAACTGCATCAATCCAATTTTATAAAACTCCAAGTCAGAATAGCATACACTTCAGACTCATGCTTAGGATAAAATTTCAAGAATGAAAATCCAATCCCACATCTCTTCTCAGTTGAGAAAAGTGAGCAGCTTAAGTCATTTTTTTTTTGTCTTAGCCTGTCTTTCTGAAAATCAGGCAATATTTTGTGAAGGAAATGCCCACCACACCACAGCCCCTCAGACTACCTGATTTCAGTGCCGCTGTGTAGGGTGGTTCCAGGCACGCTTCCAGGTCTCACCTCAAGGGCACTTGGGAGCTGTTTGCTTTTCAGCCTCAGAGTCTTCAAAGCAAGAGAAGGCCCTCAGTCCACCCACAGGTGCAGCTGGGCAGCATCACTAGGGGAGTGTGGTATAGTGATGGAGTAGTGGTGGTTAGTGTCCCTAGGGACAATCTTTACCTATGAGGACTAGGAGCCAGTGGGTAAATGCTCAGGCTCCCATCCTTACAGAGATGGCTTCTAGGTGAATTTTATAAGGTTCCTCCAAGGTCCCTAGGGAGACAGAAAGCCCATTGCTCACAGCAGTCACCAGCTTAGTAATGCACCCTTTACTGATTTCCTGTCTGTTCCTATCTCCTCTCCCTCAGCTACACTTGCTCAGATCACCTCCCGAATAAAGTACCTGCACCAAGAATGATGTAGCAGGCTCTCTTTTTGGGAGAGCTCAGAGGGAGACACTGGCTTGCCTAATGCCTCTGAAAATACAAGAATTCATGTGTTTAGTTTTCTATTTTGTGGAGCAGTGAATGGAGATAAGATGCTCCTATGTTGGGTGAGGCCAGAAGGTGGGTATTCTTAAAATAAGGGCACTCTTCCCCTGGATAATGAGTTAATTTCAGGAGGTAACTTTCTCAATCTTCTTGAATTTGCAGATCACCTACTACATAGACAGTGTCATGACAGGCACTATGGGAAGCAGAGAGAAGGATAAATGGATGCCCCCCTCTGGTAGTTACTGTGCTTTTGAGGAGATATGGTAAGCACATGGAATGTGACCAGTATGGTGAGATGGTATTGAAAAGATTCAAGTGTCCGGCACAAACAGCCAGCATATGATGTAAGAATTCAGAGATAAGCAATATTAACAGAAACTAGGGTAGTGAGGAAACATGTTACTAAACCTGTGAAACTTGAACTTGGCTCTGAAAAAAGAATAGGTTTCTAGCCAACAGTTAGAGACACTATGCCATAATTCTGCTTATGGGAAGATAAGAATGATTCCCCGCCTTAACCCAAAATAAATGACTGGAAATTGACCATCCTATCTGAGAGTCACCTCTTTCAGGGTGCACACTGGGATAGACCAGCCACTTCTAATATACAGAGACCAGGACTGACTCTACAAATCGTGAATGAGACAGAAAGGGAGGACTTAACGGAAATCGAGCTGGAACAATAGGCACTTTTTCTCTGATTCATCATATTTCAGCATACTTTCCTGTACTGCTAATTTTCTCCAAGATCTCCAAATCTGCATATGCTAAGAAGAAAGAATATGTCCTCCAGCTGTGCTTGGGATAACAGGACATAGGCACGTGAACAAATTCTGTTAAGATCTACAAGACAGACATGCTTGAAGCAGTGAGGAAACACAGTGGGACTCAGGAAGAACAGCAGTGGGCATGCAGATATCTATGTATCATAGAATTAAAAATAGGGCAATCTCATTGTTGGAACACCATGACTTTGTTTAGCCTGGAAAGGAAAAGACTAAGACATTCGGGGAAAGAAGAGTTCACATTGGGCTTTAAAAAATGGCTAGGAGTGCACCAAGCAGTCAGGATGAATCTGGGCATTCTTGACAGGGATATTTTCTGGGATGTTGGATGATTTTTACTGCTAATCTGTCCCTACCCTCGTGGACCCTTGTACTCTGTCCTCACGCTGTCCTTCTACTTAAGTCCTTTATGTCCAAAGGGGATGGGAATCCCAGAATGGAATTCAGACTGTGACCAAAAGAAAAAAAGAATACAAAAAAATTGTATCACAAATGTATGAAATAAGCTCACTGAAAGGGGTGAGGGTAAAAACTGCTGACCTAAGGATTTTAGAAATGAGTGTAATCTGTAAGACGAAAGGCAAAAGGAACTGCACATAAGCACTGCATGTTAACTGATAAAGTTGTTTCCTGAGGGGGTACAGATAAACGATTCTGAAATCATTATCCCTGTACGTTTGAATAATTAAGTAAAATGATGGCAGATAGTGGAAGCCAGATTTCTCACTGTTGGAGTTGAAGGTTGCAGACAATCAAGGGCTAGAATGATCCTTGTGATACTGGATTAGAGTTGGAAACATCAATATGGATTTATGTTTAGCTTAGTATAGATATAGGTGGATATACATTTACATATATGTAAATGCATAGATGTGTGTATATACACAGGCTAAAATACATACATATATTTCCTTGTTCTGTCTGCTGAGAGAGCATAGAAACAATTATACTCCAGTAGTAATAAGCACACATAGCACCCAGATTCTGGCTTTTGTAGTAAGCAGATTAATGGTTCCTCGAAGACGTGCACATCCAAATCTCAGTGACCTGTGAATCTGTTAGGGTGCGTGGCTAGGGGGAATTAAGGGTGCAGAGGGAGATGAATTTTCTAATCAGATGATCTTGTGATGAAGAAGTTATCCTGGATTATCCAGGTGGGCCCAAAGTAATGACAAGAGTCCTTATAAACTGAAAAGGAACACAGAAGAAGGAAGAGTCAGCGTCAGATGGATGCAATGTGAGAAAGACCCAACCAACCATTGGAGGCTTTGAAGATGGAAGAGGACCACATGCCAAGGAGTGTAGGCAGTCTCTAAAAGCTGGAAAAGGCACGAAATTCGGATTCTCCACGATGGCATGTACCCTAGGTATGATGTAACAAGAATGGCACTTTACCTCTGTGGCCCTCCTCTGCAAAACCCAACACCTTAGTCTAACCATGAGAACAACAGACAAATCTCAATAGAGAGACATTCCGCAACATCGCTAAGCAGTACTCCTCAAGACTGTCAAGGTCATCAAAAAAAAGTGAATTCTGAGAAACTGTCACAGCCAAGAGGAGCCTAAGGAGACAAGATGACTAAGTGCAGTGTGGTGTCCTGGATGGAATCCTGAAATACGAAAAAGGACCTCAGGTGAAAACTAAGGCAATCTTAAAGTACTGACTTCAGTTCATAATAATGTATCAATGTTGGCTCATCAATTGCAACAAATGTAGCATTCTAATATAAGTTGTTGGTAATAGGGGAAAATGGGTGAGGAGACTCTGTATTATTTTTGCAACTTTTTTGTAAATATAAAGCTAGCTAAAATTAACAGTTTATTAATTAAAAATAATATAGAAGGGCTACATAAAGTGAAGGCTAATGGAACTTTCCAGAGACAAAGTATCAAAAGCTATCTTGAAAGGAAAAAAGAAAAACATTTTCAGAACCCTAGAATAATTTTGTGAGGTTAACTTAAAAGGTCTGTAAATCATTGTTTAAGCGGAAATTATAAGTAGTCGTGTAACTGATTTATTTTTTTCCGATAAGGCAGTTTAGAAACTGTGCTTTCCAACTGGACGCACGGGAAGGTTCTAAGCTAGCTTTGCGGTACGTTGTAAATAGCTTTGGTGTTGAGTGCTTGGTTTTAAAGAGGTGATGAGAGTGTTTTGGACCAGCGTTTATTCTCTCAGTTGAAAGAAAATGGTCCTTTCAAGTTCAGAGTTTGTGTCTCACAGGGAGCCCCAGGAAAAGAAGGGCTCATGAGAAGGGTGGAATGTTCTTGGCGTGACTCCCCAGCAGCGCCGTGACCGTTAGGTTCCGGGCCATTTGACGCAGCTGGTGCTAGAGGATGCAGTTCAATGGGATGGTCACAGGCCCAGCCTGCAGGATGCCCCTTTCCCTGAGCTGGAGAGTCTCGAAACAGTGAGATATTACAAAACACAGAAGAGGGATAATCGGGAAAAAAATAGCCCCTAAAGAGAAAGTTTTAATGCAGAGAGGGATGCCTTTAAATAATAGAACAACAGTTTCTTCTGGTGAAAACATAAAGAAGATGCAAAAATGGATCCCTTTTATTTCTGCATTGGAGAACCCAAATTCCACTACTTCTCGCAGCTATGTCTTCATATGTCTCCCAGCTATGTCTCTGCCCTGCGATGACACCGATTCCTTCTTTGCTCTCATGCCAAAGAGAACACACTAGTTTCAGTAGTACAGACATCTTTCAATAGATGGAACTGGGCTGCAGCGTGAGGAACAGCCCCTGTCTGCTAATGCCAACCTGACCACTGCTTCCTGTGACCCACAGCCCCAGCCCTCAACCAGATGAACAGAGAACAGGACTGCAAGCACCTGCCAGGTGACTCAAAGTCCAGCTGCCCTTCACTCAGTCCGCGGCCCTTGCGTGCTGCTGAAGGGCTCAGCCTCAGATCCCTCATCAGTGAAGAGGGAGTGTCGATGCCTTGCCTGAAGGTTTTGATGAGACTGAACTGTGAGAGGTGGTGTGTGTAGATCCTGGCCCAGAGCTCAAAAACGCACCTTCACTCCACCCCTCTCAGCTCGCTGTAAACCCACCCTTAGCAGAGAGCTCGCGGGTTCTATAAGCTACACATTTAGTATTGTTTTCTCAGTATATCAAGTGCCAAATAATACAGCTTCCCCCATTTTTTTCTCTTGGTTGTCATCCCTCTGTTACTTTACACAGTGATATGGATAGTTGATGCTGCAAAAGCATTTTTGCTAGCTTATAATTGTCAACTGAAGCTTATCAAGTGGCTGCACCAACAAAAAAATCCCCAAAACATTGGAAACCTATCCAGCCAGAAGCACCAGAAGAAGTCATATAATGGGACACCTCCAGAGGTGGGAGGAACTGTCTCCAGAGAAGAGGGCACTCTGAAAATCGCCATCATCATCATCATTGTCATCATCGTCATCGTCGTTGTCATCACTCCAATTCACACTGGCTATGTGGCAGACTCTACCCTGAACTTGTCACGCACATCTCATGGGTTCCTCCAACAGTGCTATGAGCTAAGTATCATTATTCCCACTTTAAACGAGGAGATGGAGGTATTGAAGGGGTCGGTAACTTCCTCAAGATCAGATGGCTCAAACTGGGGAAGCAGGACACAAATACAGGTCAGTCTGCTGCCAAAGCCACTTCTTGTTGCCTGCTGTCCAGTCCTGGCTGACTAAAGGCTTCGCTAACACACTAATGAGAGGTTTCAAACTGTTGGAGGCAACAAGGCCAGACATACTCTAGGTGTTCATTTTCACTGGCTCAATTTAGCTTCCAAAATATTGAATCCATTTGATGTGGCCTGCCAGCCTCTCTCCTACCTTCAGCCAGCCCACACTAGCAACTCCTGCAGGGGACAGCGTCCCAAGGCCTGAGAGCTGAATGGCCTCGGTGAATCGACTTTTAACCTCTCTTAACCTCAGTTTCAACCCTGAATTGGGAAGAATAATGACACCCAAATCTCTCTAATTCATACATATAATTATGTACTCAATGTCTCTACTTAAATGGCTCAGTTTCTCATGTCTAAACAGGAATTCTGTGCTGCCCAGACAGCAGCTGCATATGCCACCTTCCTCATGTAAGGTAATGTCAACTCCATCCATCCGGAAACGCTGAAAACCTTGGAGTCACCCTAGACTCATTTCTTTCTCTCACATCCATTATCTAATCCATTAGGAAACCCTATGTGCTCTACACTTAGGAGCACCATTACACCCCCGCCTTGATCTAGGCCATCATCTTCTCTCCTCTTATTACACTAGCATCCTACTAACTGCCTCTCTGCTTCTCTAATCTCCCCCAGAAAAAGCCCATTGACTATTTGCCATCCAACAGCCAGAGACACCCTTTCAAAATATATATTAAACCACACATCAGTCCTCTACTCAAATCTTCCATCTGGTGCCCTGCATTTTATTCAGGGTGAAGACCAAAGTCTTTGTGTCTGTCTTCTCCTGCTCAGATGGAAGCCCAATATAAGTGAGGATCTTCTACAGCAGTGCCTGGCATGTGATAGGCACTCAATAGACACTTATTCATAAATGTGTAGGTTCATTGTTACGTTAAATGAGAAAACAGCAAGAGTGCTAGGCATGTGGCAACTGACTGAGGTTGACATCCAGGAGCTCCCAAGGAATAGCTCCAACTCCCTCCTAGCCACTACCTCCCATTTAAAGTAAGGCAATCAGGACTTATAGCAATTTGCAAAATTCCAAGTGTTCCAGTTACTAGGGCTATGTATCAACCCAAACTTGTGTCATGAAGTAGTCATTATTCTCCTGAATTCTATGTGTCAGGAGTCTGACAGGGCACACTGGGGCTGGCTTGTTGCTGCTCCATGAGGTCTGGAGCCTCAGCTAAAGACTTGATGTCTGGGTGACTCAACAGTGGGAGGGAGGCTGAAATTATCTGGAGGCACCTTTAGTCCCACATCTGGTGTTTGATGTTGGATGTTGGCTGGAACCAAGCTAGGTCATCAGCAGAAAGAACTATACCTGGCCTGTCCATGTGGCCTCTCCATGTGGGTCAGTTTGGGCTTCCTCATAGCATGACTTGGTTCCGAGAGCAAACATTCTAAAGAAATAGGGGGGAAGCTGTATGCCTTTTAAGGCCTGCCATCAGAAGTCACATAGCATCACTTGTACTGTAGTCACACACTCACCAGCCTCAGGGGCGGGAGCAGACCCCACCTCTCAAGAGGAGAAATGTCAAAGGCACGTGAGTGTCACAGCCCGGAGGAGGCTAAGGAGTCATGATGACACTGTGGTATCCTGGATGAGGTCCTGGAACAGGAAAAGGACATCTGGCAAAAAGTGTGGATGTTAAATAATAATGATGTATCAATATTAGTTCACTAATTGTGACAAATACGCCATACCAATGTAAGATGTCAATAACACGGAAACTGGGTATGGCATATATGAAAACACTCTGCACTATCTTCATAACTTTTCTATATATATTTCAAAACATAAAATTTATTTTTTAAAAGGAAAAAAAGAGCATGTGGGATAAGAAATATTGTTACAACTGTTTTTGGAAAATATAATCTTCCACAAGGAACAGGCGCTGATAACATCCTTCAAGAAAAGAGTAGGATTGTGTATATTCAGCGACCATGAAATGGCCATGAAGGAGTCTCTAGATAGATACAGTCAATACGTATTTATCCAAAGGTATAAAGGAAGGCAGAAATGTAACTAGATGAAAAGAACAGACAACCCAACAATTATTTGGGGTTTGACTTTAAAATGCATTATGGTCATATTTTGCATCCAGTTTATCACCACGTGTGCTATCTACACACGAATGCTCCCTCAAGTTCAGTTGAGCAGAGTTTCCACTTAATCACTTGGTCTAATGGTTGCATAAGTGTCCAGTGATGATATGAAAACCAACCATGTAAAGTTTTAAATGTGATGAACATGCAGCAGCGTTTCATCAAAGCTACATATATTTTTGAGAATTTATTCTAATCTTTTAAAATTAAGCTTAGAATTTCTATTCAAAATAAATCTAGCATACAAAGAGGTAAATAAGAGGGAGTGTGGTAGATTAAACATGGCCACGAATAGCTTACCGCTGTTCCCGGTGAGATTTGGGGTCTGATCCTCTCCTCTTGATGGGGCTGGCTTTAGTGACTCCCCTGGCCAGTAGAAAACAGCAAGAGGGACATTCCGGGTTTTCTGAGCCTACATCCTAAGAACACATGCAGTGTCTGCTCTTGACCCCCACTGCCATGCTGTAAGAAGCCTCAGCTACACGGAAAGGGAGGTGTTCAGGTGAACTGCCCCAGCTGACAGCCAGCATCACCTCCAGCCCCCTTAGACATCCAGCCCAGACAAGCTCTCAGATGGCAGTAGCCCCAGCCACCATCTGACTATAACCACAGGAGGGACCCCAAGCAAGAACTGGCCCAGCTGAAGCCAGTCAACTCACAGATTTCTGGGAGATAAAAAAAACGAATTTAAGTCACCAAGTCTTGGAGTGATCATGCAGCAGTAGATGGCCCACACAAAAATTTATAGATATTTAGTAAAGCTTTTAAAAATTTAACAAGTTTAATATTTGTCAAATTATATATAAGAATTGTGAAAAATTGTAGAAGAAATGCTGGTGGGAGGCTAGGAGACAGAAAGAAAACAGTGAATAAAGAGAAAAAATACTTGAATTGGGAAGAAAGGCAGCGTAGTTTAGGTAGAACTAATGAAATCGAAGGATGGGGTGTGAATCATCAGAGTTGTCACCGCGTGGAAAAGCACAACAAAACAACGTGCCACGACTGCAAGCACTGTGGTGCGATGAATCTGGACACAGGCTATTCTTATACTTCTTCTTTCATGCTTATTTCTTCAACGGACTATTTGTTAGTTATTTTAAGTAATGTAATAAAACCTGTGAAGCTACCACCCAACATGAGGGCTAGAACCTTAAAAATATTATATATTAACTCTATTGTCCACCATATCCTCTCTCTTTGCCTCTCCCATGTTCGAAGTAAGATGATCTGCCATGCACATCTTATCTTTTCTTCTTTTTTGACAGAATCTGCTTATTTTTCCTGAGAGCTCCATTTAGTTTCAGAAAAATTCATAATGCTTTCTAGTTCATTGATCACTGGGCAGGTGTATCGAAGAAGATGGAAAAGGATAATAAGGAAAAAGGTAAAGGTATATTAATATTTTATTAGTAATTATGAAGATTTACTGGCATGGTTGTGTTACCCTGGGTGCAACCAGGATCTAATCTAGCCTTTCCGACAGGCATTCTTTGTAAATAGAGTACATGAGGGCAAAGGGCAGATCCTGGAAGCTTCTCTCCGACTGAGTTTAAAATTAAGATCCACAGCCATTTATTCAGCACCTGTGCTTTGTTAGCACTTATATTCACTGGGGATATAAGCATGAAGAATACATGGTTTGGCCTTCAAGACTCTCACAGGAGGGAGAAAAATATGAAAACAAATAAATATACATAACAGAAGTATGTTAAGTGTACAAACAGAACACCGAATTAATTGTATCTGCAAGCCAGTGTGTGAAACTCTTTGCAGGGCTGTTGACACTTGATTAGGACTTTGAAGGAAGAACAAAGATTGTAAGAAGGACAAGAGGTGGAAGAGGGGTGGTAGGCAGAACACTCCAGAAGGGTGGAGCACGAGTCAGAGAGATCTGCAGCACCATGGGATCTAGAGAACCCTTCGGGAGCATGCAACAAACTAAGTCCTTCTGTGTTAAAACATGGTGTTAAAATTGATTTCACTTGTTTCTCTTTTACTCCTTTTAATGCAGCTATTAGAAAATCTGCTGTTCCGTATGGAGCTTGCGTTCTAGTTCTACTGGATGGTGCTGCCCTAATATATTGGCTCTACGTGGCATTCTTCACATCCTCCTCCAAGATTGATTAGCAAAATCTGCATTTTGGCTGCATCTTTAATGCATGGGACTTTATGATCTTTAAAGAACATCACTTCATTAATCTTCAAAAATCCACTAAGAGAAACACCAGAATTCAGATCAAGAATGCTATAGCTGATGTGACATTTGTCTTCTCATTTGTTTTGCAGGAATCAAGGAGAATATCTGAATTGTAAGACTCTTCATAGATCGTGCTTGAAGAAGAAATGAAGTTACAGTTTCTTGTTTCCAAATCTTTGTTACCAACTTGTAAATACTTGACACTAATAATTAAATAACCATTTGGAAGAGACTGAGCATAGTCTGGTCTGACTGCTGGATTCTTAGAGAAGTTATTCCACATACAGGGGAGTAATGGCTCAGGTCACACTGCTTCAATGTGTGTCAAGGTTAGCCTGCAGTGTCTCTTTGTAGATATCCAGCTAAAGTACTTAGGATAAAACAGAGGGAGTTATTCAGTGGAACATGGCATTTTCTTGTGACTAAAGACCTCGGATGCCATCCAATCACACCTCCGCATGGGTCAGGTGTGGGAAGAGTCCAAGGCTGCACTCTCAATGCCAAAGTGGGAACGGGACCCCACGTTGTCTCCACGACACCACTGCCTTTTCCACAGAAACAGCTCATGTGTAAAGACCACAGTTCCTAGTCTTCATGGATATGACAACATCTCTCAGTGCCAGGAATCACCAAAGTTTGATCAAACTCTGAGTGTCACTTAATCCTAGGGATAAGGCGCTGAGGAGCTCTGAAAGCCCTGATTTTAAGTAAGTCCTCTCAGGCGATGTGAGTGGTCCCTCCTCATCACAAATGGAAACAACAGTGCTGTTGATCATAATTCAAAATAATTAGTGACATCTCATTGTGGGCTGGGCGTCTTATCCCCATTAGCTCGTTTAATCCTGAAAATATAGTTACTGTTATGTCCTACATTTTAATGACGACAAAGCAGAGACACAGAAGCATTAAATAGCTTGCCCACAGTCTCACAGATAAAAAATCATGAAGTCAATCACAAAAGTAGGTTGTCTGCCTCCAAAGTAAGCAAGGTTAACCCTTCTAAAATACTACGTTCAAGGGATTGTGCACTTGGTCTAGATTTGGTCTAAAGAGAGAGGAACTAATGGCAGAAAGCAGAAAATACAATGTAAATGAAAACCAAAGCTAACAACTGTCAGAAGCCTGAAGCCCAACTGAGAGGGAAGATCTTAGGGGCCATGCTCCTGAGCCACCAGCATGGCCGTCAGGGAATACCACGTCTCTGCATACTTGACAGGAACATCCAGTGAGGAGGAGCATGCACAACTGCGGGGATGAAGTCTCTGAGAAGACAGACGGACTGTGGTGACTACAAAAATGATCATGGCTTCCTCCCACACATGGTTGGCTTTCATGGCGACAGTCTGCTAGATGAGCGTGGCTCAGACTTCAGCATGCATGCTGGGCCCCTCCTGAGAAATGAGCAGCTCTAGAGATAGGAATGGGGCAGGCAGACAAGGCAGGCAGGGCAGTTCAGGTCTAGGGCACAAATGTTTTGATATGATTGAATTGCAGGATGTGATGAAAGGGATAAAACAGTAAATGCTTGGCAGAGGCCAGATCATCAGAAGTCTTCTCAGCCAGCACTACTCAAAGCGTGGTCCACAAATCTGCAAAGCTGCTATAGCCTAATGTAGGAGCTTGTTAGAAATATAAGTTCTTGGGGCTCCCCTGGAGCCACTGAATTTGTATTTGAGGCCCAGCGCTCTCTGTCTTTTAGTAATCTCTCCAGGGGACTCTTCTGCATGCTAAAGTTTGAAAAGCACTGCTCTATTTCAAGAAGAGTTTCAGTTCTTTCTTAATGAAACATTCAAACTGTGAGTTTGCATGTATTATTGAGACTGACTCTGTAAGTTTACAAATCTCTTCTATATGTTTGCTCATTTTAACTCTCGAGTGGCACATGTGCAGGACAGACCCAATGCAGGACAGCAAAGATTTCAGAAACTGAACTGACGTTGGGACCACCACCCACAGAAGAAGAGATAGAAAATTGGAAAACCCTCAAATACTAGGAGATGTAAAAATATGCATTTAAATAATGTATGGGTCAAAGAGAAAATTACCAGGGATTTTGGAAAATATTTGGAGTTGAATGAAATTGAAAGCACAATATTATTACAAGCCACAGGATGCTACTGAAGCAGTTCATAGAGGAAATATTTTTACATTAATGTTTCTACAGTCGTATGCCACATGATAACATTTTGGTCGATGACAGACTGCATATACAATGGCGGTCCTGTAAGATTAGTATCATATGGTCTAGGTGTGCAGGCTATACCATCTAGGTTTCTATAAGTGCACTCTATGATGTTCGCATAACAGCAAACTCACCCAACGATGCATTTCTCAGAATGTATCTCCGTTGTTAAGCAACACGACAGTATTAAAAAAAGAAGAAAGATCTCAAATTAATGAACTGAGCTCCCACCTTAAGAAAATGAGAAAAGAAGAGCTATTTAAACCCAAAGCAAAGAGAAAGAAAAAATAAAGATAAGAGCATAAATCACGGAAATTTAAGACAAAAAATAGAGAAAAATCAATAACATTAAAAAACTGGTTCTTCAAAAAGACTTAAAATATTGATCAACTTCTAATCACATTGACCAGGAAAAATGTACAAATTAGCACTATCTGGAAGGAAATACACTCTAGAGACATTAACAGGTTAATTAGGGAATATTATAACAAATTTTAAAATTTAGATAAAATAGACAACTTCTTTGAGAGACACAAACTACCACTGTAGTTGAACTGTGGTTCCCAGAAGAAGGAATAGATGACCTAACTAGTCCTATCTCTATTTAAATAATTGAATTTGTCGTTAAAATCTTTCTAACAAGGAAAACTCCAGGCCCAGGATAGATTTACTGGCAAATTCTATCAAATATTTGAGGAAGAAATAATAGCATTACACATCAAATTTTCTGGAAACTAGAAGAGAAGGAAATACTTCCTGAATCACTCTATGAGACCAGCATTACCCTGAAACCATAGCGAAAGAAGACATTACAATGCCTCTCATGAACAGAGGAATAAAAATCCTCAAAAAATTAGCAAATCATATTCAGTAACATAGAAAAAGGACAGTACATCACAACCAAATGGAGATTGCCCTCAGAATGAAAAGTTGGGTCAACATTTGGAAATCAATCTATAGAAATTATTAAATCAAGAGGCTAAAGAAGAAAAAACGTGATGATTTCCATAGACACAGGAAAAGTAAAGTTTGACACCCAATTATGATTAAACTCTCGGCAAATGAAAATAGAAGAGAACTTACTTAACACAATAAAGTATATCTTTAAAAGAATTAAAATCTGCAGGTAACATCATCCTTAATGAAAGAAGAAATGTTTTCCCCTTAAGATGATACCCTCACTATCCCTATTCAACATCGTGTTAGAAATCCTAGCTCGTCCAAAAAGCAGGAAAATCAAAAAGAAGTAAAAGGCCTATTGATTGGTAGGGAAGAAATAAAAATGCCGCAAAATCCCGCCATATCTACATTTCCTGACTATCTATGTCAAAAATCCCAGGGAATCCACAGAAAAGCTACTGGAACTAATGAATGAATGTAACAGGGCAACATACACAGTAAATAATCAAAAATAAATCATACTTCTTTGTATTAGCAGTGAACAATTGGAAATTCAAATTTTAAAAGCAATACTATCTACAATAATATTAAAAAAATAGAAATACAACAAAATACGTACAGTACCTGTGTACTGAAAACCACAGACCCCTCCTGGATCGGAAGATTGCGTTGGTAAGTGGTCAAATTCTCCTCAAGTAATCCATAGATTCGATGTGATCCCAAAGGAAATCCCTGCAGGATATTTTTAGATACTGACAAACTGATTCTAAAACCTACACTGAAAGTCAAAGGAACTAGAACATCTCAAACAATTTTGGAAAAGAACAAAGTTGGAGGACTCACGCTACCTGATTTCAAGACTCACTGTAGAGTTACAGCGAGTTTTAACTAAGGAGCAGACACACAGATCAATGGAGCAGAATAGAGAGGCCACTAACAGACCCACCACGTATGACAAAGGCACCCAGACAATTCTTTGGAGAAAGACCATCTTTCAACAAAAGTTGCTGTAACAATTGATTATTCAAATGCAAAATAAATGAACCTTGACCTATACTTTGCACTATGTACAAAAATTAACTTAAAATGGATTATAGACCTAAATGAAACCTAAAATGAGAAAACTTGTAGAAGAAAACATAAAAAATATCTATGACTGCAAGTTTTGCAAAATTTCTTAGATATGATCCCAAAAGTACAACACAAAAAGGAAAAAGATGATAAAACTTTACCAATTTAAAAATTTCTACTCTATAAAGACACAGGAAAATGGAAGACAGCACGGACTGACAGAAAACATTTGCAAAAAACTTATTTGAGAAAGGACTTGTTTCCAGAATATTTTAAAACTCTCAAAATTCTGGGGCTGGCCCAGTGGTGTACTGGTTAAGTTCCCATGCTCCACTTCTGTGGCCTAGTCTTTACAGGTTTGGATCCCGGGCGCGGACCTATGCACTGCTCGTCAAGCCATGCTGTAGCTGTGTCCCGTAGACAAAGTGGAGGAAGATTGGCACAGATGTTAGCTCAGGGATCACCTTCCTCACCAAGGAAAAAAAACAAAATAAAAACTCCAAAAATTCAAAAAGAAAAGAAAAACTCAATTCAAAAATGGCAAAATATTTAACTAGACATTCATCAGAGAAAATACACATTTGACAAAAAACGCACATGAAAAGATGTTCAACATTATTAATAATTAGTAAATGCAAATGCAAATTAAGTGTACAATGACCACTACATATTCATTAGAATGGCTAAAAAAACCAAACCAAATAAACAAACAAAAACTCAGAACAGAGCAATTGGAACCCTCATACACTGCTTTTGGGAATTCAAAGGGGTATAACCACTTTGGAAAAGAGTTTGACAATTTCCTATAAACTTCAACATATGCTTACTATATCCATCAACCCTGCTCTCAGATATTCACTCAAGAGAAACAAAAACATATGTTCAGACAAAACCTGTACATAAATGTTTATGGCTGCCTTACTCATAGTTGCCAAAAAACTGGAAACAACCACATGTATCTGAACTGGTGAGTGGATGAACAAATCCAGTTATGTGCTTTTCATAGGATGCTCCTCTACGGACAGACGCCAGTGTGGAGGGATCCCAAGTGCTTTATTCTAAGTGAAGAAGGCCGGCTCAGAGGCTGCGTTTGCAATCCCATTTACATGATTTTTGGAATATCACGTAAGTATTCTACACCAAAACTTACAGGGAAAGTCAATAGGTCAGTGGTTGCCAGGGGCTGGGTTTGGGGTTGGGATGATAATAAGGGCACCAGAGAATTTTGGCGGGTAAAGGAATTTTCTGTATTTTAATTGTGGTTGGGGTTACATGACTGCATGTGTTTCTCAAAACTCATAGAACTATACACCAAAAAGAATGAATTTTGCTGTATATAAATTATACAATTTTAAAAAGTAAAAGAATACAAAGTGATTGAAAATAATAGTATAATTCAATAAAGAAAAACATGCATATGGTAAACATTGTGAAGTTGGCACCTAATGCCAGGAATTGAGAGATTTCTCCATTAAGGCTCCAAACGCTGGTCCTGCTGAAAAATTATCTGTGACTTGTCCAGATTCCAAAGCTCTACCCCTGCTCTCAAAGATTCTGAACAATTGAGGCTCTGATGTAGCTGAGATCCGCATTTCCAAATGTTTCTTCTGATGTTTCCAGTGAGTAATAAATTTGGGGAACAATTGCACTAGCATCTTCCTTCAACATTTCCAAATGGTGTTCTGGGTCGCATGTCCCTCTAGAGGAGTAATTGTTAAACTATAGTGCATAAAATATTGCTAAAAATGCAGATTCCCCAGCTCTAGGCTCAGAATTTACGATTCAACAGGAGCCAGTAACATGCATTTGTAACAAGAACACTCAGTGGAATCTATTGTAAATGGTCCTCAGATCAAACCGAGGGGTTGGACGGACTTGCGATAACTGGCCAGAGTACAAGAGCAGATGAAGGAGTTTCTGGTTAACCAGGAGACCAATGAGGAGACCAGACCTTTTGCCCAGAACTCTGCCGTGAAGGCAGGCCTGTTGGATCTGCAGGAGTCTACAGCGTGGCTTCTCCCACCAGGGCGGGTGTAGTTCCAAGCTCTCCATCAAAAGCTAACCGCCTAGAATCCATAAGCAACCAGAGCCAGTCACCTGCTTAATAAGTGTTTATGACATAAACATTGTGGACACACAACTATTCACTTATCAAATCATTATGAATTATTTGGGCCATACCATAACAAAGAAAAACTGAAAATTAACTGGAATCTGCCTACCTTTTCCCCGGCTTCCACTACACAGTGTCTCCTGCCCGTAGCCTCTCTCTTCCCCTCTCACTGTCCATTCCATCACATGTGCGGAAAACAAGGATGTTGTACTGAACAATAAAGAACCACAGTTAATCTAGAGTCTAGACTAAGAAAAATCTGAGCAATCTGAAATTCTGACTCAAGAAGAGACATAGTTTGGGGATCAGACCAATTTGAAGATGCAGGCCAAGCAATCTAGATGAGCCGAGATAATCTTCAAATCAAAGAGCAAAATCTTTTCAAAATCCTTTCAAGGAAGCTGGCCCCAAGGCCACACGGGTCAGAAGCCCCTGGCATTCCTGCTCATCATCCCCCTCATCATTTCCTTTTTATGTGTCTGTGCTTTCTCCCCTGTACTTAAATTCGTGATGTTTTTCTCTGAATCCTGCTTTAGCTGTATCCCAAAAGTTGATATGCGGAATTGGTATTGTTTTTACTCTTGTTGTTGTTGTTATTTATAGTTATTCTGACATTTACATTTGATTTTCTTTTCTGGCAAATAGTTTGAGAACACCTTGAAGTCCGGGTGGTGAGGACTTTTTGTTTTCTTGGCGTGCTACTAAATTCCAGTTTTATCACATTAGACAAGATAATAGCTGTACTTATGATTTTTAGAATTTACTGAAGTTTTCTTTTTGATCCAATGTATCACATTTTGTGACTGTTCTATGAGCACTTGAAAAGGTTTATTTCTGGGGCCAGCCCCGTGGCTGAGTGGTTAAGTTCACATGCTCTGCTTCGGTGGCCCAGGGTTTTTCTGGTTCGGATCCTGGGTGCAGACATGGCACCGCTCATCAGGCCATGCTGAGGTGGCGTCCCACGTGCCACAACTAGAAGGACCTACAACTAAAATATACAACTATGTACTGGGGGGATTTGGGGAGAAAAAGTAGAAAGTAAAAAAAAAGAAAAGGTTATTCCTTGTTTTCATGGTACATATTTTAATATATTAATAATATATTAAAAATTATATAATCTCTATTAATTAGTGTATTTGAGCCTTCTATGTCTGCCTTATACTGAAGATGCCAATCAAAGGCTCCTGCTGCTGGTGCACAGCTTTCCTCTTATTAATGCGTTGGTATGTTAGTCCACGACTATTAAATTATGTACTTCAACCCTTAGTATTTGAAGGTGTCTTTCTTTGTCTTGATAATGACTTTTGGCATGGATTCAATTTTATCTCATATTAAGATAAATCACTTGCCTTCTCTTTGTATATATGTACGTGCTAGCTTAAAACTTTGCCCACACTTCTATACTCAGATTTTAATCACCAATTTTATCCATGTCTCTTGTTACAGAATGAAGCTGTGCTTTCATTTTAATAGATTATTTAAACCTGCTTTCATTTATTGAAATGACTGATATGTTTAGTTTACATTCTAACATTTTATGTTATGTTTTCTTTTTTATAGCTTAAAATTATTTCCATGTAGTCTGTTTCCATTGCGTATTTTTCTCTAATAGCAAAGAAGATTTGTATTTTCGTTTCATGGGGTTGCCTTTATAAATATGACTTTAATAATCCCTTTAATTACCTATTTTTTGGATAATACCTCTTAATTGCCAACTGTGGGCAATGATAAAATTAGCACAGTCCTTCCTCCCGACTTGACTTTCCTGCCCCCACTGCCTGCTTTTAATTGATTACAACCTCCCTTCTATGGTTAAAAACAATTACATATGGATTATTATATTTGTCAGTTTTAAATATTTTTGGATTCGCCCCACACAATTAAATATGAAGAAATGAGCGCAAACATTACCTCGCGTCTTTTTTTCTTCCCCTCTAACTTTCTTCTAGTTATGCTTTCATTTTGTCAGCAGCCCTTAGACCATCTCCAATCTAACCTGTCGCCCTAGTCCCTGTTTTTGTTTTAATTTTATTTCCATGGCTAAATAAATTCAATTTTCACCAACAGTCTTTTCCTTTGTTATTTGGTTATTTCCCTGGTTGTGTGACGTTTTTCATTAGTGAGTCCTTCAGGAGTAGCTCATGAGAAAAACATCACGGAAGGTGCTGCTGGCCCACAGCTGCGAGCGTCTCCTCTGTGCCGAACAGCAGCGCAGCTGGGGACAAACGTCCGAATCACTCCGTCTTTGTGTGAGGAATGTTTAGGTGGTGCTACAACGTCCTCTAGCAGTGACGCTGCTGTGCAGAGCCCTGAGGCCAGCCTGAATTGTGTCTCTCATCCATGGCTGGCTATGCTTGCTTGGCCGCCCAGGACAGAGATTCTTCATTTGGGAGGTTCAGTAAGTTTCCTAAAATAAATCTTGGTTCTAACTGTTTGGGGTCTATTCTCGTTGGTACGTTGTGAGCCCTTTCAGTATGAAATTAACCTCTTTTGTTTGTTTCAGGAAGGTGCCCTTGAATAATGTCCGTTAAGTATTCCCACTATTTCACTATTATGGATTTTTTCTTCTCAGACTCCAATTATGTTTATGTTGGCATTCTTTCACCTAGCTTTCAAATTTCGTTATCACTACTTTTTAACTATCTATCTATTTATTATTTTACATTGCTTGTTTTCTGCAGAGGAAGACAGCTTCCTACAAATGCGGGTTTCCTCATTTGGTCCCACCTCCACCGCCTCTTGGAATCAAACAGGGTGCGGAGGAGCTCCCACGATTAGCCGTACACTCTGTTCTGCCTGCAACAAGCAAGGAATTTGAGTTTAAACCTCAAGGTGTGCCTGTCAGCTTTAAGAAATTTATTTTTCTTGCTGATTTTGAGACCTGCCAGTGAGCATCCTTCCCCTACCTTTGCTCAATGTGCCCCTGCATTGTACCCACCGCTCTCAGTAGCCCCACCAGCCATCTGGAACTCGGGAGGGGTTGTGTGCCTGATACCTCTACTAAAAGTGGCGTTTGTGTTTTCATTTGTCATTCTCCTTGCTGCTTTTCAGAATTTTTCCATAAATAAAACAAGAAACGGCAGAGTTTATGTCTGTGTCTTAAAAATAAGAGCCCCTGCCTCCTTGGTGTTTTTTGTTTTGCAAATGTCTTCTGTTATTCATCACCATATGGCAACTTTATTTCTGACGTTTTATTTTTAAGCCAAAATCATTTAATGTTGTTAAATCCATCAAGTTTTCATCTTATAGTTTGTGCTTTTGGTGTTTTCTCTAAAATGTCTTTCCCTTCCCTCCTCTTCACGAAACTTCTTCACTATGGGTGGGCTACCTATTTCCTTCAGTATGCTACATGCTGGCCTTGCCACTGCTCTCTGAACATGGATTAGGAAGACAGAAATTAAATGTGACTGTTCATCTGACATAACAGCTTGTTAGGAAACCCTGTATATATCCTATTGATTCTGTTTCTCAAGAGAACCCAGACTAATGCAGCCATTGTTATGAGGAGACATATACAGTTAACAAAGAGAGGAATTTAGGCCCTGTTTCTCTACAAAAATGAGAGCATGGTACTTAGAGATGTGTGTTTGTGTGTCTGCATGTGTGTGTGTGTGAACTTTGGAATCACTCCACACTGACTGTTGTGATAAGCAGACCCACCTGATACCACAAGCTATTCCCCACTTCCTTATTGTAAAAGAGGGCCTTGGTCTGGACACTGGTCAGAAGAGAACAGACCTGGAAAAAGAATCAGGAAAAGATTCTGGCTTCCATGCAGCCTCACTGGGCTGCCCAGGAAGGACAGGGAGAGGGATGAGGAGAGAACCAAGTGGCCAATGTCAAGGGCTCACTAAGATGGCCTGTGAGATCTGGAGCTGGCAACTCAGGGAGGAGGATAGAAACATTCAACAAAGTAAGAGGCGTTCATCCAACTCACTCATCTCCTTCACAGAGAACAACTGCAAAAGTTTGGTTTACCAGCATCCACAGGGTTCACAGTTCCCTAGGAATCCTGCCATCGCCTGCAGTGAGCCCAGTGTCAGCAGATGAGGCCCCCGCACTGGGTCCTCCTGAGAGTAAGAGTCTTGCGACTGTGGTTTTGTGGGTCAATCTCGGCTGATAGTGTCCAAATCTCACTCATGGATCTCTTTCCATGGAACTGAATCTGAGTGAAGGCAGATTTTGAACAGCTGCCATTTCTGGGTCTCTAATGTCTGCCATCACAGAGTATCTGCGAGCAACTGAGGATAGCTCATACTTGGATGCAATGGCTAATGAAACCAATTTCAGACTTTTTTAGAGTCATAACCACCTGGAGGGGGGAAAACAAGTTGATTAGCATCCTTAGGTGCACGGTTTCTGGGTGGAATCTTCCTTCTGGCAGTATCTGAGAGTAGACTGTGCTTTAGGAGAGTTACCTGCAGCTCCTGTGAGATCTTTCCGTGAGACATGCTGGATTCTTGCGTGACCTTTCAGCTGAATGCTCAGTCATGCTGTCCCAATCTGGGGCATGCTCCTTTAAGTCTGGCGTAATGGATGGCCATCTGCACACTGGATTACTCTGAAGACATGCTTGGTTTAGCCTCCAGAGATCATAAGAAGCAAATTGGAAAGTCTTACCAAGTGTCTCTTGAAACCCTTCAAGAACTAATTAAATTGGCTAACATTCTACATGGTAACAATCTTAGTGGTGACTGTCCCTGTTTAGGTCAGGGCTGTCTACATGTCCCCATGGTCCTATACTTGACCATGTCACTTGTTTCACACAGGTAGTGGCCTTGAGGCAGTGGTGTCCCCTCTCTTCCAGATCTCACGCCACCCTCCTCTGAGGTAGAAGAATGTCTGACATCTGCCTTCCACCAGGCTGTCAAGATACGGCACATCTTCATCACCCCAGAATGTTCTTATGCCGCTGTGCAGTCAACCCCCTCCCCACCCTGCGCCCTAGGGACAATAAGTCTATTTTCCTTCACTGTAGATTAGATTTGCATTTTTCAGAATCCTATACACAGTACGTGGCATCATGTGACATGCACACTCCGTATTGTTGTGCGTATCAGTAGTTTATCCCTTTTAACTGCTAAGTAGGATTCCATTGTATGGTTACACAATTTGTTTACCCATTCCACAGCTGATGAATTTTGAGTCATCTCCAGTTTGGGGCTAGCATGGAAAAAGCTGCTATGAACATTTGTGCACAGTCTTGGTGTGGACATACGTTTTCATTTTCCATCTGTAATTACCAAAGAGTAGAAGGACTGAGTCATATGATAGGTGCAAATTCCATTTTATAAGAAATAGCCAATCTGTTTTCCAAAGTAGCTATACCATTTTGCGTTCTCACTGGCAATATAATAGAGTCCCAGTTGCTTTGCATTCCTGCCAGATTTCACCGTGGACCATCTTTTTCATTTTTGCCTTTCCAGTGCGTATGTAGTGGGTTGTCATCTCTTCTAGTTTTACCTTTTTTGAGATCCTACATCCGGGATTTAGTTAGGGAAAGAAGGTGAAGGGGGTCACACAAAGCTGAATGTTTTGCCCCCTCTCTGAGAATTTAAAATCCAAGGAGCAAACCTTGAGAGGTTTCTGGGGAAGGCCCCCTGAACAGCAGGACAGGCGCATTAATGCCTTTCCCTGGGGGGCACAGTGTTTAGTTCTGACAAGTATTGAAAAAGGCTTCAAAGAGGAGGCAGCGTTAGAGCTGGTTCTCTAGGAAAAGACCTTCTCAGGAGATGGGGCAGGGCCCCGAGGGGGAGGGGAGGGCCAGGGCACACTATGCTAAGAGAACAGTAGCAACAAAGGAGCTCAGGGTGTCCGGGAGCAGAGAACGTCCTTGAGAGGTTAGAGTATAAACTGCTGACATTTTCAATAGCCAATCTCTGATGAATTTTAATACTTTTGAAGTTATAACAAAGGCTTCTTTAAAATCATCACACATTGGAAAGTAACTTTGAATGGAAGCGCCTGGTACATTTTAAGTGCTTACTAAATATGTGTTGAATGAATGAACAAGTGAGTTGCTGAATGAACTGCCTGAACGGCGAAAAATATAAACGGGTAGTTTTCAGACTGTGCAGATCCAAAGCTCAGGGAAGTTTAGAGGAAAGAAAGAACCTCCAGCTAGAAACTTTAGACAGCTTCATGAAAATGGATCATTTGAGATCTACTTTTAAGCATGAGAAGTTTTTATATTTGCAAATATTGGAAGTAAAGTGAAACATTTTCAAGACAGAGAACAGTATAAACACAGCTTCACAGAGACAAATAGGCAGATTATAGAGAATTATTTGGTGTAGTTGAGAGAAAAGCTTTATTTTTAATGCTTTCCGTATTTATATGCCAACAACTATATGCACGGGCTGCCTGCTCTGAACCTGCACTGGCGATGCGGTACATAACAGGGTATGGTCCTAGAGAAGCAGTGGGTAATGAAACGAAGGCTTAGCCATGGCCTGAGTTCAGGGCACCCAGGCCATCCTTTCAGGAGGGGTGGAGGGTACTTGGTGGAAGAGCCAGGTCCACCCAGTGGGTTGGCTAAAGAGCTGCTGGAGGAGTGGGAACTGAGAGCCTGGGACAGTGGGAGGTCTAGTAAAGAGAAAATCTTTGCACAGTGGCCAACAAGCCACGGGCACAGTCCATTCCCCCTGGAGTCAAGGCAGAACTAGGAGGGAATTAGCAGGAAAGGCCAGAGAGACAGTGCTGGGAGGGGACTAGGCCTGTCTGATGGCACGAAGAGCAAGCCACAGTATGAAAAGGTGAGAGTTAGGTGTGTAATGAAGGACAGTGGGTATATGCTTTGCCTCGGTATTTTGCAAACGTTTCCATTATCTGTGGCTGCATCACAATCACTACAGAACTTAGTGGCTTAACACAGCCACAATTTATTATTTCTCATGATTCTGTGGGTCAGGAATTCAGACAGGGCTCAGCTTGGTGGTTCTCCTCTCCTTGTGGCTCAGGCTGGGACCACTCACTTGGGTGCATTCAGTTGGCAGCTGGGCTGGAAGGCTCAGAAGACTTCCCTCATGTGTCTACCACCTTTCTGGGCCTTCATGGGTCTGTCTCTTTCCTCAAGTTGTCTCATCATTCAGTAATGTAGTCAAATTGTCCTTACAGCATGGTGCCGGTCTCCCTACAGAATGTGAAAATGGTCGCTGCCAGGCTTAAGGCTGATGTCCAGAGCAGGCACAGCATCCTTTCCACCAGATTCTGTGGACCATAGCAAGTCACAGGCCAGCCTCAATTTGTGGTTGCGGGGGGACTCTCCCTGTTGACAGAAGGAACTGAGGGGACTGATAGTGGCTGGCTTTGGATCTGATATATGAACGGACTCGTGAGAATGCGCTGGTGGAATCCTCTCACTTACCTGACTCCCAGGGAAAGAAGCTGTGCTGTTCTCGGAAGAGAGAGGGCCTGCGGGAGATCTGAGCTGAACCCCAGCCCTTTAACACCCAGATCATTGCACTTCCAACTCGTGTTTGTGGGTTTGTTTCTCTGATCTGTGCCAAGCTGCAGCAGACCCTGTGAGGAGGGGGCCGGAAAGGTCATGACCTTGCCACATAGACACTTGTGTTTTTGGTTTATTCTTATTCCTTCATTTTTCCGCTAGCTAAATATACAAAGTATCCTTCTCCTCCTAAGGTAATTCTTATTTCTGTCCACGTAGATTGGTGTTGATGAACTTAATATAAATTGAGTGATTTACTGTGTAGTTTTCTATGTCTGTTGTTTTTTCACTCAAACATTCTGTCTCACACTAACCTGGTTGGCGTGTGGGGCAGTAGTTTACTGTGCTGTTGTTCTATTTAATTCTACTGTAGGCATCTACCTTGGCCTCTTGGAGGTGAAGCCCTGGATCTCCCAGGTTTTACCCCAGCTGTGATCACAGAAGGCCCTCTGGAGGCTGCCCCTGAGGGAGTCCTTTGTCACGTGAGCTCTGACAAAAGTTACAGCCCAGCAGGAATCTCTCTGAAAAAATGCCACCTGTTATCCTCTTTCTCTGTGTGGCAAGTGTATGACCTGCCCCTGCTCTGTGTCACCACAAAGGGGCTTCGGTGATTGACAGTCCTTCCAGGAGCCCCATCCAGTTGTCCACGGAGCCCCTTTCTTCAGCAGATACTGAGGTACCACTTGTTCCCCCACAGGCGTCACCACTGGGGAGCGTGACAGCCAGACTTCCAGCAGTCAGAGGACTTTCTCTGGCAGCCAAAGTCAGCTCTGCCCACAGCAAGCAAAGAGTACCGGAGAATCAACGCCTCCCCCCAGCAGCCCTCCAGGGACAGCTGGTGGACTTGGTTGAGAGATGCCCCAGCTCCCAGTCCCTTCAAAGAAGACAACTCTGAAAGCGTGTTCCACACACTTCCTAAATTCCTGAGACGAATTTGGCACCAGCGGCCCAGAGCTGTAACTTTCTGGATGACACAAACTTTATTGGCTGGCTTTCCTTCTCTGCCTCGCTTCCTCTCTCACCACAAGAACTTCTGGGGATCCCCTACCAAGTAATCTATTTGCAACAAATCTTCGCCTCAGAGTCTACTTTGGGGGAAAACCAAACTTAGACACCTTTAGACACAGAACGTTAAGTTTAGAGTGTGGTCATATGGAATGAAGCAGGAAAGCTGGCTTCTTCGTCTGGTCTACCTCCCTCTTTTGTGTAACCAAAAAAAGGTCTTAGTAGAAACCCTGATAATAGACCAACAGGTGTGTGTTTGTGTGTGTGTGTGATGTTTTGAACAGCATTTTCTTCCGCAAGTGCCAGGCGCACTTGTCAGAGCTCTGTTCAATTTTGATAAGAAAAGCTCTCAGCTTTTCTAACGGAAGGAATGCTTTAAGTTGGCATGATTTTGGTTGCCTAGAGATTATCTTGGTGATGTACTGACTGTTTTTTCTATTTCTAAAGGCACTTGCTCCACTGCTCTTTTTGTAAAATACTAAGAGCTCTCTACTTCTTAACATATTTCTGCTTTGGTTTCCAAAATGTGCCTGAAAAGGAGTTTATGCACTAACTTTGGATGAGCTATAACCTGAGCTGTTGGTTTCCAGGTGTGTGTGGCATAGAAAGCATAAAGATTTCTTTTCATTCTTCTGCCTTCTTATGTTCAAGATATGTGTTTATGATTTACAGAAAGGAAAAAAGTAATATTCCCTTTCCTTAAAAAAAATAACTTTGAGGGGCTGGCCCGGTGGTGTAGTGGTTAATCATGCACTCAGTTTCAGTGGCCTGGGGTTCACCAGTTTGGATCCAGGGCACAGACCTGTACACCACTCATCAAACCATGCTGTGGCAGTGTCCCACATACAAAGTAGAGGAGGTTTGGCACAGATGTTAGCTCAGTAACAATCTTCCTCAAGCAAAAAGAGGAAGATTGGCAACAGGTGTTAGCCAAACTTTCCTCACAAAAAAAAAAACACCCATAAAAACTACTTTGGAAAACAGAAAGCTTCTGGAAGACAATGTGGGAGAATATTTTGATCACTTTAGAGTGAGGAAAGGATTTCTTCAACGTAAACAAAAACACATACTAGCAGTAAAGGAAAAGATTAAGCTGACTCTGTTGCTTTAACACTTTGTTCTTCAAAAAATATCATTAAATGAGTGAAAAGGTAAACTACAGATTGGGAGAATGAGGCCAAGAAAGTGACCTATTAACTTTTATAAATCAATAAAAAGACACACAACCCCCCCCCCCAAAAAAAATGGAGGAAAAGACTCAAGCAGGCTACTGGTAAAAGAGATTATCCAGAGTTCTAATAACATAAAAAATATGCTTAATATCATTAGTCTTCAGGGAAATGCAGACTACAAGGAAAATGAGATGTCATTAGACATACACCAGAATGGCCAGAACCAAGCCAAGCCAAGAGTTGTGACAATGCCCAGCGCCATGAGAAGGTGGGACTGCTCTTATTCTGGCGCCAGTGTGAGCTGGTCAACGTGGAAAACTGCTGAACGGTGTTTATGAAAGCAAAACGTGCATATACCTCACGACACAGCAACTTACTTTCCAGGTATTTATGACACATACAAGAATGTTCAGAGTAGCACTGTTAATAACAGCAAGAAATTGGGAAAAAACCACAGAGACATCAATACTAGAATGGATTAAAAAGTACGGTTTATTCATACGCAGCGAACAGAATGAGTATACTGCTGCCGTATGCAACAACTGGATCGGCTTCACAGACATGATGAAGCCGGATTCAAAAGAATACACATCAAAAGATTGCGCTATGGGAAGTTTGCAAACATTGGTCTAGAGGGATGCAAGTCAGAATATTGATTACCTTCGTGGAGGGAGGAGGTGTGGAGAGTGACTGGAAAGCAGTTTCTCTGTTCGTTTTCATCTAGAGACTTAGCAAACCAAGAAAGAACCTGAACCAAGGAGGGAGGGCGGAGAGAATCACCCAAACAGAGAAACGCTGACGTAGCCGCTAATCCAGGCTACAGCGATAAGATTATCAAACAAGAATAGCCTGGGAAGTTTCCTGACTCAACGTCAACATCCAGTGTAAGCCTGGAGTTCCAGATTGATTCAAGCAGAAAAGATCCCCGGGAGGGTCCAGTGGGTGAGGAGCCATCCCTTGCTTTACCGCCCCCGCCCCTGCCTGCTGTGCCACGTCCTGTCATCCATTCTCAGAGCATGCAGCGCTTGGGGCACTTCGATGATTTCTGCTCTTGTTTGTGTTTATCTCCTGCCCTCCGGAACGTAAGACGGGGACTCTGCCTTTGGTTATCGGGTCATTGGAAGAACAGCTGCTCTTCATTTTAATGCAGTCTAACTCATCAATATTTTTCTATGGTGTCTTTTTGCATCTTGTTTAAAAAATCCTTTACTATCCAATGATAGCATATATATTCTACTACATAGTCTTGAAACATAGCAAATTTTAACTTTTAAGTTAAGTCTTAAATTTACCTCCTTGACTAAGATGTACACTTTCTTATGAACTTGCTAACAAGACATGACACGTCCTAACTATGCTGCCCTGCTGAAATAAATTGAAATACAGATTGGGACACAGAGATAGAGGGTTTTGCCAGATGCTTGCAATATAAAAGCGTTTCTGAAGCCACACAGGACTTTAATGAATCAGAAGCAAATGGGGAGGCGTGACGGAGTTTTGCTGTAATCTCTGTAAAGGAGGTGACCACTCAGACACCTGCAGGGGAAATGTGGGTCAGGGAGGCTGATCTGCTGAGGACAGCAATGACAGAGGAGGCCTGTCCAGAGTATCACACTCAGGGAACTGAGCCTCACACCACACTGCAGAAGTGTGAAAGTGGCACATGAGAGGACGAAATAGCTCTATTGACTCTATTTTTCATAACAGGCACATGTATTCAAGGGTCAATAAAACTGCTGTATTTTTGATATGTTAGAAACAGACTTAGGAATTAGCTTTTGAATGAAAAAAAAGCCTTTAAAAAATAAAAAGAGCCCAGTGCACTTTGGTGCACTCTGAAGGACTGCGCTGATTTGTGAAATGGAAAAATGTTAGAAGAACCTCATTGCAGGGGAGGAAGAACCATTCCTCTACCCTCTAGGTCCTTCTGGCTGGTCTGAGAATTAAACTGACATGAGATAGAAGAACAGGAGAAGATCAAGCAAGTTTAATAATATGGAGACATGAGAAGAACCCCGGAAAACTGAGTAACTCACCAAAATGGCCAAAGCCACCACCTTAAATACCATCTTTAGCTAAAGACAAAGGAGGATGTTGGGGGTAGTGGTTTGGAACTTCAAAGGGGAGGAAGGCAATTCACATGGAGATGGAAGAGCAAATGTTTGGTAAACAGATGTTTGCCATGCCTTGCAGAGACAATGGGACATGGAGAGGACTTTGATCAAATGGGCCTTGCTACGTTCCTCCCTGTGTGTCATACCTAGTTCATATTATACTAGAGTTATCTACCGTGATAGCTCCTTCCTGGAACAGGCCTTCCATCTTAAATTCTTTTAGGCACTTAAAGGAGGAGGTTAAAGTTTCTTTCTGGGTGTTTTGCTCTTAGAGAAATCAAACCAAAGAGATACATTTAGGGGAAGCAAATTCTGTTCCATTACGTTACCATGGATTCCTCATTGTCTCAAATTGTCCAAATTGTATGACAACATTTGTGTAGGTTACATTTTATCCATACCTAGAGGTTCTCACTGACTTCATGGAAGCCGTGTTATCCAGAGGCCAATAGTGTTGGTTACAAATGAATACCTAGGAAGTTAGACCAGCATAAATGAAAACAGATCAGAATACACACCCCACTCACACCTACAAGGCAGTGTCCGTGAGGAGATGATGGAAACCCCAGCCTGGGCCCTGGCTTCTCTCCTCCTCCTACTACGTCTATACAAACGCATCTCATCTGGGGCCTACAAGAACAATGGGCTTGTAAAGTACACTGGAATTTGAAGGACTATACAAAAAATTGTTATTATTATTTTTATTGTGGTCATAATAGCTTAGAACTGTGAGATTTCAGTTATACATTAATATCTGTCAGACACCACGTAAGTGTGCCCCTTCACCCTTGTGCTCACCCTCCATCCCTTTCCCCTGGTAACCACTAAATTGTGTTCTTTGTCCATGTATTTATTTATCTTCCACATATGAGTGAAATCATACTGTGTTTGTCTTTCTCTGTCTGGCTTATTTTGCTTCACATAATGCCCTCAGGGTCCATCCATGTGGTTGTGAAAGGGATGATTTTGTCTTTTTATGGCTGAGTAGTATTCCATTGTATATATATATACCATATCTTCCTTATCCATTCATCAGTCGATGGGCACTTGGGTTGCTTCCACATCTTGGCTATTGTGAATAATGCTGCAATGAACATAGGGGTGCATAAGTCTCTTTGAATTGTTGACTTCAGGTTCTTTGGATAAATATGCACTAGTGGGATAGCTGGGTCTTGTGGTATTTCTATTTTTAATATTTTAAGAAATCTCCATACTGTTTTCAAAAGTGGCTGCACCAGTTTGCATTCCCACCAGCAGTGTATGAGGGTTCCCTTTACTCCAAACCTTCTCCAACATTTGTTGTTTTTTGTCTTGGTGATTATAGCCATTCTATTGGGAATAAGATGATACGTAAGTGTAGTTTTGATTTGCATTTCCCTGATGATTAATGATGTTGAGCATCTTTTCGTGTGCCTATTGGCCATCTGTATATCTTCTTTGGAAAAATATCTTTTCATATCTTCTGCCCACTTTTTGATTGGGTTGTTTGCTTTTTTGTAGTTCATTTGTGTGTGTTCTTTATACATTATGGAGATTAACCCCTTATCGGATATATGATTTGCAAATATTTTCTCCCTGTTGGTGGGTTATTTTTTCATTTTGAGCTTTGTTTCCTTTGACTTCCAGAAGCCCTTTAGTCTGACGAAGTCCCACTTGTTTATGCTTTCTTTTGTTTCCCTTGTCTGAGTGGACGTGGCATTTGAAAAGATCCTTTTAAGACTGATGTCAAAGAGTGTATTGCCTATATTTTCTTCCAGAAGTTTTATGGTTTCAGGTCTTACCTTCAAGTCTTTGGTCCATTTTGAGTCTACTTTTGTGTATGGAGAAAGATATCAGTCTACCTTCATTCTTTTGCATGTGGCTGTCCTGTTTTCCCAGGACCATTTGTTAAAGAGGCTTTCCTTTCTCCATTGTACGTTCTCGGCTCCTTTGTCAAAGATTAGCTGTCCGTAGCTGTGTGGTTTTATTCCTGGGCTTTCAATTCTGTTCCATTGATCTGTGTCTGTTTTTGTACCAGTACCATGCTGTTTTGATTACTATAGCTTTGTAATATGTTTTCAAGTCAGAGATTGCGATGCCACCAGCTTTGCTCTTCTTTCTCAGGATTGCTTTGGCTATTCGGGGTCTTTTGTTGCCCCATATGAATTTTAAGATTCTTTATTCTATTTCTGTGAAGAATATCATTGGGATTCTGATTGAGATTGCATTGAATCTGTAGATTGCTTTAGGTAGAATGGACATTTTAACTATGTTTATTCTTCCAATCCAGGTACATGGAATATCTTTCCATTTCTTTATGTCATTCTCGATTTCTTTCAGTAATGTCTTATAGTTTTCCTTGTATAGGCCTTTCACCTCCCTGGTTAAATTTATTCCTAGATATTTTATTCTTTTTGTTGCAATTGTAAATTGGGTTGTATTATTGAGTTCTTGTTCTGTTAGTTCATTATCAGAGTATAGAAATGCCACTGATTTTTGTACATTGACTTTGTATCCTACAACTTTGCTGTAGTTGTTGATGATTTCTACTAGTTTTCTGATGGAATCTTTAGATTTTTGTGTGTATGAAATCATATCATCTGCAAACAGCAAGAGTTTCACTTCCTCACTCCTTATTTGGATTCCTTTTATTTCTTTTCCTAATTCCTCTGGCCAAAACCTCCAGTACTATGTTGAATAAGAGTAGTAGAGTTGGCACCCTTGTCTTGTTCCTGTTCTCAGGAGGATGGTATTCAGTTTTTCCCAATTGTGTATGATGTTGGCTGTGGGTTTGTCATATACAGCTTTTACTATATTGAGATACTTTCCTTTTATACCCATTTTATGGAGAGTTTTTATCATGAATGGATGTTGGATCTTGTCAAATGCTTTCTCTGCATCTATGGAGATTACATGTGGTTTTTATTCCTCGTTTTGTTAATGTGATGTATCACATTAATTGATTTGTGGATGTTGAACCATCCCTGTGTTCCTGGTATAAATTCCACTTGATCATGATGTATGATCTTTTTAATGTATTGCTGTATTTGGTTTGCCAATATTTTGTTGAGTTTTTTTTTTTTTTGAGGAAGATTAGCCCTGAGCTAACTGCTGCCAATCCTCCTCTTTTTGCTGAGGAAGACAGGCCCTGAGCTAACATCCATGCCCATCTTCCTCTACTTTATATGTGGGACGCCTACCACAACATGGCTTGCCAAGAGGTGCCATGTCTGCACCCGGGATCCGAACCAGTGAACCCCAGGCCGCCAAAGTGGAATGTGCACAGTTAACCACTGTGCCACTGGGTCAGCCCCTGTTGAGATTTTTTGCATCTATGTTCATCAGCGATTTTGGCTTGTAATTTTCATTCTTTGCATTGTCCTTGTCTGGCTTTGGGATCAGGGTTATTTCAGGCTTGCAGATTTTGTTAGGAATATTTCCATCTTCCTCAAGTTCTTGGACTAATTTGAGAAGGATAGGTATTAAATCTTCTTTGAATGTTTGGTGGAATTCTCCAGAGAAGCCGTCTGGTCCTAGAGTTTTATTTTCGCAGAGATTTTTGATTACTGTTTCAATCTCTTTACTTGTGATTGGTCTATTCAGATTCTCTATTTCTTCTTGATTCAGTTTTGGAAGGTTGTAGGAGTCTAGAAATTTATCCATTTCTTCTAGATTGCCTGGTTTTTTGGCATATAGTTTTTCATAATATTCTCTTATAATCTTTTGTGTTTCTGTGGTATCCATTGCAATTTCTCCTCTTTCATTTCTAATTCTATTTATTTGAGGCTTTGTTCTTTTTTCTTAGTGATGAGTCTAGATAAGATTTTGTCAATTTTCTTTATCTTCTCAAAGAACCAAGTCTGTGTATCATTGATCATTTCTACAGTCTTACCTCAGCTTCCACTTCTTTCTCTGTGCAGTGCTCAGGGTGATTGCAGGCCTGGAGTGCCAGGCGGGGGAAGGGGCACTTTCTTACACTTGTGTGCTTCCCCTAACTGCTGCCTCTCTCTCCACGTGGTTCTCTTGGTGCTCACGGGGCTCCACTAAACACAGCCTCTCTCTCCATGCCGTGCACCCAGCAATCATGGGGCTGGAGCACTGGGCAGGTTGCAGTACCTCTCCTCAGCTGTGCACCTCCTCAAGCTGGCCCCTCTGTCTCTCTATGCCATGCTTCCAGTGATTGTGGGGCTGGAGCAAAAATTATTTTAACTAATAACTATGGATTTTCATATGTACCAAATTGGTATGTATACTTAATATGTAGGGATGATTTAAAATCAGAAAGGTAGTGTCTGTGCTGCCCGAATGTCTCGCACCCACTCAACCATAGCAGAAACCGAGAGTAGCAACTTATGCACAGAAAGGATTAAAACTTTATTAGCAAAATTGTTAGCAATAATGTTGGAGTTATTGTTCCTTATGGCCCTTTATAGTTTTCTTTTTTTTCCTACATTTATGTTTTCTACTTGATGCAGAGTTTCAAAAACACTTTAAAGGGTTTTGCAAATTATATCTGCTAAAAACCAAAATTCAACTGAATGTATTTTACTGTTCATACGGGCTTTATTCAACAATTCATGAGGAGCTGGACAAAATCAAAGACTTTTATAGGCAGAAGAGAGCAGGAACGAGGAAGTTATTCCAGGCAAAAAAGAGGGTTGGAGATTGCACGTCCCTCTCCTTTAGGGGATGGCAGAGGTCTCTCAGGCAGGTCACCTCCCCAGTGCAGGTCAGGAGATTGCCGATTGACCCATTTATGATTCCATTTCTGGGAGAGCCAAAACTGTAATCAAGTCTTATTCTAGTGACATAGGGGTTAACACAAGCACTCCATTTTGGGCATGTTGCCTTGTTTTTAACAAACATTTTTCCTTATTTACTGCTCCCAGCACCAAAACTACAGATTTTGGTGAGCGTTGCACATGAACTTCTCGTGAATAGAAGACATGTTCGTGCATTCTTCCAGTCCTTTGTTTTGACTACTAGCTGGAGCACGTGCTCCAGCCTCAAGCCATCTCTGTGCCTGATCATACAGACTAACGCTCTGGCAGATAACCATCCCTCTCAACACTAGGAGGCTCTGCTCTTTCCCTCACCACCTCTTGTTTTCAAATAGCCACGGTCTTAGTCGCCATTAGCTTTCCCTTTTGATGTTTAAGATATATTTCCTCCTGGACAGATTTAACCCCTTCAGGCAGCTCTTACCAAAGGGCAGTGGCACTCCCAGCTTGTCTCTCTGTCTGGTCACCTCCTGCCAGTGTGCCCTGCCCATCTCAGCAGCAGCACTGGCTGTTCTCTACCACCTGGTCTTAAAGCGAGAATCAGAGCAGGGACAACCAAATGCCATTTCTTGATCTGAGTATATTGTCCTCCTCCCAACCTGTTTCTTGGGTCCTTGTGCTCCAGTTGCCTCTATGTGCGTGTAGTGTGCAAAGCACTGCCCCATGATCTCAGTTCATCTTCACGGCAAGTGTTGTGAGCTTGGCAGGCTTACCTTCCCCATCTGCAGGTATGTGGGTAAGGGTGGCAACTCAGAGACAGACGGGAAACAGCTGGCACGGCCTGCCTCTGTAGAGGGAAAGTGGAGACCTGAGCCCAGGGCTTGGGAAGGCACAGTCCTTCTGCCCTGCCACCTCTCTGGCCTCTGCGTGGACACAGCTCGCCCTCTGCTGTCTGACAGCAGGAGTCCCGCGAACATTCTATAACCAGTGTAGGTGTGTGACCTCGGGGAACACTTTTCCTCTTATCGACTAGATCTCACTACGATGAAGGAACTGTTCCATCAGCCACAAAGACATTGGCTCCTTCCATCTGTGTTGGGTGTCAAATCCTGGGGGTGCCTCCTTCTGCCTCTTCTTGTACTTCTGAACCAGTTCTTCTAGGAATAGCATCCTCTGTTGGACCTGTTTTAAGAGTTTATTTTGTTGGGTTTTTTTTGTGGCTTATTGCTTTGTTTTATGCTTTTCTAAAGCTATTGCCACATTTGTTCCCCGATTTGTAAGACTATTCCTGTTGAACCTGTTTTTACATGATTTTCCATCTCTTTTGAGTTTCAGTTACTACTCTATTTTTTGCTACTTTAGTTTTTATGTTAACGAAATGGATATTGTTTTGATGAAACTATTAACACCTATAGTTTGTTCATGAGCCTTATTTTATAATGCATTGTGGCTCCCCCAGCATTGAATGGATGAATTGCATTGCTTCAGAATAAAGATGGATGTCAGTCAAAACAATAGAGTCATTGATCAGCTTTCGTATGAAACTAGATTTTTCTAAGTCTCTAGTCTTTTGAGAACATAGACTTGAAGGCAAAACTGGACAGATAGGGGCCGGCCTAGGGGCACAGTGGTTAAGTTTGCATGTTCCGCTTCAGTGGCCCAGGGTTTGCCAATTCGGATCCCCGGTGTGGACATGGCACTGCTTGTCAAGCCATGCTGTTGTAGGCGTCCCACATATAAAGTGGAGGAAGATGGGCACGGATGTTAGCTCAGGGCTAGTCTTCCTCAGCAAAAAGAGGAGGATTGGCAGCAGATGTTAGCTCAGCGCTAATCTTCCTCAAATAAACAAATGTGGACAGATATAAGGGATTTCTAAAGCTCCCCTTATGCAACTGTCGCTGGAGTTTACAATGAGCCGTAAGTAGAGAAAACTTAATATATGACATGAGAGATCTTTCAGCAGCCTGAGTCATAAGTAGATGCTCCTTCCAGATGAGGATGGAAAAGAAAGGATGTACTACAGGAGACAGACAAGTGAGGAGAAGTCTCTGAGGCTCCAGCACCCTCTCTCTTCTTTGGCTGCTCCCAGGAGAGGGAGGCAAGGCCATGCAGAGAGAAACTTGGATGGGTGAGGGGTTGAGGGAGAGCCAAGGAAATCTGAGTGGAGCTCAGTGTCTCTCCTGATCCGTCATGGCTCGCAGCAGTAGCACAGCCTCTGGGAGGGCTAGGAAGTCAGGATCAAGGTGCAGGGGATGTCACTTCTGTTCCAGGGATGATGAACCAGGCTGTGGTGTTGTCCAATCCTTTGGGGTACCTGTACTTCAGGCGGTTAGCACAAAGTTATAAAAAGAAAAGGAAATGTCCTTAAATGCAGGATGACCCTCTGCTAACCCCATGACTTCCCTCTCCCAGAGCTGGTCATGCGTTGTGACCCTCAACAGGCAACAGGTTCCACGAGAGCAGAAACCGAGACCATGACTGTCTCTTTCAAGAGTGGGTCCCCAGCACCAAATAGACCACACAGCCCATATCAGATCTCAACGTCTTTTTTTGATGGAACTAAGAGGTCCCCCAGGACACTGGTTTTAGGCATCTCACTTTAATTTTACATCTTCCATGCCAACCCAAGGCAGCGCCCTTCACCTCACCTAAAATCTCAGTTAAAGCTTAGTTACTAGGGTAAATGTGTTAAAGCTCTTGTTTGTAAATCTAGAGATGAGAGTAAATACATTGAGGTAAGCAGGTGTGCAGAGTTCTGCATGCTCACACAAACCTGTTGCCACTATTACTCAGAAGGATAGTAATTGTGATTATGCAGCGTGTGCCTACTGAGGGCCACACGTGGAGGAGTTCCTGGGCATTAGTGCATCTAATCTCACAACGCTTTGAAGTGGATACAACTTCCTCCAATTTCTTCACGAGGAGTTCGAAGCTCGGCTTCTGCATGTCTCCATTACCACCCAGCATCGCTTGGTTCGTGAGCGGCAGAGGCAGAGCTCCAGGCCCTGCAGAATCTCTCTGGCTTGGCTCTGGAGCTGAGCGGACTGAGATCAGCTTAGAAACCCCCCTGGGTAGCATTACTGCGAAGCACGTCAGTGGGCTCTCTTCGGAGAAGGGAAATGAGCAAAAGCACGTCCGCTCCCTGCCATGTGAAGTCCCCTCTCGCTCTGCTCCCTGCCCTCCGCCTGTCACGACACACCAAAATCCTTGGCTTTTGAATAAAAGAAAGGGAAATCATTGATAAAAATTAGAGATAAACTAAAAGATAGCTAAATATGTTGTATAATGACACAGGTGTATATATATAATTGTAGTTATAAATCTAAAAGATAACTGAAAGAAAAGATACAAAACTGAGATATGGAAAGCAAGAATGATCAAACTCTCAAAGTTTAAAGTGATTAGAAGCAAAGGATTTTCTAAATAGTTTTTTAATAAAAATAATAATTAAAATAGTAAAATTATAGATAAAAGGTTGAAAGCAGACGTCCGAACTATCAGCAGGTCAGTAACAAACTCCTCAGAGCGGAGCACACGTCCTCCCCAGGAAAGCTCAGCTTTGCTGGTTTGTCTGCTCGCTTTAGAAGTGAAAGCATAACCAGGACTTCAGCCCGGCTGTGAGCTGTGAAGGAGCTGTGATCAACACCATGTTCTTTCCCCCTCGCTGTCTCCCCAGATTCTCTTCCGTGGGGGTAATATTCCCCTACTTTTAGAGGAAGCCTCGGGCCAGCGCAGGACTTTCCAGCTGCCCCTTTGGAGTATACAGGCCTGAGTTATCTTAGCTGCCAATGACACTCATTTCGGAAATTAACACTTCTGGTCCAAGGCAGTAGTCAAAACTGCCCATTCAATTTGACGTGAAATCTCTGCTGATTTCAAGCTTTCTGGGTCTGGCAGACATTTCAGGCGGCTCTTTCTCTCATTGGAGGAGTGTCTGGGGCCTGTGGAGGGTCCCTGCTCTTCCTCCTGCCCTGGATCCTGAGACGAGAGGGCAGCCTTGGCCTTGGCTGGCTGCTTCCCCTGCACCAGCACCTGTGCCCAGGGGGTGGCCTCCCTGGCCCTGGCTGAGGGGATCCCCCAACTCAGGAGGAAAACCTCTGGGGAAGTCGCTCAGTGCTCCAGGCTGTCGTCTCCTTCTCCGGCAGGGCCCTCAGCTGGTTCACAGGAAACAGGAGCCCTTTGCTCAGACAATCGCAGGTGACGCCCCACACGGCATCCGCTCCTGGCTCTGTCACCAAAGCTGTGAGCCTTCTGAGCCCCGTAGATTTTCCAGTCAGGCCACTGGTGTTCCCGGCGGCAGCAAACATATTTGAAGCTCTCTAGTGGTTCCCTGGGGAAGGGGGCCCACAGGTGACGGTCAACCTCTGCAAAGAAATATCTCCATAGAGACACCCAACACCCAGGCCCCACACACTGATTCTCTGAAGTGTCCAAGAGAAGTGGATCTGGTTTCCTCTGCAAGTTACACAGACGTGTATTCTTGTCTTGCAGGAATTTTGTATCTGATAGACTCATTCGGGTGTGGCAGTTGACACAGAGGCAGGAAGAGTCCGTTTTAACATCTGTCATAAGAGCACATGCACAATAGTGGACACTGGGATCCCAGACCCGGGGCCCCAGCACAGGGTCCCAGCAGGTCTGCTCTGGGACCAGAGCTGGGCTGTGGACAGCAGCAGAAGCTCAGTGCTTGTCCTTTGCTGGAAAGCGGTGACAGGAAGAGCATCATTCCTTCCAGCATTCTCTTGGCTGCTTGCTCCAAAATGCCTTTCTTTTTCAATTGTGTGTGTGCGCTCACACATGTGTGCGTATGTGTATTTGTAAAACACGTTAAATCCACTAATTGTGTATGGAAACTCCTGCTGTGTCTAAAGTGTCAGTTGGCTTCGCTCGCGGCCGTTCCCCAGGGAGGAGGCGCACATCCAGTATCCTAACGACACAGCTCAGACCCTCCATGCTGGAGGACCCCAGTTTTGAATAACCCTACTCTCAGTCAAATGAGGCATCCCAGGTGACCTGTGGACCCACACTGCTGCACCATAATCTCTGTTTTACTCAGTTTACCCTGACAAGAGTGACCCCCCCCACCCCATTACTGCTCCCAGCAAGATAATGGCTGTGATGCTGCCAAGCTCTCTTCTCTGCTTCCTGTGGTTCTTCTAAAGAGGTCAAAGAGAGAGACTGAACACAGTTACTGATGCTACTGTTGACGCTGAGAAATTTCCAGCTAAATTTCCCTGGGCTCACCCATCCTTGAAACGACCGCTACTGACACAACTGATCAGGGTACCTTGCTGATTTTTTAAGCAATTGCTGTGCTTTTAGGGATGAAATGTAGATATTCCATTCTATGACTTACTTCCCATCCCTCCACATGTTTGAAACAACAGCTTAACATTCCCACCCAATGCTGAGTTTGTTATTCTATGTTATTCTGTTCTGTCCAGTTTTCATGTCCTTAAGTAACTTTTCAATTTCATATTTCATTTGGTAGAGGACAAATTTTCTTTCCTTTTTTTTTTTTTAGGAAGATTAGCCCTGAGCTAACATCTGCTGCCAATCCTCCTCTTTTTGCTGACGAAGACTGGCCCTGAGCTAACATCCGTGCTCATCTTCATCTACTTTATATATGGGATGCCTACCACAGCGTGGCTTGCCAAACGGTGTTATGTCCACACTGGGGATCCGAACTGGTGAACCCTGGGCCGCCGAAGTAGAATGTGTGCACTTAACCGCTGCGCCACCGGGCCGGCCCCCAGGTAGAGGACAGATTTAATTTCCTGCTCTCGGTTCGCATCTGCAATCCTTTATCATTCAGCTCTGATCTTAAATACAGTCATGCAGCGCTTAACGACAGGGACACATTCTAAGAAATGCATTGTTGGGTGATTTTGTCCTTGTGTGAATGTCATAGAATGCACTTACACATCCTAGATGGGGTAGCCTACTAAACAGCTAGGCTATAGGGTACTAATCTCACAGGACCAACATTGTCTATGTGTTAGGTCGTTGACTGAAATGTTGTTATGCCGTGCATGGCTGTGTTTTACAAACAATCACGTGAAATGTGTGATATAAAAATACCCTCTAGGATATGCTGAAGCTCCCAGAACAAATTGAGTCTGTTTCTTTAATTAGAGTTCAGTTGCATATTATTTACTGAGTACATACGTCTGGTGTTGAAACATCATGGTCCGCACTACGTAGATAATTCGACATTTCTGGGTTAAAAGCTGCGTGGATCAAGGAGATTTCTGCAATTACGAGAGGGCGGTTCTACATCACCTTTGCGGTACGACAAGTCGAGGTTGCCCAGTTCCATCACTTACTGTGAATGACATTGGGTGTTAGTTCAGTTCTCTGGGCCTCAGTTTCCTCTTGTGTTCAGTGTGATAGGAGCCACCTCACCAGTGAATTAATAAAAGGAACAGCAATCAATAATAAGAACTGCTATGTATTGAGTGTCACCACCTGCCAGCCCCTGTGCTGAGCCCCTGTGCTGAGCCCCTGTGCTGAGACTCCTGGGAAGGACGGGCAGAAAGCTTGAAGCACAGTGAGCTTCCAACAGGTACAGAGCACAGGCGTGCCCGGCTCAGGTCCCTTTTCTCTTAAAAATCATTCAGGACCCCATTCGTTTATTTGGATTACATCTGTCAATATTTACCATATTCACAATTAAATTGAGAAATGTTTTAACTATGTATTAATCCATCATAAAACAACAATAATAAACCTGTTACATGATAACATAAATACCATATTTTTATTTAAAAAAGAACTACATTTTCAAACAGAAACATGAGAAGAGTGGTGTTTTACATTTTTTCAAATCTTTTTCTTTTGTGCCTAGCTTAGGAGAAGGAATCTTGTTGCCATGTTCTCAGTCTGTTGCGATATGTTGCCTTGGTTGAAGTCTGGGCAAAAATACCGGGCTTTCCCAGGCACATGGAGGGAAGGGAGGACCTCGTGGACACCTGAGAGTGTCTCAGGACCCCCCACTCCAACTGCTATGAGGACAGCTGAAACAAGGGTGCGTGATATGTTCAATAAATTGCAGTTAAAGTCACTACTACTCCTCTCATTTTCAAATGTACCTTAAACGTGAACGCCATGTCACAAGAGTCTACTCAAAGCATCCCAGACAAAGGGTGCTTGGTGTGGTCCATGCCCTCCCTCAGTAACTCAGCCAGGCGAGGGCAGGCTGCCGACCCCAGGGCGTAGTTCTGGCTAATCCATGTGGCTTGGTGTTTATTAGCAGTGACTGGAGTGACGGAGCCTGCACCTACCTCTAGATTGAACAGGCTCTGGAGAGTGGCCTCAGACACCACAGAGGGTCCAGTCAGGTAGGCAGCTTGCAGTGTAAGCAATGTAGCCACATCTCGGCACTCTGGAGGCCAGGTCCCAGATGCAGGTGCAAGGATCCATTCCAGTGAGCTGGTGAGCAGAGCATGGCCACCAGGGCTCTCTGGGCCTCTGCCCATGACCAGCAACACCCAGATGGGGAGAATCAACTACAGTCGCCATATTCTCAGAGGAAACCACTACAAGCAAGACCTCATTGTGAACTGGACAGTGCTGATTCATCTTAAGCAATTTAATTGTTTTGGGCAAGTATTGGAAAGTGCTATGGTTAGAGGTAGGCGAGGCTCGGCTGCTTGGACCCTTTGTTAGGAAGAAGGCTCAGGAGAGTCTCAGCTTCTGATTTTTCTAGTGCTATGAAAACATCTTGAATGGAAAGTTCACTCAAGGCAAACACAACCATATCCCAGCTGGAGGTTACGGTGCATCATGTAGAGGATGTCCGGTGACCAGGAACCCCCCACCCGATGGCAGGACCAGGATGTTTCAGAGACAATCGTGGAGCCCCCAGGATTCTAGGTTTTCAATTGCTATCCATGCAAAGGCAGAGTGGTGTCCACAATACTCTAGACAACCCAGCTGTCTTGAGAACAAACGACAGCTCCTTCCTCACGTACATTGTCCTAACTAGCAACGCTGGGAGCCTCATATAGAGGGAAGATTCTAGTTCCATGTGGGCTGATCACCCAGAGCAAGGCCCTAACCAGGGCAAGTTACTAAGTTACCAACCTCTCCATAGACATGTAAACTAGGGCACACACTCACATCGTGCTGTCTTCATCCCAGTATTTAAAGTCACCCATGACCCTCATCTCTGTTCCTGAGGCCCTGAGGGAGGCTGATGAAACAAGTGTGTGCTAAGTAAAACGAGGCTAGAGGCAGAGGCCAGCTCTCCACCCTGGGCCTCCTGGGAACAGTGAGGCTCTCTCGGATCAGGAAAGCAGGCTGCCAGAAGGAGAGAGCTGCTGCTCTATGAGCCAAAATGCAGGATCCACAATCTGGATGCAAGCACCGGGGCCTCGTGTTTCAGCTACCCTGATAGGGAAGGACATGAGGCCAGCCCTGAGGAGGGTGGTGCTGAGGCCAAGTGAGCCTCTGGCCTTGACACCTGCCGGGCCCTGGGTCTCAGCTGGGAGGATGTGGGCAGATCATCCCGGGTGTAGAGTGCTGTGCCCACCTTCTGCCTCGCTGGAAACAGAGGCTCCTGAGGGGCTTTGCTTGGAATGTGGAGACGCCACCTGTGTTGCAGGTTCCCAGCAAAATGAGGAGAAAATGAGGGCAATATACATTTTTATTTTCATGAATGTATGTTAAGGATTGTCGTTTTTTCCAAATAACAAGTTTTTCCTGTTATTCCTGTTAAACTATGCTTTCTTTTATGAGCTGGCAGTGTGAGTGGGTGTTTGTTTACATTGGTTGAGTTTGATTGAGTATTTAATGTCCTTCCTTAGCAAAATAAGAGACTGAAAACCAGTGGTGGGCCCAGACCATGTGGCATCTGAACTTTCTCCAGTTTGCACAGCCTTTCTAAGAAAGAAAATATCTATTTTGAACGAGAAGGGAAACTACAATAAATCACGTATCTTAAAAGCTGCCAGATACCACTAATAACACAAATTTCAGGAAAATAGCATAATATTTCTATTAACTAACTGCCTGGTAACCTTCATAATGTAATGTCCTTGAGTTCACGCTGGTTGGTTCCCCCTTTGTCTGACAATGATTTCATAATATCATTCTCTGTAGTGAAAATAGAAAATGGCAGCCATTTTCCTAACATGGTTGATTAAAATTCAGTATTAATAATTTTTAAACATCTCCTTTAACTTTGCAGCTCATAATTAGCAATGTCATATATACTTCTACTATTATTGTCAAGTTTTAGAAGACTTCTATCAAGTTCTTTCATATGTGAGCTGTACAATTTAGAGTGTTTTGATTTCCTTTATTTGGTAACTGGTCTTAAGTGTTGTTTGAACTGATGACACTCATTAGCCAGTCAGTCATTGGTGACCCAGCTGGTAGGGGTTTTCTTTTATTCTGTTGTTGTTTCCTCTCCGAACCAGTGTCCTGACAGTTGGAGTCCCGGGTGAGCTGGGCTGACTGATGCTCAGGGGGCCTTGGTCTGAGGTGTAGACCCATCTTCCCTGGGGCATTTCCCTGGACATGTCCAGATTTAGACCTTCGATTGGCGTTCTCCTCTCTAGGAAACTCAAAGCCAGGGAACATTGTAGACAAAGGTATTTTGGGTTTATGAAGAACTCGCAGGATTGGTACCTGTCCGTGTCACAATGCAACATAAAGTAATAAACCCTAACTAGAGAACAGAACCCAAAAGATGCACAATCACTCTGAGAGTTAGAAAGACAAAAAGTTTTGCACCAGGGGCTGCTCCGTGGCCTAGTGGTTAAATTCAGCGCGCTCTGCTTCAGAAGCCCAGGTTCTCTGGGTTCCCAGGCAGGCACATAAACCACTCATCAGTGGCCATACTATGGCGGCAACCCACATACTAAACAGAGGAAGATTTCCATAGATTTTTAGCTCAGGGCAAATCTTCCTCGGCCAAAAAAAAAAAGTTTTGCACCAGTCCTCAGCACTGTGTTGGTGCTGCTGGAAATCTGGCTTTCAGTAAATTGCTATAATCACTTAATAAGGGCAGTCTGCAATTGCTGCGAAAACATAGCAAAAATGTCATTTCAGCTGTTGTGATACTTGCAGTAACTATATTTCTATAGATTCTCCTCAATTGTTTGTATTTAAAGCACAAGTTAACTCAAGTGACACTTCAACTTCACTTACACTAGGCTACTCCTTTCTAGATCGATCAAACTACCACAGCGGTGAAGACAGCTGTCACATCTCCACAGCACAGCATATTCCTTTTTGCAAATATTAAGCTGCATTTTAACAAAATGGAAATCAGAATAAACATGTGCCTCACACTGGCAGCTGGGAGAGCAGTGCCAGACACCGCTGTTCTTCACGGGCTGCACTTTACTAACCCCTCAGAGCAAGGCCAGCCCCAACTTGGAGCACATTTGGCTCTGAAAAGGATTTTCATCTAAAGCATCCACCCAGGGGCGTGTGTCCAGTTAAGGTATGCCCAATAAAATGTTAGGACTGAAACTGTGGGCTGCTCACACAGAGGACTTCCACTCAGTGAATGCGTTATGATATACACTAGAACCCAGATTTATCTCAAAATAACTATGCTGAGTGAAAGAAGCCAGACCAAAAATGAAAGAGTGCATACTGTATAATTCATTTACATAAAACTCTGGAAAATGGAAACTAATCAACAGTGACAGAAAGCAGATAAGTGGTTGCTTTGGGATGAGAAGGTGGGAGGACAGAAAGAAGGGCTTACCAAGGGGCGTGAGAACGACGGACATGTTCATCATGCTGACTGTGGTGATGGTTTCATGCATCAAAACTCATCAACTTGTATACCTGAACTATGTGCAATTTATTCTATGTCAATTATACCTCAGTAAGCTGTTTAAGATGGTGCTTGCCTGAATAGGTAGCATCTTTCCAAATGAATTTAGGATAAAAAAAGTTAAGGGTAAATGTGTTTACCTATAGAATAAGAGCATCTGGAAACATGAGGAAATGGCAGTCACTGGATACATCATGGAAAGATTGGCTATGTTAAAGGCCACCAAGACTGTGTCATTTGGTTTTACGTATCTGCCAGGGTTGACAACTGGGAATACACCATAATTTGCATTGCAAGTCTTTCCAGGCTAGGCTAGAGGAGTGGCCTCTTTAGAAAGGGCCCATGTACAAGTGCCACCTCTTGTGAAACAATACACAGGACAAAGGACAAGGGGTGAAATTCAACCAGTGGTAAGGATGGTGAACAGATTTTACTCCAGGGTGAATGCTAATGGATTAGTAGAAGTTGCTTGAAATCCTATATTGACAAGGATTATGACCTCTCAACTGCGTAGGGAAAAGTGCTGCAATTGATTGTTAATGTCTGCGATGGGCACAGAAATATGCCAAGTATCTGCCAAGCCAGACCTAGATGATCTGCAAGATTCCATCTAACTCTAACCCTGTAAATGTACTTACTATATGCAACTAACTATGCAACATACTAAGGAAGGTTCAGAAGAAGAAAAATGATACTAGATAATTTTTATTGAGTGCTTCCTTTGTGCCGGATACTGTTCTATCTGCTTTTCAGAAATTAACTTGTTACTTTTCACAAGTATCTTTGTTTTTGCCATTTTACATCACCCATCTCAGGTACTCAACACTGCCTCATTTACAGTTTTTGCAGCAGATCTGTTATAGGTAGGAGTAAGGCATATGATTGTTTTCAGTTGATTAAACTGAGGTTTAGAGAAGTTGCTTGAGCAAAGTCACAGATGGTGGCTATTACGTAGCAGAACTAGTCACAGACTAGCGTGTGGGATGCAACCCTACACCTTTCTTACTCCCAGTTCTTTGCCCTTAAGTAATGCTATGACATTTGGTAAGTTCCCAAGAAGGATAAGTTGAGCTCGACAATGTTTTGAGCTTGGGCGACTGAGACAATGAAGATGTCACTGATGGAGATGGTTTTGGAAAGGAAGTTGCAAGGCAGATGGTGAACCACTCCTCCGGCTCTCCTTTCCAGTGCACAAATCTGCAATAAACCCTGCTCTCTTGGACTCAGTGATTCCCTCGGCTGGGTGAGTAGATGCCCTGATGAGCTACTGGGGTTTCATATATTCCATTCATCTATCTTCAAACAAGTATGTTCAAACAATTCATTGTTATGTGCATTATATAATATTGTTTTGTACAACTTATTTTAAAGTCAGTTGAGAGAACATAGAAGAAACATGCAATTATATTGTCTTTTATAATTACCTACATAATTACTTTTACCAGTGCTCTCTGTTCTTTCACATGCATTCAAATTATGGCCTTGGAATTGTTTGTTGTCGGTATGAAGAACTTCCTTTGGAATTCCAGTAAGGTGGGTCTATAAGCAATGAATTCTCTCATTTTTTTATGTTTACCTATCAATATTTTTCTTTCACCTTTATTTTTGGCAGGTAGTTTTGCTGCATGTAAGATTCTTGATTCACTTTGAATATTCCATGCTACCTTCTAGCCTCAATTGTTTCTAGTGAAAAGTCAACTGTTAGTAGTACTGGGGTTCCCTTGCACATGATGAGTCATTTTTCTCTTGTGGCTTTCTTTCAAGATTTCTCTTTGTCTTTCAATAATTTTACTATGATGTGTTTGAGTATGAATTTCTTTTGTGTTTCTCCTAGTTGGAGTTTCTTTAGCTTCTTGAATGTGTAGATTCATGTTTTTAAGCCATTATTTCATTGAATATTTTTTCTTCTCCTTTTTCCCTATCTCCTCCTTCTACTGCTCCCATTATACGTATATTGATATTATTAATGGTGTCTCACCTTCCTCTGAGACTCTGCTCATTTTTCTTGATTTTTTTTAAAAAAACTACTCCCTGGATTGCATAATTTCTATAAATCGATCTTCAAGTTCACTGTTTCTTTCTTCTGACAATTCAGAGCCACTGTTCACACCTTCTAGTGAATTTTTCATTTTAGTTATTGTACTTTTCCACTCCATAATTTCTACTTGTTTTTCTTTTATAATTCCTCTTTATTGATAGTCTTTATGTCATGTAATGTTGTCAACATACTTTATTTCTTTGATTATGCTCTCCTTTAGTTCTGCGAACATACTTACAATGAAAAGAAAACTTTTTCTGTTAAGTCTGACATCTGGTTGCTCTCACAGGCAATTTCTGTTACCTGCTTTTCTCCCCAGTGCATGGACTATACTTTCCTGTTTCTTTCCAAGTCTCTTAATTTTTTTGTTGAAAATTGGACATTTTAGATAATATATTGTAACAACTGTGTATACTGATCCCTATACACCACTGGGGCTTATAATTGTTGCTTGCTTATTTATTTGTTTAGTGACTTGACTGGACTTTGTTAGTGAGGTATGTTTCCCTCACTGTGCGACACCTATGAAGTCACTCCTCAGAAGGCACCGCCTTAGGCATGGATAAGGTCACCCTGGGATGGTCGTGGACTCTGTTGGTATCACATTCAGCTGCTAAGCTCCACTAATTCCTGGCTTTCTCTATTGTTTCCTACACTGTCCTTGCTCAACAGTCAGCTGCAATTAAACCTTGGCCCCTTTGCAGAGGTAGTTTTTGAGGCCAGACTTCAAAGTTCATTCAGAGGACTCTTCTTAACTGTCTCTTTCCCTAGTTCTTTCTGGTAAAATAACTTGTCTACAGTTTAGCTTGTTGCTGTCATGGAGCTACCAGTCTCCTCTTCATTGCATACCATGAAAGTCTCCATTGCTTTTGAGAGTACCCTTTGGCTTGGACTTCCCCTCACTCTGTTTCAAATAAAGTCACTTTCTTTGGAGAGAGGTACAGAGTTTTTGAGGTCTGCCTCTCCCCCTGGGCAAAATCTCTGAGCCACTGGTCCAAACTGGGGGCAGGAACAGTGTCCGACTTCTCTTGGAGTGACACCCCAACTTCATAAGCTTCTACTCGCTTGGAACCTCTGCTCAAAAAGTGGGCTGGGAAGAGGGACTTGGGACCCAGTACTCTTGGCCTCCCACACTTGGGGTGGAACCTCTGTTCCATGAATCGGAGCTGAGTGGTGGAATGCAACCCTTGACCTTTTGGCCACATTCACCTGGAATTTATCCTCTGCAACAGGGAGTAGATAGGGGAAGGATGAGAAATGCTGCTGGCATATCCTCTCAGGGAGATAACACAGCCCTCAACTGGGAGCTGGGGGAGAGGAAATCCTGTCTTCTTGGCTGCACCCACCCAAATGGAGTTTATGTCATCCTGAGCTGGAGAGAGGGGCAGTAGGGGACCAGTATTCTCTCAAGTGTCACAGACTCTCACTGTCTCACTCAGACACACTAAGTGAGTGTGATTCTCACTCTCTCTGTTCTTATCTAATTTTAGCAGATTTTCTTGAATAAATGCTTCTTTATTTGCTGTATTCCCCTGAGGCAATTTGCAGAGGCTTTAAATAGTCACTTCTTTAATAATTTTTACCAGTCATGGTTGTTTCACTGGGGAATAGTTCCATGGAGCTCTTCACACTGCCATTTTGGAAGCAGGTCTCCTCTGCTTGCATTCATATGTATTCTCCAAAAGGATCCGTATATTCATATCTGTACCTATGACTTACTCTGTATTACTCAATGTTGCATAGTTACAATTCATCTGTATTGTTTCATGTCACTATAGCTCATTCATATTGATATTCCAATGTGTGGATACACCACAATCTATTCACCCACTCCCCTGGTAGTGGGGATTAGCTAGTTTCTAGGCCTTTGCTTTTGTAACAGTGCTGTCTTATAGTTCTTGTACACAGACAGTCTTAATTTGGTCCTTATGTTTAAGAGTATTCTTTTCACATCTCCCTATTTAGGATGATAATGTTCCTCTAGGTGGTTTTTTTTTTTTTCTAATAGAAACTCATTATCAGGTTAAAACTGTATTTTCTATTCTTACTTTAAAAAAGAGTTTTATTATATGTTTTCAATTTTATGCATTCATTATTTTTTCTTCTAATTTGTTAATGTGCTAAACTACTTTTTATAAGTTTTCTAACATTAAATCTTTCATAGCTGGGATAAAGTCAGTTTATTTCTTTTTTGTAAACTATTGAGTTCAATATGCTAATATTTTGTTTTAAATTTTGCAGCTGTAGTCATAATAATAGTCATATCTACAGTGTAAGAACATGAAAGAATTGAAATAAAATGTGAAATTTTACCTAGGGCTGGTAGGCCAAGGTTGCTAACTCTATTGTTCAAGTTTTCTAGACTTGCTAATTAGATTGTCTGCTTAACCTATAAGTAATGTAAAGAGATGCATATATATTCACAAAATAATGGTGTATTTATCTTTGATATTCTACCAATTTCCCTTTATAGATTTGAAGGCTCTTTTGTTAGGCGTATACATATTTAGAATCTTGATGAATTGCCTTCTCCATGAATCTTTATGTTAAGCCTTCTAGATGAACTGAATCTTTTGCCATTGTGTAGTGGCCCTCTCTATTCCTATTAATACTCTTGTCTTAAGGTATATTCTGTCTGATATTGACATAATCGCTCCAGCTTTCTTTTGGTTAATAATTGCTTGATATGACTTTTCCATTAACCTCCTTCCAACTCTTTCACATAATTGTGTTTTAGGTGTGTCTCTTGCAAATATGACAGAACTCGACTTTATCATCTACTTTGAAAATCTTTGTAATTTCACTAGTTTGGTCCAATTATATTTAATTGTTGAGTTGTTTGTAACTGTTGACTTATTTGTACCTATTTCTCCCCTCCCAGAAGGGAAGCTTTGACACTTAGGATAATTGATAGGTATGGAATATAGAGAGAGAAGAATTCTTAAAATACTTCAACTTATCTAGGACACAAATGAGAGGTATAATTATTTTTATTTTCCAATGAATATTTTTTTTTAAATTTCCAAATGCTTTCAATGATTAATCTCTTGCGTTGCCCATGTTAGAGCTGGGTCCTGGTGGAAAGCAGTCACCATCAGGGAAGTTGTGGGACAACAGGTAAAGGGGAGTGAGATGTGTTCAGACTCTTTGCATGCTTGGAAAACAGGATCTATAGAGCAAACATAGTTTAAAAAAAAATCTCGGATTTTATCTCCAAAGAAAACTAGTTGGCCATTTTGAGGACCATCTGTGAAGAGTCAGTTCAAAGCAGTCCTTAAAATTTCCTTCTTCACTTAAGATTAAATTACAGAGAAAAAATGAGGTAAATTCAATGCTTTCCTACCTGGAGATTTCAGGAGCTGTAAAATGGACTGAGGATATTTCTGAGCTATTTTAAATATATGATGCATTCACCACCATACAGCCACATAGACTAATCAAAATGCCCGGTTATTTTGCTTTTTTCTGCTACAATTATATCAACCCAGACTTGTAACAATGGCTATATTTATAATCATATGGTGGTAGTATAGATGGCATGTGTTTCTTTTTAAGTACGGAAACCAATTTAAATATAATGGATAAAAATATGATGATAAACAGAATATCTGCACAGTCTCAAAGTATTACTTCAAGAGATATTTATTAATTACAAAGGAGAAAATAATAACTTTGCAGTGGAAAAACCCGGAAGACACATCTTGACCAAGTGGTGGCCAACGTTAACATAAGACATTAACATAGTGTTGATACACACACACACACAGATATGAGGTACTGGAAAAGTTGTATATTTCTGTGGTATTCTTGACAAAAGTGCATAACCTAATTAGAATATTTTGCATAAAAATAAATTCATTAATTCTCTTGTTTTATTTTTAAGTAACCATTGTATCGAAGAATAACACAAGAGGAAAGGTCATAAACGAAGCTGGTTGAAGTTCCACATGCTATAACTCTCACCCAGATCAAGATGTGGAACGTTTCCAGCACCATAGAACCCCTCCCCACTTCCCTTCTCCTCAACAACCCCTCCTCTCCAAGGGTAACCGTTAGGTTCTATTGTCAGAGATTAGTTTTGCACCTTTTTGACTTTATACAAATGGAATCGTACATTATGTACACTTTTGTGCCCATTCCTTTACACTAACGTTTTACCTGTGAGATTCATCCACATTGTTGCAGGTAGCAGTGATGTGCTCTGTCATTATTACATACTGTTCTACTGTAAAAATATACGAAACTACATTCATCTGTCTACTATTGATGGGCGTTTGAGTTGTTTCTAATTTCTTGTTATTACAAAAGTGCTACTGTAAACATCCTTATACTGTATTTGGTGTAAATATGGCATTATTCTGGAGAGGAATTGTTCTCTCATAGATATGTGTATGTTCTGTTTTGGTAGATGCTCCCAAGCACATTTCCATGTGCTCTCACAAATTTAAACTTACATTAGAAATGTGTCAGAATGCAATTTGCTTCACATCCTTTTCAACAATTGGTTGAAATACTACCACATTGGTCATCAAGGAAAGGCAAATACATATATGTACATAAAATAAATTATATATACATTTATATACAATTTCTATATACTATATATAAATACATGTATATGCCTTTCCTTGATGACCAACACGGCAGTTTATCATTTCCTATGCTTATTAGCCGCTCAAATATTCTCTTTTATAAGGTACTTTCTCAAAGCTTCTGTCCATTTTTGTATTCAGTTGTCTGTCTTTATCTTTTTAAAAGAAAAATATCTTTTATTTGCAATAATTATAGATCTACAGGAAGTTGTAAGCGTAGTACAGAGAGGCCCCATGTTCCTATCACCCAGCTATCCTCAATGCTTCCATCTCACATAATTATAGTACAAAATCAAACCCAGAAGATTAACATTGGAACAATGTGTGCACTAGTTTTCATGATCATGCCTACCACTCCTCCCACCATCCCTAACCCTTGGCAGCCCAGTAATCTATCGTCTGTCTCTATAATTTTGTCATTTTGTAGCTGTTTATATAAGTGGAATTATACAGCATGTGAACTTCTGATATTGTCTCCTATTATTCCATATAATTCCCTAGAGATTGATTCAAGATGTTGAATATGTCACTATTCATTCCTTTTTATTGCTGAGTTGTATTCCACTGTATGGACGTATCACAGTTTATTTAACCATCATCTATTAGGGATATTTTGGTTATTTCCAGTTTTGGGCTATTACAAATAAAGCTGCTATGAACAATCATGTACAGATTTTAATGTTGATGTAAGTTCTCATGTCTCTGGGATAAATGCCCAGGAGTGCAACTGATGGGTTACATGCTAAGTGTATGCTTAGTTGTGTTTTATTTTTTTTAAGAAACTGTCAAACTATTTCCCAGAGTGTCTGTACCACTGTATATTTCCACCAGCAGTGTATGAATGATCCAGTTTCTCTTCATCTGTAACAGCATTTAATATTGTCAGTATTTTTGTAATTGTAGTTTTCTAATAGGTGTGTGGTGACGTCTCACCATGGTCTTAACTTGCCTCTCCCTAACAGCTAGTGATGTTGAACATCTCTGTCTGTTTGACATCTATATACTGGCTTTGGTGAAATATCACTTTGTGTCTTTTGCCCATTCTCCACATGAACTGTTTTTTGTTGGTTGAGTTTTCAAAGGGCTTTGCATATTTTAGACGTGAGATCTTGGTCAGATATGTGGTTTTCAAATATGTTAACTTGTCTTTAATCCTCTTAACAATTACTTTTGCAGAGCAAAAGGGTTTTAATTTTGATGAAGAATGTCTTTATCTTAATAATTTTTGGTTCATAATTTGGTCGTAAGACATACATCAAGTGTGTGTCTGTGTGTGTGTGTTTGAGTTGGCAACTCTCTGGCCCAGCAGCAAGGATATCTATCTTTCTGAGCCTCTGAAGACCTCCCTCACCCACACTCAGTCCTGTGTTTACCAAACTAGGGAGAACCTTAGTTTCTCCAGGGCAAGTGCCCCGAGCTCAGAGCCCCATGTACTGCCAGCTGCCTCCTAAGCAGACAGATAAATAGATGAGACCGAAGTTGCATCCCAACTGTGGCGCCATCTGACCCCACATTATTACTCTAATTCTGAGGCAATTTTAATGCATGACCTTTTTTGATTGTTATTACAGTCCTAATTATTTCCTGGAGAGTCCAAGTCTTTACTGCTTGAATCCTACAAAGAAATTATATTCATCCAAAAATTGTAACATTTGTGAATGAATGAATTTTAACTAAGGTATGTGAGTTACAGTTGGATACACTTTCATAAGGAGCCTATGTGAAATATTTGTTTCACAGAAACATTGTGTCGTGAATACGCCTCCCAATTTCTCTGTCTCTCTCTTAATCATTTCCCACCCCATTTTCTAACATTCTTCCCAGAGTCTTCCTCCCTTTCTTTTTCTCTGCTGTGACTCACTTTCAGATCTGTAAGCTTTTTCTCTCCCCTGGACCTGAGTTTCGTGGCCATCTTCCTTACCTCTGCCCACATGTCTCTCAGTAACTCTTAGACTGTCCATCAACTTTCTCAACTTGCTACCCGTCTCATCTTTTTCCAAACTCTCTCTCATCCTTCTTTCACTGACATATTCTTAGTCTATTTTCTGCCCCCAAATCACACATTCTCTCTCATTACTTCTTGTCATCTTGACCTCAATTTAACTTCACAATTTACCAGCATTGTGACCTTTCGGAAGATACTTTCATTTCTCCCAAGAGCATCAGTTTCCTTGTACATAAGAAGAAAATGCCTACCTTGCATGTCTGTTGTGTAGATTAGGAAGAATTCATATAAATAATAATAGCTACTAAGATCTATTGAGCAGCCATGATATTCTAGCTGAGCAATTATCTCATTTAATCCACACTACTTTCCTATAAAGCCAAAACTACTATGATGTACATTTTACAGGTGTGAAAGCTGAGGCAGAGACACCTGTCCTAGAACTCTCAACCCTAACTGGTTCAATCTGTGGCACAATAAAACAGTCCATTATCCTCTCACAGGATCTGCACAGGAACCCACGGGCCAGACAGCTTAAACGTTAAGCAGTTACACAGTCATGAAACCCTATCAGCAACACTTTGAAGGATGCAGTGTCATCGCTCCTAGTTTACCAATGATGAACCAGTCTTATGGGAATTATATAACATGCTCCAGGTCCCCAAGGTAAGTGAAGGATCCAGAAGTTGAACTCAGGCCTGTCTGGTTCTAAACGCCACATTCTGGAACTCTGGGATAGTAGCTTGTCTCCAGGATGGACCATCAAGCCATCCCCTCCCAGTACATTCACGACATTCCCCTTTCAAGAGATGGGATCTCCTCCCTTCCCTTTGAATCTGGGCTGACGCTAGTGGCTTACTTGACCAACAGAATGTGACGGAAATGGCGTTCTGTGTCTTCAGGGGCTAGGTCATAGAAGCCCTGCAGATTCCATCTGAGCCCCTTGGAACACTAACTCTTGAAGTAAGAAGCCAACTGCCCTGCTGAAAAGATGATGGGTGAGGCCCTAAGGCTACAGGGAGATGAGGAGGTGAGCCAGCCAGGTCTCACCTTCCAGCCTTTCCCCTCAAAACACCAGGCATGTGAATGAAGCATCTCGGACCATCCAGCCCAGCCATCAGCTGAATATCGCCACGTGAGCCCAGTAAATGCCACATGAAATGGAAGAACCACCTGCCCAAGCCCTGCCTGAGTCCTGGACCCACAACGTTATGAGATAGAACAAAGTCGTTGGTGTTTTAAGTCATTAAATTTGAGTAGTTTGTTATAATGCAACAGGTAACCAGAACAAGGGGTCTTGTTGTTATAGGATCCAAAGTCTGATGTCCACTGGAATGATGACCTCCATGCCATGAAGCTCTTTGGAGCAAAATAAGCAAAAAAAAAAAAAAAAAAAACCAAAGAGTGATCATTCAATGGCAACGAAGTCCCTGAAAGGCCAAAGAGGAGGAGACCCAGGCAAAGCAGTGTGGCTGTGGTGTGGCAGCACCATGGCTCCGGAGAACTACCCTGGTTCCCTCTCTCAGAGTCTCTGTCAGAGTTGGCCCCATGCTGAGTCATCTCCCAACCCCCCCAAAGGTGAGGACCTGGTTGCTCTTTCCTTCAGATGCCTTCAGGCCTCCACTCCTGCACTTCTTTGGGAATTGGGTCTCCAACACGTGATGGTGTAGGATCTGACCAACCCAAATACATTCCAGCCCCTTGGTTCTTTGAGGCATTTGATGCATTGACATAGTAGCCAAGCCGCCTTCTGGTTGTCCTTGGGGCAGGGGCAGAATGGTTAGGGTCAGAAGGGGGCTGAGAATTATGTCAATGGCAAGCCCTGAGCTCCCCTGAGGATTCCTGGGAAGGAGCTGCTTTCATTGACAGTATCTGACCAGCACCTGGGACAGGGTCCCTGAGCCACACTGTACCCCCATGCAGCTGTTTGGTTACTTTGATCACCAGTCAGCTCCCAGGCTGCATCCTTCTAAGGCTCTTGACCTGGTGCACATACCTGGCCAAATGGCTCTGTGTCTTCCAGCAACTCCAGATCCAACCACAGTTTTGAGTACTTTGCACAAGAAATTATCCTGTGCATTCTCACATTTCAGTCTGATGTGAAACCTTAGGAAACATCCCACATCCTGTCTGTAAAGTACTACAAGACAGGAACCCAGGCTGCCATGCCTCTGCCACATCTCCAGAAGCCAGAGTAGCATCGAGCATGATTCAGGCACTCAACGTTTGTCCACGTGGTCACTTCTGTTGCTGTGATTCCCATTTTACAGTTGCAGACTTTTGAGTCTCAGAGAGGCTGTGACATGACCATGGTCAGAGTGATGAAGCCAGGAATCAAGCCCTAGTGTCCTCATGCCTCGTCGTGTGTTCCTGTTATCCTACCACTCTGCCTGGCCACTCTGCTTGCCTCTTTGAATCAGTCCTCTGCTTCCCCAAAAGGAGTGTGGGCATGCTGCTGAGCTGGTGCAGGCACAGATGGGCTAGATCCGGTTCTCTATGGTTGTTTAGAATCATCAGATCCCTGTGGACTAAGTTTAGGTCAGAGCTTCCTCTTCCAGGGCAAGAAAGGAGCCACCAGATGAGAGCTGACAGCAGATGAAACTGAGTTTACACTGAGCAAACCTGAGGGGGAAACTTGGGAGAGAGAGGCAGGCGCACAGCTTCTCACAGCCTGGATGCAGCAGGAAGCAGACCCTTCTGTAATATCTTAAGGAAGATGAACCATGTTCACAAAACATTGACATGTCTCTCCTGCAGACACTAGGCTCACTGCCAGCAAACTTGCTGGCATCCAAATGGAAACTCTTGTCTCTGACCCAGCAGCTCTCCTGTTTGCTCCTTTCAAATTTCAAGTCTCCATTAAAGAAACACATACCCGCACGTGCGCGCACACACACACACCTTCCTGGTTTCAATTCCCACCCCATGCTTTCTACTTAGACTAGCACCTTACGTTTCTTCCGGGAGGAAGTCAGTCATTGGACCCACTTTCTACCCTGCCAAGATGCCAATAGACCCATTCTTCAAGGCTGCTGCCCCCACCACTGCTCTGCCCCTTTATCCTGGGTCAGTGAGTGAACTGACAGAGCAGTGGTGAGAGAGGGGGTTTCTGTCTGGAAAGTTTAGATATTGATTTCACATGGGTTCTTCTTCTCAGCTGGATTTCAAACCTCATGTTTCCAAGTTCCCATTTCACCTTGATAATCTCTTTTTCAGATCCACAGCTAATATTGAGGAGACATTTTGTCACCCTTAGTTACCTGCACAGCCCACAGAAGCAAACTCAGGACCATTTGGGCAGAGAATTCCTGTGCCAGGAACTTGTAATGTGTTTTATGGTGGGAGGGGCCTTGAGATGGGCGTGACTCCCTGGCCCCTCAACTCCTCAGCACGCGGGAAGGGCCAGCACAGGGACCCCGGAGGTCTGTGTTTTACGGTGGTGTCACTTTCACTGCATCCTGAATCTTGTGCTAAATCTCTCATTTTGTTTATCGTTTCAAAAAAATTTGATGCTTCATGGGTAACAAAGTTCAGAATTGAACTTTTTGCTTTTGACTGCAGTGCTTAAGATGTTACTGATTATTTAGTCTAGAACAGCTTTTGGTCTGGACATTAATTGCGTTGTAAAGACTTTCTGGAGGTTCATTGCACCATTCCCACTTACCGCAAGAGAAAGCTGAGCTGTGGGGGACAGGGGACAAACCCCCACTCAGCCGAGGACAAAGACAAAGGCTGCCGGTCTTTGGGTCCATGCTACATGGCTTATTTAGCAGATTCAGATGCAATTACAGTGAATGCAACACATAAGGGAAACCAAATGTTCAACTTCCCTGGAAATATACTGACTCACTGAAAGTGTGAGGACATCCTACAAGCCCGGTCTAGGATTGCAGCTCTCTGAGATCTTGAAAGTTCTCCACACACACTTCTTGCCATCTGCTCTGCACTCCGTGGAGCACCATTTTGGTTCCATGGCTCAGCCCCGCTTCCTGAACTACACATGGGGGCTGAAGACGTTGACTTAGACCGTGCACCTGCCTTCATTCCTTGTTCTCTACCCAGACCCACCCCCCAGCCTTCTCTGATTGCTCTATGTCCCCAGAAGCTGATCCCTGTGGACCAGGAGGCTGTCACCAAGATGGTGGGTTTCTGGTGGAGTCTGGGCAACAGAACACAACAGGAGAACTTGGGAGGTTAGGAGCAGAGAGAATAATACCTCCCTGTTCTTGCAACTTGTCCTAGCAGTAGCTGTGTCACCTGCTATCACAGCTCCCACCAGATGACCTTTCTCCACAGCTCATATCTCACCATCCTCACCTTCCTGTCCACGTGGCCTTAAGGACAATAACAGACTCCTGCTGCTGTGGCTCCCGGTGGCTTCACCATATCTGATTCTTTCACTGTAAATGGTTCTTTCATTAAAGTCTCTTTATTTGAACCATCTGGGGTAACTCAGATACAGTGTTGTTCCCCAAACCTCTCTAGGTCCCTGGCTACACACCCCACAACTTTCTGCAGGAGGAGCCCCACCCGGACATAGTCCGGCTATAGGCCCTGGGGTCCACTCAGGTCAGGCCCCCTTGGCATTAATCCCAATTGCTCCTCACCTGTCAGAGAAAGAAACCAGAAAGAGATGTTCTCTTCTTGACCTAAAAAAGGTGAACTCTTGGAAGCTTTAGGTAAGGGGAGCTATCAGTCTTCAACCTCCAACTTAACTGGACTTTGGATCCCATCCCATTGGTTTGGCAGAAAATGTACCTCGTTTAATCTTGGAATGCCACCAACAGGAAAGTGCCATGTTCCTAGGGTCTTGGGTTATGAAATGGGTGGAAGGGGTCTGTGTGTAGGGAGAGGTTCTTAGGCGTTGATTATCTGCCCACTCAGTTTCCACTTGAAGTCCCTTGCCCTTGTCTTTGTTTTCCATTCTTGTAAATTACCATGGATGGAAGTGGAATCTTCCATGAGGTCCCACAGGGTTCTACCCTCCTAGGCACATCTCTGAAGTCAGGTGGCTGCCTCCTAGGTTGCTACAAGTAGCCTGCTCTGCTTCTCCAGTGCTGGTTGGAGGGGAACTCTCCCACCTCCTAGGTCCCTTTCTCTCCCCTCTCAGTCCAGATAAATCTCTCTCCCTATTTGGGAGAGCTCCTCTCTCCTCCCTGTTGTTTCAAAGGCACTTTGCTTCCACCACAGAATTTCTCTCCCTTTACCTCCTTCACCAGCCTTGAGAAATCCCCCAGGGGCTCAGGGTTGTGGGCAGAAAAGCCAGGAAACCTCTGAGGCTCAGCTCTCTCTGCCCAGGACACATCCGTCCCCTGAAGCAGAGATCCAGAGCCCGTCTCAGCTTGAAGGGGGAGAAGAAAAAAGACACAGGCAGGAGGACAAAATCTTTTCAGCAAAGCACCTCAAAAGATTATCAAGTCCTGTCAAACAGAACCCACAACATCTGGGTGGTCCTGACTCTTGGAAAAAAGCAGTGGGGTAACACGCAGGCTCGGAACGCTGGCTTTAGCAGCCCCAGCATTCGGCTTTCACTGGGGCTGAGTGTCTACTTTCATAAACCTGTTTCTTCTGAGTGTACATCTTGCCAAGACAGGGATGTGAGAGAAAAAAGAATCACACAATACTTTTAGGTCCCTTCTTTTGAAAACATTTTCAGGCATCTACATAAGTATTTTTCTTAAAAATAACTGGGCCCTCTTTATTGCTGAGCTCGCTATTCTCCTCCTTGGCCGCCCACTTCACCACCATCATGGGTGGACCCCACTGACTCCCTCCCGGTGAATGAAGCATGCCTCAACTCCAGGTTCCTGTAACTCCATCAGCTGGGCCTGGGAAGGCTGTCCTCACAACGCTGAAGAGCAACAGTGGCCTGGGCACTGGTTTGAGCTCCTGAATCACGTAGTGGCTATGTGGTACTGAGAAAAAGTTATATCTGACAGCGTAGGACACTGGCAGGCTGTAATAGATCCCTGCCACCTCTGAGAGAGTATGTAAATTTTCATTTTTGATTTGAGTATGCTCTGCCCTGCCAGCTTTCCAAGTGATTTATAGATGGAGAGCTTTTTATTTATTCTCCTTAAGCAAGATTATGTTACGGTTTTCTTGCAGGTGCTGTGGCACTGGGGTGGGGCTGGGGAAGATGGAGCATTGCTGATAGCCTAGTTAATACACAGGAGTGAAGAATCTGCAGCTTACAGGACACAGCAGAGGGAGAATCATTTACTGTAGACTTTTGACTGCGGTTCCAGAGCATGGTTTGAGCATCTGTGAGGGGCCTCTATCTGGTCCTGTAATTTGAATGAAAGGGGGATCAATTTGCCTTCCCCAGCCCACAGGTCATCAAAAGATCTGTCAAATGGCTTTTCAATGTGCCTGGTGTTCAACAGCTTTGTAGGCTCAGAAATCTGATCTTACCAGCGCTCAGAATTTGAACCCACCCAGAGAGGATAGAGCCATATTTGCACAGTTCAAAAGAGACAGATGTATAAACAAGGACACTACTGAGGAAACTATCGTGGAAAATGTATTCCTCAGTTGACCAGATAGCTCTCCCTGGCATCCTTGGCATTCTATTCCCACAGACAAAAGGGAACAGAACCACCCTGTGAAGGGTACTCAGGGGGCATGAAATCAGAAGAAAGGGTTATTTGGATCTTTCAAGAAGAGTCAGTAGCCAGAGTCCTCTCACCCAGGCCTTGGACAGTTCACAGACAGAGACTTGCAACGCTTACTTCTGTAACTCCTGATTCAATGTTTACATATTTTCTGCTGACTAATCCTTCCCTCCCTCCCAATTAACACATTTTATTTAAATCTGTATTAATATCTTAAGTCAAATTTTGCACTGATGCAGAGCCAATCTATCTTACCATCTCTTTATAGATGTTGCGTAAGTCTTTCCAATGTCATCCATTTTGAGCTGGTTTTATTTATTGACTCTCAGAGGGAAATCTTACTTCTCTTATGTAAAACACGTACACATTTCATCACTGTCACCCCCAGGAGATACTCACATCTATGGCAGTGTCCTAGGTTGGCGTTTCTCTTTTCTCCACCCCAACTCTTCCTTAGGTATTCCACTTCTCCAGTTACATCCACAAGGACACCTGTTTTCATCCCACCCAGGTGCCATCCTCCCCCTTTCCTTGGGACTGTACTCCTTTGTCCACCTCTGCCAAGGAATATTGACAAGAGATGGTCCTGTAGAGACCTGATATCTCAGAGACACAATTCTATCATATTCAGAAAACCTGATCAGGGCACTTGTGAATCCACCAGCCACGGGCTTCGCCACTCACAAGTTGTAATGATTATTAGGTGTTTATTCCATTCTAGACACTGTGCTAAATATTTTACATGCACTGTTTAATTTAAGACTTACTACTATGCCATGGAAAGGAAATTTTCCAATAGGACCACTGTTGCTCTCCACATTTCAAGACTCAGTGGGACCAATCTGCTTGCCCAAATTCAAACAGTATACAGCATAACAAAGTTCTGACTTGGGTCAGCTTGGCTGCAGGGCTGGAATTGCTCACCACGTGGCAACCACGTCTTTGTACGTGTCCTTCCTGTTCATCCTCAGGCCCTTGTTATGGCCTCAACTAAGTCACCTTAGAACTGGCTTGCTTTTCCTTCACCACTAAAAGGTGAAGCCAGGTCTACTGACATATAACATGTAGATAACATGGGATCTCCAAAGCCCAGAGCAAACATATGAATAACTCACACTGAATATTAAAGATAAAGACTAGAGAGTGGATCAGATATGGAATCTCCCAGCTGCCTTTTGTATGAACTCACGTTAGTAAGAAGATAATGGTGGGAGATGAGTCAGTGATATTGATGCACATGAAAGGATGTTGTTGTGAGCCAGTCGTACACCAGAGTTCCACTGTGCTGTCACATCACCATGGAAACGAGGCAGAATGTAGCCTGATGTTCTAAACGTCACAGGGCAGCGGATGTTTTTCCTTTACTTCCTCTTGGGATTTTAAAGGCCAGTGGCCAATGGAAAATGGGCTGAGGACATGGAACATATACAAACACAGGGATAACCACCACCATCCAAAGTATTGTCAAAAAAGATCATCAACTCAGAAAGACATATAATTTAGAGATGGCCTTCAAAGCCCTCTTGGCTTCCTTCAACAAATATCAGAATTGGAAGGAAACTCAAAGAGGAGCTAGGCCACGTATGCATTTTGCTAATGAGATAACTGAGACTCACTGAGGATGGGTGATGCTAAAACATTACATGGCTGAAAGAGCTCTTTCCACAGCACCAGCCATCATTTATTCCTTCAACTAGCATTGGGGGCAACCTCCCATAACTGGGTGTTGGAGATGCAGTGGCAGGAAAGATAGACTTGGTACCTGATATCATGGAGCTTATATCCTGGTGAGACATATGACAAAGACATGGCCCATGAGGAATGATGTAAGAAGAATCTAAAGAGTAGTGAGTGGGCAGGACCACGGTGTGAGGTGAGGTGCAGAGGTAGGCAGGGGACAGATCATGGAGTCCTGTGGCTCTGGTGAGATTAGATACATTTCAAGTGCAGTGGGGAGCCATTCACAGATTTTGTGTATCATTCAGTTTAGACTTGCAGAATGTTACCCTGGAACTCTGTGGAGAATGGATTGGAAGGGCAGCAAAATTAGAAGAAAGAAAAGCAGTTAAAGAGTTACTTCAGCAGTCAAGGCACGAGCTAATGGTGGCTTGGACCATACTAATGATGATAGAGACAGAGAGGCACTTTAGAGGCAGGAGTGAGAGGACTCAGATTACAAGGACTGCAAGAAGCAAAGGAAGAGCCAAAGATGACTCCAGATTCCTGACTCGAGTTGTGGGATCGAAGACTGAGTTGGGAAGATTGAGAGAAGACAGCAATCAGTGAGGGAGTAAATCAAGAGTTCTACTTAAGACCCAAGAGACATCCAAAAGGAGAAGTCACACCAGCAATTGAGCAGGTGATATGGGTGGAATTTATTAGGACAGAAATAGTGTTTAACACTGCCAGGATGGATGGGCTCTCCTACAGATAGTACGGCTAGAGGAGAAACAAAGCCTGCCCTTAAGGAACTCCAATCTTAACAATGCAATGGAAAAAGAAGCTCCAGACAGGACACTGAGAAGGAATGCAAGCAAGGTTCAGTAAGCCAGCTGTGTCCTCACAGAATCTGAGTAGGTGAAGAGCCAAACACACAAGAGAGACTGAGCAGAGAATGGAAAAGTATCTAATAGATTAGACAACGTTGACATTGACAATGTCTGCTGACATTGACAACCCGTAGCAGGAGTTTCAGAGAAGCTGTGATATTGGAGATGGATTCAAGTGGTTTTAAGGGAGAGTGGTAAGGGAGGACATGAGGGTATTGCTTAAAGTGAGAGATCCTAGAACTTGTTTGTTGGATGATACAAGTGATGCGTTGAAAGTGTTGTAGTACATGGAATTTACTCCAGGGCACATCAGTACAGCCTGTGTGTGTGTGTGTGTGTGTGTGTGTGTGTGTGTGTGTGTGTGTGTAAGCCTGTTTTCATCTGTACACTAGTGTTGTTGGGCCTACATGTGCAATCCCTTAATGAGTTGCACTCTCTCCATGGGTGCCCACTTTGCATCTGAAAGACCCAAAGATGAAGGAGCCCGCTTTTCAGGGTTTCCCACTACACGGTCTATGTGCACAGGAAGCTTCCTTAATCAACACAAGGGAGGTGAGATATCATCTTTTATTTGATGAAATGAGTGGTGTCAAAAAATGGGGGATTGGCTGGAAATACTACACAGAGCCTTCTGCCTGTCATAAACAGAATTTAAGAATCCAGAGCCTAGCGCCTGTGTACAGAGTTCCACCCAGCCATGAACCTCAACTTCCTGGAGGACCCACCACCTGGATCCAAGAGAATGTGAACTGAGCCTGCTACCGCATGACACAGTCCCATCTTTGCCTTGGAGCCAACAGTCCACGTGTTACAGAAAGTTCAGTCTCTGAACTCCTTGCCAATCTAAATAACAAGAACAAAGTTTTGGGTAAAAAGGAAAGAAAGCTTTATTCTCTTTGCCAGGCAAAGGGAGCAGCAGCAGGCTAGCGCCTTACGAACTGCTGGCTCCCCATCAGATAAATGGGTAAGGGGTTTTATAGGAGAAGTCTAAGAGTCCAGTTCAGGGCTATGTGCCAGAAGACACATTTTTCTTTCCTGTTGGTGGTCTCAAGATTGCTGGAGTGCCTTGTTTGCTGACACAGATGTTTTTGTTCTTTATGGCCAGCAAGACTCAGGACATGATAACCAGATCCTTTTGTTGCAAGATGTTATCCAGACTCCCTGGAACTCGGGTTATTCTCAAGTCTCAGCAGAGCGGGAGTGTAAGCAGAGAAACATAAGGAAGGCAAAATTATGTACACTTTTAATTCCAGCCTTAGTTGCCGGGAAAGTGTCACCTCAGATAAGGAAGACGTTGCTAGTCAGGTTGTTATTTAATCTGTATACTTCTAATTTCGGATAGAAAAAGCCCATAACACACGCAAGGCAGAGTACAGGTTGCATCGTCCTTTCATGCCTGGTTGCTAACCTACGTTTCCCCATGTGGAAGAATTTGGTCTGCACCCTGATTTCATTATATGACATTGTGGAGGAGACCTGAGCACACGCTTTCCTGGAATTGTTGAGGCTACTAAAATGTTATTAAAAGGAGCCCAGAAACTTTGAACAGCCAAATTTCACAAGACGGTATAGCTCGTGTTGGATGGGAGAGTGGGGACACTGCAAGGCAAGCTACCTTGAACGGATCAGAGGGAATGGGGCCAGCACACACAGGTCTGAGAGCTCACAGTCTTCTTCCTACAGCCTCATATTTCTTCTCCAGTCACATTCCTGGGAAGATTGTTCCAGAGGGAGCTCACATTTCTTCCTGATTAATGCACTGGTGCCAGGGCCATCCCGGATGCCTCCTCATTCACTCTTCAATCAAAGTATTTCTATTTCTGACCATCCTGACTTGCTTCAGAGGTGGGAAGGGCCCTCTTGGCCTATCACACACAAAGAGTCTGCCCTTCAGTAAGTCATTGAGCATATTTCTAACCTGTCCCCTAGCGGTAACCAATTAATGAACTTTTGCTGGCACACAGAAATTGTTATGAGACTGCATCACAATGATGAGTGAATTTTCATTAGCAATCCAATTTGGAAATGGAACTGCACAATTCGTCCTTTAAATAGAATTCTCCAGATATTAAATTTAGCCTCTTGATTTCCAAACCAAAAAAAGATTCTTGGTTTCAAAGAGAGTCCCCAGCGTCTAAGCAGTGTTTGATGAAGCACATTCTCGAACCACAACTGTTACTTGACAAAACCTTTGAAATAGCAATACCACTACTTTGCTAGCTCCTCCATTGGCATGACTCTTGGAAGCAACTCAGAGGCACAAAGGCCACCTCGAGCTCCTCCTCTCTTGTAGGACACAGGGGAAGAGTTGCGTCCCCTCTGCCAGTCTTCCTATTTCCCGAGCTCATGGGGCTTCACAGCCGTGAGCGTGAGACCGCACTAGTCGTTCTTGTTTTCGAAATTGTGTTCAGTTCAATTCTAAGCAAACACGATCCTTCGAATGGCTTAAAGGACACATTCACTTTAGTTCAACTCCTAAAATGAATCTCCTTGTGAAACTATGAAATTCTGTGATCTATGAAATCTGTGAATTTTGCTAAACTTCGGTGAAGATTTCACTCACAAATATTCTCTAAGCCAGCAGTATCAAAATTTCAATGTTCAGGAAAAAATAAGGAAGGGACTACTTGTTAGAAATAGAGATTCCTGAGCCAAAGTGAGGCAGGGGAATCTGCCTGTTTATACAATAAATGCCGCAGTGGCTCTGATGCACGCCCAAGGACCACACTTTGGGAAATTCCCAAACTCGGCGCCAGGTCCTCAGTTTACCTGCACCGTTTGTTTTGTGTTAAGCACTGTGCATGGCAAAGAGGCCCGGAGCCAGGGGGACCGGGTGTAAATCTGACGCCAGCACGTATTATGCTAATTTTATGAACCTCAGGGGTTTTTTTTCCAATTAAATGAGGATAATCGTGCCTGAGTCACAGCGTTGCTGTGCGAGTGAACTGAAGCCGTGGGTGCTGCTCAGTGAGCGGCAGGTGAGCAATGTGTTGGTCCCCTCTCTTCGGATTCTCTGAGAAATGTCCCTGGGGTAAAACCTTGCGGATTCTGACCAGGACACCTAAAACCTCCTTCTCTCCACCCTGATTTTAAACAGATCCAAGGGGCTGTGAAACGGTGAAGAAGGGAACATCCTCACACTGTGGTGAAGGGAAGAGCAGGTAACGAATGAAATAAATAGAATAGGGGCAAATAGTTACTGCTCAGAGTCAAAGCTACTGGATTAAAGGTTTGCAGAATCCGTTGTAAATATCTTAGGCAATTCCCCATTTCTGTCCTGTCAGGCTCCTGGGAAGATGAATACCACCCCCTCGTTTTTGCTCCAACTCTGACCCCTCTAAGCCTCCAACCTACCACACGTGAAGCTCAGAACTGCATTTCCCTGAGTTGCCTGCAGGTTGAGACTGTCCCCAGGTTCCTGTGGGCAGGGTTTGCACACACTCACGGGAGCAGAGAGCTGACAACCCACAGACTTACCTGGACTTGCTACCCAGTGGCTGGGGAGGAAGCCTGGGGCTGATCTCAAGGGCGGGGAAGTCAGTGTGAACATCTTCATCGCTGGCAGACAGGAGGCACTGCCATGAGTTCCTGGAGCCTTATCAGGTGGCGTTTGCGTCTGAAGACAGTGAATTCTGAAGGGTAGAGGCAGGCTGGGACGTAGGGATTAGCACAGGGCAGGAAGCAGATCTCCGCAGGGCATTGGTTTCTCCTGGGATCTCTCGAGCTTGGTGAGGGCCTCATGGGGCCGTGGCCAGGGCACTGGATGGTTGGATAAAAGCTGCTTTAGCCATTTAGCAAATGGCTAAATGACATCACTCATTTTAAAATAAACTCTTACTGTGATATATATTTCATTTCTGAAACTCTCAGGGGCACATGATTCAGGTGTTTATAACCTGACAGGGAAGACGAGATCTGTGTGTAACCAACTCTAGTAGAAGGGAAGCACTGGTGACAGAAGTGAAGGGAACCAACAGTGGCCTTGGCTCCCGACTCTTGCCAGTGGAGCATCTCCTGGGATGCTGTGGAAACACCCAGATGTGGGATCCAAGACCAGTTAGGTCATAATCTGCGAGAGTATCCCATAATCTCCGGGATTGGAAATGTCTTATGCTCCCAGAGACGTTAATACACAGCAACCGAGACTGTCAGATGGCAGGGGTTCTCCCCATGGCTGCACACTGGAGCCACCTGGGGAGCCAGGCCACACCCCACACAAATTAAATCTTTAGGGTGAGTGTCAGGCAGCAGTGTGCTGGAGCTTGGTGAAAGCCAACTGTCAAGTTTTCAGGAACTCTGCGAGCCCATTGTTAAACTGTTGGTAGCTTGAAATTGGCCATGGGGAGACTATGTGTAGCACAGAAACTGCCAAATACTGCAGATCAGCCGTTCCGTTTCCCCAGTCTGGAAAGCTGGTTGCCAGACATTTACCAGCAAACCACTGGTCCCAAACAATAGAGCTTTTGGTGAATTTCAATGAAAGAAGCTCATTTGAGAAACTAAGTGGAGGCTTTGTCAAGAGGATGTGAACTTGGGGCTGGGATGAGAGACACTGCAGAGAGAAGTAGCTGAGTGAGCCAGTGACTGAGAATGCACAAAGTTCAGGCAAGGTCAGGGTTAGTGTCATGGGAGGACCACCGTGGAGCAAAGGGCATGATGGAAATTCATGCTGGGAAAGCAGATTGGGAGCAGACCCTGGAGGGGATTAAAGCCAGTTCAACTCACTTGGACTTTATTCTCTGAACAATCAGGGCCAATGGGAGCCTTTAACCAAACTGGTCACAGAGACCAGAAGAAACCCTGGAAAGCCCTGGCTCACCACAGTGAAAGTGCCTGATGCCTGGCCTCTTGGCATCTATTCCAGACTCTCACAAAGGCGCCCTGGGACTCCAACTGTGACAGGTGGTTTATGCAGAGAAACTTCTACACGCAGCAAGGCCATCAGCCTCTGTGTTGGAGTCTCCCACACCCTGGGCCTTCTCTTGGCATTGCATTCCCTCTTAGACTTATCTTCAGACGGCTCAAATAGATTCTCCAGCTGAGGGCTTTCATGGAGCCTTATTTTTAACTAAAATATTAGCTCTGTCTTTTCTCCACTAATAAGACCAGGGAGTCAGAATATCAAGATAATTAAAAACATTGCTTTGGGGTTCTACAATAACTAAGTTTTAATGTTGATTCCACCACTGTTTAGTTGTTTGACCCTGGTAAGTTAACTTATCTCTCAATTTCACCATAGGTACAATGGGGAAAATAATATCTACTTCTTATTTATCTTCTGGGAATAATGTAAAGGATGTTTAGGACATTGCTGGCTTTAGCAGGCCTTTCCAATCTCAATGAATGATGTCACCCTCTGTGCATGGAGCCTGGCAGAAACTTGGGAGTTATCCTACACTTCCCTGCCTGCCCTCGCCTTGTCTCCTGGCTATTTAGCCTTCTAAACATCTCATCTTCACTGTTGCTGTTGTGGTCATAGCCCTCTTTAACCCTTACCAAGACCATATCTGTGCCCTTCTGAGCAGAAATCTTCTGCTTGAACCTCCAGAAACACTCTCCACATTTTCCTTCTGCTCATGCCCAGGAGGCCAACCTGTATCATATTTTGCCCTCTGGTTGCCAGTTGGGTTTGGCCAATAGGATCTGTCCTACTGGGATCTTGACTGAAACATCTCCTATCTCTCTTACTCTACCTTTATCCTCTTCCAGTTGGGCCTTCATGCTATAGCCAGAGGAGTCTTTCACAACTGAAATCTATCTTGCCACCCCATGATTCTATAATAACTTTGAGCATCTGCCAGCTGAAGACCCAAACCCTTGAGAAGGATTGAGACTCTGGCTCTCTCATTTCCCAGCCTGTGTTTCTTTCAGCCCCCACCATTCCTGTTCCTCAGGTGAAATAAATGTTTCAGTTTCTTAAAAGTTTCTCAACACATATCATTGAATGGGTACCTAGAAGCCAAGGGAGCACCAATTTTAGGCTAAATAAACTTTGAAGACTTATCATGATTTTAAAAAATAAAATAAAGGATATCAGTTTATAATCGAGAAAAACAACTATTGCACCTGAGCAGGATACTATTTGCATTGTTTAACAAAATCATAAATATCCAGTTTAACTATGGATAATTTGAGTCAAAGGTCAAACCCCAAATCAATTGTTACTCTTTACTTTTGTTAAATTGGAAGACATTTCTAGATAATTGCAAATGTCTGGTTCCGCCAGAAGAACTGACCTTTCAGTAAAATACGGACCGGACGTTTGGAAAGATTCTGTGCTAAGTCTGCTCTGACCCAGCCAGACTCAAAGACAAAAAGCATTTCACCTTCACAGCTGGACACGGGAGTGCTTCACTCCGGGAGAGAGCAGCAAGTGGGTTCTAATCTACTCTGTGATCATATTTCATTTGGGGAAATATGTCTTCATGTTCTCTTGCAATGTTTTTATACATCAACTTATTTCTCCCGCAAATGAGGAAAATTTCTGATGTTTGGAAAAAATTAAAAATCTTGATGATTAAGCCATGCAGACTTCTTAAGAAATCCTTATCCCTAATTCTGAAATTCTACATGTTTCAGCCCTAAAGCATTGGTTTCCAGCTACTCAAGAAACTGAATATGTAGCTAGAGCGACACCACTCAAGGAAAGCACTGGAAATAATAAGATCACATTTACTAGCATTACGTACTATGAAAAAATGTTTTTCACTTTCATCATTTCAAAAATCCATGTGAGTACCTCATCTTTGAGAGAACACTACTTTAGAGAACCAGACACGTGTCACCACTGTCTGTATCGTTCAGGGACAATCAGAAAAGAGAAACTCTGCTGGATGTTGCAGTGCAAGGATTTCTTTACATGGATGTGGCAGAGCTGGGAAGTCGAGCACTGCACAGTGAGGAATCCCAAGACTGGCCACACAAGGAAACCATTATCACCACTGAACCAAGAGACACAAAGATGTGGCAATGCTACCAGAGCACAGACGCCAGAGTGCCTGGTAGGAGCCACAGCCACAGTGGGGCTGCCTCTTGCTGCAGGGGAAGACCAGTGAGATGGAGAGGTTCTTGGGGTATAGAGTCCCCACCAGAGGTCACACAGGAAACAGAGAGAAAGGATGAGAAACACCCTAGCTTCTCCTTTCCTCCTGCCCTCCACTCTCCCACCAATACCTTCCATGGTCCAAACCAGCCCAGAAGCTGGTTGGCAAAGGAGTGTGGGAAATGTAGTCCCCTACAGTAAAGAACAGGGGACAAGTGAGGGTGAAGCAAACCAGGAGCTGGCAGGCTGCTCATTTCTTCACATGGTGCTCTGGAAAAACATGTTATCATGGCTGGGTGACACATATGGGTAATATACATAATTTTCGCTATTCTTTTAAACCAGAGTCAAAGTGATTGTTACCATTGACAACCAACATTCTCTGTGAATAAGTCAGCTTGCGGTTGCCCACTTCAATAGAGACTCCTGTTTTCCGGGCCATGCCCTTGCTTGTCGCTGAAGCAGCTGGAGCCCCCCTCAGGACTGATCCCAAGGTGTGTGGTTTTCAGTTGACATCAGAGCTCACAGATTACTGTCTTCTAACTTCTACTTCAGTGTGTGTTTTAAGTGATAAATGGAACAAAATGTGCCAAGCATTTCTACCTCAAATATGCACATCCCATAAGCAAAACTGACTGGAGCCATTCACAGCAATGTAGAATGTTTGCCTAAAAGCACCCGCACTCGCTATTTTCTCATCTCCTTCTGTGCCGTCCACACCACGCGCTACGCAGCAGGGCAGCTGGATGACGAGATTTTGCTGTTGGCTGCTTTCTCATTAGTCATAATTTTGTGGGTGGTTTTCATGCATCCTCACAATAGTGAGATATGCACTTTTTTGACTGCCTGGTTGCCTGATTGCTCACTGCAAGGAGTGGAGCTTAGAATGGTAGGAGTGTTGTTTGCTGGCCGCTCCCTTGCCACCTTGCACTGGCAAGCCCTATTTTAAGCTGGACCCGGAGACTCTTGCTTGATTTAGACAGATGTCATTGCGTATCACACTAAATAATGGGACTGCTAGGGTCAAGACGGCAGACGAGCCCTCTTGTCTGCAGATGCCCCTTCCTCCTCCGACCATTTCCCTAGAAATGTTAGCAAAGGTGGGAAAAGAAATGAAGAGGAAACTACACGAAGCCCTGCAGGCCAGCAGGAAATGGGGCTGAGAGAAACCGCGGCCAGGGGCCAACTGTTGCATCCAAACGCAAGGGCAACGGGGTGATCCCATGAAGACGGCAGTGTCTGCTCACAGGGAGGGACTGCGACTCGGGATGGCTGCCCAGCAAGACTTTAGCTTTCCCAGTATTGTCTCAATTGTTCACAAGACTGCATTGCTGCCTTATAATTACTAACAATCATTTTAAGGATAAAGAGGCATTTTTGGATTGCCAGCTTTCCGTCTGTCTCTGACAAGAAAGCCATGAGAGAAGTATTGCCTCTCTAACAAAACCCTCACAGGCATTCAAGATGGTGCTCCCCTTGTTCAGCTCTGTCCAGGATGTTTCTGCAAACTGGAGAGGCAGCGCAGACTCGGGACTGGCTGCCTTGGTTCAAACCCCAGCTCTGACACTTCCAAGCTGTGAGACTTTGGGAAAACTACTTAACCTCTCTGTGCCTTGGTTTCTCGGTCTGTAACACGGGGATGGTGATAATACCTACTTCATGGAGTTTGGGGATGATTAAGTTGATATTTGTAAACCATGTGAGACGATCATGAACCCTGTGTGGCTATTCAGTGCATGCCTCATATCCACAGCTTCTCTGGCCCAGGCACCAGTGGACGGACTTTCCCGCTCAGCCAGGTGTCGGTTTACCAGCCACTCTCACAGCTTCCTGCTCACTTAGTATTTCCACTTCAGTGCACAACTAGTGAGTCATTTTTGGAATTGAAAATAACATTACAACAGAAGAAGAAAAAAATTTAAAAATTAGCAAATATAAATAATAATGCCAAAATTACAGAAAACATATTAGCCAAAAAGGCCAGTTAGCCAGGCCACAGAGCCCAGAGCCACCTGGCCGCAAGTGTGAGAATGCCCAAGAGTGTAAGGACTATTGGCACGGAACAGAGCCCTTGGAGCATCAGAGCGCGGCCCCGGTCTTACGTGGTCAGGTCTGCGTCACAGAGCCTTCCACAGCTTTTACCCGGAAAGCCCTGCGCGCATGTGGGTCCCCTGCTGAGGCGCCTGGGAGGGGACCGCCCCTGCCTGCAAGTCTCCTGCCCAGGTAACTCCCAGTCCCCTTCCAATGACCCCGTCAGATAACCTCCCCTGGCCCGCGGGACCAGAGCCCGCCCTGCCACCAGGTGTCGTCGCCCCTGCCTTCGCCTCACTGTGCTTACACAGTCAGGACAGAGGTTTCTCTGTGTCGCTTTCCTGCAAGGCCGTCTTTCCTGTTGAACTGTAAGATGTGGAGGAAACACTGGGGTAAAAGCCCTGTCCCCTCAGGCTTTGCAAATCCTGGGCTGAGCCCTGACCCGGCGCTCCGCCCTCGCCAGCAGCGGGCTCGGCAGACGCGGCACATTCCAGCAGCAGGTCCACACTCTGCATCCTCCCTCACCACATTCTGCTCCAAGTCACTGTGCTCACCGCCATGCTGCACCTGAACGCCAGCGTGGCGGGAGTGACAGGGACTCCGGCAGCTCAGCATCTCCAACCAGGGACAGAAACGTCCTGTTCAAGGGGGCGTTTCATTGGTGAAAGCAGCAAACCACTCCTCGGGCAGCCTGAACTCAGGGCTGGCCAGGCCCCCAAGTCCCTGGAAATCCCACCAGTGCTCATAACGCACCCAGCGAGGACAGACTGCTTCTTGCCCATGACCCCGACCTGACTCATTAGAGAACGCGCCCCCGCTGTGGCCCAGGGCCACGCAGCCTCCCTGCCAGTTAAAATACCGTCCTTTCTCTCCGTCGGCCTCTTGCCAGCAGGTGTGAGCCACACAGGAAGGCCCAGTGGGGGAATCATGGGCGCCACTTGCAGTCCTGCTCCCGCTTCCTCCCGCAGGGCCGCCACTTTGGGGACTGTGCCCTCTGACTGGAGAAACGCTGGAAGGAGCGGTGTCTTTGAGGCCACAGTTCTACTCCTGCTATTTTGCTTTTACGCTGTCACTCCTTCAGCACCTGTCTTGGAATCGTTATAAGGAATGGTCCATTTTCTCCTGGAGAACGCTCCTGCCACTGGAGGATTTTCATTCACAAGAGGCGTTTCCAGTCGGCACCGCAGGCTCCTGAGCAGAATCTAAGTCACCTATATGCCCTCTTTGGCCTCAAAGCCCTACAGCAGGAGGCAGCATATTAGGACAAACCTCTGCCACTCTGGTCTAGGCGGGTCCCACCTCTGTTCTCACTTACTGGGTGTCTTTGACGATCCTAACCTCCCTGAACCACTTTGGACTTGTCATAAAATAGAAATAACTACCTACCTAGTAGAAATGCCTGCTCGTGAAGCTTATTACCACCAGGAACAGACCATTGCCCGCCCATCCAGATGCTCTCCACTGCTGCCTCGATTTCCCCAGGTCCTCCAAAATTCAGCATTTGTCGGCTCTCTCCTACTTCAAAATAAGCTAACAATTTTTCTCCCAGAAGCCGAATGGGAGAGCTTTGTTAAGAACAAAGTGCTAACATAGGGCCTCCCACCTGAGAGACAGGAGGAATCCCTTGCATGACTAGACTCTGCTGGGTTTGTGGCACGTGGTCAGGTCCAGGCAGAGGGTGGCAAGCAGTGCTGTCTCATCTGCATCTGACAGCCGGGACCAGGTCTACACCGTTAATACCTCCCCCTTCTTTCTGAGACTTTGAATGCATCCGAAAGGATGACAGTTGAGTCACGCAGGCACAGTCCTTCTCGATGCGCGGTTTTTCTTTGTGTTGTAAATAACTCACACTCCTGGCTCTTCAGGAGTCTGCTGTCTGGAGATTCTACTCAGCTGGCTCCCCAAGGCCTGGGAACTGCCTGGCCCTCAGGTCCTCAGACCTCACCAGTGGCTGTAATGTGTCCATCCCGGGTTGCCCTCAGTGGATGGCCTCCAAGACGACAGCACGTGCCACTGAAGAAAGGGGAACCGAAGCATTCACCTCCTGTTTCACGCCCTCTCCCCCTCCGTGCTCAGCAGCAGCCTCCAGGCCCGGCGGGCCGCACCAACCTCCCACTCGTCAAGGCTCTGGGTTAACAACACCATCCGTGAGATGCTCTCCAGGATGTGGGGTGCAGCATGAACTCTTGTTTGGGCCCCAGCGGTCAATTCCAGAGAAGAAAAAAAAACGCCCTATTGTTTTAGAGCAGTGCAGGAATTTTCTGACAGTAAAATGAGAAAAGGCCTCCGAAGCACTGGGCACAGGACCTGCAGGGTCCAACTGCTCAACGATTCCTCACAGCAGCAGTTGCAGCAGCCCCAGCAGAGTATGTGACAGCCCTGGCCGTCCATTCTCCCAACTCCTGAGGCTCAAGTGCACCTTTGCTTCCGGGGTTTTTGCTGTGATGCTCCATGTAGCTGCCGTTTCTGTGCAATGTCACACTATTTGAGCAGACCATCCCCGTGCGGGGAGCACACCTCCCCAAACCCGGTAAAGGGCAGTTCTGAAGAAAGGCACACTTCCGTTCCTTGGCCGCCAGCTTCTCTGCACTGGCTCTGTGCCTGACATCTGAGGGGTGTTTGATTGCCTGTGAATCAGTGGGTCACGTTGTATTTGTTATTTATACATTCTCAGGTCCAGAAATACTGGAAGGAAGGACTCTGGTTCAGGGGAGACGCTCTGGCCACCGGAAGCCTGACTCATCCAGCTGCCTGTGAGGAGAAAGACCTGTGCATCTCCTCATATTTTTGACAAACAAGATGGGCTGGAAAGAGAACAAAGAGCCTGTGGGCTGGTGATAAGGTGAACACTGTGGCAAGCTGCTCTAACCTGGGAAGGCCACACTTTCATTCCTCACTCCTAGCAACGGAAGGAAGCTCTCACACGCCCTGATGGGGCTGCTGTGAGGACCACGGGAATTGCCTTTTGAGAAAAGTTTCTATCAAATAGCTTCTCACAATACTTCTCCGATGAGGACAAAGTGTGGTACCAGCCTGGACCAGATCGGGAAACAGAAGCAGGGGGCTGACAGCTGCATTCACTCAGCACACTCAGGAGCCTGAAAGGGTAATGTTTTTAAGTCTGTAAAATTACGAAGGAAAAATGAGGAAACATTATTGTAACCAATTTGTTTGAGTGTTCTTCTAGACATTTTCCTATGCATTTACATACATTCACTTGGGGAATTTTGGAGTTTATTCATTTGGGGTTTTTTGTTTGTTTTATTCTTTGGTTTTCCTAGTTGGTATCATATGGAGCTCATTATTTTCTATTGTGTCATTTTCACTTAGCTATTTGTCTTAGCAACATTGTCCACATCAGTGTATAAAGATTTACCACATTCTTTTAAACTACTGCCTATTCTTTCTTAGAATAACTATGCATCAATCTGTGTGGACACTCAGTTGATAGATTCATTTCTTTGAACTGTCTGTTAGTATCTTTCTCTATTAAATTGTTTATATTTTTCGTATGAATTCAAGGGACATCATTCTATAATCTGGACATTAATACTTTGTGATACACATCGCAAGAATTTCCTCTCTTTCTCTCATATTTTAGGATTTTTAATGTTGATTTTAGACATAGAGAAAACATTAATTTTGATGCAGTCAAATTTAATAATTTTTTATACAATTGCGTTAAGTGTATTTTTCTTTTTTTGGTGAGGAGCATCGTCCCTGAGCTAATGTCTGTGCCATCTTCCTCTATTTTGTATGTGAGACACCACCACAGTGTGGCTTGATAAGCAGTGTGTATGTCCACACCCAGGATCTGAGCCCGCAAACCCTGGGCTGACAAAGTGGAGCACACAAACCTAACCACTGTGCCACCGGGCTGGGCCTTTAAGTATGCTTTTTAAGAAAGCTTTCTCTATCCCCAAAGATATAAATGTTCTCCTACATTGTTTCCCGCTTTTTATTTTTATTTTTTGTTTTAGAGACAAGGTTGGACATGTTTCAATTATTTTTCCATTTAACTGTTTAGTATACCTTGAATTTGTTTTTATGAGTGTTGATTAGTAGGAGTCTAACAAAACAGAAGCCAATTATTCCAACATAGTTTTTTGTGATGGTTATCAGGTCAAGTCCACATTCATTGTGAAGTTTAGTGGGCCAAGCCTACCTTCGGGATTTAGGTTAGAATGTCATATCCACATTCTACATGTATGATTTGAAAATTATTCCAAATATTCTTGTGTATGTTCTTTTCCATCTGAATTCTAGAATTAGCTTGCCAAGATCATGATAATTACTATTGTGGTTTTAATTAGAATTGCAAAGAATCTATAAACTAATTTTGAGAGGAAAGGCCTTGTGAAAATACTGAGTTTTTTAAAATCCAAGTACATGGTAAATAACCTCATTTTTCCCGAGCCCTCTTGGAGCTTCTCTGGCAGTTTAGTAGTTCTGGAGATAGCGTATTTGCATAGTGCTCTCACTATAGTCCTAGGGTTTCATAATTTTGTTACTCGAATGAATGCAATCTTTTTTATTCTATTGTCTTTTAATTTTTTCTATTAGATTGTTTTTAACAATAAGATAATTCACAGTAGTGAAGGAGAAAAATGGATGGTTCCTGTAACAAGTAGAGCAACACATATACAACAAACATTTGTTTCAGGGCCTTCTGGACAAAGTCCGCACAGCCACTGTGGCCAGGGGGCTTTTTGCATGAGTAGCTCTAGTCCTGTATGGACTGCTTTTAATAACTGGAATTCAGTGAGCCGATTAACCAACAGTTCCATATATGCATCCATTAACTTGACCCCCCAGTCAACTCTGGAGCAGGAAGAATCCTGTTTTAACATCTGTTACAAAAGTATAAACACAATTGTGCCAAGAGTCTGCACACTTGGGCTCTGGCACACAGTCCCAGCAGGTCTGTTTTGGGCCGAGAACCAAGCAGTGGAGGATGACAGACGTTCTGCTCTCGCTCTCTGTGGGAATGCTGGGACAGAGAAAGGACAGCCCGGGTGCTATTCTTCCATCAATCTTCTGGCTTCTGCTTCCCTCTGAAACACCCCCTCTCTTAATAGCATCTATGTGTGTGTGTGTGTATAAACATACACACGTTCCCACAGCAAAGGAGAAGGGCATGTACTTCTCAGAATCAATTGGCAACATAAATTCTCATTAGTCTCTTTCTTTTTCACGAATCTCATGATACCTCATTGCCGCTGTCATTTTCTGACTATTGTGGAGATGAGGATGTTTCTATATTTTTCTCAGCTATTTGGTATTTGTTATTTTGGCTTGCTTTTTGATACCCTTTGCACATGCTTTCAAGGTGTTGGTTGCCTTTCTCCTATGAATGTTTGGGATATTTATATTTTAGGAATATTATTGTCAACTATGTGCACTACAAATACTTTTTCTCAGATAGCACTTTGTCTTTATTTTTAACAGCTTTATTGAGGTAAAATTTACATATCATAAAATTCACCCTTGTAAAAATACAACTCAATGGTGTTTAATGTCTTCAGATTTGTGCAAATCACTACAATCCAGTTTAGAACACTTCCATCACCATGAAAACGACCCTCATGACTATTTTCAGTCAGTCCCATTCCCTTCCCATCCCAGCCCCAGGCAGCCACTAATCTGCATTTTCTGGACATTTCCATGTAGTCTTTTATGTAGTCTTTTAAGCCTGACATCTCTCAATTAGCATAATGTATTGAGGTTCACCCATGTTGTAGCATATATCAGTATTTCATTCCTTTTTATTGTCAAATAATATTCCAGTGTATGGATAGCCAACATTTTTGTTTATCTATTCACCAGTTAATGGACGTTTGGATTATTTCCAGTTTTGTTTATTATGAATAATGCTGCTATAAACATTTATATACGTATCTTCTTGTAGACGTATCTTTCCATTTCTCTTGAGTAGATAACCTAGTAATAGAATTGCTGAGTCATATGGAAAATTTATATGTAAATTCTTAAGAAACTGCCAAACTTTTCTACAGTGGCGGTGCCCTTTGACATTCCCGCCTGCAGTGTGTGAGGTTGCTAGTTGCTCCACATCCTGTCAACACTTGTTATTGTCAGTCTCTTTTACTATAGCATCTAATTGTGATTTTAATGTGTGTTTCCCCAATAACTAATGATGCTGACTATCTTTTCATGTGTGTCTTTGGCATCTAGACATCTTCTTTAGCAAAGTATCTATTCAAATATTTTGCCCATTTTTCTTTGTTTGTCTTCTTAGAAATGAGCTGTAAGAGTTCTGTACATATACTGGATACAATCCTTTATAAGATACATATTTGCCAGAAACTCTGGGTCTTGTCTTTTTATTTTCTTAGTGGTGTCCTTTGAAAGGAAACAGTTTTTGATTTTGCAGAAGTCTAATTCATCAAACTTTTCTTTCTGAATCAAACTTTTGGTGTCATAGCTAAGAATTGATTGCCAAACAAAATATCATGAAGATTTTCTCCTAAAAGTTCTATAGTTTTAACCCTTGTTTTTTGTCTATAGACCATTTTGAGTTAAGTTTTATGTACGGTAAAATCAAAGGGTCTAAGTTCATCTTTTAAACATAGATTTTCAATAGTTCCCGCACAATTTGTTGGAAAGACTATCCTTTGCCCTCTGAATTGCCTTAGTGTGTCAGTCAAAATCAATTGACTGTGAGTGTAAGAATTTATTTCTGGACTCTCAGATTTGTTCCATTGATTTATATGTCTATCCTTATGCCAATTTCACACTGTCTCGATGACTTCAGCTTTATAGGTAGTTTTAAAATTGAGAAATTTAGGTCCTCCAATTTTATTCATCTTCTTAAAAGCTGTTAGGCTCCTCCAGGCCCTTTACTTGTCCATAGACATTTTAGGATCAGCTTGTCAATTTCTGCAAAAGTCTTCTGGGATTTTGATAGCAATTTTATTGATTCTATAGATCAATTTGATGAAATTTGCAATTGTAAAAGTATTGAGTCATCCTATCCATGGACATGTATCTCCATTTATTTAGAGATTTTAAATTTTTTCTTAGCAACATTTTATAGTTCCGAGCATCCAAATCTTGTACCTTTTTGTTAAATATATTCCTAAGTATTTTTCTTGACGTTATTGTGAATGGGATTGTTTACTTAAATTCATTTTGAATTGTTCATGGCTAGTATATAGAAATACAATTGAGTTCTTTATATTGATCTTGCATCCTACAAAATTGCTAAGCTCACTTATCAGTTCTAGTAGAATTTCAAATGTGTCTGAATTCCTTAGGGTTTGCTATGTAGAGGGTCATGTGATGATCCTGACTGTGATTAAAGATGGTTTTACTTTTTTTCCTTTCTGTGGGGCTTTTATTTCTTTTCCTTCCCCGATTGCACTGTCTAGAACCTCCAGTACGACGTTGAAAAAGTAGTGAGAATGGACATCTTTGCCTTGTTCCTCATCTTAGGGCATGTGATACAGTAAGAAACATATATTTGTTCTTTGCCCCTGTTCCTGACACAGAGCTCCTAAATCCCTCGGAATTTGCTGAGTGATAGGAGTATCAGAAATGTCTCTTATTCTAAAGAGGTGACTCAGTGGGCCTGTAGATAGCTTCAGGATGAGGTCACCAGAAAGACCAAAGGGTAATTAGAGGGTTGGAAATTCCAGTCCTATCCAACCTCTGGGGAGGGGAGAGAGCCTGCAGATTTAATCCAATCACCAGTGGCCAATGATTTAATCAATCACACCTGTGTAATGAGATCTCCATTAAAAACCCCTAAACAACTGGGTTTTGTAGAGTTTCCAAGTTGGTGAATCCATCCACTTGTCAGGAGGGTGGCAGTCCCCAGTACCCCAAGGACAGAAGCTCCTGTGCTCAGGATTTCTCTGGACATTGCCCTATGTACCTCTTCTTCTGACTGTTCATCTGAATCCTTTATAATGAACCAGTGTTAGTAAAGTGTATTCTGAGTTCTGGGAGCAGTTCTAGAAAATTATAGAATCTGACTTGCAACTTTTTGTCTGAAGTAGGTGGAGGGTAAGCAGTCTTGTGGGACTGAACCCTCAACCTGTGGGGTCTGCACTAACTCTGGGTATTTCAGGTCAGAATTGAACTGGATTGTTGCACACTCAGTTGGTGTCCAGAGAGTTGGAGACTTGGTTGGTGCTAGAAAAAATCCTCACACCAAGTCATCAAGACAATGCGCAACTGGCATAAGGATAGACATATAAATCAGTGGGACAAATCTGAGAGTCCAGAAATAAATTCTTACACTCACGGTGTCAGAAGTATTGTAAGTAAAAATCTATCAGAGGGGGAAAGCATTCTGTCTTTCTTCCTTAAACATGATGCTAACTGTGAGTTTTCCACAGGTCTCCTCTGTCAAACTGAGAAAATCCCTTTCCGTGATTTGCTTGTTGATTTTAATTAAGGAATTATTGCTTTTCTTTTTTTAATAATAAAATTGATTTAGATTGTACCAAAAAATTGAGGTTTCTATGTTTTTTATCATTGCCTCTTATAACCCTTTTTAAAGTATTAATTTTCCTCTTTCTGAAGTATATCCTGTAGTAATTTTAGAGGTTTTTTAAAGAGGATTTTTAAAAAGAGGTGGTAAGTTTTCTGAGTTTTTTATTTTTAAAAAATCTTTATCTAATGCTTCTACTAGAATAATACTTTATCTGGCTATAGAATTTCAGGTTTATAGTCTTCTTTTTCTCCACGTCAGAGATCATGTGAGTATATTTCTCCATTGTTTTCTTGTCAATGAGAAGCATCCCGACGTCAGTTGTGTTCTCATCTGCCTTTCTTATCCCCGCCGCCACCGCTACCGCCGCCCAGAGCCTTGAGGATCTCTCTCCACTTTCAGTCTCCCGAAGTCATCTACACTGTATCTTCTTTCATGTCCTACACACAGCACTCAGTGGGCCACTTTGATCTAAGGGGTCATACCTTGCTCAGCTCCAAAAATATTTTATTTTTGAACATTCTCTCTCCTCCACTCTCTCCGCCCTCTCCTTGTGGATCTCCTACAGGATGACTTAGTCTCCGTTCCCTGCAAGGTGACAGCGTAGCAAGACATTTCAAACCCTGTGCCACAAGAACAGGCACCTGGGCCGCACACTTCGAATCTGCATCGAGTCAGCTAGGGAAGCCTCCACTAGGTTTCCAGAGAAGGCATCACAAAACAATTAAATTCCCACGTGTAGACTGACTTTTGGAAGATGAAACCTTCAGGGCCAGTGTGAGATTAATAAGTTACGTTTCATGGGAAACATAATGATTTGTTTCTTTCAATTTTTATCTAACCAACCACTCTTTCCTGGGGTTCTTGTGTAGACAGATGAGCAAGCCAAAGGGCATATTTGTAAGAATTCTCCAGATCAGTGCAAACTTCCTCTGACAAATGCCTCTCTCTTAGTCCAGGCACCTCTTTCTATTTGTGGTGAGTTTGCCTTCTTTTCCTTTGTCAGACACGTCCACTCACATATGGAAATATATTATGAATATCATTCAATAACCAAGTTTTGGTGGTAAAAACCATTTATTCATTTTATGGGACATTTGAAATTTCACACAAGATGCAGCTGGAGGTTTATTAAGCACATCGATTATTAATTCATCACACTTACAAGGCTGATTTGCTTATTTTCCATATTATCTCTGTTGCATGGTTTTCACTGTGATAATAGAATGTAATAACGGTGAGAGTTTTCATTCTCCCCTCATCCCTTCTTCCTTCAGTTTAGCTGAGGACCAGAGTTTGAGTTGGGGTAAGAGACAGAGATGGTAGAGAGAGAAAGACTGAGGCTTTTATATGGCTCACATGTGAACCAGGAATCTGTGTGATGAGACAAGAGCATGTCACAGTCTATCCCCAGACTGAAGCTCATCCATGCTACTCGCCAGGATTTGTGGCACCCTCCAGCTTGCTGGACCCACGCCTAGGCCAGGAGCTCCGCCTGCAGGCACCCTGCCTGTGCATCTGGCTTATCTCCCCAAGCGTATGACTTGATCCTCTTATAAGGCACATCTCAAGCCCCTCTTGGTGAGAAAGTCTTCTCTGAAGCTTATTTTTCTGACATTTCTCTTATGTAAACTTGCATAATATTTACAGGCTGTAAAAAAACAGCAACAGCAAGACAACAAGAACAATTTCACAATATGATCTTCTCTGTTCACAGACAGTCGATCTAGAGATCCTTGCAAAGAGATCTGTAATCCATTGTGTGTCCTCTACGTGAAAGATTTTGGGCAGCTGCCCACTTCTTCTCTAAGCTTTCATTTTATTAGTCATTTACTTTTTGTTTGCCTTTGATGGAAAGAGGGCTGAACGTTGACTCAAACTCTCCAGCCCGCCTCCATCCCTCACTGGCCGGGGCTTTTCTGATAATGCTGCTGACCCAGAAGGAAGGCCCTGGATTCATCTTTCCGTCACCCTTGTGATTCCAGGTTGTGGAGGGAGAAGTCAGGTTTTATGGGCAGTAGACATTTTATAAACCAAAAAATATCAAATGTTGAGCGAAAGAAGTTAAATAAAAATGAGCACATATTGTAAGATTCCAGAGTACATGCTGTATGATTCCATTTATACAAAACTAATCTATGCTGTGAAATCAGGACAGTGGCCCACTTTCAGGGTGCAGGGAAGGGACTTGGAGAGGCCCCAAAGGGCTGGGGACACTGCTCGTGTCGTTTCTTACTGCAGGTGCTGCTTCCACAGTTTGTTCTGTTTGTGAGGATTCATCAAGCTCTTCCTTTATGACCTGTGCACTTTCTGTGTATATACAAAGACAGTTTAAAAAGAACATGGGTTTTGATAATTCTTAATTAGTAAAGATATTTGTATATTAGCATTAGCAATGCATTAAATACACCTATAAGCAAAATGTTTTTGAAATTATATCAATTAAATCACATTTAACCATGAATTTAATAATCAATTTAAAAAACCTGTCCTGGAAAATCTAAAGGGTGTGATTTTTGTTGCAGTATACAAAGCAGACAGAGGGTTTTTTTCTTTTGCTTTTTGGTAAGGAAGATTGGCCTGAGCTAACATCTGTGGCCAAGCTTCCTCTTTTTTTTTTCTCCCCAAAGCCCCAGTGCATAATTGTAAATCCTAGTTGTGAGTCCTTCTAGTTCTTCTGTAAGGGATGCTGTCACAGCATGACTTGATGAGCGGTGTGTAGGTCCGTGCCCAGGATCCAAACGGGCGAACCCCTGGCCACCAAAGCGCAACTCACCAACTTAATCATTACACCAGGGGGCCGGCCCCTAGACAGAGTTTTATTTGCCAGAAGGCAGCTGCCTGAGGTCCTCACCACCTTCCCTCGCCCAAGCATAAGCTAGTACTGACCTCCACACACGGACAGATGGACATTCACTTTTTGGCAAAGCCAAACATGACGGTTAATTATTTTGACTTTATAAATTATTGTGATTTTAAAGACCACAATTTCTTCCAAATCCCAGCTCCTGCTTTAATTTTTATTTCTTAATTTTTGTCCTCATTGTACTTTATGTGAATTTGGTTGATTTTTGTTGTTTTGCTTGGACTTAGGAACACAATCCTTTCTTTCCTCGGTCCATTTCATGGTGTGAGACAAGTCACTGAAATGGCCATATTACGGTGAATTCCTGAGCCCCTAACAGTGTCTGAGATGGAACAACTCCTGTGTTCCGCACCCGCTGACTGCAGGCGAGGGTCAGGCCACGCCTCTGTGGAATTCTTGGAGAGCCAACGGCACCTGCAGGTGACTCAAACTTGAGCCAGTGGGGTACAGGTCGGGCATCAACATGTCTGCCACAGGTTCTCACCTGAATGCTGTCAATGCTAACGTCCACACACACTTTCATACCTGCCTCCCGTAGTCAGCTTGGAGTAGAAAATGCCATTGAAGCTGCTGAAGCCATATGGTGAAGAAAATGTGTCCTCGCTCACGCATCCCACAGAATGAACCAAATTACTTGGGAACAAATAAAGAAAGCTGGAATACCGTTTCTCAGCCTTTACTCATCAAGTGTGTATTTGTTCAGAAAGCATATGGACCCCCAGACAGCACCCAACTCTACTCTCCATTTCAGTTACCGACACTAAACATCACACTCAGAAAAAGTACAAGCTTTCAAGTCTGTGCCAGGAAGCAAGAATGTAACACACGTTTATATGTAACAGGTAAATTTCCCTAGGCTGCACTCTCCAGAGCTGAAAAATAGTGCTTAAGGCCAAAATAATTAATTTGATTACTTCTGCTGTGCAGTATAGGATTTTCCTACTAGTCTTAGAGCCAAATTATTCATGATTTTTGGCAGCTCTTCTTGACTGTTTTGCTAATTTTTAAGATTGAAACATTAACTATTTGGGGGAATATATTCATGTGCCAGGAACCCAAACTCTTTACACTGAAATCTACTTCTTCTGATATGATTGCCCAAAAGTGACCTTAAGTCAGAAGCAATAGGCAAAACCGAAACTGTATTCAGTGACAGGGGAGTAATCAGCAGCCAGAGGCGCCAAGGCCCCAGCCAAGTTCCCGGCTGCAGGCTGCCTGTGGAGGAGCCAATGGCAGGTCTGGGTGTGAGCGCGGCTCCAGAACTGCCCCGAGGTGAGTGTGTCTATGCAGATGGAGGCAGTCAGCAAGGCAGGGCAGAGCTGAGCTATGCTGACCACAGCCCAGTGTCCACTACCCCGTCAGGGAGTTGCCCGTGGTGTGACTGACACCAGGCTCTGGCTGTGAACTGGAATGAAAGGTCTCAGGGCCCTGCTGAGATCTACGTGCAGTGTAAGGTCTCAGGACCCTGCTGAGATCTATGTACAGTGTAAGGTCTCGGGGCCCTGCTGAGATCTACCTGCGATGTAAGGTCTCGGGGCCCTGCTGAGATCTACGTGCATCTACCTTGGCCTGTGTGTGCACCTCTTGCACAACGGCGTTCAGGCTCACTTTTGTCAACAATGTTACCCTGTCACCTTCTTGTCTTCTTACCGGAACCCTCCTGCCAGTCTAGCTGGGAAGACAGCCTCATGCCCTGCCATTGACTGGCCAATGGCCACAGGATAAGAAAGCCATGCAGAGTCGACAGTGGCACTCAAGTGGGTGTGCACACAACACCACACTGGCATCACTGCACGGAGATGGAATGGAAAGGTAAACTCCTCAAGGCTTGGTGATTTCAACCCTGGAGGCTCATGGGAATCGCCTGGAGAGATTTAAAAACTCCTGATGCCTGGGTCCCACCTCAAGAGTTTCTGGTTTCTTGGGTCTGAGGACAACTCTGGCTTTAGGAGTCTAACAGCTCTTCAGGTGACTTTAATGTGGAGTCAAGACTGAGAAACCACCACCCGAGACAAGCGTAAGGGTCGAGAATTCGGAGCCCTCTCCCTCCTACCCGCCGTGTTTCCCTCGGCAGCATCCCATGCTAGTGTTCTACGTTGGTGTAAAATTACCTCGTGCTACGTCCCCAGGTGCTTTTCACTAATAGAGCTGCAAGGACTAGGGCTGAGCCCTGGAACCGTCTCTTTCACCTCCTCCTCTGAGGGGCTCTCTTGTCCTAGGGGGCATGTGGGGCTGGCAGTCAGAAAACCTGAGTTCAATTCCAGCTCTGCCGCTGTCAGCATGGAGTCTCAGGCGTGTCCTGACTTCCGTGCTCTCTCTCAACGCATCTTCAAAATATGAGGATTGGACCAGAAGTTCCTGAAAGTCCCTCCTGCCCCTTCTACTGGCCACTAATTAGGGATGTGCTACTTGTGAAATGCTGGGGGTGGGGAGAGTGGGGGCCCATCCATGGCTGGAATTGGGGCTCCTGAGTGATCCCAGAGCACGTGGCTGAGCTCTCCACCAGTGTTGCTGCTTGTGGTGAGCAATTCTCAAATTGTCTGGTTTTCACTCCAATTCACAAGTTCCTTGGAAGTTTTGGAGGGTTCTGAGAGCCCAACTGAGTCTGGATGTTAAGCTCTGCCCTGCAGTCACTGCCCATCAAGCTCTCCTCACATCCCGGCTCAGAGGACGCCCCATCTCTTTGGACTGCTTAGCTTTGCTCCCAGGTATCATGACGGGGCCTCTATTCTGAGGCTCCTTCATTGTATCTTTCCAGCCAGCGCAAGTCTTTGGAATTTCTCCAACCCATTGTGTATTCGTAGCACAAGAACGGAGGACTTCTACCACCCCCTAAAATGACTATCTAAAAATATGGGTCTTTGGCTACAGCCTAGAACAGGCTAAACCTAAAACAACTCGTGTGGAAGATGGCTAAGAGTCTGGGCTCTGGACTTGGCCCTAAGTTTGAAGGCTGACCCTGGGACACACCAGCTGTACAACCCTAGTCAGGTGACATATGCTCTCCAAGCTGCAGTGTCCTCCTTGGTAAATGGGGAGGATGATAGGACTTACCTCATTGAGTGGTTGTGGAGATTCAATGAAAGGTGACCTGCAGTGCTGGTGGCACAGTACCAGGTATGTCTGGGTGAAATCATATTAGCCACAGAGCACATGCCAGGCTTAGGATCCGCTTTTGCTGTCTTTACAGCAAGGGGCTCCCTGCTGGATCCTGCACACAGAGGGCTCAAGGAGCGGGCCGGCTGCCTTGCAATGTCCTGTAGGTGCAGGCCAGCCCTAGCCAAGACGCGGCCGACTGCAGGAGGACCAGGCCAAGTTCACCACTGTTCCCCTGTAGCTAATGCCCAATTCTGGAAAAGATTCCCATGATCTCTAACTCTGTGCCCAGCCTGCTGGCACTGCTGTGGACACTGAAGACTGGACGGCCACTGTCACGGGCTCTGTGAATCCTAGGGAAATAAAGCCATGTCCTTCTGGAACCCAAAGCATCCTCCTGAGGTTCTGCGGTGGCCTCTGTGCGAAGCAAGAGGAGACGGGGACCATCGCTTTCATGTGTCCTACATATTCTCCTCCCGGGTAGACTCCGTTTAAAGAAAGTGTTAGGTGCCCAAATATGTTCATTAACAAATAAAATGGGAAAGCTCTGATACAGAGCAGTGCTTCTAAAACCTCCTGAGCACAAGACTCACTGAGGGGTCTTGTTAAAGTGCAGGTTCTGGTTCAAATGCACTTCCAAATGCAGGTCTGGAGTGGAGCCAAGAGTCTGCTTTCCTCACAAGCTCCCTGATGTTGCCCATGTTGCTGGCCCGAGGATCACACTGTGAATAGCGAGGTTCCAGGGGCCCCAACATCCAACATTAGTGAGACTCTATTGTGGGCAAGGAAGCAAAGGAAAGATTCTGGGGAGACCATACAAACTTGAGGAGTGCTCATTTTAAAAACCCGAGCTGAATTTGGAAGTCAACTCAGAAAGAAAGACAAATGGAGCTGCATCCAGCCCGGGAGTGACCCAGACCCCTCAGGGCCACTGCAGACCTCTGCCAATGCTGACGCGAGTTTTGGGGGCACTCTGGGCCCTGGACACTGGGCCTCTCCTAGCAAAGACTCCAGTCAGGCCTGGGAGCAGAGCTGCCATCGAGATGGAGCTCTGGATTTCTCCACTATATCTCTGGATGGCGCTTGTCTGCTCCGCTGGGGAAGCAAGGCCAGGAAAGTCCTCTCGCCCTGGAAAATGTATCGACACTTATTCTAAAACGCCAGGCAAGGCAGATGGTCAGGGGTCAGGAAGAGCTCTGCACAAAATTCCGCAGAGGCTCAGGTAGGAGGACTGTTTAGGCCGGCCCGGACAACGAGGAAGACTTTGCAGGTGAGGCGATGGGAGTCAGTCCTGGAGGATGCGGGACTCCACCAGAAGAGGCCGGGAGGAGGGAAGGCAGCTATGACCTGTTTGTCTTTCAGGTCTGAGGTCCAGCCCTGCAGCCTTCCTTGGCTTCACATTCCTCAGAAAAAAAATTATGATATGTTGTGCTTTGCTTTTCTAGTAAATGAAGTATGAAACCACTCCACAAACTTTAGCGCGCGATACAAATGCAAAGTGGAGCTATTTCTATTCATCTCTATGCGGCCCAAGATATTTGTATTCATCAGCAAGTAACTCAGATTGAAAGGCATCTGGAAAACTTTGCACCTGTTCTTGCTAATCCAGTTAATTTAGGGCCTGAGATTATCTCAGCATTCTGTTGCTCTTGTTCTCATTCCCGAGCTGACGGGCGTTAAACACTTGCATTGTACCGCTGACTGTCGGCAGGCGCTCTGAGCGACCTTTCTCTGGGCTTGGGCACCCAAACCCAGCTGCTGCCAGGATGTGACCTCCTCCATGGGGTCACCTTTGGCTCATGTAAACCCCTTCACCTGGAGATGCTGGGAGTTGCCCCGGCACCTCCCCAGAAGGGGCCCATAGCCCCTGACTGCCAGTGCCAGGGTTAGCAGCTCAGCCCCTCACTCCTGGCTGGACAACTGCCTCGGAACAAGTCACAGTCGAGGGTGCTCTGCAGGACCAGGCTGAGGCTGGACTTCTCCTGAACTCCAGCTTTGCCCAGTTTCTTCCTGCCCCCTACCCTGTTGCCCCCACTCCCTTCAGGTCTCTCCTGAGAGCCCTCCCTCAAAGATCACCTGCTCAGGCTCTGCTCCTAGCGAACTGAGCGCGGATGATTCTCAAACGCTTTACTGTGAGACCTCATTTCATCATCACAGTGACAGGCATGCATGTCAACAAGGCTCAGATTATTGCGAATGAAGTAATCTTCCCAAATTCCTACAACCAGCAGGTGCCAGAGCTGGGACTTGAATTCAGCTGCCTCCCAGTTTTCACCATGAGGTCTTTAGGAAGAAATGGGTCATTTTTTAAAGTATCCGTTGCTCACAACCCCTTCTTATATTAGCAGAAATACAAAAATGATACTGCTTCACATAACTATTAAAACAGTTGTGGAGCCGGCCCCGTGGCTGAGTGGTTAAGTTCGCACGCTCCGCTGTGGCGGCCCAGGGTTTCACAGGTTGGAATCCTGGGCATGGACAAGGCACTGCTCATCAGGCCATGCTGAGGCAGCATCCCACATAGCACAACTAGAAAGACCCACAACCAAAAACACACAACTATGTACCAGGGGGCTTTGGGGAGAAAAAGGAAAAATTAAATCTTCAAAAAAAAAAAAAAAAGCAGTTGAGCCCTCACCCAAATAATTCAAGTGTAATGGGGCATGAGAGAAAAGCCGAGACTGTCACCGCCCCCGGAGGTCAGCTGTACCAAGAAGGTAATCGCTCAGTAAGCAAGGTCACAAATGCAGACTCCACAGGCATAGTTATGTACTGTGGGGTTTTTCCACAAGTAAAATGTCGACATCTTTGGCATCCTCGGAGAATAAGCAGAAAGCAGAGTTCTAAAGCTTCAGTCTTTTAGTTTCTGTCTCTCGTGTTGCAGCCCAAGTGCGTTTATCTTCCGATCCAGGAGCAGTGGCATGGAGTGTTTCTGGGGCAGCCCTCCGCACTGATTTATGTGCCCAGAGACGACGATGGCACAGTGTTCTTGCAGTGTCCCTCCGTCACAAGTGTCTCCTCGGGGTGTGGGCCCTCCCGCAGCCGGTCTCTGGGCTGGGGCCTGGCTTGCCTATTCTCTGCCGAGCTCTCCCGGTGGCATTTGTACATCCTAGACTGAAGCCTCGCTGCTCTCGGGCAGAGTTTTCATATTCAAAACAGGATTGACAAAGTGCCTGTTACTGGGATGGGAACCTTGAATTTTAGATTAAAAAATATCCTGTCTCCTCTTGTCCAGTGTGCAGTGTGGGGTACTGTCTGGAAATTGTCCAACCGACAGTGAAACAGTGTGCAGAGAGGCAGCGCCGTGGGCGCCCCTCACTCCGCCTCTGACGTGTAATTGTGGAAAACGCTGAGCGTTCTCGGCTGTCTTTTGGCAGTTAGTCACATGAGTACCATGATGCCCATCCGGAGGAAGCGAACCAGATGAAACACCTTCCAAACGTCTGAAGCCCCACGCCTTTGGCTCTGCGAGTGAGAAAACTGTACCTGTAGCTGTCAGCGGAACAGAACTCTGAGGTTTCCATTTAAGTGAATTCTAATGAAACCATATTTGCTTTTTCTCTGGACTCGTAAACTAGGCACCTATTGTAGGATTCGGATCAAGTTCTCTTCCTTTTTTCCTGAATTCCCAGGCCAAGTCTGCAAGCTTTGTACCCACTTCTGCTATCACTCATCATGGATTGCCCCCAAACACTCCAAAGGTGACTCCAGCCGCTGGATGGGGTCCACACTTGGTCAGACTGACTGCAGTCACACGAAGTGGTTCTGAACTGACTCCAAGGCAGCTGCCCCAGTGCCCTTGGGGATCCTCCATTGCTCCCTCCCACTTGAAGGAGCTCTGGGGGCCGTGCCGAGGCCTCACTCCGGGTGGTTGTTTGGGGAGTTTGAGGTATAATCCAGGCACAAAGCCTAGATCTGGCTTTGAAGTTGGTCTGCACCTGTGACAACTCCACGAGAGGGCAGCTGCAAGAGACAGTCGGTGCTCAGGTGAGGCCTCCACCCAGAAGAGAGCAAAGGCTGGACCTGCAGGACATGCTTTACACTGAGTCCTCAGAATCGGAGAGACACAGCCCTTCTTGTTTTTTTCTTTTAATAGAGATTTATTAAACCTCTATGAGTTCTAACTGTTAAGTACTGGGACGAAAGTATGAAGACAAATGTGACCCCGTCCTCACAGTCCAATGAGGGAACTAGACACTAACCAGGATGCCAAGCAACGCACACATAAACTCTATGACAAGTGCCATGTCAGAAATCATGCAGAGGGTAGAACCTGGCTTGGGCAGATAGGAGTAGAAGTAAAGAAACCTTGCAGAGTTGGATCCAGACATGGGTTCCAGCAGAAGGTCACACAGTGATCTGGGTGGAGAGCAAACAACGATGTATGCAAAGGCCCTGAGGCAGGAAGGAAAGTGGCACCACTCAGAGAATGAGCCAAAGGCCACAGGTGCCTCCTGTGGTGATAGGTCTCTGGCAGGGGTCCCGAGCCTTACTGGCCACTTGGCCTGTGAATGAGCAGCCACAGAGAGCTGTGATCAACTGGAAACAAGGGAAGACAGCAGGACCAGCATGTGGACCAGGACCCGTGAGACTCTTACCACGCTGCACTGCTCATGGGCTCTCAGGGAGGGTTCAGCCAGACCCTAATTCAGACGCCGAGGACAGGGGGAGCTCAGAATGCTGTGACCCCACTTGATTTCTATCCAGCGGCTGCTGGATAGTGCTGCCAGCAATAGGACTGCTGACTGCAGCATCCTGGGCTTTCCAGGTCAGGAGGGGCAGACAGCTGCCTGGCTTCCATCTCGGACACTTCACTGGCCCCATAAAGCCCGCCACCTCGAGGGAGAGGCAGGAACCAGAGAGGCAGCCAGAAGCAGGACTTTCACGGAGCCTCACCCAGCTACTGCAGCTCTTCCCGGCCCCTGCCTCACACCCAGGCTGGGGACAGTCACCAGCAGCGGGGCAAGCCTGCAGGCAGACATCCTCACCCTTTCAGCATTTCTGCCTTTTTTTATCTCACATGTGGATTCTTCTTCATCAGAGGGGCTCCCGGCGGCTGGCACACGGCTCCTGAGCACAAGCAGTGAGGACTTCGCAGGAGGAATCTGAGGGCTGCCCCTGCCCCGTGCCGCCCGCCCCACACACACACAAACACACACACACACACACACACACACAGTGAGGACATCGCAGGGGGATCTGAGGGCTGCCCCCGCCCCCCACACCCACCCACACACATACAAACACACACACACACAGTGAGGACATCACAGGGGAATCTGAGGGCTGCCCCCGCCCCCTGCACTCACCCACACACACACACACACACACACACACATACAGACGGGGTTTCCACTCCAGCACCCAGCCACACTAGATAGAGAGAGCTGGAGACAGTGGCTGCTGTATTCTTGACTTCACAAGCATCACAAAGGAAATGCCTCCATCAGCAGAGGTCCTATCCTAAAATGCAACGGGGCCATAATGGCAGGTACCAGTTATAGAACAGATGCAAACCCAAGACTGGGGATGGACCACAAATTCAAAACTGCATGTCAGCTCAACGCCCAATCATTGAACGTAATTAGGACAGAATCAAGCAGGAAAGAGCTGTGAGGAAGTGGGCATTGTCAGCTGGCGAGAGGGAAGGGATCTGGGAGCAGGGAGCAGGAAAGTCGTTAAGACCACCCTGGGGGTCTCCAAGGACTTTGGTAGCTACTGGCTTTCCAAACAAGGGTGAAATCTAGTTTCCTATTAACTAAGTCTCTTGGAGAGTATTTCCTGGAATCGCTGATATGGAGTGGACAGGCTGTGCCCAAGTTTCCATCTCCAGAGGACCGGCCGGTGAGATGGCCAGCACGGCCTCTGACATGGGCGGGAGCCCAGCTTCAGTCTCTGCTGGGAAATCATCCTGCTTAGGAAAGAAGCTGTGTTGTCATCCAAAGTCAAAGCCTTGTCAACAAAAATATCTGGAATACAAGAATTTAGTTACAAGAGCTTTATTGCTCATACAGTTTGCAACCTGGGGAGATGCAGCCTCTGAAACAAATTGAAAGCACACTGAGGGGAGAGTGTAAGAGAGCAGAGCTGATAAAGGCAAAAATCATAGACCACAGGGATCGTTTTGGAAGCCCTCAGATTCGTTGGTTCCCCTATAGACACTGGCCTTCTATAGTCAGCTTGATCGGGCTTCCAGTCACCTGTTAGCAAGGAACACGCAGTCTCAGGTACAAGTCGTGGTTGTTCTGAGACTAGAGCACGAGACTGCGCTTCAGTTGCCTGACCGCTTGATTCTATTTTGTTCTAGGTCCCAGTTAGCCACACAGAGTCCATTTTGTCTTTCTCTTTTAGGAGTCCTCTATCTTTGGTTTTAATTCCACAGCCTGAAATCCCACGGAGTGGCCTCAGTCGGATTCTTCTGTGGTTGTTTGTTGTTAGCTGTGTCCTTGTGTGTGAGGCCAGCTGGAAGTGAGAGCTCTGCTTAACCCTACAGAGACCTGCCCGGAGCCTCCTGCTTCTCAGGCCTTGTGGCCAAGTGGCCGTGGGCCTCCTGCCGCGCCGGGTGGGCGGGGGGGTTTCCATGGCGAATGTGTGAGGCGTTGTCTGCCCTTCTGAGCCTGCATTTCTCTGCTTCAAAATATGAATTAAATTAATAAAAATTCTATCGCTGACATGAAGTTTTAAAGTAGATGGAGCTCTAAGTATCAGTAAGAGTAAATGAAAGTATGATGTAAATTTAAAATATATTTTCCTCCTCCTGAATTGATGCTTTTTCCCTTCTTTCCCTCTTTTCTTCCTTCTTTCTTTTTTTCTTCTTGCAAAATGAAAACTAAAAATTAAGAACTTTAGCCCTCACCCACAGATAGTGACAAACGCATTCAGTACCTTCGGTACTGTGTAGCTGCTGTGTGCTCTCATTACTGTTTTAGCTGCTGGAGACGCCTCCGTGGAGCAGAATCCAGAAGTCGGCCCTGTACTGCTTAGGAGACCACAGACGCAGTGGAAGCTTCAGGATCAGAAATCGGGCTCAAGATTTGATTGTCATTGGTGATCCCTTCAGGGGAAACCATTTTCTTGTTGGAATTGACTTTTATTGTCATTTTTATTAAACATCACATCTATGGGCAGGCTTCTCCCCCTACTTGGGGTGGCAGATCAGGGATGGGGGAGAGGCTACAGGAAGAGAGAGAAAAAGGAAGAAAGACGGTTATACACCTAGCACCTACTGTGTGTCTTAAATAGATTCTCAGGTTTGGAAAAGGTGGAATTTTGTGACAAAGAGTCAGAATCAAATCAAATCAAGCCAATAGATCAAGCTCCTTCTCATAATAAAGACAGATATGGAACCTCAGAATCTCAGTGAGCCCCTTACAACATCCCTGTCACTCTCATTCGATCCTGACCGAGGTAGGTGGGTAAAGGAACAAAGGGCTCCCCAAAGCCTTCAGCACTGGCTCATCACCACTCCCCACCGAGCATGGCATTTTCTTCCAGGTTAGAATTACGAAATCAATGTGCAAACACTCCCTCTCCCCCTCTTCCTCCCCCTCCCCTCCCCTCCCCTCCCCGCCCCTTCCTCTCCTTCTCCTGGTGGGTGAATTTACCTCTGGGTAATTAACTATGAACAGCTGGAATTCCCTGAAGCTCCCTCAAGGCAGAAGCTGTCACTCTTGAGGCTGTCACATGGACCTTGCAAAGACACTGTTCAGTATTTAGACGCCCATCACTGGGATGTGTTAGGACCACACCTTCCTTCCCCTTTACTTTGGATTGCTTCCTCCCATTTCCTCATTTCATGTCCTTAGAGTACTGTGCGGTCATATGCTATGCAAATTTTAATGATGCAACCTGGAATAATATGGTAAATATTAATCAAATCATTCATTTTATGTGCAAAATTTGAAATAATGTCAATGACCCACATTAATATTTCATTTAGGATTCCCGGGTTTCAAAGCAGATGGTCCGTGCCGAGTACAGGCTGTTTCCACGGGGGTCTTGGGAAAAGCCCCTTCAGCTTTAAACCAAAGACCTGCTGGCCTCTGTCATGATGGCCTTCAGTAAGATGAGGTTAGACTTTGCAAGGGCTCCCACAAGACATCTCTGGCCTGAAATGTAACCCATATTCTAGATTCATTGTGCTTTTGATGAAGAGTTCTCATGGGACATCTCTTGTACGTTGTGGTAGGTTAGACTTTCCAAGTCAGAGGCAACGTCCTCCAAGAGAATGTAAATTAATATAAATATATTGATTTTACCACTTTATATTTTAAATGCTGGAAATTTCCAAATGACTTTCAAATGTATTGTCTCTTTTAATTCTCAGAACAACTTATAAGATAGTTATTTTAGGCAAGGTAAGCGAGGAACAAATGAACCCCAATATTTCAACGGTTTAGGCATGTCATAGTCTGATGCAGGTTGGGTAGTCAACCTCCATCTTGTAGCTACATGATCAGAAGCATGTGGCCTCTAAGGACAACACAGAAGGAAAGAGTGCTGAGAGGATGACACTGGATATGTTTTTATGGGCTCACATTGCTTCTGCTCATGCTTAGCCACAAGTCAGTCATGTGATCCCAACCCAACTGAGGGAGGCGGGAAGGAGAGCCTGCCTTTATGTCCCAACAGAGGAAACGCATGTAGGTTACACAGCATTGACTATGTCCCAATCAATATTTATCTCAGCAGACTTTAATTGAGCATCTCCTATATTCCAGGCAATGTGTTGGATCTTAAGGGTATTATTCTCCTTAAACATTTAGAGGCTCAAAACTGTTACATGACTTCCTCAAAGCTGCACTATGAATAAATTGGAGACTTTGATTGCAAATTAAAATTTTTTGTTTCCCAATTAGTCATCCTCTTTTAGATTTACTTGGCATCTTGGCACAGGTAAAGAGATTTTCTAAAAGTTATTCTGATCTAACAGTTTTTAATCCTATGATAAAACTATCCATGATAAACAGTTGTCTTTGTTTTAATGTCAATGTCTACATATGACAGCAAAGGCACCACTAAATGTGGTGTTGGCCTCTCTAGGAATCAGATGATGGAGAGAGTATTAAAGTAATTTCTTTATTCATGATATGGCTATAATATATAGAATGAATTCTACGCCATTGAGTAACTATATTCTGTGGGATTCTTTCTTGAAGAGTGATTCATTTTCAGTCCATGATTTTTCTAGCCCTCAAGATTTCCTTTGACATGAAGTACAGCATTCTGTTTGGGCATCAGACACCGCTCCTTCAAACACATTGGTGGCATCTACAGGTGCAATATTCTGCTGCTTGTGTTGCTTCATCTTTTGTTATTGTTCCCAGATACGACACTACAGCATAAACAAACAGACCGCGTGCATCACTGTTTGCCTGGGGCTACTTTTTGCTTGCAGGGCTTCTTCTTTGGCCTGTGTTTTACGGAGAAAGCTCCACATTACCCCTGCCCTTCACTCCTTCTTTGGAGAGTATTTTGCTGTTTTTCTCTATAGTGTGTAAGAGTTTAATGGACTTCAAAGAACAGATAACAGTGTCACTGAAACAAGTCACTTTAATTTTCAACGTCATGTGTCTTCCTGTGTATGGTGAATGCCACCATATTTGTGCTATGTTCTGGGCTGTTGTTCTCTTTTTGTCCTAGAGTTCAATTAATAAACACGCGAAATAACCAGGTCTTTTGAGCTTGTATAAGGAAGAGTGAAAGATAAATTTTCACCTATGAAAATTATTCAAGAAATTTTACATTTTTGAACCAAGACTGTTTTGTTCTTTGCACTGGGGCCTGTCACTGCACTGTGAGTGCAATTAGCAGTGCGGATGGAGATCACACAATAGCCCCAACCAGGGCAACACCAAAAGCGAAGGGGGTGCTTTTAGTAATTATGCCTCAGGCAAACCAGGACATAGGTCACCCTGAATATAAAGTACGCGGAAGTCCACCAAGGGGATGCGGTTGCCTAAATCTCCATATCTGAAGTGTTTTTGTTAAGGGGGTAATCCTGAGGCATAAACTAAGAAATTGCATTTAATCAGTTTTGAAACTTCAAATACTTTCCTGTATATGCCGTCATATTTGATCTCACTCATATTTGATCACACATACACAGACACACACGTGCACACACACACGCATAAACACTCACATGCACGCATACGCCCACGCGCATGAAGCCAAGTCGTAGGCAGTCTGTCCGTCTATTGCAGCAGAGCCAGGCCCAGAAGCAAATCTTGGCCCTGAGCTCCAGCGCTCTCCCACCACACCGGATTTCCAGATGGGGGGCTTTCTAGGCCCCAGACAGTCATCATGCAGAGGGATCGCTTCAAGAACACTGTATAGAATAAATATTTGTTAAAAATGTAGATGTCAATGTGCCCATCTCACTTCAAATACAGATTGCCCAGTTTTACAAACAGAAGGTAAACAAATAACGCAATGTGTGGCAGGCTTCATTTGAAGACTTTAAGGCACACACAGTGACTTTTCAATAGAAAATACTAATTAATTTCCCATGGCTTATCAGGCACTGAACTTCTTGAGATTTTGCTAAATAACCCCCCCAAAAAATATTTCTGGGTATTTCAAAGAAAAATATTTTCTCTGGAAAGCCATCAAGAATTCACACGGTGCATGTACCATGCTAAGTAAAAGAAAATGGCGCCTTGAATGGTTCAATCCTTAGACAGGATTAACTATAAAATTTTCTTATGCTTTTAAATTATAAAACTATATATTCACATAGTCAAAACATACAGAAAAGTAACAAATTAAAAGTAACCTCCAAGAGCCACCTAGAGCCAGCCAAATTTCCGCCTTTGATGAAACGGTATTCAGGTGAAAACCTAGAAAGACGTATGTGTTAACAGGACCATATCCTGGGAGCAGGTCCATACTCTAAGACGGAGGAAAATACTGAAACAAAAATTAGGTCTGAAAAAGAACAAAACCAAGCTTCACCCAAGGACCTCTCAGCATTTTAATGGCTTTTCGTAATAAAACCCACTACTTTTCAAAGTTAAGAGTATATAATCCAGACTCTTTGTAATATAAAATTTGTAATACCTAGCATACAATTAAAATTTACTAGACATGCAAAAAAGCAGGAAATTATGATTTATAATCTAGAAAAAAGCGCAGTCAATGGAAACACACTCAAAGCTGATCTAGATGTAAGAATTATCAATGAAAGCATTTAAGCAGCACTTATAAATGTGATCAAAGATTTGAAGGAAAGGTTGAATAATAATGATTGACCAGATGGAGAAGGGAAATTGGAATAAGGAGTAAGGAGTGAGGAACCAAATGGAAATTCTGGAGTTGATAATTACAATATATAAATTACAAATTCCTTTAGGTTATATAAGCAGATTATAGATTGCAGAAGAAAAGGATCAGTGACCTCAATCACAGGTCAATAGAAGTTATGAAATCTGAAGAACAGAGAGAAGAAAACTTTGAAAAGATATAAACAGAGTATAAAAGACTTATGGCGTAATATCATTTTGGTAATTGGAATTCCAAAAGGAAAGAATAATGAAAATAGGGTAGGAAAATATGTGAAGAAATAATGATTGAAAATTTCTCAAAAGTGGAGAAAAACATCAATTTACAGATGAAGGAATCTCAGCAAATCCCAATCAGAATAAATGCAAGGAAAACCATCGGGCTTAAGTACATCTTCAAAGTTTCCAGAGAAAAAAAATCACATTATCTATGGGGGAGCAGGGATATAAATGATGACTTTTTAATGTGAGCAGTAGATCAAAAGTCAGTGGAATGATTAAGGTGCTGAAAAAAATATGTCAGCTTACGATCTATCTGCCAAAATGTCCTTAAATATGAGAGTGAAGTAAAAACATATGCAGATAACCAAACTCTGAGAAAAGTTGTCATCAATGGACCTTCACAATAATAAATGATAAAGGAATTCTTCAGGCTGAAGGGAATGATACCAGATCAATAAATGAATCCATAGGAAGGAATGAACAAAAGCATTGGAAATGTTAAATAAATGGATAAATATAAAAGGTTATCATTTGGTTCTTTTTATAAAGATATGTGAATGCTTGAAAATAATATGATAACATGATGCTGGGAGCTATGATGTATTTACAAGAAAATATATGATAGTAAGTATGAATTATGTAGGATAAATATGGAATTATTCTGTTGTAATATTTGAACATTTCATATGAAGTGATACAATGTTAATTATATGCAGACTGTTGCAAATAAAAAATGCATACTGAAATTCCTAGAACAACCACTAAAAATAAAATTATACTACACAAATAAAACAAAATACTAATAATCTGATTACCTCAAAGGAAGCTGCCTAGGAAAGAAATGAGAAATAAAACTGTACTCATAGTAAAAGTAAGCAATTCGTAAAATTAGTTATGGTAGATAAGTACGTTATATTTATATATTAAGAATATAATATACTTATATATTTGTGTTTATAAATATAAATTAGATATTTATATATACACACATATATAATAACATACATCATGCAGTTATATACACATATGCTTATATATAAATATAATGTATACTATATGTAAAATAATTTATGAAACATATGATCTAGTTGCTAAAAGAGAAATCAAGGTGAATCAAAAGATCCACTGAAACTGTGTTAAATGAAGGAGCAACCTAAAAACACTTCTCATTGGTGATCAGTAGTGAGGATAATAAAGACCCTGCAACGGTGAAACAAGAGCAGGCTGATATGAAAAGAAAAATAAAGCGGTCGTAGTACAAGAAACAGGATGGGGAAATTTAAAACATTATCGCTAATAATTTATATATATGCGTGAACACGTACATATGTATGAAAGAGCAGAATGGATAATAATAAACACAGAGTCACACAACACAAGCATGAAGCATTCTTCTAGAAAGAAGAGCAAAAAGAGCAGAAATTGCACATTTTCTGCGGTCTGCAGCGGGCTCCGTCTGACTGAGTAGCGCGCCCGCCTGATACCCAGCCAGCTCCTGAGGGAGCTCCTCACTCCCGCTCAAGACCATTCTGCTGACTTTTCCTCTTTGCAGATTTGCTGAAAGCAAAAGTAAAAGTTCTGACCACAGGCTCCTAAGCCACAGACTAGGGTCGCAGTTTCCATGGTGCTGAGATACAGAGAGGCCGCCAGGTGTGGAAACACCACGGAACTCAGAACACAGAGCCTTTTGGTATCACAGTCCAATACACAGTCAGGTAATGTCATCCGTGCTTTTGTTACTTATATCCAGGACGTGTGAGAAGAGCACAAAGATGTACAGAGAAAATGAACGAGGGTCCCAGCATAAGATGAGCTCAGGACTCGATCCTGGAGTGGAACCTAAAGCTGAGATGGATATTCCAGGGTCCTCACAAGAGCACTATGAGGGCTGAGAGACAAGGTGCATGCATCAGCCACGAGGAGTGCTCCTGGAGTGCCCTGGGGATGGCCGGTACCGGAGGCGTGTCTGCTGTGCTGGACTCACCTGGAGAGGCCCCAGCCGGCGAGCCCAAACTCCCTCCTTCCTTATTTCCATTCTTGTTTTTTCCCCTAAATAAATTGGGAGTGGGGTGAATATATATTCTTTTAAAGAATTAACTAACTCTGCCTTTCTTCCTGACAGTGAAAAAGCCCTACAGCAAAACTGCTTAATGGAAAAGAAATGATGAACAACATGAATTTATGTTTCTGAAATTCTAACTTCAAATATTTGTCTACATAAAAACTCCAATACAATCAACTGAACAAGTGCTGGAACTAACAAGGAAATTGAAGAGTGTGGCTTGATAACAACCCAGCATATAAAAACCAATTCTTCTGTTCACTGGCAATGATCAGAAAAAAAACGAAATCTCATTCAAAAGAGTAAAAGCATGGTAAGATACCCAAGAATAAACAAATTAAGAAATGCATAGACTGGAATTTTAAAAAATTCATACCTACACATGTCTACATGTACTTTTCCAGAATGACATAGAAAAGAGGATCAGATGCAGGATGAGCCTGAGTCTTATAAGAGAAGTCCCAGGACTATACAAGTACAGATACTCTTAAATTAACCAGCAAACTTGAACAATCCCTATCATAATACTGTCACAATTTTTTTTAAAGCTTTTTTTTAAAAGATTTTATTTTTTCCTTTTTCTCCCCAAAGCCCCCCAGTACATAGTTGTATATTTCTCGCTGTGGGTTCCTCTAGCTGTGGCATGTGGGATGCTGCCCCAGCGTGGCTCGATGAGCAGTGCCATGTCCGCGCCCAGGATCCGAACCAACAAAACACTGGGATGCCTGCAGCGGAGCGCGCGAACCCAACCACTTGGCCACGGGGCCAGCCCCAACTGTCACAATTTTTAATGAACCTTGGCGAGGTGTCTATAAAGTTAATATGGAAAAGAAAATATAAAAGAATAGAATTTTTTAAAAATCTTAATATTAATGAAATACTTGCCCTAGCACATATGAAAGCAGACTATAAGTTACAGTAACTAAATCTGTGTGGTATTGACACAGGGTTAAACAAATAGATGAGAGGGAGAGAACAGATTGTTCAGGAACAGACCCGAATGTGATATACACATGATATTTTGAAACAGTGGGGCAAAGACGGATTATTTGATGCATTATATTTTGGAAAATCCACCCCATTTTGTGGTCAGCAGAATAGCAGCCCCCAAAGGTGCCCACAGGTCCCCCTAGATTCTGTGCCTCACACGGTAGAAGGCTCTTGGCAGACGGGACCAAAGTTTGGACCTTAACACAGGGAGATCATCCAGGACTACTCGGGTGGGCCCAGCCTAACCACAGGAGCCTTTAACAGCTGAGCTCTCCTGGCTGTAGTCAGTGATAGAGACACCAAAGAGGGATCAGGGAGATGACACGCTGCCGGTTCCTAAGATGGAGGACGGGGTCATGAGGCGGAAGGAGAGCAGGCTGCCTCTAGAAGCTGAAAAAGCAAAGAAACATATCCTACCACCCCAGGGCATCCAGGAAGCAATGCAGCCCTGCCAATACCTTGATTTGGTCCAGGGAGACGTGTGATGGACGTTGGGTCTACAGAATTGTAATATAATTACTTTGTGTTGATTTAAGCCACAAAGCTTTTAGTAATTTGTTATAACAGCAATAGAAAACTAACGCAACTTTGAAAAAAAAAACTAAGATTCCTACCTCATTCTACATACAAAATAAAAAAGAGAGAAAATTCCAGATTAGTTAGTGAGCCAAATACAACAAAACACTTGGCTGGATGGTTACAGACACACATGCATCCATGAGACGGGGTGGGAGGGAGGAGTGAAAGCAGCTTTCGTGGAATGCGCATCTACATCTGAAGCGGCAGCAAGCCCACTAAGCAACACACAACATCCGCAAGCAAGGAAACCAGATGAATAAATTTGACTTCCAACAAATAAAAGTGTTCTGAAGGACAAAGAAAAAAACAAAACTAAAAACAAAAATTGCCTGAGGGAGAATATTTCTCACATATGTAATTGACAAAGTGATAGTATCTTTATCAGAGAAAACAGATACTGCAAACTTCAAGAAAAATAATAACTGGACAGAAAAAGAAATTACACAGTACAAGACCAGGTGATTCCCAGAATAAGCTATTTAAATGGCCAGTAAACATATGGAAAAAAACGAAATCTAGGAAACAGTAATGATAATAATAATGACACTTCACCCATCAGATAGGCAAACCTTTCAAATATTGATAACACTCACTGATTGAACATTACATAAAGATTTTTCTCTTTTCTTCCATGGTGTATGAATATATGAAATAAAAAAATGTTTTTGTGTCTAGCTTACAGCGTGGTTGAGTCAACCCTAAATTTCTTGGTCCTTCTATTAAACACATGCATGAACACACACACTCACACATGTGCACACTCCCCAAAGGAGCTGAGCTGAGGCTGGAGGAGCTCAAATCCCAGGGACAGTAAGTCAGACAGCCACTGCTGAATCCTGCCATTTCTGTAACGCCGAGTGAGTCCCCCCCACCTGGACAGACAGGCAGGGGTGGCTTCTGAGAGGTCAGAGCTGCTTTCCCTTCTTGTGAGGCCCTCCTGCATTTCACCGCGGGGACTCGAGGGGCACACGCTTGGGAGAGCCGAGGGCATTCTCTTGACTGGGGAATTCCCCCACTGCTCATGGTAACACTTTGCTTTTGCCCTTTTCCCTTTCTCTGCCAGGCATCGAAGGGACTTTATGGGTAGGAGAAAACAAAACTTCAAGTTTATGAATTTGAGACGTTGCTTGTGAGCTTCTCTGCCCAGGGGCACGGAGTCTGAGTCTAATAAGAGGACTCACAGACAATCCTGAGAGCCTGGCCTCCCCCAACCCTCTGCCCAGAAGGGAGGGGAAGCAGAGTCCTCTGTGGCAGTGTAAATCAGTGCGGCCTTGTGGAGGGTGATTGGACCCCAGCTACTCCCCCAGGAGAAAGAGAGATGCACAGGATGTCACCGCAGCTCAGTTTATTATAAAAAGTCAGAAAACAGGAAATAAACCAAATGTTCATTGATACGCTTATGACTAAACAAAAGAGTACTCTATCCACCCACTAGATCCTCTGTTGCGTGTGCATGCACATGTGCGGACTTCCTTTGGCCGCCATGAAGTGGCTGGTGGAGACAGCCTCTATCACAGCTTTTAAACCACACTGGTGCAGAACTGCGTGTGCTTAAGCCAGGTGCCAGGCCCCGAGCTCCCCACACCTGAGGACAAGTGTCCCTTCCTTCTCAAGCAAAGCAATTGTTTAGCAAGTGTGTGGGGCAAGGTCAGACATCAGAGTCCATCTCAAAATAAATCATGAAGCGTAAATTTTCTCGGCATCTGCTCTAAAAATGTTAGCAGTCATATTATATCACCTTCAGGGGTGGGGAACATGAATTCTCCAAAATGAGCAGAAAACATAGTGTGATACTTAGAGATGTGGGTTTGAATTGCAGCTCTGTCATTTGCTAAGCATGTAACATTGGACAGTTTATTTAATTCTCTGAAACTTGGCTGTCTATTTATTTTTCCTCCTCCCTCCCCCCATGCTTCTGGTAACCACCAATCCAATCTCTGTCTCTATGTGTTTGTTTGTTGTTTTTATCTTCTACTTATGAGTGACATAATATGGTATTTGACTTTCTCCCTCTGAGTTGTTTCACTTAGCGTAATACCCTCAGGGTCCATCAATGTTGTCATAAATGGCCAGAGTTCATCATTTCTTATGGCTGAGTAGTATTCCATTGTGTATAAATACCACATCTTCTTTATCTATTCATCCCTTCATGAGCACCTAAACTGCTTCCAAGTCTTGGCTATTGTGTATAATGCTGCAGTGAACATAGGGGTGTATGTATCTTTACACATTCATGTTTTCATGTTCTTTGGATAAATGCTAGCAGTGGAATAGCTAGATCATATGGTAGATCTATTCTTAATTTTTTGAGCCATCTCCATACTGTTTTCCATGGTGGCTGCTCTAGTTTGCATTCCCACCCACAGTGTATGAGGGTTCCCCTCTCTCCACATCCTCTCCAACACTTCTTGGTAATTATAGCCATTCTGATGGGAGTGAAGTGATATTTCATAGTCGTTTTCATTTGCATTTCTGATAATGATGCTGAACATCCTTCCATGTGCCTGTTGGCCATCTGTATATCTTCTTTGCAGAAATGGCTGATCAAATCTTTTGCCCATATTTTAATTGAGTTGTTAGTTTTTTCTTGTTGAGATGTATGAGTTCTTTATATATTTTGGATATTAACCCCTTATCAGATATATAGTTTGTAAATATCTTCTCCCAATTGTTAGGTTGTCTTTTCATTTTGTTGGTGGTTTCCTTTGCTGTGCAGAAGCTTTTTAGTTTGATGTAGTCCCATTTGTTTATCTTTTCTATTGTTTCCCTTGCCTGGTACTTGAATATGCTGCTAAGACCAATGTCAAAGAGTGTACTGCCTATGTTTTCTTCTAGAAGTTTTGTGGTTTCAGGTCGTACATTCAAGTCTTTAATCCAACTTGAGTTGTTTTTTGTGCATGGTGTAAGATAATGGTCTACTTTCATTCTTTCGCATGTGGCTGTCCAGTTTTCCCAACACCATTTATTGACGAGACTCTCCTTTCCCCATTGTATGTTCCTGGATCCCTCGTCAACAATTAGCTGTTCCCAGATGTGTGGGTTTAATTCTGGGCTCTTGATTCTGTTCCATTCATCTGTGTGTCTGTTTTTGTGCCAGTACCATGTTGTTTTGGTTCCTACAGCTTTGTAGTACATTTTGAAATCAGGGAGTGTGATACCTCCAGCTTTGTTCTGTTTTCTCAGGATTCCTTTGGCTGTTCATGGTTGTTTGTTGCACCATATAAATTGTAGAATTCTTTGTCCTATTTCTGTGAAAAACGTTGTTGGAACTTTGATAGGGATTGCACTGAACCTGGAGATTGCTTTAGGAAGTATGGACATTTTAACTATGTTAATTCTTGCAATCCAAGAGCACAGGATATTTTTCCATTTCTTTGCATCCTCTTTTATTTCTCTCAACAATGTTTTATAGTTTTCCGTGTACAGATCTTTCACCGCTTTGGTTAAGTTTATTCCTATGTATTTTATTCTTTTTGTTGCAGTTGTAAATTGTATTCTTAATTTCTCTTTCTGCTACTTCGTTGTTGGTGTGTACAAACACAATTGATTTTATGTTGATTTTGTATCCTGCAATTTTACTGTATTCATTTATTATTTCAATAAGTTTTTTACGGATTCTTTAGGGTTTTCTATATATCAAATCATGTCATCTGCAAATAGCGACAGTTTCACTTCTTCCTTTCCAGTTTGGATCCCTTTTATTTCTTTTTCTTGCCTGATTGCTCTGGCTAGGATTCCAATTCTATGTTAAATAAGAGTGGTGAAAGCAGTCTTCCTTGTCTGGTTCCTGATCTTAGAGGGATAGAGTTCAGTTTTTCTCAATTGAGAATGATATTACCTGTGGCCTTGTCATATATGGACTTTATTGTGTTGAGGTATTTTCCTTCTATGCCCATTTTATTCAGAGTTTTTATCATAAATGGATGCTGTATCTTGTCAAATGCTTTCTCTGCATCTATTGAGATGATCATATGATTTTTATTCTTCATTTTGTTAATATGGTAGATCACACCAATTGACTTGCAGATGTTGAACCATCTATGCATCCCGGGAATAAATCCCACCTGATCATGATGTGTACTCTTTCTAAGGTATTGTCGTATTCAATTTGCTAGTATTTTGTTGAGGATGTTTGCATTGATGTTCATCAGTGATATTGGCCTCTAATTTTCTTTTTTGTGTTGTCCTTGTCTGGTTTTAGTATCAGGGTAAAGTTTGTTTCATAGAATGAGTTAGGAAGCTTCCCCTCTTGAAATTTTTGGAAGAGAAGGATAGGCATTAAGTCTTTGAGTGTTTGGTGGAATTCACCCGAGAAGCCATCTGATCCTAGACTTTTACTTTTTGGGAGGTTTGTGATTACTGTTTCAATTTCCTTACTGGTGATTGGTCTATTCAAATTCTCTATTTCTTCTTGATTCAGTTTTGAAAGATTGTATGATTTTAAGAATGTATCCATTTCTTCTAGATTGTCCAATTTGTTGGCATATAGATTTTAGTAGTCTCTTGTATTTCTGAGGTCTCTGTTGTAATTTCACCTCTTTCATTTCTGATTTCATTTATTTGAGCCTTCTCTCTTTTTTTCTTGGTGACTCTAGCTAAAGGCTTGTTAATTTTGTTTATCTTTTCAAAGAACCAGCTCTTGGTTTCATTGATTTTTTCTATTGTTTTTTTTCAGTCTCTGTTTGATTTATTTCTCCTCTCATTTTTATTATTACCTTCCTTCTACTGATTTGGGGCTTGTTTTTTCTTCTTTTTCCAGTTCCTTTAGGTGCACTGTTAGATTGTTTATTTGGGATTTTTCTTGTCTGTTGAGATAGGCCTGTATTGCTGTAAACTTTCCTCTTAGAACCACTTGTGCCGTATCCCACAGATTTCAGCATGTTGTATTTTCATTATCATTTGTCTCCAGGTATTTTTTATTTCTCCTTTGATTTCTTCATTGACCCAATCATTGTTCAGTAGCATTTTGTTTAGTCTCCACATGTTTGTGGCATTTCTGATTTTCTTCCTGCAATTGATTTCTAGTTTCATACCTTTGTGCTCAGAAAAGATGCTTGGTATTATTTCAATCTTCTTAAATTTATTGAGACTTGTTTTGTGGCCTAATATGTGACCAATCTTGGAACATGTTAAATGTGCATTTGAAAAGAATATATATCCTGTGCCTTTTGGATGGAATGTTCTGCATATATCTACTCAGTCCATTTGGTCTAATGTGTTTTTTAAGGCCAATCTTGCCTTATTGATCTTCTTTTTGGATGATCTATCCATTGGTGTAAGTGGAGTGTTAAAGCCTCCTGCTATTCCTGTGTTACTGTTTATTTCTCCTTTTATGTCTGTTAATAATTGCTTTATATATTTATGCGCTCCTATGTTGGGTGCATAGATATTTACAAGTGTTATATGCTCTTGTGGGATTGTTCCCTTTATCATTATATAGTGTCCTTCTTTGTATCTTGTTACAGTTTTTGTTTTAACATCTATGTTGTCTAAGTGTGGCTACCCCTGCTTTATTTTCTTTGCCATTTGCATGGATTATCTTTTTCCATCCCTTCACTTTCAGTTTGTGAGTGTCTTTGGGTCTGAAGTGTGTCGCTTGTATGCAGCATATATATGGGTCCTGTTTTTTTATCCAATTGGCCATTCTATGCCTTTTGATTGGAGCATTGGCTGTCTATTTTATGGAGCTGCTGTGAGGACTGAAGTAGGTAAATACATGTAAAACCTTCAGTGGTGCTTGATACTAGACAAGTGTCTATTGTCTTTTCTTTCTAGAGTCTCTCTAGAGTCAGCATCATACAGTCTTTGGGCCAAACCTAACCTGTCACCTGTTTTTGTAGATACAGTTTCACTGGAACGCAGCCAGAGTCAGGTGTTTATGTATTGTCTGTGGCTGCTTTCACACAGCAACTGCAGAGCTGAGAATTTGCATAGAGATTTCTGGCTCTATAAGGGAAAAGTCTCTGCACTAGCTAACATTTTTGCCATCTTTACTGCCTGCTTTCACATGAGTGTCATGAAATGATTGCACATGTAAGGATATATCATTACTAATTACAAGTGTATATCTATGTACAAGGCTTTCTTTATATTTCTACTGGTATTATACTTTTAACTTCATCTAAATCTTTTTCTATAAGATATATAGAGATAGATATATGTAAGATAATAAGATGAACTTCCATATGTTTTGAATTTCATGTACCTTTTATTAAAATAAAGATCCAAACTCTTTCAATATATTCTCAAAAAGGCACTTCTAGTTAAGGCATATCTCATCGAATAGGATATGTTTGGCTGCAAGGAACAGAAGTCACAACTAAAAGTGGTTTAAATGACACCAGCTGAAGGAAATACCTCTTCAAAACTTAGCGATTTAACAAAACGACATTATTCAGGTTGTTCACAAATCCGCAATTTGCACAGGGTGTGGTGGGTCAGTTTGCTGTCAACTGGGACAGCTTGAGGGCTAGGAGATGGAACCACTTGCCAGTTTGCCCCTCATCTGTCTGGTGGTTGGAGCAAGGCTGTGACTGGAGCACATAGCCTCTCTGTGGGGCTGCCTGGCTTCCTCACTGCGTGGTGGCCACTCTAAGAGCGAGTATCCAAGTGTCCAGGCAGAGCCTAAGTCATCTCTGCTGGTTTTGTGTGGCAAATTCCACAGCATTTCTTGCCCATAGTCTCAGTTCCGTTCAGACCCATGGGGAGGGCTGTGAGCATCGCTGTAAGCAGAATGGGGAGTGCGATAGGTTCTTGGGAAACGTCTTTGGAAAATGCAGTCTGCCACAGCAGCTCGAAAGCGTTTCCTCCAAGCCCCGTTGTGTGGAGCCGTGGCTGCTCGTCGGCTGTGCTGTGGAGGTGTGCCAGCGGGGCTGACCAAGAAGAGCTGACACTTGGTTGCAAAACTTGCCAAGGGAGACAGAAAATGCCAGTGTTGTCTCTGACAGCAAGGACAGCTGTCCCATATGCTGGGGTGCATATAGGTGTTGGGGAGCGGGAGGTTGCACACTTCTTTTCCCTAGTCATTTACATAGCCCAGGTGAGAAGCTGGGACCCCAGACTCCAAAGGACGGCCAGGCCACTTGTAGTGGGGGTGGGTCCCTGACCCTGGCCCCAGAAGTCATCTGCAGAGGCTGAGCCTCTTGTCACGAAGCCCTTGAAGGCAATGTCATCTGTAACTAAGATCAATTAATGGTTATTTTTTTCCTCTACTCACCTAAGCAGGAGGGGGAGTATAGTGTGGCCATAAAGTCTGGAAACAGACATTCTTATTTTATCATCTACTATAACATAGTGTCACGAATCACACATTGTGTATTTGCATGCAGTTGCTGGCTTGTGGGGGCCACATTGATTATCCTCGTAACAACCGTGAAGCCAGGTCCCTGCCGTGTGGGTGTCAGAACTGAGACAGGGAAAGACTGGTCATGCAGAGAGCGCCAGCACTCCACCTCGCTGCTGCTGGGTGTTAAACAACACCAAGAAGCCAAGCTGAAGAACATAAAGAGCAAGAGCAGAAAGAAAACGCTGTGCTTCCCCGTCAGGAACGGCCCCCTGCTGCTGATCTGGGGAGACCATCTGGCCAGTGTGGTGCTCCTCACTGAGAATTCTTTAAACATCTCTTTTTCCCCACGCTTCCCTGGGGAGGGACGCAAGAAGGCTTCCATTTCAAGCATGCTGTGCGGGATCCCCACAGGTGAATAGCCGTGAACCCTCAACAGTATCTCCCGCATCTTATACAAGTTCACCTGCCCATTGAAGTTCCTATCCCAGCGTGGTAGAGCATCCCTTACAGGAAACATATAGGTCTCAACCTCAAAGAAGAACGACTATCCCACCCACCACTTCCCTTCCAGCAGAGTGAACACTGGGCCAGAGGTGTTGCCCTGCAAGTTCGTAAGTGTTAACAACTTGAGGTCATTATAAGTTGCTTCCTATGAAAGCTTAGAGACAGGCTAAATAGCATTCCTCTTGAAGGCAAGGATAAATAGTTGAAAATCCCCATCTACGTAGCAACGACACGCAGTCACGAGGAATGTGAAGCCTCATCACCGTCCACGAGGGAAGGCTGTATGGAAAATAACTAAGGTCTAAAACGCCCTTTCCTGTCATTGTTTTGGCATCACAAATGCCCTCTCGTTGGTCGTCGTCACCTTGCCACCGACCTTTGTACCTTAGGTCAAAGAGTTGCGTCTGTGATTCACAGCAGTGTCTTCCTAATCTTTTCTTTCCCTAATGCCTGTCTTGAGCAAGCCCCAGAACAGGCTGAGAGCAGCTGGCAGTTGTTCCCCACCACAATGGGCTCTGAGAGGGCTGCGATCAGAGCCAACTGCCGACAGAGCCTCAGTGGCGGGGAAACATACGGTGGCTGCCTCCCCGTAATCAGGACCCACCTCAGCTCTGCGTGGGAAGGGAGTGGGCCTTTTCCATCTGTTAGGACCTAAAGCAATGAGTGCACTGGTAGCACCGTAGCCCCTCTCTGCCTACACGCTGCATGCTCATGTCACGTTAATGAAGAAAGTCTGTCCTATGTGGGCAGAGGGCCTGGACAGCAGTGAAGGGAAGCTCCCAGCCATGTGTTGACCCAGCCCTGTGGGAGAAGGAGTTCTACTCAGGGGCTGCTCATTGGAGAGGAGAGAGCATCAGGATGTGACGCCAGAGTCCCCAGAGTTGAGCCTGTTTCTCCATCATAGCTACTGTGCAAACTCGGGTGAGTGATTTGACCTCTCTGAGCCTCAGTTCCTCAACTAGAAATGTGGCATTCAATAGTAACTTCCTCTGGGGGGATTTTTAAGTGTGAATGGGATCACATATGTGAAGGACGCTTTGAGAAACTGGTTGCGGTTATAGGTGTGATGGAAACATGACATCACTAATGGCTTGTTTTAGTTTTGTCATCCCGGTACATGTTGTGAGCCATCCTACCTGCTGTATGGCGGGGGAGCTGCCTTTTCCACTGAGAGGAGCAAAGCTGTACTTGCTCAGCATACAGCCGTTCTCCTAGAGAGTCAGACCTGGTGTGACAGAACTTCCTGGACAGTCCCATCTGTCTCCTGCATTGCACACTGAAGGCTCTGGCACAGGAGGGACACATCGGGGAACCTGCAGTCCCAAGAAGCCCAGACAAGACATCAGCACTGCCCGCGACGACCGAGTGCCGTGCTCATCTCGCACGTCTACCAGTGACTGTGGCTGTGTGGGCAGCATCCTCTTGACTCCATTTTCTAAGTACTTAGTACTAAGTACTGAGTAACTAGCTCCTCATGCTCCTGGCCCTCATTTCTGTTATAGCAACTTCCACAAAACCATGGGATCCTGTGTTACTTCTCTTTTCCCCTAGGGTTTCAGCTGTCAGGCAGGAGGAGTTGTTTATTCGTCTTTGTGCCTGTGGGACAGATCGCTGTGAGTGGCACATGGATTAGTTTCCTACTGCTGCATAACAAATCATCACGGACTGAGTGGCTTAAAAGGTCGCCCATTTATCATCTCATGGTTCTGTCTGTGGGGGACCCGGGCACAGCGTGGCAGGGTTCTCTGCTCAGGATCCCAGAGGGCTGACATGAAGGTGCCCACCAGGCCCAACCGAGTTCTTGCCTGGAAGCTCAGGGGTGTCTGCTTCCAGGCTCATTCAGGTTCTTGGAGCCACAGGGAGTCCCCATTTGCCAGCTGGTCCCAGGGAAAGCTGCGCTCAGTGCCTGCCTCGTGGCCCCTCCGTCCTCAGCAGAGAAACTCTTCCTGCTGACTTCCCATCTCTGACCTCTAGATGTATTGCAGGGGCTCCTGGGTCAGGGCAGGCCTGCAGGATGATCTCCCCCTCTTAAAGTCCCCCTTGACTACACCTGGGAATTCCTCGCCAGCACTGCCTGGAGTCATATTGGTTGAGTGACCAAGAGAAGGAATGTGACAGGGATAGGACCCTTGGGTTACCCTAGAATTCTACCTGCCACATCACATAAAACTGGTTCAACAAATATTTGTAAACTGGCTGAAAGTCATCAAGTCGTATATTTCTCCACGTGACACTTAAATTTCCAGGGCGTGTCTTTCCCATAGACTAGAGTTTCCCAATGCACTCTACCCCAAGGCCTGCTCCATCAACATCAGCTGGCTCTCTTTCAAATGCAGAGTCCTAGGCCCCAGAGGCTTCTGATGAGTGCTCTGGGGTGGGGAGGCTGCCTTCTAAGGGCTCCTCCCTAGGGCACTCTGGTGTGTAGCCCTTGGGGGAAGCACCAAGGGGCACTTCTCCCCGCTGGGCCTTATCTGAAAACGACTGGACTCAGCAGGTGCATGCAGGGCATTTGCCAGGTGGACAATAAAAGGCAGCATTCACCAAGGAGGAGGTCTTACTGGGAGGAATCCATGGAGCACATACCAGGACAGCCCGGGCCTGCAGCTTACCGTGGATTAAGGATACCATCGAAGGAAGCAAGACAAGTCCTGGGGTCTAGGAAGTGAAACATAGACATCAGTACCTCATCCGGAAGAGGAAGGAGTGACAGCTGATTCCTATGTCTTATTAATAAGCTGGACAATTATTTGTAGAAATGGCAGTACAGCACATCTGCACCCTGACAATTTGTGGGTTAATTGAAAGGGGGATCATAGAGTCATCAACTGTTACTGCATTTATTCATTTAACCAGCATCGACTGAGCCAGGTTCTGAGAGATGGCCCCTACTCTCAGCAGCCCTTGTCCCATGGTAGAGACAGGCTGGTACCCATAGGACTCTGGGAGTCTGTAAATGCTAACAGCGGTGTGTGCAAAGTGCTGAGGGGGTGCACGGTCTTGCTGTGTTCAAAGGGGGCCTGGAAGACTGTGGAGGCACAGTGACGTTTGACGCCAAGTTTCCCATCTGTCTAACTGTGTCAACTGTGGCAGGCCACATTCTCACCGGGCAGCCAATATTTCAGTATCCAAAGTGGACCCCATGACCCATGTCTGGGACTCTCTCTGGGGCCAGGCCGTACTTAGCTGTCTAACAGGGCCACAAGCAGGGCTTCCTGCAGCTGAGTGAAGCTGATAGACTTGATTAGCACTCAGTGCAACCAAAAATTGTATTGACATACTAACTCCTGTTTTGTTATTATTGCTAGTGACCCCTGCCCTCTCCCTACCCACCCCGAGAAGGTAGCCAGACTTTGTGTTCTTCATCTGGGGGTGGGCACCAGAGGATAGGTTTCTGTTACCGAGCTAAGGCAGCAGTTGCCAGGCATGCAGAAGACAACCACCCCTTCTGTTTGTTTTTTAGGCCGGTGGAGTGTGTAAAAGGGACAAGACAGGAGGGAAGTTTGGAGCTTCCCCCAAGATTGGAAAGATTACTACAGTTTGTAAGGCTCAGGTTGGGCACCAGGTAACCAGGGCCATTTCCAACACTGATAAAGTGGAGAGTTCTGCTATTAATGACCCCTGCATTGACCTCAACCATGTGGTCTACATGCTCCAGTACAATCTTACCCACAGAAATTTTAAGAGAATCTTCAAAGCCAAGGGCACGAAACTTATGGTCAACAAGAAACCCATCTCCATCTTCCATGAGCAGGATCCTGCTGACATGGAATTGATGCAGGGTCGGCGAGCTGAAGAGTCAAAAGAAAGATTTCTTGGACTCTCAAGGTCTGGCAGTAGTGCTCTTTTATTTAGAGAATAGTGTGGAATAGCACAGGGACAGGACCCATGGGCAGGAGGAGTTCTTACTGCCCATGGGTCCTGTCCCCATGAAATTCCACACTATTCTCTAAATAAAAGAGCACTACTGCCAGACCTTGAGAGTCCAAGAAATCTTTCTTTTGACTCTTCAGCTCGCCGACACCGCATCAGAATGGGTGATGGATGTTCTGTGGTCCACTGGTGCCATCACCACCTTAAAGAAGGCTGGACTCACTTGAACAGTGGAGCCAAAGGGTCATCATCTTGCCCCTTCTGCCAATGATCCATGTTTGTGATGGGAGTCAGACTCCTTCCACACCCAGCAATGCCTGCTGTACCATGAACTGCTTGCCCTCCCTTCCCTCAGGCAACTTCAGTATCACGGAGAGCTTCATGACTCTGGTCTACACCATCCTGCCACTCAGGAGACTCTGGCTAACAGTGGCAAGGTGGACATGAAGCTGCCCAAACACCATCCCTGCATCAATGACATGCCAAGGCAGTGGGCAAGGCCATTCTTGAACTGAATGGGAAGCCCACTGGCACAACCTTCCATGCCCCAGCACCAAGTGTGTCTGCCATTGAACTGACCTGCTTATTTGCAGAAACGTGTCAAATACAATAACATCAAGAATGTGGTGGGGGCCCGTCCCCTGGCTGAGTGGTTGGTTCGCACACTCCACTCTGGCAGCCCAGGGTTTTGCCAGTTCAGATACTGGGCACAGACCTAGCACTGCTCATCAAGCCATGCTGAGGCAGCATCCCACATATCAGAACTAGAAGGACCTACAGCTAGTGAATACAACTATGTACTGGGGTACTTTGGGGAGAAGAAGGAAAAAAAAAAAAGAGTTTGGCAACAGATGTTATCTCAGGGCCAAACTTTCAAAAAGAAAAATTAAAAAACAAAAAAAAGAAGGTGGTGAAGTGAGTGTCAGAGGGACCCCTAAAGGGTGTTCTTGCTTCACTAAGGACTAAGTCATCTTCTGAGACTTGAACAGTGACACCCACTTCTCCAACTTTGGTGATGGGGCTAGCATTGCTCTGGATGACCCCTTTGTCAAGATCATTTCCTGTTATGATAATAAATTTGGCTACAGCAACCACTTTGTGAACCTCATGGTCCTCCTGGCCTTCAATAAGTAAGAGCTCTGGACCACCAGCCCCAACAACAGCGTGAGAGGAAGAGAGAAGCTCTAAGATGCTGGGGAGTCCCTGCCTCATTTCACCCTCCAACAACTGATCATCTCCCATCCATTACTCAGTTCTCACCTCAAGCCCCTTGAAGCAGAGGTGGCACTTGGAGAGCCATGCCTTGCCATGTACCCTCAAGTACCATTAACAACCTCTCTGCTACACCCAGCAATGAAGAACATGCATCAACAAGCTTCTAATTGCAAGGTGGAAGTCAAAACACTTGTTGAAAATAAATATGAACTGCCACTGGAGTCACACCAGATTGTCAAGTTATTGTTTTCAGTTGCAATGAGAAAGAAAGATATTCTGGCAGGGAATTCAACAGAATTGTCTTAAAATGACTAAACTCTGGAAATGATGGCTGCTGTTTGGCCATGCATTTTCCATGTGGATTTCCATAGACTGTGAATCTCAAAAGAGAATTTCTGTTACATTTAATGATTAACTTTCTTTATTTTTTATTTTACTCTATCTGGAAGCATTAAAAAGAAAGCATATTAAATCATGCAATTAATCTCTTTTCCAATAGAATTGTACCCTGTGGTAGGAATGACCATGTGGAAGGTCAGTATAGACCTTGAGAAAGATGAGTCTCTGACGTGGCAAGGCAAACCTAGATTTCTAGCAGGATTCCCACAGGGCAAGGTGACCTCAGCCAGGTTGGGGGCGGAGGTGAGTTGTCCTTTGTCTGTCCTCTGTCATCCTGGGCTGCCCCTCTCCTTGCCCCAGCAGCCCCCACACTAGACTCCTATCTCTCTTGTTCAAGTTGTTGCCTTATCACCAGCTCTCATTCTCATTTATTATCCCAAACCCGCTGCATTCCGCCCTTCCATTCAAGTCACATGTTTGCTTATTCACATCTCTCTTTCCCCCAGACTCTTCCACTCCCCCAGAAGATCGAGCTTAGAGACTCCCTACCAGGGACAATCTCTGCACACTCCTTCCCCCACATTCTGCCAACCTGTGTCTCCAGCCGTGCCCCTGACACAGAAAACGTTACACCACCCACCTACCCCCAGGGAGTTTTTTTATTGTGGTAAAATATACAGAACACAAAATTTAACATTTTAACCATTTCTAAGTGTACAGTTCAACAGTACCAAGTACATTCACATTGTTGCGCAACCATCACCACCATCCATCTCCAGAACTTCTTCAACGTCTCAAACTGAAGCTCTGCCCCGTTAAACAATAATTCCCATCTCCCTCCTCCCAGCCCCTAGAACCGCCATTCTACTTTCCGTCTCTACGAATCTGACTACTGTGGGTACTACCTCGTATAAAAGGAATCATACAACATTTGTCCTTTCGTGACTGGCTTGTGTCACTATATAATGTCTTCAAGATTCATCCATGTCGTAGTATGCAGCGGTATGTCTTTCCTTATCATAACTGAATAATATTCCATTGTATATATACACCATGTCTTGTTTATCCATGCATCTGTCAATGTACACCTGGATTGCTTCCACCTTTTGGCTATTGTGAATAATGATTCTATGAACATGGATGTACAAATAACTGTTCAAGTCCCAGCTTGAAATTCTTTCCAGTATATACCCACAAGTGGAATTTCTGGATCAAGTAGTAATTTTTAATTTTTGAGGAACTAACCTACTGTTTTCCATAGCAACTGTACTATTTTACATTCCCACCAACAGTATACAAAGGTTGGAATTTCAATTTCTCCATATCCTTGCCCACACTTGTTATTTTCCGGGTGATGTTTTTTCTTTTGGAATAGCCATCCTAATGGGTGTAAAGTGGTATCTCATTTTGGTTTCGATTTGCATTTCCCTAATGATTAGCGATGTTGAACATGTGTTTATTGACCATTTGTTTATCTTCTTTGAAGAAATGTCTTCCTCTGCCTATTTTTAAATCAGGTTGTTTGTTTTCTTGTTGATTTGTAGGAGCTCGTTATATATTCTGGATATTAACCTCTTATCAGACATATAGTTTGCAAATATTTTCTCCCTTCCATGAATTGGTTGCCTTTTCACTCAGTTGATAGCGAATGCACAAAGTATCTAATTTTGATGAAGTCCAATTTACCTATTTTTTCTTTTGTTGCCTGTGCTTTTGGTGTCATATCCCCTGTGCTTTTTAGAACCTTGGGATCTAGTGCTTTTCTCTACCTGTTGATGAAGGGCTTGATGGAGTCCTGCCCACTGACTGTTTCTGTGGCACGCACATTTAGGCCTCTGGAATTTCTTAACCACCTAGTTTAGTTATGATTTTTAGTGTTTCTTAGTCTCTAACTTTCCTGTTATTATAGGTTTTATTTGCCCTCCCAATAATGGGATGTCTCTCATTATTACTAGTAACAAATTTTAAAATTTCTCTATGACATTATCTGGGAGATATCCCAGATTTCAGTATATTTTAAGTTAATCGGAAAAATCAAACTTTTTATTTATTTTCACTGTGGTCTGTGATGCTTTTAATGGGAATTTAAATACACAAAATATTAGTTGAACTGTTATGAGGCTTATATTCCTTACAGTAAAATGGGGCAGTCCAGCTAGTCAGATGCTGAAAAATGTCATCCTGTGCTCCAGATGATATACGAGGCCACGTAGCCCCTGCTGTGGCCAAAGTGATGAGATTCCTCAATGAACGTGCCTGGGAGTTCCTGTAAAGGCGCTGTTTGTAAGCACTAAGCTCTGTATTGATGTAAGTGTCCAAAAAGAGGGGGGCGTGTTCGAGGCAGGATGCAGCACCATCAGCTCACACCATATGATGTAGCCTGGGAATAAGAGATGAAGGGGTGGTAATATGGCCAAATTTGATACAGGATGTGTTTGTGAAAAAAATGAAACCACAGAAACCAATTTAATTTTTAAAAGACAAAAAATTATAAACATTTCAAATGTGTCTGTATCTGGTCATTGGAATTTGGGGTGAAGTTTATTTTCTTGTAATTTTCCACATTTCTTGAGAAAATTTAAATGAACATGCATTGGTTTTTCTGTTAGAAACAGGGCTAGTGATGTTTGTTATAAGAGCACAGCCCGCTCCTCTTCTCCTTCCTTCCCTGACCCCACAGACTGGCACATTCAGGTGGGACCTACAGGGCCTTGGTGGCCACTGTGTACAGAGGAGACTGAAGACCCTCCATGCAGCCCTAGAAGCAGTGCAATCATATTGGCAGAGACTCATGAAATGCAGGACTCTCACTTGATTTTATTAATAAGTCATTTTAAAAAACATTTTATATAATTACCATAAAAAGTGGATGTGTGTGTGTGTGCACATAACCACAGCAAGGAAATCCAGAGTGTGAGGATAACGTATTAAATGTATTTCTTTTGGGGCCATGGTTGTTTCCTTAGAGATTCTAGATTTAATTTAGGTTCTTACCTAAATTTCTTTTTCTGCCATCTATCCAAGGAGATGGTGCCCAAGGTCTTTCATTATTGGACACTGAACGAATGAATGCCTGGGCTTGCAGAAATATGTTTTCTTGGCTCCATGTCATTCTCACCCCTATGCCAGGACGTATCATAGGGACTCATGTCAACACCACCAATGCATGGGGAATCCTGCTGACACTACACTTTCGCACTGGCCCAGCACCTTCACGGGGTGCATACCGCCTCCCTCCCTCCACCCTGACAGCCCGTTAGCCTCACCTTCATGAAGGTGGCCCCTCATTCTCTCAGCAAATGCAAACAACTCTGGCCTATCCTTACTTTTCCCAATGGCTGGCTTTCATTCTAGTGTCCACCTCATTTCTGGTCTTTCAGCTCCCTCTGGGTGCGTCCATGCCCAAGAACTGAGGCACTGAAACCACCACAACTTACTCTCTGTTACCTCTCCTTCATATTGTAATGAGGGCATTAAACTGACTTGAATTTTGAAATTATTTGAAATGATGAATGCATGTAAGTTACATCATCTGTTAAGTTTCATTTCGGAAGAGCAGGTGGGCATTAGTTCTTTCTGATACAAGTGGCTGAGGACCAGGACTCCAGCTGGTGTTCCCTGATTGGGCATGTATGTTTCCTTTAGTGGACAAGATGTATGAAGCCCTGTTTGGCCTCAACTCCAAGCTTTGTTCTCTGGGTCAGCTTTTACCAACAACAAACTGAAATGCTACTATCTGCTTGCCCCTGTTGGGCGTTTGTCAAACGGTCCAAGAGCCAGAAGACCAGGTTTTCTTCACCAACATTGGTCTTCCCAGCAGCAACAGGAGGTAGGGTTGTCAGGCAGCCTGGAAGACCACCGAGGAAGGCTTACCTTCCAGAAGGAGAAACGTGACGCAGGCTCTCATTGCCCTCTTGGGTTTGCTTGCTGTTGTGCTTGGCGAGGAGCTGAGCCCCATCTCTGCTTTTCATGGCCTGGGCCAAGTGTTCCTGACGCTTAGGAGGTTTTCCTTCTCTCCTTCAGTGAGCATCCTCCCACCCCTTCACCTTCTCCTGCAATTGCTTCCGTCAGTGTTGGGAATTATTTTGCCGCATTCTACAGATGAGGAAATGGAGGTTCAGACTGGTGAAGTGACTTGTCCAGAGTCACACAGTCTGGATTTGAACTCAAGCCTTCTGCTGCCTCCAGTATGAGGATATTTTCACATTTTTCCATTTACAGAATTCTGGCTTTCTCACTGTATTTGGGCAACAATAAAATATTTGATTGGAAAGGGCCTGAGTGCACTCAGTCTTACCGCTCAGCACGGGGACCCCTCTCTGGCCTGGCCAGCATGTTCAGGACCTGGAGCAGCCTTTTCCCTAGGAGCCAATGTCACTGTTGTTGCTGGTTCTTCCCTGCAGACACTGGCACTTCTAATTCTGCGAGAGGCGGAACAGGTCTAGCCTGCGACCCAAGTACACACGTCAACTCTGCCGTCCTGTTCTCCTTGTCGTCTCCCTTTTTTGGCCTAACCCCCCCAGGTAAAGCTCCCCTTCCCCAGAATCACATTTATGCATCTTTCCCATTTGTTACTACCTTCTGTTGCACAGTCTCATTTATCAATGTCCCTTTCAAAATGGGGCAGCCAGGGTTACCCTGTTAAATTTATTCTTCTCAATTTGGGGCCAACTTCTGGCTTTTCAAGGCCATTTTGAATCCTGCAAGTTTGTAGGGAAAACTCAGCAAAGCATTCCCACCCCTCCGTGCCCAGAATTTGCGTTTGTGTCTAAATTGGGAAAGTTTGCCTCAGGCCAGTTGTTGGAAGATGGAGGACTGGACGGGTCCCAGCCTGAGCCTCGGCGGTCCTCGCTGCCGCCCACACACGTGTGCACATATACACGCTGACACGCACACACCCACTCACACACACCCTCCTACACCTCACCCTGGCGCTGTCTCCACATACTCCGTGCCCCTTGCTGATGTGCTCACTCCTTCGTTCTCTCTGCCGCCTCTGCTCTGTCTGCTGCTCCGATCCTCTGCCAGCCTCACTCCAACACATAACCCACTTTCCAAGGGCAGATCTAGGTGGGAATAATTGCTTTTATGTAGGACAGGGCGCTGGCCGCACTGAGGAAATGCCCTCATTTCAGGGAGAGGCCTTTCTCTGCTCATCCCACTCCACTGATGTTCTGGCCCTGCCCCTGCCCTGACCCCACAGAGGTCATAGCGACTTTTGCGTGGCCCTCAGAGCTGCTCACACCCAGAGAGCATCACACATGTCACACTCTGGGGTGTGACTGTGAGGTGTATTTGTGCCCCAAGGAGCTGGGCAAGACAGGGGACCAGTTGCCACCTTCTTACCCCAGGGGTGTCCTTGCTGCCAGAGGTTATTCAACACATTCCACATGTGGGAATCCTCTGTCCTCTTGGTTGTGAGGACAGCACACCCCCTGGCCCTCCCCCAAGGCCACTTACCTTCCACCTCCTTTGTGGATCTCTCCTTCACTGTCCATCCAGGGACATGTCCATATGTTCCAACACTCAGTTCTTTCCTTCCTTCTTAACTGAGGTGATGTCATCAAGTGACATGGTTGTCAATGCTCTAAATGCCAATGATGACTCCCATGCCTTCCCAATTCCAATCCCTGGTTCTGAACTCCACCTGTGTTCTCACATGTGCACCTGCCTCCCTGACATCCCACCTGACTGTGGAGCAGAGACCTGGGACTCAACCTTGTGCTGGCTCACACAGTTCTCACTTCCTCTCTCCTTCTCAGTGCTGACAGTCACAGCAATCGGCAGCATCCAGTTGCTGCAGCCACAAACCAAGGAGTCCCTCTTGATTGATGTCTTTCTTTCATGCTCTCCTTTCACCCATCGGCAAGTTCCCTTGGCTCTGCCTCCTTACTACATGGTGGGCAGGTCCAGTTCTTCCCTCCACCTCCTCTACCTGGTCTTGGTCAAGGTCACCATTATCACACTCCTGGGCTTTGCAGCAGCCTTATGACTATTTTCCCAGCTTCCTCTCCTGCTCCCTACAATCCATTGTCTGAGCAGCAACCCATGTGGTCATCTTAGAGTCATCAGATCAGAGGACTGCCCAGCTGAGAGCCTTCTCTGACCCCACACCTCTGCTAAGGCCCCCCACTGGACTTAGAGTAACATGCAAACTCCTTACTATGGCCTACGAGTTTGCATGGGCTGGCCCTACTCACCTTCCAACTGCATCTTGGGCCACTTTCTTCCTGGCCCAAAGCACTCCAGCTGGGTTAGGGTTAGGGTTAGGGTTAGTGTTAGGGTTAGGGTCAGGGTTAGGGTTAGGGCTAGAGTTTTTTGCTTTCTGCCTGAAAATAATCTAAGCTCATGCCTGATTTAGGATCTGAGCATGTACTCTGCCTTCTACCTACATGTTCACCCCCAGATGTCCATATGGTTGTTCCCTCTATTGAGAGGTCTGAGCTCTCAGGTCACCTCTTCACAGAGATCTGCTCCAATCATTCAGTGTGATGTGGGACACCCTCCTCAGGTTGTCCCCTCACACATGGTGCTGGCTTATTGCCTTCATAAGAACTTATCTTTTTTGTTTATTTGTTTGTTTGTTGTAGGAAGATTAACCCTGAGCTAACATCTGTGCCCATCTTCCTCTACTTTATATGTGAGACACCTGCCGAAGCATGGTTTAATAACTGGTGCTAGGTCCACTCCCAGATCCAAACTGGCAAACCCAGGGCCACCAAATTGGAGCACATGACCTTAACTGTTATGCCACCAGTCAGCCCCTCATAAGCACTTATCTTAATTATGGGATTGCTTTCTTTTCTCCTCCAATGGAATATAAGTTCCTTGAGTACAGGGACCAAGCCAGTTTTGTTTATATTTTAGTTTCAGTGACTTGGCATGTATAAGGCAGTCAATAAATATTTGTTAAATGCATGATTAAATAATTTAATGGCAAATTCTGAGCTTCTGTGTCAGTGTTTCTCAACCCTGGAGGCAAAGAATCAAATATGAGCTTTAAAAAATGTGAACATCAGACGTCAGCAACATGGCAGAGTGAGTTCTCCCAGTGATCTCTCTACCCTCCATGATACAATGAAAAAAACATTCATACTCCAACAGAGGACATCCATACAACACAAAACATGTCTGAGAGATCCATGCAGCCACATGTCAGAGGCCAGAGAGGCTGGAGCCCCACTCAGAGGAGGTAGAATGGAGGAAGAGAAAACTTTGCTTCCTCCCCAAAGACTGCAATGTAGGACTACACGAGGCCTCCAAGAGGGAAGGAACAGGGGAGGGAACATTCATTCACGGGAACATCAAGGACCCTGGAGGGCCTTTGCAGGCTAGGGGAAAGCCCCTACCAAGGTGACAGCTAACACAGGGGTGACCTCAACAAGCCAACACCCCAGGAGAGCAGATAGTGAGAGCAGAGTGAGAAAACTCTGAAAGCATGCAGAAGAAAGCACCCTTCCCCCGCACCCACCCAGCACTGGCCACAGTGCCTGGGATCTCGGTGGAATTCAGAGGGCTCAGAATACGCAGCTCTTGACCACCCCCTCCCCTCCACCACCACCACCAGTGGCAATACACAGTAACTGCAAACAAATAATACCAGAATGTGAAAGAACAAAGCCATGCCCCTAGATGTATCAAAAGTTATATTATATCTCCAGACCAGAGAGAAAATGACAAGTACCCAGAAACCAGTCCTGAAGACACAGAAATATGTAATCTAAATGACAGAGAATTCAAAATAGCTATCATCAGAAAACTCAACAAGTTAAAAGAGAATGTAGAGAAACAATTCAACTAGTTCAGGAGCTACTTCACAAAAGAGATTGAAACTATAAAGAAAAAACAATCAGAAATATTGGAGATGAAAAACACAATGAATGAGACAGAGCAGAATATGGAGTCCCTGAACACTTGAGTGGACACCATAGAGGAGTGCATCAGCATAATCAAGGATAGACATGTTGAAATGCTCCCGATAAAAGAGGAGAGAGAAACAAGACTAAAAAGAAATGAAAAAAGTCTCTGAGAAATATCCAACTCAATTAGGAAATGCAACATAAGAATTATAGGTATTCAAGAGGGAGAAGAGAATAAGAATGGAGCAGAAAGAGTGTTCAAAGAAATAATAGCAGAGAATTTCCCAAACCTGGGGAAGGAGGTGAAAATCCATGTGGAAGAAGCTATCAGATCTCCTAAATGTGTCAATGTAAAAAGACCTACTGCAAGGCATATACTAGTAAAACTAGCAAAAAATGAATGACAGAGAAAGAATACTAAGGGCAGCAAGGCAGAAGAAAATAACCTACAAAGGAACCCCTATCAGGCATTCAGAGGATTTCTCTGCAGAAACCTTACAGGCTAGGAGAGACTGGAAGGACATATCCAAATCATTGAAGGACAAAAACTTTCAGCCAAGAATACTCTATCCAGCAAAAGTATCCTTTAGATATGATGGAGAAATAAAAATTTTCCCATATAAACAATAGCTAAGGGAGTTCATAGCCTCAAGACACCCCCTCCACAAGAAATCCTCAAGAAGGCCCACATACCTGAAAAAAAAGGGAGAAAGGGATTACAAAACATGGAGTACGGAGATAAATAGGTAGACAAAATCAAAAAATAGTAGCTATACATCAGAACAGGTTAGCAAATACTCAAGTATAACATTAAAGGGAGGGAAAACACCAGAAACAAAGACAATCTTGTCATTTTAACCACAAACTCACAACATAAGATGGAATAAGATGTGAGAAAAACAACATAGGATGAGAAGGGGACAGGGACTGGATTGGTTTGGTCTAAGGAAATAACAGGCCATCAGAAAACGGACCATCTTATCTACTAGATTTTGAATACAAACCTCATGGTAACCACTAAACAAAAAAGCAGAACAGAGATGCAAATAATAAATAAGGAGAAAACAATGAAACACAACATAAAAAACTACATAACTCAATTGGTAGACTGAAACACATGGGACAAGAAACAAAGGAAATGCAGGAGAACCAGAAAACGAGTGATAAAATGGCATCATTAAGCCCTCATATATCGATAATCACCCTAAATGTAAATGGATTGAATTCCCCAAACAAAAGACACAGAATGGCAAGACGGATTAAAGAACAAGACCCAACAATATGCTGCCTCCATGAAACACATCTCAATTCCAATGACAAACAGTCTCAGAGTGAAAGGATGGCAGACAATGCTCCAAGTTAATGGCAAACAAAAGAAAGCAGGTGTTGCCATAAATTGTATCGGAGAAAGTAGACTTCAAGATAAGACAGGTAAAGAGAGACAAAGAGAGGCAGTACATAATGATCAAAGGGACGCTCCACCAAGAAGACATAACACATATAAATATCTATGTACCCAACACAGGAACACCAAAGTACATAAAGTAACTATTAGAAAACCTAAAAGGAGATATTAATAATAACACAATAATAGTAGGAGACCTCAAAACTTCACTCACATAAATGGATAGATCATCCAGATAGGAAATCAACAAGGAAACAGTGGAATTAAATAAAAAGCTAGATCAGTTGGACTTAATAGACATATATAGAACATTCCATCCAAAAACAGCAGAATACACATTCTTTTCAAATGCACACAGAACATTCTCAAGGATAGACCATATGTTGGGAAACAAGGCAAGCCTCAATAAATTTAAGAAGATTGAAATAATAATAAGCATCTTTTCCAATCACAATGCTATGAAGCCAGACATGGATTACAAGAAAAAAGCTAAGAAAGGGACAAAGATGTGGAGACTAAACAACATCCTATTGAACAACCAATGGATCACTGAAGAAATTAAAAGAGAAATCAAAAAATATCTGGAGACAAATGAAAATGAAAACATACCACACCAACTCATATGAAATGCAGCAAAAGATGTACTAAGAGGGAAATTCATTGCAATACAGGCTCACCTGAATAAACAAGAAAAATCACAAATAAGCAATCTCAAGCTAAACCTTACTGAATTAGAAAAAGAAGAACAAACAAAGCCCAACGTCAGCAGAAGGAGAGAAACAATAAAAACCAGAGAAGACATAAATGCAATTGAAACAAAAAAGGCAGTAGAAAGGATGAATGAAACAAAGAGCTGGTTCTTTGAGAAGATAAACAAAATGGACAAACCTTTAGCCAGACTTACAAAGAAAAAAACAGAGAAAGTTCAGATAAATAAAATTAGAAATGAAAGAGGAGAAATAACAACGGATACCACAGTTTTAAGAGAAAACTCAAAAAGCAATAAGCCAACAAAATGGACAAACTAGAAGAAATGGATAAATTCTTAGACTCTTACAACCTCCCAAAGCTGAATCCAGAAGAAATAGGTAATCTGAATAGGCCAATCACAAGTAAAAAGAGATTGAAACAGTAATCAAAGCATCCCAAAAATAAAAGCCCAGTACCAGATGGCCTACGTGGAGAATTCTACCAAACTTTTAGAGAAGCTTTAATACCTATCCTTCTCAAGCTATTCCAAAAAATTAGGAAAGATGGAGCACTTCCTAATACATTCTACGAGGCCAACATCACCCTGATACCAAAGCCAGACAAGGATAACATGAAAAAGGAGAACTACAGGCCAATATTGCTGATGAACACAGATGCAAAAACCTTCAACAAAATATTGGCAAACTGAATATAGCAATACATCAAAAAGATCACACATTATGATCAAGTGGGGTTTTTACCAGGGACACAGGGATGATTCAACATCCACAAATCAATCAATGTGATATACCACGTTAACAAAATGAGGAATAAAAACCACATGATCATCTCAATAGATGCCGAGAAAGCAATTGACAAGATCCAACAGCCATTTATGATTAAAAATTCTCAATAAAATGGGGATAGAAGGAAAGTACCTCAACATGATAAAGACCATATATGACAACCCCACAGCCAAATCATACTCAATGGGGAAAAACTGAACGCCATCCCTCTGAGAACAGGAACAAGACAAGGGTGCCCACTATCACCACTCTTATTCAACATAGTACTGGAGATTTTGACCAGAGCAATTAGGCAAGAGAAAGGAATAAAAGGAATCCAAACAGGGAGTGAAGAAGTGAAACTCTCACTGTTTGCAGACATAATCTTATATATTGAAAACTCAAAAAAATCCATCGGGAAACTAATAGAAATAATTAACAACTACAGTAAAGTTGCAGGGTACAGAATGAACTTACAAAAATCAGTTGCTTTTCTATACTCCAATAATGAACTTACAGAAAGACAACTCAAGAATACAATTCCATTTGCAATCACAACTAAAAGAATAAAGTACCTAGGAATAAATTTAACCAAAGAGGTGAAGGACTTACACAATGAAAACTATAAGACGTTACTGAAAGAAATAGATGATGACCTAAAGAGGCAGAAAGACATTCCATGCACGTGGATTGGAAGAACAAACATAGTTAAAATGTCCATTCTATCCAAAACAATCTACAGATTCAACGCAATCCTAATCAGAACCCCAAGGACATTCTTCACAGAAATAGAACAAAGAATCCTAAAATCCATATGGGGCAACCAAAGAGCCTGAATTGCTAAGGCAATCCTGAGAAAAAAGAACAAAGCTGGAGGCATCACAATCCCTGTCTTCAAAATGTACTACAAAGCCATGGTGATCAAAACGGCATGGTTCTGATACAAAAACAGACACACAGATCAATGGAACAGAACTGAAAGCCCAAAAATAAAACTGCACATCTACGGACAGCTAATCTTCAACAAGGGTGCCAAGAACATACAAAGGCGAAAAGACAGTCTCTTCAATAAACGGTGTTGGGAAATCTGAACAACCAATTTCAAAAGAATGAAAGTATCATTATCTTACGCTAACAGAAAAATAAACTCAAAATGGATCAGACTTGAAAATAAGTCCTGAAACCACAAAAATCCTAGAAGATAATATAGGTAGTACACTCTTTGGCATCGGTCTTAAAAGGATCTTTTTGAATTCTATGTCTTCTCAGACAAGGGAAACAAAAGAAAAAATAAACAAGTGGAACTTCATCAGACTAAAGAGCTTCTACAAAGCAAAAGAAAGTAGGATCAAAACAAAAAGACAACCCACTAATTGGGAGAGAATATTTGCAAATCATATATCCAACAGGGGGCTAATATCCATGACAGAAAGAACTCAGACACTGAACAACAAAAAAACAAACAGCCCGATCATAAAGTAGTCAGAAGATATGAACAGACATTTTTCCAAAGAAGACATACAGATGGCCAGTAAACACACGAAAAGAGCTTCAACACCACTAATCATCAGGGAAATGCAAACCAAAACTACACTAAGATACTACCTTTCGCCTGTTAAAATGGCTATAATCATTAAGACTAAAAGTAACAAATGTTGGAGAGAATGTGGAGAAAAGGGAACCCTCATACACTGCTGGTGGGAATGCAAACTGGTGTAGCTACTACGGAAAATAGTACGGAGATTCCTCAAAAAACTAAAAATAGAACTACCATACACCCAGCTATCCCACTACTGGGTATCAACCCAAACAACTTGAAATCAACAATCCAAAGTAACACATGCACCCCTATGTCCATTGCAGCACTATTCACAATAGCCAAGACATGGAAACAATTCAAGTACCCATCGACTGATGATTGGATAAAAAAGATGTGGTAGATATATACAATGGAATACTACTCAGCCAGAAAAAAAGATAAAATCATCCCATTTGTAACAACATAGATGGACTTGGAGGGTATTATGCTAAGCAAAATAAGCCAGACTGAGAAAGGCAAACACCATATCATTTCACTCATATGTGGAATATAAACAAACACATGGACAAAGGAAACAGTGGTTACCAGGGGAAGGGGTGTGGGGAGTGGGCACAGGGGGTGAAGGGGAGCACTTATGTGGTGACAGACAAGAAATAATGTACAACTGAAATTTCACAATAATGTAAACTATTAAGGACTCAATAAAAAAAAGTAAAAAAAAAAAAAAAATGAATACCAGGCCCCTGTATCTGGAGATGCTGATTAAATTGTTCTGGAGAAGGGCCCAGGCATCAGGAGTTAAACTACAAACGTAAACCAAATATACATCTGGGGCTGAGAATCACCTGGAATGCAGGTCTCAGCTCTGGTCCTGATACTGTCAACCCCGACTCCTCAAAAGGACCCACCGCAGTAAGGGAGATCCACCTGGAGAGGTTGGGGGACAGTGCTCATTTGTTTTGGGGCTGAGCTCAGCAATTGTTAGGCCAGTCTTGAAAAGTGAGGAATTTGTTGGAACTGGGCAGTTTAGGACACGACAGCCTTGGAGTGGTGGATGCAGTGGAGGGAGGGTCTGGAAGTGAGTTCTGATGAGCAAAGTTTCTGTTGGGTCTTATCCTGTCATTCTGTCTGCTTGTCTGTTTGCTTGGTCCCAGCACTATTTAACGCAGGGACAGGAAATCTTCTTGGTTTCAGTTCTCAGTATTAATCAGAAGGAAGGCAAGTCTGAATCTATGCAAAAAGAAGTTTATTCAGAAAAGTATAAATGAAAACCCATAAGTTCATGAGGAAAAAGCAATGCAGCAGCCTCCCCATCACAGAGGAAGCAGAGGCTGAAAGCTGTCTTGCCCCTCTGAGTTAGCTAGTAATTTTTATTTCAATATTAAACCATCGCATGGTTACTAATATAACTCAGTCTAATAAACACAGTTTAATGGATCAATCTAATATTTTTGCAATGAGTGAGATATATTAAGAATACAAATGTGGCAGTGAATCAAATGATTTGTTCTAAGTAATGCAATATAATGATGCTGCATCCAATTAGAAATTAAAATCAGGAAACTGATGAAAGACAATCATAAAATATATGGATTTTGTTAAATACGTAGAAGGTGGTGGGCCTAGCAGAATACGCAGGAAGATGTTTGGTGCTGTGCCAAGGGGGAATGTAGCGGAGAACAACCTGAGAAGGGGGCGTCACCAGCTACTTGCTCTGCATCCAGAAAGATCCACATTTGATGTCACGGCTCAGAGGCTGATTGGGAATATTCTGGTAAACGTTTTCTCTAAAACCAGTTACAATGACAGCTAACTACCCGTCTCATTGAGTCTGGATACCAAATCAAGTCACCTTGATTCACGTCCTTACTTTCTATATTCGTGATGTAATTGAATAGGCTCATGATGTATTAAAATAGGATCTTCTTTCTGGGAACAGCTTTTATATCATGAAAAGATCTAAATTGGTCACAAAGTTAAATGAAAATAAAATAAAACACAATGTCTGTAAGTATGCATAGTTTTAAAGTATTTTAGACGAAACATGTAATAAAAAAGCTCTTGTGGGGAGATGAGCAGTGTGGCCCCAGCCAGCTGGGCCAGTGGCTGCCCAGCCAGGCCCTGAGCAGCAGGAGTAATCTCCTTTCTTTGACCACTGGTACTTTCGTTTTGCAATTCCCCTCTATTCGTTTTGAAGGTCTTGGTTTCATCTCCTCTCGACTCCTAGAGTATAAACCCTTGCCCGGCTGAAGCTGTGTTTCAATCTGTAGCATCTAAGAAGACATCTTGCACTCGTTAAACGTTTGAGTGAACTGCGTCTCTTGCCTGCCTACTGATCTGAAGGTGGGATGTGCCCTGTGGATTCAGAATCCACCTTCTCTAGGCACCGTTTCCTGACTGCTCAGGAGTTCCTGTGGATCAACAGCCCAGGACTCAGCCATCCCTTCAGCACTATGGCCTGACCTGGGCGAGGAAAGGAGACAGGAAAATGGGGTAGAAAAATAGCAGTTGTCCTAGGCTGATTGAAATTCAACAGATTCCCCGGGAGGGTTTATTTCCTAAATGGCTTCTAATTTCCTTAAGTGTTTTGTCCTTTTTTCTCTTATATGCGGGCATCCAATAAGCAGGCACTGGTGCCATAAATTTCTGACATTCCTTTCCTGGCAAAACCCTCTAATTATAAAGCACTGCTTGCTGTGCGAGCCAAAGGAAAGAGTAAATTACTTTACTTTTGTTTTTACCATTGACTCCAGAGATGAATGTCTTCTCTTCCCCTGCGGAGCCAAAGCCATCCTCTTCTGACCCTTTGCAAAGGCAGGTGCCAATGCTTGTGCTCACCCACATCCTATGAGTTGGGGTGTCTGCCTCCTGTGCCTCAGGAATGAACTGTGCATCTCCCAGCTTCTGGTGTCCCTTTGAAGAATGTCAAGGACAGTATCCTCTTGACATGTGAGTCTCTCTACCTACTCCCAGCCCCAGGCAAAAGGAGAGGGCCTCTGAGATCCACAATCAGAAGAGAATTCTCCTAGAAACATTCCCAGATGCCTTCAGGGCTGTGACTTGGATGGGGAAGGTGTGAAGGACAGAGGGCTTAAAACATGTTGAATGCTAGCACAAGGCTCCGTACCAAGCACATTGCATGCATGACACCATTTAATCCCCCTAACAGGATGAAGAGATGCCATTATCGTCCCCATTTTACAGTTTAGACCTGAGGCCTAGAGAGATTAAGTAGCTTGCCCAGGGTCAGTCTCTCTCTCTCTCTCCCTCTCATAGACACACACACACACACACACACACACATGCACACATGCGCACAGAGGCACACATAGAGTTAATAAGGAGCAGAGCAGCCTTTGGGCCCACAGACCTACCTCCTGTGCAGGATGTTAGGATGCCTCCTTAAAGCAGCCTCCTTTCATGGATCTCAGTTGCGGAGCTGTCGGAAGTTACAACTGGCAGACTCTAGTTCACATGAGAAATCCAAGCACAGGAGCGTGTGAATGTGCCCAAAGTCCCATGGATGAGGCCATCCAGAGAGCCTTTGGGACCTTGAGCAAGTGTTGAAACTTGAGAGTCTTAAGCAGCTTCTCCCAGAATCAAACCCTGAAATGAGGAACTATGGGCGAGTGACTAATTTGGAAGAAGTCCCAGGGGAGGCAGTCAGGGAGCAGGAGAGGAGGATGGTTATGGAGCGAGCCAAGCAAAGAAGAGTCTCAGGTACGTGCTGTAGAGGGGAGCTTCAGCCTGACCCCACAGAGGCCTCTGGAGGGTAGGTGCACCTCTGAGTTTGTCCTGCCTTGAAGCCAGGGAGCCAGATGTTCCTAATCCTGTCTATCTGTCACAGATTACTGGCAAGCAGGGAGGACATCAACCCACAGGCACTCCCAGCTCTGAGTTTGAAGGGTAAGCTCAAGTCCTCTGAAGAAAGTGCATGTGCTAGAGTTAGGAGAAAACATACAGAAGCTTGGAGTGAGTGCAGTTCAGATAAAGGAGTCAGAGGACATCTGGATGGAGACCACCAGGAGTCATGGCACTGGGCCCCTATTATTAGTATGATGCTCCACACAGAGCCAGAACTGGACCTCGTTACTACGCAGCCCCACAACCTCATCAAGGAGCAGGGGGAAGGGGGAGGATGTCCGAAAGTACACAGTGCAATTGACAAAGAAGACTGGAAAATAGATTTTAAATCTTTGTTTTTTTGTTTTTAAAGATTGGCACCTGGGCTAACAACTGTTGCCAATCTTTTTTTTTTTTTTTTCTGCTTTTTCTCCCCTAACCCCCTCTGTACACAGTTGTATATCTTAGTTGCAGGTCCTTCTAGTTGTGGGATGTGGGATGCCACCTCAACGTGGCCTGACGAGCAGTGCTATGTCCGCGCGCAGGATCCGAACCCTGGGCCGCCGCAGCGGAGCGCGCCAACTTAACCACTCGGCCATGGAGCCGGCCCCTGGAAAACAGATTTTAAAAGAAAGGTTAACAGAATTAGAATATTTAGCCTCAAGAGAAAACTAAATAGTGATCCAGTAACTGTGCAAGTAAATAGAGACTTGGTGCAGAGACAGACAGCTGATTAAAGAATACAGAACTATGACTTAAGTACAGAAAAAGAGGCTGGTGTTAGACATAAGAAAGAGGAGTCTGACCAAGGACAGCGGCCCTCAGAAGGCACTCAGGAGCGGGGCGCTCAGCATGCCTGGGACCCACTGCACAGGGGTACGCAGGGGCCCTCCTGGAGTGATTTGCGTGAACATATAAAGCATGACACAAAGAACACTTCCAGAGCATCTCTGAGGTAGATGAATTTGGGAGCAGAAGCACATGAAGATGAGGATGAGGCAAACTCTGGATGAGGCAATCTTCCACTCTCCCCTCGGCCCTACGTGAGGGGATCGGTAGTGGTTCACACTCCCAAGCAAGGGCTGGGCATCAGGAAGCTCCAGGTTATGGCTCCTTCCAGCTAAGTGACTTCAGGGTATTACTTAACTTCTCTGGGCCTCAGCTCCCTCCCTTCTGTGAGCAATAGCCTCATAGGCACGGACAAACTCAGAGGTGGGAACAAGTAAGGAAGGATCAACTAGGTTGCCTCTTTAAATGTGAACCCATGTCCTGCCTGCTGGCAAGGTGGGGTTCACTGTTGCCTGCAGGCCTCTAACACACTCATCTGTTCAAGCAGAATTTATTTTGAGTCAACACAGCATCATCAAGGGACACCCAAAACATCCTGAATATCCAGCTCATACTATTTATATTTCTTCCAGCTATTGACCCAGCACCTTCCATCATACCAGCGCTATGCAGAAACGTAAGCTCATTCATCCTCCCAACACCCTCGGGTGTGAGTGAAATCTGGAAATGAGCAGCTCCATTTTGCAGATACAGAAACTGAGGACCGGATCAAGTCACCACTTCTGGAGTCTGAGCAAAAGCAGGTTTCCTCCCTCACCACCCCGAGTCCCCACTGCATGAGCCAAGCCTTTGGGGCACTCGGGTCTCTTCCTGCTCTGATATTTATTTTCTTCCTTCCTTTTATTTGTAAAAATGAATGGATCTTTGTTTGAAAGGAGTGACAAATGAGCGCATGGAAGAAGTATGGGAATCTGGGACAGGACTGGGCTCTCGCGAACAGAATCTGACCCCGCGCCCTGATTGATGCCTCCAGGCACTGCCCCATGAGCAGCAGAGGAGCAGCAACAGTGCATAGTGCACAGAAGGACAGGTGCATTATCATCCATTGAATCTGCCCACTGGCACAAGCAGATGGATCACCGCCAGGAAATTTCCATCTTTTCAATTTTATGCAAAGCCTGCAGATGGAGCCCTCCAAAGTCAATGAGTCCAGGCTCAGGCTGGACTGCAGCCGTAGACAGGAGAAAACCCAGAGTCAGGAGGCCTGGATGCAAATATCATTTCTGCCACTTTCCAAATGCAACTTTGGGCACCCCCAGCTCTGTGTCCTGAAGGCGCGGCGTGAGCTCCGAGCACTGCCCTCTCCTCTGCTCACACGGAATGGGGGCCTGTTCCAAAACAACAGGGGGTTTGCCAAGACAGGACAGTTGAGGTCCAGCACCAGAAATGCGGCTGGGAGAAGCTGAGGTCTGAAACAGGAAAGTGACGTTGAGTCCAAAGACAGAGGGAAGTGGAAGTGAGCAGCTAGATCAGTAGCCAGCAAAGCAAAAAGCCAAATGGAAGCAGGGGCAAAAACGGGTTTCAGAGCGTGGTTCAGAGTGAAGCCCCTTTTTGTGAGTGTGAGCTAGGGGGTCCCTCACACACTGTGACCAGCTCCAAGGAGCCTGGGGGCCTGCTCTGCAAACGGGACTAATAATCCCCCTGGAAGGGCGGCCCCTGTGCAGGGGAGAGAACAGACATGGAAGGGCCTCTGCTAAGCACTGCACAGACAGGGAGGTTCCGCGAGTGCCAGGTGCTTGGCGACTCCAGAGGCTCCTGCTGCATCACACAGTCACCCCGACACCTTCTCACTCACAGTAGACAGCCGGTGTTCTCAACTGTGTGCTCTCCACTGTTCCAGGTTTCTAGTAAACGTGTTGACTCACTTACTCTTCACCAAAATGCAGAACTGGGAAGGGAAGGAACTCACTAGCCCAAGGATGCTCTGCAGGAGGCACAGAAGGAGCCGGCAGCCCAGCCCTGCACCACTCCTGGCCACCAGGCTGCCCGCCTTCTTCAAGGGTCCGTCCTGCCCCCTGCAAGGAGAAGAGCACAAAGCCGCCAGGGGATGTCCATCAGAGCTTGTCATTTAAATTAGAGTCATGCATCGCATAATGACATTCTGGTCAACGACAAACCCATATACAATGGGGGTCCCATATAATTATAATAAAGCTGAAAAATTCCTATTAGTAGTGATGGCAAAGCCATCCTAACATTGCATAGCTGAAGAAGAGGCAAGAGAAAAGGAAACTGCAGAAGAAGAAAAAGAAGAACCCCCAAGACAATTCGCAGTGAAGGGTTTAGCAGAAGCCTTTGCAGACCTCAACAAGCTCCTTAAACAGTTTGAAAATGTGGACCTCAGCACTGAAAGGCTTTCATTAATAGAGAGGAATATTCATGGTGCGTTATCTGCTTTAAAGCAAATCTGTGACCAAAAAAAAGAAACAAACCAAGCAAATCACCATGGACATTTTCTGAAGAGAGTGACCCCTCCTCAGGAAGAGCCTCAGGCAGGTCCTTCAGGAGACGTTCCAGAAGAAGAAGTTGTTATCTTACGAGGTGACAGATCCACGCGTGTTATTGCCCCTGAAGACCTTCCAGTGGGACAAGATGTGGAGGCGAAGACAGTGATATTGACGATCCTGCCCCTGTGGAGGCCTAGGCTAATGTGCGTGTTTGTGTCTTAGTTTTTAACAGAAAAGTTTTAAAATTTAAAAAAATAAAAAATTTTAAAAATAGAAAAAAGATTATAGAGTAAGGATATAAAGAAATAAAATATTTTTGTACGTCTGTACAATGTGTGTTTTAAGCTAAGTGTTATAAAGAAGCTAAAAAGTTAAAAATAGTTAAAAAGTTTATAAAGTAAAAAAGTTACAGTAAGCTAAGGTTATATCTTATTGAAGAAAGAAAAATATTTTTTTTATAAATTTAGTGTATCCTAAGTGTACAGTGTTTGTCAAGAATACAGCAGTGTACAGTAACGTCCCAGGCCCCCACCTTCACTCACCACTCACCCGCTGACTCACCCAGAGCGACTTCCAGTCCCGCAGGCTCCATTCACGGAAAATGCCCTACAAAGGTGTTACTGTATTTGTCTTTCATACCATATTTTTACTATACATTTTCTATCTTTGGAAATCTTTATCTGTCACATATCTACCTTTAGATATGTGTACAAATACACAAATACTTGCATCGTGTTATAATTGCCTGCTGTATTTAGTACAAGAACATGCTGTACAGGTTTGCAGCCTAAGAGCAACGGGCTGTACCGTAGAGCCCAGGTGCGTGGTCGACTGGACCATCCAGGTCTGTGTAAGTGCACTCTGTGATGTTCACACAATGAGGACACGGCCCAGCTATGCATTTCTCAGAACGTGTCCCCGTTGTTAAGTGACACAGGGCTGTACCGTACGGTGGAAATGAGCGTTGGCATTTGCATCTGAAGAAATTGGCTAACTCTCCTGTTACTATTTTGGTTTTGGCTAGCAGGCTATTTATATGACAGTGAGAGCTCATGGGTCTAAAGACCATGATGGGCTGGAATAAAGGAAAGACACAAATATCCTGTTCTTCTCAGGAGAAAAGCATTGTTCGTATTGCTCCTTTACACTTCCCATCCACTCAGCTTGGAGGTTCAGCCTACTTTGTCATCTTGAAACATTTGAGGCTACTTGGCAATCTTGACTTTTTCCTTTTACATCCCCTGGAACTCCTCAGCAGGGAGATAGGCTGAGGTGAGGTGATCAGGAGAGGCTGGAGCAAGAAGACACCAAAGCAGAAATGGGCGAGGAGACTCCAGAAAGGGCCGCACGCGATCAGAGTGCACCGTCTGAGTGCACACAGCTGCTCCTTGTGGAGAGCGGGGACCTGCAGCTGTTTCTCTGTGCGGACAGCCCTGGCTTCTGCTGCCCAGTACTGTGCTGTGGCTTCTGTGCCTTGAGACTGTCACGTACCAACCTGTCGCCTCACCCTGCATGTCGCCCCCAGCCCAAACTGTCCTGAGAGAACAGGCTCACAGGAGAGGGCAGCCGGGCGCAGGCTGACACGCACCCTGCCCCCCACCGGGGCCTCACTCTAGCTGCATCCACAGTCATTAGGGGACAGTTAAGTGGTTTGGAGGAAAAAGACATGTTTCTGTTGAAAAGTGTTTTCAGTGTCTTTAGTGAGGCAATAAAATGTATTTTTCTACCTGTTGACTTTTTTGGTCAAGCCTAACGCGGTTTCGTGAAAAGACAAAATACATGACTGTGGGTGAGGCAGCCCACTCCTGGGAGTGGGAGGTGGCAGGCTCAGACTCCAGCCAGCCTGCAACCCGTTCAGCGCTGCCTCTCCAGCCTCCAGCTGTTTGGTACCCAGGCAGTGGGAGACCCAGGCGAAAACCCACAGCAATAAAAACCTTGCTGAAATTAAAAATATATATATTGTTACAGGTAACCCAAGTTTTTAATTATCAAATATATTTGTGCAAGAAGGAAAAAAAGTCACATAATATATAAATTCTAGGGAAGAAGTAATTTTGTTAGCAGCGATATTATCCCACAGGGTTTAAATGGTATGCACTCAATTCGTGAACACTTTTCAGCTCTCACCATGAAGAGCAGTCACGGTGGCTGCTGCTGGGGGTGTGAAGATGCACAGCATGGAAGTCCCTACTAACTCCCCTGGGGGCCAAACTTCACATGTGCATATGCACACAAGCACATGCATACCTGCACACGGGTTCGCCCACACGCACACCCACACACGTGTGAATACATACATGCAGTCCTTACCTGCAAAGAGCTTTCTGTCCAGTAAGTGTGATAAGCAAGGTGCATAAGGAACACTGCTCCAGGTAGGAAGCCGTCCAGCCAACAGGGACATAGGGAGGGTGATTCCTTTCTTGAAAGAAGGGCAAGACCCCGATTTTGTGTTCTGGAAGTGGGGATGTTGGAGACAAGCCTGCCTGTGGGTAGGATGGCTGTGCAGCCAGCTGTGAGGCAGACAAGGGGGTGGCTGGAGAAGCACACCTGGCCAAGAGTACAGAAAAAGTAATGGGAAGTCCAGGTGTTGCCTGAACAGGGAGTCACAGCACTCACCTTCAGACATTTTTGTAAGAGAACTTGGCAAAATTACAAGGAATTCAGTGTGGCTCATGATATGCGATGATTTCAAATGGTATGAGGCCACTGCCAACCTCCGCAGCCTGACTTCCTGACTTCACACAACTTACACTCTGGTGCTCTGTGCTTCTTCTGACCTAAAAACCTGTAAGAGCAGCTGGGGCCCAGGAGAACCCCCTTCCCCAGCCCCCATGTGTACAAGCACCAGACACAGGTCCATAACTCCTGTTCTGCACTCAAGGCTCAGCTGTCTTGATTACTCCAACCTCCATGGGCTACCCTCCCTCTCTGCTCCACTGGGACCCTGCGTTTCCCCATAAGAGCAATCATCAGTCTGCAGACCACTGCCTGTTTACCTGCCTTCCCCATCACGGTCCCACCATCACTGCTCAGACATGCCCAGTAGTAGACACCAGCAAACATGCTGAACCAATGGCAGAGGCACAGGCCAGGAAGGAGGCATCCAGTCACTCGGCCTTCCAAAGCAGTCTACCATCGCAGACACTGCTGTTTTCCATTGTTTGTTAAATCATTTTATTTTGCTCCTCCTTCCACAACTGTGGGGACAAGACGTAAGTACACTCGACAATCTATCCCTTAGCCGGTGAATCCCGCTTTGGTACAGCCTGGATTGTCAGGCGGTCCTTGGACCAGAGGGTACTCTTTCTTTTGTGCTGCCAGCCAGGGCGTATGTGTTTTACACTGCAAGTGGATAGATTCTACATGGCCATGTTCAGCCCCCGCTGTGGGAGGAGACCCTCACGGCACCCCAGTGCCTTGATATCAAGCAAACCATGTTTCAGGGACTCTGGGAAGGACTAGTCACCAGGATAGCTGTGGCCATGCCAAGCCCTGGCTCTCCGGCCCTGCTCATGCGCATGGCAATCACCCAGTGAACAGAGCTACAGTGTGCTTCGGTTCTGGCACTTGCCTGAGTGAGTTCCTTCGTTTAAGAGGCATTCTTTTCTTGAAATATGAGTGATAAACTGAAAATCACAAAAATGAAATTGCTTACCTTTGTGTTTTTTCCTCCAGTTTCACATCCTGCAAATTTAGAGAAGTGTTTATTTTTGCAACAGAACTCTTTTATTTTGCAGGGAAAAAACACATTGCAGGAAAAAATATATGTTCTTGAGCCAAAAATGAGTTTGCAGGCCCTTTAGAAAATGCCAGAAATCACAGTAGTAATTAATGACACGTTTAAATGCTTAGTTCTGCACCAGCAATGTTTTCAATGATCTCAACCTCCTAGTTTCTCATTATGTTAGAGCTACACTAATACATGTCATTCTTTTGTATAGCAAGGGAAGCCCAGGGTCTCTCATTTCAGTGAGGGAGGGACATTGCTTTATCCACTTCAGCGCATGCATGGAAGTGGACCTCTGAATCCATTTTTTGAGGCTAGCATTTTTGAGCACATGCTGCAAATTCTGGCCTCACGGTCCATCCTGATACCAAAGTTTTGTAGAGCTAAACTTTCTCTATTTTTTTTCCTCTCCAACAGTCCTGGAAACAATCATATTTTCCAACTTTTGGTAGATATATTTTCTGAAAGATAATGACTATTCTGAGACTGCACTCTGTCATAATAATAGATACTGTGTTGTGGATCACAGAAATTACTAACTAGATAAAACGCAAGTAGAAGCCATCTGCCAAGGCAGGACAGGGGCGAGGCAGGTGTCGGGGGCTATGGAGGACCAGCCACATTGGGAACACACAGAGCTTGGAGCTGGAGGCTCTGGCGTAAACAAGCTGGATTGTTACCTGACCATCCCTGGAAATGTCCAAGAAAATGTGAGGTCAAATCTGCGTTCATTTCAAGTGACAGTCTAGGAAGAAGAAATGAATTGTCAAAGTCAGGAGAGGGAACAGATGCAGGGTGGGAGATAAGCAGAACGACAGCAGACAGGATCAACAACATATGCATGGGGCACAGTGGGGCACTCGGACTTGATCTCTCTTTCCTGATTGATCTCTGACTGCATGGTGTGTGGGCTGTTCACTAGGAAACGTACAGGATCTTTCCCAACTGGACAGCATAACCAAACCTACTTTTGTGTTTATCTGATGTAACCCAGGAAAATGAGCAGCCTTGTGGCCCAGTCTCAACACAGGGTCACATTCAAACAAAGAGCAATTTGATACCTAATGTAGGTCTTTAATGTAGATGTGGATGATATAGGAGTTCCACACAGTAAATCACACAGCAGAATTTCCCAGGATTCTCTCTTGTGCCAGAGGGAACCTGTTTGACACATGCTCAGATGCCGTCCAGAAACGTGGGGTGCTGGGCCCATCGTGGAGGATGGAGTCTGTTGGACAGGCATTTCCTCTTTATCCCTCACCTGAGTGATTCTGAGACACACTCTTTATTCATCAGGTGGTCCTAGGAGATCAAGAACTAGTTGTTACGTTGTTACCCACAGTGCGGACCCCCTCATGGATGCCTCCTTGGACTGCTCCCCACTCCCTCCTCATTGCTCATCCAGGTGGTCTTCACTCCTTGTCCCTGGGGTTAGTTCCCAAATAAACTGCCTGATTACATCCTCAGGCTCTGATTTCAGGAAAGGAGACTACTCAGGCCAAGACACGTTCTTTCTGGATATTGAGCACCTGTGCTTTACTGAGGCACAACCGAGCTTACTCAATTCAGGTGTGTGAAATTGTGAGCACCACTGAGGAAAACTATGCCAACAGAGGACGCACATAAGGACACCAAGAGAAAAGATAACAAAACCTGTTATTTCAGCTTCAGTTGGTCTTGAGGGAAGAAGAGAGAATTCTGGAGCATTCCCCACCAGTATGTCTGACCACACCCACAATAACCGCAGCTCGTCTTTGGCATGCCCACTCCTATAGGTGCCCTGGACTAGCTCCCCATGGCAAATGTCATCATGCCCATTTTGTAGATGGAGAAATTGATATTTCAAGAGGTGAGGTGCTGGCTGAACATCAACTAGGTAAAAACCCATGAGCTGGATTTAGCCTTACCTGCTTGAGTCTGACCTGCCCGCTTTCCACGACACCACAGTGTGTCCCACGCTCCCAGACATGCTCAGGGTTTCTCCAGGCTCTAGCTTTGAAGGCCTGGAGCTGAATGGAGGAGGCAGCCCATGTTTTCATGTTCTTATAGGATAAATTTAGGCAGTCCCAGGAAAGAGAGTAATACTGAAGAAATAGGCAGGTGGGAGTCAGCAGCAGCCAGGTCCACAGAAGCCGGAGAGTGGGCAGATGGTCAGCCAAGGGGATCTGGGGGGGTCTGAGGGGACATAACTGTGTCAGCCATACTCAGCCTCTGCCCCCTTGAAACAAGAAGCACTTGGATGAAAAAGATAATGTCAATAACCCCTATTACATAGCATTCTGAGGTCTTCCAAGCACCAGCATTGGTTTTGTGCCAAAAATCTAGAATTTGCCATTCCTCTCAACTTCCTTGGAAAAAGTATCCAGCAAGTCCTGTCTTGCCAACTGTCTTTAAGAACAACAGCCGGCCTACTTTGCTCAGGAAAACACGCTGAGTGCGTTGAACACATTCTTGCCTCTACAATGCCAGGCAGCAGATATTATACAGGAATTATGCTCATTTTAGACATGCAGAAACCCAGGCTCTGTAAGTGAGGACAGAGAGTGACAGGATGTGGCAGATGCCTACTTCAAGCTCAGGTTTGCCTGGCTCCGATGTCTGGACTCCTAACCTTGATGGTAAGCATTCAGCCAACTCCTGACAGACACCCTCTGTTAATGTTGGCTACTAGGGAAGTTGAAGGCAGGCTGGATCCAAGCCCCACTCCTGAACACTCCCTAGCTATGTGGTGACAGACAAGCGACTCAGTCCTCAACACTCAGCTTCTTCAGCTCCTGGGATTGCTCCTACCAGCCCCATGGAGCTCAGATCAAATTATGCGTATAAAGAGCCTATCTCACTCCCAGGTGTGGTAGATAGCAAAAATGGTCCCAAATTCCTCCCACCCCTCATCACATGCCCATTTCCAATGTGACTTTATGGCTCCACCCCTCAAAAGGTGGAGCTATTTCCCCATCTCCTGAGTCTGGGCTGGTGCACATGACCTGCTTTGGTCAATGAGACATTACCTAATGTGATGTCAGCTTGAAAAGCCATGTGCATTAAGGCCTGCTGCTGTTGGGCACTCTGCAGCCACCACTTTGTGAAGAATCCTGGGCCAGGCTTCTGGAGGAGGAGAGCCTTATGGTCCAGTTGGCCCATCACCCCAGTCCACAACGAACCCCCAGACATGTGAGAAAGGCTTTTGACTGCCAGCTGACCACAGATGCCTGAGTGAGCCCAGGTAGCACCATGTGAAGCAGAGGCAACCCATCCCAGTGGGCTCAGCCCATGATGCCAGACCTCAGAATTATGAACAAATATATGGCTGTCATTTTAAGCTGTGGAGTTTTGGGGTAGTTTGTTATGCAGCAATAGATAACTGATATCCTGGTCCTATAGAGGTTGCTTAAAATGCATTCACTTTCTCTCTTCCTTACTTCTTTCCAAAGTGAGGTAATGGATGCAGAGGCAAGACTGACGATTTGGAAATCAGCGAGCCAGACCTGGGCTGGCCTGCCCTGAACTCAGCCCCCTGGAACTGTTTCCTCAACTGTAGGATCAGAGACTGCAACCAGGCGATCGCCAAGGACCCCTCCAACTCTAATGCTCTGACGTTGTGTTGCATCTTTGTTCCTGTTCTAAACTCTCACATCAACGTGGCCTCAGACATTTGTCTAGGTTTTGGATCTTTCTCCCTTGATTTCTGACAGCAATTCAGTTTTTCTTAGAGCCTTGCCTATCGTGTCTTCATCGAATATCTGAATGGTCATCTTTCTGTCTTTCTGTCAAGAAGATTCCAGTTTAATAAGACATCACAGGTTTTCAATTCCTGGATGTCATCAATTTAAGACAAACAATTTAACAACAGATTTTGGAGAAGAAAAGAAAAAACTATATTAATTACATTGCTTTAAAATTGGGTACACCATTCTTCATCTTTAGTATTACAACAATTTGAGTTTGAGCATTTTACATATCCATCTAAAGATGGTTTCTGAATGAGTGCTGTCCAACTCCGGACACTACCCATGGCGCCACACGGGCATTTTGTAGCCTTTGCCCATGGTGTAAAGCCTTTAATTCAAGACGTATTAAGGAATATTTCCTATTTGAAAAATTCCAATCTGTGTTTCCTCTAATCAAGTCACCTATCTCTGGGATGTAACAGCTTCTCCTGAAGTCATCCAGAAGCCTGACAGCTGGCTCAGTGTTTGAGTGACAGTTCTTCACAACACATGAACTGGCCCCACTGACCTCTCTTATCTCTGAAAGTCCTGTAATCTCTTCTTAGAAATAAGCATTGTTGAAAAGATTATGCAATTTCCAGGAGATTTGGCAATTTCTGTGTCCCAATACCCATTATGTGACAGCCCCTTATTTACTTTCTTGTTTCAATGCTACATCACAGCATAATAGTGAGGATAATATTCCAAGCAACACACACACTTAAGAGAAACCACCCTCTGTGTGCAGCTACCATTCCAGCTCAACTGAAGGGCCCACCAGGAGCCGCAGATCCCTTCCCTGAGCTTCCTCGTCTGCTGGGAGCAGGTGACATCTCTCTCTTCATTCAAGATTCCTGGCCCTGGCAAGTTTCTTTTGCAATGACTGGGAAGGCCCATTCAGATTGCAAAAACACTAAAATGTGCATATATGTGTTGGGGGGGCTGGGTCAAGAAAAGACAACATACATCTGAGGATCTTGAAGCCATGGGAGTGGCATGGGAGAAATAAATAACAACAACAATAATAAATAATAATAAAGCCTATCACATCATAAACTTTCCCCCTTTCTTTCAAACTGCCCTCTTTCTTCAGAGACATCTGTTTTTTGACCCCACAATCCAATGTGGTTTCTCTGACAACTGTCATTTGCTGAGTTTTGTTCAATACCTGGGACGTGCCTACGCAAAGACAATACAGCAGTGACCTAAGGGAGCCCACCCATATGACGCGGAGACAGAAATTACACATTCATCCCACAATAAAAGAAAATGCAAATGTTTAAGGCTAAATTGAGTGAGGCATGTTGTGAAAACTAAGCCTTAGAAAATTTTAGGAAATGCAAGCCCGCCCTGCTGCCCAAAATGTATCTGCTCAACACACCACCTGGAAGAGCTGGGGGCACGGCTCCAAAGCACGAGCCTGAAAAGTTGCAAAGTTCCGAGGACACGGAACTCGGCTGCAGAACTCAGTCCAGAGTGACTGCAAAGGCGCTGTCTTCCCTTAACTTATGCAGCCCTCACTTTTGGAGGGAGCATTCTGAAGTCAACCAGTGGTGGCCAGAAATCACGTTCCCTGCTACACTCAAGGAGGTGCCTGCCTGCTGAATTGGGAAAAGTCCATTTAAAATTCGCCAGTACTCTCGAGTCAAAGGCAAGTCAGGGCTGTAACCCAGGCTGGTGTTCTCTTGACAAAACAAAGCTGGCCTCAAAGCCAGGTAGGTGCTAGAGCTCCGACAGGCAGGAGCCTGAATCCATGCTCCTTCTGCATACTGAGTGGCTACAGAAATCTCAGTTAACCTTTCCGAACCTCAGCTTCTCAATCTGATAAACGGGAATGATGATTCTCCACCTCAAACGAGAATAGCTGCTCAGCCCAGTGGTTCGGATGAGAGAATGTTCTGCCCACGAAAGGACCCAGGAAAAGTGAGCAACTTCACTAGAGAAAGGTGGCATTTCCCTCCGTTTGAGAAGTTCTTCTAGACGGGAGACGTACAATGGCCTTTTCTGAGTGTTCCAGACCACAGCCTTGCAGCTGGGGATCTAGAGAAAGAAACCCCAGTTGTGTTTCGCCGTGTTGCAGAGATGAAGACACGTGTAATTCAGGTGGATAAAGACAAACCACAGGTGGTGCTGGTTCCATTGGCCTACTGCTCCACCCAAATGCCTCCTTAGGGAGGCAGTCTGACTTGAGCATTCTCTTTGGGCCGCTCAAGTTCCGCAGGAGCCAAGGCCCTCTCTCCACCACCTCAAGGAAAGGGAAAATGTGGAGGGACCTGCAGTTCTGGCTCCAACTCCTGCCCTTTGGAAACTCCACCGGGGGAGACCCAGCAGAGGACTCAGAGCCTTCTCAGGCAAAGCGTTGGTTACCAGGCAAAAGAGAGGGCTCTGCACTGAGGATGGTTTCATGGGGCATCGCTGGCCCTGACCATCAGGGCTGGAGAATGGGCTGGCAAGGCTGGGACAAGTGGCACGTCTGTGCTTGGGGTAGAAATGGGCTCACAGATTTTTTTCCTGAATCACCCTCTTTCTGGTACATCTTTCTTTCACAGTTGTTCTTTTATGAAATCCCAACTGAAAACACTACTTTGCCCCCTTTCCCTCAACGACTGAGATGCAGACTATTCCGGGAGGAGGCCTTCCCTCAGCTGGGCTCCCCTATCCTCACTCTCTTCCTCATGATTATGCCCACACCGCACCTCGGCCACGCCACTGCTCTAGTTTCCTTTCAATTCCAACTACCAAGGGCCAGCCGTGGGTGGACAACAGATCGGTTTGGGGCTGGCCGGGGCTCTCACAGTCTGGTCCGGCGCCTGGTTTCGCCTGGATGCTTGGCTGGTCAGGACTTGAGTAAATGCCAGACCTATAAAATGGGTCCTTATGAACCTCAAAACCGAACTGGAGCCTGGGAAGGCCTTTAGGACCGAGGGGAGCCATCTCTTCTAGGAGCCAGGCAAATCCCTGTCCTCGTGTCCCCAGCGGCTGCCCCTTCCCCCAACCTCTGTCGCCCTCACATTCTCAGACACGGCCCCTTGCCACCCGCCAGACGCGATCACCCGCGGGGCCCGGTCGGCGTGGGGCAAAGTTGGCCGCCGCCTTCGCGCGGGGCCATTCCTTCCTCCTCCTCCTCGCTTCCATCCTCCCCCAGAGCCGGTGGCCGCCGCCTCCAGCAAGCGCGTCGCCAGGCTCGGCAAGCCTAGAGGCGCTCCCGGGAGCCCCCTCGCCCGACCAGCCGGCTGGGAGCGCGCCGCGGGAGTCTTGTCGCACCCCTTCCTTTCCCGGGGGTCAGAGGGCCGGGCTCCGCCCCATTCCCACAGCTCCCGAGCTCCCAGCCGCCGGGGCTACCCCCGCTGCCCCACGCCAGGCGCTCCAGGACGCGCGGGGCAGCCGGGGGCGCGGGCGGCGAGCGCAGGGCGGCGAGCAGCGTGGGGAGAGGAGCAGCGCGGAGAGGAGCCGAGGGGAGGGGAGGGGAGGAGAGGGCAGAGGAGGAGAGAGCCGGGGAGCTGAGGAGCAGAGGCGGGCGCCGCACGGCCCCGCGCCCGCACGCTTGCTCGCTCGGGAGACGCGCTGGTGGCCGCCTGGGCGCACTAGCCGGGTCACCTTGTCCCAGAGGTAAGTCCCTAAAGCCGGGGCAGCGCGGGCGGGCGGAGGGGCCGGCGGGAGCGGGGCGGGGGCGGCGGGTGGGCGCTGGAGGCTGCCCTCGCGCGGGAGGGCGTCCCAGCTCCGCCTCGGAGCGCGCAGCACCGGCGGCGGCGCGGCGCCAGCGGTGAGTCCCGGTGGTCGAGGCGGCGGGACACGGGAGGCGTGGGGTCTCCAGGAGCTAGGGGAGAGCGGAGAGGCGAGGAAGATGCGGAGGAAGGGGTGGGTGCTGTCGGCCGGGGCTGCAGCTTGGCGCCTCGCCACCCCAGGCGCCCGGGCGACGCGGAGGGGCTGCTGTGCAAAGTCAGCCGGAGCTAGTGAGACCCAGACCTGGGTGCGCGGCGGAGCCGGGCTGCCCAGGCCGTGACCGCGCGCGGCGGGCATCAGCTCTGAGGGTTCTGGCGACCCCCTGGAGCGGCCCAAAGGAACCCGAACGCGGCTGGTGAGCGGGGCAGCCGCGAAGCTGGGGACCGAGGTCCATCTGTGTCCGGGAGGGAAGCGGGCTTCAATTCGCCGAGCGGAGGGAAAAAGGAAGGCGAGGGTGCGAACGCCCTGGGGAAGGGGACTCTCAACCGGCGACCTGGACTGACATAGGGACTTCCGGAGCCCCTTGCTGCCGGCGAGGGCAGGACAGGCATCTATGAGCTGTCTGGTCCTTGGCAGCCCGACAGTCAGAAGCCCTGGGAGCCGCCAGCCCAGGCGCGGAGAGGGGAGGGAGTGGATGCGCCTTTGGGGTTCAAGTTCTAGTCTCAGTTTCCCTGGGTTTGAGCTCTGCCTTTTCGTGTGCGCCGAGAAGCGGAGAGAGAGGAATGGACTACAGGCAGAGTTGAGCACTTCCCTGAGGGAGGGGCTTTGATCGCTGTGCGTTTTCTGCAAGACTCCAGTAGAGTGGGCACTGGTAGCCTTGCTTTAGGGAGGCTGCCAGTAAGGTCGCTTGTCTTTTCTGAAGGACTTTTCTGAAAGGGTCGTCTGGTCGTCTTGATTTCCTTGGGGTCCCCTTGCACGCAAGGCTTGGGCGCCTGGTACCCAGACTTCTGTTGCGCGCATCCGTTGTGTGGCGTCAGATGCGCTGGCGCCGCCGGGCTGCTGGCCGGGACTCGATGTATGCGCCTTCTCTGGCTACGTCCCCATGTTCAGTGCAGCAGACAATGGCCGAGGGCTTGGCCGATTTGGGGTTTAGGAGGTGGGTGATTCCGTTTTCTGGTTAGAATCAGGCTCAGGCTGTGGGGCGTGTGCGCGTCTGTGTATCTGTCCGCCCCCCTCCTACTGGCCAGCATGTTTGGTCAGAACCCAAAGGGAGAGGCGTGCTGCGCAGACCTGCAGCCTGTGGGGTGAGCAGCCTGGTAACAAACGCCAGAGCTAGCCAACTTTTCCTTGCCAAGGTGCGATTGTCAGGGCCGTCTGCATTGGCGCTGAGATTTCCTCCCTCAAGAGGGATCCGACCCCCGAAACCCCCGCGGCAGCTACCGAGGCGGCCCGGGCAGTCTGATGTTGGTTCTGGCTGGGACAAGAAGTAGCTGGAGTGAATTTTCGGATGAATTATTGCCTGCTTTGTGCCTGGTGGTTGTGTGGAATGTCCTTTTGGCGATCAGAACACAGGTGCACAGCCTGTGAGCCATGAGGAACAGCTCTCCGCCTCTTTCTCTCCCACAGCCCAGTCCCTTGGGTAGGTTTGTAGCTGGTCTGGTGCCCTCTTGCACCCGCCCCACCTACTGCATGAAAATGGAATCGTCATAATCAAGAGGGCCTTGTTAGATAAAGGAAAAAATGGGGAAATCTATGTTTCAAGTTTTTTATGATGAAAAAGTCCAGTGGTACACAAAAGTGAAGAGAATAAAACCCTGAACCTCCAATGTCCCCCTCATCCAGTTCCCAGACTCGTAGCCTTTTGCCTTTGCCGCTTGTTTACCCACCTCCTCAGAGTTTTGGCGGCCATGTTTGATGAAGGATGTAAAACCCATTCCTAGCTCCCCTCTTCTCTAAGCGCATCCCCACCTGTCTGCAGCTGAGGAGGTTCCCCTGCATTTCCACCTAACCAGCATCAGAAACGACTGCTTCAAAGGATTCCAGTAGAACATGGGTGATGTTAAAATAAAAATGAAAGCATCCCCCCTCTTCCATTTGGGGGTAGAAAAAGAAAACCTGCTAATGTTCTTTGAGGCATGAAGTAGGGAATTGAAGGAAGAAAGAGAAATCCAGATCCTGAAGAAAAGAGACATTTGAAACAATTAGATTTGACTTAGACGTGCAGGGGATAAACAAGATTCCAGCTGAACCATGGTAGGCAAAATAACTTCTTTTTGGTAAAAACTTTCTCAATTCATAAATCATAAGCAATCAATTTCTTCCACATTCAGCATGACATAAATTAAAAGTGCTCCGCTAGACTTGACTCATCTTTCCCATTAACTCTAACTCATGTTTTCTAGGGAGTTATTACTATTATAAGAGAATAAAAGGATATTTTCTTATGTAAGTTTTCTATCTGAGACACTAGTTGGTGCTATTCCGAGGCTCATGACGAGTGCTGAATATTCCGTCTCTCGATTAGAGACCGTTTGGCCATCGCACTGGTCACATCTGATCCACCCTCTGGAGAGAGGCTCTGCTCACTCAGCTTTGATTCTGGGCGTAGCGTCTGTTGGCTGGAGAGGAACAGCATGGAGAAGGCCTCCAGAGACAGTGGGAGGGTGATCCCCCCACACACGCCCACAAGTCCCCTCCCACCCTACACATCTCTGCGCCTTCCTTTATATAAAAGCTGTTTCTAAAAATTGTCAATGACGTTCTGGGAGGATTCAGTGAGACTTCTGAATTCCTTTATAAGGTGCGCTATTTAAAGGATTCCTTAGCTAACCTCTTGTAATATGAATAACCATCCTGTACGTAGTTTTATAAGTCCTCTCCCCCCAAATCAGACCTTGTTTTTCCATGACACCAGCATAACCCTGAGCCCCTCCCTTTAGCCCCTGCAGGGCCCCCATGCATTTTCGAGATTTTCATGGCCAACACAGACTGATTGCAATACTGCGACCTATAGTTTGAACAGACTTCATGTTATCAGCAAAATTCTTTGAATGAGTGGGTGAAGGTGGCAAGGATTGAAGGATGGGGTATTCATTTATTAGCATCAGCAAAGCAGTGGGGCTAAATGAGTAGCAAAAGTCTGTTCTTTTAGTGGGAAGTCACATGGGACCGTCTGGCAGAAACGTGCTGATATGAGGCGATATTGGAGCTTTGGACCCAGCATCAATACACTGGAGACATTGTACCAATATGTCAAAAAAGCAAAACATTAAAGATAGTCAAACATTAAATATTCAAAACGTTGAAGATAGGCTGACCAGGTTCTGGCCCATGTCACCAGAATTGGAATAATGAAGGTGGTAGTAGGTACTTTTAACAAATGTGACTTTTCAGCATTCTCTGTGCAAGATGCTTAGACATCCAAATTATTCCGGAGAGTCTATAAACATGTGTTTTAAAAAGGAGCTGCAGTAACTGTTTCAGGCACCGGGCTGCGACTCCATGCCCTGGCTGTTGCTTTCTTTTGGTCAAGCAGTGTACTAGATTTCAGCTGTGAGTGGAGGGGAGGAGTCAGGGAGACATTTGCATTTTCCCCTGTGTGTGGCTGCTCCGCCCCACAGCACTTTGTGGAGTGCCTGTGAGAGGACTTAGGTTTCAAACTCTGGGCTCTGCTGCCTGCTTGTTGCATCACCGTAGATCACTGAACTTTTGTCAGGTTCTGTTTCTTTACATCCATGTTCTTTCCAGGATTTTGAAAGCAAAATAGCTATGGTTGTTACAATATTTTAAGTGGGGAAGGCTCTGGATTGGGAATGTGTTTGTGTCTTGATTGAATGTCTCTTTGGGTGAAGTCTGCATGCCCGAGGCTCTCTGAGAAGGCAGGATGAGCCCAGGCCCTTCGCTGCACCTGCATCCTACAGCTTCTTGTTGGGAAGAGTCAGAATAAGAACAGACAGTGCCCGTGCACCTGGGTTGTATTCTCATGTAAGAATGTGCCTGAGTGGTGCAGACATTCCTGTCGGGTGGGGTTTAGAGGGAATGTATAGAAAAGGCTTATGAACAACAGCTTATGAAATATATCTTTAACACAACTAAATTTAGACTCATATCACATAAAAGTTGTATGATTCATGTTATCTAGGATAAACATTTTAAAGTAGATTATCAACAAACCACAAAGCACCATTTATAACACATGGTGATTAAGTTACAAACTTTGTTTAGATCAAAAGTCCAAATCATTTTAAACCATTTTATGATAAATAACCTGTTAAATTACATAAAATAAAATACAACAGCAGCAAGCAACAACAGCAAATAAGCATGCAGGCCCAAGATAACTATTAGAGCTAAGAATAACACAACCAGGAAATAATATATGTGTAGAAAATAGTAAAAATAAAAGCTGCTTCTGAAAGCTTATTTCAGATCAACCCAGGTAACTGCATATTTACTTGCACAAAAAGAGTTTATCTAGGAATTCAGTTAACATTATTCCAGAGAGATGGAGGTTTTGCACTTGGGGTTCAAATCCATGTTCAGTGTGAAACATTTTGAGTTTTCAGTTCCCAGTCGATTCTTGTGTTGATCATAGTCGTTTTTAAACTTAGGTCTTGATAATGCTGTAGTGGCATTTAGGGCATGTGCATCTGAAGGAGAGAAGACGTAGGTATTTACTGATTGCAAGTTAAGTCTGTCATGAAGGGCCCACTTAGTTTAAATTCATATTTTAAAAACATTACTTTTTCAAACTCTTGACCTCACTGGGTCGCCACCCGCCTTCAAAGATGCCTCCCATGTTCCTTCCTTAACCTTTTTCTCTGTTGGCAAAGTCAGGGTCCAAAACCAAACCAAAAAGTAAGCAAACACTTCACACAATTGGAACCACACAAGTTCTACTCCACTGCCTCAGCTTTAAGATGCTTCTGAAAGAGAAAAACATCATACCTCAAATCTGTTGGGGCTTCACCTCCACTCAGGGAAGCAAAGAAACAAAAATGTTATGTCAACTTACCTTTCTGCCATGCGTACATTGTGCAGTTTTTAACTTATTATGATCTTGGTCCTCACACCCTGGTGGCGTAGCCTAGTGCAGGTGTTTGAAATAAGAAGGTTTGTTTTTGAGAGTCCTAATAGGATTGAGTCCTGGGGCTGGGACAGGAGCCCATCAGCTCTGCTCAGGGGTGGGCTTAGGCTCCATTAGCATTAGAGGGGGCTCTGAGGATGCCTTACTCATCCTGCCAAAGGCTGCCACCAAGTCTCCTGTTATTTGTAGTGTCTAAAATAGCCTTTAAATAAAGTATACGTGTTTCTATAGCCAACCTTAATATCTGAAATCCAGGCCTTGGCCCCTTATCCCATATGTGTCCCTTAGGAGGGCCCCCATCCTTACTAGTTGGGATAATGGTGCTTCGTCCTGTAGGGCAGTCAGGCCCTGTAGGACATATAATTTGCATGTGACACCCAGTGTGCACTGGGCCTGGGTGCCGTCTAACCACGGGGTCTGGCCTGTGCTAGGAGCTCAGACATTCACAGATTTGTCTTAAGAGCCGCTCCTCTGCTCCACCTTGTGTGCCCTCCCAGCCCAGCCTGGAAATACCTTCCAGGGTCTCTTGCTGGAAACGACCCTGTCTTCACTTTTCTCTCCCAGTTCCTTTCTTTTCCCATACTCCCCTTTGGTACAAGCCGTTCTGCAACAAAGAACTATGAGCTGATTAATTAATATGCATATTATTTTACAGTTTTCCTTTCATATACTAAACCCAGAAACACAGTAATTTGCATCAGTACTTTATATGGTTCACTGCTCTAAACTCACTCACAAAGAGGGATTTCTGTTAAAAGCCAATTTTAAGTAAAGGGAAATAACCTGTTTGTCATTTCTAAATTCTTTCTCTGCCTTTCATTCTTACTGTAATTTTTTTAAAGCTGTGGACATAAGGGTCCCACCTTTCCACATGGGGAAACCACTGTGTTGTTCTCACTCTCTTCAGAAACTAGACTGGCAAGGCTCTTGTTGGAATCCTCTCCTAACTGCCTCTGGATTAGGTAAGTGCCAGGCATCTGTGGCACAGTGTCCCACTCGAGGGACTCAGGACAAGGAGGGTCATTTATCCAACTGCCTCTCAGTCCTTCTGTCATCCCTTTGACCCCACTTGTTGGAGTCCTCTTGCATGGTATTCATTGGCATGATTGCTAATCTGACTGTTCTTGGTGTAGGTGTATTAGCTGTGAACAGGAGTGTTGAATATATTTGGGGACTTCACAGTCTATTCTAAAACCATAGAGGAAAAATGTATTTGTTGACTCAAAATGTGCAGAAAAATGCAGTTTCTTTTTCTGTTGCTAGACTTTGAGTAGCTGATTTGCCAAATACCCTTCCAGGAAAAACATGTACTTCAGCTTCTTGGGTCACAAACATATATTTCCATCCCAGATTCCAGTAACTGCTCTGTGTATTATGCATCACAGGCCAACAAGGCCACATAGCAAAGGTCAGCTAAGCGACAGGCTCTAGTGCAAGGTGTGACCAGACCACCCATGCTGGCGCCCTCCCTCCCTTGGTGTTTGACCATGGCTCAGCCTCAAGCACCCGTTTTCTTTGCCAGAGCAGGGACATTTTCACATGTTCAAGTACTCCATGACACCAGGGTTCCATTTTGGAAAGTTGAAGCTTTGGAATGCCACACCCAGAAGCTTCCTCCTGCCTTTGTTCACGTTTTCGCCTTCCCCAACTGGGGAGCTCCTCCACAGGCAAGGACTGCATCCCACTGACAGTCGGGTGACCCTTGATGAGGGATGCTTTGCTGAGGTGTAACCACTCTAGAACTGCCCTACCTCGGCACATCTTGTCCTCCAGCTATTCCAATGCCTCTTGCTACCTGCACAGGTTTCTGGTGACCTTCAGATGCTAAACTGCCTACTCGGATTTAGAACTGCAAGTGACACCCAGTCTGAGGCTTGCTTCTCCCACAGCTGCAGAAATGTTGCCTGGTGGGAGGGCCCCTGGTCTGCTCTTCCATCAGCTCTCCTGTTCTCCCGCAGTGGGACCCAGAGGAGGACAGGGCACACAGCTTCTTCCTTAACTGCTGCGGTCAGGGCCCTGGGTGTCGCCCCGGCGGCCCAGATGAACCTTGGAGAGGAACCACCGCGATCATTCAGTGCCCCTAGGGCCGTCCAGCAGCACGGCTCCTGCCTCCTGCCAGGCCCACGGCCTAGCGCGACTCTGCTTGCCTGCAGAACCCAACCCAAGGGCCCTACTCGGGATGTCGCCCTGGGGCGTGCGTCCGCAGCCCAGGGCAGAGAGAGTGCAACCAGGGGAGCCTGGTAAGCTTGGGAGCCTGCTCCTTCGGCCAACTGTGTCCTGGGCACCAGGGATGTGGGGAGGGACTCCGTGGGCTCTGGAGGCGTCAGCACTTGGGCGGAAACAGCGTGTGCGGCAGTGAGGGGCAGCGTTGCAGGGGCTCCCAGCGAGCCGAGCACAGCGGAGGAGGGGTGACGGCACCTCTGCGTGGCTGCACAGCCTCCAGATGCCAGGGCTCTGGGCTGTCCCTGCCTAGGACACTGGCGCTCTCTTCCAGCCCTCCCGCCCTTGGGGTTTGGCTCTCGGGGCTGGACGTGGATGCTACTTCACGTGGGGTGGACTGCCACTTTCCCTCCTCTCGGGTGGAGCTGTTGTGCCCACTGAAGCCTGGTGCCTCACAACAGAGTGATTGACTGCACTGAAAGGCGCACCTCCGGCCTTCTGGTTTCTGGGTGGAATGGAGGTGAGTTGATGAGTTTGGAAAAGTAGAGTGAACCCGAGTCTGAAGGGTCAGATTAAAGCTTTCATAGCTTGTAGTATCTTGTCAAGAGTATTATTCAGGGAAACCAGCAGAAGCTTCTACTGTTGCTGCCTTATTGTGTTATTGGTGTCTCTCTCCCAGGCAAGAAGGGGAAGGGAACAGCCAGAAAAGGGAGGGCTGAATATTTGATATGTGTGTGTTGTTCCATGTGATTCCATCAGCAACTTCTTGAGATGCCCTAGTTTACACTTGGTGGGACAAGACCCGGAGAGCTTACCCAACCTGCTCTGCAGCCTCAAGTTGCCAGAGGAAGAGCCTCAGTGCCAAACTCGTCTTTAAAGTTTGTGTGGTTTTCTGTTCGTCTCTGAAGTTCATGTTTTCTCACCCACCACACTCAGTTTTCTTGGCATTGCCAGCAGCTGCCAATAGGCTTAGGGAAATTGCACATCGTGTGCAATAGTTGGACAGACAAACAGATGCAGATAATTCCATTTTGCAGTAAAGCCCAAGTAGGACAAAATGTAATGAGGTCATTTCCCCATCTGTGCTTTTTGGTGGTTTTCTGAGAGGAGAATACCCACAGCAAGTCAGCAAACTGTGACCCATAGGTATGGGCGAGGGGATCTCTGGCTTGTAGACAAGGCCAGGGACGCCTAGAAAAGTCCAGGAGAACAGAAATTCCTGCAGAACATACAGCAGAGGGGAACTCATTCCCTCTAAATGCCACGGGCCCCAGACATTCATATAGAACATCAAAATCAACTAGGACAGCAGGTCGACCCGTGAGAACTCGTGGGCACTGTGCTCCCTTTGTGCTCTCAGCACAAGGCTTTTCCCAGAAGACGGGATTGTCCTTTCTCCTTAGACACTGCCCAGAAGTGCTGGTCTTCCTGGAATTTGTATTTGGAGCTTTATATATTTTAGAAATGTATTTCAGTGAGTTGGACTCTGCCTGTTGCCTGCATCTCTCCTTAAGACTAAGTCGGTGCCTTTCTTAGTAAAACAAGGATGAACCCAGTTGTTTCTTGGGGGCACAAATCAAAGGGACTCTGTCTCCACCAGAGTCTGGCTTCGCCCTGGACTGAAGTCCTGACCGTGGACTTCACTGCCTTCTGAATTCTTCTCCTCCGTCACTGACCCTCCTTGGATTCTGCTAACCAGGTCTTCTCTGCCAGAATGGGGTGAGCCCCAGCAGGAAGCCACTGTTTTTCATGCTTCTCATACTCTCACTAACTGAACTCTCGGTTTTGGTTGTGCTTTATATGCAGCTGGCTCCCAGATTTCTTTTCCTGTCCCTAAACACTGCCCGAGGCTCTGTCGCTTCTAGCCACGTGCCCCGACTTCTCCATTAGGTGTCCCCTAGGGCATCAGCCTCACCGAACTCATGCTCTGCCTACCTCCCCAAGCCCTCGTGCTCGTCCTCCCATGCCCCTTCCTCTGGTGATGACACACAGTCACCCAGATATCCACACCAGAAAACTGCTTACCTCTTAGGCTCTTAGCTCTTCTTCATCCCCAGATTTATTTTCCTCTAAATATTTCTCACCTCTATCTTGGGTCTCTTCCATCATTAGCCCCATCTAGACACTCATCTCTTGCCAGGTTCTCTGAGTAGCTTCCTGCAAGGTATTCTTACCTGCTTCCATGTGCTTCTCACCTCCAGCCTCTGGGATTGTTGGAAGAGCAAGCTTTCTAAAATGCACATCTGCCTCAGTAGCCCTCTCCTTGAAGCCTTACACTGCCTTCTCATCTCCAGTGACATAGGACAGGCTTCCTGGGGAGGATACCAGGCTGGCCGTGACAATCTTTTCCATCCTCCAGCCTCATCCCCACTTCTCTAGGTTCCCAGAACACTGAGCCACTGCTGCCCCTGCACACACACATGCTGTCACACTTCCCCCAGCTTTGGTTACCTGACACTTGCTAATCTCCTTCAAGGCCCAGCTTGGCCATCACTTCTTCCGTGTGTCCTTCTCTCAAAGCTTAGTGTCCCCACCTCTGGATGTCCTTGGTATCTGGGCCCACCCCCCATCCTGTTGTGCATTAGCAGAACAACCAAAGTATGAGATATCTAGAAATAATTTAGCAAGAAATGTGTAGGATCCTTACAAAGTAAACTATAGAGATGTAATCATGGAATAAGAGACACTTGAATAAATAGAAATACCATGCTTCTGGGTGGGAACACTCAATAGTAACAAGATATCATTATTTTTACCAAGTTAATTTATAAGTTTAATAGTATTTCAGTCAGAATCCCGATGTTATATTGCCTTTCGGACTTGACAGAATTATTCAAAAGTTCATGAAAGAACCATTGGGTTATGATGCTAACATTTTTTTAACAGGAAGGAAAGAGGATTTGAGCTACCAGATAATAAAACCGAGCGTTCAAACTACATTAATTGACCTCATACCCATTAGGATGGCTACTAGGAAAAGCAAAAACAAAAACAAAATAAATGTTAGTGAACGTGTGGAGAAATTGGAACTCTTGTGCACTGTTAATGGGATTGTAAAATGGTGCAACTGTTATGGAAAACAGTATGGCTTCCTCAAAAATTAAGCATGGAATTACTGTATGATCCAGCAATCCCATTTCTGGCATATATCCAAAAGAACTGAAAGCAGAGTCTTGAAGAGAGATTTGTACACCCATGTTAATAGCACCATTATTCACAATATACAAGAGTGGAAGCAATCCAGATGTCCATTGGTGGATGAATGGATAAACAAAATGTGGTGCATACATACAACAGAATATTATTTAGCCTTAAAAAGGAAGGAAATTCTTACACGTATACAACATGAATGAACCTTGAGGACATTCTGCCAAGTGAAATGTCAGTCACAAAAAGACAAATACTATATGATTTCAGTTATATGAGGTTCATTGAGTGGCAACATTTATAGAAACAGAAAACAGAAGGGTGGTTACTAGAGGCTGAGGGGAAGAGGAAAAGGGGAATTGTTTAATGAGTACAGACATTCAGATTTGCAAAATGAAATGTTCTGGAACCTCCCAACAAACGAAAGTCCAGGACCATATGACTTCACTGATGACTTCTACCAGACATTTAAAGAAGAATTAATACCAATCCTTCCCAAACTCTTCTAAAAAATAGAAGCAGGGGAAACACTGTCAAGCTCATTTTACAAGGCCAGTGTTACCCTGATACCAAAACCAGGGAAATATGCCACAAGAAAAGAAAATTACAGACCAATATGCCTGATGAACATAGATACAGAAATCATCAGCAAAATATTAGCAAACTGAATTCAACAATACATTAAGAGGATCATGCGCCATGATCAAGTAGAATATTTTCCAGGGATGCAAGGAGGGTTCAATATCCACAAGTCAATGTGATACACCATATTAAAAAAATGAAGGGTAAAAATCGCATGATCATCTCAATAGATGCAGAAAAAGCATTTGAAAAAATTAAACATACATTTATAATAAAAACGCTCAATAAAGTGGGTTTAGAGGGAACATACCTCAACATAATAAAGGCTGTTTATGACAAGCTCATAGCTAACATTATACGCAGTGGTGAAAAGCTGAAAGCTTTTCTCTAAGATCAGGAACAAGACAAAGATGCCCATTCTCATCACTTTTATTCAACATAGTATTGAAAGTCCCAGCCAGGACAATGAAGCAAGAAAAAGAAAGAAACAGCATCCAAATCAGAAAAGAAGTAAAACTGTTACTACTTGCAGATGACGTGATATTGTATATGGAAAACCCTAAAGACGCTACCAAAAAACTGTGAGAATAAGTGAATTCAGTAAAGTTGCAGGATAGAAAAATCAATATGCAAAAACCGTTGCTTTTCTGTACACTAATAGCAAACTATCAGAAAGAGAAATTAAGAAAACAGTGCCATTTACAATTGCATTATAAAGGATAAAATAACTAGGAATGAATATAACTAAGGAGCTGAAAGAGCTGTGAACTGAAAACTCTAAGACGTTGATGAAAGAAATTGAAGAAGGCACAGATAAGTGGGGAAATATTCCATGCTCATGAATTGGAAGAATTAATATTGTTAAAATGTCCATAGTACCCAAAGCAATCTACAGATTCAGTGCAATTCCTATCAAAATTCCAATGGCATTTTCCACAGAAACAGAACAATCATCAGATGTTTGTGGAACCACAAAGGACCCTGAACAGCCAAAGCGATCTTGAAAGAAGAGCAAAGCTGGAGGTATCACACCCCCTGATTTCAAGCTACAACACAAAGCTCTAGTAACCAAAACAGCATGATACTGGCATAAAAACAGACACATCCATCAATGGAACAGAATAGCCTAGAAATAAACCCACATATATGGGCAAGTGATTTATGACAGAGGAGCCAAGAAGATATAGTGGGAAAAGGACAGTCTTTTCAATAAATAGTGTTGAGAAAACTGGACAGCCATATGCAAAAGAATGAAACTGGACCACTCTCTTATGCCACACACAAAAATAACTCAAATGCATCAAATATTTGAAAGTGAGACCTGCAAGCCATAACATTCCTAGAAGAAAACATAGCTGGTAACCTCCTTAACATTGGTCTTGGGGATGATTTTTTTGGATTTGACACCAAAACAAAGGCAACAAAAGCAAAAATAAACAAGTGAGGCTACATCAAATTTAAAAGCTTCTACATAGCAAAGGAAACCCTCGGCAAAAGGAAAAAGAAACATACCAAATGGGAGAAAATATTTACAAATCATGTATCTGATAAGGGGTTAATACCCAGAATATATAAAGGACTCTGCAGCTTGATAACCGAAAAAAAACAATCAGATTAAAAAATGGGCAGAGAGGGGCTGGCCCAGTGGCGCAGTGGTTGAGTTTGCACGTTCCCAGTTCAGCGGCCTGGGATTCATCGGTTCGGACCTCAGGCACAGACCTACACATCGCTTGTCAAGCCACGCTTTGGCAGGCGTCCCACATATAAAGTAGAGGAAGATGAGCACACATGTTAGCTCAGGGCCAATCTTCCTCAGCAAAAAGAGGAGGATTGGCAGCAGATGTTAGCTCAGGGCTGATCTTCCTCAAAAACAAAAAAAAAAATGTAGGCAGAGGATCTGAGTAGACATTTTGCCGGAGACAACGTACAGATAGCCAAGAGGTACATGAAAAGGTGTTCAACATCACTAATCATCAGAGAAATGCAAATCAAAACCACAGTGAGATATCACCTCACACCTATTAAAATGGCTATTATAAAAAAGACAAGAAATAGCAAGCAAGTGTTGGTGAGGATGTGTAGACAAGAGTTACCCTTCTGCATTGTTGGTAGTAAATTAGTGAAACCGCTATGGAAAACATTATGGGTTCCTCAAAAAATTAAAAATAGATCTATTGTTTGATCAAGCAATTCCACTTCTGGATATTTATCCAAAGAAAATGAAAACACTAACTCAAAAAGATACATGCAGCCCCCATGTTCATTGCAGCATTATTTACAATCACCAAGACATGGAAGCAGCATAAATGTCCATCGATGGATGAATGGATAAAGAAAACCTGAATATAGGGGCTGGCCCAGTGGCATAGCGGTTAAGCTTGCACACTCTGCTTTGGCTGCTCCGGGTTCATGGATTTGGATTTCGAGTATGTTACCTACACCCTGCTCATGAAGCCATGCTGTGGTGGCATCCCACATACAAAATAGAAGAAGATTGGTGCATGTGTTAGCTTAGGGATGACCTTCCTTAAGCAAAAAAGGAAGATTGGCAACAGATGTTGGCACAGGGCCAATCTTCCTCGCCCCGCAGCCCCCCCCCCAAAAAAAAGTGAATATGCAAATACACACACACACACACAATGGAATATTATCAGCCATTTTAAAAAAGAAGGAAATCCTGCCATGGGCTTTGACATGAATGGACCTTGAGGGCATTATGCTAAGTGAAATAAGTCACACAGAGAAAGGGAGAAAGGCACATATGGCATAATCTCAATTATATTTGCAATCTAAGAACAAACAAACACTGAACTCATTGATACAGAGAACAGATTGGTGGTTGCCAGAGGCAGGTGGTAGGGGGTGGGCAAAATGGGTGAAGGTCATCAAAAGGTACAAACTTCCAGTTATGAAATGAACAAGTCCTGGGGATGTAATGTACAGCATGGAGACTAGAGTTAATAAGGCTGTGTTTTATATTTCAAAGCTGCTAAGAGAGTAGAACTTAGAAGATCTAACCACAAGAAAGGTTTGTAACTATACTTGGTAATGAATGTTAACTAGACTTATTGTGGTGATCATTTCACAATATATACAAATATTGGGTCATTATTTTGTACACCTGAAACTAATATAATGTTCTATGTCAATTTTCTCTCAATAAAAAATGACCAAAATGGTAGGATAGTTTGCTTGGCAGCTTCTCATGTTCACAAGCACCCCATCTCTGGGCCAGAGCTCTGGGGTGGGTACCAAATTATCCTGCAGCCTGCCACTGAGCCTAGGGGCCATGAATGAGGCTGCTTGACTCTGGTGCTTTCTCAGCTGTAAAATGGAGATAACACCTAGCAGCCTCCTTCTTGGAGTTGTTGTGAAAATGCAAATAAAAGATGGAGCAGAGAGAGAAGTTGGGTGGGGGTAAGTGGGGAGGTTCAGTGCTAAAAAAGAAAAAAAAGAAACAAAAGTTCCGGAGATCTGTTTCACCACAATGTGAATACACTTAACACTACTGAGCACTTGAACATAGTTACGATGGTAAATTTTATGTTGTGTGTTTGTACCACAATAAAAAATCCCTCTACGTTAATTGGAGCTCTAAGGTTCTGATTACTAGCAAACAATTGACAGACTATTCTGGTTATCGTGTAATAAACTGTCCCAAAACCTTTGTGCTCACACATTTGTGGGTCAGAAATTCAGACAGGACACAGTGGGGATGGCTTTTCTCTGCTCCAGGACATGGGGAACCTCAGCTGTGAAGACTCCCTTGGCTGGGGATGGAGTCACTGGGGGGCTTCTTCACTCCAAGTATAGACTGGGCTGGGCTCACTGGAAGCTTGGACCCAGCTGGGACTGTCACCCGGGGTGCCTACACCTGGCCTCTTTCTGGGGCTTCTTCACAGCATAGGGGCCTCAGGGGAGTCAGACTTCATGTGCCCTGGCTGGGGTCCCAAGAGTGATATGAATGAGCAGAGGGTGCAGGCGTGTTCAGCCTCCCCGATTCTGATGGTTGTGGGCAAGTCCGTAAGCCAGCCCAGATTCAAGGAGAGGCAAATGAGACCCAGCCTCCCGAGGGGAGGCATGGCAAAGAATTTGCAGCCATGTTCAATCTGCCATGATAGGCAAGAGGAGAGCTCTGAAATAGATTCCAACCCCAAGAGCTTTGTGTGGAGAAAGCAGTGTGGTAACCAAGGGAAGAGCTTCATTAGTCAACAACTAGCACTTAGGAAGTTGGCTGTTTGTGTATATAAAGTTGCATTACATCTCCCTGCATCATAAAAATTTCTGAATGAATATAAAAAGAAGCATTAATAAATAAAATGAAAAGCATAAGTAATTTCAGCCTGCAGTTGAATAACTTACCAGTATTTCCAAATGAGAAGAATATTAATAAAGATTAAGTAAATATATGTTACACATTTTGTGTAAAAAACCCTGTAAGCAAAATTAAAAAGCATAAAGTGGAAATAAACTTTTGCAACAAATTTAACAAATGCTTAATCTTTATAGAGCAAGCAATAAGAAAACAAACAACCCTGTTGAAAACTGAGCACAAGCCATGGAGAAAAAGTTTGGGAGAAGAAATGGAAATGAGTAATATATAAATATATGTAAAAATGTTTATCTTCACTTGTAATCATGAAGATAGAAAATTAAGTTAGGGAAGACTCATCTTCCTTCCGAAACGATTGCATAGATTCAAAGATGGTGCTGCTCAGATGCGTAAGGACCGAGGCAGACACGAGCTCCCCACTTCTCTGTGGGGAAGGGCTGAGTTGGCCCTTGTCTCCAAAGCTATTGTGAAATGTTCATTCGGGTCCTTCTGTCACCTCCTTGGCCCCATATAGAAGCAATTTTAAGACACCTGAAAAGTATGTGCATCTAGACTTGAAGTAATGAAATATCAGAAGAAAGCCTGTCGTGAGGGGACAGTTAAATATGATGGAATGAAGTTCTTACAACAGTAAGGTGGACTCAATATCTGGTCTGTTGACCAGGGCCAACCCTGGTGTGTATGTATGTGGATAAATGTTCATGATAAACTAATCAGGATAGGAAACTAGAGAAAAATATGTTAAAAATTTGTGTGAATGTGTTATTCAATGGGGGGGCATGTAATTTCTATATTTATTCTAGAAATTCTGGCAGGCTAGTCTCCAAATTGGTTAATGGTACATAGCTATGAGTAGAATAGAAATAGGCACTTTCACGTTTTTTACTTTACATGCATTGGTATGGTTTGAATTTATAAAAATAAACATGTTGCTTTTGCAATTAAAACAATTTAAACAAAAATCTATCCTATGGAAATGATCAGAGGTCTGGATAAAGTTTTTTGGCTCCATGTTTATACACACTTTTGGTGACATGGGAAACTTGGAGCCTCCTAGAAGTTGAGTAACGGGTGTTGGTGCAAAGCATGCAGTGCACACTCAGGTTACAGTGTGAGGAAGCAGGATTCAATGCCATATGTACTTACAACCAGAGGGAGAAAAACGTGTTACCAAGCAAGGGCCTGCTGCCCGATGTGCATAGAAGCAAGTACTACAGCACTGGCCTTTGAGAGAAGAAAGAGCTTTATTGCATGGCTGAGCAGCAAGGAGACAGAAGGCGAGGCTCAAAGCTGTCTCCTTGAGCTGAAGCAGGGAGAGACTTTTAAGCAGCTGGGAGTGGGCGTGGTTATACAAAATGTAATTTAGCAGAATCTGATTGGAGGGTGGGAGTGTAACAGTCTTATAAGTCCTATGTGCTACAAATCAAGGATCCCCTCACTTCTTATTAGGTTCCCTTTCCACCTTCCCTTCACATTGAGTTTTGCAGTTAGGAAACTTTTGGTTCCTAGGTGACTTGAGGTCATCTGAGGACAAGATTTCCATCTTCTGAGCTTGCTCCAGCTACATGACTTACATTTTTTCTTGTTGCCCCTACAAAACAACTGTTGATACATCGTTATTGATACAATAGGATACAACAGAGCCAGTATGAATTGGTCTATGGTAGTTACAAATACACTCAAGCGTGGGGAATGACTGGAAAAGATGCCCCAACCTCGTATGTAGATTTTATTTCCTTCTTCATGTACTTTTCTAATTTTCTACTTGATCAGTTTGGAATAGAAAAAAACTGAAAAATTAGAAAAGACATTATTTCGTTTTATTTTGTATTCCCACGTCTTTGCCTAGAGCTTACTGTGTGGGAAGTACTTAGACAATACTTGCCATTCTTTGACTTCCTCTTGTCCACCTGCCCTCCTCTTGAAAGAGCCTTTCTGTGCTCCCACTGAGCGCTCCCAGTTTGAGTAGGTTCCCACCCTCTCTTCTGAGCTTGCCCATGCTTGCTGTTCCCTGGCTGGCAGTCCCGGCTCTAAAGCCTACAACAGTGGATACACTTTAGAAGTAATTCATTCAACATGTCTTGAGTACCTACCATTTGCTCCATCTCTTGTTAGAACTGAGGCACAAGAGATGACAAGGCTGGGGACCCTCCCTGTCCTCAAGGGCCATATCTGGTGGGATAGGCTTCTTTTTGCTCTACATGGGTGCAAGTCTGATGATGTAGGTGGGCATGGGGCCATGGCGAGGAGGCCTCAACCAGAGTGAGGGGTGGGGACGCTCTGGCAAGACTCAGCAAAGACCCAAAATATGAAAGAGTTGGACTAGAGAGGAAGTAGAAAGAAAGGATCTTCCAGGAAGAAGATGCAGGATAAGGGCCAGAGGTCAGACAGCCCTGGAGGTAGTAGGATGTGGCATTTTGGTGTGGCTGCAGAATCCAACCTGTACCAATGGTGTTTACTTGGGTTGAGGGCACCAGATGAGAAACTGTAGACAGAATAATTCACAGACCACTGTGGCTCCCTATTGCTGCATACACGTTGCCCCAAAACTTACTAGCATGAAATGCTCACAGTTCCTGAGGGCTGGGAATTTGGCAGGGGCCAGCTGGGTGCTTCCAGCTCTGGTCTGTTGTTCAGGTGAAGTCAGAGGGTATCTGGATCTGGAAGATCAGGAGATTTGGGCAGCTGGGGGCTGGCTGGGCAGCTCTGGGAGGCCGTGGGAACACTTCCATGTGGTCTCTGTACCTGGGCTACCTTGGGCTTCCTCATAGCCTGGTGGCTTTCAGGCATTGGACTTCCTAAATGGCGGCTCAGTGCTCCAATGTGAGTCTTCTAGCAAAAGGCACATGTTGCATGGGTTCTTCTGACATAGCCTCAGGGGTCACGTACGAGCACTCCTGCCACGTTCCATTGATGACATGTAAGTCACAAGTCCCCCTAGATTCAGGAGAGGGCATAGGGACCCCACCTCTCAATGAGAGGAGTGCCAAGGCCACGTTGTGGAACGGCTGTGGGATGGGAAATATTGTTGTGTCCACCTTTGGAAAATATAATCTGACACAAATACTGAAAAATAAATACTCAAATCATGTGCCTTATACGTGGTAGGTCTTTAGATCACAAATAAATGAAAAGTGGAGCCCTTTCTCATCAGAAAATGATCTAGACCCACCTTGTTAGTGTATGGATTCTTCCACAGTTCCTTACTTATTTTCCAATGTCAATATAAATTCTGAGTCTGTCAAATTGTTTCTCAAAGTATATGTATTCTAGAGTGTGACGCCTCAGAAACTGGGGCATAGATTAATAGCACCAATTTTGCACCTTATATGGGTGCGTTAGTTATTACATAAGTGAATTCTAGGCCTTAGGAATTTTGTTCAATTCCATCATTCAGTGTTTTCACTGAAGAGATAGAAGGGAAAGGTGAGAAAAAAATTGGGAGTTTCATGCCCTTGCATGTCTAATTTCTTCAGATTTATACAGAAGTCAGTGGCAAAGCTGATTTGGATCTAGATTTTTTTCCTTTTTTCCTCTTTTTCTTTATTTATGTGCAAAATAGAAAGACCTGTCTAAGCAACTGTGTGCGTACATAGGTTAGAAATGAAACAGCAGCAAGTGACTGCAGACCAGGGACATGAGAGCTGAACTCTGGAGTTTATTTTTCTGATGTGGTGCAAGCCTGGAGGTGGGAAGTGCTGACTCAGCAGCTCAGTGGAGTCAGGGCTGCATCTCTACCATCCTCCTGGTTCCCAGATGGCGGCTACAGCCCCAGACATTACATCTGAACTCAAGGCAAGAAGTGGGAGTGGTGGATGGAGCCGTCCCAGAGGACATTTGCCCACAGCTCTCTTTGGCCAGAGCTGTGTCTTGGTTATAAGAAAGCCTGCGGTGAAGATGAGGATTTAACTTTTCTGGCCTCCAGGTGAAGGTGGCAAAGGTGATATGCTATGGTAGGTTCTCTACTCAACCAGTGACTGTCACCCACCTTTGAATGCGAGGAGTACCAAGGCACATTATGGGATAGATATGGGATGAGAAGACCTGCATGTATTTGTGAACACAAAAGAACAGTCAGTGGTTTGCTGGTGGCTCTGAAATTGTGTATGGTGCATGTAGGAGGGATGGTAGGCAGGTGGGCACAAGAGAGATGGCAAGCCTTAGGCTTGAGCTGGGCGGCAGGGCAGAGGACCTGGACTCAGGCTGAGCAGAGCTGCTCAGCTTGAGTGAGCACACGCCTCTCCGGGGGGCTGCTAAAATTCAGATTCTCATGCAGTGGATCAGGGCGGGAAATCCTGCTGCTCCATCATGCCCCCAGCTGATGCTGTTCTGTTGCCTCACTCTGAGGAGCTCAGGTCCAGGTGGTTCTCAAACTTGGCTGCACTGTAGATTCACCTGGAGATATTGAAAAATTGGTTTACACACAAATAATGTAAAGAATATAAATTGAGTTGAGTCAGTAACATGAAAGGAGCAGGTGAATCAGTTTTGCTTACTGAAACATCTGTTAAAGTCGCGCTCATCCAACTCTAATGCACACACAAAACACCTGGGGATTTGCAAACATGCAGGTTCTGGCTCAGCAGGTCTGGTTTGGAGCCTGAGAGTCTGCCTTTCTAACAAGTGCCAAGTGATGACAGTGCTGCTGGTCCCTGGGCCACACTCTGAGTAGCCAGCTAGTCAGCTAAGGTGGTGGGAGAGGGTTTGGGGAGGAGGTGGGGAGTTCAGAGGCACAGAAGAGGAGGACTACAGCCATTACCCCAAGGGATTGTCTGAGCCAAGGGAGGGGAGCAGCTGTTCAGCTGGAGATGCCAACGGTACAGGCCTCCTGACGACTTACTTTTACATGTGGTTTTATTTGCCTTGTAAAATTTACACAACCTGGATTTGGGGTCAAGAAATATAATATGCTTGAAGTTTGTCTTATGTAATATATATAAAAAACAAATAAGTTCTTAGCATCCCTTTTACTTAAACACTTCAAGGTAAAAAACAAATACTAGAGTTGGCAATTGCTATGCCTGTGGATCTATTGGGGTGAGTGTTGCAAGGAGATGTGGTTAGAGCCCAGGCTCAGAAGGGACCAGTTTGGGCCATCCTGGGTTATTTAATCTCTGTGCTCTGGTTTCTCCACTTCTAAATTGGAGATGAGTGCTGTTATCTGAGAGAGTGTGAGGTAATGTTTTGAAAGGGGTCTAGCACACTTCTTGGCATGCACTGGGGCTGAATAGATAAATCAACGCATATCTGCGTGTATAAATGCGTGGATGCACACACAATGCACATGTGCACAATCTATGTGTACACGCATGAATATGTGCATGCTAACCTTTCTGCCCCATCTGCTTCCTTTTGTAATATTCTACACCATGTGAGGTGTGGTAGATTGTTTGCAAACATGGGCTGCAAGGGTTCCTCTCATTTTCCTGCACACTCACCTCTGCATTGTGACATTCCCACACCTCCTGTCAAGAAGAGGAGTCCGTTTCTTGCCCTTGACTTTGGACTGGCTGCATGACTGCCTTTGACCAATACAATGAAGTGGGAGTGGCAGTGTGCCAGCTCGGCGCACAGGCTTCTTCACGAAGCTTTGTGCACTTGAACTCGCTCTTTTGGATCACCAGCTTGTGAAGGAGCCCAGGATAGCACGTGGTCCAGCCAACAGCTACCAGTAACCACCAGACATGTCAGTGAGGCTGTGCCCCACTGGAGCCCCCCAGTGACGTCATGTGTGACCCTGGGAGAGACCAGCCGAGAACAAAGCAGCCCAGCTCAGCCCCACCTGCTAACCCAGAGAACTGTGAGCAAATAAAATAGCTGCTGTTTTAACCCACTAACATTTGAGTTGGCTTGTTACACAGCAAGTAATAACTGATACATTTGGCTAAAAAAAAATGGACTGGAAATATTTCTGCATAAAAATATATATTTATACTCAGTTCAATAATACAGCCCTTGAGCAAATGTCAGATTGGAGTTCAGCAGGTCATTCACTGCCCTTGCAGACAGGAAACATGGGAAGTGACTTCTCCAGGATCCTTGAGCCCCTGTAGGAGATAGCACCATGTGAGATGCTGCGTTCACACTGAACCAGACCTGGAGAGCCAAGCAGACACTTCTCATTCTCATGCACACACAGTGCTTAAAACAGTCCCCTTTCATCAGCTCTTGATGTCCACTTGTGACCTAACTGTGGCTCACACTGCCTGGTGGTGTGTTGAGAACCGGGTAGACCAGATGGAAAAGCACTAGAGTGCGGTGGTGATAATCAGTCACCTCACGCTCTTCTCTAGGCTCCAGACCATTTCCAGGCCTCCCGCAACAAGCTGGAGGGTGCAGGCTGCGTCTGTCCTGGGACCTGTGGTGTGAGTGCGAGGAGCCCTCCCCTGTACATCACACTGGTTCCTGCTTAGGAAAGATGAATCCCCATTTATTCGATCTTTGCTGAGAACTCTGTATTCCTCATGAGGGCCCAGGGTGTCTTATCCACGAGCTAAGTGGGACCAAGGTGTGAGTGTTTTGTGGAATAGGAGTTAAATATGGAAGAAGACTCTCCACCTGGATTCGCAGCCAGAAACACCGTTCCCGGACCTGCCGCTGTCCTTAACAGCAGGCCTAGGCCAGGGTGTTAGCAGGCTCTGGGATGAAAGGGTCAGGCATTGCTCTGCTGTCCTAGAATGGGGTCTTGATCCTTGGGTCAGGGTTTTCCCCACATAATACGTGGGAAGGCTTTTCCATGTTAGTCATCACTTCTCCTTCAGTGACTCTGCCCTATTCATGGTCTCGGCAGGTCTAAGCAGCCTGTGGAGGCCAAGATTCCTGCAGGTGCCCTCATCTAGAACTGGGCATGCAGCTTCTTTAGAAGATAATATTCTAGACATATGGAGGTCCCCTTCCCATCCCCATCCTTTACACACACACACACACACACAGACGTATTCACATGGACATACACACCAACACACACACACGGGTGTATCTGCTCACACATACATGTTAACACTCACATGGACACACACAGACTCTGATGCACACAGGCACATTCACATGGACACATACATATACACATAGTCACATGGACACACACATAAACTGACACACAGAAAAACACACAGACACACACCCACCCTGCAGAATAAATACTGCCGCTGTGAACATCACTGATGCGTGGAGCTGCTCCTGGGGAGCCTGGTGGGCAGTGAGCCAGAGGTCAGCACCTGGGGCTGCAGCCAGCCGTGTGCACTGAGTCAAGGAGGAGGCTCTCTGGCCACAGCCCCCGGACTGCGTTAAGAAGCCTTATGGGACATTTTGTGTCTTCACTGAGCAGTCTCCCTCCAGTGCGTCTGGTTCATCTAGGTGGCAGGGTCTGAATGTGACCCCCAGATTGGGGTCCACTGCACATGTGCCAACAGATAACAGCAGATGAGCCGCCAGGAGCAGGGGAGGGCAGCCAGGAGCCTGAGGGGACATGCTGTCAGGCGAGGACGTGAGGTGAGTTTAGGGCCCTAGGCTTTTGTTTCGGTGGAGTCTTTCTGTTCTGCTCCAGGTGATGACTGGAGGGGTAGGGTGGGAGGCAAAGGGGTCTCTTCTGCTGTGTTGCTTCTCTTGGGGGAGTGGTCTGTTTCCATGCATGGATGAAAAGCACAGAACTCACAATTCCCAGAGTACTTTATGTAAAGCTTGTCTGTGCAGCTTCTTGTTTTTATTTACGGAGAGTTATTTCACTTAAAATAACAGTATGCTTTGCCTATGAGCCCACAAGGATGAGATCTGCTGTGGCTTTTGGGAAATGGAAACAGGCTGAGAGGAGGGGAAACCAAGTCACAGTAGCTTGGGGAAGGGGTCAGGTTGGGTGGGGGGGAGGGGTGGGAGGGGATCAGGGTAAACGGGCTGTACCTGGGGGTTTGGCAGGCAGTCTGCCTGGGTTTAAGTCCTGGCTTACCCCTTACTCTTTGGGAAATTATTCAACCCCTCTGTGCCTCGGTTTCCCTATGAATGAAGAGGAGGCACCAGTTGCCCTTCCATGGCGTTGTCGTGACGATTACATGAGATGAGAGATATGCAGCGCTCAACACTGTCAGCCAAATTAAGGGCCAGCACCCAAAAACTGTTGCTAGCCTTTCCTTATATGGGGCCTTACCCGAGGCCGGCCCCGGGGGAGGAGGCTTGTCAGAATCCTTCGTTCTGGTGGCAAGGAGATGCTAGGAACCCAGGAGGCCAGGTCTCAGGTGGGCATAGAGGAGGGAGGGGCAGGTACCAAGTCAGTGTGCCATGCCTGACATTCTGTAAACTTGGATCTTCTGGGTGGAGGCAGAACCAGAGAGGAAGCAAATCCCAGAGGAGCTGGCCTGGACCAACCTTCCCAAGCCCAGCAGAGAGGGCTGAGCCAGGGTGGTGAGGTGCCACAGAGGCATGGCCCTGGACTCCGTCATGGGTCTGATTGTGGTGGCGGCTGAGGGCTGGCCATTGAGGACCAGTGCCAGGAGAGGGCAGCTGGAGTCGTTAATGGGGCTGAGATGGTAAAACTCACAGAAAGTGATGTTTCAGTAGCTGCATGTGCGGCAGTCAATAAGCCCCGCGGATTTGGTCCTCTAGATGCCAACCAGTTGGCTGGAGTGAATGTGAGGCCACTTGTAATTTTGTGAATTCTTCAAACATACAAGTGGTGGCTAGTGGAATACTAAATAAAACAAAGTGAAGGTGCCCATGTGGATTCGAGATCCGTACAGGCTGGGAAGATACCGTTTGCACGCAGCCTGGAGAGAGCAGGAATGCTCGTGGAGTCTCTGTGCAGAACAAGTCATGTCAAAACAGTGCACACTCCCAACAGGGTGACAGGTTGACAGGCGCAGTGGATTAAAGGGCCCAGGCTCACATGCTCGCACTTGGACATTACCAGCAGCTCATTGTGACAGAGCGCAGTCGTCACAGGCTGGCTTTGGAAATGGTTCGTCTAGGGCCAGCGGTGGGGCTGCTGCACAAGGGAGGCACTTTTGGCCTTGTTCCCCTGGCAGACCCCAGAAAAGTCCATCAAGGGCTCCAGAAGTTGCACATGGTGCAGACACCTGTGGGGATACATCTGAGGAGCATCTCCCAGGGGGGTACCCCACAGTAACATTTCCTCTAAGGTCGAATGATCAAGTAGGAAAGTAATCATAATGTTGGCAAATGACATCAACTTGACAGCACTTTGGAGAATTCTGAGGGAGTTAGAAGTATGGTTGTGATTGCAGACAGCTCAGCTTGTTGACACTGAGCCACGAGTTGCTGGGCACACGCCGTGTTGTGTCCTCTCTGGGAGCACGATCAAAAGCAGATGCCGTCCCTTCCCTCAGGACGCTGGTAGTTTCCTTTGATGCAAGTCCTTTTTGGAACCACAAACAAAATCAAAAACAAAAAAGTATAAAAATACAAGAAGAATAAGAGATGCGGAGGATTGGTGAAGGGAATAAAAACAGGGCTTTCTGAGTGAGGCACTGCACTGCGAATGTGGTCGGAGATCCAGCACTCCTGTTTAACCGAGCGAGTGCCTGACGCTCTGTGGGCACAGGTCTGCCAGGACCCCCAGGTGACAGGGGACTCCGCCAGGACCCAGCCCAGCTCTATCTGACCAGAGAATCGTGCTGTTGACCACTGTGCTTTTCTGCCCGTTGTGCCTGTGGGGGACCTCTGGGCGCCCCTGTGGACACTGAGGAGAACCTTCTCGGCCCAGGCCCCTCAGAATGGGCCCACTCCTTGTCACTGGTTCCTGGGAGGCATTATGGCTTCCTGTCAGGGTTGGGGCTCTGCCAGGTAGGAACACTGAAGCCAGGAAGCAGCCCCCACAGCTCTGACTTGGGTGAGAGAGCAGAGGTGGGTGTTCACTGACAGAGAGAGGAGGGCAGGGCGGGGAGTGAGAGGAAGTATGGGCTTAGCGGAGCTGCAGCTTTGGCCCCAACGCCTCTCTGCTGTCTGGTCTGAGATCTGCTGCTGCCACCACAGGGGACATGTGCATTTTTGGTAATCCTCCAAGTTCCAAAGAAAAACAAACAACTAAACCTCACAGTCACCCCTCTTGCAGGAGAAAGGATAGGAGTGCCTTCTGTTTTGTGCAGAGAATGGGCTGAGTCTGGTTTGCCACAGTCCCCTGTTACACACCACTGAGCTGGAGACTGTCAAAACAGTGTCAGGCAGGATGGTGAATATTGGCCCTCTCCTCCTGCCTGGAGTGTGAGGACCCCCTGTCACCGGGCTCACTGACCAGCTCGCCACCTAGAAGCCCCCTCGAGCAGCCCTTCGCTTTCCGTCAGCACCCTTCCCTGCCATCCAGTGGGGACTTCCAGCTGCCAGCCAGACCCTCTGAGCAGAGGGAGGCCACGCGTCTTCACAGTGGAAGGGACTTGAGGTGCTGATGCAGGCGGTGTCGGGATGGCTTCATGTGGGATGGAAACAGCGATCGTGGTCGTCTCAGGGTGCTAACCAGTTAACAATGGGAGAGAAGATTTGGGAGCTTCAGACAGCTCAGGCCACTTGTTGGTACAAGGCTATCGAAGTATTGAGATGTCCTCTCGAATGTTACCGAAGCCTTGAATGCTTTTGCAAAGGTCATTCTCTTTCCACTTGCTGTCACAGTCAATTTTGTTGGAGGAATTAATTACACCAGCAAACCTAAACAACACTTGATCATTCTTTGCTCTGAGGATTAGCACCCATTTGTACTTTAAATCTTGTTAAAGATTAAATGAATTTGCTTTTGCAGTTTTGGGTTTCCTTTTTTGGCATGAAGCCCACATGTGCACACACTTGCTATTGTGAAGTTCGGTTCGTGGTTTAAGTGGATTTATGTTAGCTGGATTTTCCCCCAACATCAAATATCCTTTGCAAACAATAACTTCTCATGTTAACATAAATTCCTGGAGATTTTCAGACCATCTTTCCTAAAAGTCTTACACACGGGCTGCGTGATTGCTCTGTGATTTTCTTGGCGCCACTACTGCTGAGGGAGTAGAGTCTGGTGACACACTGAGTCTGGGGGGAAACAAGGAAGAGCCAGGGACCCTGCCATCGCAGGCACAGTTAACTCTCAGCACCAGTAACTAGACCTGTTAAGAACAGGCCTGTGCAGGTGAGCACATGAGCTGGTGTGCCTGCTATCCTGGCATTGCTCTGACCAGTGCCCCTTGACATGCCCAGAAGTGGCTGGTCTGGATGATAAATCATGAACATGCCAGATTCAGTCAAATGCATGGGTGTAAAGTACATGTGTTAGTGAAAGAAGCATCTAGAAAAATGTGGGCCGGAGCCTTCCAGAAAGACAGTTTTTTCATCTGACCAACAGTGGAGTGGTTTTATGTGCCAAGCTCTGTCCTGGGTGCATGGGATACAGGAGCAACGGGTCAGACAAGGTTTCAGCTGTCACAGAGTACATTCCCTCAGGGCAGGTTTGGAAACAAATAGTTTCAGATTGTGGTAAGTGCTTTGAAGAAAATAGGTTCATGTGACTGGTTGACTGGGGGATATGGGAACAATATATGTGGTAACTAGGGACAGCATCTTTAAGAAAATGATTTTGGAGCTAAGATCCTGAAGACAAGAAGGATACAGCCATGCCAAGATGTGCAAAGGGTCCAGGCACAAATACAAAGGCCTTGGAGTGGGACCCCAGCAGAAAGCGAGGTGATGTCTGCAGAGCAGGTGGGGAGAGGCCAGCTGCGCAGATGCTGCCGCTGGAGAATCTCCAGGTGGCGGAGGGCACAGCCGGGGCTGCAGGCAGAGGCCAGATAGTGCAGGGAGTGCAAGCCAGGCCGACAGGTTGGACTTGATTCTAAGTACGCTGGGAGACCTTGCAGGTTGTAGGCACAGGAAGGAGAGGATCTGGGTACCATTTCTAAAGTGATCTTGCCTTGCTGTGGAGAACCGAATGTGGGAGGCACGAGAGCAAGCAGGGAGGCAGGCAGGCGACTGCACTAGTGTGGCGGGTGAGGCTGTGGGGGCAGCGGGGTATGGGGGCGCTGGGGATGCCTAAGGTAGGATCTGGCTGCTGGGGATCATGACAGAAAGAGAGGAAAGGAGGATGACTCTGTGGTTTGGGATTGAGTGACTGAGTTACTTGAGCTCCACGAGGGCTGGGATTTCTGTCTGGTTTGCTCACTGCTCTGCCTCCAGGGCCTGGGATGGCCCCTGGCACCTAGCTTATGTGGAGCTGGGTGAGAATGGGGAGTGGTGGAGGAGAGGTAGAGTTCTGCCTTCGTGCTCTGAGAGTGAGGGCTTTGTCCCTGCGGGACTGCCAGGTCATCCGCATGCTCAGAGGGCAGGCGTGGCGGGTGCTGGTGTGGCCTTCAGCATCTGGAGGGCACCAAGCCCCGGGACTGGCTGAGCCTATGCAGGTTGAGAGGGAAGAAAGGACAGGTGAGGCAGGGATCCTGGACTCATCTCGCCGTGTGCAGCTCTGGACGAGAAGAAGCGGCCCACTGGGAATGAACAGCAGCAGACACTGCAGGCTCCGGCCCTTTGGACACCTGCCCTGTGGGAGCCAAGCTGGGTGTCTCAGCCGTTCACTCCACTCACTGGAGTGTGGGGCCCGGGGGGGACTCTATGGGAGGCAGGGGGCTGTCGGGGATGCTGTGGGGGTGCTGTGGGGAAGTCAGGGTGTGAGGGAGACGGGGGGTTGAGTGTAAACACAACAGGGGCTTTGCCAAAGAAACACAAGAGTAAGAAAGAGGGCAGGGGAACTATGTGCCTGTGTGAGTATGTGATGCTACTGATGGAACAAAGAGCAGGTTGGGGGAGACAGAAAGGAAGCTTCCGTAGGATCGAGGCATGGGGCTGACTGGACGGTGAGAGGCCTGAGAGGAAGCTTCCGTGGGATCGAGGCACAGGGCTGACTGAACGGTGAGAGGCCTGAGAGGAAGCTTCCGTGGGATCGAGGTGCGGGGCTGACTGGACGGTGAGAGGCCTGCGGTCAGTGCATTGGGGTTTCAGTGGCAGGAACAGGTGTTGGAGGCTGGATGGCAGGGCAGGGGAGCTAGAGATATCACAGAGAGGGATGCTGGGAACAGAGGCTTCCGAACTGGCACAGTTAGGGGAGGTGCTGAGGCCAAGAACGTGGCCATGTGGATGGATGGCTGAGGAGGAATGGAGGGAAAGATTATTACAGGGGACGTGAAGGCCTTCAGAAGCCAGGGAGTTGGGTGGACATTGAAGTTACGAAACAGTGACATTGTGGTAGAGGGTGAAGAGACAGTGGGCTGGGGGCTGACATCATCCATTTGTGAGCAGTCCACATTGCAGGTGTCCCTGAAGGATGGGTTGGCTCAGCATGGAGGAGGGAAGGCCCAACTCTGAGAGGCTGCAAGTGGCAGGAGAGCAGTGAGCAGGGAAGAGACCGTTGGGACTGGCGGCAGGGGAGGACCTGGGAACCCGTCTGGTCACCCCTGCTCCTTTGCCTGCAGAAGGCTGAAGTGACGGCCCCGGAGGAGCCCCTGCTGTACTGGCTGAGGGGTCCTGGGTGTGGCAGGCACCATGTGGTCTGGCTTTCATGGTGTCCCTGAGTGAGGCACTCGGTAGCCTCTCCTTCCCCCTCTAAGGCAGCTCCACAGATGCCCTTTATCCCACTGAAAGGATGTGAGGTCACCCCCTGGAGGTCCCACTCAGCACTCCAAGTTTCTCTGTCTGTATAGGACCCCGTGTTAAGAACAGTTTACACTGTTTAATTCAAGGTCCCAGAAGTACCAGTTCTCATTTGTTATGTAATACTTGCACTAGTTAGTTAAAAAAAGAGTTTCTAGTTATAAGAACAATAACTAATAATTAACTAATTAGAATAATCACCAATAATCACAATAATAATCACTAGTAATAATATCTACTATGATTGTGGCCATTAACAGTATATTTTTTATGCTTTCCACTATATAAATTTAAACTAAGACAAGGATATGACCTGGGGCCAAGGTCATATATATATATATATATGTATATACTTGCTCCCCTAGTAGGATGAGATTTTCTGGTTAAATTTTGTGACCTGGACTTTACAACATTCTCAGAGACGTGGAGAGGAGGGTGGGTTCCTTGTCATATATCTCAGACCACACGTCTACCCTCAGTACCCGGTAAACTTACTTCAGAGCAGCCCTCCATGCTGTCCCTGTCCCCAGCTTGCTGAAGGTCAGCCACTTGACCACGTCTAGAGAGTCCCCTCTCCATCACTGCCTTTTAGGGGGGTACACAAAACATTTAACCCGTATTGACACACCAGCCCTCTACTCCCACTTATATCTTGGCACAACCCCAGTTTACAACCCGAGCCCACATCTTTCCGTTCCCCAAGCTGACTGATTCCCGGTAGGGCAATGGCAGCGAAGCTGGGAATGTGTGGGAAGGACAAGGAGGGCAGCCTTGATACACTGCTTTCCCCTGAGACACACCAGATTGACGATCCAGCCTTAGACAATGTGGGTCATGGTTGGAGTAAACACGATAGAGAGCATTCCTTTATAACAATGCCAGTAGGAATTTATCTGGACAGAACTAGGATCAAAGCTCAGGACTTGAACCTCACTTTCTTCATATATAACATGAAAGTAATATAGAGTTATGGGAGATTCAAACAAGACACGTTGGTAGAGTATATTAAACCCTGAAGCTAACAGTAACTGTCTGATGAATGGGGATTTTTACTATTTTTATATTCAGAAATTGTTACAGTGACTGCATGTTGTAGGAGCAGCAAGAGAGGAACCCTGTCTCTTCCATTTCTATGTGAATGTCAGGGTAAGCTTGTCAATTTCTGCCAAAATGAAAACTGGAATGTTGATAGAGATTGCCTTGAATCTATAGATCAGTGTGAGGAGTGTTGAAATCTTAATGTTAAGTTTTCCAATTCTTGAACACGGAATGCCTTTCCACTTATTTAGTTCTTCTGAATGATTCTTTAGTAATTTCTTTCAATGATATCTTATAGTTTTTGGAGTCCAAATTTTACACGTATTTTGTTAAATGTGTTCCTAAATGTATTCCTAAATATTTCATTCTTCTTGAATTTAACACCGTAGCATTTTATGTAACAGAATGAGTGTGGGCATCTCACAAACCTGGGTGTGAATTTCTAGCTCTGTTACTGACCAGGTTTGTCACCTTGGGCAAGAGACTGGCTTCTCCGAGCTTCTATTTTTCTCATCCATAAAGAGGGCCTCAAATTCCTTCCAGCTAGCGTTGGCAGGATGATCAGCCGGAGTAAGAAGTTAGACCGCGCAGTGCAGGTGTATACCAGTTTTATTCCTTCCTTTACTAAATCTGCAGTAGGAACTCTGGTTTTTTTCCACATATGACATCTTGTCCTCATGCTATATTAAAATAGCCCCAACAGACTTGAGGGGGAAACATCTGTCTACTTTTGTACCTTAGATACTTAAAAATATTTTTTTACTCTTCTCTTCAGTGTTGTAATTTTTATCTAGTTCTAATTCTCAATCCCCCCCCCCCAAAAAAATCCCTTTGAGTTTCTTTGACCTATATCCTATATTTTTGTGGGCTTATTAAAGAATTTTATCTCCTCAGAGTAGCGGTAACACAATTTACTTCATTTAATATCGTTGCTAGCTCATATTCTCTTAGAAGCATGGAATTTCATCAGAATTTCATTCTTCTGTTCCTATTTAGATATATTTTCTCATGTTTAAGAATTTGATGAAGTTCCTGTGGTGGCTGATGCCCAGGCCCTGTAAATCAGACAAGTTTATTCCCCTTCTTGTAATTTCATGTTTTTTTGTCATGTGTGGACTCTTAGATTTCAGAAGGACAGCAAGAGACTGACTACCTGGCCTTGAAAGGACATGCCCGTCTTCCTGTGTGTGTCATACTGCACGTCACAGCAAGGTGTGTGCCCTGCCAGCGTTCATTTTGATGAAATTGTAAAAGCAGAACTTCTTCAGGAACTTTGTTTCTCCTCCCAAAATTAAATAACTACTGGGGATTTTAAACAACACTTGGTACCACTGTTGTTAAAAAGGAAAACCATGAGCTGGTGAAGAAGATCAGCAACAGGGGCTGGAACGCTGAGAGTAGCTGACCACCTCAGGGAGAGTTTGAGGGTCATGCACCACTCTGATTTCATACGTGATGCACGGGTTCGCCTCTGCTAGAGCAGATGGAAAATGGTGGCTCAATACAAACAGTAACGGCTTTCCCAAACTGTCGAAATCTATGATTTAACACGGGAAACAATCCATGTTTTCATGTGGGGTGGGGTTTGTCATCAGTCTGACGCACTGAAAATTATTTAAATAAACGCTCAAAGCTCTTACAGCCCTCATTTCCAGGTGGTTTCCCCATGTGGTGACATCACAGCGTAGAACTTGAAGAAGGATCCTGATGGGCATACGCCTTACCCTGTTAAGGAGAGACGGAAGTCTTTCTTGATCCAATTCACAGGCATGAGTGGTCAGAAGAGGAACAGGAGAGTGAGGTGTCACATGCTCTCATTCTCACACCCAATGGCGCATGGTTCATTTCAGGCAGGGCAAAGGGTAATGGGTTCACATCCACCAGTGCCCACCCCTGCTGCTCCAGGCAAGGCTGCAGTCATTGGCCGTTATGATGTTTACTTACGAGCACACAAGAACTGCCAATGTAAAATGAAAACTTCACTGCTGACCTGTCATGGCATAAACATTTCTATTACTTAGTGTTAACAATTAGAAGTAGCAGGTAAAGGGTGGGTTGGTACCAGTCTAGATTTACCAGCTTTGCAGAGAATCTTAACTGTGTAGATAGCAGTTCTTCATGGCTTCTGCAGGCAGCGGTTACTCACTGGTAGGAGAAGAAAGGAAAAGAAGCTTTCTTGATAATGCAAGGAATTACCACTGTCTTGTTATTTAAAATATTCTGTAGAACAAGATGAAAATCTTTATAAATCTTTATAAAGCTGATTCCTGTTTATCAGCCAAGGGAGAAAGGATAATAGATGCCTTGTAAGTCGTGCCATTAATTTTAATGATTTTGAGCAAAGCATGTTTCTAACACAAACAGCTGCATTTAGAAGTGTCATACTCACTCACTGTATGTCCACTCCTCTACCGAGGTTAGGTGGGAAGTAAAATGGCCAGAAGCTATCAGGAGAGGACCACCAAACAAGACCAGCACGTTCTCCACTCACTGGCTGTGGCCTTGCCCTCAGACGCAGGAGGCAGTGTCTGTTCCTCTGCGCAGACAGGAGCACTGGAGGAGCGCTGTCTCCCGCTTCTCTGGGTAATGTTGTAGTTTGCCCATGTGTATCTCAAAAACAACGTTTTAAAAGATGCCAAATGGTGACTCTAATGTTTTTTTAAAAAGAAGTAAATACAATCAGAAGATGTTAATACAACTGGAATAAAAACAGTTGGAAGAAAATGCCAGAAAAAATAGGAACACCTTTATGCAAGAAAAGAAAGGATCGAACACCTTCCTTTCTTTCAAGTTCTGTTTTTAACCCATTTTCTGTCAGTTTCCACAGAATGTTGGGCTATTTGGGCATTTCTGTATCAACTTAGAGAATCTGATGTTTCTAGTCGACAGACCAAAGGAGACACTTTTCTTCTTTTTGCCTCTGTCTTGATTCAAGCGATGTGCACCATTCCTGTTGTTGATGGAATCTAAACTCCGAGGCACTGTCCACATCCAGCACTCACGGCTCCAGGCTTTAGACACGACTCCCACGTTTGGCTCCACGACATGCTTAGTTAAAGCACAGCTTTTACAATGCTTGTCATATCAGACCTGTTTGTCAGAACATTGGTGTTGCCCTGGGGGGAGCACAAGGCGAAGAATGTGGGATTTCTACTTGGAAGTCTGTGCTGTGAAGATCCATTTGCCATAAAGCAAAATAAATTACACTCTTGGTCTGAGGCCGACAGCCAGGACCTGTGCTCAGGACCCCAGGGAACCCAGGGAAGGGTTTTCTAATTAGTGAGGACAAATTGAAAATACAAGCAGGTGGTTTACCAACTCTACCATGTAAACATTAAAAAAATGAAAAAAATGAGATTTCTTCAAGCTAGCAAACATCGGAAATAATTTAAAGTTTTCTGGAAAAGAAATATATTTATTTATCTACCAATCTGAGAAAATAGTATATTTGCATATTTCATATATTTAGTTACATGATAAATTTTATTTTGTACAGTGTAGAGTAGTATGTCCTTTGCCTGAATACTGTACTTCTATAGATAATGTACTTAAACCCTTGAATGTCATTTCATTGTGCTACGTAGGGGCTGAACGTTTGTGTCCCCAAAGTTCACATGTTTAAGCCCTGATCTGCAGTGTGATGATATTGGAGACAGGCCTTCGGGAGGTGATGTGTGTGAGAAAAGGTCATGAGGATGGGGCCTTCTGATGGGATTAGTGGCCTTATAAAAGAGGATGAGAGAGAGATCTCGCTGTCCGTGCATGTGCACGCACCAGGACAGGCCGTGTGAAGACAGGAGAAAGAGGCCTTCTGCAAGCCAGGAAGCGGGCCCTCACCAGGAGCCACGTCAGTTGGAACCTTGATCTTGGGCTTTCCAGCCTCCAGATCTCTGAGGAAATACATGTCTGTCGTTTGAAACACCCAGTCTGTGGTACTTTGATGGAGACCGGGCTGACTGCATCGCCAGTAATACACTGGCCCTGGGCAATGGCTATGATATTGTGCACGTGACCCTGCTGAGCAGCAGCAGCTAATGAAGACTTTTCCCACCACTTTTCAAATGGATTCCATTTATCAGCCTTCAGATTTATTTCCAGCCCTAAGCTAGGCTCTGTGCATCTAGGCTGTGTCCATTTGTGTGGCCAACTACATTTCTGATGGGAAACTGTATGGAGTGGAGTTGGGGACAAGGGATCTGAGGCAAGACTGACTGTGTTCAAATTCCAGCTTTGCCACTTACTAGCTGTCTGACCATCAGCAATTGACTTTACTTACCTCTCTGTACTCAGTTCCCTTTCCTGAAAATGGCAGTGATAACAATGTCCACTTTATAGGATGGTTGTGACGTACTGAATAATGAGGTGTTTGGTCCATGTTGCCTCTTAATATTATCCATCCATCATGCTATAGGCTGTACCTTATGGAGTTAAAGATGAATTCCACTCATAGTGTGTCATCCATGAGTTTTATGCACAAGTATACCTTCTGCACATTTACTTCTGTAAGCGAAAAGTGTCTTACAGGTAACACCTGCGACTTTCCACCTGGGGGCTCCTTTTCCAGTGGTGGAAGACTGCTCAGCTCATCCCAGGGCAAGCTGCAAGGGCCAGAGAGTGAATGCCCCAGGAGCAACCCTTGACCAATAATGGACAGGGAGTTGGCATATGTGAGTGTTCTACATGGTCTCCCAGAGTCCCCCAGCAAGATTGAACCCCAGCTGCCTCCAGCAGAAATTGGCTTAATAGCACATACTTTCTTGGCTTCTCTCTGTACCCCACCTTACTCACCATGACCTGTCCAGTGCTTTCTGGAACCGCCTCCCAAATAAACTGTTTACCTACACTCCAGTCCTTATTTCAGGGCCTGCTCAAGGGAAGTCTTTGGCATTAACACAGACATAGGAATCGTAGCCTTATTAAACTGGTAGGACCGTTCCACATGGTGTGTTTCTCTCCTACTCACTAAGTGAATTCTCTCCCAGGACCAGCAGAGAGCAGGGACTGATGCGTCACACTGGAAGGCAGTGTCACTTGGGAAGTGGCTTTACATATGCATCGGTGTTGATGCTATGCAAATCTCTTCAGAATGAATCACATCCCAGGCATAGATGAGAGTGAATCTCAGGGAGACAGAGTCTCTCTGAATCCTCACAATGGGTCTTCTCTTATAGAGTCTTATGGGAAAAACTGACTTTGAAACAATCATTCATTTGACCTCGGCTGCTATTTTAATGATTTTTAAGAACAAGCATCTTTCCATGGATGTCTCACCCAGAATTTCTTAAGAATATGTTAATTTGCTTTTCCAGATCAAATGCAGATCCATCAGAGTGCATTGCCTTTTGGCTTCTGGTCAGGAAGGTGTGAAGGTCTGCGGGGCTGTCCTTTGCCATTAAAGGTAATAAAATACAAAGTCGCTGAAGTAAGATAAGAGTGTCAGCAACTGAATTATCGAGTGTCATCAGATAGATGCTTCTGATGTGTCCAGAAAGCACCTTCAGGAGAGTTTTATCTGTCTTTATATTTATACTACTTAAACTCTGACTAGTTAAGATCTTTAATGTGAACGTTGACAAAATTATGCTCACTTCTCATTCAGAAGTCACACATTAAGCATATCACACTTGTTTTCCAAATTTCAAGGGTCCTTTATCCTGAATATGTGAGTGGTCCTTTGCTCCAGATTCATTTTCAGGTTCTCAGAAGCTCTGTGGTCTTCAAGTGAGACTGCTGAGTGACCGGGCCCTCTTTGTTTCTTCTCAGCTGCTCCTTCCTGAGGACTGTGGAGGAAGGCTGGCTTCTCTGGCCAGAAGAAGGGCTGCTGATGAATACAAATGTCCCTGGGGAATGGGTTGCTCACACATGGTATTTATCACCAGGGCATAACAATGACATGTGGCAATATAACAAGATTGACTAACCAACTAACTCAGTACATAGGCAGTGCTAACCAGGTGAAGGGAAAAGCTGAGGGAAAAAAGAAGACAAAACATTATTAAAAAATAAGACAAAGGGAGACAGGTCAGTACGCAAATATGTATTTTGATGTCCAGAACTGGCTGTAAGCTCATCAGCAGTAATGCAAAGAGGGAGACACAATCAGCAGCATGACTCACAGTGTCCAAGCGGTAAAAATAGACTGGGGCTCATGAGAAATTCAGCTATTTCTGTTCCTGAGATGAGATGCAAAGTTCTCGTTGAAGCAACAGTGCTCTGCGATGAGAGCATCGCCCAAGTCACTGGGAATGCCTCCCCCAGCCCTGCTCTCCTGTCTCCCTTCTCCTGCTCTAGCTTTTCCACGCCTCTGGTCTACACAGCTCACTTATTACATTCATGGTCTGCCTCCCATCCTTGGGTTGAGCATAAGCTTCACAAGGGCGGAGGCTTCTTCTGGCTGGTTCCCTGATTTACCCCTAGCACCAAGAACAGTGTCTGATAGAGGGTGGGTGGTCACTGCTTATTCAGTGAATGATTGGATGAAGAAACATCATTTCTTTGGGTCTGTTCCTTACAAAGTAAATCTGTGGGATTTGATGAGAGCAGTTTCATGCTCTGCAGACACTCTTGGTGTGTGGGTCTCTGATCGCTTGTTTCATTGCAATGTAGGTTGTGGCATACCTAGTCCAAGGATCAAATAAAGATGCACATATGTAAAGGGACCACATGAATAATAAAAATCTTTAAAGAAGCCCATTGAGATCAATTAGAGAATGATGGGGATTGAGACAAAGCAAAGAAACCCATGCAGGCTGGCCTGGGGCACCCTTGGCTGCCTGTGGGCTGACCAGGCCCAACCTTGGCTCTGGGTCTCCATCCATGGCCACAAGACTGTTTGCGGGTCTCTGTCCTGGGGTTTTATTTTCCTTGTTGTGAAGCATGGAGGTTCTTAGTTTTCAGTTTTCTTCAGAGTAGATCAAGTTTCAAACTTGAAATCTGTAATTCATAAAGAATAGTTTTTATTTCAAAGTAGTAAAAGAAGTTCAGTGAGGCTGGAGGACAGAAAGTTGAGGGTGGGATGGGGTCAGGAGTTGAAGTCGAGAATTGGACATGGGTTGGCTTATGCTGGGCCTTGTAAGCTACGCTAAGGTCTTTGGTCTGCACCCCAGGAACAGTGTCGCTGAAGGAATTTACACAAGATCAGCTGTGTGTCTGAACGACCTCTATGGCTAGTCCACTGGCCAGGAGTGGATGTCGGGGAGGAGCTAGGAGGTGGTCAAAGTGGCCTGGGTGAGAGATGATAGTATCTTGTGTAGGGTTACAAGGGAGACAGCTGGATGATTCAGCAGGACTTGTCAGTGACTCGATTTTGAAGGGGAGGAGGAGGTGGTGGTAAAAAAAGACTCCCAGGCTGGGACCTGGACAGGTCGTAGGGAGCTCACAGACACAGGGTGGGGTGAGGAACCAGCAGAGGGTTTGGTGGGTGTTGAGTCTGATGCTTTTGAGGGGTCCTAGTGGAGATTCTAGTGGGTCCCGTGGTCACTGGCACGTGGGTTGTAGTTGGCACCATGTGCGACAGGGAGATTTTGAGAAAGGAGTTAAACCTAACACTTACAAGCTGGACAGAGGGGGATGACCTGGCCAAGAGTGGGTAGAAAGACCTGGAGAGGAAGCGGGAAGAGCAGGAGAAAGTGCAGTCAGGGAAGCATGGGGGAAATTCCCTCAAGGAGAAGGAAATTACCATGGGTCACGTGTTTCCAGGTTTCTAGAGGTGGAGGATTGTGAGGTGTGAAAGCATCCTCTTGGCTCACTGACCTTTAAGCCGTGCAGTCTTTCAGTGGCATCGGGGCAGGGAGCCAGACTGGTTCCTACACACCCCTGCTCCAGCTTTTTCTCCTCACGCAACCTCGAAGCTAACTTTGGGTGGATTTTAGCCATCCGCATTCATTTCTTGTACCTTGAGACTTGTTTTTTAGTGACACTGCACCATCTTTAATACCATTTGAGTTTAAGAGGATCTGTGGTAGCCTCCCCCCGTATTTGCTGTGTCACAGTTTGCTTCACTTACCAGGTTAGGTGTCTCTGAGGCCCGGCAGAACTCGGCCTTCTCCTTAGGTGTCCAGACCTTGGACGTCAGAGCATAATGGGGCTAGGGCTTCATGAGGAGATTGGATATCCCAGTGCAGGAGGTGGGAGGCTGGAGCTCTGCCTGGGCACTTGGAGCAAGTTTTAACGGTCTGCAGATACTGATGTGTCGTTAAAAGTCCCAGCGTTTCTCAGTTGTCTCACTCTCTGTCCTGCCAAATGTTGTAGCCCAGTGGTAACCAACCAGAGGTCGGCTTCAGATCAGCATTGCTAAAGGGAGATGGTTTCTTTTAACTAGTCCAGGATAAATGTCCTGATGGCAGAAGTGAAAGGGCCGTGAGATCATCTCAACGCTGCCCTGAGCCTTGGGGTGTGACTGTGACTTAGCCCCCCACTGTCAAGTCCTGGTCCAAGTTTATCCCAGCTGCTCAATTTGGCACCACCAGCTTCCATTCATAAATCACCCCAGGGAAGAATTTTCCATCTAGGTCAATGCAGCGGTGGCTAGGAGCATGCCTCTTGCCCAGTGCTTCCAGCTGGGGGTCTGTCAATCCAAGCATCCCTGTCTTTAGCAAGGTTTCAGACCAAGGGCACATGGAATAAGGTAAAGTTAACCTTTATCCAAAAACATGCCAGGGGTCCAAGCAGAAACACCCCACATACCTAGAAAGGGAAAATGCAAGTGAGACAAACACCCAGGATGTCAGGACACCAGGCCAGGTTTATGAGAAAGAAATGCCCCCCGGTGAGATGGAGAACATGACAATAATCCTCCCTGCTGCCATCAGAGTCAGGGGTGCCAATGTTCTGGTATATTGTCACTTTTTTTCCTTTAAACCTAGAGAAATAAGACCTCAAACTATAAACTTTCCAAAATTCAAGTCTCTTGAAGTCATATAACATTAATGCCCACTAGAGAAGGTCCTTTTCTGGAAGCCCCAGACTGGCCTTGTTGCTGGAGAAGAAATGTGGCCCCTGTGGGTGCAATCCAGTGATTGTCCTCACCTAAAATAAACGTGCCTGTTGGTTTCCCTCTGGCTGGTTTAAAGTCTGCGACGCTGCACCTTCCAGGGCAGTGGCTCTTCCTTGATCTGCCAAGTCAGCGTGCTCCACGGCAGGCCACACTAGCTCCTGGCATTGACACAAGTTTGCGACTTGTGGACCCAGCTCACATGTGAGGGGCTGTGTTTTGTGCCAGTCTCAGCCTATCAATAGCCAATTAGTAGGACCAGCCCTTCTGGCTATGATGATTGCAAGACACCCTTGAAAAATAACCATCAAGAAACTGAAAAAATAAAGGTTTTTTTACTTACAGGTCCTAGAAATTGCACAGTACACCTGTAACACAGTGAGGTTGCACGTACAGAGAGAGAGCACATGGGCCTGGGGTTCTCCTTTTATTAGGGTCAAAGGTTGGGGCATAGGATTTCAGGGGCTCACTTTTTGTTGGTGAACATATGAGCGGGAATTTGAAGATTGGCCCTGAGCTAACATCTGTTACCAATCTTTTTTTTCTTCTTCTTCTTCTCCCTAAAGCTCCCTGGTACATAGTTGTATATTCTAGTTATCGGTCCTTCTAGCTCTGCTACGTGGGACACCACCTAGCATGGCCGATGAGCAGTGCTAGGTTTGTGCCCAGGATCCAAATCGGTGAAACTGTAGGCCACCAACGCAGAGCGTGCAAACTTGAGACCTAGGCCCTGGGCTAGTCCTGAGAGCAGGAAGAGATTGCGAGAAGAGAAAAACAAGCCGCCCAAAGGATCAGTTATTGATATTAACCAAGATCTCTAAAACCAAGGAACCCCAGTGATTGGGGAGGGGTTGGGGGGGATGGACTGGCTCTGTGTCTAGTCCTGTGGCTGGCAATGTGTTTATTTGAGATAGCCATCTTTGAAATGGATGCCTTGGCAAGCAAAGCTTAAGTTAGGCACTTACATTACAAAAAAGAGAAAACCCACTGTCAGGGCTTATGCTACAGGCAGATTCAAGTCAGCCAGACAAGGAGAGAAGTTGGGCGGTGGGCGAGGCAGCCTGGTTCCTCATTCACTTGGAGGGGAGCGGTATTAGAATGAAGGGGAGATTGGGTTAGGGGACCTATGACTAGGGTTTGGGTGCATGTGGCTTCATTGGGAAGTGATTCAGGGGGAGTGGGGAAGGCGGCAAGGAAGGGAGGGCAGCCAATTAATGGCTCCTTATCAAGAATCACCACTGCCACAGCCCCCGAGTCAGTCTTGCTGGAGGAGTTATCAGGGAGGAAGTAGGACCTCTTACAGAACCTGCAGGCCAGGGGCTGGTTGGAGTCATCCTCACCTCCCCCAGGGTGGCCCAGGCTGCTCCTTGGGGCCCTGACTCCTTCTCAGGCCACCAAGCATGGGGACCCACACAGCACCCTGCTTGTGGTAGGATGCCGTCCACGCATGCTGCAGTGACGAGTGCCGAGGGTAAACAGGCCACACGGTCAGCATCTGCAACCCCAGGAATGAGGAACCTTCTCCAATGCCTCACCCTTACTCCCGAGTGGTTCCTGAGGGAGGAGCAAGTAATAGTATCAGCTTACACCGGGCTGGTGAGAGCCCTGGCTTTTCTGTGAGGTGCTGTTTGGAGCTCACTACTTAGGCACCTCCTTTGTAGGATGCCTTGTTCATAGCCCAGCCCTCTGCACCAGCAGGAACCCAAACCTTGCCACAGTCCACTGATGTGAGCATGGGAGCCGGAAGGAAGGGAACCGCAGGGCCTGCAAAGACACACCTCTCTGCACCTACTTGGCGCACACGGCTGATGTCAGCGAGGCTGCAGTTTCCTCCTGTGGCTTCTGAGGACTTCCATGCTGGAGTGAGCCACCAGCTGATGTGAGGAGAACGTCTGTTGCTGGGCAAGCCTTCACCATCTGACCGGGACGGAAGCACTGGCCTCCTGCGCCGTCAGTCTCCTCGTTGTCCAGCACACACTGCGGGCATAGTTTGCCCAGAACTCCTGGTTCCCACCCAAGGAGCTCAGAGTCAAGAAGGGCCTGGGAGAAAGCCAGGAGGCACACCGTGCCGGCAAATCCAGGAATCCCTAAGCAGGGAAATCGGTGGTCAGTGGGCAGCGGGAGTCCCTCAGAAGAGCCTGGGCAAGAGGGGGCACATGGGCCTGACTAGAGAGCAGGGTCTGGATCTCCCCAGGGCACATGGTGGGCGTACAGAGCCAGTAGAAAGTGAAAGAAAACTGCCTGAGGAGAGCAGGGGGTGAGACAGACAGACAGGCGGCAGGAAGTTTCAGAGATTAACATGGTGGTGAGGATGGAAGGCGAAGGGTGAAATGAAGGGGGTAATGTTTGAGCATCAGAGAATTTAAAAGCTCCAATGAAGAAAAAGGAGGATGAAATAAAAGAGATTTAAAATGAATGTTAAACAAACAAAAAACAGAACCAACAAAATTAAGAGGAAAGCCTAGAAGTGAAAGATTGTATTTTAAAATAAAAACAAGACAAAAACCAAATGAATAAGCACATGTTAAAACAAGACTAGGAACTGGAAACTCAATAAACACATTTCTTCAGAATGATAAAAAGATATGATTGCTCCAGCACCCAGCCCACCTCCCACACAGGTGCACACTGGAGTGATCATGAGAACCCATGGAGAGAGGAAGTAAATAGAGACAGAAGTAAGGAGCCTGAAGATTAAATAAAGAACGTTGCCGTTAGGTCAATAAGACATAAAAACACAATTGCCTAGAAGCCTGGCCCTACAACAGAAAGCATTCATAGTGATTTAAGAAAATAACGTGGTATAAAAAAGACCATAAATAAAATATATGAAGGATTCCACAGGCCTGAGTTGTAAATCTCTCTGGACTATCGCTTTCCTGCGTGATGTCCCTGGGTCCCTGTAATTTTTACAGAAACCCTGGTACAAAGACGTGTCACTCAGAGTTTACAGCCTGCTGGGCTGTAGGCATGTTCTGTGAAGTGCCCGGAGGGGTGCAAGGGATGCAGTGTGCACGCGCACGCACAGGTATTCCAATCGTTTGCCATTTTAAAATAAATCTGGATTTCTAGTTTCTCTTGAACTGTTTATTCTTTTTTCTCCTTCAACTTCTTTAAAACGTATACTTTTCTATTTATATCGTTAGATATTACTCTTAAATTTTTTTCAATTTTGTTTTTTTCAATTTCTTTGTTTTATTCTTTTTTTTATTGTGGTAACAGTGGTTTATAACATTAGATAAATTTCAAGTGTACATCATTAAATATTTAGATTTCTGTGTAGATTACAGCATGTTCACCACCCAAAGACTAATTACCATCCATCACTGTACACAGGTGCCCAGTCACACCTTTCACCTTCTTCCCTCCCCGATTCACCTCTGGTAACAACCAATCCAATCTGTCTCTATGTGTATGTTTGTCCTTGTTTTAATCTTGTACTTATGAGTGAGGTAATATGTATCTGATTTTCTCCCTCTGACTTATCTCACTCAGCATAATGCCCTCAAGTTCCATCCATGTTGTCACAAATTGCCAGATTTCATCATTTCTTATGGCTGAGTAGTATTTCATTGTGTATATATGCCACATCTTCTTTGTCCATTCGTCCCTTGATGGGCACCTAGCTTGCTTCCAAGTCTCGACTATTGTGAATAATGCTGCAAGGAATGTAAGGGTGCATATATCTTTATGCATTCATGTTTTCATGGTCTTTGGATAAATACCCAGCAGTGGAATAGCTGGATCATATGGTAGTTCTATTCTTAATTTTTTGAGGAATCTCCATACCGTTTTCCATAGTGGCTGCACCAATTTGCACTCCCACCAGCAGTGTATGAGAGTTCCCTCCTCTCCACATCCTCTCTAACACTTATTGTTTCCTGTCTTGTTAATTGTAGCTATTCTGATGGGAGTGAGGTGATACCTCACTGTAGTTTTGATTTGCATTTCCCTGATAGTGATGTTGAACATATTTTCATGTGCCTGTTTGGCCATCTATATATCTTCTTTGGAAAAATGTATAATCATGTCTTTTGCCCATTTTCTAACTGGGTTGTTAGTTTTTTGTTGTTGTGATGTATGGTTTCTTTTTATATTTTGGATATTAACCCCATTATCTGATACATGGTTTGCAAATATCTTCTCCCAGTTGTTAGCTAAGTTGTCTTTTCGTTTTATTGATGGTTTCCTTTGCTGTGCAGAAGCTTTTTAGTTTGATGTAGTCCCATTTGTTTATTTTTTCTATTGTTTCCCTTACCCAATCAGACATGGTACTTGAAAATATGCTGCTAAGACAGATGTTGAAGAGTGTACAGCCTATGTTTTCTTCTAGAAGTGTAATGATTCCAGGTCTTACATTCAAGTCTTTAATCCATTTTGAGTTGATTTTTGTACATTGTGTAAGATAGTGGTCTACTTTCGTTTTTTGCATGGTGCTGTCTAGTTTTCCCAACACCATATTTTGAAGAGACTTTCCTTTCTCCATTGTAAGTTTTTGACTCCCTTATCGAAAATTAGCTGTCCCTAGATGCATGAGTTTACTTCTGGGTTCTCAGTTCTGTTCCATTGATTTGTGTCTCTGTTTTTTGTGCCAGTAACATGCCATTTTGGTTCCTATAGCTTTGTAGTATATTTTGAAATCAGGGAATGTGATACCTCCAGCTTTGTTGTTTTTTCTCAGGATTCCTTTGGCTATTTGGGGTCTTTTGTTGTTCTATATAAATTTTAGGATTCTTTGTTCTCTTTCTGTAAAAAATTTTGGAAGTTTCATAGAGATTGCATTGAATCTGTAGATTGCTATTGGAAGTATGGACATTATGTTAATTCTTGCAATCCAAGAGCATGGAATATCTTTCCGTTTCTTTGTGTCTTCTTCCATTTCTTTCAACAATGTTTTATAGATTTCAGGGTACAGATCTTTTACCTCTTTGGTTAAATTTATTCCTAGGTATTTTATTCTTTTCATTGCAGTTGTAAATGAGATTGTGTTCCTAATTTCTCTTTCTGCTACTTCATTGTTAGAGTGTAGAAACACAACTGATTTTTGTATGTTGATTTTGTATCCTGTAACTTTGCTGTATTCATTTATTATTTCTAAAAGTTTTTTAGTGGATTCTTTAGGATTTTATATATATAAAATCATGTCATCTGCAAATAGTGACAGTTTCACTTCTTCCTTTCCAATTTGGATCCCTTTTATTTCTTTTTCTTGCCTGATTGCTCTGGCTAAGATTTCCAATACTATGTTAAATAATAGTGGTGAAAGTGGGCATCCTTTCTGGTTCTTCTTCTTAGAGGGATAGCTTTCAGTTTTTCTCCATTGAGAATGATATTAGCTGTGTGTTTGTCATATATGGCCTTTATTGTGTTGAGGTACTTTCCTTCTATACCCATTTTATTCAGAGTTTTTATCATAAATGGATGCCATCATAAATGAATGTCAGATGCTTTCTCTGCATCTATTGAGATGATCATGTCATTTTTACTCTTCATTTTGTTAATGTGGTGTATCACATTGATTGATTTGAGGATGTCAAGTGATCCCTGCATCCCTGGAATAAATCCCACTGGATCCTGGTGTATGATCTTTTAATGTATTGTTGTATTTGATTTGCTGTATTTTGTTGAGGATTTTTGCATGGATGTTCATCAGCGATATTGGCCTGTAATTTTCTTTTTTTGTGTTGTCTTTGTCCGGTTTGCTATAAAGGTAATGTTGACTTCGTAGAATGAGTTAGGAAGCTTCCCCTCCTCTCCAATATTTTGGAAGAGTTTGCAAAGCATAGGTATTAAGTCTTCTTGGAAGGTTTGGTAGAATTCACCAGGGAAGCCATCTGGTCATGGACTTTTGTTTATTTTTTTTTTGAGGAAGATTAGCCCTGCACTAATATCTTCTGTAAATCCTCCTCTTTTTGCTAAGGAAGATTGGCCCTGAGCTAACATCTGTGCCCGTCTTCCTCTACTTTCTATCTGGGATGCCTGCCACAGCATGGCTTGATAAGCAGTACATAGGTCTCCGCCAGGATCCGAACCAGTGAACCCTGGGCCACTGAAGTGGAGTGTGCAAGGTTAACTGCTGTGCCACCAGGCCAGGCCCTGGACCTGGACTTTTATTTTTTGGGAGGTTTTTGATGACTGTTTCCATCTCCTTACTAGTGATTGGTCTATTCAAATTCTCTATTTCTTCTTAATTCAGTTTTGGAAGGTTCTATGATTCTAAGAATTTATACATTTCTTCTAGTTTATCCAATTTGTTGGCATATAGCTTTTTGTAGTATTCTTTTATAATCTTTTGTATTTTGAGGTGTCTGTTGTAATTTGTACTCTTTCATTTCTGATTTTATTTATTTGAGCCTTCTCACTTTTTTTCTTGGTAAGTCTAGCTAAAGGTTTGTTAATTTTGTTTATCTTTTCAAAGAACCAGCTTTTGCTTTCATTGATTTTTTCTTTTTTTGTGTCTCTATTTCATTTATTTCTGCTCTTATTTTTATTATTTCCTTCCCTCTACTGATTTTTGGCTTTGAATGTTCTTCTTTTTCCAGTTCTTTTAGGTGCGCTGTTAGATTGTTTCTTTGGGACTTTTCTTGTTTGTTGAAGTAGGCTTGTATTGCTATAAACTTCCCTCTTAGAACTGCTTTTGCTGTATCCCATACATTTTGGTATGCCATATTTTCATTTTCATTTGTCTCCAGTATTTTTTTATTTCTCCTTTGATTTATTCATTGACCCATTGTTGTTCAGTAGCATTTTGTTTAATCTCCACGTATTTGTGCTTTTCTGATTCTCTTCCTGTAGTTGATTTCTAGTTTCATACCTTTGTGGTCAGAAAATATGCTTGGTATTATTTCAGTCTTCTTAAATTTGTTCAGACTTGTTTTGTGGCCTAATATGTGATCAATCCTGGAGCATGTTCCATGTGCATTTGAAAAAAATGTGCATTCTACAGTTTGGGGATGGAATGTTCTGTTTATATCCACTAAACCCATTTGGTCTAATGTGTCATTTAAGGCCAATGTTTCCTTATTGATTTTCTGTTTGGATGATCTATCCATTGGTGTAAGTGGAGTGTTAAAGTCCTCTCCTATTATTGTCTTACTGTTTATTTCTCCTTTTATGTCTGTCAATAATTTCTTTATATATTTAGGTGTTTCTATGTTGGGTGCATAGATATTTACAAGTGTTATATCCTCTTAATGGATCGTCTGCTTTACATTATGTAGTACCCTTCTTTGTCTCTTGTTATAATTTTTGTTTTAAAGTCTATTCTCTCTAAGTATTGCTACCCCTGCTTTCTTTTCTTTGCCATTTGCATGGAGTATCTTTTTCCATCCCTTCACTTTCAGTTTGTGAGTGTCTTTAGGTCTGAAGTGTATCTCTTGTATCCAGCATATATATGGCCTTTTTTTTATCCAGTCGGCCACCCTGTGCCTTTTGATCGGAGCATTTAGTCCATTGACATTTAAAGTAGCTATTGATAAATATGTATTTGTTCCCATTTTGTTACTTTTTCTCTGAGGGTTTTATTAGTTCTTCTCTGTTCCTTCCTTTTTCTCTTGCTCTCTTCCTTTGTGGTTTGATGACTTTCTTTAGTAATATGTTTGATTTCTTTTCTCTTACTTATTTGTTTATTTATTATAGATTTCTAGTTTGTGATTACCATGAGGTTCATACATAATAATCTACGTGTGTAGCAATCTATACTTAGTTGATGATCTCTTTAGTTTGACCTCCTTCTAAAAGCTCTACTCTTTTACTCCTCTCCTCCCACATTTTTTGTTTTTCATATTATATCTATCCTCTTGTTTTGTGTGTGTGTCCATTACCCTCTTATCATTGAAATAGGTAATTTTAGTACTTTTGTCTTTTGACGTTCATATTATCTTCACAGGTGATCTGCTAACTATACTGTATTTTTGCCTTTACCAGTGATTTTATTACCTTTTTTGGGGGGGTAATTTTCTTATTCCTCTTTGTGGTCTTCTCATTCCCACTTAAAAAAGTCTCTTTGGCATTTCTTGTAGAACTGATTTCTTGGTGATAAACTTCTTTAATTTTTGCTTATTAGGAAAACTCTTTATCTGTCCTTCCATTCTGAATGATAACCTTGCTGGATAGAGTATTCTTGGCTGTAGGGTTTTTTTCTTTCAGCACTTTAGATATATTTGCCACTCCCTTCTATCCCGTAAGGTTTCTGCTGAGAAGTTAGCTGATAGCCCTATGGGATTTCCTTTGTATGTTACTTGTTGCCTTTCTCTTGCTGCTTTTAGGATTCTCTTTTTATCTTTAATTTTGGACATTTTAATTATAATGTATCTTGGTGTGGGCCTCTTTGGCTTTATCTTGTTTGGTCCTCTCTGTGCTCCCTGCACTTGGATGTCTGTTTCCTTCCTTAGGTTAGGAAAGTTTTCAGGTATTACTTCTTTAAATAGATTCTCTGTCCCTTTGTCTCTCTCTTGCCCTGTGGATGCCTATAATACAAATGTTGGTACACTTGATGTTGCCCCAGAGTTCCCTTAGGCTGTTCTCATTCTTTTTAATTCTTTTTTCTTTTATCTGTTCAGCCTGGGTGATTTCCTCTAGTATTTGTCCAGCTTGCTGATCCATTCTTCTGTATTATCTACTCTGCTGTTGAGTCCCTCCAGTGAAATTTTAATTTCAAGTATTGTATTCTTAATTTCTGATTGCTTATTTTTTATATTTTTCCAATTCTTTCTTGATGTTATCACTGTGTTCATCCATTCTTCTCCCAAGATCAATGAGCATACTTATGACTTTTTGCTTGAACTCCTTGTCAAGTAGATTGTTTATTTCTGTTTCCTTCAGTTCTTTTTCTGGGATTTTGTCCTGTTCCCTTGCTTGGAACATATTCCTTTGCCTCCTCATTTTGCCTCTTTCTCTGTACTTATTATCTATTTATTAGACGGATCACCTATGTCTCCTGATCTTGGCCTTATGTAGGAGACACCTTTTGAGGGACAGCAGTGTGCTTCCCTCTCATCACCAGTTCCAAATGTTCCAACAGTGACCCCTGTGTGGGCTATGTGTGTCCTGTTGCAGCAGGGTTGCTCTTGCTGCAGGTGCCCAGGGAGCCTAGGCTGTCCCCATGCTGGCTAGTTGTAATTCTCAGTTGTATGTGGCTGCTATGGACCCTTCAGTCAGTTTATTGTGTTTTGGGAGCCAGAGCACCTTTGGGTACAAGGCCTAGTAACACATTCCTGTTGAAATTTTTCTATTAAGTGGGTAGGCCCCCAACATGGCTGATTGCTAGACTCAGAGGTTTACAATTGCTGTAGGACTCTGACCTACAAGGCTGTTGTCAGCTCTCTCAGGATTGCAGCTGAGCGGAACCAGCCCCAGGCACAGGAGGACCCAGTTGTTTCAGGCTCTGGATAGTTGAGTTTATCCCCTATGTAGTTGTTTGTGAAGTTCAGGTCTTCTGCCACCAATAAGCCTCACCACCCACAGGTCCCCACTGTCAACGCAGTCCTGGCCCATGCACACTTCCCACCCCCTTAAGTGGACCCAGTCACCCCATTGCAGAGACCCTCACACACTCCACCAACACCCCACACTCTCTGCCCTCTCCTCACACACCCTCTGCCCCACAGAGGCAGACCCACACACATGCCTGCAGAGGATCCAAGCACCCAGTGTATGTAGGCCAAAAAGTTGCCCAAGGGCTTGCTGTTCAGTGGTACCAGTCCCTAGGGTGGCTGACCTGCCCTTGTTGAGCTGGATTAAACTGGTGCTCTAGTGGGTGGGGCAGACCCTGGGCTAACAGGCCAGGGGAAAAACTCCAATAGCACCTGCCAGTGTCTGTGTCAGCACACCTGTGCTAGGTCACTAATGGCTGCCGCCGATATCTCAATCCTTGGAGAGATCTCACCTCTGACTGAGATGCACCCAGAGCCTACCAGGTGAGTCTCTTTTCACCAAAGGACTGTGCACCTTTCTTTCTGGTGATTTTAGGTTGCTTCCTGAAATGGGTGAATTTGGGCATGGACCCTTTAAGATCTGTTTTTTTTCCACTTACGTCTGATAGCTTTTCTAGGGGTTGCTCCCCATTGTGGTTAATGGCCAGCAAAGCCAGATATTATGAGACTTGTCTCAGTTGTGCTGAGTGCAAAGGATGCTTATAGTGGTGACATGCCTCCACTCAGGTCCCCACTCCCCTAGGGAGGGCTGCATACCTTAGGATTGCTCTCCGCTGGCCGTGAAGCCCCACAGCTTGCAAAGGTGGCTTTTTTCTCTCCAGAAGGAATTTCTGCCTCTGCTGCCCCAGTCAGGACTGTCCCTTGTTGAGGGGGTTCTTTTTATCCAGTTTTCACTTCCCTCTCAGGGCTAGTTCTTCCAATAATAGTTGTAACTTGATTGTGCCTGTGGGAGGAGGAGAGTTCAGAGTCCGCCTACTCCGCCATCTTGACACCCTCTCTACTGTTAAAACTTTAAAATGCGTTCCTTCTTGTACAGATTCTAGAGTTAATGCTATCACCATCTTTTCCCCTTAATAATGTAGACATCTTAGCATTCTCTTCCTGTCTTACATTATTGTTCACTAGTTCAGTTCCTTCTCACTTTTATAACACCAGAATTGTTCACCATTTTTGTTGCTATTATTTTCCATGGTCATTTCTTATTAAAGATTCCTCCTTTCCTCACTTACCTTACATCTTATGTCTCATCTCTACTTTCTGTGATCAGTCTCCTTTGGTCTGGAGGACATACCTCAGTGGTCCTTTTCATGAAGGTCTCTTGGTGGTTCATTCTCTCAGTCTTTGGCCAAATGTATTTTGTTCTCATTTGTGAATAGTAGTTTAAGTAGGTATAGAATTCGAGGTTGAAAGTGTCTTCTGTCTTGGGAACTTTGTTTTGATGTTTTTCTGGTTGCTCTGGCTATTGTTGAGAAGTTTGCTTTTTTCCTGTAGGGAATCTATATTTTTTCCTCTGATAATTGTCATGTTTTTGTATAGTTTTACTATAAAATGTATAGATGTGGCATCACTTTCATTTACCTTGCATGATGTGTTTTTGAATCTGCAAACTCACATCTTTCATAGTTCTGATAAATTCTAAAATCTTTTCAGACATTGCCTCTTCCCCATTTTCAATATCCTTCATTCTGGAATGCTCTCTTATTCTGGAATCCACAGTTTGTTCTTCCAGGATTTGTAGTAGTTGATTGAGGGAGATCCTCATTTTTATCTTTCTCCGTTTTAATCTATCTTTCATATTTCCCATCTTATGCTGAATTCTAGGTAGGATCCTCACTTCCATATTCCGGTTCGTTAATCCCCTCATCAGATACTTCCAGTTTGCCCATTAATTCATCCATCATGTTTAAAATTCAATATATATTTTTACTTCAGGAAATTCCAGTTTGCCTCATCTCTTTTGATAATGTATTTTCCTATGTGGATTTAGTTCCTTCCCATATGCCTCAAATATCTTAGAAGAGATGTATTTTATCACCTCTGCCTTACTGTTCTGTTATCTGAAGTCTTGGGAGGCTGCTCTATCTGCTGACTCAGGCTCATGGTGGATTGTTCCCTGGTAAATTTTCAATTTTTAAATTGTGGCCCTTCCCACTGAGACTCTAACTGAAAATCCTGGTTGAGGATTTCATGAGGGGAAGGTGTGTCTGATAAGCACTCCTGAGGATCCCTGACTTGAGACCACTTTTTCATGTTAGTTCCTCCACTTACGGGTTTCCTGACCATGCATATACTAAAATTTCAAACCTGAGTTCCACATGATGTTATTTCCAGCAGAGAACTGTCCCCAGTCGCAGGCCAGTCCCAGGCCAGGGTCACCCCCGTTTTTCTCCCTCACTGCACTGAGGCACAGCCTGGCTCTAGACAGTGTTTTCACTGGGCATGTCGTCCTTTGAGGTGTTCTTCTTTATATGGGGGGGGGGTTCTCAGTTTATACTCCCTCCTTAAGGAGACCTGAGGCCTTGTCCTCTCTCTTTATGTGACCACGAAATCCTGAGCCTTGTTTACCAAGACTTATTTCTCTTCCCAAGGATGCAGCAGCATCAACTTGGGTTTCAGCCTCCATATTGCACTTCTTTCTTTAATTTTGCCCCTGAATATTTCCCTTTCTTTCTTGTGAGCTCAGCTATGCCTTTAAAGGGATCTTTGCCATGTTACACATCATGCTTAGATGCTTCATTGCAGGAGGCTTTCACATTGTATGGTCAGCCTCATTGGTGAAAGCAGATTTCTCCTGAGAAATGTGAAGATCTGGCAACACCAGGGCTGTGTTTCAGCAGGCTTGAAATAGGCTATAAACTTGGGTGGGGGGCATTGTGCTGTGTGTTCAGTCTCTAACTTATCACTTGTAATATCATCTCATCCCTATGTTGGCATTTATGATCCAGCATTATATGGTGCCAAGTTTTTCTAACTTTGAGGCTCACTTCTGTCGAAGCCCACCAGCTAAAGACCAGCAGGAGCACACCCAGGGTCAAATGAAGTTGGTTCTAGTATTTAGCTGCAGCAGCAAGTCAAATGGACTACATAGAATCATGGGAGCATCTTCAGCAGGGAGGGGAAGGTTCTTAAAGGGTGGGAGCTTGTGCTAAATGATTCACAGGAGCAATTTAGGGTAGGGAGCAGCTATGGTCGTGATACTATGGAGAAGCATAAACACTTCAACTGGTATCTCAGTAATCTGTGTTCAGGAGGTGAGGAACCAGCAGGGCTGGGACTGCCATTGGTGAGAAAGGGCACTCACTCAGAAGCAGAGATTGAAGGCGTTTCCGCAGCTGCAGGTTTCTTGTGCAGAAACTGGGTTTGTGGAATTCTACTGTCCTGTTGGAAACACTGTATCACCAGCAGGGCTGAGTTTCTCTTTTCTCATTTTTTGATCCTTAACTAACCTTTCAGTGAAATGGGTTTGTCAAAAAGTAAGCCCTTTTTCCAAAAGAAAATTCAGGTCTTCTGAACCTCCTACAGAAGGAGTAGCTGCCTGCCTGGCCCTGCCCATGTCCTAGCCTCTGGGTTCCTGCTGAGTTCTGATTCATAAGATCCGTAAAGCTGCCACGTGTGTGACTCACCATATTCCCTGCTTGAGCACAGCTCTTCACTCTGTATTTTCACTCTGTGAAGCATAGTACACAGAAGATTAAGGAATTCACCATAGAAAAAGCCAGTTCTCCTCTGTTGGAAATGTAATGAAACTAATGAAGCAGCCAGGTGACCTGTGACAAGGACCATCCCCACCCCATCCTCCTAAACCCTTTACCCTTGGTCAGTGGTCCAAACACACCCCAGAGTGAACCGAGGCTGGCCCAGTGGGTTCCCTGGAGTGTGCACCTTACTCCAATTTGTCTTCCTTGCCCTTTGCTGGGTCTGTGAAGCCATCACTGACTGGCAGAGAATAACTGAGGAGTAAATGGCTGCGTGAATAAACCTGAGATATTAGCATAGGAATGCTGCGTTGAAAAGTGATTCATTTTCTCTAAGTCATAACTCTGATGAATTAATTTCAGCTACTGAATATTTTATGTGTTTCTCAGGCTGAGCTGGCCCTCTGTTTCTCACATGAAGGTCCAGGAAGCAGCCTGAGAGTTTATTATGTTGATTAATTAGAAAGTGAGCCATGGATGTGATCCATAAGATTGTGCATTCATTTCTGAATCTTTGTAATAAAGAAACTGTGTTTCTATATTGAAGAAGCACTTAGTTATGGAAAAAATGTGAGGGAACATCATTTTTAGTTTTTCTGCCTTTAGTTTATTTTAGCAAATCGGAGTAAAGCCTCATAGCATGAGAAAAAGCAAATCACTGTGCCGTCTTGTTTCTGTGGGTGCTTGAGATCTCACATTGCACCCTGAGTGTCTTTTAGTAGATGATTTATGATGTGAATGATGAGCTGGCCATGTTCTCACTTTGGGATTCATTTCTGTGAACTTGGGAAGGTAAGAAGCATATTATTCTTGCAGTTTTGTTTTTACCCTTTTCCATGAAATGGATCCTGGCAACAGCTGGTGCATCCCCCAGTTCTGTGCTCTGTGTCTTTACTGTTGATACGGGGAGGCAGCCGTGCCGCTCCTTTGATCCTTTGATAATTCCTATTCCTCATGAAACTCTGCTCTACTGGCAACCCGTAGTGCATGGTGGGTTTCTCTCTCCCCTATACACACACACACACACACACCACCACCACCACCACCACGACCACCACCACCATCATACGATCACAGGATGTAATTACTGTAGATGAAGCCCGTTTAGTAACTAGCCTATGCTAAAGGATTTTCTGGGTAAATTTTACAGTCTGAGGTTATCTCAGTCTTTTAGTTTATTTTCCTTTTAATAGTGATTTCTCCAACTGTAACATGCACATTCTTTTCACATTTTAACATTTCTGTAATTCTGAAAAAGGGGTGCATCTTACAATCAATGATTGCTGATGAAATATGACAAGGTTTTTCCCTGAGCATATATTTATGTATGTGGTAAATCTAAATGAATGTTGACTGCATAAAACAATAATAACAAAGTATTAAAGGGTTTAAATAAATACATTTAAAAATAATCTAATGTGTATATTTTATATATATAGTTTAAAATAAGGACAACAGTAGTATTAAACTGGGAGATTGTAATCAGAACTAACATATTCTATGGTTCTTGTATTTTCCAGAAAGTGGTAAAAGAATGAATGTGTATTAAACTCAAATAAATTCAAAGGTACCATGTCTTATTTGCTTGGATGCTCAAGTCATTCCTTCTTTTTTGGAAGAAAGTGACTTTTCTTTATTGTAGTAAAATACGCATAGCATAAAATTTACTGTTTTAGCCATTTTTAAGTGTACAGTTCGGTGACATGAAGTACATTCACATTGGTGTACAACCATCACCACCATCCATCTCCGGAGCATTTTCATCATCCCAAACTGAATCCGTGTACCCATTAAATGATAATGTCCCCTCCTCCCCTGCCCTAGCCCTGGGAAACCACTATTCTACTTTCTGTCTTATGAATGTGACAACTATGGGCACCGCATGTAAGTGGAAGCATACAGTATTTGTCCTTTTGTGTCTAGCTTATTTCACTTTAGATAAGGTTTTCAAGTATCATCCATGTTGTAGCATGTGTCAGAATTTCCTTCCTTTTTAAGACTGAGTAATATTCCCTTGCGTGTCTATATTACATTTTATTCATCCCTTTGTCTGTTGATGGGCGGCTAGGTTGCTTCCACCTTGTGGCTACTGTGAGTAATGCTGTTAGGAACGGGAGTCTACTAATATCTCTTTGAGACCCTGCTTTCAATTGTTTGGGGTATATACCCAGAAATGGAATTGCTGGATCACATGATAATTCTATGTTTAATTTTTGAGAAACCACCAAACTGTTTTTCTGCAGAGGCCGTGCCATTTTACATTTCCACCAGCAATGATGAAGTGACTTAAAAAATATACATATTTTTGTGGTTGTTTTGGCTAGGATAACAAAAGCATAGTAAAATATTCATTAGTACACAAAAATAGTAATGAAAATTCCAAACCTGTCACCTCGAACTCCTAACATATCATTCCATATTCCTACCTGCTTCCCAGAGGCAACTCCTGTTCGCCTTTCTCTTTTGACAGTTACCATCACACTTTGACTACTGTATTCATCCAGTTGTTCCTTGATCTCTTGACTCTACATTCCGTCTAACGGACTCCCTGCTTTCAAACGGTAGAATTTAGCTCGCTTAAGGATAGAATGTAGTTCACTAGCTGCTGCCTGTTTCTTTCCCCCTCTTCCCAAGTTTTCTTTCTTTTGAGTTCTCCCATTGGTCACTACTGTATCTGTAAGTGAACGTCATCAACCCTCCATCCCCTGGCTTCCTACCAGGCAGGATGAAGCTCAGGGTGGCATGCTTGCCCACTCCTCTTCCTTCATTCCCATTTCCTTTCTGGTTGAGGTTGGCTGTGTCCTCACTTTTACATTAGAATGAGTGCGTCCTAGCTCAGTGGCTGTGAGTCAGACCCTAAAATCAGACTTCCTGGGTGTGACTGTGGCTCTGCTGTTTACAGGTGAAAGACATCAGGAAAGTTACTTAGCTTCTTGGTATTTCAGTTTCCACATCAGTGAAATGAAAATAACAGCAATATCTACCTCAGGGGTTATTTTGAAAATTAAACAGGATAATCCTTATGAAGATTTGACCACAGTGCCTGGCACTTAGGAAATGCTCAATACTTCTTGGCCAAAATGCTGCTGCTGCTGATGATGGTGATGCTGATGACTGTTGGGACTGGTAATCTTTAAAATCTGTTCTTTTAATTATGTAAATTCCAAATGTTAAATTATTAAAGTCATCGTTATGATTCTATAAACATTACTGACTGTAAACCCAGCTTGTAGTGATAAAATAATACTTGTACAGTACTACTTTTCAGTAGCTTGACCCCCTGTACAGAAGAAGGAAAATATTCTTAGGGTCTAGGTCAAATGAAATCTATCTTTTTACATTCTGTAACTGCTCAGAATAATGCAATGCAAAACTTTCTTTGCTTTTGTCCAGTGGAATTGGACCTATGGAATTCTTGTACAGGTTTCTGGTTGTGTGTTTTTCTGGAGTTTCTAAATGACATTCTTTAACATTGAGGGAAGAAACTTGCACCTTCTTCCCAGCATCACTGGTGGCTTCTGGATTTGTGTTTGTCCCGTCTCCTGCTCAGGAAGATGGCCTTTGTGATGCTGCAGATGTGTGTTACCCATTGGACACATGGGTGCTGGACGGCTGCTCTATAGGGATTTCTTTTTCTTCATTTCTGGAGTTAGTCCCCATTTCTTTTCTCCTTAATTACCCACTTCCTTGGTTTCCACTATCGCTTTTTTCTGAAGTAAGTCTGAAAGTGACTTATTTTGTGAGGGAGTATGTGAGATAAATTTTCTGAGTGCTAAAATATTTATCATTGTTGCTCTATTGTTTCTTTTTTTGTTTTTGCTCACGCTTGAATGATTGCTTGGTTCGGTGCATAATTTAAAAGTTGTTTTCTCCCAACTTGGAAGACATCGCCCTGCTGTCTCTCTACCATGTCTTGTTCTCTGCGACGTCAGAACTCCGCCTGTGCGCCCCGTCGTCTCATCGCCCATCCACACATCTCATGGATTCCAGGCTGCAGCTGCCTCATTGGGCTGCCACTTACTCTCCTTCTTTGTTGAACTTTGTTAAACTTCTCATCTACTATGGATCTTACATTTCTTTATTTTGTTAAGTATTTGTTACTATTTTCCCTTCTATTAGGATCTCTTTTGTTCCCTTACTAACATTTTAATGGGATCTTCAAGAGAGATAAGAAAGATAATGTGTGCTCAGTCCTCCGTCCTGTCAGAAGCACGGCTCCAGCATGGATACTTTCTGTGTCTCTCTAATCAGTTTCATCAGAGGATTGTTTTTCAAAGAACAAACTTTTGGCTTCATTGATTCTCCTTATATCTTTGCTCTCTATTTCACGACTTTCTGCTCTTATCTTTATTACCACCTGTCACATATATTCTTTCCCTGTATTATTATTCTTTTAGCTAATTTATTAATTTGGATGTTGACTCGTGACTTTTTAGTCTTTATTCCCCTAATGTATGTATTTAAGGCTGTATGTTTCCCTCTAAGTGTTGCTTCACCTGCACTCTTAGGTTTTCATATGTGGTTTATTTTGATATCTAGTTTTTGCAATATGATTCAGTTCTAAATAATTTTACATTCGTTTATGATTCTTCTTTGGTCCAGCGGTTATTAAGAAAGCATTCCTGTTATTTTCTTCATTTCCATATGAGTGTGGTTTTTATTAAATGTATTCATTTTTATATCAACTGTGTTGTGGTTAAAGAAAGTGGGTCTATAAGATACTAATTATTTGAAATTTGTTGATACTTCTTGGTGTAGTACTTGATCAGTTTTGGAAGGAAGGGAAGGAGGGGAGGAAGGAAAGATAAAGAGAAACAGAGAGAAAAAGAGAGAAAACATGTGCCTAGAGGAATCTCTGTTCTCTAATTGTTGGAGGCAGAGTTTTACATGTGCTTATTTGCTTAAAACTGTTATTGTTGTTTTTAGAGTATATAGAATATTCTCCTTATTTCTTAACATAATTGAGAGTTTTTTGAAGCTTCTTGTTCTGGTGGTGAAGAGATCACACTATCCCTGTAATCTACCCGTTTTGCTTCATATAGTATGATACAAATTGATTATGTCCATAGAAGGTGGGAACTGAACCTGGTGAATTGAACCTGTTATTATGTAGTAACTTTGTTACTATGTAGTAGCATTTTCTATTCCTTAATGTCTGCTTTCTTTTAGATTATTAAACTGTGCCAAATTTCTTATATTTCGCTTAGGATTTTCCTTATATATATGCTTTCCATTCTTTTGCTTTTAATGCTTCCATGTCCTTATGCTTTAGGTGTATCTTATTAATAATACATGTCTGGGTACAATTTTAAATCCAAACTAAAAATTTATTTTAACTGGCAATGTTAGTTAATTTATGCCTATTGTGATATATTTTAACTATTATCTCAATTTTTTTTTTTTATTATTGTCTTGCTTTGCTTTTCTTTTTTTTTTTAGTCATTAATTTTTTTCTCTCTGCTGGTTTGGAGTGTATATAACTGTTTCTATTCATTTGATCGTTTTACTTGAAATTTACCCATGCATACGTAACTTGAGTCTAAAACTGAATATTTTAACACACTTCTGAAACATTTAAAAGATCTTAGAATCACCCACCTCCCGATTTACATACTATTGTTTTCCAATGAAAATTTGAATTTTTAAAAATAAACCTCACAATTTAGGAAGGTGGTTTGCGTCTACTCATTATTTGTTTGGATTTACAAACATGTTGTTGACTTGTCTGCTCATCAGTCCTTTCTTGTGTTTCAAACCATTAGCTGGTATTATTTGTCTTCTCCCTGAAGTGCATCCTTTAGAATTCCTTTTGGTTAAAGTCTCTTAGTTTGTTTGGTTTTTTTTGTCTATCTGTAAATGTCTTATTTAACTGTGTTCTTGAAGGATAATATTATTGTATACAGTTCAAAGTTGACAGCTGATTTCTCTCAATATGTTAAAGATATTAGTCCATTGTCTTCTGGCTTCTGTTACTGCTTGATGTCTGTTCCCCTTCTAATTTTTGTTGCTATATATATTATCTGTCCTTTTCCTCTGACTGCTTTTAAGATCTCCTTTGAACTTCACGTTGATCAGTTTAACCACAGCCTGTCAATGTTGTGATTCCTGATGTTTATCAGTGAATTTATGTTTCTCAGCAGTTCTGAAAATTTCACAGGGGACATCCCTTCAAGTATTACTTCTTCACAATATTCTTTATTCTTTCTCTTCTCCCTCCTCTCTGCTAGAAGTAATTGAAACTTCTCGGTCTATACTCCATACTTTACCCCTTTATATTTTCTATCTTTTTTTTTCTGTTAATGATGCATTCCGGGTGTTTTTCTCAAATCTATCTTCTAGTTTCCATTTTTTTCTTCAACTGTGTTTATTTTGCGGTTTAAATTTTAATTCTTCTGTTGTGTTTTTCCTTCAAGTAAATTTTCCTTATTTTTTTAAATGTAAACTTTTCATTTTTTCTATTTATTTTTGATAGTCTCTTGTTACTTACTTATCTTTAAACATTCCTATTTATTTCTATACATATTTGATAAGTTATTTCTATAATTCTACAACTATTTTTATATTTCTACAAATATTTCCATAAGTATTATATAAATAATTATTCTATATTCTTACTATTCCGATATCTGAAGTCTTTGATTGTCCAAAGCTTTTTTTTTCTGATTCTCATGCACAGTGACATGCAGCTTTTTGTGCATGGTGCTGTTTGATTGTCAGCTCATCACTTGATCTTACTATGTGGTTAAATTTGAGGGATTTTCACCACAGAAGTTTGGTTCTATTTCTGCTTGTAGCCGGAGGTCATCGCTTACTTGACACTGTCAGAACCTACAGAACAGTGACTCTCAAAGTGTGCTCCTTGGATCAGCAGTAGCAGCATCACCTGTGAACTTCCTTGAAATGAAAATTTTCAGAACCCACTCCACGCTGAATAGGAAACTCCGCTGGTGGAGCCAAAAGCCTATGTTTTAACAAGCCCTCTGGATTATTCTAATGCATGCTTAAATTTGAGACCACTTCCATAAAGAATCTTAGCTGAGAATGGGGATTCAGTCTCAACTTCTTCATCTCATGTCTGTATCCAGGCTGCATAACATACTGTCATCATCACTGTTCCATTCTAAATCAATGCAACTCTTGCCCCTCCGGTAATTAGTTATGGGGCGATGGTAATCTTTGGGGACTCTCCTTCACAACCAGCAACATCTCAGAGTATATTCTGATCTAGGGTGTTATTTTGTAGTAAGAGAACCCCTCAGAGCCTCTAGTGAACTTAAATGCCAGAAGTGACAGTCTGTCCATTGAGGGTTTAATTTCACAAATGCATTTTTTTATTTCTAAAATTCTAAGTCCTTCATTTTTTAAATGTATTAAACACTTTTTTAAATAGCCTTTATCTGATAGTGTCAAATCTGCAGTCATCGTGATCTAAATTGGTGGTGTTTTTGCTCACCCTTGCTAATTGTAGCTTATTTCCTCATGTGTTTGATCCCAAACTCAAGCCCCGTGTAATATTATCTGTGGACGTTTTCTGAGGCCTGTGTTTAACACATTCTTCTAGAAGGGATTTGCATTTGCTTCTGCCAAGAATCAGGGCAAGGGGATTCCCAGCCCAAAACATTCCAAACTAAGTGTTCTGCTGCGTTTTTCAAGGCATACTGAGAATGTGAAATCTCAGAGTGTGTGTGAGTTCAAGCTTGTGGCTAGAAATTCTCTAAGATGAAGTTACCCCAGCACCCTGCAAAAACAACAGATTACCCACAAGAGTTTTAGAGACTAGAACACTTTCAAGGCTTTCTCTCCCTCTCAGTCAATGGTGAAGAGGAGGTCTTCTTGCTTGAGTCTGTGTCCGTGTTCACAGTCTTCTCATTGAATTCTTTGACCACGTGGGCAGCCTCCACATCTCTGAACCATAGAGTGGTGTGTGGATTGGGAGTGGGGGTGTCACTGCTGTTGATGGCAATGGTAGCGGTGGAATTACTTGTGCTGATGGTGGTGGTGTTGTTAGTAGTGGTGGTGGTGGTGATGGTGGTAATTGTGGGTGGTGGTATGGGAGAGGTTGTGGTAATGAATCAGTCAACTTTGTCTAAGAACCGGATAATAAATATTTTAGGCTTTGTAGACCATATGGCCTCTGTCACAATTACTTAGCACTGCTTTTGTAGTGCAGAACAGCCATGGGCGTATGAGAATGAATGGCTGTGGATGCGGTTCAATAAAACTGTACTTATGGACACAGACATTTGAATCTCTTATAGTTTTCATGTGTCGTGGAATATACTTCTTTTCCTTAACCACTTAAAAATACCAGAATCATTCTTGGCTTGTGGGCTGTACAAGTGCAGGTATTAGGCTAGTTTGTTCTATGGGCTGTAGTTTGCCAATTCCTAGTGGAGGTGTTAGTGGTGGGGATGATGGTGGTGCTGGTCATGGCGGTGATGGTGGTGAAGTTAGTGGTGGTCATGGTTGTGATGGAGATGATGGTAGTGGTGATGAAGGTGGTGGCAATGTGGGGATAGTGATAGTGGTGGTGATGATGGTGTGATGGTGATGGTGGTAAAGATGATAAAAATGGTAGAGTTGGTAAAGGTCATTATGGAGATGCTATTGGTGAAGAAGCCTCCTCCCACAACATTTTCCTTAAAACTGAGAAGGAGACTCACAAAGCTAAAGGAAGTTGGCACAACTTTTATGGGCAGCAATGGCCATAATACGTAGGTTTTCTCGTTTCCAGTATCACAAAACTTCTTCTGCACATCTCTGACCATTAGTGAATCAGATTTAGAATTCCCGTGGACTCTTTCCCGGAGGTTCTATGAAAAACCCTTGCTTGCCAGCAGAAGTTTGGATTGGCTTTGTGAGCAGGAAGTCCCAGGCCACCAAAAATGATAAGGTCGATGATACAACATTTTGCAGTTGTAATGTGTCATTTAAATGTTAAGTAACAATAACTGATCTTGTTCTGAATGCTTCATTAACTGTCTCCACTGCCAAATCATAGGCTTTTCTATGTGTTTGTGTTAAAGACAAATTTTAATTGCTTTAGTGAGGATTTGCAAGCAGCTCTTTTCTCTCAACACTTGGGCTTTGGCGGAAAGACACACATTATTTGCATAGCAAAGGGAAGAATGCTGTTTACACAGAGGCTGTGAACAGTGTTGGGGCTTAGGAAAGACCCAGCACAGGTGTCCTCCTAATGCTTGGCTTAATTGAGCTGCATGCGGAGGGATTAGAGTGTCAGGAGCACTTCCTGCCTGTCACACATCCCAGCATCCTGGCTAAACTAACTTGCTCCTAATCAGTTGTGTAGAGTTTGCTCTATCCTGTTTCTACTTGGAGACGCTGCTCGAAGGGTTGCTTTTGTGTTAAATGTGACTGTTCCTGCACCAAGTCTTTGGCACATAAGGTTCTTCATCAGCCATAGAGGTACCAGCATCAGATACTACTTTATAAAATTCCTCCCACCCCACCCATAAACAGATCCTGAGCCCAGCAGTGCAGGTCTCTGAGTCTCCCTGTGGGAGGGGTGTAGGGGTCACAGTAGGGGTGGGGGGAGAGACACAGAGATTTTAAAATCCAGAAGTGTTCACAGGCTCAGTAAAAAGGGGAACTAATGTGAGAGAGCTGTAGTGCTTCCGTTTGTCTTTACTTCTTTGTTCGTGCCTTTGTTTGGAAATAATTACACTTACAACACTGGTCCCCAGAGCTTTCATTTGATTTTTTCCTAGTTATTTCCTCAGAGCAAAGCATCTATTAAACATTACAGACAAGTTTCAGGAAAATGCAACCTATAACGTACAATCCCAGTTTCTATAAGGATAGGTCCATGTATAATTCTGCTGTGATCATCATATACAGTTGCTGGGGAGCATGCCGGGGTTCTTTAAAAAGGGTGTGTGTTGTTGGGGCAGGAAGCAGACGGAAGAGAAGAGTGCTCAGCTCCTATCTTTGGCGAGGAAGGCGGGGCCTTTGGCTACAGCATGGGCTACCATTTCTGATGTGGAACTCAGACCCACCGGGCAGCTGCTGCACTTGGGCGTCTGAGCTCTTCTTCACAGCAAGGACGCAGGCTCAGCCTCCAGTATCCCCTTCCTTCAGCTGGCCGCACGACCTGGCTGCCAGTGGAGTTTCTCTGGTCCAGCTAATGTTTAGAAACCCCGCCTCTGCTTCGTGAACATGGATGATGTCTGTCACTATGTTCCAGGCCGTACGTGAAATGCCTTTCCCTCACTCCACGGTGCAGACTGAGGGTTTGTTTTGCGTTGTTTGTTTTTAAGACAATTTCGTTTTCACTATGTGTTTTCCAGAAAAATAATGCACTATTTTATCAACCACTCAGCTAGAGAAATGCAATCACGATTATTGGTCTAGTGTTACATAGGAGATCAAAGATAACAACCACTCCTCCAATAAAAGCAATAAAAAAAATGCAGCCTATCCATGTAATGGCTTATTATTCAGCCATTAAAAGGAATGAAGTGCTAAGACATACCATAACATGGATGAGTGAAAGAAGCCAGTCACAAAGACCACATGTTGTATGATTCTATTTATATGAAATGGCCAGAATAACATGTATAGAGACAGAAAGTAGATTAGTGGTTGCCGGGAGCTGGGGAAGGGTGGATGGGGAGTGGTTGCTAATGGGTATGAAGTGATGGACCTATTCTGGAATTATATAGTGGTGGAGATTGCACAACTCAGTGAATATACTACAACCACAAAATTGTACACTTACACGTTAAGTGGGTTTTATGGTATGTGAATTATATCTCAATAATGCGATTATTTTAAAACATGAATGAACTTACTGATTAAAGCAAAAGAGAGCAGCAGAATCAGGATCTTCCTGACCTGTCACCTGCCTTCAGACGTGAGAGCTGGTGGTGCGGGCCCGCAGGTGAACGTGCTTCCCCAGCTTTTGTGTTCCTCCAACTTGAGTGAGGAGACTGTAAACCTTGGAGTCAGAGATACCTGGGGTCAAATCCCACCATTTCTACTTCCTTGTTGGAGGATTTTTTCTGCTTGCATTTAGGTTATCTACTGTTATGATTTAGGACCTTGTGGAATTTGAAAGACACCAGCAGAGACATGACGCCAGGCTGAATCCCTGAGGTTGCTGGGGGCATTCGTTTTCTTGGTGAAGAGTTGGTGAGTCAGGGTCTTATCCTGTGCCCTAGAGGCCAGAAAACCTAATTCTTTCTCAACTGGTGAGAATCCATGTTTTAGAGGGCAGGCTTAAATCATCCCACCGCCTGAGACTGCTCTACAGAATCAGATTGCCGATTTATTGATTAGCAGTGAGGAATTATGCTCTGGGGGACTGAGGACATAAAGCCTGTGTGACCCTATATACCCTCTCCCTGTAATAAGGCAGCTTATGAATTTTCAGAGAGAATTAACTGTCTCGTGGGCCTGTTTTTGATTTTTGATTTAAAATGTGTTCACCCAAGCCAGCACGAGACCCTTCGATCTCTCTGGCCTAGGAGGCCTTCCATCTCTTTATGGTGGCTTCTGTTTGGGTGTGTGAAGGCAAACATGTGCCCTCTTCTCCAAGTTCTGACAAGAGAAACAAGTTGCAGTCATTCGATAATGTCGTAGATTTGTGTGCTCACAGATGTGCAGGGGGCTGGCTTGGTTCTCTTCTCTATCCAGAAGTGGTGGTGGTGCCTCACAGGCTTGTTGGACAAGAGTCTGATGCCCTGGCTTCCTTCTCCAAGAAGGAGGCCCCAAGATGAGAATCTAGGAGCACCAGTAGAGGAGCAGGGAAGTGAGACAGGAAAGGAAGAGGCAGACAAAGGATGCATTATGCAGCAAGGTAACCTCTGGACACCTGGCGCTCAGGCCTCCTGGGCCTGTGGGAGAGTGTGCATGACACCCACCTCAGACTGTCCCACCCAAGGGACAAAGATGCTGGGCATTTATCCATTAACTCCCCATCTGTCATGGCCGAAGCTGCAGCAGAGGCCTTAAGCCCTCTGACCTGGCCTGTGTGAGCCAAGATGGCACCAGCAGTCCCTGGAATGCTGGGAGCCAGGGCACGGAGTGCGTCACCCATGGGTTCAACTCACCTGATATATGTGAATTCATCATCATCCCCCAACTTTCCCAAACCCATCTCTCACCCATTGTTCCCTACCTTGATAAATAGCACCTCAGTCCAGCCAGGGCCTGGGCCAGAAGCAGGGGTGCCTTATCTTCACTTCCTCTACTTCTATCCCATTATGCATATTCAAGAAAGCACCCAGACCTGTTGATTCTTGCCTCCTACATGCCTTCTGGACTGCACACATCTTTCCATCCACACCTCTTCCTGTGGTCCAGCCACCAGCACCTTCGCCTGGATTCCTGCTTCCAGCCTTCTCAGAGGCACATCTAAGGGCCTCTCCTCTCCATCCCGCTCGTTGCTAGACTCCTAAGGTTGTCAGGACAGGCTTCAGTGCTCCTGTCACCATTCTCACCCTCCCATCTCTCCCAACCCTGTGCTCCATCCAGCTCCACTGGCCTCTGTCCTGCTTGTTCCATGCCTTAGAGCTCCAAATAAAGCATTTGACATGCTGTTCCCTCAGTCTGGAACACCTTGCCTTTTGGTTTTGACCCCTACTCCTCCCCACCCTTCAAGTCTTACCTTTAGTGGCGTCTCCACGGGAAGCTCTTTCTAAAGCCCCAGGCTGGGTTATTGTGCCCAGTTATCATCTAATCTCACAAGGTGGGCCTCTCCTTGTCTAGAGCTCTGGGCATAATTTAGTATGTGTGCAAAGATGGCCTTTCTCCTGGGCTGTGAGCAGCATCCTGACCAGATGGCCTTCTGGTCCCTCAACTCCGCCACCATGCTCAGCACACTTCCCATTCACAATCGTGCCCACTAAATGCATGTCAGGTAGATGCATGGAAGTGCCCCATACGTGCCGTGCCTGCTGTGTGCTAGGAGCTGGATACATGCAGACTTCCTTCCTTCTCTGGTTTTGGGGAGAGAGTTCGAATTCCTGGTTTTGAAAGTTTTATAGGTGACATTGCATTGGGGGTTGAGGACACCTTTGCTCAGGCCATGGTCCACTCTGGAGAGCTGGCTTTTGTCCCCCCAGAACCTGACTTTCCAACTGAAGGGCAGTTTTTGCGCTTGTATGAGAGATGATTGTCCCTTGGGGGTGGGGGTGTTTGCTGGCCCAGGTTGAGAAAGGCTCCCACATCCAGACTCATAGGAAAAGCTGCTCCTATTCTCTTTAGATATTATTCTCGTTAATTAAAATAGGCTGTTACCTTTAATTAAAACAAGGATGAGATGGGAATCATTACCTGCTTTTAGGCAGGAGCATAGGAGTCTGCTGAAATTCACTGATGGCTTATGTGCAAACACGTCCTAGGTGAGAATAGGACTTCCTCTCTGTCCAAAGGAAGTTCTAGGAAATTGTTTGAGGAAAGTCTAACCCTCATCATCAAGGGTGTAGAAATGTGCTTTTCTCCTATACAATTTGGAATTTCTGTCTGGAATAGTTTCTTCATAAGTGAAAAGTTTATTTGTAAATCAAGAAAAGCCAGTAACATTCTAAGATAGGTGAGCTTTTAAATTACCCATCTTTCTGGGTTGGTGACTAAACGAGTGGTTTCTCTTGATTGATAAAGAAGAATGTTTTGTTTTCATCAGTGAAGTTCTTGTCGCATGTATTTCTGGGCCCAGTTGTGGCCTATATTGGCAAAACATCATTAGTTATTCATCACGCACTTGTGGACCCAATGAATAATCTAGGACTTGTCATCAGACTTGCACGGGTGGTTGAGTGGGTCTCTGACCTGGAGGAGCTCGCAGACCAGTTGAGGCCAAGCCCTGTCCAAGGTGAATCACAGGGAGCATGGCAAGTGTTGTCACAGAGGCCTGACCTGGACGCTGCTCCACGATGGGGGTGATACCTGAGCAAAGCCTCTGTGGAGTTAGTGGGCAGCTGAGGGGAGAGGACAAAGGCAGGAGAGTGCGACAGACTCAGGTGGTCTCAGCACACAAAGAGGCCAGTTCCAGCAGACATTTGTCTCTGCAAAAGTGAGAAGTTGGGCGTCCCGAGTCTGGTGTGGGGTCCAGTGTGATGGAAGGTGAGGCTGGAATGGGGCATCAGGAGCAGACCCAGGCCTTGTAGCCCAAGCTGAGGCCTGGAGTGTGGATGGTGGGCCCACCTGAGCCTTTCAGGAGAGACATAATCAGAAGTGCAGCCCCCGCACTCGTGGGCCTGGGGAGGGATTTGGCAAACAAGAAAGTTTGTGGACTCAAATAGTACTGTCCATAATTTTTGTATGAAAATGAACCACCATGAATAAATTTGGGAAATTATTCATAAACATCTCTGCTTTCAGTGTCTTTTGAAAAGTTAGAAGTGGCAATGTGGAAAGGCATTCCAGCATGGGGACTGGCAGCAGGAGTCAGGAGCCAGCAGCTACCCCTCCAGGCTGGTGGCAGTGTGCCCTGGGCCACTGCGGGCAGGTGTCAGACCCTTTCTGGGTGGCCTGAATCTGAGGGGCATCTCTGAGGGAAAGCAATAAAATTGGTGACTGGGTGGTGTGGAGGTGGTGGAAAAAAGAGTTAAGATTGGCTTTGAACTTGGAAATTGAAGGAACAAGTGATGCGAGAGTGATTTTCAGACTAGATTTAATGGCAACAGAAGCACCAAGAATCAAATCCCAAACCAACCAAAAAATCAACCAAAAAAATGGGCAGGGGACCCAAAAATGCTACCCTCAGCCCTGCTCTCAATTCTCCTGCCTCCATTATTTCCTGTTTTGCCTGTTTTCTCTTCCTGGATGGCTCCTCTGTCTTGGAGGCTGTTCATAACTATTTTTCTACAAATTATTCAGAAACGATTTCAGGTAATTTCTCATCTCTGACCCGAGTAGTAATAGGGTTTGGTGCCAGCTCTTGTTTCTAGACTCCTCCTAGATGAGCCGCGCTCTGCCTCCAGATGGGGGAGCCCAGGCTCTCTGTGAACAAGCTGTAGTTACCACTCAGCGTGTGGTACTCAGAGACCCCCAGGCGAGCAAGGCCGCTGGTGCCCTTACTAATCCCAGGGGCCAGGTCCTGGGGGCTGTGCAGTGAGCTCCAAGCACCTGGCCAGGAGTTCTCCCTGGGCTTTTGGGAGACAGCCACAGGCCACACAGCCACTTCAGTGTTAGAAGCCCAGTGTGTCATTCACAAACATCCTCACCCAGGTGATCCTAGCTGAACACAGTCTTCTGGAAAGTGGCAAACCACACACAGCCTGGAAGAATGCTTGTACTTGAGAGGAGCGAGTGAGACGGACACACAGCGTGCCTGCGTTCGGCACCTCCTGCCACCCCTGCCCCACACAGGACCCCATCAGTTAGAAGGGAAGAATTCGCTGTGTGAAGCCCGCGTTTCCAGCAGGGTCTCCAGGACCTGTGTCCCTCGGGAAGGCCTCTGTTGTCTGGAGTGACGGCAGCACAGGAGCTGCTGGTTGTGGAATCCTCCCCACTGCCATGGCTGCTCACAGTGCCTCCTTACAATCCACTTGTCAAAGAGATGAGATACACAAAGCACAGGAATCTGGAATCAGTACTCCCTTGGTTCCTGCCACCCTGTGGGTTCCCACAGGGCCTCAGGCCCTTCTCACTGCCCGGAAGCCAGCTTCATTCACTGCCCGGGGCATCAAAGCCAGATGGCCCGTGTCTCCTATGCTTCCTCTGGGCCCATTCCCCACACCATGCACAAATCCATCTACCTGGGCTGCTTCTGTGTTGAGCACACTCCACTCAAAGCCTTTCTTCACCTGTTCCCATTCTTGATCAAAGTGAATGTTTTATCTGTGCGTTGGCATTCAAGACCTTCCAAATAAGGCCCCTCCCCTCCTTCGGTTGCACCCCTTTCTGTTAGAATTTCACCAAAATCTACCTGTACACGTCCCTTCTCTTCGCCTTTGTTTCATGCTGTTCCCTCTGCCTGAAACATCTTTCTTACACATCCTCGCCTGTTGATTTTTAAAAAAACTCTTTGTTATAGAAAATTTCAAACATACATGAAAGTAGAGAGAATTGGTCGGGACCCATCGACCAAGTTCATTGATTACCAACCCATGGCCAGGCTTGTTTTCTCTGTGCCCTACCCACTGCTCCTCCCTATCCGGATGAGGTTTTAACAAATCCCAGACATTATATCATTTATTTCATCTGTAAATACTTTAGTGTGAGTCTCTAAAAGTAGCTATCTCTTTTTTAATCCTCATCGTGTACTTTCAAAAAATTAACAATACCTAAATAAATTACGGGAACTCCATAGTATCAACTATCCAGCCAGTGCTCTCACTTCTCCAAGGTCTTAATATGCAAACCCATATGCATATATGTATAAATCAGACATTTATGGGTACATATGTGTGTACACATGTGTATGTGTGTCTGTATACATGTGCATACACATATGCATATAAAAAAATCTCAATTTATTTGCTTGAATTAGATCCAAATAAGATTAATATATATAATTAGTTGCTATGTCTTCTGTCTTTTTAATCTATAGAATCTTTCTCTATCTCTATCTCTCTCTCTGTTTCTTAATCCTTACAATTTCTGGGTTATTTTCCCTGTAGAGTTTACCACATTCTGGATTTCGCTGATTGCATACACCCATGATGTCATCGGGCATGTTCTTCTGTCCTCTGAATTTCTTATAATTGGTAGTTAGATATAGAGATTTATGAAAATAAGATTGTTTTTTGTTGTGTTTTGTTGGCAAGAAGACTTCATAGGTGATGGCATGTATTTCCACAGAAGGCATGTAATGTCCGTTGTCTTTATTTTTGTCATGCTAGTAGCCATTGACAGCTACCAGCCCTTACATAACATCTCTCTGCTAATTTTCGTCATAGCTTATATTCAGTTAGCTTCCCCAGGAAGATCTCATGTGAACAAATGCCTCCAGTGCTTTCATGTCACCTTACCTTCAGCCTTAAACTTGAAGGTCAATTTGACTACATATAAAATCTTTGACGTTTGGTTGCCTTGAGTATGTTCAGTCTTCTCTGCATTGGCTTCTGTTATAAAGCATTTTTGCTCACAAGTCTGATGACAATCTGAGTTTCTTACCCTTTTTAGTGACTCAGGTTTTTTCCCTGAATAGCCAAAGGTGTTTTTATGTTTGTTTCTTTTTCTTTAAGGTTTAGTAGATTTGCTACAATTTATATTGGGGCCGGTCATAATGGGTCTGTTTTCCCAGATGCTTATTGTCACCTTTCAACATGTGTTTCAGGAGTTTTCTTCAATCATAGTTTTAGTATTTGCTGTTATCCATTGTTTATTCTCTTCTCCAGTCTCCTTTTATATGCACATTGTACTTTCTTTGCCTTTATTGTATATTTATCACTTTCTTTCAAAATATTTTTAGCGCTTTAAATGCACACAATGAAATACACGTCTTCAGTGCTACAGTTTGATTAGTTTTGGCAAATGCATACATCTACATAACCTCTGCTTTCCCAAGATACGGAGCATTTGCATCACCTCAGAAGATTCCCTCGTGCCCTTTCCACAAAAGAGTCCTCCCCACCCTGAGTCAAACAGTGTTTTTTGGTTTTTGTTTTAGGGTATGGTTTTTTGGTGAGGAAGATTGGCCCTGAGTTAACATGTGTTGCCAGTCTTCCTCTTTTTTTTTTTCTTCTCCCCAAAGCCCCGGTACATAGTTGTCTATCCTAGTTGTGCGTACTTCTAGTTCTTCTCTGTGGGACGCCGCCTCAGCACGGCTTGACAAGCAGTGTGTAGGTCCACACCCAGGATCCGAACCAGTGAGCCCTGGGCCGCGGAAGTGGGGCATGTGAACTTAACCACTATGCGACCAGGCCAGCCCCTCCAACAGTGTTTTGGTTGTTTCCGTAATACAACACTTTTGTCTACTCTAGAAAAATTTCGTATAAATTGAAGTAGTCATGGTTTTTTTTTTTATTTAAAACATTTTTCTATTTTCCACGTTCTGTTTCTTTTAAGGTAAGATCCACTGCATTTATTCACTCCTGTGTCCCTTCTGGTTTAGCCTTGATTTCTGAAAATTATTTTTGCTTGCATTTCTAATTCTTTCCTGAGTTCTGTTCACATCTCTTTCTGTTCTCAAATTACATTGCTTCTGATTTTTCCCCCAATTCTGATTTATGTTGTTCTCTCACAATTTCTATTATTTTTGCAATTCCTTTTAGCTCATTTTAAAATATTAGACTTCAGTTTCATGTTGGCATGGCTTTCTGGTATGTTCAGCCTAACTACTATTGCAGTGGTTTTTGTCATTGCTTTCTTTTTCATTGATTCAACTTTTTTTTTTTTTAGGAAGATTAGCCCTGAGCTAACATCTGCTGCCAGTCCTCCTCTTTTTTGCTGAGGAAGACTGGCTCTGAGCTAACATCCATGCCTATCTTCCTCCACTTTATATGTGGGATGCCTACCACAGCATGGCTTGCCAAGTGGTGCCGTGTCTGCACCCCGGATCTGAACCCGCGAACCTCGGGCCGCCAAAGCAAAACGTGCAAACTTAACTGCTGCACCTCCAGGCTGGCCCATCAACTTTTAATGTTAGGAACTCATCTTTCTATCTCTAGCAGCACCTAACACAGTACCTTGAAATAATAAGCAATTGATAAATACATATATATAAACATACATACATATATACACAGTGCCTTGAAATAATAAGCAATTGATAAATACATATATATAAACATACATACATATATACACAGTGCCTTGAAATAATAAGCAATTGATAAATACATATATATAAACATACATACATATATATATATTTTTTTTTAGTGAGGAAGATTGGCCCTGAGTTAACATCTGTTGCCTGAGCTAACATCTGTGCCAATCTTCCTCTATTTTGTATCATGCTGGGTCACCACCACAGCATGGCTTGATGAATGGTGCATAGTTCTGTGCCTGGGATCCTAACCCACAAACTGTGGGCTATCGATGAGGAGCATGCAAACTTACCCACTATGCCACTGAGCTGGCCCTGATAAAGACATATTTTATTGAACTGAAACCTAGCCTATTGTGATCAATGTGAGATTTTTCTCACCTTGTGGAAATACCTCATCCCATAAAACTCCAAGACTTGAGGGCCAAGAGGTACGAATCATAGAGCTGAAAGGGACCTTTCAGCTTCTCTTGCTCAACTGCTTTATCAATAATTCCACTTTCAGAAGGAACTAGCCCAAGATCATACAGACATTTAGTAGCAAATCTGAGGCTGCGTCCCTGGCGTCTTGATTCTTATTGTAGTGCTCTTTGTATCACGGCAGTCTCAAAGTAAAGAGAAATGTGTTCCTCCGCAATAGAATATTGGTGCAGGTGTTTCTCACCTACTTCTGTCTTTTTCTTGTACAGTCCCTATCAATTTTCTTATCCACCTGATATTTACCCACACTTGTGGGCAGGAGGGTTCTTCCAGCAGTAGTACAGAGAGCGAGACCCATGGCAGGAGGAGTGAGGGGGTCACACTCAGGGACAAGGAGCCCTTCTTCACTGCCCCCACTGCCAGCTCAGGAAGGCAGCAGGTGTAGCCTGGGGCCAGCATTGTACCTCAACCAGCTGCCCCTAAAGACTAACAAAAACAGATTTCAAGGCCAATTTCACCACAGGTTGAAATTGGGAGCCCAGCTGAGTTTGCAGCCCAGAAAGAGTTTGTCAACAGAAGGCAGCATCCTAGACATAGCAGAGGCCATTCAAGCAGAAATAAAGGATCAAGTGAGAAGCTTTCCTCTTTGCAGCCACTGGTTCTGAGTGTGGTGGACTGAGGAAAAGATACAGAATAAGCAAAGTATGATTTGTTATATAATGTAGCCAGTTATATAATTAGGTACCTGTTATGGAGAGCCTTGGAGGAAGAGCACAGTGCCTGGGTAAGACTCCAGACAGCCCTGGCTAGGAGACTGCGGGATTGCTGAGCTGGTAGCAGCCCTGGAGGCGTTCTTTCCCCGTGTTCTCTCTAAGCTGCTAAACTCAGGCTTGAGCAAAGGCTGTCAGCAGGAGTGGGTAGAAGAGAACACAAAGGAAATGAGCTAATGGGACTTGTGAAGTTAAAGACAATATATATGACAAGCCTGTCTGTGTTAAAAGAAATATTGAAGGACAATGCAGTGACAAAAATAAAATTCCACTAATTTCAGCCCCTTTCACTCAGATGTAATCATAATCTATGACACTCAAAGTAGGAAAAGTTCACTTCAAGAAGAAAAAAAGGTCTTTAAGAATGCAAATTGTTGGAGCCAGCCCGGTGGCACAGAGGTTAAGTTTGCACATTCTGCTTCTCAGCAGCCTGGGGTTCGCCGGTTCGGATCCCGGGTGCAGACATGGCACTGCTTGGCACGCCATGCTGTGGTAGGCGTCCCACATACAAAGTAGAGGAAGATGGGCACGGATGTTAGCTCAGGGCCAGGCTTCCTCAGCAAAAAGAGGAGGACTGGCAGTAGTTAGCTCAGGGCTAGTCTTCCTGAAAAAAAAAAGAAAAGAAAAGAGTGCAAATTGTTTGATATATTTACTTGAATACTTAACAAAAGATAGTAATTAATCAGTTGTAAAATCGAGCCAACTTGTACCACAGGCCAAAACGTGCAGTATACAATATAGAACAGTGTCCTTCAACTCTAAGGTGCACAACAGTCACTGTGATCACGTGCAAATGCAGAGTCTGAGTCAGTAGTTCCAGGTGGCGCTCAAGCGGCTGCCTTCCTAACAAACTCCCAGTTCTCAGCTGGGACTTTGGGTGGCAAACTCTAGAAAGCATCTAAGAGACCTACGCTGGTCTTCCTCAAGATGCCATAACATCAAATTCACGTCTGGGGCTGTGCAGCTCAAGGAGGTCACTCAGTAGGGATAATTCTAATCACGTAACACTTGAGACTGTTTGTTTCAACACATGTTCGTTGAGTACCTGCTGCATACCAGGTGCTAGCAAGGGAAAGGGTAACCCTGGCTCTTTGGTCTCAGGGAACTCCTGGACAGGGGCAGGGGCTGGGAGAGGATGTTTGCGTTAGTAGCTGTCAAGCTGGCAGAGAAGGAGGCAACAGGAACTATACAGCTTCTGAGAATACACCAGAAAAGGAAGAGGTTTCTCTGGCTAGGAGAGAGCAAGTGATTCCATTGGAGAGGTGGAATTTGGACAAATGCAACCAAATGTCTTTTATAAGATACCTACAATGGATCTAGGTAGAAGAGCTAAGACTGAGAAACCAAACTGAATATCAAGAAGGTTGTTCTAGTCTTGGTCGTACATCCAGAGATCACAAACCACATGAGGGGCCCAATTGTGGGATCACCCCAGTGCCGTCTCTGTGGAAGGAGGAAGATTAGAGAAGTTGAGTAGTTGGACCAGAAATACCTCAACAAGCGTGTTGTACCAGACTGGAAGATGGTCGAGCACAGATATGATGCCCGAACACATGTGCCTTGCATGTTGCCGGTGCTCAAAAGATCTTGTTCAAATAGTTTAATTAATGGTTTTAAATTGCAGATTGTGAATGTGCCTCCAGAGTGGAATACTTCTTCGTGCCACGTAAGCAGAGTAGCAGTGTGTTTTTGGACCTCTCTTAAATCTGACACAGAGTACGTTGATAATACCCGCCATCTCTCAGTGCATTTACATACTGTAGTTTGAGTAGTCATTTGTCAACTCTGTTAAAACTGTTATTTTCCAATGAGTCACAAAGGTGTCCTCTCTATCTCTCCTCCTCTGGTAAGTCTGGAATTTTAGATTCCTGCAACTACCACCAAATAAAGCCATTACAATATAAGAAAATTCTTAAACCTCAGAGAAAGCCAGAGCACCTGAAGTCCCCAAGATGAGGTTTCCTTACATAATAATTATTAACTTGCAAAGAGGAAATTCATTCTTTATCTCCAAAAATCATAAGCTTGGTTATCTTCTTTTCTTTTTTTTTTAACATTTGAAACCCTGAAAAGGAACATGATCCAGGGAGAAACAATTTAGAGGACTCCTTAACTGCATCCCAAATTTGAGGATGTTTCTCCAAGTAGAGCCCCATTAAGGCAGGAAGTTTCTAGTCCGACTTCTGGGACTGTGCTGGAAGGCCAGTAGACATGCGTGAGTGTTGAGATAGTTCTAATAGGTACTTTAGAATGTGCTAGAATGTACATGTGAGTGTTGCCTCAGTTGGGGAATTTTGTCCATATACAGTACTAATGGTGTGGGTCTTCCTGTCATTTATCTTTTAAATCTGTGTGGGACATTATTTTAGACCCTTTCTTCCTTGAGTGTGTGTTTTCTACTCATGAGTATCCATGGATCTTCCGCATTGCAGGTTTACGGCCTTATCTTCCCTGTGGGCTGGTCTGATGCTAATGGAATGGATTTACCTGTGGGTTTCTGGATGTCTGCTGGCAATCCTAGGTTTCTCTAGAGCTGCAGGGGTTCCAGTTCCTGCAGAGTCTCCTTCATTTGGAAGCAGAGCCTTTACAGAGATTCAAGTAATCCATTTCTGGCTTGCGCTGGCTGGCTGCCCTGATAGAGCCTTTTATAAATTGCGGGCATAGGCAGGACTGGAATATCGTCTGACTCTCCCAGCTACTGTGCATATCAGCTGACTAGTGCCTCTGAGAGAAGGGGCTGAGTGATTAGCTCTTTTTCAGGTATGATTTCCATGTCTCATCTCTGTTTCTTCCTCCTCCAGGAGATATGGGTCCCCTGAGGCAAGTGTGACCCTGGAGTCCAGCCCACCAGCCTGACGCCCGGTCGGGCAGGGAAAGCACTATGGATGGCTTGATTGAACAGAAGAGCATGCTGGTGCACAGTAAAATCAGCGATGCCAGCAAAAGGAATGGCTTAATTAACACCAGAAACTTCATGGCCGAGAGCAGAGACGGCCTGGTGTCTGTTTACCCAGCACCCCAGTACCAGAGCTGCCGGGTGGGGGGCAGTGCAGCACCAGCCACCCTGGACGGCAGCAGGAATGAGCCAGTCCAGCAGCTGCTGGACCCCAACACTCTGCAGCAGTCGGTAGAGTCCCGCTACCGGCCCAACATCATCCTCTACTCGGAGGGCGTGCTGCGCTCCTGGGGGGATGGCGTGGCTGCCGACTGCTGTGAGACCACCTTCATCGAGGACCGGTCACCTACCAAAGAGAGCCTGGAGTACCCCGAAGGGAAGTTCATCGACCTCTCTGCCGATGACATCAAAATCCACACCCTCTCCTATGACGTGGAGGAAGAAGAGGAATTCCAGGAGCTGGAGGTCAGAGGATGTACTTGTCATAGGCCTTTGGGAATGAGGTGGAAGGATTTGGTGGGGACCCTTGAGCACCTGGCAAGAGTTAGGGAATGAAACTTGAGTGTGAAAATGCAAAGAAACTGCAGCATTCTTGGTGCCCCTTAACTCTTGAATATTTGTGGCAGATGGAAAGAGTGGAGAAAGACTAGATGACCAAGACCCAGTGGGGGCTTCAGCAGGGATTCTGGTCAGAGATAACCCAAGGATGGGGCTACAGATGGATTTAATGGTGGCCAGCACTAGCAGGTCAGTTGGGGATCCCTGCTAACACCCCACCCACAGGAGAGAGAGGTCATTGGCCAGTGAGCAAGGTGAGAGAGGGGCACATGGTTCTAGGACACAGGAGGCTGGAAATGTGTGTGTCGGAACACTGTGGGAAGTGTTTTTGCTGCCACATATGGTTTCCTCAATTTGGCATTCCAAAGTTTCTACTAAGGTATCATTGGCTAGCTAAAACCTGCTGGAAGAAATAGTAATTGATCACCTAAAGGGAAGATGAGTTGAATTATTACAGAAATCACTTCTTCAGTAGACTGGAGGGCAGGTGAGGATATTTGGATTACATGCTTAGAAACGCGCAGTTGGACACACTATAACACGAACATGGCACAGCAGCTGCCGCTTGGGCAGCTAATCCCTTCTTTGATGCAGCCCCCAGTGGGAGGGCAAGCGACACTGCACGGGTCTGAACAAAAGCTGTATGTTTGTCAAACTTGGGAGGCCAGTGCCCAAGCTTAAGGAAGTAATTCAGTTGCCGTGAGGGTAATGGGTGTTCCTCCAGGATGTGAGTGGCAGGGAAAGAACGTCCATATTTTCAGTCAGTTTAGAGAGGAAGGACCTTCAGGAGGAAACATGTGGTGAAAGGGAGAGGAAGTTTGTTTTCAACTAAGGGAGGCTAGAACATTTTGTAGGCGGAGGGGAAACGTTCAGGACAGAGAATGCAGGATCAGGGCTAGGGAGCCATCCTGGGGAAGCAGAAGATGTGTGTGGAAGCATGTCCGCAGAAGTTCTGGCCTTTCATAAAGTCAGCATACTGCTTGTCTGAGAGAGAAGAGAAGGGTGGCGAGTGCTCTGGATGGAAGAAGAAATGAAGGGCTGTCGTTGGCCGAGGGTCGCTGGAGCCAGGGGAGGCTGGGGACATGAGGAGTTCGGAGACACTCAGAGTGATGACTTGGAGAAGTGCCCATTCTGGAAGAGACTGTTGAAGAAACTGCCAAGCTGCAGTGGGGGTCTGTGTGAAGACTTGGTCAGGCCCAGGTCTCCATGACTTTCTCCAGCGACTTGTGGCTAGAGTTCAGCAGGTGAGGCTCCCAGCAGAGCAAACTCTGGGCTTCCTGCCTGCAAGATGGAGGAGGCAGAAGAAAGCGAGAGGGAGGAGGTTTGGAGTAGAACCAGATCCACACCCGTGGGGCCCAAGACTGGGGAGAAAGCCAGTGAAATCATAATGAATTGATGGGCCAAGGAGACCAGAAGCATCAGGACTGGAGGTACAATGAAAACAGAAGCTGCTGGGGAGAGAGAGTTTTAGTCAGAAGGGAAATTCAGAAATGGAAAAATAAAATGTGATGTTGTAGCAATTGCTATGAATGGAACCCATGAAAACCAACTGACTGGGAGTCAAGAGAAGTTGCCGGAGTGGGAGAGGCCATCCAAGGAGACCTTCAAGCCCTCTGATGACACCTATTAAGGGGAGAGAAAGTGTGAGCTCTGGCTGTGCTAGGTTTTGAGAAAGTTGGGCGAGTTCTTTAGCTTCCGTTCAAAAGCCTCTGTCTAAGTGTCCACTGTATTCGAAAGTCTGTTTTTGCTGAAAGCAAAAGTAAAAATGCTGCTGACCTGCATGAAGTTTTAGGAAGCACTTACGCAAAATTGAGATTTCAGCATAACATAGGAGTTATGATGATAGAATACCCAGTCTGCTCTGAGAACATCCGAAGGAGGGCATGGGGCGTTGAGCTCAGTGTGGGGGATCAGGAGTCGATGCAAAGGGGCATTCCCTGCATTGCATCTTGAGGGGGAGAAACAGACTGTTGAGTAAGAAGGCTCATGGGGAGGTGGTGGGACAATTCCAGTCCAAGGGGGCGTCGTGAGCAGATAAAGCACAGAGGCATCCAACCTAGATCTCCAGGGAACAATAACTGGTTAGAATTGCTGAGCCCTATGGATCATGGTGAGACTGGGGAGACAAGACCAAGAGGAAGTGGGGTCCCATCACTGAGGACCACACCAGCCATCTACGGGAGATTGGATTTTAGGTGAAGTCACAAACCCAGATGTCTACAAGACAGGAAGGACTAGTAATACGGTCAAGAAGGAGCCCTACAGAGGGAAGGGACCTGAGACTGGAGAGCCCAGGCCCATCCACGGCTTCAGCCTTCCTCAGCTTCGGGGTGTGGCTATGCTGTTGTTGTGGGCGTGGAGAACCACTGAGGGGTTTCAGGCAGGAGGCCGTGCTCAGACCTGCAGTTTTGGAAGCTGCTTTGACTGCAGAGTGGGACAAGGGTGTAGGGATATGGAGGTGAGAGGAGACGGGGCGTGGGGCTAGGACCAAACTGGCTGCACAGATCCCGTTGGGGGCCTCCTGTAAGAGATGGTGAGAGAGAATCAGAACAGCTTAGAAGTGAAGAAATACTTAGAAGTGAAATTTGCCGTTGTTTGGAGATGATGGGAAGAAGTCAGGCCTCTCCTGTGCAAAGATGTTCCCAAGCTCCTAAATGGCCAAGTTGGCCAGCAGAGGATTTTCAGCTTTCTTATGAATTTTTGGAAAATCGGCTCCAATATATAATATCCACCAGCCATAAAAAATTTGAGATAGTTACCAAATTGAAAATGCAAGAGAAATTCCTGAAAGTCTCCATCATTCCTTTGTCACTTGTTGGGCTTTTTTCCTCCCCTCCCTCTCATTATGTCCATGCACTTTATATCCGTGTCTTTGAATAACTGCACTATGCCGAGGTCAGTGGAGATGAACAGGTGATTAGCGTATCTTCTTAGTCCTCAGTTAAATTCCTGTGGCTTTATAATTAACTAAACTCAAAAGAATTTTATTCAAGACTTGCATGCGCTTCTAATTAAGTTTGCAAATAAATACAACCAATATTTACATGCAATTGTTTTCATAGTATTTTTGGCAATCAATTACTGAAGCCATTTTATTGCAACAATTTTCACACAGTAACCTCAGCCAGTAAATGTGGTTTTTGGAACTGGGCAAAGGTCCAAAACCCACTCAGAGACAATCTTTTAAATTAAATGCTAGGAGGTGAGTGGCTGGGGCAACAGGCTTTTCCACCTGGTCAGTCTAAGGCCTTGACAGGTAGTACAGGCTCCTGGAGAATTGAGCTCTACTCTGCCACCCAGTTGTGTTTCTCTGTTCTGGCAACAGTAGGGTTAGCCTGTCAGAAACAATTCTTTTAATGATACAGCAACTGGAATCTTTAATCATAATAATAGTACCTACTGTGTATTAATATTTTTATAGTGACTTCTGACTGGTAGTAAGATGGAGCGTGTTGGCATTTTTACCTTAGCCAGGAAGGGTACAGCCAATGACATCAGTGGAACAAGTTGTTTGAAAGTTGGGCTGCTTCTTAGGCATTTAGTGAGACTTTCTGGTTGACATCCAAGGGGAAAACCCAAACCAAGAAAGGGCTCCTCCCATAGGCTATGGCGTAAAGAAATGAAGGCATGGTTGTGGCTGCTTTCGCCCCTTCAATGCTGTTTATTACACCCATAGAGGATTTCAGGAAGTCACCCAAAGTGGTTGATTTGGTCCTTTAGGAATTCTGTAAAAACAAAGATATTTTTTCAGCAACATTCTTATATTGCTATGACACTCTTTATTCTGTACTAATGACTGATTAGAAGTATCATCACACATTCAGTAACTCTTCTAAAGTTTACTCTTTTTTCCATTCCATGAAACAACGAAGGAGCATGTATCAGTTAGCATTTGCTGCATAAAAAATCACCCTAAAAGTTAGTGGCTTAAAACAACATCTATTTACTTAGCTCATGATTCTCAGGGTCAGCAATTTGAGTTAGTTTCAGCTGGATGGCTGTTGCTCTGCTGGTCTCACCTGGGTTCCCTCATGGGTGTGTGGTTGGCTGCCACTCATCTAGGCAGCCATACTTGAGAATATTGGCTGGCCATTGGCTGGGGGGACAGTGGTGACTAGACCACATGTCTCTCATCCTCCAGCAGGGCACTTCATCCCATGGCAGTCATGGTTGGGATTTTAACAGCAGCAAGAGAGGATGAGTCCCAGTGTGCAAAGATTTTTCAAGTCTTTGCTTATGTTACACATTATTGTCTTATTGGCCAAAGTGATTCACATGGCCAAGCCCAAAGTCAGTGTGGGGGGCACTATTTAGTGTGACAATGTAGGGAAATGCCAACAAATTGGGTGCCAACCCTGTAGCAGTCTATCACAGAGCAAAAGGTTGGACTATTTGGCATATTGTTTTTTGTTTGTTTGTTTGTTTTTATTAAGGTTATAAAAGTTAACATCCTTGTGAAATTACAGTTGTACATCATTATTAGTCGTGTTGTAGGTACACCACTTCACCCCTAGTGCCCTCCCCCCAACCCCACTTTCCCCTGGCAACCACCAATCAGTTCTCTTTGTCCATATGTTAACTACCACCTATGAGTGGAGTCATACAAAGTTTGTCTTTCTCTGTCTGGCTTATTTCACTCAACATAATACTCTCAAGGTCTATCCAAGTTGTTGTGAATGGGACAACTTTGTCCTTTTTTATGGCTGAGTAGTATTCCATTGTATATATATACCACAACTTCTTTATCCAATCATCGGTTGCTGGGCACTTAGGTTGGTTCCATGACTTGGCTATTGTGAATAATGCTGCAATGAAGATAGGGGTGCATGGAGCTTCTGAAATTGCTGATTTCAGGTTCTTAGGATATATACCCAGTAGTGGGATGGCTGGGTCATAAGGTATTACTACTCTTAACTTTTTGAGGAATCTCCATACTGTTTTCCATAGTGGCTGCACCAGTTTGCATTCTCACCAACAGTGCATGAGGGTTCCCTTTTCTCCACAGCCTCTCCAACATTTGTCACTCTTGGTTTTGGATATTTTTGCCATTCTAACAGGTGTAAGCTGATATCTTAGTGTAGTTTTGATTTGCATTTCCCTGATGATTAGTGATGACGAGCACCTTTTCATGTGTCTATTGGCCATCCGTATATCTTCTTTGGAGAAATGTCTGTTCATGTCCCCTACCCATTTTGTAATTGGGTTATTTGATTTTTTATTGTTGAGTTGTGTGAGTTCTTTGTATATTATGGAGATTAACCCTTTGTTGGATAAATAACTTGTGAATATTTTTTCCCACTTAGTGGGCTGTTTTTTTGTTTCAATCCTGTTTTCCCTTGCCTTGAAGAAGCTCTTTAGCCTGATGAAGTCCCATTTGTTTATTCTTTCTATTGTTTCCCTCATGTCAGGGGTTATGGTGTCCGAAAAGATTCTTTTGAAGCTGATGTCAAAGAGTGTGCTGCCGATATTCTCTTCTAGAAGACTTATTGTTTCAGGCCTAATCTTTAGGTCTTTGATCCATTTTGAGTTTATTTTAGTAAGTGGTGAAAAAGAATGGTTGATTTTCATTCTTTTACATGTGGCTGTCCAGTTTTCCCAGCACCATTTGTTGAAGAGACTTTCTTTCCTCCATTGTAGGCCCTCACCGCCTTTGTCAAAGCTTAGCTGTCCATAGATGTGTGGTTTTATTTCTGGGCTTTCAATTCTGTTCCATTGATCTGTGCATCTGTTTTTGTACCAGTACCACGCTGTTTTGATTACTGTGGCTTTGTAGTATGTTTTGAAGTCAGGGATTGTGATGCCTCTGGCTTTGTTCTTCTTTCTCAGGATTGCTTTAGCAATTCGGGGTCTTTTGTTGCCCCATATGAATTTGTGGATTCTTTGTTCGAGTTCTGTAAAGAATGATATTGGAATTCTGATTGGGATAGCGTTGAATCTGTAGATTGCTTTAGGTAGTATGGACATTTTAACTATGTTTATTCTTCCAATCCGTGTGCATGGAATGTCCTTCCATCTCTTTATGTTGTCATCGATTTCTTTCAAGAAGGTCTTGTAGTTTTCGTTGTATAGATCTTTCACTTCCTTGGTTAAATTTATCCCAAGGTATTTTATTCTTTTTGTCACATTTGTGAATGGGATTGAGTTCTTGAGATCTTTTTCTGTTAGTTCATTGTTAGCATATAGAAATGCTACTGATTTATGGATGTTGATTTTATACCCTGCAACTTTGCTGTAGTTGTTGATTGTTTCTAATAGTTTATGTATGGATTCTTTGGGGTTTTCTATATATAGGATCATGTCATCTGCAAACAGCGAGAATTTTACTTCTTCGTTGCCTATTTGGATTCCTTTTATTTCTTTTTCCTGCCGAATTGCTCTGGCCAACACCTACAGTACCATGTTGAATGAGAGTGGTGAAAGTGGGCACCCTTGTCTTGTTCCTGTCCTGAGAGGGATGGGTTTCAGTTTTTGTCCGTTGAGTATGATGTTGGCTGTGGGTTTGTCATATATGGCCTTTATTATGTTGAGGTACTTTCCTTCTATACCTATTTTATTGAGGGTTTTTATCATAAATGGATGTTGGATCTTGTCCAATGCTTTCTCTGCATCTATTGAGATGATCATGTGGTTTTTGTTTCTCATTTTGTTAATGTAGTGAATCACGTTGAGTGACTTGCAGATGTTGAACCATCCCTGTGTCCCTGGTATAAATCCCACTTGATCATGGTTTATAATCTTTTTGATATATTGCTGTATTCAGTTTGCCAAAATTTTGTTGAGGATTTTTGCATCTATATTCATCAGTGATATTGGCCTGTAGTTTTCCTTCTTTGTGTTATCCTTGTCAGGTTTGGGGATCAGGGTGATGTTGGCTTCATAGAATGTATTAGGGAGTGCTCCATCTTCCTCTATTTTCTGGAACAGTTTGAGAAGGATAGGTGTTAAATCTTCTTTGAATGTTTGGTAGAATTCTCCAGAGAAGCCGTCTGGTCCTGGACTCTTATTTTTGGGGAGGTTTTTGATTACTGTTTCTATTTCTTTACTTGTGATTGGTCTATTCAGATTCTCTATTTCTTCCTGATTCAGTTTGGGTAGGTTGTATGAGTCTAGGAATTTATCCATTTCTTCTAGGTTGTTCAATTTGTTGGCATATAGTTTTTCATAGTATTCTCTTATGATCCTTTGTATTTCTTTGGTATCTGTTGTGATTTCTCCTCTCTCGTTTCTAATTTTACTTATTTGAGACTTCTCTCTTTTTTTTTAGTGAGTCTGGCTAAGGGTTTGTCGATTTTGTTAATTTTTTCGAAGAACCAACTCTTTGTTTCATTGATCCTTTCTACTGTCTTTTTTGTTTCAATATCGTTTATTTCTACTCTAATTCTTATTATTTCCCTCCTTCTACTGACTTTGGGCTTTGTTTGTTCTTCTTTTTCTAATTCCGTTAGGTGTCGTTTGAGGTTGTTTATGTAAGATTTTTCTTGCTTATTGAGGTGAGCCTGTATTGCAATGAATTTTCTTCTTAGGACTGCCTTTGCTGTGTCCCAAATAATTTGGTACGGTGTGTTTTCATTTTCATTTGTCTCCTGATAATATTTGATTTCTTCTTTAATTTCTTCAATAATCCATTGTTTGTTCAGTAGCATGTTGTTTAGTCTCCACATTTTTGGCCCTTTCCCAGCTTTATTCTTGTAGTTGATTTCTAGTTTCATAGCATTATGATCAGAAAAGATGCTTGATATTATTTCAACCCTCTTGAACTTATTGATGCTTGCTTTGTTTCCCAAGATATGGTCTATCCTTGAGAATGTTCCATGTGCGCTTGAGAAGAATGTGTAACCTGCTGTTTTTGGATGAAGTGTCCTATATATATCTATTAGGTCCATCTGATCTAATTTTTCATTTAATTCTATAATTTCCTTGTTGATTTTCTGTCTGGATGTTCTGTCCATTGGTGTTAATGGGGTGTTGAGGTCCCCTACTATTATTGTATTACTGTTGATGTCTCCTTTTAGTTTTGTTAACAGTTTCTTCACGAATTTTGGTGCTCCTGTGTTAGGTGCGTATATATTTATGACTGTTATGTCATCTTGGTGGAGCGTCCCTTTTATCATTATATACTGCCCCTCTTTGTCTTTCTTTATCTGTTTTGCTTTGAAGTCTACTTTGTCTGATATAAGTACGGCAACACCTGCTTTCTTTTGTTCATTATTGGCTTGGAGTATTGTCTTCCACCCCTTCACTCTGAGTCTGTGTTTGTCTTTGGGGCTGAGGTGTGTTTCCTGGAGGCAGCATATTGTTGGATCTTGTTGTTTGATCCATCCTGCCACTCTGTGCCTTTTGATTGGAGAGTTCAATCCATTCACGTTTAGTGTGATTATTGAAACGTGGGGGCCTACTGTTGCAATTTTATCACTTGCTTTCCGGTTCCTTTGCGTTTTGTCCTGATGGAGAGCTGTTACTTTGTGTTATTGTCTTTCTGCTTATCTCCTTTGTTCTGGATTTTGTAACCCCTTTCATTTTTTTGATTTTTCAGGAATGAGTTTCTTCCTGAGCAATTCTTGAAGAGGAGGTTTTGTGGTGATGAACTCCCTTAACTTTTGTTTATCTGGGAAAGTTTTATTTCTCCATCATATTTGAAGGATATTTTTGCTGGGTAGAGTATTCTTGGCTGCAGGTTTTTTGTCCTTCAGAGTTTTGAATATTTCATTCCAATCTCTTCTAGCCTGTAAGGTCTCTCCTGAGAAATCTGCTGATAGCCTTATGGAGTTTCCTTTGTAAGTTATTTTCTTCTGCCTGGCTGCCCTTAGTATTTTCTCTTTGTCGTTGACATTTGCTGGTTTCACTACTATATGCCTTGAGGTAGGTCTTCCTGCATTAATAAAGTTTGGGGATCTATTGGCTTCTGTCACATGAAGTTCCATCTCTCTTCCCAATTTTGGAAAGTTCTCAGCTATTATTTCTTTGAGCAGACCTTCTGATCCCTTCTCCTTCTCTTCACCCTCTGGTATACCTATAATCCTTATGTTGCATCTCCTAATTGAGTCAGACAATTCTCAGAGAGTTTCTTCATTTCTTTTTAGTCTTAGTTCTCTCTCCTCCTCTGCCTGCAGCATTTCTATATTCCTATCCTCCAAATTGCTAATTCTGTCCTCCATATTATCGACCCTACTGTTCAGAGAGTCCAGATTTTTCTTAATCTCCTCCATTGTGTTCTTCATCTCCAGTATTTCTAATTGGTTCTTCTTTATGGTGTCAAGCTCTTTTGTGACATAGCTCCTGAACTCATTGAGTTGTCTATCTGAATTCTCTTTTAGGTCATTGAGTTTTTTCATAATGGCAGTTTTGAAATCATCGTCATTTAGATTGTAGATTTCATTGTCTTTGGGATTGTTTTCTGGATGCTTATCATTTTCCTTCTGTTCTGGAGATTTAATATATTTTTTCGTACTGCTTGATGGCATGGGTTTGTGCCTCCGCTTACAGATAGAGTTTAGTCTCTGCTTCCACTTGTTGCGACTGGTGTGTGTGGGGGGCAGCTGTTTAGACTGCCCCAACCAGGAACCCTGTCAGCTTTACTGACTGGGTCTGGACCCCTCCTCATAGTCACAGTGGTCCTGTGGGGTCCCTCGTTGGTTGTGGGGCAACCGCAAGGGAGCCTCAGGCTGCTGGTGCCTACTGCTGCAGCCCACCTAGATGTGCTCCCTGCTTGTGGTCTGCAGCGGTGTTGTGGGCTTTCCCATCAGCCAGGAGCAGGATCACCTATAATCTCTGATTTGTCCCTAACAGAGCCCACCAGATCACACTTGTCCACTATAGGGCCCAGTAGAGCTATGGGTATCTTCTGCAGTCTGTCATTAGCTCACTTAGCTGTGGTACTTTTGCCCCAGGGCCTTCCTGCCTTGCGATTGCCAGTCGGGACCTCTCCACTAGTGCTGTGCAGAGGCTTTCGCTGAGGCTGCTGTAAGAACCTGGAGTTCCCCCCTGGGCTACGTAGTCATTTCACTGGAGCTCTACTCTGCCCCACTTTACTCTCACAGGATCTCTGGGAGCCCCTTGCCTCATCTGGGACATGGCCAGAGTCTGTAGGCCTGGCGGTGGCTTGTAAGCTGCTGCCTTGTGGGGAATTCTGCTCTAGGGAGCTTCCTGGTGTTCTGAATGCTGTGTGGGGCCTCCCTGCCAATGGCGAGCAGAGGCCCTCCCTGCTGGGGGGGTGTGGGACCCTGGGGCAACACCCCAGGCCGCAGAGCCGGGTATTGGAGCTCCACCCAGTCCCCAGGCACGTCCACGGGAAGTCCAGGCACCCCCTGCACTGACCTATGCCCAGGAGACCGTGAGACCAGCAGGAGCTTGTGGCCTGGAGCCACCCCAGGGGAATCCGCCCACCGGGAGCTTTCCTTTTTCCTGGATTCTGGGCGTGGCCTCCCTGCTAATGGCGAGCAGAGGCTTTCCCTGCCAGGGAGCTGCGGGACCCTGAAGCCTTCCCCCGTGCTGCAGAGCCAGGCGCTGGAGGTCCAAACCTGTCCCCAAGCATGTCTACAGGAAGTCAGGGTGCCCCTGTACCGAGTCGTGCACCGGAGACCATGAGCTCAGTGGCAGCTTGCGGTCTTGTGCTGTGGTGGGCCCGCCAGGAGCTTCTCTTTGTTCTGGCTTCTGGGAGGGGCCTCCCTGCTAATGGCAAGTGGAGGCCTTCCCTGCCGGTGGGTGCCGGGCCCTGGGGATTTACCCCTGGGCTCAGGTGTGATTGTGGGGGGCTTGGGTAGCAGTGTTGTCACCTGTTTCCACCGTCGCTCCACTGGCGAGTGCACACTCCTGCCCTTGGTGCGTGGCGATGCTATGGTGGAGTCCGCTGGAAAAGAGCCTCCTGCAGGAGCTAGGCTGTCTGGGGATCGGAGAGTTTTCACCTATTTCCACCTCCTCCCAGGGTGAAGTCTGTCCGCGTTCCGATGTGTAGTAGCATGAGACTTTTAGGCGTCTTGAGATGCTATCTGGATATCCTTTGTTAATTGGTGAATGTCCAATCAGTTGTAGATTCAACAGGGGGAGAGACAAAGAAGATCTCTCACTCCACCATCTTGGTCTAGATTAATTAATGGCATATTGTTTTTTAACATCATCTAATTGAACAGTGACTATAGTCATGATTATATTGTGACTGAAACAAAAAACACAGTACATACTGATCGGCAGCTCTTCCCAGAAGACACTTCTACTTCATACAGAAAAACAAAAGTGATTTTAACTTCCTCAGGAATTCTCTATCTTCTCTTGGTCTATAGCAAATCAGCACTGTTTTCTGAAAATCACAGTTTTTAGAAAGCCATTGCCCTGGTTAAGAGCAGGGGCCCTCCTTGCTGGAGTTCCTGTTTACTGGACAGCCTGCCTCTTACCTGTCCCCTTATCACTGTGCCTGGAGAGGTTCATCCCTGGCGTTTATAGGGGAGACAGCCCTGATCCAGGGAGCTTTGCTCACCTGGCACATGTTTTTGTAAGAGCATCTGGAGTTTTCGATTTGCCTTTGAGGTTGTGGTATTAACTTGAATGGCTTCTGTAGTTAATTTCAAGAATCTTTACGGAAGTCCTCAGAAATTATGATTTGCCCTGCTCTACTCTAGAAGAATGAGTTGCTGGCCATGGTAAAGTGCTGGTTGTGACTGTCAGACTGGGAGATCTCGGGGGCCTCAAGGAGCAGGGAGGCACAAGGGGTTGCACTCAGTGGGACCAGATAGGCTCCCTGGACCCCACAGCCCCAGTGCCTCCTCCCTGTGTCATCCAGTTCCCAGGCCACAGCTGACACTGCGGCTTACAGGAACACCAAGGGCAGGAAGCACTTCTCCTTTTCCCACAGATAAACTCAGTGAGATTTCAGGCACGAGGAATGAAGCAGTTCGAGGAAATAGGAAATGTGAGTGTAAAGCTATGAAGTAAAGAAGGTGAGGTTCGCAGCTGGAGAGGCCTGGGAGCCTCCTGCTGTTGAAGAGGCTTCTCAAACGTTGAAAGGGCAGTTAGCGCCCCTGTATTTGTGACAATGCAGAGCCTTCAGAATCCTAGAGTGTGTGGAATGTCATCACTTAGAAACAGTGCCTGAGAGGCTGGAGCCTTTTCTTCAGCGAAGGAAGAAGGGGAAGGAAAATGGGTATTTATGGAGCATCGCTCTGTGCCAGGCCGCTGGCGCACACTCTGCCCTCTGCTCCTGGCAGCAACACTGAGCGACAGGTGCTAGCACTGCCTCACTCTGCACATGAGGACACTGGAGCTTGGGAGAGATCCAAGGGCACACAGTTGGCTTTGCTGGCAGCTCTGGGGTCTGAACCATGCTGACTTCAGCCTCTTGTCTCCTAATGGCGATGCTATTCTTCCAGGGTTAGGGGAAAAGGAGTGTGTTACAGTGGGCTGCTGTTTCCCAGATAAAGCCGGAGGAGACAGAGCCAGGGCAGTGACAGCCCACCTCCTCACTTCTGTGACCCCTTGGCTAGGGCTCTCCAAGACCTTTGAGTCTGCCCTCTGGTTGAAAACTTAACCTTGTTGGGAGAGACAGGATTTCACAGCTGCGGTGTAGCCCTTACATATGGCTCAGTCACAGGTATGAGCAAAGGGGGAGGACTCAGCGAACATCTAAGAAAACCCAGAAGAGTGAATGAGATGGAGCAACAACCAAAATAGAACAGTTGACCCAGAGGAAACGGAACTGATTCAGAAAATAATAGTGTTTGCAAAATTATTCTAGTATACCTTGGGACATTTCAGGGGCTGATTCTGGGAGGAGAGTTTTGGTTTGCTTCGATGTGTTGGCCTCGTTGCGCGGTCTAGAGCCTCGGGCACATGTTGAAGTGGGATGGGGAGAGCAGACGTTCTTGCCCTGCCCCTGGTCTCAGGGAAGCATTCGACTTCATGGCGAACGTAGCGCTGTGATGCCCTTGACCAGCTGTAGGAAGTTCCCTTGTATCAGGACTTTGTTACAGTTTGTTTTTTTTAAATAAAAAAATGAATGTTTAATTTTGTCAAATGCTTTTTCTAGGTCTGTTTAGATTATCAGGTGTGGGTTAGTTTTTGTCTTTTATTCTGTTAATATGATCCATTACAGTAACTGATTTCCAGATATTAAACTATTCTTACATTTGGGAATGAATCCCCCTTTACTCCTCTTTAAATATTGTTAGATTTGATTTGCTAACAATTTGTTAAAAATGTTTATGTCTATGTCCATGAGGGATGTTGGTTTGTAGTTTTCTTTTCTTGTGCTTTGGTATTAGGGTAATACTGGCCTCAGAGAATGAATTGGGCAGTATTCCCTCCTCTGTTTACTGAAAGATTCCGCATAGTGTTAGTATGATTTCTTTTTAAATATTTGTTAAAAATCACCAGTGAAGCCATCTGGGCCTGAGCTCTTCTTTGTGGAAGATTTTGATTACTGGTCCAATCTGATTTATTTATTGTTTTAAGTGTATTGTTTTAAAGAAAATCTTCAGACTTTCCTGTCTTCTTGATTCAGTTTTAGTAATTTGTGTTGTTTTAGGAATTTGTCCATTTTATCTGAATTATCTAATTTTTTTGCATAAAGTTCACGTTACTCCACTTAAATCTTCTTACTTTCTATACAGTTGATAATGTCTCCTCTTTCATGCCTAAATTGGTAATTTGGGGTTTTCTATTTCTTCCTTGGTCAGTCTAGCCACAGGTTTATAAATTTTGTTGATCTTTTCAGATAACTGACTTCTGGGTCCATTGATTTTTCTCTTGCCATTTTGCTGATTTTCACTCAGATATTTACGATATCCTTCCCTCTGTTTCCTTTGGGTTAAATTTACTCTTCTTTATCTAGTTTCTTTAGAAGGGAGCTTAGTTAGTGATTTGAGATATCTTTTCCTTTCATAATACATGTGTTTAAAGCTAAAACTTTCTCTCAAACACTGTCTTAACTGCATCTTACAGATTTTGATATGTTTTTCTTTCATATTTTATTTAGTTCAAAATATTTTCTAATATCTATCGTGATTTCTTATTTCACTAATGGGTTATTTATAAAAATGTTTAATTTCCAAATATTCAGAGATCGCTCACATTTTTCCTATCATTTACTCCTAATTTAATTTCATGCGGTCAAAAAACATAGTTTGTATAATTTCTCTTTTAAATCTATTGAGACTTGATATGTGGTCTAATGGATACTGGGTTCCGGTAAATGTACCATGCACGCTTGTGAAAGATATGTGTTTTGTCACCGTGTGACGTGGTCTCTAAGTGTCTGTCAGGTCAAATTCATTGATGTGCTGTTCATGTCTTCTGTCCTTGCTCTTTGCCTGCCTAGTTGTTCCATCAGTTTGTCAGTTTTTGCTTCACGTATTTTGGGACTCCATTGGGAGGTGCGTGCACATTTATAATTAGTATATCTTGCTGATATATGAGCATTTTATTATTATATAATGTGCCTCTTTGTGTCTAAGAATATTTCCTGTGTTCAAGTATATTTTGTGTGGCCTATTAAGGCTGTTAATAGCCACTCCAGCTTTCTTATCATTACTGTTTGCAGATAGATATTTTTCCATCTTTTTGCTTAGAATTTGTTGTTCTCTTGGAATTTAAAGTGTGTCTCTTATAGAAAGCAGATGGGGCTAGCCCGGTGGTGTAGTGGTTAAGTTCGACTCACTCCACTTCGGCGGTCCAGGTTCACAGGTTCGGATCCCAGGCACGGACCTACAGTATTCATCAGCCATGCTGTGACAGCAGCCCACATACAAAACAGAGGAAGATTGGCACAGATTTTAGCTCAGGGCCAGTTTTCCTCACCAAAAAAAAAAAAAAAAGATAGCATAGCAGATAGCTGGATCTTGCTTATTTAACTGTCTTACAATCTCTATCTTTTGAGGGCATATTTGGTCCATCCACCTTAAGTGTAATATTTTATATGGTTGAATTTATTTCTGTCACTTTGATTTTTGTTTTCTACGTGTTTCTTCATTTTGTTGTTGTTCTCTTTTTCTTCTTACTGCCTTTTTTGTGTTGAATATGCATTTGCATAGCCACCATGTCAGCCAGGGCCATGAGGAGAGCTTACTAGGCCCCTCTGTGGTTCTCTCATTTCCATGAGCTCCCTGTTAAGTTCCGGATTGTCCCCTAGTCTGCCACTCCACCCAACCAGGACTATAGCCGTAGGTTGGGAGGGCTGCAAACTTCTCCCATTTGTAGCTGGGAGTGGATTTTCCACCCTCTGCTGGCAATCAGTTCAGCCCCTTTCAGCAATGAAGCTACTGAATTTCATGTCTCGTCCCACCTAGCAGAACTAGTTCATGGCCCAAGCTGGTGGTGGGCTAAGGGCAGCCCAGGGTAAGAAAGCCACAAACCCCCAACACGATCCTCGCTCAGAATCAGCAGTGGTTGGCGAGTACACACCTCTCAATATATTGAGAGCCTTGCTAAGGCTGTTGCAACAGTTTTGTCCAGTTTATTCTTGGGGTCAGGGTTTGCCTACCTCCTGAGTCTGCCATACCAGAAGTCTGGCCAGGATATTATCTAAAGTGTTAGACGTACGTTTTCCAGCATGCACTAGATACAAACAAAGAACATGTTCAAATGCCCACAGATGGCTTGTGGTTAGGTTAAGAATTTTAAGTAAATTAATTATCTTTAAATAATATGACATATATTTGCTTTTAGCATTATAAAATTAAATTATTCATTTTCCTCCCTTGGGATAGTCTGTAAATAAAAGAAATATGTGTAGATGCTCCAGTCTCTTTGCATCTGTGTGTGGATCAGTCACTCAAAGGGATCTGCTTTATCTCCTTACAATCACGTATCGTCTGGCGTTGCAACCACCTTACTCTGTGAAGAGGCACTGCGGGAATAACTTCGGCTCGTCTAGAAATTAAGTTTACTTTCACAAAATAAATATTTGCCACTATTAAAGGCATTCTAAATACTTAAAATTTCCAAGGAAAAATTCACAAGTATTTTGTGAAATATATGTGATTGGAATGGTAGTATGCCATTTATCATTTTAATTTTCCACATCGAGGGTAACTCTCATTTAAATGTGGAACTCAAGGCATGTTTCTTAAAAAAAAAAATCAATATCTTTATATTCTCATCTAACATGTTCTCATCCTATATATGTCAACAAAAGGCATTGGTGTGTGTAATTATAGCCATTTGATAGGGAGATAATCTCCGAGATAATAAATCCTCTGTCATAATAACACAAGCGGATCACTCTTCATATCCTTCTGAAATACTTTTTGAAAAGTAAAAGGATGGGGGCATCAAACCAAACTTGTATGCTAAAGAAATAAAAGCCTTTTTAGTTTGTCAAATTTGTACTGATCAGATCTCTTGATTGTCGCTTCCCAGCCACTAGTCGAAATTGTGGGTGAGGAGCCACCTTTTCTATCTGGAGCTGCCTTAATAAAGAGAATCATTGTCAGAGAATTAGGATCTTTTGTCACTATAAGACTGTAATTAATGTAATGAAATCAGCTTTTGTATGTTTCCATGTAGCTGTGAGCTAAACGCTTTCTAACATAAGTAAATGTAGTTTGAAAAACAATGAAGAGAAGGCCTGTAACCTTGATGAATCTCTTCCATACTCAGTTTTCATCAAGTACCAGTAAAATTTTGATTCTAAACCAAATTGTAGTTTAATAACGTTTCCCCAAGCTTAGCTAAGGTCCACTTATTTCAATAAATACTCATTTGAACGAACTCCAGTACAGAGAGGATCCTTTGGAGCCCCTGTGCTGTAGATTCGCTTAGTGGTTTGTGAAAACGTGGCCCCTCGTGGGCCTGCTGCTCACTCCAGCACTTCGCACTCTCGGATGTGTGTACGGAACAGTCCTCCTCAGGATTAGCCTTGAGATTTTGGGAATACCATTTAACCTTGACCAGTGTTGATAAAAACAGCGTCTCCTACTTAACATGTCATAATATTCTAAGAAAAAGAAAGTAATGTAAGCATTAAACTTAACATTTGTTAAAGAGGCGCATCCTTTGAATTGAAAGTATTGGTGATGAAGACGTGCTGTTTTACAGGGGTGATGAGAAGCATGGTCCTCATGTCACAGTACAGTTCAGGTATCTGTGAATCAGCCTACTGGGAACAATGACAGAACACATCATTAAAATCCAGGATGAGCCCAACATTTATTTTAACCAATATCTTTCACTTTTTTCTCTAACAAACCATTTCACGGTGTTTCTTAAAAACAGAAGAAAAAAAATCACACAACTGAAACATAGCCTGGGGTGCACGATCAACTCTTGTGTGTGGAAGGAACCCGTCGTACGTGAGTGAAGGTGCAGTTCTGCTGAGCCTCAGTGCTCTGGGAGTGTCGAGTTAGATTTTCCGTAAAAGAGGCGGCTTGTCCGTTCGAGGGGCTGTGCTTATTCAAATCATTAGAAGGGCGAGAGAGGCTCTGTCCTTAGGGTGAAAAACAAGCACATCCACCTTTAGTGGAACCTGATGCAGTGGTGAACATGGCCTGTGCTGTTATCCATTTGGAGGAGACAGGAATGGAAGGAGCTGAGAACGAGCCCTTCACTGTGGAAAGAGTGCAGGGTCACTCTCACCACACTCGTCTTGAATGAGGGTTGCGTTCTCACTCACGAGTGGAGAGAAGCAGAATAGTGCTACCTTGGCTGTCCTGGGAGTTGGAGCCACGGAAGGTCCCAGAAGAAAAGATGTTTTCCTCCTAGATAATGAAAATCGCATTGTGTACCGTGAGCTTGTCACCAGAGAAATGCTAGACCGTGTTGGGAAAAACAGCTTCTGCCCAGTTTAAATAATGAATCTACAAAACAAGAAGTACACGCTGTTGTGCAGTGTGTTGAGTGAAAAATGTCCCCTTTGTACGGTTCATCTGAGGCTTCAGCAAGTTTTCACACTGTGCCTCAGACGTATCTGTAAGCAGAAAGTAAGCCAAGCTACAGTGCTGCCATATCTTAGAGGACAAATGATTAGAGATCTCGTGTTTGGAAAGGTGAGAAGTACCAGAGGATAGGGTGGAAGTCTGTGTTATCATAAAACAAATAGAATATGTGGAGTCGGGGAACATTCCTCAGAGTTGAAAGAAGTATGTTTAGAAGCAGGACACATTGTTGGACTCTCCTAACCCTACTTAAGACGTTACCCATAGAGGTCTAAACTGTGAAACGTAGATTTAGGAATGATTTAGCAGAAATAACAGTGGTGTTTCCGGGAGGCTTGCTGGTGGAGGGGGCCATCCGTAGCTTGAGGTCAAAGCCCAGAAGACAGGCATCTTTCCAGCAAACTAACCAGTGCTCTACTGGCCTAAGCTGGGTGAAATCTGGATGAGTTCCAATATGGTAGATCATATGGGATCTTACTCAAACGTTTCTTCAAGAAAATTAGGAAAACTCAAGCCTTTGGATAGAGTAAATAATTGAGTCTCCTCTTCTAGTACTTTCGCTTGTATCTCTTTAAAATGATGGCTTGTAGCAGATCACCCAGAGTGAATAAAATGCAGACTCCCTGTGCGTGAGTTCAGGGAGTGCCATGGGCAGGGCCCTCCACTGCCTCCGTGGCTCTGCCCCCAGCCCCAGTCTCAGGAGCCTCCTAACCACCATATGGGCCTCTGCAGCCATTCCCGATGCCTGAAAACCTGGAATGCTCTTTCCCTTGCTCTTCCCTTGGCTGGCTTCTTGTCAGCATCCACATTACAATCAATATCATTGTTTATGAGTTTGGTTTGTTTTCATTTATTTTCTATTTTGTTTGACACAGTCCTTTTAGGTTGAGTTTCCCAGAAGGAGACAGCAATGTGAGGATTCATGAGCAAGTGATTTACTAAGAAAATGCTCCCAGGGAAGACTAGTCAGCCAGCGGAAGAAGCAAGATAAGGAGAGGAGGTGAGGAAGGAGAGAGTTTCAGGCAGAGTGCCACAGAGGGGAGCCCCAAACTGGCCCTGAGAGACCTGGAGTGTGAGTTATGGCCCGATGGCCTGAGGACCGCTTCTCCCACAGGCACTGTAGGTGAGTGCTTTACAGCCTGTCGGGTGAGGAGCAAAGGCATAAACTCTTGCATGTTATCTCCAGCGCTTAGCCCAGAGCTCCTTAAGTCGGCACATGATTAATATTTGTATTCATTAATTTATTAATGAATAAATGAGTCAGTCAGAGGGAGGAGAACTCCAAGGGCCATTTCATATTTTTTTTAGTAGAAACGAAGCCAAACTGTATGAGCACCCAAGCTCCTTGAAAGTCTTCTCAGTAAGAATCTTATGTGACCTTGACTTTGTTTAATAAAGTGCTTTAAAAAGTCACCTGTGTCAAATGCAAGAAGCAGCAATGGAACTTGGGCCTGCTGGCACACAGTCCACTCCCCAGGGGCTCTGCAGTAGCACCTGAGCATCTTCCTGTCTGGGGGACTGCTGGGCATGGCACGTGTTAAATTGCTCCCAAACAACATTTGGCACCTTGTTGAAACACAAGAGCAGATTGTGTTTTTCACAAACCACAAAAACAAAGACAGACTCCAAATAAGGAATAAGAAGAAAACATGACATGAAGAATACTATGAACAACACACTATTAGTATTTCATTAAAAAAGAAATCCTGTGGTCATTTTAGCCAGATGGATCTTACTCTGCAGAATAGGAAGAAGCAGAAGAAAAGCTGGAGCAGTGGAAAGGCAGTGGGTGGCAGCCAGGCAGCGCCCACTCTCTGCACTCGGTCCAGAGCCCCCGTCCTCAGCTGGCGTCCACATCCTCCTGGCTCTCTCTTTAAACACAGAGATGCAGAGATCATACCAAACCAGTTAGATCAAAATCTCTGGCATCAATATTTTTCTTAAAGATCTGCGGGTGATTCTAATTTAAGACCCACAAGTCTAAGGTGTTCGTATATGCCACCATCTTAACCAAGACCAGCTACTATTGAACGTCCTCTTCTGTGACTTACTTGGCCTGTTCCCAGTAGATCTGCATACAATCACCAACCCTCACACAGGTTTCTTAAAGTATGTTCCATGGAACACTCACCGTGGGGAAAGAGAAAAGGTTTGGCAGCACCGCTTGCCTGTCCCACCTCTTGGAAACTCGTGATACTCCCTAGAAAGTCACAGCCTCACAAATCCCACAGTTTACAGGCAGCCACAACTTGCACATTTGACTTTAACTCAGTGATTCCTGATTCATTTGACCCCGAGCCTTTTGGTTTTCAAAACACTGTTTATTTTGACTTCCTGAACCAGTGTGTCATAGCACACACTGGCCTGGCTGTTCACCACCTGGTTGGGGCCGCCCCAGGTGGGTTGAGTGGGAGGAAAGTGCCTAGTGACAGCTGTGACAGTCCCTCTGAGGAGAACCTGCATTGCATCGCGTGGCAGGAATGAAGTCAGCGCTTACAGTGTGGACAAGCCCCAGAAGGCCACTGTCACCAGGAGAAGACTGTCCATCTTAGAACAAGATGAGAAGCTCATGGAGCCTGAGGAACCTGGAGGAAGGGTGGAGTCTGAACTAAGAGCGGAGAACAAGGGGAGTAGCAATTAGTTTGTCATCATCGTTGCTTTCTGTTTGGTGAAGTGGACATTTGGCAAAAACATAAGTAGCTCAGGCAGAAAGCTGGGGAGTGTCCCAGCTAGGGGACACTCCTGATTAGGGGACACTCCTGATACACTGGGCAGAGAGGCCTCCCAATCTTCTTTTTTGTCCTCCCCAAAGCTCCAGTGCATGGTTGTATAGTCTCGTTGTAATTCCTTCTAGTCCTTCTAGGTGAGCTGTTGCCACAGCATGACTACTGACAGAGCAGTGGTGTGGTTCCGCACCCGAGAACTGAAACTGGGCCGCCAAAGCGGAGTGCACCGAACTTTAACCACTAGGCCATCAGGGCTGGCTCAAAAGAGTCTGCATTTCTCACAGCTCCCAGCCAATGCTGATGCTGCTGCCCCTGACCACCCTCTGAGCAGCAGGGACAGGGGCGTTCCCTGCGGGGTCCAGATGGCTTTTTCTAATCCACTTCCAGGACAGAGATGGTGTAAGACCAACCTTCACTGGAAACATCGTCCCTGTCTGGAGACAGGGCTGTCCTTTATAGCCCCTTTTGGAAGCTGAAGATCCATGCCAGCCTTGTAAGGATGGGCCTTCACACCTTAAGACAACTCTCATACTCCGCCCCTTCTCCACCCCAGGGTGCCAGGCCCTGGGCAGAACACTCCCGATGTCTCCACTCTTCCTGGTACAAGAGTATTCTACTCTTCTCGCCATCTTGTCACTCTGGATCCCTCTGAAATGAGCTGAGAAGTGGACAGTCCAGAAGTGATCTGACGTGTGTGGAGCAGACTGGCATCCCCTGCTTCTCCTTTCCAGATACTTCCCACTGCAGATCACAAGCTTAGAAGCCCTCTCTTCTTTGTGGCCTGTCAGCTCTGCCACGGCTTTGTGCCCATCTGGGCCGATCTGCCCCCCTCACTGCCTCTCTCCCACCTCCTGCTGCAGCTCTTCCCACAGTGGGCGTGGGGCCCCTACCCCTGCTCCACGCTCAGCCTCGGGGCTCAGATGTGTGGTGTAATGGGGATTGGATCCTCCATACCATATCGATGTGCTTCTAAAAATGCAGCCACTGGTCCAGGTTTATGGAAGAAGTAGGTGAGATCCTTGTGCTGTGCCTGCTGGGGGCTCAAGCTTTTCTCTGCTTCCTCGGACCTGGAGGAAATAAACTTACATTGTGTAAGTCCTAAAAGGGACTCACACAGCTCTCTTTCCTTTGTGAGCAAATGGGCCACATCATTCCAGGTGGAACTGTCCCCTTGTAACATCCCCATCTGTCAGTTGTTAGCCTGGGCTTGGGGAGAGGTGTGAGAATATCAGACTCCTAGGGTTAGGGGCCCTTGAGGGGCTGTCTCTTTCCAGGCCAACTGCTGATCTGCCCATTTTGATTCCCTTCTCATGACGCCTGGAATCACCCCTGGCTGGCAGGACTTCAGTATTTGGCAAATCAAAACCAAAGATAAAGACGATAGGGACTTTGAGGAGAGTTTTGAAAGAGCCAGCTGACAGACAAAAGAGAGGCGCATGTTGTCATGGTCATCTCCATGGATCTAGAAGCAGCAGAGATTTTCAAAATGTGACAAGGAATTCCTGTATTTCCATAAACACTCAAAACATGCTATCAGAAGGTGAAGGCAGTCATAGCATTTGGTGTATGGGTCAGGGCTGGTCTCCGTGCTGGGTGAGGGAAGAAGCAGGTGCCATTTTCTCCCAGTCCTCTTTCGGAAGATTCGCTGCAGCTTCAATTCGTTCACTTGAACAGATGGTGGTCCTGGACCTCACACTTCTCCTTCAGAGGTCACGAAATCCACTACTTGATAAACTGGAGTTCTCTGAGATAGTGTAAGTCTAATATTTATTCTAAAGACCCAGGAAACTGGGGCCGGGGCGCATGGTGAGAATCAATATCTACTAGCTCATCGGAGAACCTACAGGGGGAAACTGTCTCACCCATGTCAGGAGACAGAAAGTATACGTGTCCTGCAAGAGCCAACCTGTTGACAGTGAAATGGGTAGCTGTTGGTATCAGAAATATAAGTTAGATAAATTATTATTACTTAAGAGGTGCTGGAATTTTCTGTAAACTGAGTTATCCGCTCTCTTTACCCTTAAATATGACTGGACCCATAAGGAGAATTTCTGTATGGGGTAGAAAAGGCAAGAAGAAGCTCTTTGACGATCAGGTCACGTGTGACAGGAAGAGTGACTCGTGTCCTGTGTGCTTCCCTAGCTAGTGCTTTTTCCAGTTCCGTCAGGAAGATATTGGCATCGCTGTCTTATAGATCATGAATTTGAGCTTCCAGACAGTGGTTGTCCATCTTGGCTGCATATTAGAATCACGTATGAAACTTATAATCACATATAAAATACTTATAAAATCTCTGGTGCTCTGGGCATCAGGAATCTTGAAGCCCCTAAGTGAGCCCCCAAGGACAGCCAAACCCCAGGACATTGGTGTGTTGCCCAAGGTCACACAGCTAGGAAGGGACAGACCAAACTTTAACTCCAAATCCTGTGCTTTTTCTATTCTACTATATTGACTGACCTGTATCTTAAGGTCATGATGCAAATTATCTAAATCAGAACCAGAAACCCCAGTCTTCTATTAAAAATCAATTTTTGTAATTTTACTCCAGAAAAAAGTGCAAACAAATATTGAACCTCAGTTGATGACATGCATGCTGAAGTGTTTAGGAGGAGTTTACTTTGAAATACATCAAAAAAAAAAAAATGAAGTGACAGATGGATAGAAGGATGAACAAATTGGTAAATATATGATAAAGTCAGTACAGTAAAGATGCTAATAGTAGAATCTAAATGATGGATACATGAGCATTTGCTATGTAATTCTTTTAACTGTTATGTGTGCTTTATCTATTTGAATGCACATTGGTGCAAGGAATAAGAATGGTGTTGTCTCTGCACCATTCATTCACTAATCTGTTTTTAACCTACTGTTTGAAAACTATCATCCACCAGTTTCAGTGTTGTGTTTCCCATTCTAGAGTTTATATTGACAGGCAAATGCATTTTTGTAGTTGAGTTAATTTACTGAACAAATGTTTAGCAAAATTGCTTTGAAAAAGAAATGGGCCATCACATTTACATTTAAATGTAAAGTATATCACTATAAAACGTTTAAAAGAAAACATAGAAAATCTCTGTAATCTAGAGTTAAGTGAAGAGTTTTTAGATGTGACATCAGAAGCACAATCCGCAAAAGAAAGGATACGTAAATTTGACTTCATCAAAATTAAAAACTTTTACTCTGTGAAAGACTCAGTTAAGATAATGAAAAGACAAGCTGCAGACTGGGAAAAAGTATTTGCATTCACATGTCTGTCAAAGAATTTGTCTCCAGAATATGTTAAAAAAAAAAAAAAAAACTCTCTAAACTCAAAAGTAAGAAGTCAAACAATCTAACTTTAAAAAGAACAAGATTTGAACAGACGCTTCACCAGATAGGATCTACAAACGGGAAATAAGCACACAAAAGGATGATTAACATCATCAGCCATCAGGGGAATCCAGACTGAAACCCTGGTCAGATACCAGGCTCAGCTCTTCGAATAGCTGAAATCTGAAAAACTGGGCCCGCCAAGGGCTGGTGAGGATGCAGAGCAGCCAGAAGTCTCCTTCATTGCTAGTGGTTGTGCAAAACAGCACAGCCACTCTGGAAGTTCGTCATTTTCTTGTAAAGTTAAACGAACACCATATGACCCAACATTCCCACTCCTGGGTGCACACGCTAAAGAAATGACAGCTCACGTTCACACAGAAACCTGTATGTGTATGTCACAGCATTTATTTGTAATAACCAAAACCCGGAAACGAATGCCCTGCGGTGGATGAAGGGATGGACACATGGTGGTACTTCCTTATCACTGCATATTACTCAGGAATAAAAAGTGATGAACTGGTGATACACCAGGAAGCTCGAGGATCTTGTGCTGAGTGGAAAACGCCATTTCTAAGGTCACAAACTATCTGATTCCATTCCTGTAACCTCGAAAAGACACTGGTGTAAACCAGACAGCAGCTCCATGTTTGCCAGGGGTTGAGGTCGGGGAGGTGAGTGACTAAAGAGGCAGAAGCGGGAGGGCGTTTCTGGAGGTGGTGGAACGTTCCTGGATCCTGGTCGTTGTAGCAGCTACGCACACTGTGATAGTTTATACATATGCACATCTGTACACATATGCATATTGGATAAGGTCTTCTTTAATGAATTGTAGGATTATCTCAATCGTCTTCAAACTAACTAAAAATACAACTTACATACATGCTTTCCTTTCAATACAGCAGAATGTTTCAGAACAGTAAAGAAAATTGGGAAATTAGTGATTTTTAAAAATGCCTGATACTCAATTACCTAGACCACCCCAGCCCGGACCTCGATATGTAACCTAAGGCTTGCTGTAATTGTATTTTGTACAGAGGCAACCTTTGGTTTGGAAAATACGCTAAGTCTTATAGACTAGGGGACACCCCTGGGCCACGGGTGGTTCCAGATGTGTGAGGCTGTCGTCCATGGGCCAGCAGTGCGGGGCTAAGAGAGACTGGGCAGGTGCTTTGTGGAATCAGCTGAACACAAGATTCTCCTAGCTCCCACGTTTCAGGCAGTTGACTTTGCTTGTCGAGATGGAAGAGTCTCACTGCAGAGGAGCTGGTGGCTTTGGCCAGTGCCTGAAACTTTGAGAGGACAGAGGAGCCTTGGAACAAGTCAGGTGGGAGATGGGCATTCTACCCACCCTGGATATCTTTATAGACATGGCTCTCACTCAAGCCAAAGAGGTTTCTGCTACCCTGGCGTGGAGGACAGGATTGGGCAGGATATGGGAACAGAGATGGACACTGGTCTCTTAAAGGAAGGTCTCACTGTGGTGGCTACCTGCACTCCTCACTCAGCTTCCAGAATAATTCCTGGCACATACTAGGGACTCAGAGACTATTTGTTGCGTAGATGGATAGTTGTGGATGGATGGATATCACGTCCCCCCAAGTTTGCCTTTGTTCCTGGGAGGGTTCACATTCTGCCAGACTTCCAGCCCGCCCCTCCTCACCTTCGTCAGTCTGAAGTTTTACCCATTGTTCTTCTCTGAGCCCCTGAGGGTGGACATCCTGTGGGTAGCGTCACTCTGGGCACTAATGTCCTTTGCCAGGTTCCTCCAGGAGCTCTTTGCTATGTGGGGCCCTGGCAGTGGGCACATGGTGGCCCTGTCCTTTGAGAAGGTGCCTCTGACTGTGCATGGTGCCCATGCTTTATTCTGGAAGCCACTTTTGGTTTGTTTGGCTCAGGCACATCTCTTTGGGGTGTTCGATGTCCTGTGCTCCTGTGGGCAGGTGTGTGATACCAAAATGCCACTAAGTAGCTTCTCTGTGGAAACATGAAAAGGACAAACTTGGTGAAATACGAAATTGCAACGTAAAATGAATTATTCATGTGTCATGAAAAAAGTGAATTCAATATTTTTTTCCCGTAATGCTCACAGTGTTTCCATTAAAGCACAATTGAAAAAATATGCGAATGCTTAATCCCCAAAGGAAAAAAAAATTCAATAAAGTATAATTTTTTTCCTTCTAAAATGGCACGTGTGAGAGATTTTTTTGATGTTTTATTTTTGAAATAATTTGTTACAAAAATTTGCAAAAACAGTACAAAGAATTTCTGTATATCTGTCATCCAGTTTCCTTCAGTTTTTTTTTTTTTTTTGAGGAAGATTAGTCCTGAGCTAACATCTGCTGCCAATCCTCCTCTTTTTGCTGAGAAAGACTGGCCCTGAGCTAACATCCGTGCCCATCTTCCTCCAGTTTATATGTGGGACACCTGCCACAGCATGGCTTGATGAGTGGTGCCATGTCCGTACCCGGGATCTGAACCAGCGAACCCCAGACCGCTAAGCAGAACATGCAAACTTGACCACTGTGCCACCGGGCTGGCCCCATCCTTAATAGTTTATCATACTTGCTTTATCATTCTATCAACATACATATGTTTTTCTGATTTGCACGTAAGTTAGAGACATGATGTTCCTTTACTCCTAAAGGAACCTTGTGTATTTTCTAAAAACAAATTCAATTATAAAAGTCAGGAAATTAAAACTGTTACAATACCGTCATCTAAAGAGCTTATTCAAACTTTTCCATTTCTTTCAATATTTTCCTTTATAGCAAAAGTGAAAATAAATTGAGTCCCCGGTCCAATTCAGGATCCTATATTGCGTTTTTTCCCCATGCCTCTTTAGTCTTCTATAATCTGGAACATTCTCTCTGTCTTTGTCTTTCATGACCTTGATGTTTTTGTGGAGTACAAGTCAGTTTTTTACTAGCAACCCTCCACTTAGTTTTATCTGATGATTCCTGTCAATCGGATGACTGCATTTTTAGCAGGAGCACCCCAAAGTGATGCCGTGCCCTTCCTGGTGCGGTGTGTCAGGAGGCCCATGGTGTCAGTGTGCCCCATTACTGGTGGTGGTAACTGTTCATTTGTGGAAGACCGTGCCTGCCAAGTTTCTCACTGGCCAAGTGACGGTGTTTCTTTGCAGTTAATAAGTATCTTGCAGGGAGGTACTAAGAGTTAGACTCTGGGAGCATCCTGTGTTCCATTAGGCACTCACCTACTGGTTTTAGCATTCTTTGACAAATTTCTAGCTCCTTTGCTCCTTCTATCTTTATTAGTTGGCATTCAGCTGTGAAGAAGAGTTTTCCCTTCCCCTATGTTTATTGTTTTATCCAATTATTACTTTATTTCAGGCTGGACCATTGATTCTTATTTTATTCAGTGGGTTACTATCCCATTTTTACAGTATTTATTGTATATTTATTGTGATGCTGCCTTCGTTACAGATTTGGGGGGGGGGCGGGATGAAGGGTTGGCTTCTGAACCCTTTTGATGTAGTTCATCGTCCTTTAATCATTGCTTATTATCATTCCTAGTACAACAATCTGTTCCAGATGTTTCTTGTAGGTTGGCAGCCCTAGCCCTGAAATCAGCCATTTCTCCAAAGAGCCCTGTCTCCTTTTGTTGGAGAATGGTATTTAGAAACCAACATCTGGGAGCCAGGTCTGCTCATTGCTGCTGAGATGGGGGAGTGTCATTGTTTCTAGGCCCACTCAACAGACTGTGCTGGGAAATATATATAATCATATATGTGCAGAAACATATCTATGTAACAATGTGCGTGTATACATAGAGCATGTATACTTTTATGTATCTGTAGATACCCTCAATACGCTCAAAAAACTGATGCTCTCAATTCCGACCCAATTAGTTCACATTGATATCCTTAATTCTTTTTTTTAACTGAGGTCATAGTAGTTTATAACATTGTGAAATTTCAGTTGCACATTATTGTCGGTGACCATATAAATGCACGCCTTCACCCCTTGTGCCCACCCCCCAGTCCCCTTCCCCCGGTAACCACTAATCTGTTCTCTTTGTCCAAGTATTTGCTTATCTTCCACGTATGAGTGAAATCATACAGTGTTTGTCTTTCCCTGTCTGACTTATTTCGCTTTACATAATACCCGCAAGGTCCATCCATATTGTTGCTAAAGGGACGATTTTTTTGTTTGTTTATAGCTGAGTAGTATTCCATTCTATATATACAGCACATCATCTTTATCCAATCATCAGTCGATGGGCACTTGGGTTGCTTCCAGGTCTTGGTTATTGTGACTAATGCTGCAATGAACATAGGGGTGCATAAGTCTCTCTGAATTGTTGATTTCATGTTGTTTGGGTAGATACCCAGTAGTGGGATAGCTGGATCATATGGTATTTCTATTTTTAATTTTTTGAGAAATCCCCACACTGTTTTCCATAGTGGCTATACCAGTTTGCATTCCCACCAGCAGTGTATGAGGGTCCCATTTTCTCCACATCCTCGCCAACATTTGCTATTTTTTGTCTTGATAATACCCATTCTAACAGGTGTAAGGCAGTATATTAGTGTGGTTTTGATTTGTATTTCCCCGATGATTAGTGATGTTGAGCATCTTTTCTTGTACCTATTGGTCAATTTCCCTCTTAGGACCACTTTTGCTGCATCCCAAATGGAATGGTATAGTGTACTTTCATTTTCATTTGTCTCCAGATGTTTTTTGGTTTCTCCTTTAATTTCTCCAATGATCCATTGGTTGTTCAGTAGCATGTTGTTTAGTCTCCACATATTTGTCACTTTCCCAGCTTTTTGCCTGTAGTTGATTTCTAATTTCATAGCATTATGGTCAGAAAAGATTCTTGATATGATTTCAATCTTCTTAAATTTATTGAGGCTTGCCTTGTTTCCCAACATATGGTCTATCCTTGAGAATGTTCCATGGGCACTTGAGAAGAATGTGTATTCTGCTGTTTTTGAATAGAGTGTTCTATATATATCTATAAAGTCCATCTGGTGTAGTTTTTCATTTAAATCCACTATTTCCTCGTTGACTTTCTGTCTGGATGATCTATACATTGATGTAAGTGGGGTGTTGAGGTCCCCTACTATTATTGTATTGTTGTTAATATCTCCTTTTAAGTTTGCTAATAGTTGCTTTAGGTACTTTGGTGCTCCTGTGTTGGGTGCTATTTGTAAGTGTTATATTTATTTAAGATATTTAGAAGTGTGATATCTTCTTGGTGGAGTGTCCCTTTTATCATTATATACTGCCCCTCTTTGTCTCTCATTGTCTATCTTGAAGTCTACTTTGTCTGACGTAAGTTTGGCAGCATCTGCTTTCTTTTATTTGCCTTTAGCTTGTAGTATCATCTTCCATCCCTTCACTCTGAACCTGTGTTTGTCTTTGGAGCTGAGACGTGTTTCCTGGAGGCAGCATATTGTTGCATCTTATTTTTTAATCCATCCAGCCACTCTGTGTCTTTTGATTGGAGAATTCAACCCATTTACATTTAGAGTGAATATTGATATATGAGGGCTTAATGCTGCCATTTTGTTGCTTGTTTTCCAGTTCTTCTGCATTTCCTTTGTTTCTTGTCCCATGTATTTTGGACTACCAATTCAGTTAGGTAGTTTTCGATGATGATTTTCTTAGTTTTCTCTTTATTTATCATTTGTGTCTCTGTTCTGATTATCTGCTTAGTGGTGACCATGAGGTTGTATTTAAAAATCTCATAGATGAGCTATTCCATTTTCTGATAGCCTCTTATTTCCTTAGACTAAGGCGATTCCATCCCTTTCCTCTTACCCTTCTAAGTTATTATTGTCACAACCTATTCTATCTTGTGTTGTGAGTTTATGGTTAAAATCACAAGATTATATTTATTTTTGGTGTTTTCCTTCCCTTTATCTTTAATGTTATAATTGTTTGCTAACCTGTTCTGATAGAGGACTACAATTTGATTTTGTCTACCTATTTGTCTCCTTGATCAAGGCTTTGTAACCTCCTTCTTTTTTTTCAGGGATGAGGGCCTTCTTGAGCATTTCGGCGGTGGTGGGGGGGAGGTCTTGTGGTGATGAACTCCTTCAGCTTTTGTTTATCTGTGAAATTTTTATTTCTCCATCATATCTGAATGAGAATTTTCTTGGCTGAATATTCTTGGCTGAAAGTTTTTGTCTTTCAGAATTTTGAATGTACCATTCCACTGTCTCCTGGCCTGTAAGATTTCTGCTGAGAAATCCACTGAAAGCCTGATAGGGGTTCCTTTGTAGGTTATTTTCTTCTGCCTTGCTGCCCTTGATGTTTTCTCTTTGTCATTACTTTTGCCAGTTTTACTACTATATGCTTTTGAGAAGGCCTTTTTACATTGATATAGTTAGGAGATCCTTTGGCTTTCTTTACTTGTATTTCCAGCCCCTTCCCCAGGTTTGGGGAGTTCTCAGCTATCATTTCTTTGAACAAGCTTTCTGCTCCATTCTCCTTCTCTTCTTCTTCTGGAATGCCTGTAATCCTTGTGTTGTATTTCATAATTGAGTTGGATATTTATCAGAGAATTTCTTCATTTCTTTTTAGTCTTAGTTCTCTCTCCTCCTCCATCTGAAACATTTCTATATTTCTGTCCTCCAGACCTGATTTGCTCCTCCATAATATCAGCCCTATTATTCAGGCAGTCCAGATTTTTCTTTAACTCATCCATTGTGTTTTTCATCTCTAACTTTTCTGATTGGTTCTTCTTTATTGTTTCAATCTCTTTTGTGCAGAAGTTCCTGATTTCATTGAACTATCTGTATTTTCTTATAATTCATTGAATTTTTTTATGATAGTTATTTTGAATTCTCTGTCATTTAGATTATAAGTTTCTGTGCCTTCAGGATTGATTTCTGGGTGCTTGTTATTTTCCCTCTGGTCTGAGATTTAACATATTTTTTTTACTGTTTGACAGTGTTGATTTGTGCCTCCACATAGTGATAGTATCTACTCACAGCTTCCACCTGCTGCCACTTGGTGGGTGTCAATAGCTATATATTTTGAGCCCACCATGATTCACAGCTCACTCACCCACAGCCAATGCTTTACTATCTGTGCAGGCACTCTGGCTGACCCACTAAGCTGGAGTGCTGGGCAGGAGGAGGGGGCTTTCTTTCACCTGCGTGATCCCTGGGGTGTTCTTGCTCTGCCCTCGCTATCTACTCTCCTGGAGTGCTGGCTTGTTGAAGACACCCCCACAACAGCTTAGTCACCTCTGTATAGGGCTTTCCCAGGGCTATGAGGGAACTTGGAGAGCAAAGGCGTTCCTGCAGACGGCTGCCCCTCCCCCCTCTCCTTTCAGAGCTGTGCAGTCTGGAGCCCAGGGTCGCTGCCATTGTGGGAGGCAGAAGAGATCCCCCTACCTCCTTCCACATCCTCTGGTGGCTCCAGCACCTCCATCTTCAGACATATGGCTGCGTGGGTCTGTCAGACATGTTTTGTGTTGTGTAAACATCCTCTGTTGGTTTATGAATGTCCTTTTCATTGTATCTTAGTGGGGAGAGTCTGAGGGAAGAGCTCACTCTGCCATGATGCTGACGTCACCTCCTTTATTCTTTTTTAAACTGCATTATATTCCACTGTGTGGATGTATCACAGTTAATCTAACCACTCTCCTTTGAGTGAGCATTTAGGTGATTTTGCAATTACATATATGCTCTAATGAATAACCTTGTGCCCATATATTTTTATATTCTTAGAGGTGAATCTTCAGGATAAATTCCTAGAAGTGAGATTACTGGACCAAAAAGTAAACTTGTACTTGATTGTGTTATAAATGAACAAATTTGCTTCCTACAGTTGCACCAATTTGCATTCCTATCAACCTGTTTCCCCACAGCCTAATAGTGTGCTTAGTTGTGCTTTTTAATTGTTGGCAACTTGATAGGTGAGAAATGGTATCTTAGTGTAGTTTTCATTTTCCTTTCTCTATATTTAAGTGAAGTTGAGCATCATTTCCACTTGGACTAGTGTGCAGTGAGCAGAGCAACCAGGCCACAACGTTGAGGAATTCCCTCAAACCAATCCAAATCCATGTTGCTAAAACTTTTTTAACTCTCTGAAAACAGTAGGAGCTTGGTGGATTATGCATTGATTTCCTCACACAAATGTTACATAAACTGGAAGCAAGAAGACCTAAAAGGGACAATCATCACCTTATGCAATAATATACGTGCAGAAAATCACAGGTGCAGATAAAGCAGATTTTGAGCAGTGATACACATTTAGAAACTGGATCAACAGTTAATGATAACTTGACATTCTAGGGCTGGTTTTCAGTTGTGACACTAGCTCCCCTGGGTTAGTCATAAAAGACTCTATCCCTGTGTATTTCCTGGTGGCCTGGTTGATGTGGAGTAAGCCCTGGTTTTCTCAAGCAGTGACAATTGGCAGCACACTGCACGGTCTCTCTGTGGGCACCTCTCTGCTTTCTCTTTCACTCTCCACAGCCTTGTGTGTGTACAGTGCTCCCTCCTGACCCAGGGCCTTTGCACACACTGCTCCCCCTGCTCACAAGTCTTTTACTGAGCAAGTGGCCTCCAGATGGGAATCTTAATTTTTTCACAAAATCCAAAGTCCGGTGTACAGCTCAATTATAGCCACACTGTGAAACCAAAAACATATGAGAGTGAAAAAATAATATAATTATCAACATACATTGATTGCTGGCTAAGCCCATATCAGTTTCACCTGATTCATTTAGTGTTATTTTATGTCGAGCCTTAGAAAGCTTTGCCCAATTCTCTGTTTGAAGACACGACGTGTATTTATTCTTTGTGCCTATTCATGTGGCAGTAGATGACATGTGTCGTCTTGGATGTCCACATCCCTGCAGAGTCTCAGGGAAACCATATTCCACGGGTTCTATGTGAGGACGGAGGGACGGTGGAAGCCCCCGCACCCAAAAGCACGTCTGCACCTTTATAATTTTCATGCCAAATAAACTTTGCTTATTGGAGGAAAAAACTAAAAACCCAGAAATGCAAAAAGAAAGAAAACATCACCAATATGCCCAACATCCAGAAGTATCTAATTCCTGACATTCTGGAGGAAATACGATTTATCCCATTTTCTACCCTGGTTTTTCACCTCAGTTATTATAAACATCTTTCCAGGGCAATAAATAAACATCCCTGCCATCATTTTCCATGACAGTATAGAATTGTACATGGAATTCTTTTGTAATTTTGCTGCTTTTAAACAGTCTCAGGGATACTCCAGAAGGAACGCTCCTACGTGCTTGTCCATGTGTCTCTCAGACTGTGCTCCTGAGAGATGAGCCTCTGGAGGAAAGCCTGGATCCTGAGCTGCTGAGGGGCTGCTCCTGTGTCAGCAGAGTCTCTGGGCCTCTGCTGTCTCCCGTGGGCCCACACAAGACACTCTCTAGAATTAGCAAGGAGAGAAGGCTGGGGCAATAAGGAGGGCAGCGTGAGGCCCAGGGACAGCCAGTGGGGGGACGTGTGAGGCCTTGAATGAGACCAGGTGACACAGCTGAGCCCAGCCTTGCACCCCTAAAACAGCACCGTCACAGCCCTTGCCCAGGGTGCTGAGTGGACATGAGACGTCGTGACGTGCAAGACTCTGGATGTCAAGCCTGCATTATGCCTGGAGTCATGATTATTTTATGAAAATACCCCAAGGTAGGAAACCCCACTTAGAGCCACCTAAGTGGAGGTAATGAAACCTGGACAGAGAAGGGGTGGATTGCGGGGAGCAGGTGGGCCGGCAGGACCCCTGCGGAGGGATGCAGCAGCTCTGCCTCTCTGCCCTCTTGCAGCGTTCGCTTCCACAAAAGGTTTAGCATAAGAGCACTCAGGCCCTCTGCATGACTGTCAGCTGCTTTGGAATGCTTTCCCTCTGCGCTGCAGACATTCCAATGCAACAGCCCACGGGGAGGATTTCTGGAAGACAGCTGCTGGGAGGGATGCATTTCTGGGTGTTAGTGGTCCTGTGTTTTCTCCACTTGGTTATTGGGATCTACGTGGCCTCGCCCAGGCCGACCTCCTTGCCTCCCCTTCCTGTAGGTGGCACGGTGCCCAGAGCCATGTATACCCAGAGAGCACCCGCTGATGGAAGAAGTTGTATAAAAAGAGCTGGGCTGTTTTGTCTTCCCTGTGCTTTGTCTGAATTATTAAAATCTGTTTTAATCAAAATTAACTAATTATTTTGGTGCCATGTAGCCACAGCTTTGCAATTTACAGTGAAGTTCCCTTATGCTTCTAAATAAAAATCTGTGAAGATTTTGGGGCAGTGCCCTGAAATCTAATTCTTTGTTTAATGGGGACAATGGTGTAATTCTAAGCAGTTCCCAAAGATGGAAGTCGATGCTGCCAGCATGCCTGTGTGGGCTGCGGCAGCACCTGGCACAGCACTGGCTGTTTGGTTGGGAAAACTCTCAGCTGACCACTACTACCTCTGGCCTCCCTGAGGCCACCATGAAACAGACCAGTCAAGAAGCAAAGCCATCCGAACCCCTGGGATGGGGAGAGGAGACCCCTCATCTCTGGACAAGAAGCAACTGAGGCAAAACGGGGTTTGTTTGTAGCCAAACCCCTGGTGTCCAAACACAGCGTCTAGTGCAGGGCTCCAGGGTGAGCGGCCATTGACAGGGCAGCACTGTGATTCAGCAAGATTTTAACCGTCAGAGCCCAGCTGTGTCCTTTGTAAAATAGAAATAACAATAAAATTAGTAACAACACCTATTTCCAGAGCCATTGTGAGAATCCAACCAGCTCAAGTATATCAAACTCTTGGTAAACTAAAACCCAAGAAACAAAAAAAAATAACTATCCGTAGACAGAGTTGGTGCTCATGTGCAAGAACGTCCACCCGCAGCATCAGGACCCATCGGCAGTGAAGCTCATTGGCTCAGGTCTGAGCTGAGGGCTAGAAGTGGATGTCCTTTCAGTCCTGGTCCTCCCTTCTCTCAGGGCTCTCTGCTCACGGCCTGCCCTCGGGTTGTCACTGAAGTCCCGTCCTTCCCAGATCTTGCTGGCACCTGGCGCAGACGGCCTTTCAAGTGCAGCCTGACTGTTCCAGCTAGCCCTGGCACCACCAGTTGCTTGTTTCTGGATTGAGGGTCTGGAGACCGTGGAGTGGACAGGGCTGCCTGTCTGTGGAGGGGCACAGCTGGCAAGACATTTGGGCTCCAAACGGCAACATTGCACATCCTTCGTTCAGATCAAAGATTTCACTGCGTCTGTCCACCTGGGCAGCCCTCAGTCCACCAGTCTCACCCACGAGTCGTGCATCCCCAGGGCTGCTTACTTCCCTTCTCTGACAGACACGAGGACGGTAACTTTTATTTCCCTTTATTGTTTGAGAGACTATATGGGAGGTGCTGCTGCAGAGGAAAAAGAATACAAATTTCACAGGCACAGCTCTATGGAGGGGATGCTGTGGCGGCCCAGACTCATGGGGGAGATGCTGCCCCAGTGGCCAGGACTCACCTGGGCAGAGAACAGATGGCACCCACCTGGCAGGAAGGAGCTGCCCTCTCTGAGAGGTGGCACCTCAGAGCCCCTGGCCTGCAGGGATGTGTGTGTGCAGTGGACAGGTGCGTGGGGACAGCGTGGCTCACACTCCCCTCCTGGGCCCTCGGAAAAGGGCCCTCCTTTGACTGGAGGGGCCCCTTCAGAAAGCGCGTGTCTGCTCTCAGTTGCCTGGACGAGAACAGTGTCCAGACAGGAGGCCTCCATCGCTGTGTCGCTGCAGCACCCCAGCTGTCTGCGCACTGACTGGAGGCTCCGACAGCCAGTTTGGCCAGTTTTATGTGTGTTTAATTAACCAAAGTAAGAAGAGACGTTGTTGTCACCCATGGGCTTCTTCGGTATCTGTCTGTGGGTAGGAATGTTGGGGGGCATGCGAGGTGCTGCAGGGGTTCCTGGCGGCGAAGGCATCCAGGCAGCTGATCCTCTCACTTGGGTGTCCCACCTGAGCGTTTGTCTGGTGCTCAGGTCGCTGCCTCCCTCTGAGGCCACATGAGGAGGTGGCACCCGTGCACAGCGGTGTTCCCGAATGTCTCTAGCCTGCATCAGGAGGCCACGTGCTTGACACCCTCCGTGGCTGGCGGGGGGAGGTAGGAAGCTGATGACCATTTTCCAGGAAGAAATACTTAGTTTCCTTTTTAAGAAACATAATCTGGAGTAAAGTATGACTTGGTCTTGTATAAAATAAGCACCTAGATAGAGTGGCCCTGGCTTTGGATGAGTCAGCATGAGTGTGCCATGTGCTGATGAGGAGAGAAGATTCGCAGTGGGGGCCCAGCATTGGAGGAACCAATGAGGACAAAAGCGCGTGAAGGTCGAAGTGCTGGGGGACCGCAGCCCTGAGCATCCTGGTGGGCATCTGCGAGGGGTTTGGTCAGGGCTTCCCATTGCTTTGTCAGTGTTGGAATGGTCCAAGCTGTTTTTTAAAAATCCATTACTGGGGGGCAGGCCCCACAGCATGGTGGTTAAGTTCATGCACTCTGCTTCAGCAGCCTGGGTTTGTGGGTTTGGATCCTGGGCATGGACCTACACCACCTGTCAGCCATGCTGTGGTGGTGACCCACATATAAAGCGGAGCACAGATGCTCAGGGCTGATTTTCCTCAAGCAAAATAGAGGAAGATTGGCAACAGATGTTAGCGCAGGTGCCAATCTTAAACAAAAGAGTGGCGTCCATGTACCAGACGAGTGCCTTCTGAGAGTGCCCAGTTCCGGCCTCGAAAAGATACACCCTCACCCCCTTCGTCTGTCACTCAGTCCCAGAGATCTGTGGAATAACTGGCTTCTGTAGGGTTTCGCCTTCTGTGGAACGGCCCAGGAGCCCTGTAGTGGGGATTTTTCTCTGTCTGTTCTCGTTGAGAGTTCCCTAGGCTGGGTCTGTCTTTTTGGGGAGAAGCTGACTTGCAGGCAACAACAACAGCGACCTTCTGGGAGGGCTTGCTTTGTGCCAGGACGACACCCATGTCTGGGGGCATCATCGAGGGAGTCCTCTATTAATCCTGTCTTCTCTTGTCCCGTCCCTGCCCGTTTCTCTCTTGCAGAGTGACTATTCGAGTGACACGGAGAGTGAAGACAACTTCCTTATGATGCCCCCACGGGACCACCTGGGCCTCAGCGTCTTTTCCATGCTCTGCTGCTTCTGGCCTCTGGGCATCGCGGCCTTCTACTTGTCCCACGAGGTAAGGCCTCTCTCGGTAGGTCACACACCCATAGCACACCCAGGCTGAGAGGAGGAGAGCCCGCGAAGCCCGTTCAGCTCGTGCGCCAGAGGTTCTGGTTGGGGAGCAGGCCCCAGGGAGGCCAGGCGCCTCGCTCAGCCTCGTGGCTGCTCTCTCCTCACAGAGGCGGGATTGCCCCATGGCTCCCAGGGCAAGGCAGGCAACCTTCAGGAAGGGGGTTGCATGAAGGAAGCTGGTGCCCCTGGTAGAAAGCAAATACAGGGAAGCCTGGCTCCAAGGAGACGCTTGGATGGCACTAGCAGGACTGACATGGTGCTGGGGCACTGTGCCCGGGGCGAGGACACTGACATCACACTTATACTGTGAAAGGAGGCAAGGGCGGTTGTTTTCTCTGTGAGAGGCTCATTCGTATAAAATAGATTCCAGTTCCACAGCAGCCTGTGTGTCCTCATCCCAAATTAATGTCCTGCTAGAGGAAATGGTGCAACCTGGCGGGTATGGTGGCCTCCTCGGCCAGTGGGAGGCTTCTAAAGGCATCGCTTCCCAGCTCTGTTTCCCTGCAAAGCATCCTCCTCGTTCCTTTGTGGAACCCAAGTTTTGAAAGATTTTTTCTAGCAAATGAAGAGTATTCATTCAGAAATAATCTATATTCGCATATTTATTAATCAAAGGAAGACATTTATACTTGCCAATTACAGATGAGGTTTCAGCCCCCCACCATCATCCCACCCAGGGTGAGCCTGGGGCCCTGGGCTTATGGGTGACCTCAGGGCACAGTGACCAGCCCTCAGTGCTCAGGGGTTTTCCTCTCCAGCTTCTAGGGTTCTGGGACTGAGGCTGCAAACAGCTGGCTCTGGCAGTCTTGTGTGTAAAACATAGATTTCTCTTGGCTTGAAAACCGATCCCCAGCCGAGCCCAGAAGAGGCCTCTCACTGCTTCTTGCTGGTTTCTGCATTGATTCCTTCTCATCTGACTGTGAGAGGAGAGGACAGTCCCTTTATGCACTTTTCTTTTTCCCCTGCTTCCCCTTTCCTGGCACCAGGGAGGAGCCTGGGATAGCAGTGGACCCACTGGCGGTGGTGCTCCTGGGGGCAGGTGCTTCTCAGCAGGAACACCTGAGGGTCACCCGAGGCCCTTCCAGGCAGCATCAAGGTGGGCCTCTGCTCAGCACTGCTCTGGGGTCCCATGCTGGAGGATAGTGGATGGGGAGGGAGTGGGGAAAGTCCTGCACTGCTGGGTCAGGCTGAGCACCTTTCCATGTCCACCTTTGGCCTGGAGGATCTGTCTGAGCTTCTCTTTTGTGAGTTTGTCCCACAAATGCCAAACACCCCCTTCTCCGAGGGCACCAGCACCGGCTGGCGGACAAGAGACCTGGGCCTGGCAGGGGCCTGGGCAGCTAGGGGCTGAGGCAAGGGCAGTGTGTTCCCAGACCCCAAGGGGAGGGCGTGGGCGTTGCTCACTGAGAATTGGGACACACAGCGGGACTGGACAGACACCCTCTGGGTATAGAGAATGCTCTGAGGAGGACCCCAGAGGCCGAGCATCTGCCCGTTCCTGTGGCAGCTGCACCCTGAGCCCGGGCTAGTGCGCTGCAGACGGGCCAGGTGGCTTCACCAGGAGGGCGGTCAAGTGGATGGAGCGATGGGAACCAGCTTCTTGCATATCATGGGCAATTCAGGCTTTTCCCAGGAGCTGACCGAGCGACCTCACCCGCTCCGTGGCATCCCTGGCCTGCCACAGCGCCTGAGGGGTGAAGGCAGGCAGCATTCCCACCTCCTGGCCCAGCCTGCTAAGAGCAGCCTTTCCTCCCGCAGGGAGTCCCATCAATGTCAGAGCTGGATTTTGATTGCCAAATTTGAGAATGAGTGATATTTCTATATTAGATCCTCTGGTACAGGTGTTAACTGTTCAAAGAGATGCAGGTGGACATCAATATGCCATGCAGGCAGGGTGCCAGGCAGAGCACGCTCTGGATCAACAAGGAGGGGTATGTGGAAAGGCTGCCCACATGGCCAGGAAGGAGAGGCTGCCCCTTGCTTGGCTGCTCCACACACCCTAGCCGAGGCTTCCCATCTGGAGCAGAGCAAGCTGTGCACGGCATCTTTGTCTGAAAGATTGTAATTATAATAATTAACATAATTCATTGTATTTATAATAAAATTTTAATTATAATAAAAAGCAAGCCCACAGCAGAGACTGGCATTTAGATGCCCTTTCTCAGAAAGTAATTCTGTTCTCCACACCTTGAGAGCCACTTGGCCTTGGCCCCCGTGGTGGAGAGGACCCTGATGGTCTGTTCACCAGCCTGTGTGAGCTGCCCTTCGGGGACGCCCGGTCGCCTTTCCTGGAGGTAAAGAGCAAACATCTTGAGGAGTGTAGGGGTTGCCTTCACTCTGGGGCTCTCAGCTCCTCTTTTCGTGGTGCTGTGAGCATGGAGTCCCCTTCAGTGAAGCCCCAGCAGGGAAGAGATGCACATTTTCATAAAGAAATCTCCGGAGGTGAGTGTCCTTCACGGAGCTTGCCTCCAAATCCTTCTCCCTGGGAACACCCAGACTGAGACCACGGCCACCCAGCTCCCTCCTTCACAGTCCACAGCTGTGGCCCTTCTGGGCTTTGCTGCACACCCGGGAGATACAGCCCTTGGCACACAGGCCTCAGCCCAGCCATGAGGCTGCTTCTGTTTGTGCCTCTTCAGCCCGACATCAGACGCTAAACCTATAGCAGGAACTGAGGGGAGCAGGCAGCTGCTGAGGGGAGGGTGCGCAGCACGCCCCAGAACAGAGCTCTGAGAATCGTTACACTAAACTGAATCACTGCTTTCCTGGGCGCGGCCACCGGGAGCTCTACCCCGGGCACTGGAGAGAGGGGAGTCCGGAGCCCATCTCTGCAGGGCTGTTGTCAGGTGGCCGCCCATCCCTCCTGCTGCCCTGAGTGCTGAGGGCTGGGCCGGTGACCTCAGAGTCAGCAAACAGCATAGTAATTAAGCCACAGTCCCCAAAGTCCCAGATGCTGCTCACAAGGAAATCTTTGACATCCGAGTATGACTTTGGGGTTTCTTCCTTTACCACCGATCATGTCTCAGTGTAGTCACTGCCAATTAGACGATGTCTGCACATTATCAAAACACCCGCTCAGTGAAGTCAGGGGAACATGTGAGGGCATTCTGGGAGGACAAAACCAAACAAGTCTCTGTGGTGGGATTACCTCGGGCAGCGGTGAGCGTCATAGGACCCCTGGATTTACAAAACCCAGGGTATTTTTTGTCCTGTCCTCTTCTGGCTGGGTCCAGGCCAGCAGGCAATTTCAGATGCCTAGGTTTCCTGATCCATGAGACCATGAAATCAACCATGGCCATAGCTGATGAGGCTTAGGGGGATGAAGAAAGAGGGAGAGTCCCCATGAGGGTCCTGGAAAGCGGCAGGTGCCCAGCGCGATCTGCTGGGAATGGCATTGTCAGCACACAGGTGCGGTCCCCGGGGAAGGAAAGCCTGGAAGGAGACAGAATCTTTTCTCCAACAGGTTTTATAATTCAAAAAAGGTGTGAATTAAGTAGTAGTAAGAGTAGTGATAACAGTACCGGTGAGGTGGTAACATGTGAGCATCTATCAGGGGCCAGGTCCTGTGTTCCATACTGAGCACCTGGCTTTTCAGAGCATGGTCCTGACCAGCAGTGTCGATCCCCGACACTGTTAGAAATGCATGTTGTCCGGCCCCATCCAGACCTGCCCAGTTGGAGCCTTTGGGAGTAGGGCCTGGGCACCTGCATTTGAACAAGCCCTCCCACTGCGTCTGACGTCGCTCAAGTTTGAGTAGTGCGGTTGCCCATACATGATCTCGTAGGAAGTCTGTGACGTGGCACTGCCGTCACATCACTTTGTGGGCCATGAAGTCAGGGTTCCGTGAACTCAGATGGTTGCCCCGAGGCCAGAGCGGGCTGTCAGTGGGCTGGGACTACCAGGACTACCTGGCTCAGTGCCATCTCCGGGGGAGGCACCTGCTTGGGCTTGAACCCTGATGAGGGATTCAACGTGGAGGCAGGGGGAGGGTGAGAGTAGCTTTTGTCCACAGCTACATTTTCCTCCAACAGCATTAATCGTTTGAGCCAGCTCCCAATGCAAGCATGTTTTGTAAACCAGTTTATAGAGAGGAAAGTGTTGTGTGATGCATCCATCTAGGAACTGAGGTTTCTAATGATGTTGAGGATAGAAATGAATCCATAATTTACTGGGCGACTGCTGTGAGCTAGTTAATACACACACTTTATCTCGCTTAATTTTTGCAATGTGTCTGAAAGGTGGACAATTCTTACTCCTATTTTATGGATGAAAAAAACTGAAGTTACAAGGGATTAAAAAACTTGCAGAAATCAGAGAGGTAGCAAGTATAGGTACATGAGGCAAGTATTGATATTTTTAACCCTTAAAATCAAATTTTCCGCAATGTAACTTTGACTTTTATCTGTTTACAAACAAAAATAGAATCACAGTACTTGCTTCTCAATCTACTGTGCCTCCCGCCGAGGAAGAGAAACCCCTCCAGGCAGGGCTGCGGGGCAGGCCGAGGCGACGGGGCTGTGTCTGCTGCAGGCACCTTCTGCCCTGCGCATTTATTGTGTCTCAATTTCATTTCGTTTCATTTCATAAATGTTTCTTTCCTTTACTAACTGCAACATTATAGCAATAATTAAATGAGGAAAGGGTATTAAGGATCAGATTATGAATTTCATGAATAGCACTAGCAAAAGGAATTGGACGAATTAGGGGAAAGAAAAGGGAATCTTTTTATGGTACTAAAACGTAAAAGAAGGAAGATCCAGCTAAGCCAATAGCAGTGTCCTTGAATTCTGTTCATTCATGCAGGGTTTCCTGAGCTCCTGCACCGTGTCAGGACCTGCTCTGGGGGCAGGGGTACAGCAGTGAACAAAGCAGACAGGACCCCACCTTCACAGAGCTTTCATCCTAGTGACCTAATGATGAGAGGCCAGAAACAAACAGAAGTAAACGTATACATGCCCAATAATGATAAATTACAAGAGAAAAATAAAGCTAGAAATAGGTATGGGGCATACCATTTTAAATAGGGTGGACATGGTAGGGCTTGCCAAGAGGATACCATTTCATGTCGTGAAACTACAGGCCAACCTGGGAGAATCTCTTGAGAAGGAGCTTTTCAGGTAACGGGACAACCAGCGCAAAGGCCCTGAGGTGGGAGGCTGACTGGTGTGTATGAGGAACAGTGTGGAGGCCAGTATGGCTGAAGCAGGAGCCCTTTGGGTGTGGAAGTAGGAAATGAGGGAGAGAGGTAACAAGACAGGCAGGTGTGGCAGACCCCACAGGCCCTCTTAGGCTGTGACAATGGCTTGGGCTTTTTCTTTGGGGTGAGAAGCCGTGGGAGTGTTTGAGCAGAGAAGAGACACCATGAGTCTACCCCTGATCAGGAGGGTGTGCGGAGGACAGGGGTAGAAGCAGGACCACCATGCCGGAGGCTGGTGGAATCCAGGGCGGCAGTGGGGGTCCGGACCGCAGTCACAGTTGGGAAGTTAGTGAGAAGTAGGGGGATGGGGATGGCTTGGGGAAGAATGGCCAACAGATTTCAACTGCTGATATGAGAGGAGAAGAGTCAGGAAGGACCCACTGGAAGATGGAGTTTCCACTGGCTGGGGAGGTACCACGTGGCAAAGGAGCAGGTGGAGCCGGGCATTGGCTCTGGCATGTTCGCACTGCCTAGTGGTACCCAAGTGGAGGCACCAAGCACACAGCTGGGTGTGCAAGTCTGGGCTCCAGGGAGAGGTCTGGGCTGAGGACAAGAGCGTAAGATGAAATCTGGGCGTTAACCTTTCAGCAATGAGGAAGCTGGTGGCGGCCTTGACAAGAGGAGTTCTGAGGGTGCTGGAAGTGACAGCCCATGGGTGTGGGCTTGAGAGAGAACAGGAGTGAGGGATCTCGGTGACACACCCAGCTGTGCTGCAGGAACTGGAGCAGCGCGCACCATGCAGGGGGCACAAGAGGGCCTGGCAGTGCTGCGAAGATGCTGTGTCTTGATCTGGGTGCTGGCTGTACACTTGCCAGCATAGCCATAAATGTACATCTCAATGAGTGACCACTTAGTCACTGCTGAGTGTCACACTTATGATTTGTGCACTTTCTGTAAGTATGTTATACTTCACTTAAAAAGTTGAAAAAAAGATTATGGGAAGAGGGAAATTGGATATGGTGCAGCGAGTTACTTTTTTTTTTTTGGAAGAATTTTATTGGAAACAGAAAGAGAAATGGGTGGTAACTAATAGGAGAGGTGATGTCAAGCGTTTTTTTTTTTTTTTAAGCGGTGGGCAAAGCAAGGAGCCAAAGGGGCGACCCTCCTTAGGAGCTCATGAGGAGCAGCGGGAGGTGGGTGGGCGCTGGAGAGCCCCCACCTGAGAGTCCCGATTCCTGAGCTGCACAGGAAGCTTGGCTGAGAGCGCAGGTGTTGAAGTTTGAGGAGGAGGCAGGAGCAACCAGGTAGTGCCAGGGCCCAGGGAGCAGGATTGTGGCACCTGGTGGATGTGAGTGTGCCTTGGCAGCGTGAGGTCTGCAGGGCTCCAGGGCTCCTCCGGCCCCATTCTTCAGTGCACGTGCAGCTGTGGCATAGGCGGAGCAGGCATGCACCAGGACTGCCGACCTGCCTGGAGAAGACCACAAAGCAAGAGATGCGGGAACTCGGGGACAGAGAGAAAGGAGCAGTGAAGACTGTGACGACGGGCCATGGCATCTGAGTGCCATGAGAAGGGAAGGAGCATGTGAGGGCAGTGCGGGCCAGTGGTAAGCTCCCTGCACTGCACGTGCACTGTGCTCGGCACTGTGCTGGGTTCCCACGCACTTCCCCTCACTCATATCCTGCAGCCTCTGAGGAGGGTGCTCCTGTCCACATTTTCAGGCGAAGAAATAGGCCCAGAGAAGTCAAACAGCCGATCCCAGGTCACACTTTCAGGGGCAGAGCCTGGGTCTTGTCCTCCTACCCAGCATCAATGTCCACCTCTGGGTTGGGGCTCAGTATAATGTGCTTGGTGACTGATTGCACCCGGATAAATGGGAAGAAGAAACCATGGATCTTGGTTTAGACCTTATGAATCCCCATACAGGGAAGAAGTATGTTGTCGAGTCCTTTCCTACTGTTTTCTCAGCGAAATAACAGCCCTGATTACAGCTCCCAGGGCTGGGTCTATCCTTCGCCCACCTGACTCCATTAGGACTGGATAATATTAAATCATGGAAAGAACTAGGCCATCCTGAGTAAGATGTATACTAAAGGTGTTTCTTATTTCTCCTGAATTTGACTTTCTCCAGCAGAGTAGAAATATGTCAAGTACATTGCAGGCTGTCCCTCCTCCCCTCTAAATAAGTGCAGATTCTGTGAAGGTGAAAGGAAATGATTATGGGATTTGGCCTGTGAAAACCTGTCACTCAGATAAGCCCTGGGAGAAGCATTGCTGTTCCAAAGGAAATTTAGTCTTTCCCTCCTGAATCTTTACCCTGGATGTTAATGCTAATTGCTTATGGCCTGTTGGTTGGATTCTTGTCAGTGATTTCAGCCAATTTCCCAGAACAAACCCAAACTTTTCTATAAACACTGTCCAGATCTGGGGCCTCTCCAAGAGAGCAAGGGCGTGGTTCCCCCACAGACTACCAGCTGGGTTTCGTTTTCGTAGTGTTGTTCTTGAGCCGCCATGTTCTTGGTGTTATAAAAGAACGAACCAGGAGGGCCAGCGGGACTTGATGACTTGCCCCATCTTCCAATTGCGTAATATCAAAAGAACAAGCTGATTTGCCCTTGGAAAAATGTGAGGTTGGAAGATGATTTGAAAATAGGGAGCAGGAGACTGTTGGGGACTTTTGCTGGTTGCCTAGACTAATGACTTCCTGCAGCTGGAATAACTTGACGTTTTATGTTTGTTTGTCGGTGTATTTATTTTACCAAGAGCTTCCTTGAGAGGCGGTTGAGCATGGAGCCTCCCAATCCCAATCTTCATGGCCTCTGCTTCTCGCCACTCCCCACGCATGCGTCTTACCTGCCTGTGGCTTCTGGGCCTTCGCTCTATGCGCCCCCGCACCCCTTCCTTCAGACTGCTTCAGCAGCCATGGCCTGGACATGTGACTGCTGAGTCCTCGCCCTACCCGCCAGCCCCTCCAGATGGATTCAATGGCCATCTTCCTGTTTACATGGTTAGTCTCTGTGCCGACCACGGGGTGTCACTCACTGCCCACAAGTGTTGTGGCCTGTGCAGGAGGCAAAGGAACACCAGCCCTTGTTACCGGGGTGCAGCGAGCTTTAGGGCGCCGCAGAGGGAGCCATGCAGCATCTGGGGTGTGCTGACGGCCATGGGATCGTCCCTCCGTGGGGGTCAGGGAAGAGATGCCCCTGAATTTCCTTCTCCTTCCTTCCTTCCCCCAGCCCATCACCCAAGGCCTTCTCACGGTCTTCTCCCAGAATGCATTGGAGGGGCCGGCCGGCAGCACTCCCCAGGCAACAGACGATGGGAGTCCACTGTGCCGTGTCTGCAAGCAAAAGAGCAGCTAGGGAGGGAAGCAGGTGTGTGCAGAAGATCCCCTGGCTTTGTGTTACAGGAAGAGCTGTGTGTGCTTCTCCTTGTTCCTGTTCTAGTATTTTGGGCCGGAGTTTGCCTCCCCAGGGACTGCCTCGTCCCATCTCTGTCTGCGTCTCAGAGAGCTCCAGTTGTTACAGAGTGCAGAGTCCCTTCTGGAGGCCGACTAGGGCATTGCTCTCCGGGACGTGCGGAGGCTGGGGCAGGGGTGCGGTTCCTGCAAGTGACTGAGGGAGCCCTTGGCCCGTGAGAGCTGGAGTGAGCTGGATTGCAGGCCACTGCTTCTCCTGTGGGGCCCTGAGAGATTCTTCACACCACAGCGCCACAGCTGGCGAGCATGGAGCAGAAAGGCCTGCCAGCCTCTGGACTCGCCCTGGCTCCCTGGGACACGGAACCTGCAGCGAGGTGGGGCACTAATGCTTTATTTGGAGGTACAATCCCAGCCAGTGAAAGCAAGGGAAAGTGGAGATGGGGCATGGAGGGAGGGAAAGGCATACGGGTGGTGCCTCACCACGCGGGCCACTACTTCCGCGGGGCCAGCTGGCTGCTCACCGCAGTGGACAGGCTTGACCAAAACGGCAGAGGGGGAGCTGTAGGGGCAGTGTTTGTCCAGCTGCCACCACCCCACAGGTGGAGTGACAGGCCTGCCTGGAATGGTGGCGGAGCTGAGGCCTGGGGCAGAGGAGGCAGTATAAGTGCAAACTTACCCCCTAAGGTTGCGTCTCTGAGCCTGCATTTCTTTATCTTTCCTGACCACGCTTTGGAAAGCAGTGTGAATATCAGTGACATCCTTATCTTGTCTCGGATCCCTAAGGGAAAATTTCCCACTTTCACTGTTAAGTAAGACTTTTCAGATATCTTGTTTTTTAGTCATGAACAGATGTTGAATTTATCGAAAGCTTTTTATATAACTGAAGAAATTATGAGTGTTTTCACTCATACAATCTACAATCTGGTAAATTGCACTGACTGATTTGAAAATGTTAAACCAACCTCACATTCATAAAGTAAACCTTAATTGGTCAAATTTTTATATGTTGTTGAAGTTGTGTGCTTCTGTTTTGCTTGGATTTTTGCATCTGTGTTCATGAGAGAGATTGGTCTATATTGTCCTTTCTGGTAATTTCTTCATTAAATTTTGGTAGCAATATTATGCTAGTTGTGAAATTTTGCCCTTTTTAGTGTTCTCTGAAAGTTTTTATAAAACTAAAATTATTCATTTGTTGAATCTTTGGTAGCACTCACTGTTAGAGCTATTTTGGCCTGAATCTTTCTTAGTAGGAAGGTTTTTAATTACTGATTTCATTTATTTAATATTAATGTCTAATGAGGTTGCATTTTGGCAAGTTGTATTTTTCTAGAATTTTGTCAATTTCATCTACATTATCAATTTTATTAATCTTTTCAAAGTATGAATTTGGACCTTCCCTGTTTCCTTTTTTGAATATAAATAGAAGGATGGATAGATAGACAGACAGACAGACAGACATAGCTCCCAAAAGACAATGTTGTTATTGTTTGATCTTGTCAGTATTTATTTACATATACCCACATATGCTACTTACTTTGTTCCTTATTTCTCCCTGAATCTTTGACATTCCTGCTTGAATAATTTCCCTTTTGTCTAAAGAACATCCTTCAGATTTTCCTGTGGTGTGGATTTGCTGGTGGTACGTTCTCTCTGTTTTGTATCATTGGAAATGTCTTTTTATTGCCTTCTCCTTGCTGATGTTTTTACTAAGTATGGAATTCTAATTGACAGTTTCCTCTTCAGTGTGTTGAAACTTCTGATAAACCCATTCACTGAGTTATAATATTTTTTCTTTTTATCAATTCTAGAATTTCTGTGTTTCTTCTTTCTCCAAATTGCTAGAACTGTTTTTCTAGTTTCCAATTACCTACCAAGATTTTCAAACTTTGGTTTCCTTGAATAGTAAGCAGAGGTACTTGGTGGTTGTTTATATGCCTGATGATTACAACATCTGGGGCCCCTGTGAGGCTGTGGGTTTTTTTCTCCTTGTTCTCACTCATGGTCTATTTTCTTAGATATTTTTGATGCATGTTGGTCATTGTTTTTGAAAAAAGTATTCACAGAAATATTTTGAGGATTAGGGTGACACCGCTTTCCTTCAGACAGACTATTTCTTTGCTTTTGCAAGGACATGGGCACAAAGAACTCAGCGTCTCCTCAGTGCAAGCTCGTGCTTTGAGTTGATGCAAAGCAAGGCTGTAATTCATGAGAATGCAGGTCTATTTCTGCTTCACTCTTTCTCCTATGCTTTAACTCTTTGGTGCTCCATCCTCTGGCAGGGGCCAGTGTGCCAAGATTGCCCTCTGAACCCCCAAAGGAAACGGAAACTCGCCCTTCAGGCACCTCTTATGGGTCAGCAGGTCTCACCAGGCACAGGGGTTGCCATGTTCCTGTCTCCCTGCAGATTCTTGTCCTCTTCCTGGTCTCAGCCTAGTAATTCCTCATGCACTTATTTCTTTCATGCTTTTTAAAGTATTTTTTAACATTTCCTCAAGGATTTTTAGCTGTTTTCTGCAGAACGGTTACTAGTGACATTATCAGAAGCAGAACTCTGCATTTCTCTCTTTCCTTAATTGTTTATACAGAGAATGCATTCCTCTCACAACAGGAATATTTCTTTCATTAGAAAATTGGAGGCTTAGTTGAGGAACTTAGATTATCTGTTGCTTGAATTCCCATTCTTTCTGGTGCTGACAAAAACTTGAAGTGGCTCTTTGCTCTGTGTGTGTGACTGTGCAGTGCCACTGAGGTTGATAAGCCATGTGAGAAAATGGGACAAAGCCCGTCACTGAAACTCACCCCCATGTAAATGAGAAAACATGGGGTCTGGCACTTTGTAGGTGCTCACGAAGTCCTGGGGGTATTTGTGTCTCGTGCATGTGTCTGCACACCCATTTTCTGTTTGGCCATTTCGTACAGATGAACCATGTGCTTATCAATGGGTGTCCAGACAGAGTTGGGAGGAGTTGGCCATGACTGAGATCCAATCAAGCTGCCAAATACTCTGGGCACGGGCCCTATTCAGGGCTGTGGGCAACTGGCACTAACCCCACTGGGACCTCTGGCAGACAGTGCCCATCTCACTCTTCCAAGCTGCTCCCCCAAGGAGAGGGTGCTGTCAGTCATAGGTTGAGGGCTTCTCCAAAGGAGTGTTAATTCTCTGGCCCTTCTGGATTGTTCCTGCATCCTAAGTGGAAACAACAGAGGAAACACACAGAGGTGACCTGAGTGGGGCATTGCCTCAGAGACGGAGTTAATCACGCTGACGTAAACTGGATGCTGCAGAAGGAAGTAGGTTAATGTAGGACTGGGAAGGCAGGGTGGGGCCAGAGAGCCTTGAGTGCAAACTAGAGTCTGTCTGTTAACAGAGCATTGTAAGTCCGAGAGTATAGGTTGGAAGTAGACCACCATAAAGAACAGTCAGAAAGCAGAGGATGGAAACAATATGTTCTAAAATAGACTCGTCCTTAGACCGGAAAATCTTTTCACAAGGAAATGAACAGAGACATTTGTCAGGCACCATGGGGTCTCTGTGGATATCTGCTGTACACCCTTGGGGTCACCAGAGATAGATGGAGGAAGACACGGGACAGTTCGTGTCCCTCCAGCCTCCCAACAGCCAGAAGCATAGTCACAGCAAACCTTTGACTGGCATGATAATTGAACGGGGACTTTTTCAAACACTTGAAGCAAAATGCTTTAGATGTTTTCAGAAGCTGTCACTTGTCCATCTTTCTAACCGTCTATCTCATGGAAACAATCCAGCATTTTCTTGTTCTCATATCTAAAGCTTGTCACAAAAATAGAATTTGGAAATGTTCACTATTCTTTTTTTTCGAAGTTGTGTGCTCAGAACAGGTGCATTACATGCAACTGGACCCTGCGTATTCCACTCACTGAATGGTCTTGTTCGTGATCATCACTGAGTCTTGGAGTTGATGTTTTATGTACTTCCCCATGTCCCTCTTTTGTCCTCAAGTTCGTTATTCTCATATGTCCCCTAATTTATAGTAAATTGAGTTCCACCCACTGAATGCATCTGTAGGCACTAACAGATTCAGAATTAGCACAAGATCCAGCTTTTTCCTTGAGAGTCACAGATCATCCAAGGTAATAGGCAGATAGGGGTTAGCTGGTTAAGCAGGGTAACTACTAACGCCATACAGTCTGTGCTGGAGTCGGGGAGAAAGACATGGCAAAGCATGGCCCACCCCTAGGAGGTGTGAAGAAGCAGGAGTATGGGACCACATGGGAAGGAAAATGCTACCAAGGGACAGAATGGCTGGGAAGGACCAGGGACAGGCCCACGTCAGCCTCCCAAGGTGACTGATATGTGAATTATGGTGAGGGAAGTGGTGGGGCTGCAAGAGCCCAGCCAGCCACAGGAATAGTGTTGGATTTGCAGACAAATAGATTAAAAAACATTGCTAGAGGGATGGGCCTGATATATCAGATGGATATATATTAACTTGCATTGAGAAAATGTGCAATGGCAGCTCAATGACCAGCAAGTTATCTACTTCTCTCTCTCTCTGCCTAATCCCTTCCTCTCTCTCTCCTGCCCCTCTGCTGTCTCTGTCTCCATATGTATGTCTAATATGCTGATTGTAGCTTCTGAGAGCTGTTTTTCAACTTCTGGGTTTAAACACTTCCATATAAATATTAATGATCTGGTACAGCCAAGACAAATCAGATTTCTGATCTATTTTTCCCCTGGAATCTGTGCTGGAGTTCGTTGCTGATTTCTAACTTTTTGTGGTGTGTAGATGAGTGGGTACATCGTGTCTGTTTTGCTCCCTGGGGCATGTTGGATGGACTTTTTTCTGTTATAGGTGATGCATCGTCTCAGAAATTAGCATCTTGATTTTGTGACTGTCTGTAGCAGAGAAACCCTCATGCTGACTGTCCAAGGGCAGAGCTCATGCAAGGCCTGCACGTTCAGAATCTAAGGTTAAAAGTGCAATGTATTAAATTGTACATTCCTCCATCTGCCTTATGGCTCACCTCAAATTCCAAATGTATGATCTTTTTGTTTTTAGACGATGTATCTGAAGCTTTGAGGATACAATATGCCTCTAAAAGCAGAATTGCTCACGTTTCTTTTCCAACTCTTTTAAGAGTCTGGCCCTCTGCATGGGTCCTCTGACATCCTGAGAACAAAACAGAAGGTGCAGTGCCAGGAGCTTTTGCTTTTGTGCAGTAGCCATGCCTATGAATGCTGAGTCCAGCCTGGCCAGATCCTGGGACACACACTCAGCCAGGCATGCCCTGATTGATGACAGAGCCACCAAAGGGTCACTACAAGTGTCTCTGGCCGCAGCCAATAAACAGTCCCTACCGGCCTCAGATGGCCTTGAGTATAGTCTCAGGGCTCCATGTGTGTCAGGGATATGACTGTGATATTGTCGCCAGTGGGACACCCCTGCTTCCTGAACCGGGGACAGGCAGGGCTCCTGGTTCATCTCACCCATCATCACATGAAGTACCACCTTGCATGGAGGACAGCAATTTCATGTGCTTCAACTCGCATGTATATTTGTGCAAGCGGAACAGTCAAGTTCAAGAAAAGTTGTGATTTACGGACAAAAAGAACAGGATAGTGGTCACCAGTGGCAGGGGTCGGGGTGGGCACAGGGGGAAGGGTTGCAATTATATGGTATATGACAAATAATAATGTACAGCTGAAATTTCACTACATTATAAGCTATTATGACCACAATAAAAAAAATAAAAGACTACTCCACAAATCTCAATGACCCATTGAGCAGGCCAAAAGATAGGATAAATGTTAAAATGTCTATAAATGCTAAGGTCCTTTACCAAAATAAATTGTTCTTTTGAACTCCTTAAAAGAAAAAGAAGGGTCATAATGAGTCATTGAGTGATGAGCACGTGACAGATTTTCGTGGAAATGTAGAGTCATTTTTGATACATCTCTGACATTTTGATTTTGACGTTGATGGAATTCAGTCTCTGTCGCTAACAGAGACCCCCTCACTGAGCTACCTCGCCCATCAGGCCAGCTGCACGTGGGCTTCTTAAAGGTGCTTATAAAATTACCATCTGCACATCCACCATAAAAATGACCCATCAAGAGGACAGGAGCCTTGGCTTATGACCCTGGAAGTAGCTTCTCTTGGCCGTGCCCCTCTTTTCTTGCTTCCTTGATGAGCATTAGCATTTTCTGGCACTTCAAGAGTTCTATGAATCCTAGGCATAGAGCTTAGCGGATGCCAAATTTAGAGCTGAAAAAGTTACCCTGAGCACAGTGTGTCTACTGTGACCGTCAGGGCAGATGTGGGGTATTCCTCACTTTAATTTTTCTTCTCTCCTTTTGGATAGGGCACTCTGTTCTTAAACTGTCTGGATTATGTGTAAAATAGTGAGGAATCTTTGAAGCACACCACAGCGTGTGTTTACGTTGGTCTGCTTCTGCGTCCACCTGAGCTTTACGCTGCAGCAGTGTGCAAGCACACTCAAGGACAAGGGGCCTGGTGAGCCCACATACTCAGCTTCTGAGTGTGTAGGTGAGAGCTGTGGGGCTGGTTGCCTCAAAAATAATTCAAAGATAAATGATGAAGCAACGAGTTCTTGAGTGAACGTGACTGCAGATTGCTTAGAGGAATTGGAAACAGCAAGATCTGTAGGCAGAGAGAGGGGTTTTATGGAACTGGCCCTGCACTGGGGTATAGTAAAATGCAAGTGGTGAATTTATGAGGATGAGTCAGCTGCTCCCGGGGCCAATCCCCTCTTTTGGCCATGGCCTGGACCCTTCTCTTCTCCCATCAAGGCACAGCTGTTGTTCTCCAGAAAGCTCCATGGTTTGGGACCACTTAGCATTCATATCAGCCTCCCCTGCAAGGCACAACCTCCACGTGGACAGTATCACCCCTCAGGAGCCCCCTGGCACTGCCCACTCCATCCAAACTGACTGGGGATTTTCAAAGCAAGCCTGAACCCCAAGGCTTCCCCACTATCCCCATTCTCCCAGCACCCTCAGCCTCTTGCTACATTGCTACCCTCCAAGGCCACCTGTCTTCATCCCAGGCCCACACTGCCCACCATCACCAGATGGAGTCTCTGGTAGACTCTTCTTGGGCACCCAGAGAGCCACAGGAGCCTCCAGGCTGTCCTGATACAGTTTACAGGCACAGAAAGCACTGAGAACAGACTGGCAGTACGTTCGAATCACCTCAGGAATTCTTATAAACACAGTGGAGACGTGCTAAGTAGGTGGAGAGAGAGGGCATCTTGAGACCCTATCCCCAGAACTCAGTTTCAAAATTATTTTCTGCATTCCTGAGATGATGTTGAATAATTTTGCCTGGTCCTAATAGGCGTATAAAGTACCTTGTGTTACTTTGGAAATGACATGCAGAGTTTGAAAACCAAAACAGATTTTGTAAGTGACACATCTTCCTTCCAGAGTTATCTGTGTCCATGAAATGGTTGAGGATCACCTGTCAAGGACACTTGGGAGCACGTGTATGTATCTAGCATTGCACACAAGGGAGCCCTGTGCCAATCAGCCAGATCTCGGGTCACAGCCGCATCTCTGATTCCATAGCAGGGTGGCTGAGTCGCGCACGCCGCCCAGAAAAGAAGCTCAGGTTTGTGCAGCACCTGATTGCTCTGACCCTGAAGCTGGTTTTCAGGTAATTGGCGAGGTATCCAGCAAGGCACACTCACAGCGTGGCCCGATTTATTATGCGTGAATGTTGAATCATGAGAAAGGGAGTTGCCCAAAGTTCAGCTGCCTTGCTCGAGCCTGAAGGAAGCTGGAGCCCCAGTGCAGCCGCCTGGCGGCCCCCTGCAGCTGGGCACCATGTGTCTGCTCAGGTGCACGTGGGTGTTCTTTGCCAAAGTTGTGCTTGTGGCTTCCCAGGGAGGAGGCGATGTGCGCAGGGATAAAGGGGAGCCGCTCTGGGCAGCTTTTCCTTCTAGGAAAGGCTTGTCTCTTGCCTGCGGGCCCTGCTGCCTTGCTGCAATTACAGCAAGTGGGAAGAGCTGGCATCTCAGCTCTCTAGTCAGAGGGACGTTTCCTGTCCTAGGTGGGCTCTCTCAGGCACAGTTCCTGGAGGATTGTCTGGAATCTCTCCCACGCATGAACCTGGAGATGCTCAGGAGATCCTGCGTGCTGCCTAAGAGGGTTTTCTTTCTTTCTGTTAACGGAACCAGAATTTGTCCACATCCAAGCCTCCAAACCGCTGTGCAGATGCCCGGGCCTCCCTCCCCTCTGCCCACCACATTCTCTGGGCTGTGAGTCCTCAGGTCCTCTCTCTACAAAGCTCTTGTCATCGTTGTTCCTCTCTCAGTCCCTCTGCCCTGCCCTAGGTCCTCATGACCTCCTTTCTGAGCCATTGAACATGTTCCAGCTCATGACCCTGTTTCCAGCTTCTCCTTGTTCTCCCAGTTAATATTCCTGAGGCAGATAGGCCATGCTGGGCTCCAGCATGCAGGCCTCAGTAGCTCCCACTGCTCTGCAGAAGAGACAAGAGCCCCTCTTCCTGGAGGCCCAGGGCCCTCACGACTGGGTTCAGGTCTCTGCTTCCAACAGCCCACCTTCCCACAGCCCTACAACCTGTTCGCTGGGGCCAGGACATGGCCCACACTCCCACACCCACTGCCCTGGCCCCCATGCCGCCTCCCCAGGAATCCTTTCTTGGCCCTCCCACCCTGCAGGCTTCCATGTGGTCCACAGAAATCCATGCCCTTCCTCTGTGACCCAGATGCTCACGCAGTGCAGCTGCTCAAAGGAGATGCTCTGGTCCTTTCTGGTTCTCTTTATGTTCCGTGGCACCCATCTGAGACACGGGTGGGAACTATCTCTTGGCTCAAGACTCACAGGGAATTGGGCCAGCCTCATCTTCCTGTCAGTGTCAGACGTGATCCCCAGGAGGGGGTGAACCTGTGATTCAGGAGTTCTAAAACAAAATACAGGGGCCCATGAGGCCCCACTGCTGTCCTGTAATGGCACATCTTCGTGAAGGCGCTCTTGCTTTATCCGAGTCCATTGCATAACTGTGCTGACAGGTACATGACCACTTAAAGGCAATAGCAAGAAAATATTACCCCGTGGAATATTGCATTAATTTATCTATCAAATTCTGTAAGCGTATGATTGGTTAAATGCAGACAAATTATGCCTGCCTCCATTCTTGTCATCAGAGCCTTTCATGAGGAAGGCCAATTCTTTCTGAAATTCTCTCTTACTCGTCACCACTTCAGGAGCAGGCAGGCCTCAAAGTGACTTGACGTATTTCACCAGAGTGATCTCTTCCCCAGTGGTTCTGCTTTTTCATTAGATAGGAACAGTCTGACTCTGCTTGAAGGGTTTGGGGAGGTGGTGTCTTTGATTTAGGACAGAGGGCTTAACCCTTTGGTGCCAGGACAGAAATCAGGCATGCCCCAAACACTGTCCCCAGCCCCGTCTGATTAGGAATATTGTGACTGGCCCTCTGATGTAAACCTCCAATGTCCTTGTCTTAATGCCGGAGAGGAAAGAAGTGTGTGTGCATCATGCATGGCGTGGAACGTCATGAGCCATAAAACTAAAGAATGGCTTTGGCAGCAGACTTAAAAGTGATCTTGACACAACCTTTCATTAACCTGCAAAATGGTGACTTTTATTTGCCAGTAACTTACAGAATTCAAAAGCTAGGGGAAAAGGCTTCAAGCAGAGTCAATCTTAGATGTTTCTATATATCTGAACTCAGAATTATTTCCCCTCACCTCCCAGCGTAGAATTATAATAATAATTATTATTATTATATAATAATATATATATAATAAAATAGAATAATAATAGTTTGCCACCATCAAAAAGAATGAATTAAGGGTTTCAGTTGGTGGTGGTCTATGAACAGATGGGTATAAGAGTCAAGAACTCAGGGTTGCAGGGAGTCCCTGATCTAGGCACATCACTGTCAGCCACTCAGGGACAGGACGTGTCACCTGCTGTCTACCCTAGGGACAGGACGCCTCCCCCAGTCCATCCTAGGGATGGGTCACCTCTCCCAGTCCAGCCTGGGGATGGGTCACCTCTCCCAGTCCAGCCTGGGGATGGGACACCTCCCCCAGTCCACCCTGGGGACGGGTCACCTCCTCCAATCGACCCTAGGGACAGGACACCTCCTCCAGTCCACCCTGGGGACAGGTCACCTCCCCCAATCGACCCTAGGGACAGGATACCTCCCCCAGTCCACCCTATTGACAGTGGCAGTGATGGTGGCCATCATCACCTGAGCACTTACATGTGCCAGGACCCATGCAGGACATTTTGTGAGCTTTCTCGTACATGTCCCTCGACAGTTCTAAGATGAAATAAGGAAACTGCATCTCAGAGAGATCAGGTAACTGGTCCAAGGCCCCAGCCCTAGGGCAAGAGTGCAGGACGCAGACCCGGGCTGGAGATCTGCCTCAGAGCAGACACTTTAACACTTGGCTAAACTGCCTCTCTCCAAAACAAACCAGAACGTCCCGTATCTCCATGTCATTCAGATAAGGGGTCTGAGTGTTGGGGGTGGGATTTTGGAGACTATCTTGGTGACATTCACTCCCAGATGTGTGACTCTGAGCAAGTTCCCCTTCCTGATCCTCCAAGATAAGACAAGATGAGGTAAGGCTAATGATGGCATCTGGCACCACAGAGCTGCTGTGTACCCTGTATGAGCACAGGTGGACACACTCTGCAAAGTCAGAGGAATGGCACCATCCTGACCTGGACTGCCTGTCCTCGTCCTCATCTGCCTCCTTGAACAGAGTTGCATCCCCCACGCCCAGTGCTATCTTCTTGCTGGCCCATGGTTGGTTTCCTGTGACACAGACCTGCCCACAGGGATACCAGGGCCACCAGGATAGCCCATAAATGCTTTAACCTGCCAAGGCGAAGACCTGCCTGCAGCCTCCCATGGTGTCTTGCCACACCTGCACCTTGTGCGTCCACCGGTTGCAGCTCCCAAACTCCCTGCCCCACCCCCACCTCACCTCAGAGCCTCTGCCCAGTGGCTCTCCCTTCACACCCACCCTCCTGTTACCACACAGTCTTGGTAACATCTTTCCAAAGCCCCTCTGGACGGCTGAGTCCCACTGCCTGTCATGCCCCTGTAAGCCCTGGATAGTCAGCTCTTCTCCAGTTACAATGAAGGGACTTCAGGGGATGTTTCCAGTCTGAATCATGACCTCCCCCAATGACCAGAATGTAAATAAGATTTGGAGTCTGAATTCTTAGCATCTGAAGACAGGGGAGAATGGGCTTGGATGGCGAGGGCATGCTGCCTCCTGGGTGGGGCGAGGGTTGCTGGGTGCTGGTGAAAGTTCATAAAGAAGGCACTGGTGATCCAGGGGATTGTGCATCACTTACAACCTTAGCACGCATTGTGCGAGCGTGTAGTATTCGCGTGAATCTGTGGCCTGGGAAAGGAGTGTAATAAATTCACCCTTGTTTGTTTGATTGGTTGGTTGGTGAAAAGATTAACACAGGAGGGCAACATCCAAGAGGAAAGGAGCCTGGTGTACAAGAGCACTTCTCCCAAAACCTCCTGCTCTCACTGGTGGAAAAAGACAACCTGAGGGGAATGAAGGTAAATCCCTAATTTAAGATTCTGCAGTGATCAGGGAAATATATGCAATTAGACCTTAGAGATTAGGTCAAGGAAAATGCGATGAGAAAGAGCCACTTCTATGTGGGAAAGAAGCTAGCCCTCTGCTCAGAGCCTTCTTGGAGGTTGTCAGGGTATAAATAAGACATAAATAGGATTAAAGTACTAATTGACAAATTGTTGTCAAGGAGAAGTCCTGCTTCACCTATTTAAATGCTCAGAATATATTTAGAATGCTTATTATGCATAAACTAATATAACCCGAAGGCCTGAGCCCTCCCTTTCAACACGGGCATGTTGGAGAAAGAAATGAACAAAACATAACAATACCTTAGAGTTTGGACCGTGTGTGGGGAAAAGTCTTGAAAAATATGAATGGTCAAGTATTTTTAATGCAATGTTATTGCATTCAAGGACTTCTGTGACCTAGTAGTTAACTAGTTTATATTTCAAAGGAGTTCTTTCAGTGGCCTACTTTAATAAATGAAAGCTAATAGTCAAAATTAACAATTTGTAGATGTTTATCAAATTCTTAAAGACATCAGTATCTTAAGTAGATAAGGCAGCTTCCTTGCTAGTATTTTAACATCCATTTAATTGGTCCACACAGCTTTCTGTCCATCCTAATAGCCCGCTCCTCCTGTGTGATGGTCCTTTAAAGCTCCTGATACCCTAAAACCCATCTGAAATAAGCCTGAGGGGGCGTTACTCCCAGGTGGCAGGATTTGGGTTCTGAGAGCCAAAGGCAACACACACCACCTGAAATTCCTAGTTGGCGATCACCCCAGGTTTTCTGAACCCAGGTTCCGCCTTCTCTAGGTTCCTCTCTGCAGCCAATATTTTCCTTCCCAAATCAGGTTCCTACCCTGAATTATTTGACATCTCTGTGGACACAGTGGTGCCTGTGGGGGGTCTGGGAGCACCAGGAGCCCCTGGTGTGCCGGCTCCATCCTCCTCATGGACTGGGGGCTAAGCAGGCTTCACCTGTCCAGAACCACCCCCCGACTTCCTCTCCAGGCAGCGTCTCCTCACAGGCACCTTTGCAGAGAGGACACAGGTCCTCAGTTTGCTCCCACACTCCTGTCCTTGAAATAGGCACCCAACAAAAGGTCAGTGGGGCCTTTCGTCTTTCACCTCTTCCACTCAACATGCTGCTCCCCAGAGACCCCAAGGTCCTTCTTTCAGCTCAGAGCACATGGGATTGTCTCTTCCCTCCGGCTCTTCTCTTCGCTTCCTGTCTCTTCCCTCCGGCTCTTCTCTTCGCTTCCTCTCTCTTCCCTGGAGCCCTAAGAGGTCGAGGGAGGTCATTTGGAACATCCATGAACTAGGATGGGAAATGAGTTGCATCATGATTTTCACCAACCTCTAACCAAAATTTGGCATTTCCTCCAGTTATGAAGGTAGGCAACAAACCACATTGTTGTGACTTCATCACCAGCAGAAACCACAGATGTCTTCACTGCAGGTGACAGTTGTTGAAGATATCTCAGAATATTGCTTATGTTCATCACTACTTTGAAAACACAAACCCAAGTGCAGACATACCTCATTTCGTTGCACTTCGCCTTATTGCTCTTTGCAGATATTTTGTGTTTTGTTTGTTTGTTTGTTCTTTTGCAGGGAAAGAGTCACCCTGAGCTAACATCTGTTGCCAATCTTCTTTGTTTTTTCTCCCCAAAGCCCCAGTGCATGGTTGCATATCCTAGTTGTAAGTTCTTCTATGTGAGCTGCCGCCACAACATGGCAACTGACAGATGGGTGGTGTGGTTCCTCCACTGGGAAGTGAACCCAGGCCGCCAAAGTGGTGAAAGTGCTGAACTTTAACCACTAGGCCATCAGGTCTGGCTCCCAGATATTTTGTTTTTTATGAATTAAAGGTTTGTGGCAATCCTGCATTGAGCCATTTTTCCAACAGCGTTTGCTCACTTTGTGTCTCTGTGTCACATTTTGGTAATTCTCACAATAGCTCAAACTTTTTCATTATTATTATATTTGTTATGGTGATCTGTGATCAGTATCTTTGATGTTATTCTTGTCATTGTTGTGGGATGCCACAAACCACGCCCACATAAAACAGCAAACTCAATCGACAAATGCGGTGTGTGTTCCGACTGCTCCACCGACTAGCCGTTCCCCATCTCTCTCCTTCTCCTTGAGTCTCCCTGTTCCCTGAGATACAACAATATCGAAATTAGGCCAATTAATAACCTACGATGACCTCTAAGTCTTGAAGTGAAAAGAAGAGTTGCACATGTCTCATTTTAAATCAAAAGCTAGAAATGATTAAGCTGAGTGAGGAAGGCGTGTCGAAAGCTGAGACAGGCCAAAAGCTAGGCCTCTTGCACCAAACAGTCAAGTTGTAAATGCAAAGCAGAAGTTCTTGAAGGAAATTAAAAGTGCTACTCCACGGAACACACGAATGATAAGAAAGTGAAACAGCCCTATTGCTGATATGGAGGAAGTTTCAGTGGTCTGGAGAGGAGATCAAACCAGCCACAACATGCCCTTAAGCCAAAGCCCGATCCAGAGCCAGGCCCTGACTCTCTTCAATTCTGTGAAGGCTGAGAGGGGTGAGGCAGCTGCAGAAGAAAAGTCTGAAGCCAGCAGAGGTTGGTTCATGAGGTTTGAGGAAAGGAGCCGTCTCCATAACAAAAGTGCAGGTGAGGCAGCAAGTGCTGATGTAGAAGCTGCAGCAAGTTCTCCAGAAGATCCGGCTAAGATCATTAATGCAGGGGCCGCCCTGAACAACAGGTTCTCCGTGCAGAGGAGACAGCCTTATATTGGAAGAGAGGCCATCTAGGACTTTCATAGCTAGAGAGGAGAAGTCAGTGCCTGGCTTTAAAGGACAAACAGACTTGTTAGGGGCTAATGCAGCTGGTGACTTTCTGTTGAAGCCAGTGCTCACTTACCATTCTGGAAATCCTAGAGCCCTTAAGAATTATGTGAAATATACTGTTCCTATGCTCTGTAAATGGAACAACAAAGCCTAGATGAGACCACATCTGTTAACAACATGGTTTCCTGAGGGTTTTGGGGTTTTTTTTGAGGAAGATTAGCCCTCAGCTAACTGCCGCCAATCCTTCTCTTTTTGTTTTGCTGAGGAAGGCTGGCCCTGAGCTAACATTCATGCCCATCTTCCTCTACTTTATATGTGGACACCTACCACAGCATGGCTTGTCAAGCGGTGCCGTGTCCACACCTGGGATCTGAAACAGCGAACGCCGGGCCACTGAAGCAGAACGTGTGCACTTAACCGTTGCACCACTGGGCCAGCCCCTTCCTGAGTATTTTGAGCCCACTGTTGAGACCTACTACTCAGAAAAAAATATTTCTTTCCAAATATTACTGCTCATTGACAATGCACCTGGTCCCCCAAGAGTTCTGATGGAGATGCGCAATGAGATTAATGTTGTTTTCATGCCTGCTAACACAACATCCATTCTGCAGCCCAAGGATCAAGCAGTAATTTTGACTTTCAAGCTGTGTTATTTAAAAAATACATTTTGTAAGGCTATTGCTGCCATAGATAATGATGCCTCTGATGGATCTGGTTAAAGTAAATTGAAAGCCTTCTGGAAAGGATTCACCATTAAGAACATTTGTGATTCATGGGAAGAGGTCAAAATATTAGCATTAACAGGAGTTTGGGAGAAGTTGATTCCGACCCTCATGGAAGACTTTGAGGGACTGAAGACATTAGTAGGGGAAGTAACTGCAGATGTGGTGGAAACAGCAAGAGAACCAGAATTGGAAGTGGAGCCTGAAGATGTCACTGAGTTGCGGCGACCTCATGATCAAACTTGAACAGATGGGGAGCTGCTACTTATGGATGAGCAAAGAAAGTGGTTTGTTGAGATGGAGTCTACTCCTGGCGGAAACGCTGTGAAGATTGTTGAAATGACAACAAAGGATTTAGAATACGACATAAACAGTTGATAAAGCAGCAGCAGAGTTTAAGAATATTGACTGCAATTTTGAAGAAGTTCTTCTGGGGGTGAAATGCTACCAAACAGCATCACATGCTACAGAGAAATCATTCATGAAAGGAAGAGTCAATCCATGTGGCAAACTTCATTGTCGTCTTATTTTAAGAAATTACCACAGTCACTCTAACTTCAGCCTCCGCCACTCTGATCAGTCAGCAGCCATCAACATTGAGGCGAGACCCTCCGCCAGATTACGACTCGCTGAAGGCTCACGTGATGGTTAGCTTTATTTAGCAACGAAGTATTTTTTAATTAAGATGTGTTAATGCTGGGTTTTTAGACATAATGCTATTGCACGCTTAATAGACTACAGTATAGGGTAAACATAAGTTTTATATGCACTGGGAAACCAAAAAATTATTGTGATGTGCTTTATTGCGGTGTTCATTTTATTGCGGTGGTCTGGAAGTGAACCCACAATATCTCTGAGGTCTACCCATACTAGTTATTATCTAGTGCCTTAATAAAGTGATACAAGTGGTAATATAGTTACAATTATGACTTTTTAGTATTTTCTCAGCTCTATTTCAATATATTTGGTTCCTGTTATAACCCTTTGTATTTTATTTTATGAATTTAAAACCTCTATTCTGAGAAAGTGTCCATTGGTTTCACCAGGTCCTAAAGGGGTCCGTGGCACCAAAAATCTAAGGACCCTGGTGGGTGTTCCAACATGCTCATCCACCTGGCTGGAGCCTCTTTCCCACGCAGTCCTACCATCTCTTTGTTTTCAGTAAGGCCTTTCCTAGACCTCTCCTCTTCTACCTGCATCCTCCCAGCTCTGCCCTGGAGACTTGCAAAAAGAGGACCAGAAGTTTCCCATTTCGGATGGGGCTCAGTTCACAGTGTAAGGTCACAGGCCACCCTACTCACAACTCTTGCCTCCCTTTCCTGCAGCGAGGGGCCTGCCCTCTGACTCTCGGTCCTTTGCAGTCCCGACGACCACAGGTGTCAGGGTTCAGCAGAAGGAGAAAATATTGAAGGCAACTTGTGGGGCCCAGTGGCATCTCTGGGGAGAAGGAGTGACGAGGCCTCACTGCAAAGTGAAGCTGAAAATAGCAACTTACAGGATGGTCACAGGGCAGCTGGGAGGCTCGGGCCTCACAGCCTTCAAACTCCCATAGCAATACCCATGGGCTTTGAGGAGAGAAGACCATCCTATGGCTTCTCTGTTTGCTTTTTCTCTGTAAGTCGTGCACTTCGGAACTCTTAACTGAGCACCGACTGCATACCAGACACGATGCCAGGTGTTGGGGACACGGCAGAGAACAGATGTGGGCCCTGCACTTGTGGGAATTTAAATTATGTGCCCCGAAGTGGAGCCCTGTTCCCTAAGGGTCTTGGCTGAGAAGGCATTTCTGGAGGTAGTTGCCCTCCTTCCATCTTCCCTCTCAGGTTTCCCTGCCCCTGTCAGGCCTCTCCCCAACCTCCTACATCTGCTCAGATCCCACCGGGCCTTTGTTCCCCTCACCATTGGGCAGCCTCATTCACTTTCACAGCTCCAGACATCAGTTTCCCAATGTCTAGCTCCTGCTCAGACCACTTGCTTGGGGTTTAGAGAATATCCTCCTAAAGTACAGCCAACCAGCAGCGAGTGGCAGGAGCCGAGGGAGCCTGGCCCGCATCCTCCCTGCGCTGTCTTGGGAACGGGCCTCTCGTCCCGAGCTGTGCCCACCAGAACCTCGGGCTCCTCCTGGCCCATCTCAGTCCTTCCTCTCCCTCGTCTCCCAACCTCACTCACCAAACTGCTGTTGGCATCAGACGCCCGCCTCCCTCCTTTCCACTGCCTCCTGTCACCACTGCCTCCACCGTCCTGCCTCCTCACTCAGCTTAGTTAGACTCGGGGAAGGTGGGACCTTCCTCAACAGTGTTCACCTTCCTGGAGCCCTGAAGAATCTATGCCTAAAGGCCGAAGACACAGTCCCACGACCAGATGAAGGCCAGGCTGCCCCTCCCACCGGCACCCCGCCTTTTTGAGTGGCACCTCCTTTTACCTCCAGTCACAGGTGGCTGAGAGAACAAAGACAACTGTAGTGAATGCACTAACGGAGCCCGTGTGGCTCCATCGCTGCCGTGTCTGCCTTCTTTGGAAGGAGGGCAGCACAGGCGTCTGCAAGACTCAGTATTGAACGAGCTTAGAAACAGTGCCTGGAGTTGGTAGGACTGGTTCTGTAATAACTGATTCCTTCCCCTGAAAGGCTCACAGGCCCAGGGACGACCACTGACCTCAAGGGAACCCCAGGAAGTCGAGGCCCCTGGCCTTCCAGGAGAGCCATTTGGTTCACCTTGCCCTCCTGGCCACGCGGCTAACCCGCAGCTCTCTGTGTCCTCTGCTGGCTGAGTGGCACCGAGGAAGGGCCCAGAGGAGCCGCAGAGGGGCGGTCCTGCAGCACCTCTGCCGTCAGAGCGCCAGGCCGCCCTGGCACTGAGGGCTCGGCCTGTCCCTCCTCTTGCCGGGGTCATTTCTGACCCAGCAAATGATGTTCCTACTAGCCTGTTACTCTGCCAACCTGCAAAGCCCCAAGGAGAAGACGACATCAGCCCAGGGGCAGCTTCACGGCCTTGCTGTTTTAGTCTCATCCTTTGAAGCTGGAAAGATGTTCTGTATTAAAATGTTCCTTCCCGCTGTGCATAATGCTAATGTCTTCCACATAATATGGTTAATGGAATATTTTACACACTGGAAATAGCCACAGTGACCTTTTCTTCCTTCTGGAAGTCTCATTTTTTCTCTCTCACTCCTTCCCCCACACCTTTGCTTTTTTTTTTCTTTGCATTTCAGGTATCAGTGCCCTATAGCCAAGTGACCAGGGCATCTTCCAGGATCAGTGTTTCCTCAACTGAAGCAACAACAACAAAGAAAATCATAAAATGATGTGGAGGGAAACAGATGCCCTGTTATGGCCTCTACAAAACCTCAGACCCTTTCATGAGAAGACTCAGACCTTGGGGGGTAGCTGGGAAGGCAGTTCACACCCTGATGGGGGGCTTTTGTTTGAAGCCTCCTGTAATTTAGGACTGCCAAAGGGTCTGGAGGAGGTTGTGGTCTTAGGTTTATCTTTTTATGTATTTATTTATTTATTTTTGAGGAAGATTAGCCCTGAGCTAACATCTAACTCCAATCCTCCTCCTCTTTTTGCTGAGGAAGATTGACCCTGAGCTAACATCCGTGCCCATCTTCCTCCACCCTACATGTGGGACACCCGCCACAGCATGGCTTGCCAAGCGGTGCATAGGTCCACACCCGGATCCGAACTGGTGAACCCCCAGCCGCCAAAGCGGAATGTGTGAACTTAACCACTGGGCCACGGGGCCCACCCCTTATCTTTTTGTTTTTTTCCTCCAGCTTTATTGACGTGAAATTGACAAATAAAATTGTATATATTTAAAGTATACACCATATCACTCTGTTTGAATGCTGGAAAAGTGTGAAAGTCTGTGCTAGGCCTAGACGTCTGACTTATTGGAACCCTCAGCTGAACCTGACCATTACTGGGTCCCGGGGATCCTTGATCAGGGTGGGTGGGGAAGGCCTGGCCTGGGCAGGGCAGCGTGTCCATGCAAGGCCTGTGGGGCAGCAGCCTGTCCTGCACCTCCTCTGAAGAGCAGGCGCCTCTGGGCCACTCTGTGCTCAACTGTCACTTCCGTAGACAAGTCTGTTCTTTTTTTTTTTGCTATGAAAGTTAATGTTTACTGGGCATGAAAAAGAAAATAATAGCAAATTACACTGTAAAAGTTGGTAAATGCCATAAACATCACACGATACAGAAATAAAAATATATCTTGTTACTTAGCTGCTAACGTACTTCTACAATACTTTCATTCTTGTACTTTGGCTGTTTGCTTTTTTCCCCCAGTAATTTTATTGAGATCATAATGCTTTATAATATTGTGTAATCTCAAGTGTAGATTATTATTTATCAATTTCTGAATAGACTTCATCGTGCTTACCACCAGTGGTCTAATTTTTGTCCACCGCCATACATATGCGCCCCTTTACCCCTTTTGCCCACCCCTCAACCCCCTTCCCCTCTGATGACTACTAATCTGTTCTCTTTATCCATGTGTTTGTTATCTTCCACAAATGAGTGAATGGATAAATAAGATGTGTGTACACACACACACACACACACGCACGCACACGATGGAATACTACTCAGCCATAAAAAAGACAACATCGTCCCGTATGCAACAACATGGATGGACCTGAGGGTATGATGTTAAGTGAAATTAGTCAGGCAGAGAAAGACAAGTCTGTTCTTTTAACGTTTCTGTTGTCAAGGGAACTGGAGGCAGCAAGTCACTCACATGGCATTCATCAAGTCTCCCTTCATTCGTCTGCATTTTGGAGGTGATAAGGGAAACAAGGCAGAGGTCAGCCTGTTTATACCTGACAAAGGTGGGACTCACCAAAAGGCATTGTCTGGAACAGGTGGGAAGTAGGGAAGAGCAAGGTTCAGAGAATTCTGTTGCTGCTAATTCCCCAGCCAGAAAGGCACTTTTCTTCTGGGGATTATACTTGTTTCTTACAAAGGAAAAGAGAGTGGCATGAATATTGAGGCTTCCAAAAGGGGCAGCCACACCGACAAACGAAGAGCAGAGAGAAGGTGTGTGGGCCCAAGACACCTCTCAAATTCCCTTCTCCATCTGCCCTCCATGTGTTCCTGTTTGTAGATGATTCTCATGGGAGTCGTTATTTATGTGGCATAAACAGGACATGTGTTTGCACGTGTGTGGACACACACACATAACTTACCTACACATTGTAGGCATTTTTAATGTTTATAAGTCTGATAAATGTAGTGTTGTCACTATATAATAGTAGAGCCTTTACTGGCTACAAACTTTGCATGGGCTCATCAGGCTGCAAAGCTCCGGGCATAAAAGGGAGCTCATCTCCTAGACAGTGACAGGAACGTGCCTTATCCCAGACCCATGCATATGAGCCAGCTTAACTTTCTGGTCTAAACTCTCAGAGTTTGGTGTTTTCCAGTCGAGAGCAGCGTGGAGGGAGAGGAGAAGGGGTGAAACTAAGGTTTCTGGGCTCAGACCCTGCACAAGCCGAGGTGCTTTGTCGGGATCTGCGTGTGAGGAAGCTCAAGCCCTGACGTTTAAACGTGGACTCAAAGTGCACCGGCTAATGCGTGGTCTGCAGCCTGGCCTCTGCAGAGCAGTGCCCAGGGCTTCTGCAGGAGGGTGAATCCCTCCTCCTCAGGCGGCCTCCTATAATTTCCTGCAAACTCCCACAATCTTGGACATTCTTCTTGGTTTTGCAATGGAAATGTTTTACATGCGACACCTGCTCCCAGTTTCTGGTAAACCTTGTTTTATTTAGGATGCTGATCCGGTTATTTCTGCAAAACAAACCACTCTATAGCTCGTGGCATAAAACGGCCTTGTCATTATGCTCATGGTTTCTGTGGGTTGGGAATCCAGGAGGCAGCAGGGGGACAGTTTGTCTCTGCTCGTAAATGTCTGGGAAGACTCAAGGCTGGAGTGATTGACAGCTGAGGCTGGAAGCATCTGTAGTGACTTCACATCCATGTCTTGATGCTGGCTGTTGGCTGGGACTTTAAGTGGACCATCCACAGGAGTACCCGTTACATGGCCTTTCCATGTGGTCTCTCCGTGGGTGCTAATCTGAGCTTCCTCATGGTATGGTGGCTGGGTTCCCAGAGCAAGCATCCCAAGGTACCAAGGCAGATCATGAGACCTTGTTATGATCCAGCCTCCAAAGCCACGGAGCATCACTTATGCCAGACTCTCGGGACCAAGGCCTTCCAGACTCATAGGAGGGGACGTGGAGGTCAAGGCTCTAGAAGAGGATGAGGGATGGGAAACATTGTAGCAGCCATTTGGGGGAAAATATCATCTGTCACAGCTGTATTTCTAGGGATGAAAGAAAATTTTACACACAACATATTTATAGTACTAGGTTCATAGGAAAATGAATAATGACGAAACTTTTTTTCTAAATATTATACTCAGAAAGAATATATCAAATTAACAAAACCTCTAAGACCTAAAATGCCGTCTAGTTTATGAGGTCATGGCATTATTACAGTAAAAAGTAAATGATATTTTTACTCAAAAGCTATTATACTTATCCAATGAACATTTGCATGCATAAAACTGATGATAATTATGTTGCCTAATGAAGATAGAAGAGCTGAGAATCTTGTGCATTTTCAGTCAGTGAGGCAAACAGCATTATGTTGGTTAAGGCTAAATGATAGCATTAAATATTTTAAAAATAAGCTAAGTTAACTTATCCCCTCAAATATCTACAGCCTTACACTATGAGTCCGTGCAGAAGAGGAACAGAAACTCTCAACAAGAGAGAGCCACCTTAAAGCATGTTTTAATCTTAAATATGCATCTCATTTGTTATTCTAAAAGCAAAGTGCTGGGAAAGCTTATCATATTTACTTTTGCCACTTATGTAAATAATTTATTACACGTAAGTGCATTGCACTTCAAAGGTTTGAGCTTGGCTTAGCACATGGTTAACACCAATTTGGCACAGTCTCTTTTTAAGTGTACATTTGCAAAATGCATCATCTCAGATTTGCTGAAATGATGTATTTCTATGTCAGCATCCTGCTTATTCATAATTTGAAATAAGTCTTTTGCCATTTGGTCCTAAGCCCCTTTGTTGACGTGTCTGCTGATATCGCATTACTTCCTCTGTATTCATATCTGATGCAAGATGGTCTCTGGTATGCTTTCATTAGGGGGAAAAGCTCTACTGTAGAGGAAGGACAGAAAGACTGTGAAGTTCATAGTTCTTTGTGGAGTGCACCCCAGGCCCGCTGTGCACTCCAAAGGATGAGACTTAATCAGAAGATCACAGAACACCCCCCTCCCCCACACCCTACTGCCATGTGAATAAGCCTGCAGTATAACAACCACAGATTTGAGCTGGGAAAGATGAAAGACATATCCTCGGTTTGAGGAGCAGTACATAGGGAAGCCCCAAAGCCAAGAGAGAAGATGAAAATAAGGACATTAGAGGACTTTAAAGCTTTTGGTACCTAAAGCTATAACAAACATCAAGTGTGCTCCACTCCTGGCCCAATTAACATAAATTCTCACACTAAAGGCCTGTTTACCTCAATATCTAGTGCCCCATACAAGATGTCTCTCAACAAAACATTGCAGGGCATGCCAAAAGTCAAGAAAAGCCTGAAGAGGCAAAACAGTCATCAGAACCAAACTTGATTATGACTCACATGTTGAAATTAGACAGAGAATTTAAGACTGACCAATATGTTAAAGGCTCTAATGGAAAAGGTAGAAAACATGCATGAACAGATGGGTGATGTCAGCAGAGAGAGAAAAACAGTAGAAAGAAATGGTAGTAAAAAACAGCAACAGAAATGAGGAATTTTTTTTCTTAAAGATTGGCACCTGAGCTAACATCTGTTGCCAATCTTCTTTTCTTCTTCTCCCCAAAGCCCCCCCAATACATAGTTTTATATTCTAGTTGCAATCTTGTGGCTCTGCTATGTGGGACGCCACCTCAGATTACATTTCACTTTTATTTATTCCTTCTTTACTGCTCTTCTTTGTTAATGTAGATTCAGTTTTCTGACCTGTATTATTTTCCTGTTGCCTTAATAACTTCTTTAATGGTTTTATAGACTCAGGTCTGCTGGTAATAAATTCCCTCAGTTGTTCATTTGAGGCAGTTTTTATTTATCCTTGTCTTCTGAAGTTATAACTTCTGGATATACAATTCGGGGTTGGCAGGTTTTTGTTGGTTTATTTTTTTTCAATACTTTAAAGACTGTGTTCAGCTGCATTCTTAGTTGTATCAATTCTGATGAGAAGTCTGCTGCAATTTTTATCATTGTTTCTCTGTAGGTAAGGTGTTTTTCCCCCTTTGGGGATATTCAAGATTTTCTCTTTGTTTTCAATTTTCTACAGTTTAAATATGACATATCTAGGTTTTTCTTGTTGTTGTTTGTTTGTTTTTGTTTTTTGTTTAATTCTGCTCAGTGATCTCTCTCCTTCTCAGAACAGTGATTTCAGTGTCTGTCGCTAATATTGGAAAACTCTTGGCCATTATTTCTTCAAATATGTCTTTTTCTTTCTGGTATTCCAGTTACACAAGTTATGCCATTACTTATGGTCCAATGGTCCACAGTTCTTGGATATTCTCTTCTGCTTTTTTTTTTTCATTCTTTTTTCTCTTTGTGTTTCAGTTTGGGTAACTTCTTTTGACCTATCTTTAAGTTCACTGATTCTTTCCTCAGCTGTGTCAAGTCTACCAACAAAGACTTTTTTCAGGGGACAGCCCTGTGGTGTAGTGGTTAAGTTCACCTGCTCCACTTCAGTGGCCCAGGGTTTCATCAGTTTGGATCCTGGGTGCAGACCTAGCGCCACTCATCAAAGCCAACTTCAGAATAAGGAAGATTATCAGGGATGAAGAGGCACATTGCATAATAATAAAGGGGTCAGTTCTCTAAGAAGAAATAACAATCCTAACGTGTGTGCACCCAACCACAGAAAGTCAAGATATGAGGAAAATGGGCCAGCCCCGGTGGCCTAGTGGTTAAGTTCAGCACACTCCACTTTGGCAACCCAGATTCAACCCTGGATGCAGAAATACACCATTTGTTTGTCAGTGGCCATGCTGTGAACGTGGATCACATACAAAAAAATAGAGGAAAATTGGCAACAGATGTTAGCTCAGGTGAATCTTCCTCAGCAAAAAAATACAAAAAGAAAGAAGAAATATAAGGAAAAAACTGATGGAACTGAAAGGAGAAATAGACGCAAATATAGCTGAAGACTTCAACACCCCTCTGTCAGAACTTCATAGATCAGGCAGACAGAAAATCAGGAAAGATATAAACGACCTGGGCAACATACTTAGTCAACTGACCTAATTGATGTTAAAAGAACACTCAAGCCAACAACAGTAGAATGCACATTCTTCTGAAATGCTCGTGGGCCTTCACCAAGATAGACCATATTCTGGGCCACAAAACAATCCTTAAAGTTTTTTCAAAATTAGAAAAACATGCAAAGTACTTTCTAGACCACACAGGAATTAAAATAGAAACCAACAACTGAAAGATAGCTAGGGGTTTTCCAAATATTTGGAACTTAAAAAAAATACGCTTCTCAATAACCCATGGGTCAAAGAAGAAGTCTCAAGGGAATTTAAAAAATATTCTGAACTAAATGAAAATGAAAGTAAAACATCAAAATTTGCGGGATGTATTTAAAGTAGCACTTACAGGGAAATTTATAGCATTAAATGCACATATTAGAAAAGAAGAAAGATCTAAAATCCATAAGCTACACTCCCACCTTAAGAAACTAGAGGACCAAGAATAAATTAAAACAAATGGAATGAAGGAAATAATTAAAATTAGAGAAGAAATCAACACTGAAAATAGGAAAACAGTAGAGAAAATCAACAAAATCAAAAGTCAGTTCTTTTCAAAGATTTGAAAAGAAAAATCAATAAAATTTGAAAGGATCAATAAAGTTAATAAACCTCTAGCCAGGCTAACCCAGAAAAAAATAAGAGACAGCACAAATTACCTGTATCAGGAATGAAAGAGAGTCATCGACTGATGTCCTGGATGTTAAAAGGAGAATAAGAGAATTCACATAGAGTGACCAACTCTATACCCATATATTCAATAACTTAGGTAAAATGAACCAATTCCTTGAAAACAAACTGCCAAAATTCACTCAAGGAGCAGTAGATAACCTGAGTTGCCTAATATCTATGAAAATGATGGTTCTCAGTCTTGGCTGCACATTGGAATCACCTGGGAAGCTTTGAAAGCTATCGATGCCTGAGTCCCACTCCTCATGGTCTTCAGGCCGTTGGAGTGGGGGCTGGGCTGGGGCCTCGGGACGCAGATGTTAGAACTCCCTGAGTGATTCTGCTGCACTGCCAAATTGATCATGCTTCTGCCTAGCGTCCACATCCTGATGTCCTTTGAGCAAAATGGTGTTTCCCTACTCTTAAGAAGACTTTCTTCTAGTGGATTGTTTATTACTAAAAGCACGAAGTCTCTCCAATTCCAGTGACTGGAGCTGACTCTGGTTTTTATCCCCAGTGTTAGAAATGGCAGACCATCAATTATCCACAACAAAATGCTTTGCTACCAAACTGCAAAAACACCCTTCATGAGCCTGTGTTTGACTGGACAGTCTCACCACCACACTGAGCTTGGGGTGAAGGGCCCCTAAAGCAGGGGCACCTCTTCAGGACCTGGGGATCTGCCCTGTGAGTAGGGCCTCCTCCTGCACACGTGTGTAAGCATGGCGTTGCAGAATAAAGTGCTCACAGACTTGGCACAGAGCCCTCTGGGGCCTGGAGAGCAAAGGTGGTGATGAAAACTGGAGGAGTCAGTGCTCTGGGCTGTGGCAGGACCTTGAGATCTTTTATTCATGTTGCTGGTGTACAACGTGGATGCGAAATCATTTTTGATCATTTGTCCTTTCGACACTTAGATGAGAGTGGAGCTGTCCCCAGCTGGGAACGGGGAAACTGACCAGAGGACAGAGGAAGCTGGCATGTTGTCAGCACATCTCGCCGTATTCGCACTCCCAGCCTAGCTGTCCCTAACTGCTCAGCTCCTGCTTCCTTATGTAAAAATTCTTTGGGAGGAAAAAGGAGAGGAATTAGCACTGGCTGCCAGAGGCACGTGGAAAGCTTTCTGAGACTGCCAGAGCCACTGTCATTCAGTGAACCTCTTCTGAAGCGAATTCAGGGGAGCTCCCATGAACTTGGAAGTGTAGGGTGAGGCGTCTTCCATTATGGAGCTCTGTGCTGCTCTGCATCTTCCTCCCTGATGACTGTGTGTTAGTGTGGGACCATCCGCTGGGATGGCCTCGCTCCAGGCCCTTTGCTTTATAGCAGAGGGAATGAAAAGATTTCCAAGCGAAGAAAGGTTATTATTAGTGGAGGAAGGAGAGGCATGGAGCAGTGTGGACCCTGAGTAGAATTTCCATTCTGTAGATGTAAGGAAAGGCCTTATAAATGCATAATACTTTCTCTAAGTGCTGATGTTCCAGAGCTTTTATGTTTTCTACTCTAAACCAAACAAGAACACAGGTGTGAGTGCAGCAGGCAGTGGAAACCGTCAGAAAGGGGAAGATGACCACAGCCAGGCTCACCGTCCTCATGAAGGGCGCACCCCCTGCCTCATCCTCTTTCCTTCTGCCTGACGCACCTCTCTGTGGCTCTGTCACATTTATCTGAAGCTGAATCCCCAGCCTTTCATGGATCATCCTGGAGCCGAAACTGAAAAACAGCCCCAGCTTTCCAGGCTTCATGCACCTAGAGCCTGTGTGTGAGGGAGGTTGAGCCCATGACTGTACACTCTTCAAAGTCCCAGGATAGACTGTGAGCTCTGGACCCTGAAAGGCAGGGGATGATTGTCTTGAGGGTGCAGTGGTCATCGTGAGAAAGCTGGTGCTGCTCTGCCCGTCAGGGTGTTCCCCGAGGCATGGAGCGCTCACACAGCTAGCTGGAGGGGCCCCCAGTGGGGCTCACACCCGTCGGATGGATGGAGAGCCCAGCAGGTGACATTAGGGACTGCCCAGGGCCACATGACCAGGGAGGCTCTGATGCAGCCTCTGCTCTACTTCCACTGCTCATTCCCAGAGAGATGTGGGGACAGGTCTGTGGGGACAGGCCCATGGGCACGAGCCGGACTGACATAGTATGTACAGACTGACTTCCTGCCTGAAATGGAACAAGCACGCGCACAGGAGGGAGACCGGAATCTTCTCTTTAGAAGTTGATAGGGAAACCTCTGCCAGCCCTCAGAAAACACCTATGGAACTGAGAGACTTAGCAGGACCCAGGGTGGGGCGGAGAGCTGTGCCCACCACCCTGCTCTGGATCTGTCCGTACTGAACATCACGGAGAGGGCCTCATCCCAACAGAGGGACAGCAGTGTTTGAGCTGTGGTGGCAGCACGCTGCGCACAGAACAGGTGGGCAAGAAGGAGCAGTTCCAACTGCTACCCGTGGGCTGCTCTGAAGGCAGGTGGGGAGAGGACACGCTGTGTCACATCCACGTGTGTATGCATGTGTTCCCCGAAAAAGCCACAGAGACCTCCCCAGAGCACAGTAAGTTTTCCTCTGGAATTCCATGGATGGCACTTGCTACTTCCCTTGGCAAGACCTCCTGGGCAGTGTCCTGGGATGGAGACAGGTCTTACGCAGAAGTTCTTAAGCAACAGAGTCAAAAATGATGTCTTTGCCGTCGTCAGGCCTTCCAAAGAGTGATGGCGATTTTAAAATAACAATATACCAAAGAGAAAGAGACAGAAACAGAGACAGGAAGAAGAGGAAAGGAGGGAGAGAGGGAGGGAAGGAGGAAGAAACAGGGAGGAGGAAAAATGAAGACCACAGGGAAAAGGCACCGACATGCACTCTTGTTCTTCCGGTGTTCAGAGCTTTGTAGAGTCCACATCATATGAATATGACACAGAACGGAAGCACGCCACTGTCTTCGCCATGCTGTGCCATAGGAACACACACTATCCAGGGTCCTTCTGTGTATTTACAAAGCACTGAGGCATCAAAACTGAAGATGATTTGCAAAGCCCAGCATAATGCCAGCAAAGAGAAATGAATACAATGCAGGTTTTCCAAAATCACTTTGAAGCACCATTTCCGGGGAGGTAGATGAGGGTGAGGAGCACAGGCAGCTTCCGGGAGCTGGAATAATGTCAGCAGCCAAGGTAGACAGTGGAATAGCCCAGGGACGCAGGCGAGTTGCCGTGTCCCCCTGCCCACTCTGCACCAGGTACTCTGCTGTGCAGTCAGGATGTCCACACTTCGGGCTGTGCACAATCGCCCAGAGTCAGAAGCTGGATCCCAAGCCCAGCACTACATGGACGAGCTGCTTGAATGCTTCACCTCTTCATGCCTCGTTTTACTCATGTACAAAATGGGAGATGCTACTGGTGGTAATGATACGTATATAAAAACAGTGATATGGAGGCTATATAAAGAATGGCAACAACCCAATAAAAAAAAGAGAAAGAGCTTTATAGTCCATTCACAAAGGAAGATGCATGAGGGACCAGGAAGCACAAGAGAAGGTGATCATACTCATTTATCATCAGGGGGTGCAAATGAAAACCACCTGAGATGCCACTGCACACCCACTGTGAGAACATGGGGCACTGGGCCCCTCACCCGCTGCTGGAGGGAGTGTAAAATGCTACACCCACTGTGGAAAATGTTCTTACATTTTCTTATCAATTTAAACATCCATCTCCCTAGATGCCTAGATACTTGCCCAAGAGAAATGAACCCACGTGCCCACAGAAAGACCCATACAAAATTGTTCATAGCGTGTTCATTCATCATAGGCCCAAATTGGAAATAACCCAGGAGGGCTGAGAAACAGCCAGAGAGTTGATCTGAAGGATCCTCTAAACAAAAAATGGCTCACCAGACAGGCCAACTTGGCTGTAGCAGCCAGCACCTCTCCATTTCACAGACGGCGGGGCCCCGTGTGTGGCAGCAGCAGCGCCCATGCTCCTGAGACGGTGGCTGCTGGAACCGATGCACCTGGTCCTTCACTAATCTCACCTTCTGCAGTTGGCACCTTGATCGTCCCCTCTTTCGGCCACCCATGCTGTGAGTTCTATCTCCTCCACTGCTTTTCTAGAAGAATCTCTGAGTAATGGAATTTCCTATCTAAGAAGGTAGGTGGTTCTGAAGCAACCAGCTGCAGGGACATTAATACTAGACAAATAGAATTTAATGAAAAAGTCATAAAGAGCGATAAAGAAGGACACTCTATAAAGATAAGGCAACAGGAGGCCAAGCAATGAATAAGGTGCGGAAGATTATCTAGTTTGGCTACTGATAGGAATAAGGGAGGTTTTAAGGGAGGCATTCACAGATCACTGTATCCTCCACAGGGCGTTACTGTTATCTAGGGTGATGCTGACAATTAAATACTGCCCCTGCAAGTCCCACTGGTGAGCCTCTGCCTGTGAAACACAAGAAAAGCTTTGGAAATCGAGGAAGAGGCCGTAGTGTCCCCACGACTGTCAGCCTGGAATTCAGTGTTCCTCATTCCTGAATGAATTTCCCAAAACTTTTATCTTCAAAGAAAGGGGCTATTTTTACCTTGCAGACGAGAGGAACGTTATTAGTTTATTAGGAGTATATTGGAAAGGACTTCAGAGTGTAACTTCACCCTGTAAGATCTGCTGAGGCTGCTGGACATTAAGGGGTCTCACCTGGAAACAGACAAGTTGTAAAAATTGCAGACAGAGGCCTGGTGATTCCCCTTGCCTCTGTTACCTCTCCTGGTGAATAATTTGCAAAACCATAGCCTGTGAAGTCAGTCCTATTTTCAGTGACCCTTTAAAGAGGCATAATAAAATAAACCTCTTTGGCTGTTTCTACTCTCCGACCCACCAGCCATTTTTTTTTACTAGTGGACTTGCAGTGTTGATGGTTATGAAACCAAGAACCCAACATCTTGATAAGAGCTTAGATTTCTGGTAGTTACGCCAACCAGGACTCTGGAAAATTGTGGGCAACCGGTCACCACTGTCCACCTAACGTGTGCCTGTGGTTTTAGCCTCTGCCCTCAGACCATATCAGAATAGTTCTTCATTTTCCAAATGTGCTGTTGGAGGGGCTGCTGGCTGTGGGCCATGTGGGTGGTGAGGGGTCTGGAAATGAGCTCATTTCAAAGCTTTCCAGCCATGTGGAATTTCTGCTGCTTGTGCTTAGCTCCTAATTTAATTACAGCATTACAACCCCAGTGAAAATATGCAGAAGACCCCTAACTGCACCACTTCACTATCAGAGATTTTATCAAAACCGTCCCAGGGACTCTGGCCCCTCCCCCTCTCCTTTGTGGGGAGTCCAGGTGACGAGGTGGAGTGAGTGTTGCTGGCTGAGCGATGGATGCAAGGCGAGACTGGTTCTGAAGGATCAGGAAGCTGCCTTTTCATTCAGATTTCTCATGAGTGTTTTGGCGAAAGAAGGCAGTAAACAGTTGTTCCTTTAGGAGAAAAATGTCTCCTCCGGCTGAGAGGGGCCGTGGGTGGAAGAGCCACGCAGCCTTCTAGAGACAGGGCTCATGAACTGTTTCCTCTCTTCTGGAATAAATTTGTGAGCAGCTGAAACAGGACTTGAAAAACCTGGCATTTTGGAAGGCCCTGGAGGATACTGCCATGGATTCCATGAAGTTTCTTATTTTCTTTTTGGCCAATAAAGTTGCCATCAACTTCCGCAGCACAGAGTAATCTTTCCACAGAGTAATCATTTCCAGGGCTGCTTCGTGTTCTCTTCTGGTCCTTGTGCCCCCAGGAAAATCAGAAGCGATGGGTGGATTGTGTTTAATGTGAACAGGATGTGGTTTGGCAGCCTGCAGTGAGCTAACTGCTGTTAAAATGTTCCATGAGGACGCAGGTGGGCCGGGAAATTGTCTCCCCTGGTCAGAGTTCACCTCCAGACCTGCCGATTTGGGCAGATGTTACAGTCCTAAACGCAAATGGGGGATCACAGCCCTCCACTGTCTATGGGTCCACCAGTGACTGCCCACCCCAAGCTCTGCCACCCAACTTGCAGCCCCCCCTACCTCGCCAGTGCCTGCCTTCCTCCCCGACATCACCCCTCGGCATTCCCCTTGCACCCAACCCTACAGTGTCTCAACCAGCCCTTCCCTGGCCCCCAGCCATCCACCGCTATGCCCCTCTTCTGGAATGCCTTCTCTCGCTAGTCATCTGGCTGGTCCTTCTGAGAATGCTGGGACCTGGCTCAGACAACACCTCCTGCAGGAAGCCTTCCAACCTCCCCCTACCCTATCTGCAGCAGGTATCCCTACCATCTGCTGCTGGGGACCCTTACCACGGCCCCCCACATAGGGTGTGGCTCTCTGCTTTGCCTGTAGTTGTCTGAGATGGGACCGGCTCCCACCTTGTTCAAGTGTCCTGCCATTGTCTCACGTGCTGGTACATGGCTGGAATTCAGTAAATACTGGGTTGAGGGATGGAGAGATGAGTTCTGACTGGCAATTTTATTAGCTATATGGGAAAAAAAGTGGTATTATTTTTTCCTTTCTGGTTGGACAGATTGCCTAAAAGTCTAAATAAAACAGTGTGTTATAACAAAAGTAAAAATCAACGCTTGGGTTGTCCACGAGGCTTTAAGGAGGACAGAGTTCCTCTGTTTTTTGCATTTTGCAGATAAGGAAAAGGAGGCCCCAAGGGGGCAGAGCTGGGCTCTGAACTGGGCAGTGTGAACACCAGATGGAGTGAGGACCATGTGTGCCCCACGAGTTAATCAGTGCCTGGCAGAATCCCCAGCACCCAGCACGGGAGGGGCCCAGAGGGAAGCACAGAAATAAATGAACTTCCACAGAAATGGTGTTTCCAGATAACTGTTGAGCCCTTTTAAGTTGGCCCGCCTTTAATTCTATTTTATCATGCTAGATGAAATTACAAAATTCAGTATGACATTCCCTTTTAGTAACTACAAGGGTTGTCCTCATGCAGGTTTCCCAGAACCATCGGCATCAGCAGCAACATGAGGGAACTTCTTAGAAACGCAGATTCCCAGGCCCCACCCCAGGCCTACTGAGACAGAAACTCCAGGGGTGGGGCCCAGAGTGCTGTGTGTTAACAAGCCCTGCAGGGGATGCTGATGCTTGCTCAAGTACACTTAACTAAGTCAGTCTTTTGCTGATGAACCAGGGTCTTTCTTATGAACCCCGTGCCCATGGGAGGATGTGGTTCAGGATGAGTGAGGGGCAGGAGCCAGAGTGCACGATGCCCTGCACCAGATGCCCGTCCTGTGTCGGTGAGGACTCGCATCATCGCATGGTCACCTGGTCCTTTTTAGATCTCACCACTTTTAGTTCAGCAGCATCCCCACCAACATCCCCCACACTCTGCCTCGTACTCCTTTAATTATGAGTGGACCACTTAGACACACATCTCTGTTCACTCTTTCATTGTCTTTTTAACTTAGATAAGTAACACACTCCCATAGGAAGGAGGAGGAGGAGGAGAATGGAGAAAGAAAGGATAAAAACTGAATCTCCCTCTCCATGCCTCTTCTTCAAAGCCTCTCTCTAAGGAGCCCACCGCTTAGCATGCATTTATAAATCTGTGCAGGCATGCAGGCAGCGTTGATTTATAGATAAAAGACGATCAACATGCATTGCAACTTGCTTTGTCACATAATATAAATACTTTTGGTGTCAGTACATAGTGATCAGCATCAATATTTTTAACAATTTTGTAGTGTTCTGATATATGAATGTGCACTAATTAATCATTTCCCTAAAAATGGACATATAAATTGTTTCAGTTTCTCCTTTTGCAAGCACATCCACAAGTGAAACTCCACTGAATCAAAGATTATGCACCTGTAAATTTAGTAGATACTCTAAATTGTCCTCCAGAAGTCTGTACCAATTTTCATTCCCACTAACGAAATGTGAGTGCCTCTCTTCCCCACCTGGGTCAGTGTTCGATTTGCATTCATCTGATAGATAAAAATAGAGATCTAAAAGGAAAACAGCTTTGCAATTTGCATTTCATCCATTACTATGATGTTAAACATCTCTGCGTATGTTAGATTTTTTTTACTTTTCCTCTATAAATTGCTCGTTCATACCTTTACCTATTTTTATTGGGCTTTTTACATTTTATTAATTTGTAGGCACTCTTTTTAAGTTATACCTATTAGACTGTTGTTCAATCGCTTTGTCACAAACATTTTCTCCTGGCGGAATGGTTTGTCATTGGTGCGTTGGCCATAGAGAGTCCTGGCATCTCTGTGGTTGTTGGAAGGACACTTACAGAGCTCGATGTCTGGTTCCTTAGAGCTGGTGGGGGCTGATTGTTCAATGTCTCACGGCGACTTAGCAGAAAGCAGAAGGCTGCGCTGTGTCTCGCAGACCCCATCTGAGTGAGCAGCTCCCACAGAGCAGCCCCAAGAGCAGCCTGGCTGCATCTGTGGCCTCCAGTTCCTGTCATGGACTGCTCCTTCCTGCCTGCAGGAAGCCTTCCAGGGCTCAGGGAGAAAAGCAGTCAGGACTGCCACTGGTTTATTGTTGGACTGTGGGGCCAGGTGCTGGCTTCACATCTGTGATTTGTGAATGCACATGGACTCAGGTGCACTTTCTTCCTGCCACGAGATGAGGGTAGAAAAGGAGAAAGCTGTATAGGGAAGAGCCCCATCATCCTGACGTGAAACCCCATGAGAGTTTATTTCTACATCCACGTCCTGCATATGCTTCCCAGAGCCTCCTACTAGGGCAGCTTTACCTTATCATTCACAGATTTTATAATTTCCTGCTTTTCTGAGTGGCCTCTTCATTCCCTGATAGTCTCTTATAATACACCCCCTGGGACGCTGAAGAATGGAAGCGATGGATGTGATAAAGGCCAGTTGGAGCCACCAGTGGACATTCCCCATTATCCCAGAGATAACAAGGTATCTTCTGGATACCTTGGATGCTGCACAGGTCTTTACCCGAGTTCTCCTTTTTCCTGTCAAAGACTTGAGTTTTTAAATTGGAAACATCTTGAAGAGGAAGCCAAAGGAATACCTTTTCATAAACTTTATTTTATTTCTTTACACATTCATACAACATATGTAATTTTATATGACTACACAAATGCAATTATTCACACATGCTTCTTATTTTTAGTGCAGTCTTTTTCTCTTCTCTGAGTTGTGCTTGGGTCCTGCTTACCCTACGTTAGTGCCCTCACCAGGCACCTATGTTAGTCACCTGAATCACCTTCACGGTTCCTCCATCTTCAGCCATTTATAAATACACACGCACCTCTGCCCTCGTGCACCAAGCACACCTCCCTGTGTGGGGGTTCCATCATGATTTTAGTTTACCTTGGATACAGTTAGACACAGGTTCTGCATCTCGATATTTTCACTGACAATACTTCCCAATGCTCCTGAAATTGCTGTTTTTAACATCCATGAACTAATCCACACCGAGATCGTTGTAATTTCTTTAGCTGTCCTCCCATCACTGTGCATTCGCGCTGGCCGAGTTTTGTGGGGAACCGTGAACAACAGTTCAATCAAATGTTGTTTTTGGTGAAAGTTTATACCCACGTCCACCAGTATATGAGGCCACACTGCAAATAGGAGACTTTCAGCAGTGGGAGAAAAGACTGACTCCTTTTCATCCTACACACTTTGAAAGCAATTTCACTCTAGCCTTATAGGGGAAACCCATCTTGATCATACAATTAACCCTGGACCGTGCCCTGGAATGCAGGACATCTTAAGTTGCCACTGAGGCCTCAGTTGAGAATGTCCCTCTCTGCATCACCAGTTGCTGGTCAGACCTTCCCCTGGAGGGGAGCCCTGGGCAAGGCTGAGGCAGCGCCCTGGGAGGGGTAGACTGCAAGCCACAGGCAGCTCAGCATCCCTGTGGCTGGGGGAGGGCACGGCCTTGAAGAGAGGTCTGCGCAGGGCACCCGCTGGATCCACCATACACGGTGGAGGTGACAGACCAGTGAATGAAGAGCAAGCCCCAAAACGCACTCCATGTGTCTGTCTCATATGGTACCAGCCATATGGTAACTTAAAATTGCTTCTACCCAGAGCAGCATTTTCCTCAGGTCCCTCCCCTGACCACTTCCCTTCACTCTGACTACTCTTCCCTGTGAAAAGCAATGATGCTGGAGAGATGGGGAAAGTGAGCCTGCAAAGATAATACCCCAATTCAGAAAGGTGTGTCCTCACAGGTTCCACTGGCTGTCAGATCCTCTTCATGAAACCTCTTGCTTACCTAGAAAAATCCAGCAAAGTATGGGCTCCCCTCGCCTCCTGCCGTGGGGGAGAGCTTTCTGGAATGCTGGTAGCCCTTCACGACATATCAAGTCTTTAAAGTCCTAAACATAAAATCAAAGAAAAGAGAAGGCAGATTTCCAGAAACAAAACAGAAAAGCAAAAAGCAGACCAGATGCTCCCACAGCAGGCACGGTCCAGAGACCTGGCCCGAGAGGGGCAGGGCTCACCAGGAGGAGTGGGCACAGGAACTCCAGCCACACTGGCTGGGTGGAGACCACCTCGGCTCCCTGTGAGGCTCTCCTCACCCCCAGAAAACCTCTCAACTCCCTGCAGACACTCTGTACTCAGGCCTCCCTGGATACAACCCAGGACCATCATGGAAATATCTTGGAAACCGCCAAGACCTTGTAGGGTTAACTGTTTTGAGGCCACAGCTGGTTAATGGTCAAGCTGGGACTAATACCTGGTCATCCAGTGTGTCAGAGAGAGTGCTCCCTCCAGACATCGCATTCCCTAACCTCACATGGTCATAAAAGGGGAAGGGAGCAGGTCCCCTAAGCAAAGCAGGACTGCTCACCCCTGGCTTGCAGAAGACATGCCACCAGCACCACCCAGCACCACCACCTTGGCCAAAGCTGAGCACCTCAGGGACTGTGCAGGCTGAGAGGGACAGACAGTGACAGAACCCAGATGCAGCTGGGACAAGCAAGCAGCTCCCATGGAAAGGGGGAATCTGGGCGCTAAGCCCTGCTGCGTGGTGGACGGGAAGGGCTGGTGAAGTTGGTGGACAGTGGTCACAGCCCACCCAGTGAAAGGCTTGGACAAAGCTGGGCACTGAACTCGTGGAGGCCTGCACTGGCACCCATCTCACGGCTGCTCACCAGGAGGAGTGGGGCTCCCAGGGGAGGGACTTTCTGAGCCTTGGAAGGCAAAACCTGGCCTCACTTCACCTCACATGACACAGAAATGGGTGCCAATTGCCAAGGGTTTGTCAAAAGTCTTGTATTACCATGACGACACTGTATTTGAGAGACACACCCTCCCTATCCACCTTGGGAAAAGCAGGATCTGAAAGGGAACAAATAGATACCCAACGGGGTGAGGAAAGTTCTGGAAGCTGCAGAACAGCTCCTGCCTCACAAGCGAGGAGATCACTCCAAGAGTACAGGAGCCCAATGCAGCAGCCCTCATCTTTCTGCTGTGGGTGTGAAACTGGATGTTTTAACAGAAGGGACAACAACGGGCGACAAACATACTAAGAACAGCAATATGGTGGAAGGTAAAAATAGAACTGGTATATTTTTTTAAATGTGCCACTGGATGAATATCTGTGGATGTGATTACTACCCAAAACCAACCAACCAACCAACAGAAGAAAGGAAGGCGGTTGCCGGGAGACATGGCAGGTTCAGTGTGGGACCGGAGCTGCCCTCCCAGCGCCGAGATGTGCTCCTTGCCTTTTCCAAGGCCACCGCGTGCGCACACTGTGTTCTTTATGCAGTGTGCCCACGGCCAACCCAGAAAGGTCGAAGGTCAAAGGCCAAGCTTACAGGCCTCGAGGTGAGGGGGGGTAGTAAAGGTGAAGGAGGTCTGAGCCCCGCCCAGACTGCCTGCGGGCGCCCATGATGACAGCCCCCGCCAGGCGCGGTCTGCAGTGACGGAGGAGACGCGCAGAGCAGCAGGAAGGGGTGTCCCGGAGGCGCGCGGGCGGGGCAGGTAGGCAAGTCAGAAGAGGGCTGTCGGGTGGACGCGTCCGCAGCGGAGGCAGAGCAGGCCGGCGCGGCCCCGCTCCAGGCTCGGGCTGGGCTGTGGGTCCCCAGGGAGCGCTCACGCAGGCCCTGCGCGGCGTGGAGCGTCTGTGGGGTGCGGGACGGTTTGGTGGCCCTGCTCCCGTGCTTCCTCACCCCGGCGGCCGGCGCTGCGCTCAGGCTGCACACGCATGGAGAGAGAGATTGAGTTGTCGGGCTGATGTCGTCCAGGGAAAAACGGCCCCTGCGGGATCAACGGGTTTTTTCTGTTTACCGCCTTGCAGTTTTGTCCAGTGCACTAAACTATGCAAAAACAGGGGAAATTGCAGAAGCAGCTACATAGAGTTTAGTCTGCTCCTTCCGTGCTTTTTTCTATGCGTTGTTCTCTATATCGGTAAGATTAGGTTTTAAAATCTGCCTTTTTCTAGCCGTTATCGTGAGCATTTTTCCTGTAATGCACAATACCTCCTAAGCATACTTGTCACCTAATGTCTTACCGTATGGATATAATACGATCGTTTAGTTATTTGCATTTGTAAACATTTAGATTTCCCCCCAACTTTCAAGTCTTATAAATAACACTGCATTTCTCGCGTTTTTTACTTAAACCTTTGCTAGCCTTTACTATTGCTTCTTAAGACACCACGTTCTTAGATCATTAAAGCAATATAATTCACGATTATCTAGTGGCCCTGTTGTGGGAAGACTTTACAGCAAGGGTGTTTTGTTTATTATGTAATTGGCTTTCTGTGAAATGGATGGAAGGAGGACGAAAGCACTAGCACGTCATCCATGATAGAGCAGACGTGGGAAAGCTTGTGTGCAGGAGAGCAAACTCGGTTCTGCAGGCTCTCCTGCAGACAACATGGGGTGCACCCCCAAATGCTGTAGGGGCCCCAAACTAGCACCTTGGTAGGTTTCCACTGGCACAAAACAGCCACTTCCCACGTGTCAGGAAGGTACCGCACACTCGGCGGAGCGCCCACATGCAGGGGTAGAGGCCAGCCAGCCTGACCCACACATGGCTGATCGCTCTGAGGTGTTCGAGCATCCATTTTTGTTCCTAAGAATTTGTCTTTGTCCCCAAGGGGTATTTAAAAAGAAAGATCTAATTTTCCTCTGCTGGCTCTAAAAATCTTTAATCTTCTCCCCATTTGTTTCCAGAAACAAAACGAGACTTTTGCCTAGAGAATAAGAATGATGGCAGTAGTTTCCACTCGTAAGCACCTGTTATGGTCCAGGAATCAGAAGTTCTGTCACTCACCAGCTGTGTAATCTTGAATAAGTTCCCCTCCCTAAACCTTAATTCCTCATTTCTCATTCCTTAATTCGCATTAATGGATTCACATGCACACATGTTTAGCAGCGAGTGTCTGCAACTTACACTGAAATGCTTTTTAAAAGCAAAGATGGATTGATGGATGGATAGAGAGTTTGACAGAAGAACAGATACCTAATAACAAATATAGCAAAATGCTAGTGGTAAATCGAGGTGGTGGATATATAGATGTTCACTATAGGTTCTTTTAACTTTTCTGTATTTTGAAAATTTTCGTCATCTATCGTTGGGGAAAACAGTATGAATGATGGTACATACTTCATGGTGTTTAGCAAAGGGGGAAATGAGATGAGGCAAGCACAGTGTGAGCAAGGTGTCTGACGTAAAGCAGTAACTCAGTGTGTTACTGTTGCTAATGTTTGTCACAGCAGCCAACTAGATAGATATATAACTCTGTTTTAGGGAGGAAAATAAAATCAGATACTCAGAAAAGATAGTAAAGAGTTCGAAGGGTGAGGAACTAGTTCAAAGGCTGAACTAGTTCACGTCAGCTCTGGATTTGAGCCAGGTGTGCCTTTCCCAAAGCTGTGCCCCCGCCCCCCTCCAGGCACTCAAGGACCGAGCGCTGGCATGTGGACCCACTTCAGTAAAGTCGCAGCTCCTGTCTCACTCTGTCCCATGCCACACCCTAACTTTTTTAAATAAAGCTTTTATTCTCGAGTAGTTTTAGATTCACAAAGGCAGCCCAGGCAGACACCTATACCCCTTACCCAGTTTCCCCTTTGGTTAACACCTTAGATGTGGTACGTTTGTCACAGTTAATGAGCCAGTGTTAATACGTTGCCATAAACTAAAATCCATACTTTATTCAGATTGCCTTAGTATTTACCTAATGTTCTTTTTCTGCCGTAGCATCTCATCCAAGATATCACGTTACATTTAGTCCTCCTGTCCCCTTAGACTCTTTTCGTCTGTGATAATTTCCTAGAGTTTATTTATTTTGATGACTTTGACAGTTTTGAGGGGCACTGGTCAAATATATTGTAGGATGCCCCTCTGTGGGGACTGGTCTAATGTTTTTCTCATGATTAGACTAGGATTATGGATTTGGGGGAGGAGGACCACAGAGATAAAGTGCTCTTGCTAAGGGTACCTCCTATCAACATGACTTAGCACGATGGAAGTTGACCTTGATCACCTTGCTGGGGTGGTGTTTGTCAGGCTTCTCCACTGGAGTCACACTTCTTCCACCCTTTCCATACCGTCCTCTGTCATAGGAAGTCATTGCACAGCCACACTTAAGGAGTGGGACTTGTGCTTTACTTCCCTGAGGGTGGAGCACCTACATAAATTATTTGGAAGTCATCTATATGGGAGATTTGTCTTTTCTCTCCAGTGAATTGATTATCCAATCATTTATTTATATCAGTATGGATCCTTGGATATTTATTTTATTTGACTTACAAATAAATTATTTATTTGTCACTTTGGGCATCAGGAGCTCTTCCAGGCTGCGTCCTGTGCCCCCTGACGTGGCCCCGTCATTTGGTTTGGGGAGCACTTTTTCTTTTTTGCACTACAAGATACTGCTCCTGGCTCATCTTGTATATTTCTGCCAAGTCCTAGAATCAGTCATTTCCCCACAGAGCCCTGATCCCTTTTATTGGAAAAGGTGTTACTAACCCAGATCTGGGCACTGAGTATGCTTGTTGCTACTGGGGTGTCATTAATTCTGGGCTTTCTCAGCCACAGAGCTAGGAAGTAGGAAATATATATGTGTGTACTCACGCATGTTATTAGTTCTATATGTAGAAATGCATATATTTCTACATATTTATATATATGGAAATATTTCTCTGTGTATAGTTATGTTTATATGTATCCCTCTGTATCTGTATTAAGCTAAACCTGAGTTCATACTGAGTAGTCTCCAACTGTAAACCATTATCACACAGATCATTTTAGCTTTCTCGCTTCTCTGTCACCTCCCGAGCCAACAGTGAGAAACCTGGCTCCAACCATCCACCATCCATTTATTTGCTTAATCCCAGTAGAAATTTATAGTAGTTTCAGATTGTTAACCTAGATTCACATGGGAAGCAACTTTATCAATGAGAGCACAGTGCTTATGTGCAGTTCATTTCCCCTCAGTCTTGCGGTCCTCCTCCTCACTGAAGGTCCCTAGGCCAACACCTTTCCCTCCACCCCTCAGTGAGGCGGTTTCATAACTTTGTAAGTCAGTTAGATTCTTTTGTCACAATCTGCATTCCGTTCTGGCATGCCTTGACCTCCTAATAGATTTTTTTATTAGTGTATGTTAAGATTCATTCTTTGTGCTATAAAGTTCCATGCGTTTTGACAAATGCTTAGTGCCGTGTATCCACCATGACAATATCATACAGGATAGCTTCACATATATCCTGACTTTCAACAAGAAGCAATACAACTTTGTGGAAAGAGCCTCAGGAAGTGTGGTTGTCAACCAGTCACATGATGCTGAGCTTCTTCCCCTTGTTTCACGACTCCTCCCCAAGTTGCCCAATAGGAAAACAGACAAGTCATCGAGAGGAGAAGATTGAGTCTCAGTGGTGATCATCTCTTGCAGCTTCGTATATTTTAAAATGCAAACAGTAGACTTTCTATCCCAAAGAAGAAAGGAGAATCACATAGTCTATCTGCACACAGACACCCACACATTATTCCCAGGCAGCTTAGAAGGGAAATCAATGGATGGTTCAAGATTCAGGATACTTAGATTTTGAACATACTTTGATTTAGGGGCATGATGATGGGAAAATTAATCTGCTCTCTGAACCTCCATGTGCTCATCCATTCAGCAAGGCCATTGTTAGTCGCCAACCCTCTGTGCTCACATAGATGATAAGACAGAGGTAAATTAAAATGACAGCTAAAATATTTTCCTCACTGTGGTAAATTGCACTTTCCAAAAATGGCCACAAAAATATTTCTGGTCACACATGCCCTTTTACCTTGTGGCCTTGCCCTTCCTCTATGGAGGGGTAGAATTTAATTCTCCTTCTCTTGACTCTGGGCTGCACTTAGTGCCTTGCTTGTCACCAGTAGAATGCAGCAGAAAGGGTGTTGTGTCACTTCCAAGGCTGAGTCACCATGCCACTTCTGCCTTGTTCACTAGGATACTCATTCTTGGCATCCTGAGCTACTGGGTAAGAAGTCCCTCTTCCTGAGTCCTCCATACTGTGAGGAAGCCCAGACCACACAGAGAGGTCACTTGTAGCTGCTCCAGTCCGTGGTCTTAGTCTCCAAATCCTCCCAGCCCAGGCACCAGATATCTGAGAGAAGCCAAACTGGGCTTCCAGACCAGCCTGTCCTCCAGCTTAGTACCACTGAGGAGCAAAGAATCCTCCAACTGAGCCCCGCCTGGATTCCTGCCCCCAGAATCCATGAACATCCGTGGTTATTGTCTGAGGCCTCTCAGGTACTTAGGCACGGAGCAGTGGGTCAGCAGAACCCTCGCTGTTCTGCCCAGGCCCTGGTCTAAAGACGTGCATGTGTTAACTCTGAACACTCAAAGCCCTCATCACGTGGTGGCTTTCATCATCTTCACTTACAGGTGAGGAAAGTGAAGCCAGAGAGGGAAAGAAATTTGCTGAAAGTCACAGTACTGTTAGAGCAGTGGATGTAAAGCCTGTTAGTCTGACTCTACAGAAATGCTCTTACACTTGGCCAGGCTGCCTCCAGAAAATGCTTGGGAGGCACTTTGAGAAGGAAACATTAGAGAAATTAAAGGTAGGATTGTGTTGCCTGGGGTCCGACTGTAGCCAGACAGACAATGCTGTGTCGGCTGCTTTCTCCTGGTTGGTGGACGGAGCCTCCCGTTAGAATGAGGAAGCCCCCTGCCTCTGACACGCTTGTTCATTACAGTTGTGATTAGTATTTCACTTGAAAGCATCTGCAGCCTGTTGGATGTAGAGTATCAGAATAGGATGTCAGCCCATTTACCAAAACACAACAGGAGCAGACCAAAGAGCTGGCTTTCCAACCATTAGCCAGCTTTCCCATGCTGCCAGTTAAGGTGTGCATGGCTAAATCAGAGCTGTCTGTTCCTGCGGCCGTGGCTGCCACTGAAACAGCTGAGCAAGGAATACCAGCACAGGGCTCCAGAGAGATGGAGGGGGAGATGAGAGAGGAGGGAACAAAGTGAGAGGGAGAGAGGTGAGCTCTCAGCCTTGAGCAGGCTCTAGCGGATCCCCTTGCTGGACTGGTAGATGGTCTTGCTGCTCGTTCAACCCACAAGATGCAGGCCTGCACTCGGACTGAGAGATACGGCGGCTGGGCGAGGGAGACCTCATTCCACCAGTACGTATGGCTACCACTGAATTTGTCTTATATTCATAGGGCTCAAAGTGCTTGGCAAGTCTTCATGTGATACCATCTCAACAGTCCTGGGAACCGAAATATTATTCAGAGCCTGGTTCTGCCCTCCCCGACCCGGTAGGCTGTAGTGAGCTCCTGGTACTGACCAGCTGCAGGGAACAGGCTTTTTCCTCCGACAGTGGCTTGCAGGAATTGAGGCCCCCTGGATAGAAGCCAAGCTCATGGCTTACCTGGGGATCAGTCCTAGAAGGTAACCTTGTCACTCACAAAGCTGCTTCCATCCACCTTGGCCTCCAGGAATCTCACACGTCCACATCTGAGCTCTTCTCCAGGCAAATTTGATGTCAGAATACAGCTCTGCCCTTTCAAGTCCAGCATCTCATTTTGAAGCCCCAAGGCATGTCCAAATGCAATTCTGAGGAACCTATACGGCCCCTCCAATGCTTGGAGGGCCCACGGACAGACCAGGAACCATGTGCACACTCCAGGACATGACAGCAGCCCTGCCTGTGTGCACAGGGGGTTTCACATCACTGCTGTAGGGAGTGGGGGACCTTTTAATTTCTCTTATTCTTTTGAATTCAGTAAAAGGACATTTCCTGCCTTTGCTTTTGAATTCATTCCAAACAAGCAGCTTCTCATTAGCTTGCATCTGACAGTTGGCATTTTGTTAGAAGGTGTAATAAAGAAGTTGACATAGGCCTACTTGTGATTTTGCACTCTGCTCCCAATCATAGGCCCAGGGGCCAAAGTGGAGGAGTTTGTGCACGCGCAGGCAGAGTGAACGGTAGTGCCGTCTCCATAGTTTGAAATCCATTCATCTGAGTGGCAATGGGGCAACCCCTGCATCAGAATAAAGGGGAATCTCTGTTGTGCAAATATATGGCAGCCAATCAGGCCTCAGTGTCAGGCTTTCTCTAGATAGGGAAGGAAAAGCAGTATTCTAGAAACATCCTCTTCGAGGCAAACGCTGCCCTTGGGAAGGGTCATGGTGTGTGCCCCAAAGGGTGGCACAGGGGCTGTGGCCCAGCAGCCATTTGTGGGAAAGAAGAGGCACTTTTTAGTTCGAGTTGAAATACCAGGACGCTCGTCAAATGGCTGCTCTCGAGGACTCTGCGAGCGGAAGACACCTGGACACATTTCAAAACATAATCCCAGCTGTGACAGCAGATCCAGCTGGAACCCGGTTTCTAAAGGGAAATGCTCTTTTTCATTCGGGATGAAAACCATGGGAAACGACTGTTTCCAAGGAAGGAAGTAGAATAGGGGGTGCGCACCCCCAACCAGCAGACTCTGCAGCCACCCAGAAGGCCACGAGGTTCCCCAGGAAGAGGCCAGACGTCCAGGAGTGAGCCCCAAACAAGGACCTGCACAGGCTACTCGCTGGCAGCAGATGCATAACAATTTTAGAAAGTTCACCTCCGGCTCTTTGCGAGACAAGCCATCAAAAGAGCGAGAGCAGAATGTTAGAGAGAAGTGTGCAAGCTGAGGGCAGCAACAGAGAGGCCACGCCACCAGAGCCAGACTCCATTCCAACAGAAAACATTATGATGCTAACAGCTGGTAGAGACCAGTGTCTGTGGGACACATCGTCGCTGTGTTCACAAGTCAGTATGGTGTTTGGATTCATGTTGGAAAAGGCGCCAATTCACTCGTGTTTTGGCTATAACTGCAAAATAAGAACCTGTGAAAATCCTTCCTTTGTTAAATGAATGTTGTTTCGTGTCGTCCGAATGCAAGGTGCTGTGTTAAGTGCTAAAGATAAAAAGGTGGGCAAGACGGCAGCCTCTGTCCCCTCAAGGCATGTAGTCTAGTGGGGAGCTGAACATTGATGCCATAAGTGCCTGAATGGAAGGGTCACAGTTCCGTGAAAGCATGGTGCAGAGGAGCGTGACCAACCAGGGTCAGGGAAGCTTTCCCTGGGGACTCGGGACTTGAGCACCATCAGGAGATGTCCTCTTGTGGATTGGGGCAGGGGTCCTGCAGGCTGAGGGTGGAGCACAGGGAAAAGTGACCAGTGAGGCTGGACAGGAGAGAACAGGACAGAGAGGCAGAAAGGACCAGACCCTGCAGGACTTAGGACCCTTTAAGGATGGGAAGCTTCTGAGGGGCTGTTTTAAGAAGAGGGAAGGGAATGTGGGTGGGAAAGCCTGAGATGTGTATTTTTAAGATGTTCTCCATTCCTCTTCCCAACTTGCCAGAGTAAAGGACAGGGGATAGAAGACTGTGGCTTACACAAAGTGGATAGCAGGAAACAAAGGGAAATGTAGATTCAGGGCTTTTAGCCAAAACTTAGAATCCTGAGAGATGATGACTAGGTAAGTGGGTAATGAGAAAAACTGGGCCTGGTGACACTGGTGGTTGAGGGGAGCAGTGGCAGCAGGATGATGACAAGGTTGGGCACTGAGTTGAAGTTACCTTTGATAAATGGAGGTAAAGATACCAAGTTGTATATGTGCGTCTGGTGGGGAGTTATGTATCAGTGGTAATGGAAGCTGTGGATATTAATGAGATGGCCAAGGGTGAACAGTAAAATGGGGACGTGGAGGGCTAGACCTAAGCCTTTTGTTGATTCTCCCAGTCCTGCTCTGCAGTTCCACCACGATGTGTCTTCATGTGTATTCTGTTTTATTTATTCTGCCCAGAACTCAGTGAACTACTTCCATCTGAAAACACATCTCTGTTTTCAGCTTGAACAATTCCTAGCCATCACCACTTTGACTATTGCCAGTACCCCGTTCTCTCCTCATTCTCTCCTCTGGAATTCCCAGTGGCTGCGTGTTGGACCTTCCTGTCTGCGTGCTGAGTGTCTCTCTGTCTCTGTATCTTCCTGTGCTTACCCACTTGATTCCATGGATCCACCTTCCAGCACTCAGATTCTCTCTCCAGTTGCATCTAGTCAGTCTGCTGTCTGACCCATAATTCTTTTTCTTTAATGACAGGTAGTCTATACTTTTCTGTTCTAAAAGTTCTAGCTGTGGATTTTCCAAGTTTGGATTTTTAAATTTTTGTAGTATGGTCTCTAGTTCTCTCACTGTGGATTTCTGTTCTTTCTTAATCACTTTAATTATTTCAATTATCTAAATCTCTTTGAGATTATTGTAAAGTTCTACAATGATCTTAAAGAGATTAAAAATGAATTATTTAGAAATAATTTAATTCTGGAAGTAATAGTTCTGTTTTGAGTGATCTATCTGTCGACCACCCTCTCGTGTGTGTTTGTCCCCGTCATGCAGTTTATAATTTTCTATTGCAGTTACATCCAGAGCTAGGATTAATTGCGTTATTTTTGTGCCCTAAACCCATGAGCTCTAGCTTGTGAAACTGTCATTTTCCATAAAGAGCATCTTCGTATTTCCTGTGGCTTGAGCCCTGAATCCATTTATATTTTAATTTCCTAGCAGGAGACTTTTCCCACTGTGCGTACATGTAAATTCAGGGCCCACACCTATGATCAGTCTGGCCCTGAGGTTTCGACTGTGTGCTCAGGTCCAGAATAGACACAAAGCTTAGCCGCTGGTTTCTCAAGCCCAGGGGAGAAGCCTCTAGCCCCTTTCATAGGCAGGACACTCTTTGAGGCTATGGATTTTGTGCACAGGTCCTCCCCTGGCCAAACGCCATGTCCTCTCTCCCCTCAGAGGCGCTAGAAGCCGGCCACAGCCCCAGACCTGGCTCCTAAAGTGAATTACCCTTGGGCTGCATGACTCTGGCTCTTCCCAAGAGGGATCGCCCACGTCAGCAGTTTGCCATCTTGCTGGAATGCAGGACACACTGCCTTTCATGGATAAACACCATGACAATAGCAAAGGCAGAAGACTTTCTTTGAAACAGGAAACAATTAGAATAGATAATGCAAACATGACCACAATTCAAAAATAGGTCATCATCCCTCTCTGTGGTATACAGTCACCTTTGACGTGTTCTGTGACAACAGATAGACAGTAGTTGGGGATCTTGTGGGCGTGGAAGGGCCACCAAATGCACCTCTGTCATGTCAGTGGGGCCTCATGGTCAGAGTTGCCACTAAACCAGAAGACGGTAGCATGCAGAAGAGAAGGGGCGCTGGGTGTGATTGAGAGAAGCAAGTTCCACTCCGGAACCTTTACTGGCTGTGCCCGTGCATCTTTCTCAGCCCCCATTTCTCATCTATGACATGTCATCCTTACCAGTCCCCAAGGTTGTTGTGAAAGTGATCTTATGGACAGTGAACCAGCCAGAAAGTAGCATGCGTACAAGCAGAATGCTGCCCTCCCTTCCAGGAGATAACACATTCATAAACAGAAAGATGCAAGTTTGCCAGCTGTGCTAGAAATAAGCAGTGTATCCAATTTGTGCTGTGTCCTCTGGCCATACTTGACTGTCCATCCTCAGTCCACAAAAGGCTGTGTCTAATTGTGTGTCTCCAATATAGTCTCCTGCATTTGGGCGTCATCCGATGCGACATGGCATCATCACTGGCTCTGTTATGTCCATGGACAGTGCCACGAAGCCAAATGAAACAAATATCTTGGGGAAGCATCATTTCCATCCTTTTCCCTTGTATTTGAAATATACAAGATTCACCCCTGTATGTTGTACAAATTGTCCAGGTGAGGAAAGGGTCCTGCTGTTCACAGTAAGCACTGAATCTCAGAATTCAAAATGCCAACCTATCCAGTGGGATTAGAGTCCTTCTGGGGTACTGTTGTCAACTGCAGTTGTTTTGTGGTATATATTTAAGTTGCCTATTTCATATGAAAACAAATATGTGTTCCCTAAAGCTGCAGTACATCTTGTCCCCTTAAATCTCCTCCAGCCACCAAGGCCAGTGGGCTGCCTGACTTGCCATTGCACCATGCAGTGATGCTCCATTTCTTGTCCTTTTATTCATGTTTTTATTTTTTATTAATGTTTCCTAATCGCTTCAGCTTCTTTGTATTTGTTCACATATGTTTACTCCAAAGGCCAATGCTCTTGAATTTACCTGTCTTGCTTCCCTGCAGAGAGGCCAACTGTAAGCATCGACACCCACCAGGGCCATGCCCCAAATATCATCTTGGGACCATGGCCACAGGCTGCACTAGTTGTAGGTAAAAGCCACAAAAATGTCACAGATAAATCTCTTGGTCTAAAAGAGAGCCTGATGGAGCAAGAGACTATGAGTTAATCAGTGTAAACTTGCCCCACAAAGAGCCCATCTAAATTTCTTAAGGTTGCAAGCAGGCAACCCTGCTACAGGAGTGGCAAAGGATGCAAAATGAGCACCCATGAACACAGCTCATGACAAAATCAGAAAAGGCATGTGGTGGAGTTATCCTGACATGCATTTAAAGCAAAGGAAATTTACTCTGCAGCGCAAATTGCAAGTCCAATAAATAGGGAACTAGGGACACTTCTTCATAGGCAAAGCCTGTACTTCTGGGGCAGCCAGGTGAAAGGGGAGAGTCAGAGAGTCGCTGGGGGAGAGCGGTTGTCATTTCAGTAGGTTATAGGTGGCCACACATCCTTTGATGTGCCTCCCAGCCACTTCCCCTCCCCTTGAATAGGGGCTGACCCCAGTGACTCACTTGTTACCAGCAGAGCACAGCAAAAGGGATATTCTGGGTCTTCTGTGGCTGGTAGTAGGAAACTTGCAGCTTCCTCCTGGGTGTCTTGGAATATTCACCCAGAGCCCTGAGCTGCCACGAAAGAACACCAACTACCCGGTGACCGCCATGCTGAAGAGGCCCAGCATGAGCCGTCCACCAAGATGCCAGGTGTGACTGAAGCCTCATCGGACCCTCCACCAAGTGATCCCAGGTAATGCCATGTAGACTAGAAGAATCACCCAACTGGTCTGATCTGAATTCCTGAGCCACAAAATCACGAGATATAATAAAATGTTTGTTGTCCAAATCGCTAAGTTTGGGGCTAGTTTATACACAGCAATAAATAATTAGAAGAGTCACCACCCCCTACAGAGAAGTCCTCAGTGAAGAATGAAGCATGGACAGAGCAACCCAGTCCTCAGGCTGCAGCCAGGAAGCAGGTGAGAGATGGGGAACAGGCAGAGTCTGGGAAGCGGAAAGAATGAAGGACTTGGGGCTCCTCCCCTCAGGTAAGTGAGGGGTGAGATCAAAGAGACCTGATCCCTAGCCTCTGCTCAAAGTTAAATTCTCCTGCTGGGAACTCTCTTACATTTAGTTTTCAGTTACCAGGGTCCACCTCGTGTCCTAGGCGGCATTACTGAGAAATGTTCACAAAACTTGTGTGAGCTCCTTCACTGGGCTGTTTCCCCGTGTCTGCTCCTCGTTCTGACCCCTCCCATCTCCACAGTAACCTGCCAGTCGAAAGAGGCGTCAGAAGAGGTTTCTGACTGAATCTGGTCCTGGGACCTGGTCCAGTCCTCTGCCAGTTCCCGGTTGGCTCTAATTCCAGTAAGTTCAGCAGTTTCTTTGGGAATCCCAAATCCGTGCCTCTCTGAACCCTCCTCAGGGTGTCTGTGGCAGGACTGAGCCCATTTCCCACAGCAGCCACCCACTCGTTAACTGTCTACACTGGCTTCTGTGCTTCTCTGTCTCACTTCTATACTCTCTCACTGGCGCTTCCTGGGATCACCTCCAAATAAACAGCCTGCCCGTTTACCCTTGTCTCAGGGTCAGCTTCTGGAAAATCCAGCCTAACAGGAAACGACATTAAGAACAAAGGAATAGGGGCCGGCCTGGTGGTACAGCGATTAAGTGCACTCATTCTGCTTCGGTGGCCCGGGATTTGCCGGTTCGGATCCCAGGTGCAGACATGGCACCACTTGTCAGGCCATGCTGTGGCAGGCGTCCCACATATAAAGAAGAGGAAGATGGGCATGGATGTTAGCTCAGGGCGAGTCTTCCTCAGCAAAAAGAGGAGGATTGGTGGCAGATGTTAGCTCAGGGCCAGTCTTCCTCAGCAAAAAGAGGAGGATTGGTGGCAGATGTTAGCTCAGGGCCAGTCTTCCTCAGCAAAAAGAGGAGGATTGGCGGCAGATGTTAGCTCAGGACCAGTCTTCCTCAGCAAAAAGAGGAGGATTGGTGGCAGATGTTAGCTCAGGGCCAGTCTTCCTCAGCAAAAAGAGGAGGATTGGTGGCAGATGTTAGCTCAGGGCTAATCTTCCAAAAAAAAACCAAAAATTGTAAAACCATGAAGGAAAAGAGACTGGACATGGAGCAACAGGAAACAAAAGTGCCAGACCATTTTGGAAGATGGAGTTCCAGCCAACCAGGAACCAGCTGAGGGCTGGACCAGGCCTCAGGATCAGAGTTAATCAGAAACCTCTTCTGATGTCCCTTTGGAACAGTAGGTTACCATGGTGATGGGCAGGGTCAGAACAAGGAGGAGACAAGGGGAAACAGCCCAGTGGAGGAGCTCACACCGTAGACGGAGCTGTGGCAGTTGTGAAACGTGGAGGAAGCCGGATCTCAGTGCCTTCAATGAAAACACCAATGGGAATCTGGGAACTGGATTCACAAGAGAGTGAATGCAGTCAGCTCACTCTATAGTTACCAGGAATACGCAGGAATTGGAAGTTCCAGGTACTAGGCACGATGTGAAGAAGGCGTAAACCTGAAAACAGTGAGATTTGTTGTGGAGCTGTTATAAGCAGTAGTTGAAGCGCGCAGTCCTGTCTCTCCCTCCACAGCTTAGCACAGGCATTTCCTCGTCCCAGGGGAGACCAAATGTGCGTTCTTCAATGAAATTCATCAGGATTCTCCAGCCTTGACAACACGAGGTTCAAAAATGGGTAAGAGTGAGACACCAGCTTAAAAACCACAAGATAGTGAACAGTGAGACCCCACTCCCCTTCCACCACCCAGTGCCTAGAGCGCCTTACCCACCAGGCAGGAGGTTAGAGGTTTTGTCCCAGGAGAAACTGAATGTCCTGTGTTAGTCTGCTAGGGCTGCAATGATGCAAGACTGGGGCCTCGAAAGACAGACATTTATCCCTCACAGCTCTGGAGGCCAGAAAGCCAAGGTCAGTGTCAGCAGGGCCAGTTTCTCTTGAGGCCTCTCCTCTTGGCTTGTAGATGACCACCTTCTCCTGTGTCCTCACATGGTCTTCCCTCTGTGTGTGTCTGTGTCATCTTATAACGACACTAGTCATACTGGAATAGGTCCTAACCTAAGGACCCTGTTTAAACTTAATTACTTCTTTAAAGACCCTATCTCTAAATACAGTCACATTCTGAGGTACTAAGTAGGGGTTAGGACATCAACATATGAATTAGGGGACGTGGACACAGTTCGACCTATAATAGTTCCCAAAGAAAACACTGACAGATGCTGTTTTGCAGAAGCATAAAAAAGCCATCTTGCTGACTGATCAACACTGTAGGAAATTTCATTAGTCAATCAGCTCCCTATATGCATGCATAGCATCTAATTGGCCTTTTGGTGCTCTTAAATGTTAAATCGCAGCCAGTGATTGCCTGACCCTTGAGAAGGCCTCCTATCTGAAGAAGTAAGACCTGCACATGTGAGTGAGGGCTGGAGGGGGGACTTGGAGAGGAGACAGTGCAGGAAGAAGAAAAATATATTTCAAAAAAATCTATGCAATATTTCCAAAGAGACAAGGAATTAAATTAATTTTCTGAAACAAAAACAGAAAGTTGTGAAAAAGCATCAGTGAGGAAAGAAAAAGAACTCTTGGAAATGAAATAATATAATAACCAAATAAAATGCCATGGAAGGCTTGAAGACAGTTGAAGAAATCTCCCGTAAAGTGTAACGAAGGGCAAGAGGTGGAGAGTAGTACACAAAACGGAGGAGACAATTGAAGGATTAATTCAGAGACTGAAGCTCAAGACAAATTTGATGTTTCAGAACACTGGGGATAAAGAAGGTTCCCTACGAATGGATAAGGAAGATGTGGTATTTACACACGATGGAATACTACTCAGCCATAAGAAATGATGAAATCTGGCCATTTGTGACAACATGGATGGACCTTGAGGGTGTTATGCTGAGTGAAATAAGTCAGAGGGAGAAAGTCAAATACCATGTGATCTCACTCGTAAGTAGAAGATAAAAACGACAAAAAAAAAAAAAAACACATAGCATTGGAGATTGGATTGGTGGTTACCATGGGGGAAGGGGGGAGGGGGAGGGCAAAAGGGGTGATGAGGCTCACATGTGAGGGGATGCACTATAATTAGTTTTTGGGTGGGGAACATGATGTAATGTACACAGAATTTGAAATATATTGTGATGTATATCCGAAAATAAACAAATAAATGAAAAAAAAAAGAAGATTCCCTAAAAGCTTCTAGAAAGAAGAAACAGGTTACAGCAGTGAACAAGGTATAAGGATGATGCTAGACATATTGACAGAATTGGAATTAGGAAGAGGATGGGGCGATGTCTTCAAAAATCCAAGGAAAAATGATTTCCAATACGGAATTCTACACCTAGCCAAACTATCAGTCAAGTGTCGGGGTAGAATATGGTCGTTTACAGACGTGCAAGGTCTCGAAAGCAGACCACCAGGCACTGTAGTTCCCAGGGGGTTGAGGAGCAGGTGCTGCTGGAATAAGTCTTCCTGAGAAAAGACCTGAGATCCAAGAAACAAAAACTGCAACACAGAAGGGAAGCTGAAAGAATTCCCAAGATGAGGTTAAAAGGGTGGCATCAAGGAGCAATCAATCGGAGGAGAGGACAGAGGACCCCAGGAGTGTGGGCTCCAGGAAAATAGGAAGGAACTGATAGCTTAGCTGATATGTTTTGTCCTATGGTGAAAAATGGTATTGAAAGGCTATTGGTGAGTGTGGTAAAGAAAAAGTAAGTCCATGCAGCAGATGAGAAGCTATAGTAATTGAGGCCAGGAGAAAAGGAACAAGACCAGTGCACTTGGCTTAGCAGGGGAGAGAATGTACATCGTCAGACAATGAGTTCATGAAATGCTGTGATGACCACATTAGGAGGATGGGGGAAGGGAAGAGATGACATTGCAGGGGGGGCGGGGTGGACAGGGACAGAGGATGTGTGAAAAAGCAACTTTTCATCTACCACAGTAGTTGGCCAGTGATAAATAACTGACAAACTGATTAAGAAACTAAAAAATTATGACCTTTTAAGAAATTAGTAAATACCAGATAGATCCAGTAAAAAAATCAAAACGCATCTCTGGGAAAGGTCTCAGAGGTAGAGAAGTCCTGGTGACATCGCTGCTGATGTTTTATTTTATCAACCTTTTAAACCATGTATTTTATAAAACCCTGTGTTCATATTATAAAAACTATTTTACAAACTGAACATGTGCATTCCCTATTATCAACAATTCTACTCCTAGCTGCACACCCAACAGAAATAATTATATATGCTCATAAAAAAGAAAAAAATAGGGTGTTCACGGCAGCCCGATTCCTAATAGCCCCAAAGTGGAAACTTCCCAAGTGCTTTTGCACAGGAGAATGGACAAATGAATCACAGTATGTTCACACAGGAGGACGCTGGGGACTAAGTGATCCATAACTACAGGCCACAGGGGTGCCTCTCAGGGAGAGCAAAGGAGGCCAGACCCACGAGTGTGTGTGCCATAGGGCCTGTTATGGGAAGTTCCAAAGCCGGCAAAGCTGATCCAGGCTGCTGCCAGTCAGGACAGTGGTCCTTGCTGGGGGAGGGTGACAGCAAGGGGGCAGAGAAGCTTTCCAGGTGGTGAGACAGTTCTGTTCTTGCTCCTAATGCTGGTTACTTGGTGTGTGCATGTGAAAATTCACCAAGTTGTGCAGTTATGAATTTATGAATTGTGCATTTTCTCTATGAATGTTATACTTGGTTTATATATACACACACACACATATATACACACACACGCACTCACACACTCATACGTGTTTACATATAAGCAAATTTTTAAAAAGAATGAAGGATACAAGGAAAGCCAATACACAAATGTATGGCCATTTACAACTCCTCACATTTGAATTGGAGAAGCTGGCAATTTTCAATCCTTCTGATTTTGTCTCTAATTCCAATTTAATACTAGAACTTCTTAAGATCTTATGATCATTATTATTCTGTAAAAGCCTGCATTTTGAGCGCCCGTGACACCTAGAAGAGAAGAGGAGCGGGTGTGGGGCGGCACCCGGAGAAGAGCAGGGGGTGGGCTAGGGGTGTAGGAACTGCTGGATGGGGGCAGGCTCTGGGCGTTCCAACTGCTGGCTGGGGGTGGGCATTGCTGGAGCCTGAGCCACTGGCCTGGGTAGGGGTAGGGGTGGGGGTGGCGTCGGAGGGCAGCAGGAGCAGGCTGAGTGGAAGGCACCTCTTCACCCTTCCCCAGGGGCTCCCATCTTTCTTTGGATTCCTCTGTGGTTCCGTATGCCCTCACCAGAGGCGTCCCGGGCTCCCGGCCTTCCTCTCACAGCAAACAACCCGAGTGTGTGGGGAAACCAAGGCAGGCCTCTCTCTGGCTGCGGCCAGGGGCCCTAAAGGGCACGAAACGCTCGAGGCCAGGCAGCAGGGAGGAAGATCCCCTGGGAAAGCCTCTCACCAGCTGACTGGCCTCGAGGGTGTGGGGGCTCCTCCCGTGGAGAATGAAGAGAGAACAGTAGCTCACATGTCCCTCGGGGGCCTGGCACATTGGCCTTGCCTCCCCTTAACATTTGTGTTGTTACAGTTGTGTTCACCATGAAAGAGGCCCCCAGAAGATGCGCCCTTGATGAGAGCCACGCTCAGGCCTCTGCGGAGGAAGTGCCCTGCCCTGAGGGCAGCAATCCAGACCCAGGACAGGCGGGAGGGCCTTTGCGAAGGGCCAGCCTTGGGCCAGCACCCACATGGCCATGTGGCAGTGACCCGGAGTTTGAGTCAGGTTTGACCCAGAGTTGGTACGTTTGTTTCATAATTGGCCTCCTTTCCACCATTCAGACCTAACTAACAGAAGATTTATTTTTTTTAAACGGCTTAGAATAGAAGAGTTGCTTAAAGGAGGGGGAGGGGTCATAAAAGTGCACCTGGAACTAACTGCGCGTGAGGCAGCGACGGTGCGTGTGCATGTGTGGTTGTGAGACCACCTGCCTCCAAGAGCTTCCCCCTTGTGCCCCGCCGCCTGCTGTCCCGCTCCGAATGCTACGCTGCGTCTGCCTCTTTTTCAAGGACAGCTCTGAGTACCTTGTCAGTGCATAGAGAATGACAGACAGTAATAAATAATGGAAATAACTTTTGCAATAATGCAAAGAAATGTAATCCAGCCAGACAGGTATTGGTACTGGAGGAAAAATGAGCCATAAAGTACCCAAAGGGCTTTACATTTCCGGAGGGATGGTTCTGGAGGCAGCAAGTGTCTTCAGGAGCCAGTCACAATCTTGGAGGCTGGCGTCCAGCACTGGCATTTTCTGCTGCGGCCCCGCAGCTGGCCTGGACCCGTCTCCTACACAAGAGTGGAGCAGTGCGTGTGTCTGTGGGTGTGTGGAATGTGGAAATGTCTGCCCTCACTGGCTCTTACCCCAAAAATCAGCGATTGTAAGAAAAACAGAGCAGCAGGGCTATCTCGCAGAGAAAATCATCATTGTTCCAGAACCTCAAACAAAAGTGGGTATTTTCCAACCAGAGGAAATAAAGATTTTGGCAAAAGCTGCAGAAAACTCAATCCAGAGCTAAGAGAAAGGCTGGCCAATTTCATGGCCGTCTGAGACGACCAGAGTGTGTGTCCTTCGGAACGTCTCCCGGTGGTCTCAAGAAGGGGCCGGTAGTCACCTAGTGGGGCATGGGGCTCAGCATAGAGGCCCAAGCCACAGCATCACTGAGAACTAGGGCCAGTGCATCTCCCCATGGGAGATTCCAAACATGAGGGCGGCCTGTGGGCCCAAGGTCCAGGTAGATGTGCTCGTGCCACGCGCCATGGAAGCCAAAGGCCTCCCGAGTTATCTGCAGACTTCAGGGGCTTTCCCTTCTCCCGGAGGCACCCCGGTTTCCTTCATGTGGCAGCTGTGTTCCTATCTCCACCTGACATTAAGCCAAACTGGTGGGGTGGGGAGGTGGGGAGGTTGGGAGGTGAAATAAATTCACACATGAATCCCCACAAGTCAGGGGCCCAGGGAACGCCCTGCAGTGGGCTGCCTGGCAGACACCTGGAACTTGCCTGTTAGGCACTTTGCCTTCTTTTGGTTCACCCCACCACAGGGGGGGGTTCTCCCTCACTCCTCCTCCCTGTAGGATCTTCTGCCATGTTTTCTCCTGGATCTGTGCTGCCAATATAGTGGCCCCCAGCCGTGTTTGGCTATTTACATTTAAATTAATTAAAATTAGATAATATTAAAATTCAGTTCCACAGTGACACTAGCCACATTCCAAGTGCTCAGCAGCCATTAGGCCACCATGCTGGACAGACAGCACAGACATAAAACGCCTGCATCATTGCAGAGAGCTCTGCTGCGCGGCACCCCCCAGACAGTCCCTCTTCCAGCTTCTGGCCGTTTTCCTGGCTCCTTTCTCCACTCGTCTCCTGGATTCCCTGAGGAGCAGCAAATCGCTGTCCCTCTGTCATTCAGAGCATTGCATCACACCCAGACTTGGATCACCAAGCCCTGCCGGGCGTTGAGCAGAGGCACAAAGGCTGCACCTTCCAGAGCAAGGAGCCAAGGGTATAAACTCGTCCTTTTTGGACACGCCTGATTTATGTTGTCCTTATCAGCTTGCAGACTCTGTGTAAGACCAGTAGCTGTCAGCCAAGGAGATGCCTTCAAGGGGTTCCTGCACACAGTGGAAATGTTTCTGACCAAAGCATGTTGCGCTCGGCAACGTGGGAGAAAAGGCTAACGGCCGCTGCGCTCTGCTCTGCCATGATTCCTGGAGAGAACATCCTGGCGCTGAGCCACGCAGCCCCTGCTGGGTGATGCGCCCACGTGGAGGGAGAGAGGCAGGTCCAGGTGCAGAGAGTAGTCAGCCCTGGGATGGAGCCCTCAAGGGCCCCCAACGGCCTTTCCAGCAGTAGGGGGCATGTCAGGCTCCCCGGAAGATTAGGGGTTAAAATGGGGATGCCTGAGGATGAAAAGGCTGCTGCTGATACAAAGGCAGAGAGCAGTCTGGCAGGAAAGCAGGGCACCTTTGCTTGAGGAAGCCCATTCGCATCTATGTTTACAGGTGAAATTAGCATCTCATTTCCTTTTCTCCTACTTTCCTTCTCTGATGTTGATATCAAGACTTTACTAGTTTCATAAAATGAGTTTCTCTGTCCTTTATGGATAGTTCTTATCTGTGCAGTTAATTTTTGGTAGAATCATTTCTAGAATTATCTTCGGGTGTAAGAGTAGATTTTTTTCAATTATACTTTCCTCCAGTGACTGACCCTTCCTAAAGGTATTTTCTGACCCGACTCCTCTGCCAACAGCATATATGACTTTGGTCTGTTTTGCACTTTAGGTAAATAGAATCTTGTGTCTGGGTTCTCTTGTTCAACATCATATTTCTGAGATTTATTTCATTACCATTATTGGGTACCATTATTATTTATACTTTTTATTGTTGTTGGACATTTGGGTAGGCTTCATTTTGGGGTTTTGATGTTTAATATTGCTGTAAACGTTCTTTTAGATGTCCTTTGCTGAACACAGGAGTCGTTTCTGTTGAGTATTTATGAGGAATGGAGCTGGTGTTCACGTATCTTCACGTTCAGCTGTAAGAAGTGCTGAGAGTCCCCAGGCAGTGACAGGAGCTCATATTCCCACCAGGATATGGGCGGGAATTTGTTTCTCCCAGGTCCCCACAACACGGTACTGCGTCTTCCATCTGAGCCATTGTGGGGCTGGTCTGCAGCACCGCTCCTTGAGGACGTGGCCTGCTGCCTGCAGAGGGGGCGTGGTCTCCTCTCTCCTGCTCCCCTCCCCTCAGTTTGCCAACCTTGGTGTCTGCCACTTGGGGGTGAGGCGTGGTGAGCATGGACATGCAGGGGACAGAAAAGTCTTACTGAACTGAGATTGTCACACAAGGCCACATGCTCTCTGGGCCTGGGGAGTGTGTGCAGCTCTCTTTCTCATCGGGGCGTGTTGATGGGTTCTTTGCAGACCCCCGACTCGTTCTGCATCATCCACTACAGTTTGCCCCGCATCTTCCATCAGCATTTTCTGTGGAGGTCTGCTTGCCCTTCAGCTGGGCTTCATTGGGCGGGACCTAAGACTGTCCCCAGGCAGCCCAAGTGTGGTCCCGGGAAACATCCATGTCTCCTTTCCCTGACCCATGGGGGTGCCTGGCCTGCCCTGCAGAGCAGTACTCCTCTTGGCTCTGCCCCTGGAGCTGCTGGCCAGCCCCCCTCCACCTTTTAGATTCTCCAGGCAGGAACTGGTCATCTGTCCTCTGCCCTCTGTGCAGAGGACACACATACAGACCCCCAGTGTCCCATCGAAGCTGCTCGCACTGGGCCTAAAGTGAGAGGTAAACACCTACCATCCCTGCTGGAGTGGCCCCACATGCCTTGCAGCCCTCCAAACACTAGGCCCTTGGGCCCCTCCACAGGGCACAGGGCTTCAGATGTATAATACGTTTCTGCTCTTTCGTATTGAAAATTGACAAACACTGTTGTGCAGCTGTGTCATCATCCTCCTGTGCCATGTCTCTTGTGATGGGGCCTTGGGTGGAACTTCTGGCTGTTGTGAGTGAGCAAAAGAAGGAAGGAAGGAAACAAGTGAACAATAAGGACATGGGCTTCAGCATGCCAGCGAGGGCCAGATGCATCTCCTAGATAAACCTGGGGCCTTGGGCAGGCAGCCAGAAGGGTGACACAGTGGAAAGTGGGTCGACCCCCGCAGGCAGGACCTGGACGCTCTGGGGAGCACCAGAAGAAAGCCTAGGATCTGGTCAGAGACCACGGGAAGGAGCAAGTCCCTGCAGATGAAATCGTCCCCCTAAACGGTACCAGTCGGTGGGTTCTGTCACCACCAACAGAGAGAATTGTTGGAGGGTAAATGCAGCGAAAGCATTAAAATATCACACCTGAAGAACATAAACTTGACTTCATTCCTCTGCAAACTGATCATTTCTCTTCCTGAAAGCTGAGCAAAATAAGCTTGAAATATGTATCAGAAGCTTTCTGCCTTTTGATTGCGTGTTCCCCTGGCATGGTGGCATGACGGAGTAGCTGTCCCAGCCTCAAGAGACATGACCGGCAGTGACATGGTAACTGACCGCATGCTTTTGTCCTGCGGATCAAAGTTCTGGTGGTGGTGATTTTATCCAAAGCACGTTTGTGCTGGTTGCACATTCTCTGTTTATAGGATTTTATTTCCTCAGTGTAAGGAGCACTTGGCTCAAGGGAGAGGAAGGCAGGTATTTTCACGAGGCTCAGTAGGATGTTATGCTTTTGCTCTTCCATTGTAAACGTTAGGTCTGCTGTGTATCTTTATAGCAGGTAAGTGAGAGTAGTTATTTAACTGAAGAACCAGTGTGCACATTTGATGTTTCACTGGGCTGCGCGGGAGCTCAGGCGCTCCGTGGTCGGGGTCTCAAGGACGGGTCCCAGCTGGGGCTGTGTCCGAGCCCTGTGCCCAGTGTACCTTCTGGAGCCGCAGCGGTTTCTGCCCTTCAGTCCCCTGGCTGCTTACCGCCCAGGTGTTTGAAGGTTCTCTCCCTCCCCTGCGACTTCCTCCAGGCAGCCTCCTCCAGGGTGGAAATCAGGGATCTCCGGGTCCCACTGAGCCCCCACTGGCACGCAGAAGGTGCAGCTGGCTGCTGCTCAGGCCCTAGCCAGCCAGCCACCTGCACTCTGTTTTCTGAGTAAAATAATCCAAAAAAGAAAGTACGAAACTTCACTTATGACCTGAAGGCAAAAGGCAGGGAAGGAGAAATCAGCCGCAAGGGAGAAGGTTTCCAGCTGAGGGGGAGCATGCGACTGGCCCTTAAGCCTCAGTGGCAAGAATGGGAGCGGCTGTTTGCTGGCTGGGTCAAAGGGGCTGGCTCGTGCCACACACTGTCACCCTCCCTTTCATCCAGCACAGTGGTCCTCACGGTTCTGCCTTAAAGGATGACAGAGGCGGCACTGAGAGAAAGTTGCCTGTGGGCAACCTGCATCCAGAGCAGGAGCCGCACAGCCTCTTAGCCTAGTCCCTGCAACCCAAACTTGTCACTTCCCTAAGGGAGGGCTCTGATTTAATTCTGCTCCGGCAGGAGGAGCCTGGACTGCGCCGTCCCGGGCAAGCATCTATGTTTTCATAGGATCTACATTCACTGTGCAAGTAGGAGCAGGCCCCGTGGGCACCGGCCTGAGCCACAGCTGCGCTTTCCTGAAGGGGATCCCGCACGAACAGGCCACCTGTCTCCCAGGGGACTGACTCTCTGGGCCGAGCAGAGGCCATCAGGGCCATGAGGAAGGAGCCGGGAGCTTCCAGCAGTGGGCGCTGTGAGCAGGTGGGACCCATCCCACACCTACCCCGCCCCCTGGCCAGGGCTGCCCTCAGCAACGATGCGGTGAGGATGTGGAGATGACTGCAGCCCAAGCTCCTCTGAGGTCAAGTCAGAGCCACCCCACTGAGCAGCTCCCAGATTCCTGACCCTTGGAAACTGGGAGGGATAGAAGTGCTTTCTCTTGTTTTAAGCCACAAAGTTGGGGATGCTGGTTTCTCAGCAACGGATGATGGGCACACCCACCAGGAGCGAGCAGGCTGCCTGGGTTGGGTGCCCCGGACGCCAGCCAGCCTCTCACTGGCGACCAGGAGTCTGCAGCTCAGCTGCAGAGGGTCGTCCTTGGGGCTGGTCCAGGCGGCAGCCGTCCACAGCCCAGGCAAGTGTGTACAATGCGCGGGAGCCGCTTGGGCCGGCGGGCTCAGCCCCCTGGCTCCTCTGAGGAGGGGTTACTTACCCAGCTGGAGGGGGGCATGAGGGAGCATCAGAGCTGCCCCGCCACGGCTGGGCGTGCGCTCACAGGCGGGCGCCGGCCCCCTCCCCCGGGTCCCACAGGGCTGCCCAGGCTGGCAGACAAGGGCGGGCGTGGGTCCGGAGGCGCCGGGAAGCAGGCGGTGCGGGGCCCACTGGCCGCACCTGCCTTGTGCCAGGTCGTGCTGAGGCTTCCCATGGGCCTCATTCGCCTCACAGCCACTCGTGGGGCCCCCTGCACAGAGGGTACACTGAGCCTCAGACTCCCTCTTCACCTTCTGAAGCCAGTGGAGCGTTTGATTTGAAGTCGTCTCACACAGTCCCCAGTGAAGCCGGGACTCGGCACACCTTTGACCTCTCAGAGGGAAGGGTTTGGTGGCCTGACACGGGCTGTGGGAGGAGCCAAGGCAGTACAGGTGCGGACTCTGGGTCAGAAGGGAACGGTGACAGGCCCTGCAGGGGCGCTGTGAGAGGTCTGCCTGCAGAAGGACCGGCTAGGGCAGCATTTAGAGCCAGTGGGAGAGGTGTGGGCAAGGCAGGAGGCAGGGGCCTATCCACAAGCCCAGGACGCTGTAAACAGGTGATTTGCATGTCTCAGAACAAAGTGCAAGAGTGGGATTAGGGCTTCCGTTTCCTGTGGCTGGCTCACCGCCCAGAGCTGGAGACATTTTCCCAGGAGGCCAGACTAAGCTCAAGGCTGGCCCCACCTGCAGGGAACCTGACCACATACCAGCAGGAGTTAGCCGATGCTCTGCTGGAAAGGAGGCCACCAGGAGGTAAAGTGCCAGCACATTATAAACTCCTGGGGGCCATTCAGCAGTCACGAGGGAAATGGAAATTACACCCCACAGGCTAAAAGCAAAACCAAGCGAGCCCAGGGTCTGGGCGGCTCCCCTTCCTGCTGTCTGTGACTTCCTGTGTGAAGTGCACATCCACCTGCAGGGGTCAGAGCAGTGCTCTGCACACCCATGGGGCAGGCCATCAGGGAACACAGCGCGCACATGGGTGGACACACCCCCCAGGAAGCTGTGTCCACCTCCCTGACCCCCAGCTCTCCCAGCTTCTTCCCCTTTCCTCAGGCCTGCTGACGTGAAGGGTGATCCTGGCTGTCGGGAAGCCCCGAGTCACAGACCCTCTCCATGAGACCAGCACTAGGGCTTCCTCCCTGGCAAGTCACAGGTCTACACCTGATTTGCCTGAACTGTCCCAATTTTAGCACTGATAGTCCTGAGTCCCAAGAATCCCCTGGGTCCTGGGCAAACCAAGACAGTTGGCAACCCTGGTGTCAACCCTGCCTGCACACTGGAGTCACCTGGGAGCTTGATGGGCCAGGAAGCCCGAGTTGTAGCCCAGAACTTTGACTGTCCCAGCCCGGGCTGTGGCTTGGGCCTCAGGAGTCTTCAAAGCTCAAATGTGCACCAGGTCTGAGAACTCCTGCTACACAGCATCTGGCATGACGCAGGCGGTGGGGATCAGACCACAGGCCGCCCTGGCTCGGGCTCCTCGGCATAGCTGCTGAGCGCTCACTTACACCCCACGAGCTGCATGCACAGACCAAGCGTAGATGAGTCTAGATTTGCCATGAGGACAAGCAGACAGCATCTGCTCACCCCAGCCAGGAAGCACCTGCAATGTCCCCCTGCCCCTACCAGGAGGTGCTGGGTTGGCTCTGTCCCCTTGTTCCTCCTCTCCTCTTTCCCTCCCCCAAGGCCGCGGGTGGGGCAGCCGGGAACATGGCTGCTTTGAGAATCCAGTGAATATGGCTGACCCTCTTCTCATAAAAACGCACATGCACACACAGGCTTGCCTTCAGCATCAGGGGTTCATAGACCCACGGACCCAGGGCAAGAACCTCTGCCTTCAGGCATAGCAAGAAAACACATCAAAGAGCGTGGAGCTTTAGTCCAGAAGTTGTCAGGGTGGAAACATTTCCTCTCAAAGGAATGAGCCCGCTGTTTTGTAGCCACAGTGATCCATTTTCTAAAACAAAGAATGGAAGTCAGGGGTCACCTTTGGGGTGTCCAGTCTGTGGAACGTAAATGGCATCGCTGCTTCACGGTGGCTTCTACGAGATGCGGACTCTGAGCAGCATTGCAGACAAGCTGCCTGCCTGTGAACGCGGCTGTATCTGTTTGCTGTTTCTGACACATCTCAACTGATAATGTCTCGAACACAACACACTTCCTGGGCGTCTTGTTGGAACAGTCATCCTAGAACCAAACAAAACACACGCCAAGGTCCCCCAGCTTGAATTATGAATAATGAGAGCAGATGAGCAAGCGTGATTCCCAGGGAGACACAGGGGGCTCCGGGGGATGAGAGCACTGGTGCTGGGTCTGCTCAGAACCCGCAGGAGGGGAGGGTGTGGAGTTTGGCCACAGCTTAGGTCAAGGCTGCCCAGTGCCATGCCTCCTTCACAAAGGCCACCAGAAAAGCCAGGAGTGTGCTCCCGGGGCCAATGCCACTGGGAGCATTTGAAAGGAGCTCATCTCGCAGAGGCCACTCACCTGGTCCTTCCTCAAATGTTTGGTGAGTTCCTACCATCCCCCCAGGGCACCGGCATGGGCCCAGGCTCCCGGAGACCCCGTGGACAAAGGGGATGTGGGCTTGCCTCTGGAGCTTGAAGCTGAGCGGGGAAGGCTATGACCAGACGTCATGACTGAGATGCATGAGCTCTGGGGGAGAGAGGTCAGTCTGGACACAGGAGCCCCTGCAGGGGGCTGGGATCACGTGAGGGAGTGTGAGCGCCTGCCTGCCTCTCTGTATCCCTGCATCCTCTCCTGCAGCAGAGCCCAGGGCAGACTGGAGGAGGGTGGTGATATTGGCAGAGAGAGTAGCAAGGCCCCATCCTAACGGAGGATAGCTCCCTGGCCGAGGAAGGACCATTACCGTGAATTGCGTCGTAGGACATGGGAGTGTTTGGGAGTGCTGCTACATAAAATGAAACGCAGCTAATTAAGACTTCATTAATTACTGTTGTCCTAGGAGGCTTCCTATTTTGCACTCCCTTAGCTCTGCTTCATCAAAAATTGTACACAGTGAGCGCCCAAGCTCACTTCCAAGCCAAAAAATTGGGGGAGGAAGACATAAAAACTGGCCTTCAAGAGCCGGAAGTTAGGGAAAAGAGAGGGGGGCCACACGGCAGATCTCAACCCAACACAGAGTTCCAGAGTTCATCAGGTCAAGGTCAGGACTGCAGAGGATGGCAGTTCATTTCACGAGTTGTCTCTGAGCCTGACCCTTGTGGTCCATTGCGAAGGCATTGGTGTTTTTTAATCTGAGTAAACAATATGCCAGCTGCCATACCTTCCTACAAAATGCACGAATAGCACTGATGACACATGGAGGCAGGATCCGGCGAGGATCTGGTTTCCAGAGGTGGATCATGAGACTGAGTTAGGACATACTACAGGGCAGTGGCCTCTGCCTTTGCCCTGACCATGAAGAATCCCCCGCTGGCTGGAGGATAGCCCTCCTCGGTGTCACATGACACTCCGGGGGCCTCCATGCCGTGGTAGCCTCCACCCTCATTTGCCAGATGAGCCGTTTTACTCAAGTGGTTCCTCCGTGATGGTTACAGCTGAGTCACGTAAGGGTCCCCAGACTCCTGGTGTTGAGTTTCTACTCTCGCTTGTGGAGTAGGACAGCTAAGGAAGGGGCTGGGGATGGGTCTATGGGGTCTGCCACAAAATACCAAATCAGATAGAACATGCAAAAGCCCCATTTTCCTATCGACCTCATGAAACATGAATCTTATCAAACCAACACCTCATTATGTAGTTAAGTGACCAGAAGTGGAGGTATTGGTCTTAACATAAAACTATTTTATTGGTAGATGAATCTCCCAGCTCCAGCTATGGCAAGGGAGGGAGATGGTCAAGGAATGCATGATTCCACAGCCACCAGCTCAAGGGTAAAGTCTCAAGTATCCTGCAATTGACTTAATGATCTTATGGCACAGTCTCCTCACAGGCAATGCAAACTACAATTCCCTTCCCCACACTCTTGCTATGTTGTAAAGACTAAATGAGGGAAGTGCAAACATACTTTAGAAAATTGTGGGGGCCAGCCTGGTGACATAGTGGTTAAGTTCAGCAGCCCAGAGTTCACAGGTTCAGATCCCAGGTGCGGACCTAGCACACATCAAGCCATGCTGTGGTGGCGTCCCATGTGAAATAGAGGAAGACTGGCACAGATATTAGCCCAGCAACAATCTTCCTCAAGCAAAAAAAAAAAAAAAATATTGGAAACAGATGTTAGCTCAGGGCCAATCTTCCTCACAAAAAAAGGAAAAAGAAAATCGTGTTATTCAAATGAAATAAAATGTCATTCTTGGATAGAAAGGAAGGCACTAGAGGTGTAATATCTATCCTATCCCTCCCATACCGGTGCCTAAAACCCAGGACCACATTGGTGGTATGCAGCTGGGTTACTGCTGGCCATGGGTATTCCCTGGGGCTTTTTTTCCCTTTTGTTTAAGCTTTGCCTTGCCATGTGGAGGAGCAGCAATAAGGCCTCCCATTCCTTCCTTGCCAGTCAGAGAACTGCTGCCATCACTGGGAGCACCCCTGGGTAAGGCTTCTCTCTCCGGAGTCGGTTAAACCCAAGGTTAGAGGGGAGCCAGAGATGAGTCCCACACCCACTTCATTTGTTCCGACATGCTCGTCTTGACTTCCTTTCTCTTCTCCCTCCTTCCTCTCTAACTCTGCAGACCAACAAAGCCGTGGCCAAGGGGGACTTCCACCAGGCCAGCACCAGCTCCAGGAGGGCCCTTTTCCTGGCTGTGCTCTCCATCACAATTGGAACTGGCATCTACGTGGGTGTGGCTGTTGCCCTCATCGCCTACCTCTCCAAGAACAACCACCTATGAGCTTCCGCCAGGCACATAGGGGAAGAACCTGGGGCCCGTTGTGTGTGGATCAGAGAAAGCAGAGTTGGCAAGGGATGGACACACAGGGAGACACAACTGTGTGATGCTATACAGTATACATTATTGCCAAGTGACTCCATAAAGCCCTGGAATTTTGTACCTATGGATTTCTTTCGTTTTTGCCCTTTAGTTTCCTTTTCACAGCACTGTGTAGAGCACGTGGCAGGTGGGTACTGCTAACCCTTCTGAATGGAAGCTCCGAGATCCTGACCCGCGAGGCCGTCTCTGGGTGGATTCTGGCGGACAGATGACAGCACCGCCCTCTCTGCAGCCTGCCAGTGCCTGGAACGCCATAGCATTAGCAATATACAAACAGTACAAAATGTGTTCATTCTTTATGGAATACGGTGCAATAGGCAGAGGGCAGGGGACACATCTCTCTTCTGTCTGTGGCCCTGCTTGACTCCTCTGGCACACCCCAGTCCCCGTGCCTTCCCTGCAGGAAGAAAATGGGGCTGAGCAGGAGGAGAGACGAAACAGCTTCTGGCAGCACCCCCAGCCCATCTTCAGATGGGTCCAGCCCTGAGAATGCAAAGCCAGAAGAGCATGGGACCTGTCCCCAGCTAGTGTTTCATTCTCTCCACACTGTCCCCAGCCTAGGAACATGGGTCCTCCTTCGGAAAGTGCCCAAACTCGCAGCCACCACGCGGCAGTATGCAGCCTCGGGCCCCGTTGGTCCAGTGGGGAGCAGGGCACAGTGCCCTCCCAGACTCCTTCCAGTTCCAGGAACTCTGAGCACAGCAGCTCTGCCCGCCAGCTCCGCATAAAGAGGCCTGTGTGGACACTCACCCGGGGGAGCCCCAATGATACTAGCGATCTTAAAAAGGAGATGAACCTTCTCTGTCGACTAAATGAATAGCTATTTTCTTGTCATTTTTTTTAAGTGCAACTATTGCTTCATGCTGCTTAAGTTATCAGATGAATGCTGAGAAATAAGTAATCACAGACATTTTAATACCATTTCACTGCTGTTTTATGAGTGTTCATTATTTAACAAAAATTATCTTTTAGCTTTTTTGCTTAAGCCTTTCCTTTCTGATTAATATCAATTCTTGGGTTTCATTTATAGTTTTCCTGTGTTTAAATAACTGCAGAGCCCCCCCAGGACTCAGCTGCTGAGACAGTCGTGGGGTCTCCAACATGAGAATCACAGTGTTCCTGGCTGCTTAAGCTTCTACCTGAACGCCTGAGCACTGTTCATAAGCATTATTATCCTAACACCCTCAGCGGACACAGAGGCCATCTCTCTAGGACAGTGGTCCCACCCACAGCACTTAAAAAATTCCTGCTGCCTGAGTCCCAGCCCCAGAAATCCCGATTTGACTGATCAAGGATGGAGCCTGGTGATTCCAACGTGCAGCAAAAGTGCAGAACCACTGCCCTGGCACAAGGACACAGGGGTGACCTCCCGTAACCGGCACTCTCCTCCTTGAACTTAAACACTGAATATTGTGGAAATTATTAATACTGTCTTCCTGGGTAAAATCCAAGATCCATCTAGCATTTGTCTCTATTGGATGCTCCAAAAATGTCCTGTAAGAAGAATAGATAGAAGCCCGAACAGCCCTGTGGGAATCAGAGTCACTCGGTGGTAGAGAGCCTGCATTTGAATCCAGTCGCACTGCTTTCTAGCTGTGTGATCCTGGGAAGATGGGTGCCCTTCTCTGAACCTCATCTCTGGGAGAGGATGATAGATGAGGCCCACTTCCTAGACCTGCTGGGAAATGCGTGGGCACAGGGTCTAGCGCTTGGCACGGCTGGGTGTACAGGAGATGGGGTGCCGTGGTTACTCCCAGTGTCTTGGATGGTCCATCCCATGGCTTGTTTGTATCCTCTCATGTTTCCACCCCAATCTCTCAGGGTTTATTCATCATGAATCATTGTGTAAAACGGCTCTTTTGTATTTGTCCTAAAATGGTCCGTTTTAAGTTCAAGAGGTATCTACAGTTGCATATCTTTGGATTTAGTTAAGAAGTGGGATCAATCCTGTCTGTCCTGCCCCACCATCTTCACTGGCACCATCTTGGTTGCTCCACACCAGCCCCTCTGTGCCCGGACACCCTGTCTCCTGCTAGCGCACCTCCCATCTTCTCTCAGTCCCTGTCTCTCCAGATGGAAAGCCTCAGTTTAAAACAGCTCAGCCCTCCCTGTGCTTTCTCAGGCTCTGCCAGGTCTTTCCCAAGGACCAGCACCAAGACCATAGGCAACGTCGTGTGATTGGACAGTCATGTGTGTGTGCAAGGGTCAGGGCCCCACCTGCCAGAGGACAAGTGAATGAAGCACATGGGGCCCTGCAGCTCACTTGATAGGTAGACACAGCATGGCCCAGGCCAACAACTGGCTTGGCCTTGGTGGCAGGGGAGGTCACTCTCGGTCGCTGCTCAGCACAGCAATCTTCTAAGTGCAGGGCTGCCGCATACTCCCCAGATCCACATTATCCTAGTTGCCATTGCAGCCGCCGCAGACGAGGCACCATCTTGCACAGCTTGCACTAGGCACTGGGCCCATGTTGTCTCATATAGTCCTGAGAGCCCCAGCAGGTGGGTGACAGAACTGAGGTTCAGAGAAGGTAACTTGCCCAGCACCACATGAGTGATGGCTGAGAGCGAGACTGGAAGCCCCTGGCTGGCGCCCCTACTGGGCAACGAAGCATTTCCTCGCCCTCACCATGGGCACAGCTGTCCGTTCTGCACCAGCTCATTTCAATCTTGTAAAAACTCTATACTACAACCGTTTTATTGACAGAGGCCCAGAGCATGTAAGTAATTTCCCCCAAAGTCGTGCTCCTGGGAAATGGCCAAGTCAAGCTGTAACGCAGCCCGTCAGACCCTAAGCCCCACCGGCTTACTCTTAAACTGTGCTTCTCAGCTGTGGCTTTACAGTGACAAAAGTTGCATCTGGGCCCCGATCACACTGTTCATGGGTCGAGACTCTCAGGGACTCGGGGGGTACTTTTGTTTCTGTTTTTCCAAAGGTGTTTGCCGACGGGCGGTGGGAGCGATGTGGAGAGAAGATGAAAGGCACGAGGCAACTTCATGGACAATGTCATGGTGGCAAAGGTGATTAGGGCACATCTCGTTCCTCTACACAACGCTCTTCCCCCAAATCCTCAGAGATGCCTGTGGCCTACCTATCTCCAGCTGCCTCAAGGCTTCTCTCTGTTCCTGTGTTACTGGGCATCCCTGGCTTCATCAGGTGTCCCCCTTCACCAAGCATGTCCGCCTCACCAGGTGTCTCCACCTCACCAGGTGTCCCCGCTTACCCGGATATTCCAATTCCCCCCAGGGAACCACAGTGGGTCGTGAGGGGAACCTGGAGGGGGAGGCCTCATCCATCGGTCACTATGCAGTCCGTGGCTGCCCGAGATGCCACAGTTGGACCACACAGCTAACCAGTAACACTGCTCCACTGGCAACAGGATCAGCTTCTCCAAAACTCGGGGCAGGACATTCCTCACACTCAGCCAGTCATCCTGCCTCTCAAGACGCTAGAGGCCGTCTCTCATTCGGAGCAGCCTCTGGCTTTAAAACATGTCAGGGGAACAGCCTTCCTGCTTGCCAGCAACCGCTACCGCTTCCCACATACAAATGCCCAATAGTCCCTGTGGCTGCAGCCACAGCCAGAGCTGCCTTTTCAGGGCCTCTGGCCTGAGTCTCAGGACCTTGCCCCTGAGGTTTTTAGGGTCTCTTAAAGGCCCCCAGTGGACAGGCTTAAACGCCAGCCCTAAGAGGACAGTTTTGTGTTTCCCGTCAAAGTCCACCTGCGTTTGTTGCCATGAGTGTGGGCATCTGTTGACCCAAGTTGCCAATAAACCATTAAGTATAAATTTAAACCCTGAGCTAAGACTGACCTCTTGGAAAATGCAACTGTCCCGTCTCCTGTCTAGAGGTCAGGCTTGCATCTGTTCTCTGCAGTTGATGACACTGGGAGTGTCAGATGGAGCCAGAAGTAGTATGAGAATGTGTCTGTGATGTCCCCACTCCGATGACCTCCCAACAACCCCTCCTGGTGTTCAGGATGAGCGGAGTGCCCAAGGGGTGGGGGGCCTCACTCCCCTGAGGTTCTCATTTGAAGATTCTGCTCATCTTAGCAAAGTAATGGTGGACATCAGACCCACAGGTGCTTCAGGCTTGCAGACTGCTGGCTCCCTGCCAGACAAGCTTGTAGATCGAGTAATGAATTTGTTGTTTCACTGGGCCCCACAGGAAGGTGTCAGGGCTCCTCATGGGTGAGGAGGGAAGGGGCGGGAGCTGCCAACCAGCGTTTAAGGCACAGCAGGATTCTGAGCTGCAGGAATGATGGATGCGGCGTGGCGTGCTGTAGCCTCAGAACAGGCTCCAGGGACCATGATCAGAGCAATCACAGCTGCCCCGCTCAGCAGGGCACGGGGACCACTGGGAGTGAAGCTCCCTGCAGGCCTCTGTAGCAGAGAGCACATCTTGAGTGAGCCCCAGGGCAGGGGAAGACCCTTGGGGGCTTTAAAAATTTGCCCAGATCCCCCAGGTGGAAAAGACAACATGGCAGGATCAGGAGAGGTAATTGGGGTGACAGAGCAGAATGTGGGTGCCTCCAGAGAGAAGCACTGGGCTGGGCTTTCCAAACCCAGATAATGCTGAGGAGCAACATGTGGTCTGAAACGTTGTCTCAGATTTTCAGCCACCACCGAGTTCAACGACAGTGTCATAGCTGCTCGGACCTTTGGACTATAGTTCCTTATTGTTGCTGTACCATTCCCTGTCATGTAGGCACCACTGTGGCATGTCCGGGCTCTGGACAGCAAGATGACTGTCCCTTTATTGGGACACCACCGTCAGTCTCCTCTCTCACCCTAGAGCCCTTTACTCTAGCCCACAGTGAGCTCAAGACTACACTTGCCCAGACAGTCAAGTTCATCTGTCTGAATTCTGCATCTGACCGTGCGTTAACTGACGAGCAAATGATGATGGAATTCAAGGCACTCTGTGAGGGGCCGGTTAAGTGACCGGGAGTGATTCACTGTACCCCTGAGGCCTCCAAGGGACTGTGCTGGGTTTTTTACTGAAATCAGGTCATTTGGAGCCAATTGAAGATGATAGGTAGGAAGATGATACATAGAAGATAGATAGATAGATAGATAGATAGATAGATAGATAGATAGATAGGTGATAGATGGATGATAATAATGATAACTTAGATAAATAGATGGCTAGCTAGATCAAATATCCACAGATCCATCAGAGAACGTGCCAGCATGGTGCCAGCGCCACATGCAGCTCTGTGCTAAGGCTCCCCGTTCCCTCAGGCCTTTGACTGTGACACGTCATGTCACCTGAGTCCAGCTCATGACTCAGCTGAAAATAAACCCTGACTTGGGTCTGTTGTCTGTCTAGACCAGAGAACGCATATTTGGATTCAAACCATTTTATTAAACCAAGCAGGATTTGTAGATGGGACAAGAAGGGGAATAATTAGCATTCTTCCAACTCACCCCATGCCTTCATTCCCTGGACGTGGTCCCAGCACATTTTAAAAAATATGTATTTTCCATTTGACGTGGTTTAGGAAGTATTCCTGATAAGTAGAAAGAGTCTGCTAAGATCAGCTGTTGCTAAGGGGCTGAATTAGGTGAAGGCTGATAAAGAGCTGGACAGTGTCCCTCTCAGCACCATGAGGCTGGTCTTCACTTAATCTCTTGAGAGGACTTGTATAAATGGAGAGACGGTCACTGCCGGAGACAGTGTCTAATTTAGAAACAGAAATCAAGCCACTTCAGCATCCCTCACTCCTCATCTTAGTCCATAATGGAGAAATGCGGAGACCCTCACAGACAACGCTTCCCTCAGTATCATTCCCAAGGAGAAATCCAGCTGTTCGAACGTCCCAAACCAACTCTCCATCTGGCATTTTGTGAACTCTCAAACAATTAGGTCTTTCTGAAATAACACATACCTTAAATTTGAAGGGTACATTGCAAACAGATCCAGCTTCACGGTTGCAGCAGTCCTGTCCCAGGCCTGTCACAACCTCAGTTGCAGATGAGGACTCGAGCTCAGGGAGGCTGCTTTCCCCAAGCCCACAGACAAGGAAGCATCCAAACTGGGCCTTGGGCTCAGCAAAGTGGCACTGAGGCCAGTGCCCTCCCAACATGACTGGGAGACTGGGGGGCTCTGCTCAAGTCTCGCTGAAGCCTGGGCAAGGAGGGCACCTGGCGGGGGCATATGATAAAGCCAAGGGAAGATGGGTGGCACCAGGGAAGCTGGGAGAGCCGGCCTTCCTCCAGCGTTGGAAGGCCTGTGCTGCTGCCCCAGAGCAGGTGCACCTCTTGGACAGGAGAGGGAACTTCGCCCGACCCCCGCCCCTGGGCTGTCAAAGCCCAGTTCACAGGGAAGTGGGGATAGCAGTGGGTGAGGCTGAAGGCATAACGCCTGGAGAGAGTGAAGACAGAGCCCTGGACAACCCACCACAGGCACAGAGATAATCGAGGTCTGACAGCAAATGAATGAACAAGCCGGGGACACTTCCTCTCCCCTCAAGCCAGGGACATCTGTCAATATCTGGAAGTATTTTTGACTGCCACAACTGCCCATCCAGTGGGTAGAGGCCAGGGACGCTCGCTGCTCAACATCGTACAATGCACAGAGACTCAGCCAGCCCCCATTGCCAGCAGCCTGAGAAGCTGCGCTGCATTCTGCATCGTGGTCGCCCACCGCGGGCTCTGGGAACTGACTCTGAATTAGGCATCGCCAGGTGGCTCGCCAAACAACAAGGAGGCTTAAGATCCACTCATAGGCTGACCACAGCTCCTTGGAAACACTTACCATAGTTTAACCGAGAGAGAAAGGGAAGGGGGAGGGAGCAAGAGGGAGGGAGCGCCAGGAGGAAGCCCATTGAGTCAAGCCCCGTGGCAGCTCAGGGCCACGCCCTGCCCTCCTCCACCGGCACAAGGGGCAGTTCCAGGAAAACAGTGAGAGTGATGACACACCCCTCACGTTTGGTAAGACGTGGGCCTTGATAAGGAAAGCTTTCACATCCACTCAGTCACTGAGTCCTGCAGATGTCCTCTGGTTCAGAAGGGGCACTGGGCCTGTTCATAGGTGACAGGGCCAGGGCTCCACACGGGGAGCTTACTCAAGTCGGCACAGCCAGTTCATGGAGAAAGGGACTCAGGTCTTCCTTCCCCAGCTGCTCGTTGGGGGGAAATCAGATCCACACGCCAGAGCCGTCACAGCAAGGGTGCCACTTCATCCACGCCGCCTCCTGGTGTGGAGGAGGGGACTGAGTTTGAAAACCGTGATCCGCGGAGCTTCAGCAGGGGCCCTGAGGAGCTGCGGGCTTTACTTCAGTTACCCACAGGGTCAACCCACTTCGAGTCCTTTGACATCACTTTGGAACAGAACCAGAGGTGTGATGCTGGTGGGCAGTCTGTTCCTCCTCAAGGCAGTTCAACAAGCGTTTGCTGAGCACCTACTGTGTACAGGGCTGCGATGGGCCCTTGGCAGACAAAGACAGGGAGAGATCGGACCTGGGAAAACGCACGGAGACAGCGAAGGAGTAGAAGCCAAGAATAAGGGTACCGGCGCCCTCAGAGGTGCCCAGACAGAGATGGGGATGCCAGGGCCATAGACCATGCGAGTCCAAGAGCTGGGTGTGTGGGGGGCATCTGTTCAGGCTGGAGCGGAAACCTTAAAGAAGACTCGCCTTCTCCTCTTGCACTCCTGGTGGCTCGTTCGGTTCCTCAGCTTTCTGCTGACGTTGCTCACAAATGCAGCCTGCGGTGCAGTGTGTCAGTGCAGGAGGTGAACTTCCCGCCTGCTCTCGCCCAGCCAGCTTCAGGGAAAAGATGGAGACACTCTCCACGTCTAACCAAACCCGGATGATGGTCTCCCCTCCCAAAGGTGTTGGGCAAGCCACGACAGTATTCTCACCCGCTCATCAGACAGTCACCACGAGCGCCTGCCCGAGCCAGGCGAGGCAGGGTGAGGCCCGGTTTCCAAAGGGCCAACAAGGCCACCTTCACAGTAATAAGCTGGTGGTGGAAGAATCAGTTGAGTGTCCTCCCCTTTGAGTCACAGTGATGCGTCATCTAAGATTAAGGATGAGGTCTCTGTGGCAACGAGGATCGCAGAGGGTTAGGGAAGGCGGGGCGTCTGCCAGTCACCCAGCTCTGGGTATGTCATCTCCACCTGTCCGGGGGCTAGCTGGGACACACCACTGTGATTCTCGTACCCCAGCAGGAAGACCAAGACTTAGGGAGGGAAGGAACTTGCTCCAGGTCACACAGCAACAAAATCTGAGCTGTGCTTCAGTTCCGTCTGAATCCAGGGCTCACGGTCTTACCCGCCTCAACACGCACCTCATGGCTTATTCAGTTCATTTGCTGCTAGTGCTCAGAGGAAATAGAGCTGTGACCTTTCTAGCTTTCTGACTGTGTCAAGTGTCAGCTGTGCAGTCCTGGGACCCAGGAGGCCTTGCCTGCACCCTCCACTGCCCTCAACTGAGATTCCTCCTTCCTTCCCCTTCCGTGGGTGGGTTTGATCAGATTTTATTTTGAGCCTGGGAAAATCAAACCCGTGTCCGCACATCTCTGGGGTGATGGTGGGTGGCCCTGGGATTGGAGGAGGGCTGTATCATCAGGGCCAGCGCTTGTCTGTGGTGTGGTAGACACCACTGCATGCCCCCTCCGTCTGACATCTCAGCCCAAGCCTTCAAGGTGGGCCCAATTTTGTCATTCTCATCTTACAGTTGGGGAAACTGAGGACCAGGACCTTGCCTGGGTGACGGAGCTGGTCCACAACAGGCCAGGGCCAGAGTTCAGGTCTGTGTGGCTCTCAGGCGACGTCCTGCTCTCTCCCCGCTGGCATCGCTGCTTGTGCATCAGTTACAGAAGAAGCCTTAGGCACCTCTCAGGGGTCCTGCCCATGCCAGGGGTGGACGTGAGGACACACGGAAGGCAAGGACACACAGAGGAACAAGACACCACTGGAAACATACGTGCCAGGCTGACACCCTGTGTCTGGGAGAGTGAACATGTTCCCAGGAGGAGTCCCAGCCCGTGGGACCACAGGGAGAAGTATGGCAGACTGGGCAGCTGGGGCAGTGGACATTTATTCCTCACAGTTCTGGAGGCCAGAAGTCCAAGATCAGGGCTGCAGCAGGGCTGTTCCTTCCAAGGCCTTGCTCCTGGACTGCAGGTGAACACTTTCTCCCTGTGTCCTCACGTGCTCTTCTCTGTGTGTGGCTGTGTCCTCATCTCCTCTTCTTGTAAGGACCCCAGTCATATTGGATCAGGGTCCACCCTAGTGGCCTCATTCTGACTAAATCACCTCCTTAAAGTCCCATCTCCAAATGCAGTCACATTCCGAGTTACCGGGGTTTAGGGCTTTGACATATGACTTTGGGGGACAGAACTCAGCCCATAGCAGCACCCAAGCTCTTGCGTCTTCCATCCCTGTGACTGCCAGCCTCTTGTCCACATACACTGCCCATAGTCACCCTGATCCCCTCGCCACCCCTCCCCGCCACCCCTGTCCTTGGCCCCAGCCGCATCTGTCCAACTGCCCGCCTGTGCCTGTGGGCTCCAAACCAAAACTGTGTTTGATGGACAAAGGGCTCAAGCAGCCCACATGTGGGCAGTGGGTGATCCAGGATCCCAGACCCCGCTCTCCCATGCAGGGAACCCTGCTGGCACCTGCGTGACATCCTGATGAAGCTGTATCTGCTGAGCCAGCCTCCCCAGTCCTACAGGCAGAGGACACACCAGCATCAGAGATGGAGAAGGAGCCAGGCTTGACACATGACACAGCTCCAAGGCTCCTGAGGCCGTGGCTAGCTACAGCAGGGCCTGACAGACAGAGGGGCTCCCAGCAAAACTCAGAGAGCTCGGCCCTGGGCTCTTCTTGCCTCAGTGGGGAGTCCCTTGGGGACTGGTACACCTTGGGTCAGGCTGGAGTGGTGGGGCCTGCCAGGACACAGATGGGAGATGTGTGGACAAGGGGCGAACCCCACATGGGGCAGAGAGGAGAGGTGGAAAGGCTGGTGCAGGTGTGGGCTGAATCATGCTCCTACGCACACGGAGGTGCCCCTGAGGAATACCTAGAAATCCTCAGCAGACGAAGTTTAAAGATGAAGAAGTCCCCCCGAATCAGCCTGAGGGTAGGAGCCAAGATCCCTGTAGCTGCTGTTGCATGGCCCTGTGTCCAACACCCAGAGGCCCTTCCCAAACCCCGGCTGCCTGGCTGTGAAGGGTGTGGCCAGCTGACAGCCCGCGGCATGAAGCTATGGCCACACTCTTCCCAGGACAGCTATAGCCAATGGCTGAGCTGGGCCGTGACAAAGGGCCTGGCCATTTCCACCCAGCACAAGCGCAGGTCTCCCCCACCGGCAGTCTTTGCTCAGGAACTTGTGCCCGATGGCTGCCAATGTAACCCATGTTCTGACGGCTCCTCCTGCCCTGTCCAGCTCCCTCCATTTCTAGGTCACATCTGTTACTCCCCAATAAACCTTTTCACCCTCCACCTGAGAAGTGCTTCCTTGAGAACCCAGACCATAACAGTCCCCGCTGTTGAGGTCTGGGAAATGAGGTCACAGATTTTAGGAAGTTGAAACTCAAAGATGTAAAGAGATATGCCCAGAGTTCGTGAGCAGCTAGAGACTAACCATGTGCCTCCCTCCCACCGTGGCGCCAACAATCCTCACCGCGGCTGTGAAGCACCGCACACGCATCACTCTGTCCCCACAGACACAGCCCCCTCTCCTCGCACGGAGCAGGCTCAGGCCCCTGCAGTGACTAGCTCCGGGAGGGAGGGCCCCACGGCTGCTGGTGCCCTGCCTATCCTTGGGCTACTGGCTCTCAGACCCTCATCTTTATCCATCTATTCCTTTCCTCACTGCCCAACCCATGTGGCTCCTGCTCTGGAAGGAACCTGTTAGGGCTGCAAGCAAAGGTGCACGCTGCTGGCTGGCAGCTGCACTGTTCAGCCCACAGGGACTCACGTTGACGGAGATGAGTTTGACAGCCTTAGCAGATCTATTCGGAACTCACAGCACAGTGCAAACTTCTCTCTCTCTCTACAAAAGAGAACAGGCTTGTGCTCATGTGCAGAAGGCTCCCATTAGCACAACTGCTGTGCAAAGCGTGTAGTTCATGTTTAGTGCAAATGTTTGCAGAGCCACGATTTGCGTAGAGTCGTGACAGTCTATGCTGCTTGTCATTCTTTGGCTCTCTGGGCAATTAAACTTTCTGGATTTCACTTGCTTATCACGGGGGAAAGAGATCCCTTCTAGACTAAAACTCAGCTCGGTTGTCCTGGGAGCAGAGCTGGGTTATGATGGGAAAACTCTCGTCACTTCTAAATTGTGTGCCAAAGAGAAAAATAACTACATTTTTTCAGTTTAAAAGTTAGAAAGGCAAATTTGATTCCTTGGAAAGTGAAGCGGGCCAAATCGCCACCCACAGACATGCCGCAGCTCCTGGAGACAGACCGTGGGGAACGTGAAACAGCAGAGAAGCTGTGAGCAGGGGGACAGCCCTGGGCTCCAGTTCTCACGCCTCCTCAGCAGCCTAACAGCAATTTTTGCACCTTCATCCAACAACCCAAGGTCTCTGCCCAACCCAGACCCACAAGTCGATGCTTTTTTAGCAACCAGTTCTTTAGCATCCATTTAGGGTCTTCCAGACACAAACTTCCAGTACCGATCTTGCACTCCAGCTCATGTTTGATAAGGCTAAGTAAGGTTTGCACCAGCCTGAGCAGCACCCTGGGCACCACTCTCTGGAATGTCAAAGGTCAAACCAGAATCCTGCCAACAGCTTCCCCACTCCGAGGTGGGCCTCAGCCGGTAGGTGTTTGATGGTGGTCAAGGAATCCTGCCCTCTGACACAGCTAGAAAGACTTCTTGGCCCATCTGATGCCCATGGGGTGTACTCTCCCATCTTTGGAAGCCAAAGCCTTCCTTCCCCAGAAAGCTTTCTTTGAGCACTGCCCCAGCCCACAGGAACCCCTGCCCCACCTGAGCTCCCGAGCATTTAACACTGGCCTCCCACTGCATCTCATTCCCACCTGATTGCTGTGCGTGACCAGCTATGAACACACTCATCCAACACATTTTTATTGCAAACCTTCACAGTGCTCAGTGCTACTCTCAACTCAGAGGTTGTGGCGATCCCTAAGAGAAAGGCCCAGGCTTTGTGGCAGACAGACAATGATCGGAACACCAATAGCCGATAAAGTAACCACAGAACGTGGGGAAGTCATGAAGAAAAACAGACAGGTGAGAAAATGGGCATGGAGGGATGACCAAGCAGGGATGACTAGGGAAGGTCAATCCAAGGGGGTGACATTGAGATGCCCTGAAGCCAACTCAGCCATTGACACAAAAGTCCTGAAATAGTGAGAGGCTTAGACCCTGGCAGCTCCCATGCTTAGATCTGTGTCATCAGTGATGGGAATGTCACACAGATGAGCCTGAGTCCAGCTCAAGTTTGGTTCTCTGCGACACTCACGGCCTAGGCCCCAGGCTGGCGTCCTCCCCTTCCCTTCCCCTCCCTTCCTAACAAACTCACAGATAGAACTCGCTGCCCGCGTCCCTCTTTCTGTATCCATCAGCAAAGGATGTGAAAGGCTTGTGAGAAGAAATTCGTAAGAATTTAGGATGGCCAGGACAAGGGCTGAATTCAGGTTGTCACACCAGGGTGGTGACGAACACCAGCTCTGATGATGTTAATTGATACCGAAGATTATTACATTCAAGTGTTACACGATCGCAAGAGATACTCCAGAGATGCATCTTGAAATAATTTCTAAAAGAGCATAAAATGTTAACCTTGTGTAATCAAAATTGCCCTTGAAGTTTTGTAATGTAAAATGTAACAATGTTATAAAATAAGAACGCAATGTAAAGGGATTACATTCTTTTCATTGATATCAAATCCCCATGTGCGTGAGTTGAGGTTCCCAGCTGGTACAGTGACGCACTCCAGCACTGCAGGCACAGCAAGGCCCAGCTCAGACTGGTGCACAAAGGGGCCTGATCGACAAGGCAGTCATCACCATGTCTGCTGCTGGCGGCAGAGCAGCAGGTACGCAAAGATTCCAGCCCTCCGGCTTCTCTTTTGATCTTTACTCTTCCCCCTCTGGAGACCGTTCGTCAGGTCTTCTAACTGTCCCTCAGCCAGTCTTTTTATTGGGCCATCAGTCGCTTCTTTGGTTTTTCCTTGAGAATACTGCAGGAGCCATCACCTCGCACACTCTGCCCACCCCCTCAGCAGCACCTCCAGTGCCTAGTCAGTGGCAGGAGAACCTGAAAATCACCTAGCCTTTCTTCCCATGAGTCTGCTTAAAATGCACTGATTCTTTTCAGGCTTGATTGTATTTGTTGCCCCTGGGTGAAAGCTCATCGATTAAGGCATCTGATTAAATAGTGTCCCTCCCTCTCACCAGCCTCCAGAGCTCTCAGTTTCTTTGTTTTCATCAGGGGCAGGTCAATTAAATGTTTTTACGATGGAACTCTGCCGTGAGGTCTAGAATGACGTGGAAGGAAGGCCTTCCTTAAATGTTTATGGATTTAATTAAATTGCATTTGCGATGTTATGCATAGCCCGTCCCCTCCCGGCGAGTGATGTGCTGGATCTGTCCAAATTGAAATGAGAGGCCCATCGTAAAGTGAGTCAGAGCTGGGAGTTGCGGAAGGAAGGTCACGGGTCTGGGTAATGACAAGATCGAATGAAGTGTCACTGGACCGTCAGTCACAGGGGCTGAGTGTCTCAGTGATCCCTTCCATCATCCCTGTGATGACAGTGGGCCGCCTTGGCCAGCATCCCACAGTTAGGATCTTGGGGGTGGCTTGGGAGCACCCCATGTTCTGGGGTCACCTTAGGATCCTTCCTTCAGCTCTGTTTTCTCTGAGCTTGATCCCTGATCCTTCCAAGCCCCTGATGACAAATGAAGTGAACTTAGTCTGCATTCTAGGGCTGCAAGGAATGGGCTTTGTCTTTGAGAATTCAAGCACAAACTTAAGAAACGGGTTCAAAGGACGGGTTCGGGGAAGGAAGCCCAGCACTGTGAGAGCTGACCTGTCGGCATCATCCTAAAAGCGAACTGGAGGTACCAGCTTCGCTTGGAAAATAGTTTGCTTAAAAATTCAAAAGAAAAGTCTCCTTGTAGGTGCTTTGCTGTGTGACTTGGTATAACAACTTCTTCCTTTAATCCTCGAGAACAGAAGTATGCTCACCACAACTGAGGCAGCAGTGAGCGGACGTCTCCACAACATCTGTCCCAGACGGAAGTCCTGCGCTTGACCTTGTGCACCAAGGACACGGGCCCGCGGCCAGACGGAAGTCCTCGAGTCTGGGTCCTGAAAGGCATTCACCTGCTGTGTGGGCTTCATCAAAGGGCCCGACCACTCTGAGCCTGAGAACAAGTTTGATCATGAGGATGATGGGGGGGACAAGAAATGGCGTCTTCTGCTCTCTCTTTTGTGTGGATGTTGATGAGATGAAACAAGAAAACTAAACAATACGTGAAGCAATTTTCATCTCCTGATAACGACTTCTCCAGAAGCAGGCTGATTTTGCTGACGCCAACTGTAATGGACCTTGATGGCACCCGCCCACATTCTCTCAGACATGTTTCCTCCAATGCTGACATCCTGCCCTCGACTCTGCCTGAGGGTCTCCTCTTTGCCTCTGTGAAGGGCGATGGGCAGGCCGGCTACAGGGCCAGGGAGTTCATGACCCGGGGCTGCCTCAGCCAACGACCATGGAGACAAATTGGTGGATAAACACCCAGCTTCCCTCGGCTGAGGGACAATGCTGAGGTGTTATTCAGTCTCCCAGGGGCCCCAGTGGGCTGATGCGTCCTCCACAGCTGTCACCTAGTCTTTAATACACCCTCCGGCTGCCTTCTTCCCTGTCCCATCTCACTTCCCCGCCCCTACCCTGCTGCCTGGACCACCTCCCAAATGGAACTCTGGCCCCAGTGTCCATGTGTGCTCTGCCGGGGGAGGGCAGCCTGAGGCCCCAGCCTTCCGGCCCTCACTCTCCAGTGTGAAATGCTTCTGGATGAGCCAAGGCCGTCTTGGTTCCACTTCTGTCCCTCGGCCCACTGAGATCTGACCTCTTCCAGGCTTGCCAGCTCTCCTTAGGGGCAGTGGGTGTGCTGCCGCTGAGTTGCCACTGTGGCCTCATACACACGAAGTCCCAGGACCACACACCTAGCCTCGGGGGCGCAGAGACCCTGTTCAAGTCGCCGGGGCTCCCGTCCCGCTTCTGCCTCTAACAAACGTCCCAGCTCAACGTCCTCATGTACACAAGGGGCATAAATCCCGTCTTTGCTGATTTACTGTGAGTCTGCACTGCACTGTTTTTTGTGAATTTTGACAAACACACACTGGCACATGACCACCATCACAGTCAAGAAACGGCAGTTTGTCACCTGCCCAGAGTCCCCAGGTGCCCTTTGTGGTGGACCCTGTCCCCCAGCCCCCATGGCAGCCCCCGACCTGCCCTCCACACTGTCTCTTTGCCTTTGCCGAGGGCTACAGGGACAGAGTCACAGACCGTGCCACCCTCAAGCCTGGCTGGGAGGTCGCCAAGGCTGTCGCTCATCACTGGTCCTCCCTGGTTCCTGCTGGGCAGCGCACTGTGGGGCGGAGGCAACGCAGTCTGTCCATCCACTCACCAGCGGAGGACGTCTGGCTGTCTCATTTTGGGCATGATGAACAGAGCTGCCGGGCACGGGTTCGTGTGGGACCACAAGCTTCCATTTCATTCAGGTGAACACCCGGGAGTGGGGTTCCCCACACCTTACCACTGGCTCCAGGGCTCACCTGGCCCCACCTCCCCGCCCCCTCACTGTGCTCCCTGGGACCACCTGTGAGTCCTTGTCAGGTCTGCCTTTAATGGCAAGTGGCAGTGGGTGTGGTGGGAGTCAGGTGAGGGGGCGTCTCTGTGAGGCTGGGCTCACTGGGGCCCAGGAGCCCACAAATCCCGTCAGAGCCCAGCCTCCGCTCCCCTGCGGGGACACGAGCTAGGACAAGAACCTGCTGACCATGGCGGCAACGTCATCGTCCGTCTCCACTCAGGACCTTGGTGGCCCCTCCTTCGTGTGGACAACTGCTAGCAAGGTGGGTCCAGGTGACCTGCTTCCCCAAGTCACCTGGGTTCCGGTCCTGAGGACTCTGACTGAAGGGCAGGCCGCCTGACACCTGCCCATGGAGCCAGCTGGAGGAAAGGGACTCAGAGCGCAGAGGAAGCGCTCCCATCCCCACAGCGTCTCCTTCAGCACGAGAAACAACCGGCCAGAACTGACTCAGTATCCAGGGGCGTCGAGGGTGGCCCGAGGTCAGTCAGGACGCAGAGGGTGATGAGTAGCACCAGGTGAATGGCGAGCCACCAGCAAGGCCGTGTCACCCTGAGCAAGGGGAGGGGCCCGGCGGGGAGATGGGGAGGAGAAGCCTTCCCTGAGCGCTGATCCTGCAGGAGCAGGAGCCAAACCGCCACCTGCCCTGGAAAAGAAGGTCCAACAGTAGCTGCAGCCAGACCCTGTCAGGGCCCTGGGGGCAGTGAGTGGACACAGGGGTGGCTGGGATTCCTGCCCCACCCCGGGACTTTACACTGCCCCCACGGGCCTGAGGGGGAGCCTGTGGCCCCGGGCGTTGGGGCCGGGAGGCCAGACCTGCAGCTGCCAGGTCCTACCTGGACCACGAATCAGCATGGCTGGGGCCGGGGCCCAGGAAGCTGCATTCTAAAGTCCCGAGACGATTCCAGTGAGCAGCCGGGTTTGGAAACTGCCTGCTGAGAAGACCACCAAGTCCCACGGCCGTGGGGCTCCACTCCACCCAAAGACGGGGTCCTGAGAGACGCAACAGCCCCATCCCAGGTGCGCCTCGGAAGCCCGCCCACTCCCACCTGCCGACGCTGGCCAGCCGCTCACAGCTCAGGCCGCCGCTGCTGTTGATTTAGAGGAACGAAGCATTTTGGAAGATAATTTTCTTTTTGGTCCCCAGCCGGCTCCCTGTGGAGAGACGGCTGTAAATCCACCTTGTCCCCAGCAGTGTCTTCCGTCCCCCTCTGCCCATCCTCGGCAGCACCCGGCCCACCAGACTCGCTCGAGGCCTTCCTGTCTCTCGCCTCACTGCATTTCTTACCTTTTCCCTTTTGTTTCTACTCTTTTCGGTTTCCATAAAAAGTCCCTGCACGACCAGTTTGATCCAGCCTGAACCAGTGCTGGGCTCACTACATGCCACAGAACTGATAGTGAATGCTCTCAGATGCGTGCTCTGCTGGCTGTCGCAGAATTTAATCCAGATGCCAATTCAATGGCCAAAACCATACTTTCCCTGGAGCCAAGCAGAAGAAAATTTGTAACACAAATAGCAAATGACAGGTTAAATATTCTGTGATTGCAGTCTCAGTTGGACATTAACATAGACTTAAAAACACATGGATTCTTGGCAAGCGCATTCATTCACTCTGGTATTGATTCATTCAACAAACATTGTTGAGCAGCTGCATGTCCCAGGCACTGTGCTAGGTGGATTCCACCCGAGAGGAAAAGAGGATGAATGGACAGTCTTGTGTGCATGAGTGTGAATGTGAGTGAGTGAGTATGAGTGTGTGTATGTGTGAGTGTGTCTGTGTGTGGCATGATTATATAACACATATATGGTGAAACAAACATGGATGGCTATCCAGGAAAAAAGAGGTAATTGCCCTAAGAGAGATGCAGGGGGGAGTTTTGTGGGAGTGGGGAGCATTCCCAAAGGGCTCTGAGCAGTCCCCAAGGCAAACACAGGCCTACCAACCACAGCAGGTCTCCACGGGCACCCAGACAGGATGGTGGGGCGAGTTTGGAGTGGTCAGAGGCCAGAGGCTGGAAACAGCGCATTGCTGGGCACCAGCCGCCCTTCAAGTTCAGCCTGAGCCACTCACTCCTCCTCTCCCACTGTCCTGAAGCTCTGCTTCAATGGAACTCACTAATTGGATTCTGCACATTGGATGCTGTGGTCCTTGCATTTGCTGAACACGCAGTGTGGGCTGTGTGGCAGGGCTGGGGCACACACAGTCAAATCCATCATGGGAGAAGGTGGCCCTGATCCACTCAGCCAAGGGAAGTGACAAGGCCCACGAGAAGGGACAGATGAGTGCTCAGGGCTTAGAGGGGACCAGGAGACCCTCCTTGGGGGAGTATGAGGCAGGCTTCACGGAGAAGGGGAGAAGAAGGAGTCAGAAATGGCTGCTGGTGGAAGATGGTGTGGGTAAGGACTTGCCAGGAAGAGAGAAGCATCAATAAGCCCAGGAACAAAATGGGACTTCGGGGGAGGGGGAGGTTAGAAGGCCTGGAGTGCCAACCCAGGACTCAGAGCTGGACCCCAAGAAGGTGAAGGGCCGTGGGCTGTGTAATGGTGATCAATGGCAAGATGGGGCAGTGCTTCAGGAGCAGGAGTCCGGTGGCGGAGGGAGGACACGCTGAGAGGCAGGCGGAAGGATCATTCCCCATGAGCGAGAGCGAGAGTGAGAGCCAGCTCAGCGTCTGAACGGACTTTTGGTCTTACAAGGGCTGGAGGCTGAACACGTGGACTGTCCTGTCCCCCTATGTGGACAGGCTCCCGGCCGCCACAAGCTGCCATGTTCTGGAAAGAGGACAATTTATACCCGGGTCTGCATTCAAGTGCTGCTCTGCTGCTCACCAGCTGGGTGGCTCCTGCTCCCCCGTGGACAAAGTGGCATCAGGAGTCCCTCCCTGGTGGGTCGTGAAGAAAGGAGATGACAGTCCCAGAGCTGAGAGCAGCCTGTCGCCTCTGGCCTGCCCTTCCGCCCTCCCTCTCTTCGTCTCTCACCCAGTGCTGTGAGGTGCTCCTGAGGCCCACTCGCCACTCACCTGTCCGTGTAGCCTCTCTCCCTCCTGAGCGCCCAGCGGACTGCACGCCGCCTCCCTTGCGGGGAAGTGTGGCCAACAGCACATGGGCGGGAGAGACTAGCCAGCGTCTAGTCCAGGCTTCCAGCAGCGGCTGTGCCTTCTCCACGCTCCGTCCTTCTGCAGTCTGGCTCCAGGTGTGGACCATGAGGCCCTAGGGGATGGAGGACACGGAGGCCAGGTCCCTGGAAGAGACTTACCTGCCACCCAGGAAGCCACAGTCTGGACTCGTCAACAAGCAAAAGGCCTCTGTATTTGAGACTTTGGGCGTCTGGGGGTCACTTTGCTCTGGCAGCTGCACACCCCAGCCCAGGTCACCTGCAGGACTTCTCACCATGAGAGCGTCCACGGGGAGCTCTGTCTGCGTGAGCAAAACAAGAGGACTCAGCAGCGAAGAAAGGGCTGTGTTCCTGGGACCTGCTCAGAGGCAGGACAAGCTCATGCCCGGGCAAGAGAAGCAGCCCCGCCCCCCACTCTTGGCTCAGCTCATGGCCCTTCCTAAGAACTCGCAGGGTCGGCCCGGAGCACAGACGCTGGAGGTGAAGCGACAGTTTCATGCTCTGAAGGCCTGACTTCCCAGAGTAAACGTCTGCCCCCAGGTAACCCGTAATCATCTAATACGATTGGGTCTAGTGGCCCTACTTAGCCTGAGAAAGCTGCGGGGCGCAGAGGTCGAGTCTCGCTCTGATTGGGGGGCCGAGAGCAGCAGGGCAAGCGTCATTAATTACGGGTGGGCCCAGCTGTCAGTGCCACTCCTGACAGCATCAGGAGCTCGCCGCTCCCGCATGCCCTCGCCACATCTGCACCTGGCACAGGCTCGTCACACACCTGGCCTGGATCCCATGCAGTCCCCGTGGGCTGGGACAGGCCAGAAGGACTCCACAGCCTTTAGAAGGAGATGCTGCAGCTGCCTGGACAGGATTTGCTTCTGAACCAGGACAGTGGTGACTGGGGTGTTTAACTGGCTGCAACATGCTCCACGTTGTGCTGGAACCTGGCTGCACCTGCACATGGAGTACAGTGTAATCCCCATGTTTCCCTGCCTTCCCGCTCCAGGGCCACGGCCTGCAGCGACACACTGCGGGGATGGGTGGGAGGCTGGAGGTGGCTAAGTGTCCCTGCTATGACCACTTCTTAATACCAGGACAGAGGCAGGAGATGCAGCAAACCCTGGTACCACCTCTGCTCCCAAGCACGAGCACTGGCAGCCCTGAAATCCCGGCTCAGCCACTCGCTTGCTGTGTGACCTGAGGCAAGTTACTCACTATCTCTGAGCCTCCCTCCTCTCCTGAAAAGTGGGGATGATATCTGCACTCATTTCACATGTTGCTGGGACCCTGGGTGGGACAACGTATGCCCCAGCTGAGCAGCTGATGCTGTAGACCTGCCCAGTATCGTCACATCCTAGCCAGGCCTGAACAAGTCACAGCTGAGCCTGTGTGAGTCACTGGGCCTCTGTGGACCTCTGTTTTCTCTTCTGCCCAGTGGAGGAAGAGCTTGTGCCCCCCATCCTCTGGAGGTGGTGCTGTGATGCCACCATGGGCACACCTGAGACACGGAAACCAACTACAAAGGCACTGTGCGGCCCGTGCCACAGACTCCTAGCCAGGGAGCACCACGGGCATTCCCGGGAGGTCGTGGAGGGAAAGGTGCCAGGTAACTTCCGTGGGTGCCTGGTGCTCAGGGCATGGGCTGCCCGAACTCACATTGGGTGTTGAGGGACTGATGTGAAAATAGAAAGGGCTCCTCGCTCACCAGAGCCCTGTGGCCGTGACAACCCTCCTCAGGAGCTCCATCTGAGGATGACGAAGGAAGATTTGAATTACTCGAGTCCAAACCTCCCCTCGTCCAGGCAGAGACATGGCTTACACTCACCTCTTTCCAGCCTCGTGGGCTCAGCACTGGGCAAGGGTGCTGGGCCCGGGAAGTCCTCAGACAGTCTCGCAGCAGCACGCTCCTCCTACCCTCCCTCCCCTCACCCCCACGTCCCCTCAGGAGCCATGGCATCCTTTACCCACACCATTGTCCGCTTCACTCTCAAAACTGTCGTCCATGGGCTCATACTGGTGCCACCTTCCCTACTTTGCATCATGAACAAGAGTACTTATTTTGTTTGAGCCAAAATTGTGCGAAGACGCAGAGTCTCTTCTAGTCACATGAGGACATGTGACATCCTAGTAGTCGGAACAAAAGCCAAGCCAACAAAGCCATCACAGCCCCCTGCAGTGAGCTGGGGCGAGCAGGGGCCCCGGAGGAGCCTGGGGACTCGTGGGTGGGAGCTCCAATACCTCTACGTCTGCCATGGGTCAGCCCTAACCCCAGCTCACGCCGTGGGCTCAGGGGGCAGTTCTTTGTGTGGACAGTGGGTGCAGAGGGCAGCACCCCTGAAGTAGCGGCACCGGGAGGTGAGGGCGCCCAGCCCAGGTGACAGTGCCGCCGCAGCCCTTCCTCGGGCCCCAGGCTACCGCTCGCTCTCCGCACAAGTGCTCATTTGCTCGGGGTCTAAGCCACAGAAGCTCCCTCCACACCCTGGGGTCATGGAACCGCCAAGCCATGCACCGCACCGGTTGTCCTGGGATGAAACTACCACAGCCACGTGCTCGTCCATTTCCTGGTGGCATCGCTCCTCCTTCCATTCTGTTTCCATGAGCCCAGAGGACGCAGTGACCTAACGCTCAGGAGAAGCCACCCAGAGCAAGCTGGCTGAGAGCCAAGCCCGCGGATAGGCTCCATCCAAATGCAATCCCAGATTTCCCTTGGGACATGCGGGTGGGAACAGTGCCCTTCCCAGCCCAGCCCCTGGGTCAGAACCGCCCATCCCTGTGCCTTCCTCCCAGGTAGGCCAGGGCGGTGGTCTGCACTGTCTGTGGTATGGACGGCCAGGAGTGCCTCTTACCTGCAGAACTCGGCAGAGACGGCCCTGCTGCCAGCCCTTCTCATGCACGGCGGGGGCCGTGGGAGGTCGGAGGCACTGGAACTCTGCAGTAAGTCGCTGAGGGCTTCGAGAGGGAAGGTGAAAATGGAAGATAGAGTCCTGAGGGCTGAGTTTGAGCCGTGACGGTGTGCACCCGTATTATAGACCTGGGAAGGGAGCAGCATGGAACCCCGCTGCAGGAGCCGCTGCTGAGCCCAGGGCTGCGGGCCTCGCAGGCATGCAGGCTCCCTCCACTGCTCCTCGACTTTCATCCGTTGAGACCGAGAGGTGACCAGCTCCGGGGAAACACTGGAAGAGGGCACAGGTCAAGGCCCTCCCAGGCCACACCCAGCAGAGCTTCTAGGCCCCTACCCGTCCTTACCAGGCAGAAAGACCAGCAGGCCCATCGCCCCGTGAAGCAGACCTGGACTCAGATTCGCTGCTGTAAGGCCCCTGGGTAGGGCAGTCCCCTTAGTTAAGGGATGGGGTGCAGGGAAAGCTTCCCTCTTGCCTGGATCCAGCTGCGCAATCAAACCTGACACCTGGACCCTTGGCTAGGAAACTGGTGTGGCCAGCCCCTCCCTCATTTCTTTGTCCCCTTGAGGTTGGCTGGGCTCTTGATCTGAATGAACTGATGAATCTCCAGCAACACGGTGCCTCTGTTGCCAAAATCCACTTCATTGCCTGCCTGGAACCCACAGCAGTCCCACTGCATCCCTGGGTATCAACAGGGCCTGGGTGGCCCAAGGACCCTCCAGGACACCCTGTGTGGTGCGCTAGCCTGCTACTTGGGGAACTGTCCTCCCTGAGACTGTCCCCAGCTCTAATCTGTTCACTCCCAGCCCACTCTCTGGCCCAGCAACATATGTCCCTGCACATCGAGCTTGTGCTAGCACTGAGGTCACCTCTGTAAGACCACGGCCTGGACGACGAATTTCTAAAGGTGGCTGCACTGAGGTCTGTCCGTCCCCTGCGCTCTCCTCACGATGTGATGCTGACTTCCAGGCTAAGCTGCTTCTCTTTCCTGGGGCATGAGCCTCTTGGAACCCTGGGCCACCATGCTGCCATGCTGGAGGCTGTGTGCCAGGTGTGGCCGTGGAGAGAGCACACCGAGCTCTGGGCACCCGCCGAGCCCAGCTGGCCGAGCCCTCCAGCTGGAGGCCCAGACGTCCAGGAGCAGAGACAAGCTGTCGCACTGTGCTCGTCCACGTTCCTGCCCCACAGACCCATGAGGTCGACCAGTATGGTTGTTTAAAGCTGCTGAGGTCTGGGCTGTGTGTGTCTCCAAGGACAGCTTTGCTTGGGCTCGCAGCCTCCAGGGAAGCTCTGGGTGGGGAGCATCGCGATTGCAGTGGATTAGAGCAGTGGAAGAAGAGGCAGCCCGTTCCTCCCAGGTGCCTCTGTTGGTCCTTGCTATTCACATCTTTAATCCAAATGCTACGTGGCCTTTTTCTCTGGGTCACCTTAGAGTCCTCATTAGTCAATAAGAGCAAGACAGCAAATGTGCAAAACTAAGCAAGAAATGCAGACAGCATGTTCCTGGCTTGTAGCAAATAATGAGAGCAATCTTGCACAAGGCGCTGTCCCCTCAAATCTCCTCAGGGAGGGGTTTGCCCTCGAGGGAACAGAAATGCCAGCCTGGCTGGGAGACCCCAGGAGCCAGCCTGCGCCTGAGAGCTGGATTTGGGATGTGTTTGCTCGGAAGCAGCGTCGTAGGTGAGAGTGAGAAACGGGACTCCAGAGGTCCCCCAAAAGAGACTGAGTCAGTGCTCTGAGTGGATCTCAGCACACCGTCCTGCTGTCGGACGCCGCCAGGTGTGTGGGCGCGGCCCCTCCGGAGAGCAGTGGGGACCAGCAGTTCAGGACAGCTGATGCCGCAGACATCCTGCCACTTTCTGTGCTGCAGGCTGCTTGAGTTACTGGAGGAGAATAGCTGCAGGGAGGACACACCAAAGCGCTGGTGCGATTCTCTCCAGGCAAAATTGCGGAGATCTTTCTTCTTATGATGAGGAACTTTATTCCTAAGCAGGGAAGTCTTTCTTTCTAAAAGCTTTTTAATATCTTTTCCAAATCCCCACTTCCCAAATGTATGTATAAATAATAATATACATAGCATAAAATATATTAATCTAATATCACATTATATGTATTATCATTTATATATACATTTGGGAAGCTGGGATTATATATTATGTATTATGTCATATAGTATATAAATATAATATAATATTGTAAATAATATATGATTATATATAATATATAAACAAACGCATTTGGAAAGCTGTATTTAGAAGAGATATTAGAAAGTCTTGTAGAAGGTGAAACTTCCCTGCTTCAGTCAGTTTCTCACCTCTGGGACCGTTGGGAGCAGTCAGGACTGTTCTTGTACTGGCTCTGGAAGCTCAGTCCTGCCTGAGGCAGGGTCAGCCTGCTGGACGAGATGCTCAAACGCTCCAGGCCCAGGGCACCCAGCCAGGGCAGGGACACAGAACTCTCTGAAGTCCGCAGGGAGAGGAGGACAGCTGGAGGGCACAGGCTCCTGCCCCAGGTAATGCCTTCCTGAGTTTGAACTGGGATTGGTCTCAATTTCAGCCCCTGATAAGGCAGAGCCTGGGACAGACGCATCCCTGCCAACATCCCCCTGGGAAATACAACCTGCAGGGAGCAGGAGTGAAGGGGAAAGACAGTGAGGCAGGGAAGGTCTGAGGCCAGACCAAGGGGCTGCATTTCTGTGCTGGCCAGGGGGCGTAGGTCCTCCAGGATTTCTCCAGGGAGGCTGTGTGATCTGCTGTCTTGGAAGGGTTCATGGCTTCCTGCATGGCTTCAAGCAATCATCACCGGCTTCCATCTCATAACACAGCAACTGTCTCACATGTCTAGCTTGGACTGTCTGGCCACCCTGGGTGGCTACAAGGGGACCACATCCCAAGAAGTATTGATATCGAATGTGAAGTGAGTTCGCTCACCCATTGCGCAGCAAGCCGATCTCTGACATGGGGCTTAGTGGAAGAAAGTAGGAATTTTATTATTTCACAGTGCTGAGCAAGGAGAAATGGCAGCTAATGCTGAAATCCCAAACTCCCTGAAAAGCTAAAAGGAAGGGTTTTTATGTAGGGTTTTAGGTAGGGGAGGGGGACCGTGGCCTTCTTGGTCAGTGTTTTCCCCTCAGCCTGTGTCTGGGGCTGCTTCCAGTGGAAGAGACAAAGGACTGCTCAGATGAGTGTCCTTGGCTGTGTGTCTCCACGGTGGGAGGGAGACTCTGACGTCAGGAAGCTGAGGAGTCCGGCCTGGGAAGCTTCGGTTTCCTGATATTCCCTGGACATTAGTTTCTCTGTAAAAGGACTTCAAGGTCCTGGGATTAGCACGACTTTAGTGGGAGTCTGGCGTGAGGCCATCTGAGCTTTAACAATGTGTAACTTCTGTTTGGCTCTACAGCTCAGAGGGTCAGAGGTTAAAGAAACAAACATTTACATACGAGTGTAACTGAAGCACCAGGAACCTGAGAATGTGTGCTTTTGGTTTTAACCCACATGTGCTGGGTTCACTGTAGGGGAACCAAGATCAGGGCTGATATTAACTAAGAGCCAGGAACAGTATCTGCTCCCCAGCCCAGCACCAGGACACTCGGCCCTGCCACCAGGTGGCGGTGGAGCTCCAGACAGAGACCCTGGCTCTGAGGTTTGCCCCCTGTAGGCTGTTGGTAGGTGGGGGTGGGGTGATGTAGGGGCCCAGGGCACAGTAAGTGTGCATGATACTCTTAGCTAGTAACATCAGCATTACCACCAGCATTAGTGTTGCAGCAAGAAATACTGCTTCTCACATGCAATTTATTTGGCTCACACAAGCTCGAGAGATTCCGCTGGGACAGAGGCAGCAGGTTGGGAGCCGGTTGCTGTCCTACTGGTGGCTTGAAGTCTGCAATAGTCAGAGTGTTTACACCACAGAAGTCAGGAGACGCTACAAGTCAGGGGATTTGTGAGTTCTTTCCTTTCAGATTTCTGGTTTACTAGCACACCACTGGTTGGTACTGTCAAATTTCTTTATTTCTCAAATTAAATTAGAAAGGGTGGTCCTGGAATCACCTCCATTGACTATGTTCACAATGGTGCCTTGTTAACATGCAGATTCTCAGGCGCAGACTCTCCAGGGGAGGCCTGGGCCTCTGAGTTTTGATGGTGATGTTGATGGTGATGAGTTTTATGCACATTCACATTGAGAGCCGCTGGACCAGCCTTTCAGGCACCTGGAGTCCAGGGACTCGGAGACCTGGGGGACCCTTGGTTATTGTCCTTCACTTCCCTCTTTAAGGCCCCCCCAACCAGGGAAGTTCACTGTCCCCTCCACCTCCCTGTCCTGGTCAACACAGTGCTTCTGCTTTGACAGTTAACAAAGAGCCCGTTTACTGATTTTTTCCAGGGACGGCCGCAGTGGCCTGGTGACTTGCGATGGGAAGTCTGGAACACAGACAGCTGACTGCTTGCTGTGTGGGTAGTGGCGACACCTTCAGTTGTGAACTACTCCCAGGGAGACAGACGTCGCAAACACGTGTGTGTGCAGGGGTCCTCCACCTACTCGCTGCTCAGAGCAACGCATCCCCGCGGTCTTACAAACCCAGAATACAGGCCCAGACCTCTACTCTTTTATCCAGACCAGCACCTCTCACGCTGGAGCCCAGGAAACCCCTGGACATCTTGTGAAGAGGTGGGTTCCGCTGCGGCAGGTCTGGGCAGGGCCTGAGAGTTTTAGAAATTACCAAGTCCCCAGGGCATGTCAATGCTGCTGGTGTGGGGACCACACTTGAGTCAAGGATCGGTACTACATTGTCACCCACAGAATCCTTGTGAAGTAGGTAGTCGATGCTCCGACCCCGTTAGTGATGGAAGTACTATCCCTCTTCATGTGTTTGTTTCTGGTGCCTGCTACCTTTTCTTCAAGGTGTGTCTCAGGTCCCATAGCCCTATGTTTCAGGCATTCATTGCCGTACAACAAAACTCTTCAAAACTTAGCAGCTTCAACAACAAAAATGAATTTGAACAGGGTCTCAGCTGGGCAGTTCTTCAGCTCTGGTCGTGTATGCTAGGTTGTGGCATGCAACCTATATCTCGTGTTTCAACTCAGAGAGCTAGAACAGCTAGGAGGTTATCAGACAAAGCTCTCTTTTCATGTGTCCTCACCCCTCGCTAGCTTGGGCTTCCTGACAGCATGGTGGCCTCAGGCCAGTTGGACCTCTTACATGGTAGCTGGCTTCCCCGAGGAAGCGTTCTGGGAAGACAAACCCCAATGTGAAAGCATGTCAAGCCTCTGCTTGCATCACGCTTGCTAAGATTGTTTCTTTATCATCAAATTCTGGGATCTTCACCAAGATCCTTCATTCTGTGTCTGTGTCTTTTCCTAAATTGTGGCATTCCTTCTCATTCTGTTCACTCAGGTTGCTTTGTTCTGGGAGTATTTTCTTTTATTATATTTTAAAATATTTTTTCTCTTCCACTTCTTAAATTTTCTTGTTCTTGACCACCATTTATATGTATATATGGTTGGACCTCTTTAATTAATATTTTTTTCTCTAATCCTTTCTCTCTGTTCTTTTCCAAGTGTGTTATCCACACTGCTGCCTATAATTTTAATCTTGTCCTTTTTTCACCCCTGTGCTGCTGATTGGACGTTTATCTTTATCATAGTTTTTACTTTTATTTCTTTCTTTAACTCACTCTGACCAATATTATCTCCCTCTCGTGTCTTACCTCTTCTCTTATCTCTAGTATACTTTCTTTGTGCTATTTTTCCTTACAACTTATTGTGTCTCTGTCCAGTAAGGAAAAATAAACTACATCAGGGATCTTAACAGGAAGAATTTAATATAAACTATTGTCAACCAAGTACAGTGAGCTGAAATGGGAAAAGGGAAACATTGAGGTAACATGAATAGAACAGCTGCTGGAAGCCACCACCACTCCTCGGCCTGAGAAGTGATGTGAGAAGGTTGGAATATTAGAGTATGCAGCTTGGGCAAAGGAACATCCTAAAGCTGGAAACTGGACTTCTGAGTAGGCGTTGCTGCTTGGTTCATGTGGTGTCTCCCAGCTCTGAGGAGGGGTCCCAAGGGCCCATGACCCAGATATGTGGGGATGGGACTGCTTGGCCAGTGTAGTACATCAGGAACTGAGAGGAGGGACTGGAGCCAAGACCTCCAAGAAGGGGGCACTGCTTGTCTGGTGCTGGTGTCTCTGACCTCAGAGGAAAAGGCCCAAGGAGCTGAGACCATGGGTGTGAGAAGAGGCAATGCCTGACCAGTCCTGGTACAGCAGGAGCTGAGTGCTGCTTCTGCCTCCGAATGGCAGGACATCACTGGTTCTATGAAAGTGACAAAGCCATAAATAGGATTTGGCTGCTGCTATAGGAAGAAATTGCCACTGCCAGAGTGAAGAAGGGTTGCTGGGGTGATGCAGACAGGGACAAGAAGTGCTCAGGAGGGAAGGAGTAGGTCCCTTGTCCCTCCTACAGCCTTGAAGCTTCCCTCAAACCCCTCTTCTTGGCAGAGCCCAACATGGAGCAGCAGACAGATCAGAAACGTGGCTGCAGAGTCCAGCACCACAGAGCAGAGAGTAGAAGGCTGCACTTACAGCCCACAGGAGACAGTTTAGAGCCCAATATACTTCTGAAGTGTTGGTCTAAAATTCTTTCCTACTTTATAGCTCCAGTGTCTGGATGTGTACCCTTCATCAGCCTTGTTTATTAAGTTCTTTCTTCCTTTCAGGGTAGTATCTCTGCATTAGTCCCGATTCCTTTCTGAGTATTATTCACAAAAGGAAAGATGGGTATCAGGGGAGGGGAAGGACAGGACACGAACTGGGTGGTGAAACATCCACTGTAGGCATGTTGTTTCGTTTTGTGGTCACTTTAGCTAATCCAATGAATTAATGGCTGTGTATGCTCCCACTTTACCCTCCATCTGCCTCCTGCAAAAACAGCTTTTCTGTGTGACTTTTCCTGTGCCCCGCCCCCTTATCTGCTTCCACACAGTGTGAAAGGGCTTGGGGGCTGCTCCGTGGTCCTCCCATGCCCCGGATATTGCAATGGCAGGTGCTAATTGGATCATTGGATCACAGCATTCATGGCTGTGCTCTTTTCAGAGAACTCTGTATGGGACACCTGCGGGGTCATCATGACTTTGTACTTTTTTCTTTCTGTTTGTTCCAAATTATGCTTTATTTTCCAGCCATTCTTCACAGTGTGTGGTTTGAGGCAGTGGCTTTTTCTTTTCTAGTTTAGTTGAATGTGGAGCTTTCTTTTCCATTTTTCATTCCTTTTGGCTACTTTTGGTTGGTATGTAACAGAGTATAAATAACTTTACATTGCTATTTTCAGCTAGAATCCAGAAAACTGGTATTGAAACTGTTATCCACCATAGTTGTTCAAGGTCTATTTTAATTAAATACTTTGAAATTTAGTGCAAAAAAAGACTGACGTACTTCTGTAACTCAATATGTTTCCTTTTTGCTGCCTTGGCTCTTAGGAAGCTCAAAACAAAATATAAGGGTCAATTTTAGTAACTCTAGTTTTTATGTTCACTCTCCCATATGCTTCTTTAGATTTCTTTCATGACGTAGATGTTTACCTGAAGTCTCTTTATATGCCACTTGAAATCCTGTCTGCAAGCAGGTCGGGTATAATTGATAATTTTCAAAGTTCAACACGATCGATGATTACTTAAGATGTGGATATCATGCTTCAGTCTTCGAATGAACACTCCAGACATCACCCAAGAGGGTCCCCCATTGCTGACTAGGAGGGCGCTCAGTAGTGGTATTTTACGCATTTGGGAGAAAGATGAGGCCAGGTGCTAGGGAAAGTGACATCAATGAGCTGCAGTTTGTGTCCCTTCCTCTTTTTGGCACCAGCACTACTCAGTGCTGCTTGCTGCACCGGGACTCCCACCTGTGGCTCGTGGCCCTGTGAAGGTCTGGAAGGCACCCTGAGTCTCCCCACCCTCACTTGTAGAGTGAGGGTGAGTAATGGTATCTTCCTCGTAGGATGTTGTGGGGAGAAGTAATCTTGTATGTGTTCCGTTTTTACCCCAGGTTAGAAAAGGCCACCGTTCCCACCCCTGCTGATGTGCTCAAGACTGAATGTGAAACTTCACCTCCACACAGAGCAGACAAAGGCCCTACAAGGGGGTCATAGTCAATAGAGCATTGAACTCAGGGGTCTGAATCCTCAGTAATCCATGGTGACTGTTGGTTTGTGTACTCCAATGGCAGAGGCCCACAGATTCTTCTGCAATCCCTTCTTCTTCATATTGGCTCAATGCACCAGAGCTAGACTTTCCCCAGTCCTGTTGTACTTGGTTTATATGTCCACCAAGGTCTTTACTCACCTTAGCCTTGGCATAAGATACCTTGGGTCTGTAACTGTCTCCCCTCCTTGAACAATGAGCCACTGGAGAACATGGGTCTCATTTCAGCTTTCATTGTGCCTCCCTGACCTCCCCACATGACATCTGGAACACAACTGGTGCTTTAATAAATTTTTGCTGGATTGAATTAAAATGGCAGTGGTTGGCACATAATGCACGTTAAAGACATGAAATGTACGATTGAGGGAGGAATGGAGCAAATGAATAAATGAATGAATGCTGTGAAGACATCTGGTAAGTTACCTGCGATTAAGCACACACTCTGTGCCAAATATCATACTGGGTTCTGCTTAAAGGAGAAATAGAGGTGGCCACAGCCTTCTTGTTCAGAGTAAAGAACATTCTCTCAGGCCCTTCACAAGGTTTTTTACTCAAGGAGGCTTAGGATGACTTCCCAGCACTGGGCTTAGAGCTCTTGGAGAAGAAAATGACATATATTCAAAGAAAAAAGTACTTGTAGATTTGTCTATTACACATCTTTCTGAAGCCTAGATGAGCCAAACCCCTTACTGGGAAAAGCAACTCGGGATAAGTAATTTGGCATCATCACAACATGTAGAGATTTTTGGGGGAGATATACTTCATAAAAAATTTCATACAACATAAAATTTACTCTTATCCAGGCGATTTTAGTATATTCACAAGATTATGCAACTGTCACCACTATCCAATTCCAGAATATTTCCATCATCCCGAGAAGAAACCCTACACCCGTTAGCAGTCACTTCTCATTCTCCCCTACCCCTAGTCCCTGGAAACCACTAATCTACTTTCCATCTCTAGGAATTTGCCTGCTTGTGGACATTTTATAGAAATGCCATGGGTATAATGGGTTTTATATAATGGCATGGGAATACAATAGTGGCTTTCACTTAGCTTAATGTTTTCAAGACTCATGCATGCTGTAGCATATATTAGTACTTCATTCCTTTTCATAGCTGCATAATTTTCATTGTATGGATATACTACATTTTGTTTATCCATTACCAGTTGATCGTCTTTTGGGTTGTTTCCATCTTTTTGATACTGTAAATGATGCTGTTCACAAGGTTTGTGTGTGTATGTGTGAATATATGGTTTAAATTTTCTGGGATATATACCTGCAAATGGAATCACTGGGTCTTAAGTAACTCTGTGTATAATTATTTGAGGAACTTCCAAGCTGTTTTTCACAGCACTTGTGCCATTTTACATTCCCACCAGCAATGTATAAGGGTTCAGATTTCTACACATCTTTAGCAACGTTTGTTATTGTCCATCTTTCTAATTTAGCCATCCTAGTGGCTCTGAAGTGATATCTTATTGTGGTTTTGATTCGCATTTCCTTGATGATTAATGACAGTGAGAATCTTTTCATTTGTTTCTTGGCCTTTCGTATATCTTCTTTAGAGAAATGGCTATTCCTTTGCTCATTTTTTAAATTGTGTTCTTTTTACTGTAGAGCTGTGAGAGTTCTTTTCATATTCTGAATACTGGATCCTTATCGGATGTGTGATTTGCAAGTATTTTCTCCCATTTGTGGGTTGTCTTTTCACATTCTCGATTGTATCCTTTGATGCACATAAGTTCTTAATTTTGATGAAGTCCAGTTTATCTATATTTTTCTTTGGTTTCTTGTGCTTTTTGTGGTGTATCTAAGATGCTGTTGACTAATCCAACGTCACAAAGATTTACATCTATGTTTTCTTCCACCAATTTTATAGATTTAGTTTTTACTTTAAGATCTTTGATCCATTTTGAGTTAGTTTTTCTATATTTTTTGAAGTGGGGTCCAACTTTATCTTTTGCCTAAATCCAATTGTTCCAGCACCATTTGTTGAAAAGATTATTCTTTCACCCTTCAATGGTCTTGGCACCTTTGTTGAAAATAATCGGCCATAGAGGCATAGGTTTATTTCTGGACTCTCAATTCTATTCTATTGATCTATATTTTATCCTTATACTAGGACCACATTGTCTTCATTCCTGTAGGTTTGTAGTAAGTTTTGAAATAAGAAAGTGTGAGTCTTCTAACTTTGTTGTTCTTTTTCAAGATGGTTAGGCTATTTTGGGTCCCATTGTCCCATTTCCATAAATGTTTTAGACAAGTTTGTCCATTTATGAAAAAGAATCAAAATTTGAATAGGGGGAGCGTTAAATCTTTAAATCAAACTGGAATGTACTGCCATCTTAACAAATGCTTCCAATCCATGAGTAGGGATGTCTTTTCATTTACTTAGGTGTTCTTTAATTTCTTTCAACAATGTTTTGTAGTTTTCAGCATATGAGTCTTATATTTCTTCGGTTAAATTTATTCATAAATATTTTATTCTTTTTTATGCTACTGTAAATGGAATTGTTTTCTTAATTTAATTTTCAGATTGTTTATTGTTAATGTATACAAATACAACTGATTTTTATATTGATCTTGTATCCTGCAACTTTGCTGAAGTCACTCATTAACTCTAATAGCTTATTTGTACATTCTTTAGGATATTCTATATATAAGATCATGTCATCTGCAAATATAAATAGTTTTATTTCTTCCTTTGCAATCTGCTTGACTTTTTTTACTTTATCTGACCCAACTGGTCTGGGTAGAACCTCCAGGACAAGCTTGAATAGAAGTGGTGAGAGAAGACGTCTTTGTCTGTCTCTGATCTTAGGGGAAAGCTTTCAGTCTTTTGCCATTAAGTATGATGTTAGCTGTGGGTTTTCAAATTGCCTTTTATCAGGGTGAGGAAGTTCCCTTCCATTCCTAGTTTGTTTAGTGTTTTTCATCATGAAAGGGTTTTGGATTTTGTCAAGTGTTTGTCTGTGTCTACTGAGATGATCTTGTTGTTTTCATCCTTTATTCTATTAATATGGAGCATTACATTGATTGATTTTTCATATGTTAAACCAATCAGGCATTCCTGGGATAAATCTCATATAGTGAATGATCCTTTTTATAAGCTGCTAGATTTGATTTGCTATTATTTTGTTGAGAGATTTTGTATCCATATTCATTAAAGATATTGATATGTACTTCTCATTTCTTGTGATGAATTCGGTTTTGGTATCAGGGTAATATTGGCCTCATGGAATGAGTTAGGAAGTCTTTCCTCCTCTTGTATTTTTTTGGAAGAGTGTTTGAAGAATTGGTGTTAATTCTGCTTTAAAGTTTTGGTAGAATTCAATAGTGAAGCCATCTAGTTCTGGGTTCTTCTCTGAAGCTTTTTTATTACTAATTCAATCTCTTTACTTGTTATATATCTATTCCAATTTACTATTTCTTCTTGAGTCAGTTTTGGTAGTTTGTGTCTTTCTAGGAATTTGTCCGTTTCATACAGCTTATCTAATATGTTAGTGCAAAATTGTTCATAGTATTCCCTTATCATCATGTTTATTTCTGTATGATCCATATTAATGCCCCTTTTGTCAATCCTGATTTGGTAATTTGGTGATCTCTCTTTCTTTCTTGATCATCTAGCTACAGGTTTGTCAATTTCGTTCATCTTTTCAAAGAACCAGTGTTTGGTTTTGTACATCTTCTCTGTTGTTCTTCTATTTCATTTGCTTCCACTCTATCTTTATTGTTTACTTCCCGATGCTGCTTTGATCGTGGTGCTCTTGTTTTTCTTCTTAAGGTAGATGGTTAGGTTATTGATTTCAGATATTTCTTGTTTTTTAACGTAGGTATTTACAACTCTGTATTTCCCTCTGAGCACTGCTTTGTCTGTAACCCATAAATTCTTATATGTTGTGTTTTCGTTTTCATTTATCTCAAAGTATTTTCCAATTTCTTGTGATTTCTTTTTGACCTATTGGTCATTTAGGAGTGTATTGTTTAGTTTCCACATATTTGTGAATTTTTCAAATTTCCTTCCAGTATTGATTCCTAATTTTGTTCTTTTGTGGTAAGAACATACTTTGTACAATTCCAATCCTTTTAAATTTATTAAGACTTGTTTTGTTGCCTAACATATGGTCTGTACTGGATACTTGTCCATGTGTATCTGCTGTCGTTGGGTGGAACGTTCTACAGGTGGATGTTAGGCATCATTGTTGTATGGTGTTGGAAGTTTTCTACTCTTTGCTGACCTTCTATCTAGCTGTTCTATCTGTTACTGACACTGGATATTGAAGTCTCCAACTACTATTTTGAATTGTCTATTTTTCTCTTTAGTTCTGTCAGTTTTGCTTTGTGTATTTTGGAACTCTGTTGTTATAATTATAATTGATATATCTTTCGATAGATTTTCTATTTTATCATTATAAAATGTCCTTATTTGTCTCTAGTAACAATTGTTGTCTTAGAGTCTGTTTTGTCTGGTATTAGTATAGCCACTCCAGCTCTCTTTAGGTTATTGTTTGCATGGAATACCTTTTTCCATACCTTTACTTTCAATTTATTTGTGTCTTTGAATCTCAAGTGTGTCTGTTTTAGTCATCATATCGTTAGATCATGTTTCTTATCCATTATTCCATTCTTCGCCTTTTAATTGGAAAGTTGATCCATTCACAAATATGCCTTCTCCATTGGAGATAACAAGAGTAGAGCACTTATTTTACCTTACGCCCATAGAGCATGAGCTATTACCCATTTCACTCCTTGACAAATCATCTTACAGAAAACTTCCAAACAATTGTCATGTAACCTTGTTCATCACATTCTCACTAGGTCTCAGCTTCCTCGTCTGTGAAATAAGACAGACTTTTACTATTCTTTTGACAGCCAACATGCAAATGACACAGTGCACCCTGTCCAGGGGAAGCCTGAGTCCAGACTTCTCCTAGTGGTTCCATAACAGAGTAGAGTTGAGAGACTAAAAAGAGCATCTTTTCCACATTGGGTAAAATAATGGTAATAGTGATGAGACTTCATTTTTCTTTAAGCCCAAAATAGTTTGAGATATCATCTAGTGACCTCAGGTTGCTTCTAATATCCCCCCGCAACATTTGTGCCCAGAGAATCAGTCAGAAACCTGAGACTGGATTCCGCCACCTTCCTTCATCTTCACCCCACTCCTGTGAATCACAAACATCTGTCAATTCTACTTGCCGAATATATATCCTCCCACCTTCCTTCCTCCTGCTGCCACCCCTGCCTAATTTCTGCCTTTCTTGTTTCTCAGATCCTAACTTCTCACATCCTTTCTTCCCGTCCCTCTGCCCTCTCCATGTGCCAAATAATGTGTTGTCACAGCACCAAATAAACTTTCTAAAATGGCCTTCACCATCACTAGCCTGACACTTAAATATACCCCTGAAACTCCAGAATCCTTGGCTTCTCTCCCAAGGCCTTTGTGACTAAACACATTCCCACCTCTGGGCTCACTGCTTCTCCCTTCTCCGCAGGCAGACGTGCCACCGTATCTAGATAGACAGACTTTACTGCAGTTTCCCCCAGACAGCGGCGCCTGACTAGCCTCTCTGTCTCAGAAGTTCTTCCACCATTGCACGAACTCCTTAACAGAATTTTAACCAAAGTATGAAAATCTCCTCACATATTTTTAAGGTTACATTTAACTTTTTCACACAAATATATAATTTCTTCTGTATTATAAATACTGGCATTTTAAAATAAAACCCTTAGATCTCTTTAGATTTTATGCAATAGAAGGTAAATACCACAGCAGTTTAAAATCCACCATTATCCATTAAAAAAAATACACGAACAACAACAAAATAACAAGAGCACTTTAACAGTCAGAAATCTGACCACTTCTTTCCTCTCTTTGAACACAGTTCCATGCCACTCCCATCACTGAAGTTTATCCCAATGTCATAGAATTCTACGTTGAACATCCTTTATTCTCATCCCCATAAAAAGTCTTCAGCAGACACAAGCTTACAAACTGAGGTTGTCTTGCTTCATATGACCAAAAGGTTCTAGGTGTTTCAAATTTTTTTCTGGGTTGAGTGATCATTAAAATTACTATTGATACATAATTGATCGATTCAAGATAATAGAGTAGAAATTCTGGTAAATTATTATATATAAAAAGTGAGCTGTATTGGGGAGTGCTTCACTTAAGGAGATGATCTTGAAGTTGTTGCTCTGCTTCCTGAGGAGCCATCCCCATATCTGTCCCCTTGATCAGGAAGGGTACAGAAGGGGCAGCATGACTGGTCCAGCCGTCTAGAGGGCATTTGAGTCCCTCTCTCTGTGTTTCACATCAATACAAATCCACTTACTGGGGGTCCTATAAGATGTCTTTTCAGCTGGGGCCTCACCATGAATGGACATCACTTGTCTCTAGACTTGAACAGGACAGATTGCACACCAAGTTTGTTCCTACCTTTTGTTTTTCGTGTTTTTGTTTTATGCTTCTAAACACTGAGAAATTTTATTCACATCTGAGAGTAAGCAAGGATTTTGTTACACCAACATCATTCAGTTCTTAGGACTCTTTCTGAATTATAGCGATTAGATCTCTCTCTGATTTTTTTGAAAGCAAGGAATTGGAAACCACTCACCTTAGAAGGGGATTTGTTACCCAGTCGTTGAAATCGTCATTGCTCAGTCTCTGGGAATCTACCCAAAGGCCCGTTCACAACTCACAGAGGACCATCAGATTGGCCAGTCCCACGCTCATTCAGAGGCGCTTGAAAGAGAAAAAGTTGGATCGTATTTTATCGTACGTTTTAGGTACAGTTTTGTTAAGAGCCTGAGGCTGAGGCTTAGCCATCCCAAATGATGGAGATGCCACCGATGGTATGCTTAGAAAGCCAGGCATTACAGTGGCCGTGGGCTCAAGCCAATTGCCAGATGGGACTTCCCACCAGGTGGATGCATACGCCATTTCTTAACGCAAACAAACGTGTGAATAAATGTTTCAAGAAACAGTATAAAATCTCTGAGAAATAAATTGTGAAATGCATCTTATAAGAAAAATTACTAAAAATAGTCAAGATTAAAATGATAATATCTAATAAGAGATTAATGCCCAAAATATACGGAGAACTCCTAAAACTCAGCAACAACAAAGAAACCCAATTCAAAAATGGGCAAAGGACCTGAACAGACGTTTCTCCAAAAGAGATATACAAAGCCCAATAAGCACATGAAAAGATGCTCAACATCACTAATCATCAGGAAATCAGGTAAAATCAAAACTGCAATGAGATACCACCTCAGGCGTCCTAGGATGGCTGCTATCAAAAAACAGAAAACAGTAAGTGTTGGTGAGGATGTGGAGAAACTGGAACCAACAGTTCCAGTTTTGGTCGGAATGCAAAATGGACAGCCACTGTAGAAAACAGTATAGAGTTTCCTCAAAAATTTAAAAGTAGAATTACCATATGATCCAGCAATTCCACTTCTGGATATATGCCCAGAAGAACTGAAGCAGAGTCTCTAGGAGATAGCTGTACACCCATGCTTCCAGCAGCGTCATTCACAATAGCTAAAACCATAGAAGCAAAGCAAGTGTCCACTGACAGAGGAATTGATAAGCAAAATGTGGTCTATGCACACAACGGAGTATTATTCAGCCGTCAAAAGGAAGGAAACTCTGCAATATGTTACAACATGGATGAAACTCAGGGACGTTATAGTAAGTGAAATAGATAGTCATAAAAAGACAAATACTGTTTGATTCCTCTTAGATAAGGTACTTAGAGCAGTGGAATTCATAGAGACAGAAAGTAGAATGATAGTGGCCAGGAGCTGGGAGGAATGGGGCGTTACTGTTTAATAGATATAGAGGTTCAGTTTTATAAGATGCAACAGTTTTGGAGATGGATGGTGCTGAGAGCCCACGACAATGTGAATGTGCTTAATGTCATGGAACTGTTTTCTCAAAAGTGTTTAAAAGGTAGTAAATTTGATGTTACGTATATTTTACCACAATAAAAAACTAATCCATATTTTTAAAAATTATAACGTATATTTTAAAAGTGTATTAAAAAACAAAGAATGTTGAAAAACGAATAAAATTAAGTCATATATTATAAGAGACTGTAAAAACAAGATAAGTCTAAATGCTGTTTCTCATTGAATTTGCTATAAGGCAATATCTTATGTAGGAAAAATTAGTATTTATATAATAAAATATATGATAAAAGCCATGACAATAATTAAGAATCATCTATTAAAATCATAAATAGCCTCATCGACTTTGTGAGACATAATGATCAAAGTTTCTATTTATATTTAAGAAAAAAGATGGTAAAAGTGCTAAAAAACTAAGGGTATGGTGGTTGCATATAATTTTATTTTTTGTTAATGAAAATAAGAAAGTCATAAATATTTGCTTTGACAAAGATGAAGATTGACTATAATTTGAATAAATATTTCACTTCATGATTTGATAAAATGGATTTTAACTTCCTTTGGAATAAGGCACACGAAATTTTAAACAGCAAATTTTAGCTTGTATGTCTTAAAAAAAATGTTGATCCCTCCCAAAATTGAGATTACATTTAAACCATAATCTTTATTAAGCTATAAGAAATACTGCTCTGGCTGTTCAGAAATACCTTTTTCTTTCTGGCCAAATGACACACCAGATGACAAGATCACCAAGATCAGCGAGAAATCTGTTACCATCAAATTCGTGGGAAAAACTGACTTCCGTGTTTCTTAGTGACGTTCTCTGCTTTGCTCCCACAGGACTCCCACTGGGAGCGCTGCCGTCTCTGGCTGGAGTCTGAGGCACCATCATGAAAGGAGAAGTTCACCGACCCCTCGGCTCCACTCTATGACATTTCTGGATTCCGAGCATCCGAAACTTCGCCCCAACAGCGAAGGTTTAAGGCAGGGAGAAGCCCTCCAGGGCGTGAGGTCCCCACATCCACCTGCAGTCCTCCAGCGTCCTGCAGCCGGCACAGGGAGGATGAGCAGCACGTAGGCACCGTTAATGGGAAATGAGACAGGGAACCTGCATGTCTCCTGATCTGACCTAGGAGGCAGGCGTGAGGGTCTGGAAACCTACCCTATGTTGCCCAGGACCCCTGGGAATTTTCTGTGCCCCAGGGCTTAGGTGCCCAGGGGAAAATCACATCTCTGGCTTGTTTCCAAATTAACGTTGAGTCCACGTTTCCCTCCGGGCAGTGACTGTCTCAACACCTACACAGGACCCAGCCAACATTCAAGAACTCTGCGCTGAGTTGATATGTGTCAAACAGGTTGCACTTGCTAAGAAGCCCCACACGGCCGTGGGCAGAGGTCTGGGCTTGGGGCCGAAGTCGCCTCAGCCCTTGGGAAGAAAGGGAGACGTGCCCTAGCTGGCAAGACAAGCTCTGAGCCCACAAACAGAACCTCTGGTCTCCAGGCCGCAGGACCCCCGGGGAGACCAGGTGACATCCCCCTCCTCCCGGAAAGCTGCCCACAGGTCAGTGCCCTGGAAACCCTCTTACCACCAGCAGCAGGCTCCAAGCCTAAGCTGAACTTTTCTAGCAAATCGCTCACAGACTCCCGTCTGCACGGGTGTTTGCTATTCCTTAATTGAATAATTAGATATGATTAATAACCTCGTGTGTTAGCATAATCCTAACATTATAGGTGTCAGGAGGATATAAGTTAATTAGAGGTTAACATTTTTGGCTCTGAATCAGATGCTCAAGCTGTATGCTCTGCTCCCGCCAGCTGGGGAAGCACGAGCTGCACTCATTCGATTAAGATTGCTGTGTTTGTAGGGTCTGGAAAGGCAGAGAAGGAAATTTACGCTTGTCTGTCCGCACTTACTGAGGACCTACCTCATCGGTATCCCCATGGCTACACGCTAGCCCCTGTGGGGACTGGGAAACGGGTCAGGTGCAGGCCTGACTTTATGCCCACAGCCAGGAAGGCGAAAGAAGGCCTGTTGGCAGGTCCCTGTGGCAGGAAGCGAGGGGTGATGAGGGCTGAGCTGCTCCAGATTCAGAGGGGATGTGACGCTTTTTGATAAAGACCCTTTAATAAACTACTAAGTATGATTTTTTTTTTAATCTATAACTTGCTAAGACTATTTTTGTAATGAAATTTTCAGGTCAGGAAAAGAAACTCTGTCAAGACCTTAATCAGGATTTCAGACTTAGAAAATATGGCTCTTGAGGTGATAAATGATACACAATGTGGGAACTGAAATGAAGGTGAGGTTGCCCCTGCTTGAAGATGTTAGAACTCTTTTGACTGCAAGCAAGGCAACCCCAATTGAAGTCAGTTTAAACAAAAAGAAAGAAAAAAAAGGCATTATTGACACATAGCATTGAAAACTCCAGAATTGGATATCAGACATGGCTGCATCCAGGAACCCAGTGTCATCAGGGAGTCCTTTTTGTCTTTTCTTTTTTTAGGGGGAAAGAGTTATGATTCCTCATGTATTGGCATCTTTCTCAGCGAGGCCTTCCCCATGTATGGTAAAATGGCCAAGTTTAACCTCTTGCCAGCTTAGCTACTCCAGTAATAACAACAATGGCAATGATGCTAACGCAGCTAACATTTATTGAGCACTCACTATGTGTTAGGCAGCAATTTAAGAGTTTCATATGTATTGACTTGCTTAATTATTCAATAGCCTGGGAGGGTAGATACTATAATTATCACTCATTTAACAGGTGAGAAAACTAAGGCACAGAGAAGTTCAGCAATTGCCCAAGATAATTCAGCTAGGAAGTAGAAAGCAAGTCAAAGAGAAAGCCTCTTTCCCAGCAGTTCCAGCAAAAGTTCCAGGATCTGTCACCCTGGCCGAGGGCTGAGCGCAGGGGAGGGGCGACTCCAAAAGAAATGTCAGGCACTGTTGCCAGCAGACAGGCAAGGGGAAGCTGGGTGGCTCCACAGAGGGTCCAGGGCAGACTCCACGAGGGAGGGAGTTTTCAAGCTGAGGATTGTGATATAAACAAAATTAGAGTGGAGAAGACGGGGAAAATCCTCAGGGGGAGATGGCGGCGTGGGTAGAGACCAGAGGCATGGAGCAGGCAGGATCATGTCTGTGCTATTCAGTTTGTAACACAGGTGATGGCAGAGCAGCGACAAAGCACAGTGGTTGTGCCGATCCATGAGGACATTTGGTGAGCCTTCCCCATGCCAGGCAGGGCTGAGTGGTGCGCACCCGATCGCATCCCATCTTCCCGAGGGAAGGTGAGGAAACTGAGGCCAGAAGGGGTTAAGGGGGTCTCAGCTTGGGTTTCCCCAAAAGCAGTGCCTGAGACAAGTTCTTCGGGAGGCAACCCCGTGGAGCCTCTGGAAAGCAGGGAAGGGGAGCCACGGGGCACTCTCACACCGCTGCGTGATTGCAGCCGCGGCCAGTGGGGCTCCGCCGCTGGGAGCCGCGAGAGACTGGGAGGCTGACATCGGAACTTGCACCCCAAGGCACCAGGGCCTTCACTCCCGTTGGTTCTGGGCCTGCCTGCGCACACCAGGGTGAGAGAGCATCTTCAGGCAGACAGGCCCAGGAGCTGTTGGCTTCCAGAACAACAGCACAGGGGTCACTTCCAGAGGGCGCTGAGGGGATACCAGCAGGCTGTCCGTAGCATGCTGATGCTGGGAAAAGACTGAAAATGTGCACTAGGATGGCCACACAGACAGCTAACCATCCCGGACCAGTCTGGTCACCAGGGATACTGACCTCAATCATGCAAGGCTGTGGGGGCCCAGCTTCAGATGAAGCCATGACCTACATGGACCTACCCCACTTGGCAGCCATGCTGTGGCGGCAACCCGCATAGAAAGTGGAGGAAGACTGGCACAGATGTTAGCTCAGGGCTAATCTTCCTCAGCAAAAAAATAAATAAATGAAACCCACCTCTCAGGCCATTGCTCAGATCTGAGGCTCATCTCAAAGAAGGCAGTGCTTTCCCTGCTCCCTGCATCCAGGGGTGGGAAGGAGTGCTCCCCCTGCCTCCACATACTGGGCGCCCTTAAATGCAGAGTCCTGTCTCCACCTCAGGCCCAGGGAATGTGGAGTTTAAAGCATGCGGGTCAGGCTCCGACACAGCCTTTGTCTTGGAGGGCCCCAAGGCAGAAAACAGAGGTGCCTAAAGGAATCTGAAGACAAGAGTCTGTCTGCAAGGATCATCTCAAGATTTTCTCACACTAATATGGGAAGGGTTTTATTTTTTTAAAGATTTTGTTTTTCCTTTTTCTCCCAAAGCCCCCAGTACATAGTTGTGTATTTTTAGTTGTGGGTCCTTCTAGTTGTGACATGTGCGATGCCACCTCAACGTGGCCTGATGAGCAGTGCCATGTCCGCACCCAGGATCCAAACCTGTGAAACCCTGGGCCTCCGCGGCAGAGTTCGCAAACTTAACACTCGGCCATGGGGTCGGCCCCAGGACGGTTTTTAAAATCGGTTTTAAAATTGCTGATTAGTCATCCAATTAAAAATGATGAACTGAATACATAGTTTATCTCTGCTCCTTCCCCAAGGTCCAGTAAGTGATATAAAGAGAATCAAATATATATAATCTCAGCGCTACAGGAGAAATGTGGAGAAACTGGCTGAAGAAAGCAATCTGCAGACATAGAGGCTGGGGCCCCAGGAGACAGCCCCGCTCGCCTGCCTCAGGAGGCCACACGCAAGCCGCACTGTTCTTCAGAGCTTCGCCTCAGGAAGGAGAAAGGAGAGCCAAGAGTCACCAGCCGTCTGAGGAAAGCCACCAAAGTGAATTCAGAGACTAATAATTAGATGAATAAATAATAACTTTCAAGTATTTAAAATGAGCTGCATGAAAGGTCATTATATTTCATAACTTGAGTATAAAAAGAGATCCTAAAAGTTTCAAAGAAGAAAAGAAACCCCAGTCCGCACAGAAGATCAGCCATTTAAATGTCATTAGAATGTCAGCAGCCCCTCCAGAAGGCCAGAGAACAAAAAGCAAGCACTTGGGAAACCCCAGGGAAAATTATATCTAATCTAGAATTCCGCCTCACAGAAATGATTAAAACATTATCAAAGAAGACTGAAAACATAGGTGACACGCAAAGGCTCAGAACACTAGCTTCCTAGATGGCCTAAGTTACCGCAGCGTAACCTCCAGGAAAATGAGGGCGTAAAGCAAGAAAGAACTGAGAGGCAGGGAACACACAACACACATGGAAGCGAGGGAAGGCCAGCAGACGAGGCCTGTCCTGGGTCCTGAGCTCGTCTAACCGTGGAAGCAAGCGACAGAGGCTCTTTACGCGGAGCTGGCTGGATAGTGCTGACGACACTGAACTCTGCCTGAGCCCTGTGCTCCCGGAAAAGAGCAAAGGTTAAGAAATTCTCCCCCATCCTTTATGTTCAGGAAAGGGCTTCCTACAAAGGACCATCCTCCCCATACGACTTGGAGAAGACTCACGCGTGCCCCCCTGGTTACCTACAACAAGGCCCTACACAGACCATCCGGATTCCCGGCTTTGCCTCACCAATGATTCGATGAACTGTTTGGTACCTACGAAGCAATCAGAGCAAAATGCTGGTTAACCAAACTTAGGTGAAGCGTCTCCTCTTCCCAAGACCCGGAGCACTGGCCCGCCCGTGACGCGAGCCGGCACACAACCCCTCCTCGCTGGGCCCTCCTGAGAGGAGATGGACGGACTTCAGGTAAAACCTTCTGCCGTCTGGTCACATCATGCCACCTCTGCCCCTTCACCCCACTCTCCCCAGCTGGGTTCTTTCTAGCCTTGTTGACTCCTCCCCATTAAAGGAAAACCTTTTTCACCTGACCTTTCAGACGCTGGCAGACCCCATAGTTAGCATAGTCCCCCTATCACAGCAGCCCTCTCCCTGCGGCAGGAGTCCCACACCGTCCTCCCCTGGAAATAATCATTTTGGATAAAATCTCTCCTCTCCACAGCCAGGAGTTTGACCACTTGCATTTGGCAGAGACTCAAAGGCAGACAGGAGAGAAGGGAAGCTTTATGGGAAAAAGAAAAAAAAAAAAAAAACGTAAAGAAAGAAAAAGCGGGCAATTTCAGATATGGATGGATTGGAAGTTTTGGCATTTAGGAGAGCTGGCCACCTAGAAGTGGAGCATCTTGTGTGGCCTTTTCAGCCTTCTCTGCTAGTCCTGCGTTGAAAGCAGAGACGAGAGGCAGGGACGCTGGCAGTCATGCACCACGTTCTGACTTCCTGGGCGGCTGATGGCAGAGGCTCTGGCCTGGCTTCCTGGGATGGAGGCTAAGAACGTGAGTCCGCACTCTGTTGTCACTAACGGTCTGACCATTGTCCATTTGACCCCTTCGGGTCATCTCTCGCTTGCAGGTGGTTGGCCAGTTCAGGGAAGGCTCGAGATCCAGAGCTGCACAGCTCAGGGGTGCTCAGTTGTCGCCATAGGTAGTCAAATTTCCAGACTTTTGTGACCTTCTGGTTGCTGTGTCATCACGGCCATCATCCCATGAGAGGGTGACTGTGCAGAAGCAGTGAATACTCAAGACATGATGCAATCGATAAGCTTTGCGACTACTATAACAAAAAAATAGAACAATTAGTGGTCCCTCTAAGATGCTTAAGAACCAGGTGTTTCGATATGTTCTATTACTAGTCAGGTATGGTAAGGCCAACAGATCAGGAGACAACTGAAAGAATAGTTGAAAAGATAGTTCATTATACTCATAGCTCCCAGGCGAAGGAGTCCGTGTCACACCACGAGAGCCCACGCAAGGAATCACCCAGGGTGAGGTTGTGGAGCCAGAGGGCAAGAGTGAGAGGAACCGTGGGCCCAACCAAGCCTTTATTGTGGTTTCCATGGGAAGCACAGGGGAGGAGAAATGACCTTTATTGATTATTAGAAAGGGGAGTGCAGACTCTGGGTTGGTTGGCTTATATTTAAAAGTACACCCCCAGGAGAATGCCTCCAGAGGTCGGGGGCCCTTGAGGGGGCCAGGGGGCCAAGGCAAGGTGACTCAGGCACAGCATCGGGTTGTCCAGAACAAGGCATGTCCAGCATATGCACATTGGGCAGATGTGAAAGCACCAAATTTACAGAAGAGAGAAAGGTGGTCAGTACCCCAGGAGCCCCAGTTACCAACTCAGGCCAGTGGAACAAATCCCATAAGCCATGAGGTTCAACCTTACAGAGCCAAGTAGCCTCTTCCTTAAAGCAATGCAAAGTGTGTTCTACCATGCCTGTATCACTGCTTCAAGTACGGCAAGAAGCATTAGCAATAGCAATCACCATCAGAACCAGCCAACCAGAAATCAAGAACAATGTGATTGTGATGGCTACCACTGTGTGAGTTGAGTCCCACAGTCCAACAAGTTGAGACTGACCTGTATTCCACCTAGGGCAGAGGTGGTATCATCTATATCTTCTGCCAGTTAGTGATATGGACTTTCCTATTTCTATAATTCCCACTGTAGGGAGCCCTGCTCTGATTTTTTGCATAAGCAATGAGTAGAGTGCCTGAATTATCAAGGTGGCCCCATCTTACAGCTCACATGTGAGTTGGAATTTCCAGGCTTGGTGATTTATAGAATGAAAGTCTCTGTGTACAGACAAGGCTCAGAATCCCGTTCCTAAGGTATCTGAGGTGTTAGTCTGAGGCAGACAGGCCCAGACATCCTGGCCACAAAGGCAGCAGTACCATTCACTCTTTAGTACCCAGGAGGGCACACTGTTCATGACAGCTGGTTGCACATCTGGATTTCTCTTCTAGGTGGGAAGTATTTGTGCATCACCCTGTGAAAGTTGTCGAATTCAAAGTTAGGATCACCCAGGGTCTGATCAATCCATTGTAATAACTATTTCTTTTTCTGGGAGAGAGGGATGCTAGAAAAGTCACAGGTTTCTTTGGTTAAGGTCACTTGTCCAGATAGGTGCAAGAAATGCCATTGGCTATAATTCCCTATATAGTCATTTAATGAGGTTAGAATTGCCAAAGGTTTTTATCATGGATTCTGGTGGTGGATGGCATATCCAGCAGTAGGTGAGATGGAGGTTTTTGCTACTGTTTGAGATAACCTAAGAATGGTATTATAATGAATAAGTATGTCCTGACTAACAATTATAACAAGGAGGGAAGAAAGGAGAAATAGGGTCATTAGGGTATCCTGGATGACAACCGGGAAACTATAGAAAATGAGAATGATTATAAGCAAGAAGATAAAAAACAAACCAGGAATTAGAGGTTTTTGTCTGACAGACCAATGGACAGAAGCTGTCCACTATCTGAGATCATCAGCTGATTCCAAAGGTCATAGGTGAGCTGCCTGCTTCCAAAAATCAACCGCTTCTGCATGATCTCTCAGAACCTCGTTTGAGGTCTCCTATTGGAATAGTCTTCCAGCTGTGTGGAATTTTCAATTGCTTCCTTTATTTCCAGTTTTATTGAGATATAATTGATCACTTGCTTCTTCAGTTGTGAAGCTTGGATTCAGCCAAGGATGGACTCCCTGGAGTTTCGCTGCTGTATTTATCGTCGAGGGTACCTGAGAAGGTTTCTTCCAATGTGGTTCGAGAGCAGTTCTTCCCTGACATCTCTTTCAGTAGATAAAACCTCCTGGGTGAAGAGCAGGCGGAGGCTGTCTAGGAAGGTGTCGTGGGAAGGTGACCTCACCCACAGGGTTAGGACTGGGTGCAGGGCGAGGGTCTGGCAGTATGTCGCCATGTCTGCAGAGGGAAACTTCCCAAGGGCATGGGACTGCCAGTTATCAATCCATAAGGGATAACAGATTTCTCCCTGAGGGGGTGGACCGTATGGCCCCGAGGGCTAGTGGGATTACCCATGGTCAAGGGGGCTCATGGACTTCTGAAAGTTTTGCTAACTTCAATTTAAGGATGCCATTGATTCTTTCAACCTTTCTAGAAGATTGTGGGTGGTAAGGACAGGGCAGTTTTTGAGTAAGAGGCAGTGCCTCCCAGTGTTCTTTCATCTGTTCCCGTAATGTGTGTGCCTCAGTCACTTGATGTAAAAGCTGAGATGCTCCAGGTTGGAAACACACAATCAACTATAAAGGCTGTAGCTTTTTGGCAAGTAAATCATGCATCCATCAAAGGGCCCTTGAGGTGGGAGTTTCTAGCCATGTCCTACCTTACAGATTCTCCAGGATTGAGTTTCTGACGGGTGACATCTGACCTGAAAATAAACTTAGCTATCTTTCGAGATAGTAACCAATTTGTACCACGATGCGTCATTCCATGGAGAAATTTAGCCAATATCCGTTTGAAATCTTGTGGTACCAACCACCAAGCAGTCATCCTGGGAGCACTAGAGATTGCCTGAGTGAGGGAGACACTGGGCTATTTTTTCTTCCTTTCAAAAGCAGAGGCTAAATGCTGATATTTAATGGCTTCTTTGACTCTCTCCAGAGATTTATCCTTTGAGGGTTCAGATAGGATCATACACTTTTTTAAGCTGCTTGTTTAGTATAATGATCTGCCAGAGCCTTTCCTTTATCTCTCACATTATCTCTTTCTGCGTGGGCTTCAGCCTGAGTAGCGGCCGCCTCGGGGATGCAGGTTTTCATCTAAAAGTTTTTAACTTGAAGTTCATTTGACAGGGGTTCCAGCAGAGGAGAGAAGCCCCCTTTGTTCCCAAAGCATCTGAAACCCACGTACCACTCCAACACCAGCCCTGCCATCTCTCTAGCTGTTCACTCTCTGGCTTTGACTAGTTCACAGGCCCTCGTAAGTGCAATAAGTTCTACACGGACTGATTTTTGCCTCAGGTCAAGGACTACATTCGACAGAAATATAGCGATAGCACATCCAGCCTGATAACCTCCAGTTTCGGTTTTGAGGTCCGATCCGCTGGTAAACAATAGTAGGTCAGAGTTCTGGGTGGGAGTCTTTAGTCAATCTGAGCTCCCTAACGGAGGGAAGACAATCATGAGGCCCCTTCTGCTAGGGCAGGAGAGCGGCAGGATCCCCAGGGTTACAGGGTGACCTTATGTGGGAGGGAGAGAGGAATAGATGTGGCTGACAAGTGCTGGGTATTCTCAGTCAGCAGCAAGGTCTGTACCGCGGGGGGGACCGTGAGCTCTACCAGGAGGCTAGACTGGTGCAGCAGCAGCTTCAGCCAGGTTTGCAGAGGCAGCCCTTGCCTGAGAGAAGTGAACAAGCCCTGCCGCTGGGCCAGGGGTAACGCTGTGGGAAACAGCGGCTGCTGACGGCTCCCATGAGGTTGAGTTAAACACCCAGGGACTTGTCCAGATCTCCCACGCACAATAGACAAAATGGCTTTTTGTAGTTAGGGAGGCCTGGGGAACAGGGCTGTGGAAGAGGCTTCCTCAGGTTCCAGAAGCCTGTTAAAGTTTGGGCGCCCTGAGCACAGAGTCTGTGACTGGGGACTCAGTCAATTCCTCAAGAGGTGTTGCAGTCTCAGAAAAATTTGGCCTCCGTTATCTGCAATACCCAGTTAAACCTAGAAATCCTCCCAATTGTCATTGTGTGGGGAGTCTAGATAAAGCTGGATAGTCTGCTGCAGAGTGTTTTTCCCTCTTGTGATAGGTCATGCCCTCAATAATGGACTGTGTTCTGGCAAAATTGTAATTTATCTTTTGAAATATCGTGTCCCTTTTCTGCCAAAGCTAGAGCAAGTAAACGGAACCTTTTACAGGCTTCCCTGTTCTCTGAAGGAAACAGGAGATCATCCGCCTGTTGTATCAGAGCCCAGTTATGGTAAAACGCAGGCCTTTGCAGTCTGGAGTGAGGACCCGAGAAGAGTAGGAGGGGCTTCAGTGCCCCCGGGGCGTGGCTGTGCAGGTGTACGGGCTCCCAGGCTCCTGTCTAGAGGCGCTCAGGACGGGCAGAGCAGAGCCTCTGCAGGGAAGCCGGTGGCTTGAGGAGGACTGCAGGACGGTGTCAGGTGAGGTACTGCCAGGAGGCAAGGGCCGACACTCCTGATGGCCCTAAGGGCCTGAACACACCCACATCCTCACCCGTTGGGTGTATTTACTGCTGGGACAGGAGTGTTACAACGGCTTGTGCGGGCACGGGAAGACCTCTAGATGTAAGGCTTTCAATGACAGGTTGAGTCTTACCTTTGTTTCCTGCTTCACTTTTTTCTTTGCTTCGTGTCTTTGTGATATTGGGGAAGTCTGGATAACAGTTTAGTAGGATATGTCTGAATTTTAATGGATGCTACTCGAATTAACTTCCCCATGTCAGTGAGACTTATAACCCATGGAGTGTCAGGTACAGAGTCAAGCTCTCCATCAGGGTTAGGATCAAATGTAATGGAGAAGGCAAAGGCTTGTCCAGAGAAGAAACTTGGCCACAAATAGAGGATTGCTCTGGGACCTCAAGAAATAGTCCCTCTGGTGTATGTTTGGGATCACAGTTCCATTAGCAGAGTAAGTCTCTCCCTATTAAATTAGAAGGGGTGGGGTCACAGTGCTGGAAGGCACGTTTATCAGACAAAGGCCCAAGGGTGCGGTGAAGGCCTGGCAGGCAGGGAAGGCCTGAGGGTTATCTGAAATCTCTACCACTCTGGTATGTCTACTCTGAGGAAGAGGTTGAGCAGAGGTGGCAGGGTTTAATGCAGAAAGAGCAGCCCCTTTGTCTACGAGGCACAGGGAGGCGGCCGTCTACACTGCCGGTAACTCCCACTGAGTGGTCAAGGGCAGGGCAGCGTGCTGAGGGCTTGTTTCTTCCTCAGGGCACCCTTATCTATTCGCATTTTGTGATTTCTCTTTGTCTCAGCTTTTCTCTTATAAAGTGGGATGACCTTTATTCCAGTGTCACTTGGATGTACGGGATCCACAGTGTCCTTGTCAGCAGGTGGTTGGTTGGGAACTGGGTCAAGGAGCTGCTTCATCTGTTGGGCCACATGTTTATTTTGGTTCTGCCCTGTTTTTGTTCTGTAGCCCTTTCAACATGCTCTGCAGGTGCTGTGGTTCGGGTAAAGGGCTGTTTCCGTTTCTGTTTTCTGTGTGTGAGTTAGGGCTCCAATGTCAGTTTTAACTCCATTGACAAAATGAGGCAAACAGGTTGCCTTTACATCAGAACTTTCTTTAACTCTCAAATGTTGATGCAATGTATTTTCTAGTCTATTCTTAAAATCTCCCGCACTTTTATCTCTCCTCTGTTTGCATTATATAATTACAGCCCAGTGAATTTTTATTGGAAACGTTTCAGGCATAGCTTTTAGGAGAACCTGCCCTAATTTATAGGCCTGTTATTGACTTTCATGTTTACTGGCAAGTGGAATCCTCTGGGTCCCTTTCCAGGTTAATCCAAGCAGCATTTGCCATCCAGGGTTCAGCATCTGAGGTTCTGATCAATATGTGTACAAGTTGATATCGGTCCGGTAACTGTATTTTTCAGGGTTCTCCAAAGAAACAGAACCAATAGGATGTGTGTGTGTGTGTGTGTGTGTGTGTGTGTGTGTGTGTGTGTGTGTGTATAAAGAAATTTCTTTTAAGGAATTGGCTCATGCAATCCAAAATCCCAAATCTGTAGGGTGGGCCAGCAGGCTGGAGGCCCCAGGAAGAACTGATGCTGCTGTTCAGGTGCAAAGGCCGCCAGCTGCAGCATCCCCTCTTGCTTTGGGGAGGCAGGTCTTTTTGTTTGATTCAGGCCTTCAGCTGATTAGATGAGGCCCACCCACATTATGGAGGGCAATCTGCTTTATTCAAAGTCCACTGATTTAAATGTTAATCTTATCTGTAAACACCCTCCTAGAAACAACCAGAATAATGTTTGACCACATATTTGGGCACCGTAGGCCAGTCAAGTTCACACACAAAATCACTGGAAAACTGGGCCATATGCAGCCGAAAGAATTCCAACTTGTTGTATGAATAGTTGCTGGTCTTGTCTGGGTTTAAGTCAATCCTTCATTACAGCTCTTCATAATGGGGCCAAGTGTAGTTTGCAGCCGCCTGCACAGCTGGTTCATGGGAGGGCTGGGTCTTTGGAGACAACAGGCCCTTTGAGGTCTTAGGAGAGACATTGTGAAAAGGTAAGGAGTGTGGACAAAGGGCAGGGAGGGAGTCAGTGGAGGTGCAAAAGGAGAGAGACCAGAGGATAAGGGGGCAGAGGGAGAGCGGGAGGATTTCCTAGGAAACGAGTCTGGTTCGTTGCGTAAGTTTGTCAAATTGCTTGTTAGTTTTGGCCTAAGAATCTTGAGTGAAGCAACTTTTGAGTCAGAATTTCATCTGGTGGCCCTTGCATACCGATTAAGAGATGCTGCCCATCGAGCCTGAGAAACGACATCTCTTTTCTTTTCTAAGGGATGGGGACCAGAGCACATCAAACAAGAGCACAGCAAACAGCGCCTGACTGCTCTGAGTCGCTGCCCAGCTGTTCCATCCTCCACCCGGGCCTGCCCTCAGCACCCGTCATCTCTCTCAGCTCGCAAACGTAGTGAGGACAAGGCTGCCTACTCTCCGCTGCTAATCTTCCTGGGAGAGGGCATCCTCGCTGCCAAACGGCAGTTCGATGCCTGTCTAAAGGAGAAAAGCAGGCATCGCAGTTAGATAAGGACAAGTCACGAGGGGGTTCCGGGCGTATCGTGCGTGGGCTCGGTGAGGTGATCATGCCACAATGGTGAGCAGGCTGGAGCTTCCGAGATACGATGAAATGCAGAGATTTTCCTTTCCCAGAAAAGAAAGGTGCCTGGTAAAATATCTTTGGCTCTACATGGAAGCAAGCACCCTTTATTCACATTAACATACTGAAAATTATAGACTCATGCCAGGAAAATAAAGCACTCATTTACCCTCTCTTGGCCATCCAACTTCCAAAGCTGCTGCCCTGGAAGGCAGCAGATAAAGCGGGCAGACAGTGCGTTTAGGCACCATCTCGAAAGATTACTGGACGTTTACTTAATGGCTTCAATTTCTATTTCTGGCTCACGGATGCTTTTTCTGTTTTTTTTTTTGTTTTTTTTTTTTTTTTGCGCAACAGAGAGACCAACAAGGGCTCCCCCCGAGCTGCAGGAGGACAGGCGTGCGACGACACCCCCACGCCAGCTGCAGCACCTGGGAGCAGCCACGGGAGCACTGCTGGGAAGTTCTGAGGCAGGCCGTGGGGGCAAGAAAGAGCAGAGGGAGGAGTCAGCAGTCCTCTGCCATGGAGCGGGGCCGGCGCCAGCGTGGGGGTCGGCCAGCCTGGGTGTGAAGGACAGCGTGGGCCCCTCTGGCCTGGCTCTCCCAGCACTGCCGGTGCTACCTCCACGGGTTGTTTCAGGCTGCCGCTCACACCGGATGAGCCCCGCTCGAGGTTACTGCTGAAGTGCAGTGGCTGGAACACCACGGTAAACCGAACCAGAACACCTGAGCAGTGTGGCCCGGCTTCCCGCATTTGGACAAGCCCTGGATGGACCTGAAGTGGAGGACCGCCGGGAGCCCCACTGGAATGTAAGTGTCATGAGTAGAGGGGTTTCACTTTGTTCAGTGCTCTCTCCTTAGCACTCAGTAGGTGCCTGTTAGACATTTCTGGAAGGAAGGCAGGCCTCTCTCCAGGTGAGAACTCCCTAACCTTCATTGTGAAGGGTTTGTGACCAGGTTAGAGTTGTAAACATGGGACTTATGTCTCCACCCCTCAATGCCTGCTCAGGGCGGACATCCCTGGTCGGTCACAGCACCCTGTGCCAGCAGCCTGAGCGACGCACCCAGCCTTCCGGGCCGTCACATCAAACCCACAGAAGCCAGCCTCCGAGAGAGCACGTCTGCCGTGGAGGATTCAGCGACTTTCCACAGCCTTTTCAGTTCTACAGCCACAGCAACGGTTGAGATGAGGTCCCAAAATTGCCCCAACCACAAGGGGGTGCCACCACTTGGCCACCTCTAGGCTGCTCCCGCGGGTGAAAGACCTGGGCCTTCCTTGTGAAGAGGATGCCTCTTGGGCCTCACAACAGAATGCAGGTGGTGAGACGCATAGACTCAGAGGAAAGCACGTGACCCCAGAGAGCCTGACCTGGGGAGGCGTCCCCAGTGCAGACGAGTTTGCGTCGCAGAGAAGCTTTGGCCGAGAGTTCAAGGCAAATGGGTACAAATGCTGATCACAGACATTCATTCAGCAGCGCTTAACAGCCTCGGCCTTTTGTGTGCCAGACACTGTGTGGGTGCTGGGGATACAGGGGTGAACGTGACAGAGAGCTGGCAGCCGAAGGACGGGTAAATCCGAAGACCAAATGACTCCCGAGAGGCAGGGCCCTAGCAGGAGGCCGGCAGATGGCGCTGGGCCCACCCGCCACTGCGGGACCTGTGGGAAGTATGTGCTTTTTGCTTCCTTAGACTTTTAATTTCTTCTTAATAGCAACTCACTTGAGGAGGAAAAGATTCTACACTTTTGTTCAGATCAGTTGTCCCTCTAACCTGCCTGTGAAAACAGCCTGGCAGCGTCTTCTCCCACCTCAGTTTCCTCCCTGGGAAATGAGAGTGAGAATTTCTGCATCCTGAGGAGCTGAGGAAATCATGCACACGCAGAGTGTGAAAACAGTTAAGAACACACTATCCTTCCCAGAGGAGCGGAGGGCACTGGAAACAAATGACACATCCACAAAATAGCCAGTAAAGCAGAATTAGCGTGTGGAAAAGCAGAACTCGGGGAAGAAAGACAGAAACCCAATGGGCATTAAGAGATTAAGGAGCAAGGCCAGGGAGGCACGGTGGGCTGTCCTTGCTCCTCTTCTGTCCCCGGCCTGGGGGAGAAGCCCTGATCTGCCAGAAAGTGGACATCAAGTGAAGGGCTTCCAAGTGCAAAGAGAGGCTGTGACTGTGACGCGTCCAGACGAGGAAGGCCCTTTTCCCTCCGAAGGAAAGGTGTTTCAGAGCGCTCAGGGAGCAGAGCTCCGTGCCCAGCCCTGCGTCTGCCCTCTCCAAGGGAGGCCTCCCGCCCTTTATGGCCCGAGCTGTGAGCAACGGTGGAGAAGGGCTCCTTCTTGGTTTGTCAGAACTGACGCAGGGCAGCGACCAGTCCCTGCTAAGCGGGCATGAAGCTGCAGAGAATGCATTTCACTGTGGCCATTGCAGCAAACTCAGTTCCAGAGTCGCTTAGAAGAGGGAGCAGGTCAGATTGGGGGCAGACTGTGAGCGGTGAGCTGGAAGGCGGGGAACAGAGGTGCTGCTCAGGACCCTGCTTCGGGCTGTGCTTTGTCCCCGCCCCACCTCCCACTGGGATTAGCCTCCTTTACGTTGACTTTGGTTCTAGAGCCCTGAGGACCAGGAGGCCCTGGGAGACAATCCCTCACACTTACACGCACGGCCAGTCAGCGTAGAGTCCTCCCGTGGGCCTGCCCCCGTTGAGGGGCCCGCCTAATGTGCTGGCCTTCCGGGGCCTCCCTGCCACACGTGTGTCACCTCAGTCTGATCTGGTCATGTGGGACAGGACATTGTTCAGATAACTGGCCTGTTCCCTTCCAAACTGTCAAGGAGATAAACAACAGAAGGAGACGGAGAAAGTGATCAGAGGAGAGGAGAGCAAAGCCACTAGCGGGGCGACGCAGCGGGCCTGCCGCGCTCGGACCCTGGAGGGGAAGACGGGCCCTGGGCGTTGCTGGGGACCTTGACAACATTTGCTAGATAACACTGCTAATATTGAATTTCCTGGGTTTCGATCATCATGCAGTGAGTGTTTAAGAGTGTGTGTGCCCTGGTTCTTAGGACTGTATATGGAAATATTTAGGGGTAAAGGGCACCATGACTCCAACGTTCTCTCAAGAGGGTCAGAAAAAATGACATTAGATTTGCGCACACTGAAGACAGTGATGGGGCGAATGTAAGCAATTGGTAAATGGGCGTAACGGAGTTCATTGTGCTGAACCTGCAGCTTCTCTGGAAGTTCGAAATCACGTGTGTCAAAATTAAAACTACAAAAGAAAAAAGAATTGTCTTGTCCAGACCTGGCAAGACCTCGCCTGGCTGGGGGTCACCTGCAGCTGTGCCTCCCTTGGGGATGCCGGGGTCCTTCCCGCGGCTGCCTCGCTCCTGGGGAGATGTTGTGGCCTTGGCCACTTAATAAGGAATTCAAGCTAACACAACCGCATGCACACGCGTGTGTGAGTGTAAGGATGTGTGTGTGTGCATGTAAGTGTTGTGTGTGTTCTCATCCCCAAAACTCAAATCCGGTGGAAACAGACCCGTGTGAGGTGTTGCAGCCACAGCCTTTGCGGAAGCAGCGGGATGAGAGGGCCACAGTGAGGACGCTGTCCTCAGCTGCCCCGGCTCCAGTACCAGCGTCTCCACGTGTGGCGACTGGTCCAGTTCACACCAGGGCCATATTAACTAGATCTGTATGATGCTTCTGTATGCTGTGTCCGTTCGTGACTGATTTTTCAGTAGTTATTCCATCGTGTGGGCTGAGTACTTTCCAGCCAGTCTTCACTGACGTCTTTACAAACCTGTGTGAAAACAGCCCTGGGCCAGAGGGCCCCAGGCCGGGTCTCAGAAACGGGCCCCAGCCCTTGGAAGCCCCAGGCCCTGAAGCTGGGTCCCCACTGCTGCGGCTGCCACAGGCTGGGGTACTGGCTGCTGTCCCTCCTTTGCCCGTGGGCACAAATCGGCAGCCTCCCGCCTCCAGGACGCCTCGCCCCTCACCGCCCACCCGGGAGGCCCCGTGATGCTGAGCCGCGAGGCACTGCAGGGTCACCTCATGGTGATTCACACCCAGCTCTTTGAAAGTGTGAGGTGAGAGTGCACGGGGGACAGTGGGGACTTCTACCTGTGGACGACGGGAGGCAGGGGTGCGCCCCTTTCCAAAGTGGCTTCCTAAGGTCTCTCTGAAGATGCCAGGCACACCCAGTGACCAGCATGCCCTAGATTTTGCCCCCTTTTACTGCTCACCCAGCCCTTCCCCACTTCCCTGGGAGCACTCCCGTCAAAGGGGAGCTGTGTGTCTCAGCTGTTTTCTGGGTAGCCCAGGCTAGGACGGGCCCCCCTGAGAATTGATTAGAAGCAATTTAAGAACCAAGGGGAAGAACTCACAGTGACGGCCAGTAACCATTTCCCGTCATGAGCAGAGGACCTGGGCAAGAGGGGCTGAACTAAGCCGCTGCTGCCAGATGTGTACGTGCGCCTCCCCAGAGCCTGCAGCGTGGGCTGGGACTGCCCAGCGAGCGTGTCCCTGGCCTCGTGCTTCCTTTGCTGTGATACAGACCACCGAGCTGTCCAAACGGATAGCACTGCTGTCACGATAACCATGAGCTGCCCGCTCCCTCTTCCAAAGCCTGTGGATGCCGCCATGATTCTGCCCAAAGTCGGGGCCCAGCACAGAAGTCATCCAGAGCCTCTGGAAAGAGGGGAGCTCTTTAACCGGGATTTCATGAAATGGAATTTAAATCAGTCATTTGAATGTTAAATCATGAAATTACAGAGAACTCTGGTTATTTTTGTCACATCTTGGGAACTGAATATTTTGACATATTAATCAGTTCTCCAAAATGGCATTTACATCAAAATTTGGGCTGCTTTTGCTGAGTCTCTGTCCCAGTCGTTACAGTATACACGCAAGCGAGCCAGGTGAGGGGAGGGTGCCTCTGGTGACCCGTGATTGGCACCATCTACTGGCTGGCTAGGGTGGCTCCAGTCACCTTGGATGGAAAAGTCGTCTACTCCCTGCAGAAGATTCTTAGAAAATTTTCCAAGGAATCTTGTTGTTTGCTCATGGGAGTGACAGTAAGGCGTGGGGCCCCGCAGGCCCGTGGCGAGGGAGGGCGGTCTCTCTCCTGTGGGTGGCACAGTGAGCAGGAGCCCCGTCCTCAGGAGACGGCTCCCTAGCCTTGGCGGGGCCACAAGTCCTGCTGCTACATTTCCACCTCAGTGCTCGTTGCCACTGGAGACGGGGCTGTTGGCCCTGCGTCATCCACTAGCTCTGCTCCGTTCTCCCATCGCAAGCTGGTCCCTCTCAGAAACCAGCCAGGCCACCACCATATGCCAGTAGCCACAAGCAAAGCTGGAAAAGAAACCACAGCTCTCCTGGGCTACGTTTTGAGGGGCCCATGGGTCACAACCCTCTGTTTCACACTCAAGTTCAGAATCGATGGAGACATGCTAATTACCAATTTCAAAACCAATCGAGATATATCGATTGCTAACTGAGACAAACCGCCTACAATCGAGTCATCAGAAATCAGACGTCTGCTCTGTAACCAATACAGCTGATCCTGGAGAATGTAGCAAGGTGCGTGGAAATGACTTCCTGATGCTGTGCCCTAGGAGAGCACCTTACCCACGAGTGACAGGAAGCCCTGACGGCGCAGCCTTCCACCTGGGGCAGGGTCTCCTACTCACCAGAGGCTCCTGCAGGGAAGCACACCTCTGAAATAAAGGCAGGAAAGAGCTGGGCCCCCTGGCCCCACCCCCAATTCCTCCTCCCAATGCTCTCCAGTCTGATAAAGTGCCCCTCATCCCCTGGGGAGAAGGTGTAAGGTGTAGGGAGAGGCCAAGGGGGTTCCTTTTATGGAAGGAAACATCACGACTGAGGGGCAAGCGTCCCACGTAACAATGTCCCGGGTCCACCACCAAAAGCTCTCGTTCTGAAGGACACTCTGCCTCACGCCAGTGTAAACTGGATTGCTCTTTAGACTAGAGCAAAACCTCCTGAGGTGTTTCCCTCAGGGGCACGTGTTTACACAGTGAGATGACATAGTGTCTGTACTTGAGTCCACCCAATGCCCCTGGGGAGAGGGCAGTGTGCACAGGCTGCTGTACACCAGGGAGAGACGGAGATGGCAGAGCGCTCGTGATTCCTGGAGCAAGGCTCCGTGTGATTCTAGTGATAAAGCAGAGTATTCTCTACTCCATTAACTGGGCATGTTCCAGTCCCTCCCACAACCACACTGGTGTGGCTGAGAGAGGCCCTAAGCCCAGGACTGGCCTCCGGGAGGCAGCAGGTCACCCCATGGCCACATGTTAATGGAGCTCTGGGTGTGATGCTCATCCTCAGGCTTCTGTCACCAGCACTAACATGTCCCCGGGGAAGAGCAGAGATGGTGGTGTCCCTTCGCAGAGCAAGGATATCACAGGTGCCTGGCTTTGTCAGGAAGTCCCTGAGAAAGCACACTGCACCTGCTGTAGGCTGGGTCCCCAGAAGCAGACCCTGAGACAGGATCTGAGTGCAAGAGGTTTGTTTGGGAGATGTCCCTGGGACACAGCAGGAGTGGATTGGGGAGGTGAGATGGGAAGGGAGTGTCACCCCATCGGCCACCAAGTAAACCCTAGGGCTCTGTCTTGCTGATCACACCCCAGCTCACCCCTGACATCAGTGGAGGGCTCTCCCAAAGGCACTTATAGCCCACCTTGTGTGTGTGCAAGGCAGACTTCAGGGTCCAGAGGTGGCCCACCTAACAATGCATTAACAGTCTGTGAGCACGGCAGTGCTCAGGGGAGAGGATCTGCATGAGAACCAACACATCTGCAGCAATGACCTTGTGCCTCTTGCGCCAATTCTGCCGGAGAGGCTGGAAGAAACAACAGTCACTTTCCTGGGCAAAGCCGCTGCTCTCCACAGCACTCATCACTACCAAGGGCGGTACCTTCGCCGAGACCCATCAGAGTCACTTCCTTCTCCTTCACGCTCCTCTCACAAGCCTCCCAGAGCCCCCCTCCAATGGAGAGCCACTGTCTTCTGCCCTGATCTCTCTGTTGCTGTTTCCTCTCTGCATGCCCTCTCAAACTCATGACCACTAGAACAATTTGACCAGAGACACTAATTTACACTTAAAGTCATGGAGATATCTTCATTTTCTGTTGCCTAGCCTAGAATGTTCTTCCTCTAGATGTTTTCATTGTACTTCCTCCATCCTCTCTCCCTCCTCCATCATCTCTCCCTCCTCCATCCTCTCTCCCTCCTCCATCATCTCTCCCTCCTCCATATCTCTCCCTCCTCCATCATCTCTCCCTCCTCCATCATCCCTCCTTCCTCCATCTCTCCCTTCTCCATCATCTCTCCCTCCTCCATCATCCCTCCTTCCTCCAACTCTCCCTTCTCCATCATCTCTCCCTTCTCCATAACTTCCTCCTTTATCATCTTTTCCTCCTCCATCATCATTCTTTCCTCCATCACTTCCTCCTCCAGCTCTCTCTCCTCATCATCCCTCCCTCTCCCATCATTGCTTCCTCCATCATCACTTCCTACCCTTTCCCTATTTATTTTTCTTCTTAGAATTTATCAGCACCTAACATCCTATGTCTACTTTCTTTGTCTTGTCTACAGGCTTTCTTCTTTATCACTGAATCACTGAAATGAAATTTCATGGACAGGGATTTTTGTCCATTTATCTCACAACTTTGTCCCAAAAGTTCACCCAGAAAAGTTCCTAGCCCACAGGAGCTAATCAATATGTATTTGTTGAATGAATAGATAAATTAGATATAAATGAAAAAAGGCGGCTTAAACTGTACATTATCAAAGGCCAACTCTTTAGCCCAAAGGAAGAGATTTTAGGGATGCGTGTCAACACCAGTCCCAACCCAGTCAACACGTCAGATGTGAGTTGCAGAGCATCTCTCCATGTGTGCCGAATAAACATGCACTTTGCTTCAGAAATATACCCATGGCAGCATTACCGAGCCAGCAGACTCTCCATGACATGGAAGGACAGTCACTTCGCCCTCTGATCTCCAGCTTACTCCTTCCTTAATAAGGGAGTTAGGCAAAGCCATGGTTCTCCAAGCTGTTTTGCAAATGTCCTGGGGTTCCATGGAGCTGCCACAGGGGCCTCTGTGGGAGCCTGCACTCCAGCTCCCACCTGTTAAAAAGAAAAAGAAGGAGGTGGAATGTGACTGGTATCCATTCAACACCCCCTGCATGTTAGGGCATTTTACACACATCTCCTTTAACTCCCACAACAGCACACCTGATGGCTCAGGTGCAGTGATTACCCCATCTGCTCATGAGAAGCGAGGCCTCAAGAGGCATATGGGCAGTCACACATCAAATGCAGGGAGAGCAGGCTTTACAGCCACTCCAGTGAAGACCGGGGGCGATAACTGTGACGGTCAGGAAGCTCCACGCCCTGCAGAGCCCTAGGCTGGCCTGTGGGGCCAGCCCTACCAGGGACTCTGCTCTGGAGTCAGTTCCTGCCCTGCCTCGGGACCTCTGCCCAGGGGAAGGAAGCCGTCGCCTCTCCCTGCACGAGAGCAGTGTGCACCCATCCCGCTGTAAGCACAACCCTGGTAGGGTGTCTCGGCTGTGCAGGACAGCCAGGCTGACACCATCAGGTTATGCTTTCTCCAGTCAGTGACTGCTGGACAATTATTCCTCTCAGATATCACAGAGGCCTTCAGAATCAAATGCACAGCTTCCATGCCAATGGAGGGAAAGATACGGGAAAGAGTTATCTGTGTGTCACGTCTGGATTTGAACCTAAAACTTTAAATTGCCCCAGGCATTAAGCCAAACCAGGGGTGGGTGCAGTGCTCACGTTGGCATTTTTGTAATAAGTAATGGGACAGCTCAGCCACACAGGCCAGCCTGGGCCTGCCCCACCCCCACCCCACCCCCAACCACTGAGAAGATTTGGAAAAGTCTAGGTGTCCGGGATGGCTGCAAGCCTTTGTCCAGCCTGGCTGCAGGCTTATTTCCAGTAGTGCCACTTCCCACCCGGGGCCTCGGCTCTGTCCTCATGCTTCCTTGACCTCACTACCCTGTGTCTCCTGCTTCTGGGCCCTCCACCAGGGATGACCTTCCTGCCCCCAGCTGTCACCCCGTGTGTTCCAGTCCAGCGGCTGGTACACACTGCAGAGGGAAGGACAGGCCACGGGCAATGTCTGCGATGATGCAAGTCCTCAGAACTAAACTACAGGCTACAAGATGTGAGAAGGCTGGAAAGGAATGTCATAGCCACGATTTATAAAGCAGCTGTCTATGGTAAAGTGTGTCAGTGAGAATGCTGTGTAAGCAACAGAAATCCGCTCTGCCCTAGAGAATTCACTGGAAGGATATCAGAAGCCCAAACGTTCAATGGCATGGCTAGAGTCATAGGCTGGAAACAGGCTCCCCTGTAGACAGGGAAAGAGAAGTGAAAAAAATAGAATTGCAATAAAAGTCATCAGAATTGCAGGCTACCATCACTGGAGCGAAAGGGTCCAACTGCTATTAACTCTTTGTCACTTTATTTGAAATGCAAACACCACAGAGGGGATACAAGTGGACTGGCCAGAGTCGGCTCACATGCCTGCCCCTTGGCTTGGTCCCATCAGACTGAACCCAAAGGAGAAAACGTAATTCCCTAAAAGGAAGTCAGGGTGTGGGCAGGACTGGAAAATAGATGCTAGCTAACAATAGCAGACGCAAGGAACAGTGAGACAGGAAAGAATTAGCTTTGGGTCCTAAGCTCTTTTCCACCAGACACAACACCACCTCACATCCAGGCCTGAATCACCTCTCCGTGTAGAAGTCGTGGTTTCTCTGCCTCGGGAAGAATGTCACAGCACCTGAACACTTGTCAGCAAAGATCACAACGTCTAACAATACCGAGTGTTGGGTGTTCTCGTCTCTGAATGAGTACAGAAGTTCCTGCAAGTTTTGTGCTTAAAAAGAGCAATACAGTCTTTGTTTACCAAGGTATTTAAAGATTGCTAGTTTGCTCCAAGCTCCTAATAGCATGAATTATTTTACTGCTTTAAATACAGAGTTTATAACATATTATTTTAGATTTTAATAACCACATGTATTTAGCAATTAGAGATATTAGTACTGCCAGGTGACTTTGGAAGATAAATGCTGATGGCTAGAATAATGCTATGCTGTGCTTGTTCCCCAGAACAGAAATCCAGATGACAGCAGCTTTACTCCAATCCTCTAGTCCCAGAGCCATCCAATTAGCTGGAAGCACAGATAACAGACTTTTTTCTCACTTAAATAGACTTTGCTCCATATTAATTCCAAAAGGTTTTACACTGGTCACCACATTCTCCAGTTGTCCAATAAAATGTCGGACCTGCCGTCTTCCCCAGAGACGGCACTGTGGGCGACACGTCCACAAAGCCCAGCCCTCCTGGCCCCTCTGCGTGTCCACCGCTCCTCCTGCAGGCCCTGGAGACTCTGCCGGAGGGCTTTTCCTGGCATCCTGGGATCAGGCTGGAAGGCATGGAGAGTTAATGCCCCAGAAGCAGCCTTAGAAATGGGAGTTGGAGGGAAAGAGCCCTCTGTCTGACCTCTAGGCTGGGACAGCTCTGGGGCTGCTCTCCCCGAGGGCCAAGGAGCTCTGCGCACAGCCTTGCACGAGCTCCTTGCTTCTCTGTCTCTCTGCCTGTCTCCTGCGAGCCTCCTGAGACCGCCTCCCAGCTGGCAAAGAGCACTTACATCCTTGACCCTCACCTGCTCCTCAGAGACCCCACCCAAGCCGCCCACCGATTCCCAGCAAAACAGACTCTTCTTCCTGCAGCCGAGTGGCCACCTGAGGAGGAGGCTCTCGGGGGTGGGGACAGCATGGATGTTTTAGCCCTTTACACATAGAAGCAAATCCTTTCACCTAAGAAAGGAGGCGGCGGTTGTGGTGCAGAGAGGATGGGATCCCGTGGCCTGGAGATGGTGGGACAGGCCCCGCCCCTGTCTGGGAGCCACCTGCTAAATCTCAGTGGGAGCCGTGAGATGCACCCCACCTGCCCGCCCTACTTTCCAGACACTCGGTAGACACCTTTCAGAACAGCACCAAGGGTGGCCACACCGTGCAACAGTGCCCTGTGCGGGACAGACCATGCTGCATGAGGGGACAGGTGGGGAGACCGGGCCTCTCCTCACTCCTTCCCACCCCCTGCTTTCTCTGGGGCACTTGTCTCAGTCCTTGGATGAAGGCTGCGTGGCCTGAGGCTGCACAGCCGTTTGCTGTGCCACCACCAACTGCAGGTGTCTGTCACCCTAGATGAACAGCCTGCTCAGAACCCCCATGCACCACGCAGTCTGTCCTGGCCTCTCCCTTGAGTCTCCGGACGTCACCATCAAGCTGAGAGGGCCAGATAGAGGATGATCACCAGTAGAGTGGGGCGGGTACCTTGCCCTCAGAAGCAGGCCCTGACACAGGGATCTGCTTATTCAGGAGATGATTCCGGGAAGGACCAGGAGAGGCATGGGAAAGTGAGACAAGGAAGGATAGATGTTAAAACCAGTAACATGGAAGCCAATCAGGGCTGGAATCCACGGGGAGCACTGGGTCTGCAAGGTGCCTGCCTGGGGGTCACCCCCAGCCCCCAAGAGTGAGGAGGCTGGGCTGGTACTCACCCTCCTTCAAGGGGCGCTGGCTTTCCAGCATTTGGAGAGAGACCCTGAGATGGAGCATGCGGCAGGAAGTCACGGGCGAGCCCCAGGACAGTGATGCCAGGGGGTGTGGGCAGATCCTGGGTGGGGTGCCTTTGGCATGACATGGTCTCCCTGAGCCCAGGAGTGAGATCCTCAGTGTAAGCCTCCTCCAGCAGTCAACCCAGGAGCACACACCAGGTTCCATCGTGGCTTTCTATCCTTGCACAGGATCTTAAGGACGACCGAATCCACCATCCGTCTGTGAGTGAGGCTCAGCTCCATGCCGAGAGACATGCTCCAGAGCAGCCGAGGAGGAGGCCCAGCTTCCTGACCAGAACCACTGGCTCGGTCGCTGGTCCTCAAAGTGTATCTAGGCCCAGCAGCACCAGCTTCACCTCAGCTTCTTGGAAAGGAAACCCCGGCCCACCCTCCAGCCTCCTGAGTCAGAAACTGAGGCGGGGCTGCCTTATCTGCATGTGGGCCCTCCGAGGGCTTCTGTGGTGAGCTGGAGTTTGAGAACCACTGAGCAGGTGAATTGGGGAGCATTCGTTCACTGTGGGAGAGAACAGAGGAGGAGGGCGGGATCACCCCCAGAAGACGGCGCTCCCCCCAGACGCGACAGACGACGTGGGAGAGTGCACCTGGGCAGCACACAGCAGTGGAATAACGCGATCTTCCGCTCACACCTGGGGAGACGCAGAGAAGAAAATTCAAAAGTAAGAGGAAAGCATACGCAGAAAATTCGCAAAGAACTGAGAGTTTCCGAATGGGAAGTGAAAGCCCTTCTCGTGCCCTCCGAGCTGGTTGGCCACTTCTCAGATGTCCTTTCTTAGAGACGCTCTGCGTCTGTTCTAGCACATGAATTACATGGGTTATAATACAGTTTTAATTATTGATTTGCTATTCTATTTGTACACTGATCTGGCTTCTGTTATTCCCTTAAAAGTACATCTTGGGACTTTTTCTGTGTTGGCAGAGAGAGAGTCACTCCGTTCACTGTCCATGTGTGTGACTGGAGTGTGCACGTGAGGAAAGTCCACAGAGTACAGCATCACGACCTGTAGACTTGTCGTGATCCAACTAGTCAATTTCTTAATGATGAGTGCTTTGGTTTGTTTCTGGTTTTCATCACTGCAGCAATCTGCGTAAGTGTTCCTGGCTGGCTTGTGTGAGAATAGCCACCAGGTCAGCTCCTGCTGGGAGGATGAGAACTCAAAGGGTCTGTGCATTGTTTACTTTATTTAATAAACATTGCTCAACAGCGTTCCGGGAAGTCATCCCGATTTACCCCCACCCACGGCTTACAGACACGCCCTCTCTGCTGTGCCCACATGACTAAGGAGCATCACCACTTTTTAAATTTTTGCTGCTTTGGAGAGAAATTATGTCTTTGTTCTTTTTATCTGCATTTCCTAAATTTTGCGAGAAACTGAGCAGGCCTCTTTTTAACACATTTGCTTACCAACCACATTTCTATTTCTGTGAAGTTCCCATTCTCAGCTGAATTTGTAAACATTCTGCTCGCCGATCGATGAGCGCGATGTGTGAACTGTGTTGCTCAAAGCAGCACATGAGCCCTGTGCCGTGTGGCCGCAGGTGTGCTCCCCAGTCCATTGCTGAGTCGTCCACTGCTAGGACAGCAGAGGAGCCGTGGGCATGGGGGCGGCAGGCAGACTCCGGGGTCGTTCTGGAAGCGGAAGTGCTGGAATTTGCAGACCAGATGAGAAAGGGAGAAAAAGAGTAGCTGAAGGCCAGGCCAAGGGATCCAGCTTTGAAGATCGGTGCGTGGAGGCAGGAGGTGAGGGAGATGGGCCAGGTGTGGCCGGGCGTCACAAGGGGTGTGTGCGGCCCCAGGGGAGACTCGAGAGGAGAGTCCACCAGGTGTGCAGGCGAGGAGAAAGGGCTCAGGATTTGCGATGGCAGGTAGGACCCGCTCCTCCTGAGGCCTGGGCACCTGGGAAGGACAAGCAGCCTGGCCCACAGGGGTCAGGGAAGCTTTACTATCCCAGGAAGTCGAGAAAGTGGGTGGGGAGCAGTGGGCCGTCTGCAGCTCCTCTCCCTGCCGAGGCGGGGGTCGTCTGACTCCCAGTGCCTCTCTCCAGCATGAATTGGGGGACGCAAGTCGTCACAGCACCAGGGTCGTGTCTGATCATCTCTGGAAAGTCCTTGCAGTGGAGGTCCCCAGCCCCCCATCTCCTGCACCCCATCCTGAGTCTTTGCTTTTAGAGTGGATCTAGGGGTCCCCCTCCTTCACCCCTGCTGCAGGGAACAATCTGGAACGGAGCAGTCGGGGGCGCTATAGACGTAGGAAGGCGGCAGGCCAGGTTAGTCCTGACTCATTTTGAAGCCTGTTTTGGCAGAAACCCCCAAGGCGCCATGACGAGGCTTAAGCTGGAGGCAACAACAGACAGACCACGGACAGACCTCCCCCGGAATGGCGCCCCGCAGTGCACAGCTGACTTCCAGCCCGTCACTGCTGCACCCAGAGAGGGCAGAAAAGGCATTTGAGGGAAGCGTTTGGGAATAGCATCTGTTTCCCTTAAAGTTATCCTTGTTGGAAAATTAAAATCAGAATATCTGGGGGATGGAGCATGGGAAGTGGCCCCAGAAGACATCCAGGTCCTAACCCCTGGATGCTGAGGATGTTGCTTATGTGGCAACAAAAGGACTTTGCAGCTGTGATTCAGGTAAGGCTCATGAGATGAGGGGGTCATCCTGAGTTTTCGGGGGGGGCGACTAAATGCCATCACACAAGTTCTTCCTTATAAGAGGGACACAGAGGGAGACCTGCCTCAGACAGAAGAGGAGGCCGAGGGGAGAGAGGGGCTGCAAGCTGGCAGGCACAGCCACCTTGAGGAGGCAGGAGGGCCCTCCTCTAGAGCGTCGGGAGGGCTGCCCGCTGACGCCCTGGTCAGGGCCAGCGACACCGCCCGCAGATCCTGGTCAAGCTGCGAGAGAAGAGGGTTCTGCCAAGTCTGGGGATTTGTTACAGCAGCCAGAGGAACCCGACCCCACGGGAAGTGCGGGGCTCACCTGCCAAACGTCGCCTGGATCGAGCAAGTGTGAATACTGCCGATGCTTCCTGCCCAGCCTCTCCTGCACCTTCCTGCCCTCCCCACCTGCCGTGAAGAGGACCCGGGCCCTCCCTGGCACTCCTGCTCTCCCGCCACAGTCTCCGGCCTCCTCATTCAAGTCACACCTGGCCCAGGTGCAGGCAGCCGGCATCTGACAACAGAGTCCCCTCACCCCCGGCCCAGGCTGAGGGAAAGCACCAGGATTCCAGCCCCAGTGAGGGTGTCTGGGGAGCCACACTGATGATGACATGAAACAGCTTTCATCCAGGAGGATAAGGAGAGGCCCTGCTCCAGAGTCAATGCCACGAAGCTGAGAGCGGAGGCTGTGACTGCTCCCGGGACCCCAGCAGCTGCCGTTGGCACATTGATGAGACTGACTGCTGCCCTACAGGCAGGGGAACAAGCACCCCTTTCTTTCCTTCTTTCTTTCTTTCTTTCTTTTTTAAAGACTGGCCCGGAACTAACATCTGTTGCCAATCTTTTTTTTTTTTTCCTATTCTTCCCCCCAAAGCCCCCCAGTACATAGTTGTATATTCCAGCTGTAGGTCCTTCTGGTTGTGCTATGTGGGACGCCACCTGAGCATGGCCTGATGAGCAGTGCCAGGTCCACGCCCAGGATCCGAACCAGAGAAACCCTGGGCCACCGAAACAGAGTAGCAAACAACCACTCGGCCCAGGGCCAGCCCAAGCACTCCTTTGTGTGAACATACAACATGTGGGTGCCCTGCAGGTTTGAAAGCAGCGCTGTCCCCAGAGGCAGGTGCAGCGGGCATGAGCCTGCTGAAAGGACAACCTGTGGACCCTGGGCATTGACTCCTGGGCGTGCCCGCTCGGGCCTAGGGGTGCACAGCAGGGTGGGCCCGGCAGTCAGCCTGGCGGCAATACCTCCCTGCAAGGAGACATGGCAGGCAGCCACCACACCGCTCACAGACGTGCAAGCGGAGACCTTAGAGCAGCAACTGCACACCCAGCTCTGAGATCCGAGCATCCTTCCGTGCCAGGGCCTGGGCCAGCCCTGGAGGGGACCTTCTCACATGTGTACCAAGGGATGCAGTCCCAAGGGCTGCCTGGGCTCCTGGACAATGTCCCTCCCTGCTGGCCTACCAGGGACTGGCCCTGTGTCTTCTCCCCACATACCCATGGCTGAGGGGCTGCTGAGCAGAAGAAATGCAGATGGCCCTAGCCAGCCACCCCATGCCCTCTCCTCCCACAGGCCAGGTGGAGGCTGGAGGCTGGCAGGAAAGGCTGCCACCAGGGGCAGAACAAGGAAGCACACCCCAGGTGCTCTTTCTGAGAAAGAAGAAAGGACACGGCCCATGACTTTGCACCAACCACGGCACGCACACTTCGCTGTGTTGTTTCTTCCTCATCAGTCCCCACAAGGACACTACAGAGTAGGTACTGACATCCCGTTGCAGACAAAAGACGAGCCCCCCAAAGAGAAGAAACGGGCGGCACTGAGGCCAGAGCCCAGCCGCTGTCCCAGAGGCCCCTGGGCCGTGGGCGCCGGGGGAGGCGCTCCTCTGGCTGCCCCACCCACACTTGCCAGGCGGCCTTGCTCTCTCCCCTCCCTGTTGGCATCCTTGAGGCCGAGCTGTGCGTTGCTGAGAAAGACCCCTGGCACGCTGGCTGCCTGCTCGCCTGACTCAGGGCCCCCCACCACGGGGTGGAGGAGATGATGCCAGGAAGCAGCGCCCCTCCCTCTGCAGGGGCCCAGGACAGAGACTGTGGGAACGGAGCCGTGTGTGCCTCAATCCCAGGGAGTGCCCACTGCCTCTGGAATAAAGTCACATTCCATGAAACCAGACACCGCAGCTGGAGAGCGTGCCCTGCAGGGTGTTGGCAGCTTGGACCTCTGCTTCGCCACAACACCTGCATGGTGCCTTCTCTGGGGGGTGACAGCTGAGGAGGGGCTGGGACACAGGACAGGCCATCGCTGAGACGTCAACCGTTCCACTATTGATGCTGTGTGAAGTATGAAGTTGGGAGCAGAAATGTATTTAAAAACAAAGCGTGGCTTCTTAACAGACAGCCGAGAGGTGTGTGGGTCAGGACTGGGCCTGCAGGGAGTGGCCTTCCTGATTGGCAGGCCGTGGACTCCAGCAAGTGGTCATTGGCTTTGAATCTCAAGAGAAAAGGCTCAGATACATGGCCAAGCCAGGATCCCGTCCCTAGACTTCTGGCTTCCTCCTGGCCTGGGCATGCTGGCCACGAACAGTGTCGCCGCGTGATGTCCGTGGTTCATTCCCAGAAGCAGTTTGGTGGGGGGTCTGGAGTAAAGAAGTCTTGGGGGAAGGGGCCAGCCTACCAGGCTCCGCCACAGAAGTTCAGAGGCTAGCAGAGGGCTGGGCAGTTTATCCCCTCTCCAGGCCAAGGAGCCCCCGCAGGCGGTGCTGTGGCTCCCTCCTGGGCCTAGAGCCTTCCCTCCGCTCCACCTCTCATGCAAACTGTCACCCCAGCACTCCCTCTTTCTCGGCTGCTTCATCACCACTTGCACCCCGGGTCCGCACTCCACAGCTTGGTTAAAACCGCCACACTGCAAGTCATTGCTTCATTTGGAAACAAAAGCAACAACCTCATCCCAAACCATCTTGTCTGACTGGATCACCACTGCCCGGAATTACTTTGTGCTGTCTCTAAAAATCAACAGTTCCCCAACATGCACCAGAGGACAGGAGGGAACGTGCCCCCACCCCACGGAAACATGCTGGAAGGGGGCTGCCAGGTGATCAGGATCTTACTTTGCCTGTGGAAAAATGGTCTGTGATTCAGCCTCGCTTCCTTGTCCCATCTCCCACCCTGGAAGCTTCGCAGACCTCCATCACGGTCCTGATTGCCATTATTAGCGGGTCGTTTCCAGTCACTTCCATACATCCTTTTTTCTCTTCAGTGCAGACCCTTCATCCAGTGTCTAAACACAGTGTAAGCCCCCAGCTTGTATTCATGGAAATAATTCTCAAGTTTGAGAACTTTCTTTTAATCAGTTCACGTTTCTTGACATGAGCCCAGGAGTAGGGCACTCTAGTTTTGTGAGACTGCGTCCCCGGGCCCAACAGAAGGTGTTCTGTCACACAGTGGTGGGTGAGATTGGCCCAGCCCCACAGGCAGAGCCAGGAGCTGGAGGTGCCTGCCCCACCCGGGGTGACCAGCAGGGCAGTGGGGGTGTGGGCCAGGCAGAGGCGGTTGGCTCGTCTCTACCCCACAGTCCACAGGCCCAGGTGACACGCCTCCACTGGCTTTGCCTCCCCTTTGCCCATCCCCACGCCTCTGCGTTCCTGAGAAGGACAAAGAGATGAGAACTTTCAGTATACGGTGTCACAGAGAATTGCTACACCTGCAAGGGATGGAGAGCTGAGTCACTGGGGGGCTCGCTGCAGAGGAGGAGGAAGGCACGCTCCCAGAATCTGGTGTCCAGCAAGCAAGATGCCCAGAGTGTCCCTGTCACCTTTGGGTGGAGTTCGGTCACCAGGGTCCCCTTAGACTTCGTCCACCCCTCCTTGCCCTTCTTCAGCTGTGGCTTCTTGGGACCACTCCCCTCCAGGAGGCCCCTGGGGAGGGGCACAGCTCAGGTGAGTGCCCATGGGAGACGCCCTGGCCTCCCCCAGCCCGGCTGCCACTCCACACCCAGCCGCCCGACCTGACTGGGATGCAGGACTTATTGGCTGTGCACCTTGGACGTGCTTCCAAGGTTTCCATCTACCTTATATTCTTTTACAGAAGAGGTGCTCCTAAGGCAGAAGGCTCAGCTCCCTGCAGTGGGATGATCCCTCTGCCCCACCTCCCAGGTCTGCACGGCCCCAGGGGTCTGGCGGGATGCTGATCTCAAGATGCCTGTGGCTGCTCTTCCTTCACTATTGATTTTTCATCATGAGTGCTGGGGCCAGCCTGCCGGTGAGGGCTGTGGAGGGTTCTGCCCACAGCTGCCCTGTCCCGTCACCACAGCCCGCCGGCTCACACCGAGTGAGAACGGTCTTTGAAGTAGGCACTTTGGAGGTGGCGGTCCCACCCTCCTGAGAACTTTGAAGCATTCTGCACACACCCTTGGGAGGGCAAAGATGGTCGCGTGGGGACCCAGTGGCACTTGACATCTTGTCTTGAAACTATTGCCTCTCATTCATCTATAACTTGGGCTACAATCTAGGGGTTAAAAAAAAAACTCAAAATATGATGGCCCATCACGTGGCCCTGGCTCTGCCCCACCCGCGGGCTCAGCTGAGGGCAGGGCTGCCCGCCGTGGTGGTGCTGGGGCCCAAGGAGGGTGCATGACCCATGGGCCCATATGCATAGTTCAGACGCTGGGCTTGGGCCAGTCTCCTCCCTCAGGATGAATTGTTTCTGGAATATTTCTCTGTCCTTCATTCAAGCAGACTCCTGGCGGGACCACCCCCAGTCCTCTACACGATCCAGAACCCCAGGGTCAACCCAGCTGAGCAGCAAAATGTGTTCCTAGGACAGTTTTGCAGCTGCCTCATGCAGGCACTGGTCCAGGCGCTGGAGGATGAGCAGAGGAGACACTCCCTCCAGGGAAGACCGCCAGCCTTTAAATCAGGCACTCTGCACTCCCATCAAACCAAATGGGGGAGAAGGGTTTTTAAAGGTCCCAGATGAGCCCAGTGTGCAATCACGCCTGAGAGCCTACCCTTTGGCACATTGCTCGTGTCATAAATTTTTATTTATTTTTAAAACAGTGCTTTTCAAACTCTCCTGTGCCTATGAATCGCCTGGGGGTCTCATTCAGGGCAGGGCTGACTCAGCGGGTCTGGAGCAGGGCCCCGGCCTGCGTGGCTAACAAGCTCCTGAGGGATGGTGATGTGCCAGCTGCAAACCTTGCTTTGAGCCACACAGCTTTGGACTCTATTGCCTCCTTTGGTGTTTCTAAAGATTTTTTTCTCATTGAGGTCACATTGGTTTAAACATGTAAATTTCAGGTATACATCATTATATTTAACTTCTATATATACTGCATCACGTTCACCAACAAAAGTCTAGTTTTTATCTGTCACCATACATATGTCCCCCTTTACCCGTTTCAGCTTCACCTCACCCTCAATCCTTCTGGCAACCATCAATTTGTTTTCCTTATCTACATGTTGTTTGTCTTCCACATATGTGTGAAATCGTATGGTGTTTGCCTTTCTCTGACTTATTTTGCTTAGCATAATACCCTTAGGGTCCATCCTTGTTGTCGCAAATGGCAAAAATTCATCATATATGTTCCACATCTTCTTTATTCATTCACCTGTTGATGGACACTTGGGTTGTTTACAAGTCTTGGCTATTGTGAATTATGTTGCAAGGAACGTAGGGGTGCATATATCTTTACACGTTCTTATTTTTGTGTTCTATGGATATATATCCAGCAGTGGAATAGCTGGATCATATGGTATTTCTATTTTTAATTGTTTGAGGAATCTCCATACTGTTTTCCATAGTGGCTGCACCAGTTTGCACTCCCACCAGCAATGTACGAGTGTTCCCTTCTCCACATCCTCGCCAACACCTGTTATTTCTTGTCTTTTTGATAACAGCCACGCTGACGAGTGTTAGGTGATACCTCATTGTGGTTTTGATTTGCATTTTGGCTTTAGTGGGAATTCTTCCAGGCAGCTCTTTCCTGGGTGGCAAGTTACAAGACCAGGCATTGAGGCCACACAGTGGGAGCTGTGAATATTTGATGCTCTGTGGAGAAGGAGGAGTGAGTCATTGTGGATGGAGAAGCTATGCGTAATGATAAGGAAGCAGATGTGTTTCAGTGTCCGTATGGTTTGTGCACCTGAACCCAGCCCTAACGGTTCTTGACACACTTCAGATGCTTCAGGGAAAGGGCCATCCCAGGAAACCCCTGATTACCTGTCTGTGTCCTCAAGCATCTGTGACCGCATACAGACACACAAAGCCCCAGATCTGCTTTCTGAGACCAAGAAGACTTGCCCCCACTCCCAGACTGTGGGGTCCATGCACATTTCTCACATCGTTGCCCCATAGAGAATGAGTTCCTTGAGTTTTAATAGAACTGCTGAGAAACTGAGGAAAAGTGCTCCGTGATCAGACAAGTTACAGAAAGCACGGGGCTCAGCTACTGTAAGCAGGTTTCTTAATTGCAGGGCTTCTCAGAGACTAAAATGGAAAAGGTCAAGAAGACGAGGCAATGCAGAAGTTCTCCTAGATGTTTTCAGGACATTCTCAATAACAGCTCCCACGAGGCCTCCCGAGGATGTAGTTTGAAAACACTGTATTTGGCCAGAGTTAGGCCTTTGATGAAATCTCTGTGGGTCACAATTCCTCATGAGCATGGGAACTGTGTGATCTCTGAGGCAGCCCAGGACCACCCCAGTGCTGGAGGCTGCTCACCTAGTGAAGTCCAGGTGCGACCTTAGTCCAGGCTGTCTGGTGCGCCCACCTGAAGCACCAGCTCTGGACAGGAGGAAAAGAGACAGCATTTGCATAGTGCTTCCCAGGTTGGAGAAAATTACAGATTTCCCTGATTGTGCACGCTGGGGATCACACCAGAAACTTTGGGTTTCAATCACGGCAAGCGTCAGTGCCTGGGGGTGACAAACCTTGGCTGCAAGCAGGGCCAAGGCATAGGGGAATTGGAATGAAAGGATTCTGACGTCTAGTGTGGATGGATCTCAGACAAAAAGCTTTCTGCCTGTTCTGTCTTCTCACTGACTTTCTGAGAACAGCTGCTTTGTTTTGACCAGTGTTCTCAAGCTGTGGTCGGCGGCCCCAACAACATCAACGTCACCTGGGAACTTGTTGAAAATGCAGGATCTCAGACACCCCCCCGCCATCGCATTGAGTCCAAATCAGGGCGAGGCCCAGCAGTCTTGGTGTTAACGAGCTCTCTGACTGACTGCACTGAAGTCCGACTGTCGCCACTTGACCAAAGAGCCCGGTGTGACAGGGTCCCTCAAAACCCACGAGCCACATCTATCTTTGTTTCCTCCTTAGTTTTATTTTTCTCTGCAAGTTTATCTTGCTTTGTCTTGCCAATCATTTGCCCCCATCATGAAGAAATTGATGTGGGCCCAGTGTGTTTTCCAGGAATACCTGCCACACACCCCCCAAGGGGCCCCAAGGAGAACTCATGCAGGATGTCCTGAGACCAGAAGAATCTGTCCTAGTTTTTGAAGCCTCTTGGAAAGTCAGATTTGGGGTCATCTCCTTCCAGCTTCTAACAGTGCTTCTGGCAGTGGAAGCAAGTGTTTCAAGCCCCGAATCCCCCAAAAGTGCTGCTTTAACCCATTTTCAGCCCCCTCCCATGCTAGCGGTGAAACCAGTGAGGAACATGCCTCCTTTGCTGCAGAGGGGCCACGCTGGCTGCACAGTCCACTCACCTGGGATGCAGGCAGAGCATCACGCCAGCACTCTGAAGAGAGAAATCTGGGCCCTAACATTTTTAAAAGCTCCCTCATGATTCTAATGTGCAGCCAGGCTTGAGAACCTGGTGTTAGGGTTAGAGGCTGAGAAAAACGAAAGAAAACAGAAGGCTCTGGAAGGGACCCCAGGGAATGGCCGAGGGGAAAAGTGCTCACAGCGCTGGAAAAGCAGAAAGGAAGCAGAGAACGGGGATCCACAGTGCGATAGGGAGTGGAAATCCCAAAACATCTCCTTCATGTGTCCAGCAGAGAGGGGCACTCTGCAACCCCACCACGTCTACTCACTCCTGGACAGTGCGGTCAGGGTATCATCACTCCAGGGCCAAGATCGATGGTGTCTGTACCTTCACTGCAGCAGCCCCAACTCCTGGGCCCGGGCCTGGGGTAGAGCAGAGAAGAGCCTGGCTCCAGACAAGACGTGTGTGTGTCCTTTCAGACCCGCGCCCAGGCAGTCACAGGGCTCAGCCTGGCGGGCCTCATGGGCCAGCTGCCTGCCCACGGCCACCTTCTGCTCACCATGGCACTGCCGCCTCTGGAGGGAGCTGCAGAGAAGGACTCAGCCCCGCCATGGCCATGCTCCTGCACACGTGTGCACAGCTGTCTGCATCCCAGCCTGGGCGCCCCTCCAGGTTCCCTGACAGGGCTCTAGCTAAGGTGTTTTCTCGGCTCAACCTTTCCCCCACAAGTGTTCCCAGGCCATGAGACAACCCTCCGACCCGCACTGCGTGTCTCTGACCCTCACCCAGCACGTCCACAGGGAGAATGAGCCCCAGGGCCAGCGCCTCTCTCCTTTGCCTCTTGCTGCGCATCCCAGCAGCAGTGAAAGTGTGATTGTTACTCTGTTTGCTTCCATGTCCTGAGGGACCACTGGGTATCTGGCAGTTCAACAAACAGGTGCTCAACAAGCAGTTGATGAGTGAACGAACAAATGAGGCATGGGCTGGTTCTGTTAGACCAGAGTTAGGGCGCGAGGCCTGGGCGAGGTCCCGCCATCTGGGCCGACACCAAGCGCATCACCTTTGAACGTTGGCGACAAGTGCTCTGACTCGAGTCCTAGCATGGCCACAGTTTAGATCTTCTTTCTTTTTAACAAATACAATGTAAAGTGAACTGGAAATCAGATTATCTTTATTTGGTTGTTTTTTATAAAAACAGATACAAATCTGACACAGACCGAGGTGTGAGGGCAGCAGAGCCGAGAGAACAGGCGGAAGAACGAATGAAGGGTGGGCACAGACAGACAGACGAGCCGCGCGGGAGAGGCCGGCTTGCCTCCTCTTGTCTCTCCAGGCTAGTTTTCAGTCTTGGCTGCCTCCCTAAGATCTGCTTCTGACATGATCTCCATTCTTTTCAGAAAATCCATTCTCTAAAACATCCCCAAAGCACTTATTCCAGCCAAAGCTTCATTCCCAGGCAGCGACCGCGATACAGAGTTGGGGCTCCTGTTCGAAGCACTTAGATGCAGGTAAAATGATGACCCTCTTAACCTTCTAGATTCCAGCCGACTCCTGCCGTCGCTTCTAATTGCAGAGAAGACAAAACAAAGAGACGGGTCTGACTTTGTTTGTGGACTGGCTGCTACCTCAGAAGTCCATTTTGTTTAGGGCGGTGTACGCATATGCCCTACCTGAGGTAAAGAATACGAGAGCTGGGTTGGGCCATGGAGGGGTCCAGGCCCCTCGAGATCTTCAGAGGAGTTGCTCAAAGGCACAAACCCCGGCGCTGGCAGAGCCTGGGCCTGACCCCACAGCTCATGTCTCCCAGGCTGTGTTCTTTCCGCCCTGCAGTGCTGCCTCCTGCACGTTTATGCAGGAGCTGTTTACCGAGCATCTGCTTTGGGCAGGTACTGCCGCTGTGGGGACAGGGTTGCCATGCTGGGCCACAACCCTGCTGCCCTGGGCTCCCAAGCTGGCATGGCAGCAGGGGCGGGCGCCACACTGAGAGCCACTGGAGGGGCCTGCCTGGGCGGTGCTCCTCCAGCTCAGCTGGCCGAGAAACGTCAGCTATGAGAGGCAGAATCTCAGGAGGCGGGCCGCAGTGGTGGGCTGTTTCATCTCCCCAAATCCCAAGACAAAATCAGTTTTATAGTCTGAATTCTGTCCTCTAAAATCCACATTGAAGCCCTAACCCCCAGCACCTCAGAACGTGACTTCACCTGGAGACAGGGCTTTGAAGAGGTAGCTAAGTTAAAAGGAGGCCATTAGTGTGGGCACTAACCCAACATGGCTGACGTCCTGAGAAGAAGAGAAAATTTGGGCACACAGAGATACCAGAAGAAAGGCCATGTGGGGATACAAGAAGACGGCATCTACAAGCCAATGAGAGAGACCCCAGGGGAAACCAGCCCTGTGACACCTTGATCTTGAACTGTGAGAAATGAGTCTCCATTGTCTAACCTCCGAGACCATGGCCCTTCGCAGACTGACACACAGAGCAACTGGACAGCAAGGCCGACACTCACGGACACTTACAGCAAAACCAGCCAGCATCCGAAATACAAATGGGCGGGACAGACCGCACAGCTACTAGCCCTGGATGTGTGAGGAAGCAGCAGGGTGACTGTCAGGCCTGAGAACAGAACCCCAAAGCAACCTGAGCATCGCGAGCAGACTGGGGAACAGCAGCTGAGACTGAGAGGGCTGGGCTAGTGCACAGTGAGGGTAAGGTCAGGAGTAGGGACCAGAGGCAGGGCAGCCTGGGCCATCCAAGCTCTTAACACTGTCCCACTGCGGCTCTCTTCTAGGACAGAGCCCATGCTGAGGAGAAAGTGGTAGAGGAAAGTCAAAATTGAGCAGGATGCCCACAACAACAGAGGTAAAATGGGGAACCCATCCAGGCAGGCTCCAAAAGTAGGCTGCCATATTGTTTAACACCACAGGAAAACAGCAAAAGGGTGCTCTGTGAAGTTAAACATACTCTCTTCTAAAACTTCAGGAAAACTTGATTCACATAAAAAGTGAGCAACAGGACAGTGCTGGCTCCCCAGGGACACATGCATCCAGCTTGGCACACATCTCTCAGGTTTTGAAAAAGTTGTGGGGGTGATGTCAGCATCATGGCAGAATGAGTTGTTCCCCTCGTCTCTCCCCTGTAAGTTACAATCAGTCAGACATCCATTGATCAACAAAGGACTCTGCACAGCACACCAGAATGCCTGAAAGATCCATGCATCTATACATCTAAAGGGGTAGGGTGCCCTGACCTGAGGTTTCAAGAAGTACACTGATGTATGTCAGTGGCCAGAGGCTGCTGAACCCACAACAGCACTCGTGGCTTAGCCCCCTTCCCTCCCCAGCAGTGGCAAGTGACATCTGTAACCTGAGGCTTCAGGAACCACAGCAGAACCCATGACCCAGCTCCCAGTGGTGGCACCATATGGAAGACCATATAGAAAAGAGAATTAGCAAGCGTAAGACAGAAATCTAGAAACAATTCAGGTGGAAGAGGACAGAGAACTAAGTTTTTTTTTAAATGAAGAAATTCTATGAGAACTATCCAACTCAATTAGGAAAAGCAACATAAGTATAATGGGTATCCCAGAAGGAGAAGAGAGAGAGAAATAAACAGAGAGCTTATTCAAAGAAATAACAGCTGAGAACTTCCCAAACCTGGAGAAAGAACTGGATATACAAGTACATGAAGATAATAGAACTCCTAATTATCTCAAGGCAAAAAGATCTTCTCTAAAGCATTTTATATTAAAACTGTCAAAAGTCAACAACAAACAAAGAATATTAAGGGCAGTCAGAAAGAAAAAATAACATACAATGGAACCTCCATCAGGCTTTCAGCAGATTTCTCAGCAGAAACTCTGCAGGCTAGGAGAGAGTGGAATGATCTACTCAAAATATGAAAGACAAAAACTATCAGCCAAGAATACTTTATCCATCAAAGTTATCATTCACATATGAAAGAGAAATAAAAACGGAGGGAATTCATCATCACTAGGCCTCTCTTATAAGAAATGTTGAACGGAGCTCTCCTACCTGACGTAAAAAGGCAAAGATTTACAAAGCTCTGAGTGAGGTGATAAATAGAGAGAAACTGAAAAATGCAATTCTCTATCAGAATAGGTTGGTAAACACTTACTTATAACACAGAGGCTGCAGAGAAAGAAAGCATCAAAAATAACTATAACCACTTCAATTTGGTAACAAATTCACAATAGAAAAAAGGATAAATTGTGACAACAAACACATAGAAGGGGAGAAGAAAAGGATGGAACCTGCATAAACTAATGAAGATGAGATGCTATCAGCAGAAAAAGGACTATCTTATCTATGAGATCATTTCTACAAACCTCACGGTAACCACAAAATGAAAAGTCAGAGCAGAGTCACAAATCACAAATAAAGAGGAAACTGAGAAAAACATCACAGAAAACCATCAAACTGAAATGGCATACAGAAACAAAAGGAAAAACAAACAACGGAAACATAGAACAACCAGAAAAGAAAAAATAAAATATCAGTATTAAGCCCTCATATATCAATAATCATGATAAGTGTAAATGGATTGAATTCACCAATGAAAAGATGCAGAGTAGCTGAATGGATTAAAAAACAAGACCCAAGAATATGCTGCCTCCAGGAGACGTATTTCTTCTCTAAAAACAAACATAGGTTCAGCATGAAAGGATGGAAGAGGATACTCCATGCAAACGGAAAACAAAAGAAAGCAGCTGTAGTCATACTTACATCAGACAAAATAGACTTCAAGATTAAAAAGAGAGAGAGAGAGACAAATATTGACATTATATAATTATAAAAGGGACATTTCACCAAAAAGACATAACACTTATTAATATACATGCACCTAACACAGGAACACCAAAGTATATAAAGCAACTATTAATTGACCTAAAAGCAGAAATTGACAGAAACACAATAATAGTAGTGGACTTTAACACCCCACTTACACCAATGGATAGATCATCCAGAGAGAAAGTCAACAAGGAAACAATGGCCTTAAATGAAACACTAGACCGGGGGGCTGACTAGACATATATAGAACATTCCATCCAAAAGCAGCAGAATACATTCTTCTCAAGTGTGCATGGAACATTCTCAAAGATAGACCATATGTTAGGGGATAAGGCTCAATAAATTTAAGAAAATTGAAATCATATCAAGCATGTTTTCTAACCACAGGGTATGAAACTGGAAATCAACAACAAGAAGAAAGCTGGAAAAGTCACAAATATGTGAAGACTAAACAACATGTTATTAAAAAACTATTGCATCAATAGAGAAATCAAGAATACCTAGAGACAAACAAAAATGGAAACCCAATTTACCAAAACTTACAGGATGTAGCAAAAGTGATAGTAAGAGGGAAGTGTATAGCAATACAGGCCTACCTCAAGCAACAAGACAAATCTCAAATAAACAAGCATACCCTGTACCTAGAAAATGGAGAAAAGGAGGAATAAACAAAGCCCAAAGTCAGTAGAAGGAAAGAAATAATAAAAATCAGAGCAGAATAAATGAAATAGAGACTAAAAAAAGCAATAGAAAGGATCAATGAAACTAAGAACTGGTTCTTTGAAAAGAGAAATAAAATTGGCAAACCCTTAGCCAGACTGAGCAAAAAAAGCAAGAAAGCTCAAAGAAACAAATTCAAAAATGAAAGAGGAGAAATTTCAACAGATACCACAGAAATACAAGAGATGGGAATACTATGAAAAGCTTTACAACAACAAATTGGGTAACCTAGAAGAAATGGATAAATTTCTAGAATCATACAACCTCCCAAAACTGAATCAAGAAGAAATAGAGAATCTGAGTAGGCCCATCACAAGTAAAGAAATTGAAACTGTAATCAAAAAGCTCCCCCCCCCCCACCAGAAGAAAAGGCCAGGACTAGATGTCTTCTCTTGTGAATTCTACCAAACACTCAAAGAAGATTTACTACCTATCCTTTTTAAACTCTTCCAAAAAATTAAAGAAGAAAGGAGACTTCTTATCTCATTTTATGAGACCAACATTACCCTGATACCAAAACCAGAGAAGGATGACACAAAAAATGAAAATTACAGGCCAATATTGCTGATGAACATAGATGCGAAAATCCTGAACAAAATATTAGCAAATTGAATACAACAAAGCATTAAAGTGATCATATACCATGAGCAAGTGGGATTTATTCCAGGGATGCAGGGAAAATGAAGAATAAAAATCACATGATCATCTCAATAGACACATAGAAACCACTTGATAAGATCCAAAATCTTTAATGAGAAAAATTCCTAATAAAATGGGGTAGAAAGAAAATAACTCAATATAATAAAGGCCATGTATAACAAACCCACAGCTTACGTCATATTCAATGGTGAAAGACTTAAAGTTATGCCTCTAGGAATAGGAACAAGACAAGGATGCCCTCTCTTTCCACTCTTATTCAGCATAGTACTGGAAATCCTAGCCAGAGAAATTAGGCAAGAAAAAGAAACAAAAGGGATCCAAATTGGAAAGGAAGATGTAAAACTGTCACTATTTGTGGATGACATGATTCTATACATGGAAACCCAAAAGAATCCACTAAAAAACTATTCAAAAAAATTAACAAATACAGTAAAGTAGCAGGATACAAAATCAACATACGAAAATCAGTTGCATTTCTATACACTAATGTTGAAATAGCAGAAACACAAATCAAGAATATAATCCCATTTACAATCACAACAAAAAGAATAAAATACCTAGGAATAAATTTAGTCAAGGAGGTGAAATATCTGTGCACTGTAAACTATAAGACATTATTGAAAGAAATTGAAGAAGACATAAAGAAATAGAAAGATATACAATGCTTCTGAATTGGAAGAATAAACATAGTAAAAATGTCCGTATTACCTAAAGCAATCTACTGACTCAATGCAATACCAATCAGAATCCCAATGACATTTTTCATGGAAATAGAACAAACAATCCTCAAATCTGTATGGAAAAACAAAACACCCTGAGTAGCCAAAACGATCCTGGAAAAAAAAGGAACAAATTTGGAAGTATCACACTCCCTGAATTCAAAATATACTACAAAGCTGCAGCAATCAGAACAGCATGGTACTGGCAGAAAAACAGGCATAGAGATCAATGCATCAGAATCAGGAGCCCAGAAATAAACTTACTCATCTATGGACAGCTAATCTTTGACAAAGGATCCAAGAACATACAATGGAGAAGGGAAAGTCTCTTCAATAAATGGTGTTGGGAAAACTGGACAGCCGCATGCAAAAGCATGAAAGTAGACCACTGTCTTACACCATACACAAAAACTAACTCAAAATAGATTGAAGACTTGACTGTAAGACCAGAAACCGTATAACTCCTAGAAGAAAAAATAAGAGTACACACTTCGACATCGGTCTTAGCAGTATCTTTTCAAATAACATGTCTACTCAGTCCAGGGAAACAAAAGAAAAAATAAACAAATGGGACTACATCGAACTAAGCAGCCTCTGCACAGTAAAGGAAACCATCAACAAAATGAAAGACAATGCACCAACTGGGAGAAAATATTCGCAAATTATATATCCAATAAGGAGTTAATATCCAAAATATGTAAAGAACTCATACAATTCAACAACAAAAAATGAGCAACTCAATCAAAAAATGGGCAGAGAATATGGACAGACGTTTTTCCAAAGAAGATATACAGATGGCCATCAGACACACGAAAAGATGTTCAGCATCACTAATTATTAGGGAACTGCAAATCAAAACTACAATGAGATGTCACCTCACACCTGTCAGCATGGCTATAACTAATAAGCCAAGCAATAACAAGTGTTGGAGAGGATGTAGAGAAAAGGGAACCCTCATATGATACTGGTGGGAATGCAAACTAGTGCAGCCACTATGGAAAACAGAGATTCCTCAAAAAATTAAAAACAGAAATACCATATGATCCAGCTTTTCCACTGCTGAGTATTTATCCAAAGAAAACTTGAAAACACGAATTTGAAAAGATATAGGCACTTCTGTGTTCATTGCAGCATTATTCACAATGGACAAGACTTAGAAGCACTCCAAGTGCCCATCAATGGAGGAATGTATAAAGAAGATGTGGTATTTATATACAATGAAATACTACTCAGCCACAAAAGACAAAATCGTGCCATTTGAAACAACATGGATGGACCTTGAGGGTATCATGCTAAGCAAAATAAGTCAGATGGAGAAAGACAAATACTGTATGCTTTCACTCATATGTGGAAGATAAACAAACACATAGATAAGGAGAACAGATAGGTATTTACCAGAGAGGAAGGGAGTTGGAGGAGGGCGAAATGGGTAAAGGGGCACATTTTTATGTTGACAGATGGAAACCAGAGTTTTGGTGGTGAACATAATGCAGGGTATAAAGAAGTCGAAATATAATGAGGTACAGCTGAAATTTACATAATGTTGTGAGCCAATGTGACCTCAATAAAAAAAGTGAGCAACAGAAATGCCTTGAAGTCCAATACTTTACAAAATTAATACAAGGAAAAAGAGAATAAGGAGCAAAATAACATCTTTACCGACAATCAAAGCATGCCAGAAAGGCCAGCCCCCAGAAATCAAAGGTATGATCTTCTCTGTCAACACGAGTTAAAAGACTTGAAGCACAATAAATGACATGAACGCCTTTAAATAACTTTGGAAGAACAATAAATAAGGTAACAAAATCATGAGGGAATTAGAAAGAAAAGAACATTATTTCAGAAGTAAAGACTAGGTAAAGGCTGAGGAACACAGAGCACATAAACACAATGGGTAACACCTCAAAGAAATAGAAGGTGAAAGAGGAAATTTGTAGAAAGAAGAAGCTTTCAAAAGATTTCAAAAAGACTTGAAAGACAGTGACAAACACAGAAAATAGCCAAAGATATAATATAAAGCAACTAAAAGCCTGTAAAAGAGCATCAAAGCGGGAAAAAGAATTTCAACCCAGAACAAGCAGTACCAAAACATATTTGAGTAAAATTGCTAAACTTTAAAGAAAAAGAAAAAAATCCTTTAGGCATCTAGGCAAAAAGAACGAGTGACTCGGAAAGAAAAATATCATCAAACTTTTCAATGGCAACACTCGGTCACGGAAAAAGATAGGGCAATATATTTAAAAGACTCAAGGGAAAAAATGTGAGCCAGGGATTTTATATCCAGCAAGATAGACTTTAATTATAAACCCTCACACAAACTTATCTATATATATGTTCCCTTGAACATTTCAGGAGGAATCTTCTAGAGGATGAACTTCAGACAGCTGATATGACGAGAGACATCGACCTAAGGACTGATGGTGAGCATGAAATATGTAGCTACCTGAAGGGCTAGGACAAGGTAAGGGCTCAGAAGTCCAGAGCACAGACAGCGCAAGCATCACGCAGTCACAGAGTGGGGGATGGAGAGAGCAGGGAAGAAAAGGTTAACTCTGTTAGTAATCAGGTTTTTGTAGTGGTGGTGACAGTGATATTGCTATTCTTATTTTGTTGGCTTATAATGTAGACTAAAACGAATAATAATTATGGCATATTCTAATCCTGTCAACCCCTGTGGCCTTGAGAATCGGGATTCCTGTTGTGGAAAAAATGAAATACAGACGGAAGAGAAAAGAGGAAACTAAAACCCTGTAAGTCCTAAATTTGGATTAAGAATAGCAGTATGGACTCATGAGGTGTTTTACTTTTAAAGTAGATAGATAGATAGAGAATACATACATACATACATGCATATGAAGATATATAAATATAGGGAAACAAGAAGCAACCCAGTAGCAATGAGTGTGTCTAGCCTCCAGAAGGTGGTCTTCAAATACGCCTTTCCATTAAAAGAAACCAAGGCTTCTTGGCTTCACGCCTTGTCACATGTCTGGGAAAAGAAATGTTCAAGGTAAGCCTGGAACAGCTGTTTATAGCAGATAGCAAGGACACTCTCAAAGACCACTAGAATCACATCAAAAGGACTCAGGAGCCAACATAAGGAGGCTCCCATTATGAGATAAATTAAGCCTCAAAAAGGAGAATAAGTGCAATATATTGAAACCTGTAAAATATCAATTCATGAATTCATGATAATTTTCTAAATTAATTGATCACTTTTTGAAGATTTATGAAAACAATTCAGCATTTTTAAATCAAAAAAAGCATCAAAAATTTACCCTCCTTTTCTTATGTGAACCACACCTCTGGGTAATCCAGTAATAGATGAGTAAAAGTGTCTCTTTATAAAATTATCCCAGCTAATAAGTGAAAAATGATAGAAATGGAAGCTCACCATTTTGCAAACTCAAATAAATTAATGGTCCCAGGCACTAAGCAGCAACAGCTGCTGACATTATAAAAAGAGAACCATCCAGACATTCCTCCTCATGAAAGAATACAGCTGTCTGGCATAGACAGCAGGACGGTGCCCGGGTCTGATCAGTCTCTGGGTCCAGCTACAGGACCAAGCACAGCAGCATGCATTGCTCTGCACACATGTGCCCCATTGGCAAAAACCACCCTGGGAAACCCTTAGATCAACCAGACCATGTCCATTGACAGAAGAGGAAAGAGACATGAAGAGGGAACTGTCACCTTTGTCACCTGTGCAGTAGCTAAGATTGTGTTTGCCTAAAATTATTCAGCAAGCCATATGTTCTATGTGATTTTCTGCACTTGTGTTTTATTTCATAACAGAAAAAGCTATTAAAAAGAAAGAAACAGAACCACCTAGAGAGCTTGTTGATTTGGGGGCCCCACCCCCAGAGTCCCTGATATGATAGGCCTGAGCTGGGACCTGAGAATTTGCTTCCCCACCAAGCTCCCAGGCAATGCTGATGCTGCTGGTCTGTGGACCACACTTCAAGTAACAGAGGGAGAGAGAGCAAACAGATTGTCTACTAGATTTATGGAGAATATTTGATAATCATAACAATATAGAACACTAGATTCAGCATGGAATACCTAATTTTACTTAATTCTCACAATAGCTCTGAAGTCAATATTACTATATGCCTTTGAAACATGAACCTACAGAAGCCAAGAGAACAGAGTAACGTGTGCAAGGACCACAGTTAGGGATGTCACTCCAGGGTTCATACCAGGTGTCCCCAACTCAAGAGCCTGTGTCTCCAAGTCCTTTTCCGTGTACCTCCCTTTTGATGGAAGCCATGATCTGACACTGAAAGGTGAATGTAGGAATGTAAAACCAGTTCCCTTGCTGAAGCATCTCTGGGTATTAGGAGGGAAGCCATGTTTGCCAAACCCCAGCAAGTAGAAAGGCTGGGGTGGTCTTGGCTCCATGAGCACCAGCTCCCACATATCTGCAGAGTGTCATGCACTAGTGTTTCAGTTAGCTGTGCTGTATAACAGAACACCAAGACTTAGTGGCTTAAAACAATAACAATTTGTTATTTCTCAGAATTCTGTGGGTTCGTTGGGTTCAGCTGTGTGCTCACTTGTGTGGCTGCACTCTGTTCTGTGCCAAGCTGGGGCTGCAAGGCATAAAATGGCCTTGCTCCCAAGCCTGCGGCCCTGGTGCTGGCTGTCAACTGGGCCTGTGTTTCCATGTGCCCTCTCATCACTCCATAGTCTAACTAGGCTTCCCTGTGGGGCCAGGGGAGCATTCCATACCCCAATTCACAAGACTTGTCAAGATTCTGCAGTCCCATGGCCAAGCCCAGTATCAATGTGGGAAGGACTACACAAAGGCATGGATCCTGGGAAGCATTGCTTATTGGTGGCCACCATTGCAACACTCTACTCCTCCCAACACAGCCCATGTAGAAACTCAGGGACCTGCCATCATCACTGGCCCATGCAGCAACAATGAAGGCAGCACTGTTCAGTCCACGATAAAGACAATGTAAGGTTCCCCAGATTGGCAACGGGGCCAGAGCCTCCAGCTACAGAAAATAACTGCTGGGAGGACTTGGAGAGAGATGGCTCCCTGGGATATGAACTTGGCTGTGCACAGACTCGCTGAGCATCAGAAGGAATGCACAGCATCACCCTCCAGAGGGCTTGCTGGCATCAACCTGAATCTGACCAGGGCCTGGGTCACCCCCAGTTCGTAAGGAAGATGAGGCAGGGACATGCTGGCACCTCGGCAATCTTCCCGTGAGTATCCTGCTCCCTGAGTGTGGCTTTTGGACCAGCAGCCCCAGAATCACCCCAGAGCCAGCTAAAAATAAGGAATCCCAGCTCCACCTCAGACCTGCTGGGTCAGAATCTGCATCTTAACAAAATCTGCAGGTGATTCATATGCATAAGAAAATTTGAGATGCTCTAGGGACCATGGACCTAGTTCCTTCAACAAGTAAATTTCAAAGGACATACACAAAAAAAAGATAGACAGGGAGAGGAAGTCTATGGAGCAAAAGAGACTTTTGAAATATGTCAATAAAATGCAGTGGGCAAACCTCGTTAGGATCCTGATTTGTATCCGCCAAACGGAAACAAATGATCACTGACATTGGCTACTAAGGAATCGTTATTGATCCTTAGATGTGGTGACACTGTGGGAGTTATGTTAAAAGGTTTCCCCTTCCAGAAATACATATGGAAATGTCTACTGAGAGCATGATAGGATGCCCAGAATAGGCTTCACAAGGATGCAGTGGGTAGTGCCTGGGTGGGGATCTATCTCAAAGGTTGCACTGAGCGGCTCTCAGTGAGTGAATGGAGGCCCAATAAACTATTCCCTCCACTGTTGTCTTGATTGGAAAGCTCACAGAATTAAATACTTTTTTAATCTCCTGGTTGTTTTTATAAAAAAGATACAGATTCCAGGAGTTTTTGCAAGATGGCAGCATAAGAGGATCCTGAGCTCACCTCCTCCCATGGACACAGCAAACCTACAGCTCCCTGTGGAGCAATTGCCCCTGACAGAGATCTGGAAACTGGATGAAAAGAAGCTCCAGAACCAGGGACGACACAAGGTGGGGCAGAGTGCAGTCCTGCTGAGGACAGACCCACCCTAGCCTCGGCACCACATGGTCAGGAGCACTCTCAAAGGGACGGAGGTGCTCCCAGGGGAGCAGGGATCTGAGCACCACGTTAGGCAGCCCAGCCCTTAGATCCAGCACAGGAGAGATGAGACCCTGTAATACCTGACTTTGAAAACCAATAGTGAATATGCTCAGGAAAACTAGAACTTCAGAGAAAGGAGAACCTGCTCTTAAAGGGCCCACACACAGACTCACTCGAAAAGGAAACCAGCTCGAAAACACCAGATAGAAAAGTGCATAATCCATTGGTACAAGAGACTCACTTACTAAGCCCATAGCACATCCTGGAGAAGCAAGAGGTGGCTGGGCCCACCCCCTAGGGATGGAGATATATTGGCAGCCATTTTATGACCTTCAGCCATGCTGACACAGACGCTGGCAGATACCATTGGGAATCCTCCCTCCAGCCTGCTAGTGCAAGGACCTGCCCTGCCCAGCAGCACTCCTGAACCAGTTACATGCCCCTGGGCCACACAACCAGCTCTCACTAGAGGCCTACCCTGCCCACTAGCACACCAGAGGAAGTCATGCTCCACATAGTTGCATAGCCAGCCCACGTCTGAGGCCTGGGTCACCTAAGAGCAAGCTAACACAGCTGCATTCCTGAGCTACAAACCCAGCTGCACCAGGGGTAGGGCCAGACCAGCCTACCCACTTGCCTGCAGCAATAGAGACCCCACCACAACAGAAAGCCACATAAGCGACACCCCTGAAACATTTGGCATGGGTAATGAGAGGGGAACATGCTGCTTGGCTCCATAACACATCTCCTACATAGGACCACATTTCCAAGATCAGGAGATTTAGTTGATCTACTTAATATATAGAAATAAGTACAGAGAAGTAGGCAAAATGAGGAGACAAAGGAATATATTCCAAATAACAGAACAGGACAAATCCTCAGAAAAGGAACTAAATGAAACAGAGATAAATAATCTGCCTGATAAAGAGAAAAAACTAATGATCATAAGGATGCTCACTGATCTTGGGAGAAGAATAGATGAACACAGTGAGAACATCAAAAAAAGTATTGGAAAATGTAAGAAAGAAGAAAGAAAGAAACCAATCAGAGCCAATGAATTCAACAATGGAAATGAAAAATTCACTAGAGGGAATCAATAGCAAAGTAGATGACACAGAAGAATGTATTAGCTACCTGGATGAAAGAGTAGAGGAAACCACCCAAGCTGAGCAGAAATAAAAATAATTAAGAAGAATGAGGACAATCTAAGGGACCTCTGGGGCAACATGAAGCACACTAATGTTGCATTATAGGTGTCCCAGAAGGTGAAGAGAGAGACAAAGGGGCAGAAACTTACTTGAAGAAATAATAGCTGAAAAATTCTCTAACCTGAGGAAGGAAACAGACATTCAGGAACAGGAAGCCCAGAGAGTACCAAAGAAGATGAATTCAAGAAGCTCACACCAAGACACAGTATCATTAAAATGTCAAGTATTAAAGATAAAGAGAGAATCTTAAAAGCTGCAAGAGAAAAGAAACAAGATATGTACAAAGGAAATCCCATAAGGCTATTAGCTGACTTTTCAGCAGAAATCTAGAAGGGAGTGACATGATATATTCAAAATGCAGAAAGGAAAACACTTAAAACCAAGAATACTCTTCCTGGAAAGGTTATCATTCAGAATGGAAGGAGATTAAAAGAGTTTTCTAAACAAGCAAAAACTAAAGGAGTTCACCATCACTAAACTGGCATTACAAAAATGTTAAAGGGACTTCTTTAAGTGGAAAAGAAAAGGCCAAAATTAGATATGAGAATTATCAAAGAAATAATATCACTGGTAAAGGCAAATATTCAGTAAAGCTAGTGGATCAACTACCTATAAAACTAGTATGAAGGTTAAAAGACAAAACTACTAAAATCATCTATATCTATGATAAGAGGTTAAGGGATATACAAAATTAAAAGAGGTAAAACATCATATCAAAAACATAAAATGTGGGTAGAAGTGTAGGGCTTTTAGTAAGAGGTCAAACTTAAGATACCAACAACCTAACATAGATTGCTATTTATTTAGGTTGTTACGTATAAACCACATGGTAACCACAGAACAAAAACCTATAATAAATACACAAGAAATAAAGATAAAGGAATCCAACATAACACTATAGAAAGTCACCAAACCACAAAGAGAGCAAGAGAAGAAGAACGGAACAGAAAACTACAAAAACATCCAGAAAAAAGTCACAAAATGGTAATAAGTAAATGCCTATCAATAATTACTTTAAATATAAATGGACTAAATGCTTCAATCAAAAGATGTAGGGTGGCTAAATGGATAAAAAACAAGACCCATATATATGCTGCATACAAGTGACACATTTCAGATAGAAAGACACTCACAGACAAAGTGAAGAGATAGTAAAAGATATTCCATTCAAATGGAAACAAAGAGGAAACTAGAGTAGCAATACTTATATGAGAAAAAATAGACTTTAGAACAAAAACTGTGAAAAGAGACAAACGAGGGCACTACATAATGATAAAGAGAACAATCCAACAAGAGGATATAACACTTGTAAATATCTATACACCCAACACAGGATCACTAAATATATAAAGCAAATGTTAACAACATAAAAGGAGAAATTGACAGTAACACAATAATAGTAGGGGACTTTAATATCCTACTTACATCAGTGGTTAGATCATCCAGACAGAAGATCAATATAAAACATTGGCCTTAAATGACACATTAGACCACATGGACTTAATAGATATATATAGAACACCCTACCCAAAAACTACAGAACACACATTCTTTTTTTTTTTTTTTTTTTTGGTGAGGAAGTTTCTTCCTGAGCTAACACATTTGCTAGTCTTTCTCCATTTCGTATGTGAGTTGCCACCACCACATGGCTGATGACTGGTGTAGGTTGGTGCCCAGGATCCAAACCCACAAACCTGGGCTGCTGAAATGGAGCATGCCAAACTTAACCACTATGCCACAGGGCTGGCCCTGAACACACATTCCTTTTGAATGTTCATGGAACATTCTCCAGAATTTATCACGTTAGGCCACAAAACAAGTCTCAGTAAATTTACAAAGGTTGAGATAATGTCAAGCATCTTTTCCAAACAAATAGTATGAAGCTAGAAATCAACTACAAAAGGAAAACTGAAAAAGTCACAAATACGTGCAAATAAAACAAAATGCTACTGAACAATTACTGGGTCAATGGATAAATCAAAAAATATCTGCAGACAAACAAAAATGGAAATACACCATATCAAAATCTATGAGATAAAGCAAAAGCAATACTAACAGGGAAGCTTATAGCAATACAGGCCTCCCTCGGGAAACAAGAAAAACTTCAAATAAACAATCTAACATTAGACCTAAAGTAATCAGAAAAAGAAGAACAAATGAGGCCTCAAATTAGTAGAAAATAATAAAAATCAGAGTGCAAACAAATAAAAACTAAAAAGACAATAGAAACGATCAATGAAACAGACTTGGTTCTTTGAAAAGATAAACAGAATAGACAACCCTTTAGCTAGATTCACTAAAAAAAAAAAAATAAAGAAGACTCAAATAAATAAAATCAGAAACAAAAGAGTAGAAATCTAAACAGATACCACAGAAATACAATAAGAGGCCACCCTGGTGGCATAGCAGCTAAGTTCAAATGCTTCATTTTGGCAGCCTGGGTTCCATCACTTCAGATCCCAGGTGCAGACCTATGCACCACTTATCAAGCTGTGCTGTGGCAGGCATCTCACATATAAATTAGAGGAAGATGGGCATGAATGTTAACTCAGGGCCAATCTTACTCAGCAAAAAGTGGAGGATTGGCAGCAGATGTTAGCTCAGGGCAAATCTTTCTCAAAAAAAAAAAAAAAGAAATACAATGAATTATAAGAGAATACTATGAAAAGCTATGCACCAACAAACTGGATAACCCAGAAGAAATGGCTAATTTCCTGGAATCATACAATCTCCCAAAAATGAATCAAGAAGAAATAGAGAATCTGAATAGATCAAGCCCTAGTAAGAAGATCAAAACAGTAATCAAAAACCTCCAAAAAAATGAAAGTCCAGGACTAGAGGGCTTTCCTAGTGAATTCTATGAAGCATTCAAGAAAGATTTAATATCTATCCTTCTCAAATACTTCCAAAAAATTGAAGAAGAGAGGAGACTTCCTAACTCATTCTATGGTTCCAACATCACCCTGATACCAAAACCAGACAAGGACAACACAAAAAAAGAAAATTACAGACCAATATCACTGATGAACATAGATGCAGAAACCCTCCACAAAATGTTAGCAAATTGAGTACAACAATACATTAAAAGCATCGTACACCATGATCAAGTGGGATTTATTCCAGGGATGCAAGGATGATTCAACATCAGCAAATCAATCAACATGATACACCACATTAAAAAAGGAAGAAGAAAAATCTCATGATCACCTAATAGATGCAGACAAAACCTTCAACAAGATTCAGCACCCATTCATAACAAAAACTCTGAATAAAATGTGCATAGAAAGAAAGTACCTTGACACAATAAAGGCCATGATAAACCCACAGCTACTACCATACTCAACAATGAAAAACTAAACGCCACCCATCTAAGAACAGGAACAAAACAAGGATGCCCACTCTCACAACTCTTATTCAACGTGGTATTAGAAATTCTAGCCAGAGTAATTAGTCAAGAAAAGCAAATAAAGGGTATTCATATTGAAAAAGAGGAAATAAAACTACCACTATTTGAAGATGACATAATTTCATATATAGAAAGTCCTACAGAATCCACAAAAAAGCTATCATAAATAATAAATGCATACAGTAAAGTTTCAGGGTACAAAATCAGCGTATAAAAATCAGTTGTGTTTCTATATACCAGCAAAACAGCAGAAAGAGAAATCAAGTATACAATCCAATTTGCAATCACAACAAAAAGAATAAAATACCTAGAAATAAATTTAACAAAGGAGGTGAAAGACCTGTACACTGAAAATATAAAACATTATTGAAAGAAATCAAAGAGACACAAACAAAGGAAAAGATATTCCATGCTCATGGATTGGAAAATTAACGTAGTTAAAATGTCCATACCACCTAAAGAAATCCACAGATTCAATGCAATTCCAATGACATTTTTTACAGAAACAAAACAAAGAATCCTGAAATTTATATGGAACAACAAAAGACCCCAGAGGAATCCTGAGAAAAGAGAACAAAGCTGGAGACATCACAATCCCTGATTTCAAAGTATAATACAAAGCTGTAGTAATCCAAACGGCATGGTACTGGCAAGAAAAAAAAAAAAAAACAGACACAGATAAATTTAACAGAATTGAGAGTCCAGAAATAAACCCACACATCTATGGACAGCTAATTTTTGACTAAGGAGCCAAGAACATACAGTGGAGAAAGCAAATTCTCTTCAATAAATGGTGTTGGGAAAACTAGACAGCCACATGCAAAAGAATGATAGTAGACCATTATCTTACACCATGCACAAAAATCAACTCAAAATGGATTAAAGACTTGAAAGTAAGACCTGAAACCATAAAACTCCTAGAAGAAAACATAGGCAGTACATTCTTTGACACCAGTCTTAGCAGTATCTTTTCAAGTAACATATCTACTCAGGCAAGAGAAACAAAAGAAAAAATAAACAAATAGAACTACATCAAACTAAAAATTTCTGCATGACAAAAAAATTTAACAAACTGAAAAGACAATCTAACAATTGTGAGAAGATATTTGCAAATCATATATCTGATAAGGGGTTAATATCCAAAATGTATAAAGAACTCATACAACTCAACAACAAGAAAACAAACAACCCAATTAAAAAATGGGCAAAGGATCTGAACATTTTTCCAAAGAAGATATACAGTTGGCCATAAGACACACAGAAAGATATTCAACATCATTAATTATTAGGGAAATGCAAATCAAAACTACAATGAGACATCACCTCACACATGTTAGAATGGTTGTTATTAAAAAGACAGGGAATAACAAGTGTTGGAGAGGATCTGGAGAAAAGGGAGCCCTCGTACACTGCTGGTGGGAATGTAAACTGGTGCAGCCACTACAGAAAACAGTATAAACAGTATGGAGATTTCTCAAAAAATTAAAAGTAGAACTAACATATGATCCAGCTATTCCACTCCTACATATTTATCCAAAGAACACAAAAACACTAATTCAAAAAGATATATGCACTTCCACGTTCATTACAGCATTATTCATAATAGCCAAGACTTGGAAACATCCCAAGTGCCCATCAACGGATGAATGGATAAAGAAGATGTGGTATATATACACAATGGAATACTATTCAGCCATGAAAAAGATGAAATCTTTCCATTTGCAGCAACATGGATGGATCTTGAGGGTATTATGCTAAGAAAAATAAGTTAGATGGAGAAAGACAAATACTGTATGATTTTCATTCGTATGTGGAAGATAAAGCAACTACAACAAACAAACACATAGATACAGAGAACAGATTGGTGTTTGTCGTGGGAGGCGAGTAGGAGGAGGGCAAAACAGTAAAGGGGCACATTTGTACGTTGTTGGACAGAAACTAGACTTTTCCTGGTGAACACAATGTAGTCTATACAGAAGTTGATATATAATGATGTACTCCTAAGATCTACATTAATGTTATAAACTAACATGACCTCAATAAAAATAACAAATTAATTATATGAAAAAGAAACATTTTTTTAAAAAGATACAGATTCCTACGTGTTACTCAGTCCTATTGAATCCGTGCACGCTTGGCCCTGGAGGAGGCTTTGGTGGTTGTTTTTGTTTGTTTTAACCCTTTAAGTTTAAAGTAAGCCTAATGCGTTTCCTTGTCAGGACTGAGGTTTGGGAGTCAGTGATTGAATTCAAGTGTTTACCTAGAAAGAGTTAATTCCCCAGGAACTTGCCTCCGTTATCAATAGGGTAGCCAAGAGGGGCAGAAGTTGGGGTCAGGACAGACGAGGCAAACAACTCCAAGTAATTCAAAGATGAAAATAAATCGGCTTCCCTCTGAGCATTGGAGCCAGAATATCCTGCTTCTCAACCTGAGTACCCTTCTTGTCAGGTCCAAGCCCCAGGAAGGGTGGTGGAGAAGAAACAGGATGACAACCCTGGCAGCTCCACAGCCAGCGTGCGTGCAGCATGCTGGACAGTGCCCAGGACAACAGCTTGGCACATGAGGAAACATCTGACCTGAGATGCTCCAGGCAGGATAACCCACTTCAAAATCTCAGCTCAAGCCACACTTTCTAAAATTCAACCATCAGAGAGCCATTCCTTTTGAGTTAACAAGCCTTCCCACTTAAAAGGCAAATGTCCCTAGGAGGGTTAGCACAGATAATGTACTCTGAACCATCTTGTCTGTAGGCTCATGTAGGACTGTAGCAAATGCCCACAGGGTACAGGCCAGCGACATAAGTGTGTAAATCTGGCCCAGGAAGAGACCAGAGTTGGCAGTGGCAGCAGAGCCAGAAGTGGGCGCCTTGCTTTAAGGCCTTCAAGTTGGGAACAATGATAATGCCCTGTGCTTAACAGTGATGGAACAGACACATCTGCTGGCCAGTTCTCCACCCCGAAAATGCAAAGGAGCCTGAGTTATGCTAGTGGTGTGACTTTGAGCAGGTTAAGAAACCCTTCTGAGCCTCAGTTGCTCCTTCTGAAATGGGTACAAAGCAATCCTCACACACAACAGAAGATGCCCGGGAGACTCAGATGAGGCAGCACTTGGGAAAATACAATGTGCCTTGCAGTTGTAAGGGAGTATGATTCGGTCCTCTCTCCCCTAACTCAGCTTGGTTTTCAAAAACTTTTAAGCTCTATTATTATCTTGAATGTTAATCATCCCAAGCCTTTTAAAAAATGCATCTCAACTTCTGGTTCCTGGTTCCATGTGTAAGAAGCTTGAAAGTCATCCCTCCAACATAATAACAAGTAAAAAGCTAAACAAACAACTCAACAACTCTTCCTAGATCCATCAGAGAGGTGAGGCTGCAGAGCAAACCTCCAAACTGCAGAAACAGACAGGTGGATACAGAGGATCACAACTTACAGGACCAGAAACCCAGGAGCAGAAACCTCTCGTGGGAATCAGCACTAAGTTAGAAAAACATGAACTGTAATTGATTAATTGCTGGAGGCTCAGTGTGGACAAATCCAAGAGTTAAAAAATGCAGGGGGCTCCAGCCATGGGTGCCCCACAATCTTGTGAGAGTTACCTCCAGGACCTCTCCTAGGTTTTCACAGTGAGTGAGAAAAATCTCCTTGTTCTTCTGGCAGGGGCCATGCCAGGAAGGAACCAGAGCATTCTGCTCTTCTTAACAAGGCCTGCCCTCCAGAGAAGCTGTTTTATCAGAGCCTAAACTATTGATGTTTTATCAAAGCATAACAGCCCAGGGAAGGGAAATATCCACCTCCAGCCCTGTCTAAGCGTCCTTTGCACCTTGAGGGAGGGGTACTGAGAAGCATGAAGTGCTGGTGGAGTTCGCAGTCCAGAGGCATAGATTCACTAACAGACTGAGACTCGACCCCACGACTACAGACGCCTCCCCCACCCCCACCTCACCACTGCGTTGCTAAAGGCCTATTTACCACAGGCCATTGTACCCAGGACACCGTGTCTGGCTATCAAGGAAAAATTTGGTTTGAAGAGACAGAAAGCATCAGAATCAGACTCAGATATTGCAAGGATGTTGGAATTATTAGATTGGTAATTTAAAACAACTGAATAATAAGCTAAAGTCTCTAATGGCTAAAGTAGACAGCATTCAAGAACAGGTGGAGGACATTAGAGAGATGGAAATTCTAAGAAAGAATCAAAAAGAAGTACTAAAGATCAAAAACACAGAAATGAACAATGTCTTTGATGGGCTCATCAATAAACTGGACAGGGCAGTTTAGGAAGGAAGGTCTGAGATTGAGGTTATAACAATAAAAATTTCCAAAGTGGAAGAGCAAAGAGAAAAAAGACTGAAAAAGAAAATCCAAAACAGAATATCCAAGGACTGTGGGACGACTACAAAAGGTCTAACATATATGTGTGCTAAGAATACCAGAAGGAGAAGAAAGAGAGAAAGGAACTGAAGAAATTCTTGAAATGATTATGACAGAATTTCCCCAAATTAATGCTGACATCAAACCACAGATCTGGGAAGGTGAGAGAATACCAAGCACAATAAATGCCAAAAAACCCACACGTAGGCGTATCATATTCAAATTGCAGAAAATCAAAGATAAGCAAAAATCTTGAAAGAAGCCAGAAAGAAAAAGACACCTTACCTATAGAGGAGCAAAGATAAGAATTACATCTGACTTCTCTGAAACGATGCAAATAAGAAGAAAGTGGAGTAAAATATTTAAGATTCTGAGAAGAAAAAACCACCAACTGAAAATTATGTACCCTGAGAATTACCTTTCAAATGTAAGGAGAAATAAAGTCATTCTCACAGAAACAAAAATGAGGGAATTTATTGCCAGTAGACATGCCTTGCAAGAAATGTTAAAAGAAAATCTTCAAAGAGAAGGAAAATGATGCAGGTCAGAAACCCAGATCTACATAAAGAAGGCAAAAGCGCTAGAGAAGGCATAAATGAAGATAAAATAAAAACTTTTCTTTTTTTATTCTTAATTTATCTAATAGATAACAGTGTGTTCAAAATAATAGTGGCAACAATGTATTTAATTATGTGTGCATTTTATATTGTTTCATTTTCTCTTCTTTCTTAGCATATCAGTTATATCTTTTTAATTTTTTTAAAGTGGCTGTCCTAGAGTTTGCAATGTACATTTACAATTAATCTAAGTCCACTTTAAAATAGCAAATACCTGCTTTCACAGGTAGTGTGAGTATCTTATAACAACAAAATAATTCTAACTCCTCCATCCCACCCTTTGTGTCATTGCTGTCATTCACTTATATATATATACACATATGTAGGTACATATATATTATACATAAGTAAAATGAACGACACAAATTTGATAACTTAAATGAAATGGACCAATTTCTTTCAAGACACAATCTGCTAAAACTCACACAAGAAGAAATAGACAATCTGAATAGTCCTATATCTATTAAAAACATTGAATCAATAATTAATAACCTTCGAAAACAGAAAGCATCAGGTCCAGATGGGTTCACTGATGAATACTAACAAAGGTTTAGAGAAGAAATTATACCAGTACTCTACAGTCTCTTCCAGAAGATAGAAACAAAGAGAATACTTCCTAACTCATTGTATGAGGTCAGCATTACCCTAATACCAAAACCAGACAAAGACATTACAAGAAAACTACAGACCAATCTCTCATGAATATAAATGTGACCTAGTGGGATTTACTCCAGGTAAGCAAGGCTGTTTCCACATTTGAAAATCAATTAGTGTAATCCATCACATTCACAGGCTAAAGAAGAAAAATCGCATGATCATATCAATAGATGCAGAAAAAGCATTTAACAAAATCCAGCACCTATTCATAATAAAAACTCTCAGCAATCTAGAAACAGAGGAGAACTTCCTCAACTGAAAAAGAAAATCACAAAAAAATCTACAGCTAACACCGTAGTTGATGGTGACAAACTTGAAGTTTTCCTACTAAGATCAAGGACAAGGTCAGGATGTCACCTCTCACTACTCTTTTTCAACATTGTACTGGAAGTCCTAGCTAATACAAGACGAGAAAAGGAAATAAAGATAAATACAGAAGTCAATTGCTTTCTTATATACGAGCAATGAACAAGTGGAATTTGAAACTAAAAACACTATATCATTTATGTTAGCACCAAAAAAAATAAAATACTTAGATATAAATCTAACAAAATGTACAAGATCTGTATGAGGAAAACTTCAAAACTCTGATGAAAGAAATCAAAGGACTAAATAAATGGAGAGAGATTCCAAGTTCATGGAGGGGAAGACAATATTCTCAAGATGGCGGTTCTTCCCAGCTTGATCTATAGGCTCAATGCCTTCTCAATCAAAAATCTCAGCAAGTTACTTTGTGTATACCAACAAATTAATTCTAAAGTTTATACAGAGAAGCAAAAGACCTAGAATAGACAGCAAAATATTGAAGGAGAACAAAGTCAAAGGACTGGCTCTTCCAACTTTAAGACTTTCTATAAAGCTGTATATATAAATCAAGACAAAGAGGTGTTAGTGAAAGATCAGACAAATAGATCAATGGAACAGAATACAGAGCCCAGAAAGAGGTCCACATAGATATAGTCAACTTTCTTTGACAAAGGAGTAAGGGCAATACAATAGCATAAAGATGATATTTTCAATGAATGTTGCTGTAACAACTAGACATACAAAAAAACTCCACATACAAAAAAAGGTGAGTCTAGACATAGAGTTACATCTTTCACAAAAATTACCTCAAAATAGATCACAGATATAAGCTTAAAATACACTACTATAGAACTCCTTGAATATAATAGTAGAAAATCTAGGTGATTTGGGGTATGGTAATGACTTTTTAGATACAATACCAAAGACACAATAATAAAAAGAAATAATTGATAAGCTGGACTTAATTAAAATTCAAAACTTTTGCTCTGCAAAAAGCAATGTCAAGAGAATGAGAAAACAAGTTACAGACTGGGAGAAAATGTTTGCATAAGACATATCTGATGAAAGACTGTTGTCCAAAATATACAAAGCACTCTTAAAACTCAACAATAAGAAAAAATCTGATTAAAAAATGGGCAAAAGACCTAGATACCTCACCAAAGAAGATATACAGATGGCAGTTAGCATTTGAAAAGATGTTCCACATCATATGTCATCAGGGAAATGCAAATTAAAGCAACAATGAGGTACTGCTACACCCCTATTAGAATAGCCAAAATCCAGAACACAGAAAACACCAAATGCTGGTGAGGATGTGGAGCAACAGGAATGCAAAATGGTACAGCCACAGTGGAAGACAACTTGGCAGTTTCTGACAAAGCTAAACACATTCTTCCCATGCAATCCAGCAACCATGCTCCTTGGTACTTACCCACATGGGTTGAAAATTTATGTCGACGCAAGTATGTGCACATAGATGGTATAGCCGCTTTATTTATAATTGCTAAAACTTGGAACCAACTAAGATGTCCTTCAGCAGGTGAATGGATAAGTAAACTGTGGTACATCCAGACAATGGAATATTATTGAACACTAAAAGGACATGAGCTATCAAGCCATGAAAAAACATGAAGGAAACTTAAATGCATATTACTAAGTGAAAGAAGACAATCTGAAAAGGCTGCATACTGTATATTCCAACTATAGGACGTTCTAGACAAGGCAGAACTATGGAGACAGTAAAAAGATCATTGATTTCCAGGGATTGTGGGGGAGGGAGGGAAGAATAGAGGGGTTTTAGGGCAGTGTAGCTATTCTGTATGATACTACAGTGGTGGATACATGTCATTATATGTTTATCCAAACACACAGAATGTACAACACCAAGAGTGAACCCTCATGTAAACTATAGACTTTGAGTGATAATGATGTGTGAATGTGGGTTCATTGATTATAACAAATGTAACACTCTGGTGAGTATTTTGATAGTCAGGGAGCCTGTGTGTGCTGGGTGGGCAGGGGTATATGGGAAATCTCTGTACCTTCTGACCAGTTTTTCTGTGAACCTTGTAGCCGCCCCTGATGCAGGGGCCTTTCCCACAACTTAATGTCCAAGGTGCCATTCTCAGAGAACCAGGGGCAATGTGTAGATATTGCCAGCAATATCCTCTGTAACTTGTCATGAGAAACCGAAACTGAAATCGCCTTCAGCAGCTGTTGAAGTGTCTTAAAGTATAATTTCTGCTGGGTCGCCAATTGTTGGCCCATCATTCTCACAGCGGACCGGAGATATGCTGCGAGCCTGTCAGGAAGTAGGAACTCATAGTCATGTGCCAGAGTAATGGCAGCCGCGTTTCGCAGCTGCCCAAAGTTGCTTTTTGATAATGCCTGTTTTAAGTGCGGAAGACCTGGACACCGGCCAAAACAATGTAAGTCCGGTCCAAAAGCTATCCCTGGTAAAGGAGGGCCAGCTGATATTAAAACACCTCCTTCTAAACCATGTCCTCGGTGCCGAAGGGGATTCCATTGGGTGAATCAATGTCGCTCTAAAACTGATGTAGATGGTAATCTAATCAACCGTGGCTTGGCGTCCGGAAACTTGAAACGGGGCACACTCCCCAGTGCCCCGAAAAACCAAGTTTGGGGAGCTCTCAATCAGCAGGCCGACTCTATGTGAATGATTTAGTGGCAGCCTCGACAGGAAGTGCCGGAGTGGATCTCATGGCCTCAGAGACAGTCGTCATGGATTGTGCTGGCAAAACCTTTCTTGTTCCTACCAATGCATGGGGACCTTTACAATCAGGATATTTCGGGTTATTAATGGGACGCTCTAGTTCAGCTTTGAAGGGCTTAAACCTCATTCCCGGGGTAATTGATGCTGACTATCAAGGTGAAATAAAAATCGTGGTCCAATCATCTAGTTATTATGTGATAGAAGCTTTTACGAGGATAGCTCAGTTGGTATTAATACCTTACTTGTCCCCTGCTCAGGTCTCCACTGCCAAGAGGGGGGCCAGTGCCTTCAGCCACACTGGCGACGGTGCTTTCTGGATACAGTCATTAAGATTAAATCGGCCCATTCTTACAGTATACATACAAGAGATTCCATTTGAAGGGCTCCTGGATACTGGGGCTGATAAAACCATTATAGCCTTGCCCACTTGGCCTCCGCATTGGCCTAAAAAAACAAACCTCTGCATCTGTACAAGGTGTAGGGGGGCTTATGACGCCTGAGGTAAGTGATCACATACTCAAAGTCAGAGGACCTGAAAACAGAATAGCCTTAATTACACCCTACATTCTTCCAACTCCATACTCCCTATGGGGGCGAGAATTGCTTTCTCAATGGAAACTCTCTCTAAACGTTAAGCCTTTTTCCTAGGGGCCGCTGATGTTATTAACATTCCTCCCATACCCATTCCATGGAAAACTACCACGCCTGTATGGATAGATCAGTGACCCCTTCCAAAAGAAAAATTACAGGCTTTAAAGATGCTAGTACAGGAGTAACTAAAATTAGGCCATGTTGAACCCTCAAACACCCCAGTATTTGTGATAAAAAAGAAATCTGGAAAGTGGAGATTACTCCAGGGCTTGAGGGCAATTAATGCTGTCATGCAACCTATGGGGGCTTTACAGAAGGGATTGCCAAACCCTTCTTTAATACCTGAGAATTGGCAAATTGTTGTTATTGACATTAAAGACTGTTTCTTTTCTCTACCTTTGTGCACCGCTGATAGGGAAAAGCTCGCATTCACTGTCCCTGTTTATAACAATCAAGAGCTCCCCCAGAGATATCAGTGGAAGGTCTTGCCTCAGGGCATGAAAAACAGTCCTACCATATGCCAACAATTAGTAGGAGATGTGTTATTAACTTTTCGAAGCAAATACCCTACTATACAACTTTACCATTATGTGGATAATATTTTATTAGCAGCGCCAACTAAAAATTTTTCATTAACAGCATACCAACAATTAATTGAATTGCTAGAAGGCAAAGGCCTGCTTGTGGCACAAGATAAGGCACAGTTTACCCCCCCTGGAAATTTCTAGGGTTAATGATTGACAGACACCTGGTAAAGCCATGCTTTCCCTCTGTTTCCATACCCAATACTTTAACATTAGTTACATTGCAACAGCCTTTAGGAAATATCAGTTGGATACGTTTGGATACGTCCTTTTCTTGGCATCCCCACACATTCTCTGAGTCACTTGTTTTCCTTGCTACATGGTGACTCTTCCCTCTCTTCTACGTGCACTCTTACCCCTGAGGCAAAACAAGAACTAAGCCTAGTAAACAAGGCTCTAACCTCCCAATTTTTAAATCGCTTTGATCCGGAAATTCCCTTATGCCTTTATGTGATAAACACACCTAATAGTCCTAGTGGTATCGTCTTTCAAAAAGCAGGCACAGTTATAGAATGCTTGGAGTGGATATAGTTGCCCCACACACCAGCTAAGATACTCAATACACATTTTGATGGAATAGTGGAGGTTATTCAAAGGGGACGTTTACGGTATTTACAATTGCGAGGCGCTGACCCTCAGACCACTTTTTTTACCTTGCACATCTTCTCAATTTGATCATGTTATGATGATCAATTCACAAATACAAATGGCTTTGCAATCTTATATGGGTGAGATTTCTTTTAAATCCCTGTCCCATCCACTCTTTCCTTTTTGTACACAAACTCCACTTCACTGACGGCTCCAGAAAAAACAGAAAAGCATGTATAGCTTGGTTTGCTAATAATGACTGGAAGACCGAAGTCTCTCAAGGACATTCAACTACTCAAATTGCGGAATTGGCAGCTATGTATCTAGCCCTGTGTACCTTTCCTTCTGTTCCTTTGAATATTCTTACGGATTCTGCTTGTATAGCTAATGCTGTCCCGCTTTTGCCCTCCGTTTTAAACTTTCATCAAACCACACAAGATATTTTCACTCATTTTCTGAAAATCAAGCAATTATTGTCCCAGCGTACTCACTCCTGCTTTATTGCACACATACACTCTCACACTCCTCCTCCTGGTCCTTTATCTCAAGGGAATGCTATTGCTGATTCTGTTGTAGCCGATGTTTGACTTGACTGTCCTGTTTACAGCAGCACGTTCGTTTCATGCCTTACGTCATTGCAACACTCCAGCTCTGCGCTCGCGCTTTCACTTAACAAAACGACAGGCTGCACAAATAATTGCTGGTTGCCCAGCCTGTCAACAATCTTCCCTAGCCACCTCTCCCTTCGCTGCTGATGGGGTTAACCCTCGTGGACTATACAGCAATGATCTTTGGCAAATGGACACAACAATATTTCCGCCTTTTGGACGTTTCAAGTATATTGTCGCTTCTGTTGACACTCATTCTCTTTTCGAAATTCCTTTTCGCATCGGCACATACAAAAAATACCGCTAAACAAGTCATTCGTCATTGACTTGCTATATTTGCTTTCGTGGGGTCTCCTACATGCATTAAAACTGATAATGGTCCCGAGTTCTCAGCATAAATTATCCGCCAATTTTGTGCAAATTGGAATATTATCCATAAAACTGGCATCCCCTATAATTCTACGGGACAAGCTATTATTGAGCCATGTCATAGAATGCTAAAGCCTGCTTTACAAAAAATGAAAAGGGGAAATGAGTATTATAAGAATGATCCACAAGGTATTCTCAATCACACCTTATTTACTTTAAATTTTTTGAATCTAGCGGAGGATGGTGATGTGGATTAAGGCCGCGCCAGCTAGAGAAGCCCAAGGTGACCTGGCCTACATGCCAAATTATGTGACCCGGTGGATGTTTTTTATGGTATGAATTAGGGCTGCCCCAGGGAGAGAAGCCCAGGGCATCCTCACCTACATGCCGATCTATATGGCCAGATTCGTATCTAAAGTTATATGACCGCACAATAACCAGACCCCAACTGCACTGAAATCATTTAACGACTTTTTACATCATCTTTTCTTTTTCCAGTAAAAATAAGTCACGTACCCATGCCTTATAAAATTAGCCCTAACCCTCAACTCGGGGCAGCAGCAGGAGCTCTGACTGCCCATGGGTCCTGTCCCCATGCCTGCAGCTCTTCACTGCTCATGGGTCCTGTCCCCATACTATTCTGCACTCTTCTCTAAATAAAAGAGCACCACTGCCAGACCTTGAGAGTCCAAGAAATCTTTCTTTTGACTCCTCGGCTCACCGACCCCGCATCAGATGGCACATCAGCTGCAGAAAGATATATGGGTCAAACTCAGAACCATATGGCCCAACAAAGGCCAGCATGACACACATCTGTTTTGACACAATATCTTGGCAAAGTGTGGATTAAAACATCCTTATATGGATATCTGGGAGGGCCCTTTTATGGTTAAATGTGGGAAGAGAGGAGCTCTTTGTGTTTTGACAGATAAAGGCATTGAGTGCATTCCATCAAAACGTGCACGGCCTGCTCTGGAATTACCAGAAAATGGACAAACGGATAAGTAAATCAGTTTTTTTCTTTCTCCTCTTTTCTTCTCTAATGCATGTTGAGGTGATTTCAGAGCATGAGAATCTCACATATTGGGCCTTTATTCCTAATCCTCCTCTCTTTACTCCGGTTACTTGGTGGCATGCCGATTCCCCTTTGTCCTCTAATGATTCTGATGGGGCAGGAGGAACTGAGGTACCCCGAAAACAACATACAAGCCTGCACCAAAAGGAAGAAGAACCTCTGGTGATGTATGCTAACAATTCACCTTTTTGTATGGTTTATCGAAACAAAAGCACAACATGTGTCACCTTTCAGGAACAAATGTATTTGTATTACCAACCTAAGAAAGGACAACAGGCAGCCAATCTGACATACATCTTACGAAGACAAAAGTAATGTCACACAAGTTCCTTCCATCCCAATATGGTGTCCAAAAACTGATTGGCATTACAAACATTACTCAGTACAGTGGTTCTCTTGCCGTACAGCATATCCAAGGCGGGGCAACATCTTTGGGGTCAACTTGCTGGATTAGGGACCTCATGGACATCTTTTGAGTGACAGTCATACTTGGGCCTTCAACAGATCAAGTCAGAAACCTATAACATGGAGCGAACACGGCCTATCTGGACCCCTTTTACAACTATCTTACAATGAGGCAGTGTGCAGCCCCTTCACAAAGGAATATGGAGGGTCGGGTTGCCTTTTATATCACGACCATTGTCCCAGGGCAAGTATGGGAATGAAACTGGCAATTATTTACTAACATTGGTCAAAAATGTTTCTGATGCCGTTATGATTTGTACCACCCATCCTTATGTGTTATTATGGGGAAACAGTGTCCCTGCTATCCTAGAATCTTCTGGTATGTATGTGGTTAATATTTCTCCCCCATATTGGTATTCTGATTGTTTAACACATTATAATGTAACCTCATTGAATGTGACCTATGTGATGGTGTTAAAAAGAAGAGCACATATTTGGTTACCTGTTTCTCTAAACCGGACATGGTCCGAAGAGCATGCTCTACATATCCTCCTTGAGTCCATGAGAAAATTACGCTGTAAGCGGTTTTTGGCTACGCTAATCGCGTTCATTGTGTCCACGGTGATTATCATTGCATCAGCCGCTACAGCTACTACTGCCTTGGTTAACAGTGTTCAAACAGCCCATAAGGTGGAGTCCGTCTTGGTAAATGTCACTCAAGAATTACAGACACTGGCGGATATTGATAAATGGCTAATGTCACGATTGCAGGCATTAGAGGCAGCACTAGAATGGCTGGGAGAGCAGAAAAATGCATTAAATGTGCATAGGAAACTAAAATGTGCATAGGAAACTAAAATTTACCATGCAATGCATTACCCCCCTACCGTATAATCACTTGCTGACATCTTGGCAAGAAATTAAAAAAAAATTTACAAGGGGCATTTAATACCTCCCTGGCCAATGACATCACTGGGCTACAAGCTCAATTAGAGAGGCAGTTACAAGAAGTACATAGGTGTTCTCTCAAAAAATATTTCAAGACATTGAGAATGGGTTACACTGGCTAGAGCCCTCCAATTGGTTCTTGGGCCTCAATTTATGCATATTTGTTAATGCTGGTGTGATTTTGATATTATCCATGTTGATAGTTTATGTTTTACGTCTGCTGTGCTCCCTGAAAAAGCAACAAAGTCAACAAGAGCAAGCATTGGTTATGATGGGCCTTCTGGCCTCAGCACAACATGATGCCTTCCTTGCTTTAAAAAACAAAAAAGGGGGAAATGTAGCCACCCCTGATGCAGGAACGGTTAATAATCCCTGGAAAAGGCTTGCCAACAAACTGTGAACCAGAGGTGAGAAGGCCGGTTAGCCAATGACAGGTAAGACCTCCAGGGGGAGGCAACCTAAAACAGGTTCGGTCACCTGGGGGCACAGATGGAGACGCGATATCAGGAGCAGGAGGGGCCGTTGCCTAGCAGACCTTGCCCCCTCTGAGATAAGAATATACGAGCACAGCAATAACATGATAATATCAAAACAGAGGCCAAGGGAGGGCTCCTTGAGAAATCACTAAGAATTCTTGGCATTCACTAATTACTTCATCCAGAACACCTGTGTATGTTTAACAGATGTAAGCTATGTATATATTGAAATGCTGGTTATAATAAACTCAGAGTGTCCATCAGCCCTCTCCGCATCTATCCTGATGTGTACATTGGATTGCGACACCAGAACACCTAAAACTGCTTTAAAACATAAAGCCTAGAGCCAGCCCTGTGGCCAAGTGGTTACGTCTGCATTCCACATTGGTGGCCCCGGGTTTAACCAGTTTGGATCCTGGGTTCAGACCTAGCACCACTCATCAGGCCATGCTGAGGTGGCATCCCACATAGCAGAGCCAGAAGGACCTACAACTAGGATATACAACTATGTGCTGGGGGGCTTTGGGGAGAAGAAGAAAAAAAATGATTGGCAACAGATGTTATCTCAGGACTAATCTTAAAAAGAAGAAAAAACAAAGAAAACATAAAGCCTATTTATTTTTCCAGTAATTTTATTGAGATTGTAGTGGTTTATAACCCTGTGTAATTTTGAGTGTACATAATTATTTATCAATTTCTGAATACACTTCATTGTGCTCATACCCAATAGTCTGATTTTTGTCCATCACTATACATATGTGCCCCTTTATCCCTTTTGCCCACCCTCCAACCGCTTCCCCTCTGGTAACCACTAACATGTTCTCTTTATCCATATATTTGTTATCTTCAACATATGAGTGAAATCATGCAGTAGTTTTCTTTCTCTGTCTGGCTTATTTTGCTTAACATCATAAGCCTTAAGGTCCACCCATGTTGTTCTGAGTGGGATGATTTCATCTTTTTTATGGCTGAGTAGTATTCCATTGTATACATATACCACCTCTTCTTTATCCATTCATCCATAGAAGGGCACTTGGGTTGTTTCTACATCTCGGCTATTGTGAATAATGCTGCAATGAACATAGGGGTGCATAAGTCTCTTTGGATCATTGATTTCAAGTTCTTTGGATTATACCCAGTAGTTGGATAGCTGGATCATATGTTAGTTCTATTTTTAATTTTTGGAGACATCGCCATACTATTTTCAATAATGGCAGCACCAGTTTGCATTCCCACCAGTGGTGTATGAGGGTTCTCTTTTCTCCACATCCTCTCCAACATTTGTTGGGTTTTGTCTTGGCAATTATAGCTATTCTGGCCAGTATAAGGTGATATCTCATTGTAGTCTTGATTTGCATTTCCCTAATAATTAGTGATGTTGAACATCATTTCATGTGTCTGCTGGCCATCTGTATATCTTCTTTGGAAAAATGTCTATTCGTATCTTCTGCCCATTTTTGATCCAGTTATATGGCTTTTCATTTTTGAGTTGTATGAGTTCTTTATATATTTTGGAGATGAACCCCTTGTTGGAAAAATAATTTGCAAGTGTTTTCTCCCAGTTGGTACATTGTCTTTTTCTTTTGTTCATGGTTTCTTTTGCCTTGCAGAAGCTCTTTAGTCTGATGTAGTCCCATTTATTAACTTTTTCTTTTGTTTCCTTTACTCAAGTAGACATGGTATTTGAAAAGATGCTGCTAAGACTGATTCAGTCAAATAATGTACTGCCTATATTTTCTTCTAGAACTTTGATGGTTTCAGGTCTTACAATCAAGTCTTTAATCCATTTGGAGTTAATTTTTGTGTATAGTGCAAGATAATGATCTGATTTCATTCTTTTGCATGTGGCTGTCCAGTTTTCCCAACACCTTTTATTAAAGAGACTTTCCTTTATCCATTGTATGTCTTTGGCTCCTTTGTTGGAATAACTGTTCATAGATGTGTGGTTTTATTTCTGGGCTTTCAATTCTGTTTCATTTATCTGTGTGTCTGTTTCTGAATGCCAGAACCATGCTGTTTTGATTACTACTGCTTTGTAGTGTATTTTGAAGTCAGGGATTGTGCTGCCTCCAGCTTTGTTCTTTTTTCTCAGGATTGCTTTGGCTATTTGGGGTCGTTTGTTATTCCATATAAATTTTAGGAGCCTTTTTTCTGTTTCTGTGAAGAATGTCATTAGGATTCTGATTGGGATTGCATTGAATCTGTAGATTGCTTTAGGTAGTATGGACATTTTAACTATGTTTCTTCTTCTGACCCATGAGCATGGAATATCTTTCCATTTCTTTATGTCCTCTTCAATATCCTTCAATAACGTTTACAGTTTTCAGTGTATAAGTCTTTCACCTCTTTGGTTAAATTTATCCCTAGATATTTTATTCTTTTTCTTGCAATTGTAAACGGGATTATCTTCTCGATTTTTCTTTCTGATAGTTCATTGTTAGTGTATAGAAATGCAACTGATTTTTTTAGATTGATTTTATACCCTGCAACTTTGTTGTAGTTGTTGATTATTTCTAATAGTTTTCTGATGGATTCTTTAGGGTTTTCTATACATAGAATCATGTCATTAGCAAACAGAGAGAGTTTCACATCTTTGTTTCCAATTTGGATTCCTTTTCTTTCTTTTTATTGCCTAATTGCTCTGGTCAAAATTTCCAGTACTATGTTGAATAAGAGTGGTGAGTGTGGGCACCCTTGTCTTGTTTCTGTTTTCCGAGGGATGGCTTTCAGTTTTTCATGATTAAGTATGATGTTGGCTCTGGGTTTGTCACCTACAGTCTCTATTACATTGAGGTACTTTCCTTCTATACCCATTTTATTCAGAGTTTTTCATAAATGGATGGTGGATCTTGTCAAATGCTTTCTCTGCATCTATTGAGATGATCATGTGATTCTTATTCCTCGTTTTGCTTAATTACATCAGTGATTGACAACCTTCTCCAAGGCATACAATAGTAAAACTGGCAAAAGTCAATGACAAAGAAAAAATATTAAGGGCAGCAAGGCAGAAAAAATAACCTACAAAGGAAACCCTATCAGGCTTTCAGTGGATTTCTTAGCAGAAACCCTAGCGGCTAGGAGAGAATGGAATGATGTATTCAAAATATTGAAAGACAAAAACTTTCAGCCAAGAATGCTCTATCAGTGAAACTTTCCTTCAGAGACAATGGAGAAATAAAAGCTTTCCCAGACAAACAAAAGCTAAGGGAGTTCATCACCACTAGACCTCCCCTACAAGAAATAATTAAAGATGCCCGCACACTGGAAACAAAAAGGCAAAGGTCTACAAAGCTTTAAGCAAGGAGATACATAGACAGACATAATCAGAAAACACCAGCTCTCTATCAGAACAGGGAGGCAAAAATTCAATTATACCTTAAAAGATAAACAGAAAGAAAGCATCAAAGTAATGATAAACTTAGTGAAGTTTGTGACTTAAACTTCATCACAAACTCACAACATTAAAAACAGAACAATTTGTAACAGTAAAAACTCGGAAGGGGAGAGGAAATGGATGGGACCTACTTAGGTTAATGGAGGCAAGGAGTTATAAGAAAATGGACTATTTCATTTATAAGCTCTTTTCTAGAAACCTCACAGTAACCAGTAAACAAAAAATCAGGGCAGAGCCACAAATTACCAAAAGTCAGAAAACCACCAAAATGAAATAGTAGTCAGACATACAAAGGAAGAGAAACAATGGAAACATAGAACAACCAGAAAGTGAGTGATAAAATGGCAGTATTAAGCCCTCATATATCAATAATCACTCTAAATGTAAATGGTTTGAATCTCCAATCAAAAGACACAGAGTGGCAGGATGGATTAAAAAACAAGACCCAACAATATGCTGCCTCCAGGAAACACATCTCAGCTCTAAAGACAAACACAGGCTCAGAGTGAAGGGAAGGATGACAATACTCCAAGCTAATGGCAAACAAAAGAAAGCAGATGTTTTGATACTTATAAGAGACAAAGCAGACTTCAGGTTAAAAAAGACAATGAGAGACAAAGAGGGACAGTATATAATGACAAAAGGGACATTCTCCCAAGAGGATATAACGCTTATTAATATATATGAACCTAACACAGGGGCACAAAAGTACATAAAGAAAATATTAACAGACCTAAAGGAAGAAATTAACAGCAACACAATAATAGTAGGGAACCTCAACACCCACTTATATCAATGGACAGATAATCCAGACAGAAAGTCAACAAGGAAATAGTAGATTTAAGTGAAACACTTGACCAGATGGACTTAATAGATATATATAAAACATTTCATCCAAAAATAGCAGAATACACATTCTTCTCAAGTGCACATGGATCATCCTAAAAGATAGACCATATGGTGGGAAACAAGGCAAGCCTCAATAAATTTAAGAAGATTGAAATCATCTCAACCATCTTTTTCCAACCACAATGCTATAAAGCTGGAAATCAACTACAAGAAAAAAACTAGGAAAGTCAGAAATATGTGGAGACTAAACAACATGCTACTGAAAAACCAATGGATCAATGGAGAAATTAAAAAGTATCTGGAGACAAACAAAAATGAAAATACAACATACCAACTCTTACGGGATGCAGCAAAAGCAGTCATAAGAGGGAAATTCATAGCAATACAAACCTACCTCAACAGACAAGAAAAATCTCAAAAAAGTAATCTTAAACTACAGCTAACAGAACTAGAAAAAGGAGAACAAAGCCCAAAGTCAGCAAAAGGAGGGAAATAATAGAAATTAGAGCAGAAACAAATGAAATAGAGACTAAAAAAACAGTAGAAATGATTAATGAAACTAAGAGCTGGTTCTTTGAGAAGATAAAGAAAATTGACATACCCTTAGCGAGACTCACCAAGAAAAAAAGAGAGAAGCCTCAAATAAATAAAATTACAACAGATACCACAGAATTACAAGGGATTATAAGAGAATACTATGAAAAATTATATGCCCACAATATGGATGACCTAGAAGAAACAGATAAATTCTTAGACTCATACAACCTCCCAAAACTGAATCAAGAAGAAATAGAGAATCTGAACAGAGCAATCACAAGTAAAGAGACTGAAACAGTCATCAGAAACCTCCCAAAAAACAAAAGTCCAGGACCAGATGGCTTCTCTGGAGAATTCTACCAAAGATTCAAAGATTTAATACCTACGTTTCTCAAACTATTCCAAAAAATTGAGGAAGCGATAATGCTTCCTAACTCATTATATGAGGCCAACATCACCCTGATACTAAAACCAGACAAGAATAACACAAAGAAGGAAAATTACAGGCCAATATCGCTAATGAACATAGACGCAAAAATCCTCAACAAAATGTTGGCAAACTGAATACAGCAATACATCAAAAAGATCATATACCATGATCAAGTGGTATTTATATCAAGGATTCAGGGATGGTTCAACATCCATGAATGAATCAACATGATAAAGCCTATTTTTTTAATTAAGATTATGATAGTTAACAACTTTGTGAAATTACAGTTGTACATTATTGTTATTCATGTTGTAGGTACACCACTTCACTCTTTGTGCCCTCTCCCCACCTGTCCTTTCCCCTGGTAACCACTGATCAGTTCTCTTTGTCTATATGTTAACTACCACCTATGAATGAAGTCATACAGAGTTCGTCTTTCTCTGTCTGGCTTATTTCACTCAACATAATACCCTCAAGGTCCATCCATGTTGTTGTGAATGGAACAACTTTGTCCTCTTTTATGGCTGAGTTGTATTCCACTGTATATATATACCATATCTTCTTTATCCAATCATCAGTTGCTGGGCACTTAGGTTGGTTCCACATCTTGGCTACTGTGAATAGTGCTGCGATGAACATAGGGGTGCATGGGACTTTTGGAATTGCTGATTTCACATTCTTAGGATAGATACCCAGTAGTGGGATGGCTGGGTGATAAGGTATTTCTATTTTTAACTTTTTGAGAGATCTCCATACTGTTTTCCATAGTGGCTGCACCAGTTTGCATTCTCACCAACAGTGTATGAGGGTTCCCTTTTCTCCACAGCCTCTCCAACATTTGTCACTCTTGGTTTTGGATATTTTTGCCATTCTAACAGGTGTAAGGTGATATCTTAGTGTAGTTTTGATTTGCATTTCCCTGATGATTAGTGATGATGAGCATCTTTTTACGTGCTTATTGGCCATCCGTATATCTTCTTTGGAGAAATGTCTGTTCATGTCCCCTGCCCATTTTTTGATGTGTTTGATTTTTTTTTTGTTGAGCTGTGTGAGTTCTTTATATATTACGGACACTAACCCTTTGTCAGATAAATAACTTGTAAATATTTTTTCCCAATTAGTGGGCTGTTTTTTCGTTTCAATCCTGTTTTCCCATGCCTTGAAGAAGCTCTTTAGTCTGATGAAGTCCCATTTGTTTATTCTTTCTATTGTTTCCCTCGTCTGAGGGGTTATGGTGTCCGAAAAGATTCTTTTGAAACTGATGTCAAAGAGTGTACTGTCGATATTCTCTTCTAGAAGACTTATAATTTCAGGCCTAATCTTTAGGTCTTTGATCCACTTTGAGTTTATTTTTGTGAATGGTGAAAAAGAATGGTCAGTTTTCATTCTTTTACATGTGGCTGTCCAGTTTTCCCAGCACCATTTGTTGAAGAGTCTTTCTTTTCTCCATTGTAGGCCCTCAGCTCCTTTGTCAAAGATTCACTGTCCCTAGATGTGTGGTTTTATTTCTTGGCTTTCAATTATGTTCCATTGGTCTGTGCACCTGTTTTTGTACCAGTACCACGCTGTTTTGATTACTGTAGCTTTGTAGTATGCTTTGAAGTCAGGGATTGTGATGCCTCCAGCTTTGTTCTTCTTTCTCAGGATTGCTTTCGAAATTCAGGGTCTTTTGTTGCCCCATATGAATTTTAGGATTCTTTTTTCAATTTCTGTAAAGAATATCATTGGGATTCTGATTGGGATAACGTTGAATCTGTAGATTGCTTTAGGTAGTATGGACATTTTAACTATGTTTATTCTTCCAGTCCACATGCATGGAATGTCTTTCCATCTCTTTATGTCGTCATCAATTTCTTTCAAGAAACTCTTGTAGTTTTTGTTGTATAGATCTTTCACTTCCTTGGATAAATTTATCCCAAGGTATTTTATTCTTTTTGTTGTGATCGTCAATGGGATTGAGTTCTTGAGGTTTTTTTGTTGTTGTTGTTAGTTCATTGTTAGCGTATAGAAATGCTACTGATTTAAGTATGTTGATTTTATACCCTGCAATTTTGCTGTAGCTGTTGATTGTTTCTAATAGTTTTCCTATGGATTCTTTGAGGGTTTCTATGTATAAGATCATGTCATCTGCAAACAGCGAGAGTTTTACTTCTTCGTTGCCTATTTGGATTCCTTTTATTTCTTTTTCCTGCCTAATTACTTTGGCCAAAACCTCCAGTACTATGTTGAATAAGAGTGGTGAATGTGGGCACCCTTGTCTTGTTCCTGTTCTCAGAGGGATGGCTTTCAGTTTTTGTCTGTTGAGTATGATGTTGGCTGTGAGTTTGTCATATATGGCCTTTATTATGTTGAGGTACTTTCCTTCTATACCTATTTTATTGAGGGTTTTTATCATAAATGGATGTTGGATCTTGTCAAATGCTTTTTCTGCATCTATTGAGATGATCATGTGGTTTTTGTCTCTCATTTTGTTAAGGTAGTGAATCACGTTGATTGACTTGTGGATGTTGAACCATCCCTGTGTCCTTGGTATAATTCCCACTTGATCATGGTGTATAATCTTTCTGATGTATTGCTGTATTCGGTTTGCCAAAATTTTGTTGAGGATTTTTGCATCTATGTTCATCAGTGATGTCAGCCTGTAGTTTTCCTTCTTTGTGTTGTCCTTGTCAGGTTTGGGGATCAGGGTGATGTTGGCTTCATAGAATGTGTTAGGGAGTGCTCCATCTTCCTCAATTTTCTGGAATAGTTTGAGAAGGATAAGTATTAAATCTTCTTTGAATATTTGGTAGAACTCTCCAGAGAAGCCGTCTGGTCCTGGACTTTTATTTTTGGGGAGGTTTATGATTACTGTTTCTATTTCTTTACTTGTGATTGGTCTATTCAGATTCTCCATTTCTTCCTGATTCCGTTTGGGGAGGTTGTAAGAGTCCAGGAATTTATCCATTTCTTCTAGGTTGTTCAATTTGTTGGCATATAGTTTTTCATAGTATTCTCTTATGATCCTTTGTATTTCTTCGGTATCTGTTGTGATTTCTCCTTTCTCATTTCTAATTTTATTTATTTGAGACTTCTCTCTTTTTTTCTTAGTGAGTGGCTAAGGGTTTATCGATTTTGTTAGTTTTTTCAAAGAACCAACTCTTTGTTTCATTGATCCTTTCTACTGTTTTTTGTTGTTGTTGTTTCAATATCATTTATTTCTGCTCTAATTTTTATTATTTCCCTCCTTCTACTGACTTTGGGCTTTGTTTGTTCTTCTTTGTCTAATTCCGTTAGGTGTCGTTTGAGGTTGTTTATGTAAGATTTTTCTTGCTTATTGAGGTGAGCCTGTATTGCAATGAATTTCCCTCTTAGGACTGCTCTTGCTGTGTCCCAAATAAGTTGGTATGGCGTGTTTTCATTTTCATTTGTCTCCAGATAATATTTGATTTCTTATTTAATTTCTTCAACAATCCATTGTTTGTTCAGTAGCATGTTGTTTAGTCTCCACATTTTTGCCCCTTTCCCAGCTTTATTCTTGTAGTTGATTTCTAGTTTCATAGCATTAGATCTGAAAAGATGCTCGATATTATTTCAACCCTCTTGAATTTATTGATGCTTGCTTTGTTTCCCAAGATATGGTCTATCCTTGAGAGTCTTCCATGTGCACTTGAGAAGAATGTGTAACCTGCTGTTTTTGGATGGAGTGTTCTATATATATCTATGAAGTCCATCTGGTCTAATTTTTCATTTAATTCTGTAATTTCCTTGTTGATTTTCTGTCTGGATGATCTATCCATTGGTGTTAATGGGGTGTTGAGGTCCCTTACTATTATTGTATTGTTGTTGATGTCTCCTTTTAATTTTGTTAATAGTTGCTTTACAAATTTTGGTGCTCCTGTGTTGGATGCGTATATATTTATAAGTGTTATGTTATCTTGGTGGAGTGTCCCTTTTATCATTATAAACTGCCCCTCTTTGTCTTTCTTTATCTGTTTTGCTTTGAAGTCTAATTTGTCTGATATTAGTATGGCAACACCTGCTTTCTTTTGTTCATTATTGGCTTGGAGTATTGTCTTCCATCCCTTCACTCTGAGTCTGTGTTTGTCTTTGGGGCTGAGGTGTGTTTCCTGGAGGCAGCATATTGTTGGATCTTGTTCTTTGATCCATCCTGCCACTCTGTGTCTTTTGATTGGGGAGTTCAATCCATTTACATTTAGAGTGATTATTGAAACGTGGGGGTCTACTGCTGCCATTTTATCACTTGTTTTCTGGTTCTTTTCCATTTCCTTTGTTTCTCGTCCCATGATTTTTGGATTCCTAATTCAGGTAGGTAAATTTCTGTATTGACTTTCTTCTTCTTTGTAATTTGTGTCTTTATTCTTGTTATTTGTTTAGCAGTTACCAGGTGGTTTGTACAACACATCTCGTAGATGAGATAGTCCTTTTTCTGATAGCCTCTTATTTCCTTAAATTAAAACGTTCTATCCCTTGTCTCTTCCCCTTTTAGGTTGTTATTGTCGGACTTTTTTTTCTCTTCCTTCTTGTGTTGTGAGTTTGTGGTTAAAATGACAAGGTTATATTTATTCTTGGTGTTTCTCTTCCATTTATCTTTAATGTTTTATTTAACTTTTGCTAAGCTGTTCTGATGGAGAGCTGCTACTTTCTGTTATTGTCCTCCTGCTTATCTCCTTCGTTCTGGGTTTTGTAACCCCTTTCCTTTTTTTGATTTTTCAAGTATGAGGTTCTTCCTGAGCATTTCTTGAAGGGGAGGTCTTGTGGCAATGAACTGCCTTACCTTTTGTTTATCTGGGAAAGTTTTTATTTCTCCATCGTATTTGAAGGATATTTTCGCTGGGTAGAGTATTCTTGGCTGCAGGTTTTTGTCCTTCAGAGTTTTGAATATATCATTCTATTCTCTTCTAGTCTGTAAGGTATCTCCTGAGAAATCTGCTGATAGTCTTATGGGGGTTCCTTTGTAGGTTATTTTCTTCTGAATGGCTGCCCTTAGTATTTTCTCTTTGTCGTTGACTTTTGCTATCTTCACTACTATATGCCTTGGGGTTGGTTTTCTTGCACTGATAAAGTTTGGAGATCTATTGGCTTCTGTCACATGAAGTTCCATCTCTCTCCCCAAGTTTGGAAAGTTCTCAGCCATTATTTCTTTGAACAGGCCTTCTGCCCCCTTCTCCTTCTCTTCTCCCTCTGGGATACCTATTATCCTTATTTGCATCTCCTAATTGAGTCAGATAATTCTCAGAGAGTTTCTTCATTTCTTTTTAGTCTTAGTTCTCTCTCCTCCTCTGTCTGAAGCATTTCTATATTCCTATCCACCAAATTGCTAATTCTGTCCTCCATGTTATCGACCTTACTGTTCAGAGAGTCCAGATTTTTCTTAATCTCCTCCATTGTGCTCTTCATCTCCAGTATTTCTAATTGGTTCTTCTTTATAGTATCAAGCTCTTTTGTGGCATAGCTCCTGAACTCATTGAGTTGTCTATCTGAATTCTCTTTTAACTCGTTGAGTTTTTAAATAATGGCTGCTTTGAATTCATTGTCATTTAGGTTATAGATTTCATTGTCTTTGGGATTGTTTTCTGAGTACTTATTTTCCTTCTGTTCTGGAGATTTAATGTATTTTTTCATACTGCTTGATGGCATGGATGTGTGCCTCCTCATAGAGATAGAGTTTAGTTACTGCTTCCACTTGTTTCAACTGGTGTTGGGCAGGGAGCAGCTGTTTAGACTGTACCAACCAGGAACACTGTAAGCTGTTACTGACTGGACCTGGGCCCCTCCTCATAGTCACAGTGGTCCTGTGGGGTCCCTCATCAGTTGTGGGGGCAATTGCAAGGGGGCCTCAGGCTGCTGGTGCCTACTGTTGCAGACCACCTAGACACACTCCCTCCTTGGGGTCTGCAGCGGTGTTATGGGCTTTCCCAGCAGCCAGGAGCAAGATCACCTATAATTGCAGCTCTGTCCCTGTCAGAGCCCACAAGATCTCACTTGTCCACTATAGGTCCCAGCAGAGCTATGGGTATCTTCTGCAGTCTGTGGTTAGCTCACCTAGCTGTGCTACTTTTGCTCCAGGGCCTTCCAGCCTTGTGATTGACGGTCAGGGCCTCTCCACTAGTGCTGTGCAGAGGCTTTCACTGAGGCTGCTGTGGGAACCTGAAGATCCCCCCTGGGCCACGGAGCCAGTCTGCTGGAGCTCCACCCAGCCCCCAAGCACACCCAAAGGATCTCTGGGTGCCTCTTGTGCTGTCTGGGGCACAGCTGGAGTCTGTGGGCCCTGCAGTGGCTGGCAGGCTGCTGCCTTGCTGGGAATTCTGCTCTTTGGGAGCTTCCCAGCATTCTGAATGCTGGGAGGGGCCTCTCTGCTAATGGTGAGCAGAGGCTTTCCCTGCCGGCAGTGCAGGACCCTGGAGTCTCCCCCTGGGCTTAGGTGTAATCGCGGGGGACTTAGGCAGGGCTGTGGTCACCTGTTTCCACCACCGCTCCTCTGGTGTGCACACCCTCCTGCCCTTGGTGTGTGGTGATGTTCTGGGGGAGTCCACTGGAAGAGAGCCTCTTGCAGGTACTAGGCTGTCTGGGCGTCGGGGGTCAGAGAGTTTTCACTTATCTCCACCTCCTCCTGAGGGGAAGTTTGTCCGCCTTCTGATGTATAGCAGCACGGGTCTCTCAGGCATCTTGAGATGCTATATGGATATCCTTTGTTAACCAATGAATGTCCAATTAGTTGTAGATTTGAAGGGGGAGAGACAAAGAAGACTACTCACTCCGCCATCTTGGTCCTGCCTCCTGATAAAGCCTATTTTTAAAAAAATTAAGTTTAAAAAAGTACATCTCTGAACTGATTCAGCATGAGGTCATGATAACATTTGGTCTGGCAAACCTACTGGTTATCATTCCCAGCTAAACTGACCTGAAAGGGTGGGCTGTGCTGGTATCTTCTTCACTGACGTTTAGTGACTGAGAGCTATCTGTGCACACTGCCTTCCAAAGCACTTTCCCAAATAGTCTGTCCTGTGAGCCCCCTGCAGGCCTGTTAGCATGGGTCCAGATAGTCAAGTGAAGGCTTGAGCTGTGGAAGGCACACAGCTTGTAGGCCAGGGAAGCCAAGACCAGTCCAGACAACCAGATCTCACTCCCATCCAGCAGCAGGCACTGGGCACCTTTACCCTTTGTGAGGAGTTTTTGCCTCTTCTGAGTGTATTCACTTAGCCCCAGACTGTCAGCTGCGTGAGGGCAAAGACAGCCTGACTGGTTGAGCTGCTTCTCCAGTGCCTAGCACTGCAGATGCACATGTGGGCCAGCTCAAGGTGAGCCTCTGACAGAGCTTAGGAAGACATCCCAGAAGGCGGGAGGCAGGTTCCTGCCTCAGTCTTCCTAGAGGAGTCACCGTATGGGCCTGCAGAGACGCATCGATTGATTCTCTAAGGAAGAGTTTCCACCAGCTCCCATGGGCACACACACCTTCTCTCATACAAAATTCACCTTTCCTCCTGGACACCTAAATGGAGCATGACATCTGCCAGCACCCCAAATAAAGGAATTCTGAAAGGATGTGCCTCAGACGCCTCTGCTCGCCTTCAGCATGCGCTCACTGTGGGCATACTAAGTTCAGTGGAAAAGTGGTCTCTTCAATATCCATCAAACTGGGCCATTAGTAAACATCCTCTGTGTGTGTATGTGTATATAAACTCTTACTACATGTAATGTGTGTTTGCACTATATATGCTGTAAATGCAAGAGTAAAATAAACGCATGTTTGTATTTGAAGTATTTGCATAGTATGTGTGGATAGATAAACTCAATAGATAGAGATAAGATAAAAACTTAGCCATTGTAAGAAGGAAAGAGAGGGAGACAGATATGAGGGGGCTCCGTGCTCAACAAAATGGTGCCAAGCTTTACCACACCTGTTTTTTTTTTGCCCACCGCCTGGAAAGCCAAACACTAAGACAACGAGCTTGCCCCATAGGGCTCCCCCACTACCCAGGACTCCTGGTTTTGACCCCAAATCTCTTAATCTCAAGTTTGTGCCCAATGCACAGCAAGCCAGACACTGACACATCAGTGCTTGGAGATGGAGAAAGACCCCATTCGAGTTGGCCAAGACGAGAAGAGAAGGCAGGAGCAGGATTCGCTCAAATCTGACTTCCCAAGAACAGAAGGCAGGGGTTTAATAGAGCTAAGGGGCTGGCAGGGGGAGCTTCAGAGAAACAAAGGGGTCGCTCCCCATAAGCCCCAGGCAATCTGCAACAGCTGCTGCGGGCCGGCTGTCCAGTGAACACAAACTCCCTGGAGGCATTCTCTTTCTTCTGAAAACACTCACAAATCCTTGAGACCTGAGTCACCGCTCAAGTTAAACAAGAAAACAGCAAATTGACAAGATTCATAACCAGGTCAAAAGGCAACCGTGTTCTTATTGAATATGTTCAGTAACCCTCAGGTCCCCGGCTTCAGATTCACTGCAGAATGACCCCTGAGAGTGCGAGCTTGCTCTGCCCTTATGAAGAGAAGCTCGTGACTCACCCAGAGCAGGCCAGTGGGTCCACTGCAGACAAGACCAGGCCCAGAGCCTTTGCTTTGGGAAGACTAGGAATCAAAATCAGCTGGGTGCTGGAGGACATCAGAGCAGCATGAGGCCATGGCCAGCTGGATCTGCCCTGGCCTTTGAGGAGACAGAGGTGACCGTCTACACTGCCCGGCATGCAGTGAGCGGGCGGCTGGCACCCGAAGGCTCCCCCAAGCTGCTCTTGTTTCACTGTCTATCAAACCACCCACAGTGAGGGGCTTAAGATAGCCTGTGTGCATTTGCCTCACGATTCTGTGGTGGCGATTGGGTGGGTGGGTCTGGCCCTGTCTGGGCTCGGTGCTGGCGAGCTGGGGGCCACTCATCTCTGCTGCATGTGGCGTCACATCCTCCAGCAGCCCAGCCCAGGCTTATTCACACAGCGCAGCAGGCTCTGAGAGGGCAAAGGACCCTGGCTTCTTGAGTCCCACTTCTGCTATATTCTATCGGCCAAAGCCATCAGCAGGCCAGCCCAGAGACTGGGGCAGGACCTCGTAAATACAGAGGAAAGACATGGGCAGGGGTGCTGCTGACGGTGTTACTCTCTGCTTCACTGCAGCATCTCCAAGTGTTTGGCATTCAGCCTCTGACCAGGGCCGCTCAAATCAGAGATCGACAGAGGCACTTTCATTCAATTGTGAGACAAATCAACCTGCCAACGGAAGGAGCTCACACACCCTGGCACCTAGCGGATCTTGCCCCAGGCTGTGCATTAGGATTGTTACCGCCTACAAACATAGATTCTTTACTCACCACACAAGAGGAGCCAAATAAAAACTGGAACACCAGGCTCATGGCAAGGAAAGGGTTTTTATTTTGGATGATATCAGCCAGGAGACGAGAGTGAGTCCTCAAATTCGTCTCGTTTCATCTCATCTCCCAAAAGATGGAAGGCCAGGAGTGTTAAAAGTTTGTGAGGAATGTGGCTGCTTGTAGATGAGGGGGGAAGGGACCCAGTGGCCTTGCTGGTTGGAGCTTCCCCACCAGCCTGAGTTCAGCCTTGAGATGCTGTTTGCAGGGAGGAGGAGATGATAAGGAATCCAGGTGGTTGTCCTTGGCCGTTTGTCTCCGTGGCAGATAGTGGATTCTGGAGCCAGAGAGACAGGGAGTGAGCAGGGAAGGAGTGCTTTGGTTTTACCCCATATGTGCTGGGTTAATGTAGGGGAACTGATATCAGGGCCAGCATCAGAATCACCTAGAGAGCTTTTAAAACCACCAGTGCCCAGGCCCCAGCCAAGATACGTTGTGTAAGAACTCCTCAGCTGGACAGGCCAGCAGAGTCTGCTTGAAGACAGCCCGGGTGACGAACAGGAGGCCAGGGCATGGAGACGTAGGCCTGGCAAGAGGAGGGCAAAGGGCCTGACCACAGGTCCCAGCCTCACTGCCCTTGACAATCTCGCGGAGCTTTGGAAATCCTGCTGTCCCAGCCAAAAGGCAGCCGAATAAATCAGAGTCTCTGGGTGGGAACACGCAGTGGGGTTTCGCGAGCTCCTCGGGTGATTCCAGACCCAGGGCCTGGTGCCGGGGACCACGTGGCACAGCCTGGGGCTCCGGCTGGTCTGAGAGCAGAACTAGCATTTCCTGAGCATGGCAGCTCTGCCCAGGCCTCCCAGTGTCACTCTGGGCCTTTCTGGCAGGAACATCACCCAATTTCCTGCTCCCAGGGACACTCCCCAGAGCTGTGATCCCTAGAGCCCTGGACTCTGCTGACGGCAAAGGAGGACAACGGCGACAGATGATGTCCCTTCCCCATCTGGGTGGTCTCAGGGAGTCACGGGGCGCAGCACAGAGTCTTCAAACTCTTGCAGACTCCAATAGCCTGGACGACTTGGGCCGGGGATGACGGGGTCCAGGAAATGGGCCCTGGCTTCCCTGCTCCTGTCGGACAAGCTCCACCTGCGCAGGGGGACCCGTGGGTCCACCAACAGGCCACAGGGGAAAGAAGGCGCCTCTGCCAGACTGCGCCCAAGCCCCTTCCCTCTCATCACTCACCTGCCCAGGGACCCTGGGCAAGGGCCTCAGTCTCCTGAGCGTGCTGCCCCTGCTCCCCACGGGTAGATGCCTGGAGCAAAGCAGGGTCGCGTCAGAGGTGACGTCAGCAGTGGTCACACAGGCCTCGCCCTCAGTTTTGGTGTCGTTACCAACACCAGCGCTGACCTGAGGCTGCTTGACTGCCTCTGGCTCTGCCACCCTCAAGGCGAGCGGGGCCGAAAGAACTGGCACGCTGGGACCAACCGGTGGCCATCCCCAAAGCTGCCTCATGGCCTCATGTTTTGGGGCTCCACAGGGCAGGATCTTCCATTTCCATACTCTGTTACCCACAGTGGGGACCCTGCTGCCCCTTTGTGTAGGACCTCCAACATCAGCAGCCACCCACTAACAGTTGTTGCTCGTCTTTCTCAGGACCTGCCCCACCTGCCCTCACTCCAGAGGCCCCTCCACGCTGCCAAGTCCTCCTTCCAGACATGAGCCACAAGGACCACCCTACAGGCCTCAGATTGTGGGTGGCAGGAGAAGCCCCCCACCACTGGCACACCCTCCTCCTTCCATCCAACAGCAGGTGTTCAGTGCTGACAGGAGCCCAGGAAACCTGTATCTGCATACCCCTCCCGTTACACCCGTGGGACCCCCAGTCTTCTGTGGATCCAGGGTGGGGACGGGGAGAACGGTGCCAGGCCAGGGGAGCACGCAGCCCCGCGTCCTATCTGCTTCGCCTTCCTTCTCTCACTCTTCCCCAAGGCGTAATGCTGCCCGAGCCAGCCAGGGAGAGCTCCTTAATTTATAATTAGTGAGTCTAAGGGAGTCATTTACTGAATTTTCGCTTAGAGTCCTAAAGTTTCCAGCTAAGTCACTGCATTTCCGACGGATGAGAAATTCAAATAAATCATGTTGAAATAGAGATTCTGATTACAGGGAGCTCACACACTCAGAACAAGCCGCCGGGTGCGTCTCAGAATGCCCTTCTCCCACGGCGAGGGCAGGGCCGCCTTGCTGGCTCTCTGCCCCACATCAGGAGTGCCCACAGTGACGCTTCCATTTCCCCTCTGACTATCTATTGCCTCTCCTCCCCGGCTCTCCTCCAGCATCCAGCGCATGGAAGCAGGACTGACAGATGCCGTCCGAAGCTCTCCACAGCCCTGTTCACTTCCCCCTCCGGCTGGGACATCAGATACACAATTCCACGTGGAACGGGGGGCTCTTCGAGGTCTTTCCTCTCTGCGTGGAGCCCTCGTGAAATGGTGGGAATTGTCAGCGTAGATGCCAGGACGCTTTGAAACAAGGGAATAGGGAGTACAGATCAGGAGCGGGGTCCGTAGAGCATCCAGATGACAGTCAGAATGTGAAGACCCCAGTGGCCCAGCAGACGGCTGCTCTGGCTGCTTCTCTCACACCAGGCTGACCACAAGTGTGGGCAGCAGGAAAGCACACTCGAGGGCTCGGGGGGGACGTGGTGTGGCATTTGGGGACAGCACATATTTCGTTTTACTGTGTGGACCTGCCGTCTGCTGGCAGGGATTCCGTGAGCTGGTGCTGAGATCATGGTCCCAGCACCACGCGCTTCTCCTCGCATTAATCTTCCCGGCGGCCCCCAGGAGAGGTCACGGAAATCACATGCTGTCGGGGGGTTTCAGATCCCATCTGAAGCCGCACCCTCCCCAGCACCACCCTGCCCAGAAAACACCTTGCCTGGGGTTCCAGGTGACACTCCCTGCTGGTGTTCTCCAGTGGAGAGCTGGTGGAACAAGCTGTCCTAGCCAGAAGGTTCCAGAACGGGCTCCATCAGGGTCTCTGACTCCCCTAGTGTGAGAACGGAGAGGCAGCAGGGTTCCTTACAAGAGAGTAGAGCGGCACCCGTGGTCCCTCCCCACGCCTCCTCCCACGCCTCCTCTGCCACTGTCCCATGAACCCTCCGGCAGAGCCACCCTGAAAAGTGCCTGAGAACCTGGCCCCATGGCCTCAGTTAGCTTGAGCCCTGGGCCAGGCGGCCCATGGACAGTGCTCATACTTGGTGGCCGCCCGCACCCCAGGACAGTGGAGCTCTGTCTCCTGGGTCCCTGTTGGCTATTCGTGGGCTGTGGGCATCACTGTGCTCTGGGCTGGCATGACTGTACCACGAGACACCACAGGGAGGCCTTGATGGAGAAGGCATCAGGGAGCCATTGAGGGCTACAGAGTAGGGGAGGCTGTGCCCCAAGCCGGCTTCCAGTGTGGGCAAGGCTGCAGGAAAGGACGAGAGGACTCAAGACCAGCTGGGGCTCTGTGATCACGGTACTGTCCAGACCCAGGGGTGACAGGAAGCAAGGGGCAGCATGGAGTAGGAGGGTGAAGAGCACATGCTGGCCCCTGGGGGCCGAATGCTGAGGTTTATTTTGAACCTGAAGTGAGTTCTCTCACCTGTTGCACAGAAGCCAATCTCTGACACCGGGTGTAGTGGAAGAAAGTAGGAATTTTATTACTGCGCAGCACTGAGCAAGGAGAAAGGGCAGCTAACACTGAAATCCCAAACTCCCTGAAAAGCTAAAAGGAAGGGTTTTAATTTGGGGTTTTAGGTAGGGGAAGGAGAGGGTATGGCCTTGTTGGTCAGAGGTTTTCCACCAGCCTGTGTTTGGCCTTGGGACTCCTTGCAGAGAGGAGGAGGAGATAACAAATCCAGGTGGTTGCCCTTGGCCATTTATCTCCCTGGTGGACAGTGGGTTCTGGAGCCAGGAAGCCAGGGAGTGAGCAGGGGAGGAGTGCTGTGGTTTTAACCCCATATGTGCTGGGTTCAACATAGGGGAACCAATATCAGGGCCAGTATCAAGGTGAAGGGTGCTTGCTGGCCCTGGGAGACAGATGCTGAGCTGCGGGAAGACAGGAGAGGTGATCCCTGGCCCCATCTCTCAGCTGGGAAGTGGGAAGCAAGATGTGACCCCTGACAGCCGTGGACTGGGAGACTGAGTGTTTCTGTGGGGCGAACTGACTTCTTTTTAGAAATGGTGAGTGTAACGCTGACTCCGGGACTTTCTGATGCACAACCCCAGCAGGCGGGTGGAGAGGGGGAGCTGAATCGCTTCACCTGGGAGCTCCCTGGGCCCCATTAGCCAGCTCATATTTTTAGACCAGCCCGTGGTCTTTTATCAGGGGCCAAACAACTTAATGCCAGGTGCTTTTAGGAGGGACTAGGCCACCAGCAGCATCTCAAGTTGGGGGAGACCTTGCAAAGTGTTCCCTCGGAATCTCGTAGGCTGTCCGGGTCCCTCGTCCCGTGTTGGCTCCTAGGAGGGGGTTGGGAATACGTCCAGTGTTAGCTGGAGTTTGTGGAGGCTGGTAGGGCAGCCCTCCTGGCTCACTGTGGACATTCACTGAAGCCTCAGTCATTTACTGGAAGATTCTTCTGCTCTCCTGAGTCCTCAGCCTTTCACCTGCGGAGACGCCAGGATTCACACAACTGATGACTAATGCGCTTATCTCCCCTCTCTGTTTCTGGAAATTGTTTCAGACTTGGGGGGAGTGTCTGGGTGGAGCCTCACAAGCACAAATGAACATTGCTTTCTTTCCGTGTGCGCTGCTGGCTGTGTCTGACACCTTCTGTTTCTAGTAAGAAAACAGACAGCAGAGAACTACACATGTCCCTCTGCAGTGCTGTGCTTATCTAGAATCCAGCTCCACACTGGGTGGTGTGTCTTGCCAACTCTCCAAAATCGATGCCCTACAGGGCTTTACTTTCGATCAGTTAGCAAAGCCACCTCGGAATTCAGTGCTGAAGCCACTTTATGCACCGTTCTCTCTGATGGTTGGAGTTCTCATGTTCAACCTCTTGGAAATTCACTTAATAATTGTTGGATTTTAGTTTCTGTGCCATTCTCGGCCCAAATATTAAGAGATTCCAAGTAAAAGGGGATTAAAACATGATTCCGTAGAAACAATGCTGCGAGCACTGACCAGGGGTAGTTCACCCTCTGAATCCGGGAGCCGGGAAGCACAAGGGGAAGACGGTGTCCTCTAGCCAGGAGTTCACCACAGCGGTGTCACAGAGCCACTGGGGTGGGAGGCAGGAGCCGGGCATCACCCAGCCCCTAAAGTCAGGTCCCTGTAATTTCTTTGCCCCGTCGGCCCTGCCAATCATTGTGCCATGTCTCTGCACACTCGGGTCATGTCTGCGATGATGCAGAAAATAGTCCAAGGCAGAGGGCTTTCAGGATGGCATCGCCCCTCTGCCCAGGTGACGCCCTCCGGGCTTGGACAGAGTCTGCAGAGTGAGAGGGCTTGCTGCTTTCTCTGGAGGTTGTGCTGTGAGCCCTGACGGGCTGCGCTGCTTTTCCCCTCTGCCTTGTATTCTTTCCTCCTCACAGCAGCCATGGTGAGCCTCCAAAATCCCAAGTCAGATCATGTTACTCTCCTGTTCAGAACCTGCAAGAGGGGCCCATCTTACTCAGTGTAAGAGCCACAGTCCCCACCAAGGGCCAGCGGGACCTGCGTCTATTTTTAAGTCTCATCTCTCCCCACTCTCCACCTCCCTTCCACCTCTCCAGCCTGTCCTCTTCATGTTCCTCCAGCACACTGGGCACGGGCATGCCCCAGGGCCTTTGCACTGCTGCTTCCTGTATTGGGAGCACTCTTCACCAGACATCTGCTTGGCTGTTGCCCTCAGCATCTTCTTTTTGAAGCACCCGACCACCCTGTTTAACGCCGAAAAGCTTTCCCCAGCCAGCCCCACACTCACGGCCCCTTACCTGACTCTGCCCCCTCTGCTTCCTGCAGCACTTTTAATTTTTAACATACAGATTAGTTACTGGATCCTTGTCTGCTCACCAGCACATCCTAAGCACTTAGCACGGCGTCTGGCCCACACTGTTCCGTGTGGAGTCGTCTGGCCTGCACAGCTCCAGCGTCAGCAGTCCGGCCCGCACCGCTCAGGCGTGGAGTGCCAACATTTGGATTTGGGTTTGTTGCATCCTCTCAGTTCAAAGGAAATCAACAAATGGAAGATGCTTCAGCAGACATCTGGCTCAGCTTTACTGAGATGATTTCATGTATTTCTGTTCCTGTCTTTACTGTGTTTTGTATTCTATTTTCCTAAGGTTTATCCTATTTTTCTTTTTCTATCTTCTCAAGCTGGCTGATCAGCTCATTCATTCCCAGACTCCATGCCTTTCTAACATGACAGTAATACCTCGTGGTCACCCCGAGAACCTTTTTTGTTGTATCTGACAGGTTTTGATAGATACTATTAATTATTGTTCAATATTAGGCATTTTCCCCTTTAGATCGTTTAGAAGTGTGCTCCGATCTATCCATTTCCCCTTTTATTAATTTGGAACTTATACACTCTATTCATATCTTTTTGTTTGGCCTGGAAATTACAACCTGCATCCCTTCCTGTTAATTGATAATTTTACAGAAGTTAGCTTTGTTTTCCAAATATATTTTTCGAATCTTTTTCTATTGATTTCTAACTTAGTTGCATTGTGTTCAGAAAAAATAACATATGATACTGAATTTTGTAATCTTTTGAGACTTGATATATGGCTCAGTACGTGAGCCATTTTTGTCAATATTTCCTGTGATCTTACAAAACAATGCATTCCACCAAGTAATGGCTTCAAGTTCTACATAAACCCATTAGTTCAAGTTTGTTAATTGTGTTGTTTCATGCCCTTGCTCATTTTTTTTTGTCTATCTGATCTTTTTCCTTGTTTTTGATGAAATCTCTCAATACAACGGTGGCTTTATCAACTTCTTCTTGTAAATCTGCCAGCCTTTGCTTTATATATTTAAAATTTAAGTTACTAGTTGCACACAAGTTTAGAATCACTGTATCTTCCTATGTGGTGACTTTTTTCTATTTCTTATAATGTTTTTCACATTAAAGTCCGTTGATATAACTGTAGTGGTTTGGGGGCTTAATAATTGCCTGGTATATCTTTTTTTATCCTTTTTTTTGCAGTCTGTGTTTTATGTTTCGGCTGTCTCTTTTTTAAATAGCATATACTGACATTTTGTTTTTAATCCAGATTGACCATATTTGTATCTTTATTGAAGAGTTTAATCTATTTACCTTTATTATAATTATTGATATGTTTAAGCTTATTTTTGCCATGTTATTCTATATACTTATTTGTTCTGATCTCCTCTTCCCTCATTCTTTTTTTTTTTTTTTTTTTGAGCAAGTGGCAAAGACAGTATTTGAACCCAGATCTCTCTAAAACCAAAGGCTGTAACCCTTCAACTTCTCTATTCGGAGACTGTGGGAACCCAAAGAGCATTTCTGTCCCAGATCTCAATTTTACACAAGAGATGGATTGAGCAGTTTTCTATTTCTCTCTCTGCTCGTTTGGAATAAATATCTGAATGATTGCTCCTTGCTGCCTCTCAGGCCCCCAGGCCCCCCTCCTCCACGGGGCCTATGATGCTTCTCCTCGGTACCCACGAGGCTATCCCTTCATCTCCTGTGGTTTTCATCCTGATTTAAATATCAGAAACCTCCACCCTGCCCTGCTTCCCCCTCCACAGTACGTCCTATATATTTCACTTAATTACATTTTGAGTGTCTGTCTCTCCCTCTAGGATGTAGGCTCTGAGGGTGAGAATGTGGGGCTATTGCCCCCTGCACTATCCCGGGTGCCCGGGTCAACCCAGCCCCTGGCCATGCCCAGTGAACGCTTGTTGAGTGAATTCTTGGAAGGATGAATGGACGAGCAGCACCATTCAAAGGTCTTAGGGGAACCCGGTGTGAGCTGGGGCAGGCAGTCTCTGTGTTTCAGCACAACTCAATCCGTCTGCTTCTGTGCACTTCGCTGAAATGCCTCTTAAACTTGCTGTCCAAGGGTGGTTTGGTGTCCAAAAGCCCCTAAAAAATAAACTGATTCGGGATTTATTTTCTCTCTTCTAAAGAGGCGAGTCGTGTTTCACGGGCAGTTACCTGTGAGTCGTCTCCGAAAAGGGAGTTGCCATGCTCTGAGCTGAAGCAAAGGAAGTGAGTGACAGACCCAGACCCGTCAGCCTCTCCCAGCTCTCCTGCATCTGGATGGAGAAGCACAGGCTCCTTTGCAAGGACATGCTCAAAGCCGGACTGTGGGGTTTCCATAGTCAGGAAGTTAGTTCTACTTTTGGTTCTGACTGTGATCTGAGCCCAGAACCACTACACCACTGCCCACTCCAGGGTAATCTGTAAATCCCACAACATGTGGGCCTATCTGAGCCACACTCTGGACTCTTTAAGTGGACCAGAGTGTGACCTGGCCCCTGGAGGGAGTGGAAACAAGCCCCTACCCCAAGCATCTACAATGTCCGCAGTTGGGAGATGACTTTGGAGAAACATGTCGGAGATTTTCCTGGATGGGAGTCCTAGAACTTTTCCAAGTCACTAGAAAAAGTCTGTCCGAACAATTTCATGGAGAAAAGCGACATGCAGGGTTTGCAGGTCACTAACTTGCACAGTAGCACAGTTAGTGCAAATCGTTGGGGTCCTTGGATAAGGTACCTGGCTTTTAGAGCCCCAATGCCTCCTATGTGAAATTAGGACCACGGTCCTCATGGAACTGCTGTGTGGGTGTAGTGGGGTCATTACGGACAGAGCACTCCACACTGGCTAGCGCGTGGTGAACACAGCACGCACTTGAACTCCTTGCATTCTTGGGACTGTAGACTTGGGATTTCTCCTTGCTTCTCTTGGAAATCACCCAAAGCAAGAGGGAGAAAAGGAAGCCAAATGAGCCTCCTCTTGGTGAATTGGGTGTGCCCCTTCCTCCATCCCACTTCCCAGCTACACAACCACCTTCTCCCACCCCAGGGCTTTGGCACCTGCTGTTTCTTCTCTCTGTGTCACATTCTCTCCAGTTACTGGTGTCCTTGGCCCCTTCTCATCTGTCATGTTTTATTTCTCAGAGATGGCAGGCCTCGCCAGCTAGAGGGGCAGCCCGTCACATCATCTTGTCTGGGTTTCTTCAGTGCCCTCATCAGCATGCACAATTATTCTATTTAGTTGTTTACTGTTTCACTGTTTGTAAAGTACTTTGAACAGCACCAGGCTCATGGTGAGCACTATATAAATACCTGCTATTATTGTCATAATGCGTCTCCATGACGGGCACGTCCCAGGCAGAGCAGAGAGAGACGCTCCTGCCTGGAGGATGCGCCCCGCCTGAGTGCTTCCTGCAGACACTCAGGGCGTCGAGGGCGTCTGCGCTTTGTCCTGATGAGCTGACACAGATTTTAGATTCATTACACGCTATCTGTTTGGTGCAGCTGGATTAGGTTTACAGATTTAGGTGTAGATGTGGACCCTTGAGGAGAGCTCAGCTAAGCAGGTCAAGGTGTGTCACGGTGAACACACAACAGGATATCTCAGACATAATATCTGGGTTCACGCAGGAGCTTTGAAAAGCCTCAGGCAAAATGCCCCTGGCCTCCCCGCGGCACCCCTGGCCTCTGCCCTATGGGGCCCTCTTGCTAGCCTCTGCCCCTCAGGCCCTCTGGCTTCGCCTGGGAGCGGGCCCTCTTGCTGAGGCCATAAGATGGATGCTGCTGTTGTCCCGGCTGGAGCGAGCAACTCCAGCCTCACCTCCCGGCGCCTCTCACAGCCTTTCTCCCGGCTCTCAGTGTCTCATCTGGTGAAGTAAACTCAAGACAGGCATGGTCTGAAGACAAAGCCCTCACAATCTCAGGGCAGCACTTGGACTCGCTGTGGCCCTGCACATGGTCCTCTTCTTGGTGGCCTTTGAGGCACCTGGATATAGAAGTGACCAGGTTTGCAAACAAAGACAGAGCATCACCCTGGTTGGCCTGGCTTGCCCACCCTCCAGAGGCCTGTGTCACTCCTCAAAGCCGCCATT